>NC_141693.1:1536738269-1539138269 GCF_964263255.1 Lissotriton vulgaris | reverse complement strand
GGTTTCAATGTTGTTGTACTCTCTACTATATGAGTGAATCGGTAAGTCTGGGGATATAGTGAAATGACTTGGGTTATATGATGGGACCACTTTGCCATGTTGGGAAATAGTGGAGGCTGTGTCCTATATGACCCCCCCTCTGTTTGGTTGTTTTAGTGTCTCTATTGTGATGCTATGCGGCACTGATAATGGGATTTCGAGTGATACACCTTTGTGATAATTGTGGGGAGTAGGTGCTTTGAGGCAATTTATTAGATAGCTATGGGGACAGTGTAGAGTACCCCCTTATATGCTGAATATTGTTACCATGCCGAATGTTTTACCCACTGCACTGGTCTTATGGGGACAGTGTAGACTACCCTTTTTTACATGCTTTTTATATATGCTGAATTTTGATATCATGCTAAATAATATTACCGACGGCACTGGTCTTGTTAGTCCCCCACAATCGAACGGGCGGCCGGCATAAGGGTCGGACCCTAATCTTGCTACTTATAGTGCGGAGACTGATACCGCCAAATTATCAAGGTAAGAGCTCTTGCCTTGTGACGGGGTATGTACCCGATATCTGACTTTTGCATTGATTGGCAATATTTATTACATATATATACACGGTAGTTGCCCCCTCTTTCAATGTAATCCTGTGGAACCTTAAGATTGTAACACTTACAGCATCTGTTTTTTACAGAATGTACAACTATCATAATGGTCCCTCTCTGGCCAACGACTTCTTTGCCACTGGGGAAAACCGTGCATGGTCAACTTAGCAGTTAACCATTGGGATTAGTGTACTGGATGTTCACTACACATAAGTGGTGAGCCTCGATATTGTAATTTATGCCCACATTTAAAGGGGGTTGTTAGTCATAACATTTGTAACTACTTCTATGCAGGATGGCTACTTACCAAAACAAACCAGGCCCTGTTTTTAAACAGTGTGTAACTAGAAATTGAGATACATGTGGCCCATTTTTCCCCCTTTCCCCCCCCTCTTTTCGCCTTATTTTCTTTTTTCCTCTCTCTTTTTTTCTCTTTTCCTCGTGACCTTTTCTTCTTTTTTCCCCTTTTTTTTCTCTTTTCTTTTTTCTTTTATCTTCGTTTTCTTATCTTTCCCTTTTTCTTCCCCTCTTAAGACAATTGATGAGTGAATATATTGAATTATTCGCATGTAATCTGTTTTCTGCCGCGTTTGTATTAATCGTTCAAGGGAACATTCCCTAAGTAAATTCAGGATTTGTAATTATCCCTATGTATATGCCTCTGAATATATTTATAAACTAAGAGATATGTCAACTAAAGGCTGCCTCTATTGAATTGTATTGTGTAATGAAATGTAATTTGATTACTGAAATGTATATTGTTGTTCTCGCCCTTCTAAGTCTAAAGTGGTATTAACAAATCGCACGGATTATATAAGTGTGAAACAGTCCTGTTTTTAAATTGATATTAATTGTGAATCTGTATAGTTTTATGGTTTTTTTCATGTTTATACTGAGTGTATGTTTTGTATTTTGTATTATTTCAGCCCTGACGAAGTTCATTCGAACAAAACGGGTTGGCTGGGGTTTTTTATCCGAATATAAATAAAAGAAATTTGATTACTACATGAAGTTTTGAGCACTCTGTTTGGTGCACCATCCTTTTGTATATACCCACTAACAAAGTACCTTAGATGGAGCAGGGAGTTGATGTTGAGGGACGGATGTGTTGGTTCCTATTCACGCAGGGACGAAAGGTCAAAGTCAAGCCTCTCAATGGGGACCTCGGATCTATGTAGCATCATTGTCAAACCTCGTAGTCACTTCCTGTGTTGTCATTAGGCCGCACAGAGTTGTCTTGAGATCAACACTGCTTTAATGTCAAAGGGCACTACATTCGTTTTGGTCAGCACAGTGGTGACGATTAATCGATTAATCAATATTCCCTTTCTTCTTGTGAATACCTAGGTCTTAGCATCTCGAGTAAGAACCTACCGATCTGCAAACTACATATCTTCTACCACCCCCTTGGGGATAACCTCCCTTTCATTGAACAATTATTGGAAATCATCTCTAGCAATATTGACTCTGCTGTGTCACAAATCTTCTCTGGTGATTTCAACATGCATTGGTCTAACACTAACAATCCAGCTGTAGCATGCCTTAAATCATTTCTAAATACTCATGAATTGACTCAGCACTGTGACAAACCAACCCATACTAAAGGAGAAACTCTTGACCTTAATAACCCTGCGTTAGCGGTGGTCAGAAGTCATTTAATGGACTTTCGTGGGGAGGCATGGAAATTGAACCAATTTCCGTGCCTCTCCACAAATTTCCATTACGTGGCACCCACCCCGGCCGCCCGCCTCCTGCCCGCAATATTAAAAAAGATTAAAGCCTTACATAAGATTAAAAACACTTACCTGATAGCGGGGACATCTCTTCCGGGTCTATCGCGCCTTCTTTTTGAAACTGTGCATTCGCGGGAGCCTGCGCATGTGCATTTCCGCCCACCCCTACCCCCTTCTGAGAGAGGTCAGGAACCTCTACAACAAATTGATCAAGAGAGCTAAGGCTTACTATTTCAGACTACAATTAGACCAAGCAGCAAACCGTCCCAAGAAACTTTTCGAACTGGTCAAACAGCAATCGGTTTCTACTCCAATCCTCTCAGATCCAGTTGGCAACTGTCCCTCCTGTGAATATTTTGATGCCTTCTTCAGGGAGAAATCATGACACATTTACTTTGACCTCGTCTCTAAGAAAACCCTATTACCCTCCTCTATTGCAGCTTCACCCCCTGACCTCTTTGAAAAATATAACTCGCCCCTTCTGATCGCTAAGAACAATGCGTCATGGTGCACCTTTTCCCCATTGACTGAAAAAGACATCGATAAAATTCTCCAGACTATCAACGCATCCAACCACTTAGGTGACCCAATGCCCACAACAATATTCGAAGAAAGCATATTCGCTCTGATCCCTACCTGGACAAAAATTGTAAATGCTTCCTTATCGCAAGGAATGGTCCCGGACTGCTTAAAAGCAGCTCAGGTCTCATCTATTCTAAATAAAGCAATGCTGACAAATCTGATCTCAATAACATCTGTCCCATCTCCAAAATCCCTACTCTAGCGAAACTCTTTGAAAAATGTGTTCAATCCCAACGTTGTGATCATATAGAGAAGTATCAACTGTTAGACCAGCATCAATCCGGTTTTCAGAGGAGACACAACACCGAATCGGCCCTCACACAAGTTATGGATGACATTTTGAAAATGCTTGATCAAAATGAATCTTGCCTACTTATACTCTTGGACCTTTCCTCAGCTTTCAACACAGTTAATCATGACAACCTCCTATCCATCTTGTAATATAGAATGGGTTTCTCGGATTTGGTGCTTTAATGGTTTTCATCCTTCCTCCAGCACAGATCACAAAGATTAAAGTCAAACCACTCCGTCTCCCAGCCTTCTCCAGGAATCATGGGGGTCCCCCAAGGGTCTGTCCTTTTTCCAATACTCTTCAACCTTTCTTGGAACCTCTATCTAACACACTAAACTCAACAAACACTTTCCTACACATGCATGCTGACAGCACACATCTCTGCCTGAAAATTTCATCTCCGAAAAATATCATCTCACTCAATACTATTATAATGTCTACTCAAAATTGGTTAACCAAGAACCATCTCCTGCTTAAAACCGCCAAAACGGAGTTCCTGCTCATCTCCCCTCTGAAACACATCCTCAATCTAGATCTCTGGCTGACTCACTTCACTGCTTTCAACTGCACTCCAATTATCATAGACTCAGCCAAATCGCTCAGAATCACCATGGACAAGCACCTGAATATGAACAATCACATCAGCAATGTTTGTAAAGGGACAAACCACTTGATAAGGACTCTTAGAAATATCAACCCTTTACTGTCACAAAATGATTTCAAGCATGTGGTACAAGCACTTTCTCCTGCCGAGACTAGACTATGGCAGTGCTACTCTCTGTGGCCTTCCCAAATACGCCTTGACGCCACTAAGGGCCTCACTGAACTCCGCTGCAAGACTAGTTACTGGTGCAAAACGAAACAAGCACATTTCACCAGTCCTTAAATCTCTCAACTGGCTACGCTATGAAGCACAAATTCAGCTGAAGATTGCAGTTCTAGCACACAAAGCCCTTCACTTAAATACTCCCAGGTACATGGCACAAAAACTTGAACTATCCTGTGGGGAGAGAGCATCAAGAAGCGCCTCTACTTTCCCCTTGAAACCTTGCATCCTCAGTAAAAAGTGAACTAGTCACCGAGCTTTCTCAGGTGCTGCCCAAAAGATTTAGAACTCTCTACCACCAGAAGTACACAAACTCACCTCAATGACGGCGTTCAAACTGGAACCCAAAAGATTGCTAATGAGCAAATACTTACCCTAGTGGGTTAGGCTCTCAGGATCAGTTTTTTTTTTCTAATTACCATGTAACCTTAATTTGATGCGGATCTGCTACTACGCATATTACTGCCCCCCATGGCCCACTTACTTCTGTTTATTATATGATCCCTGTTGTTTACTATGATACTATGATTATTTTTGCCCGCTTACTTCTGTTTACTGTATGATCCCCGGCTTTTACTAATTTTTTGTCATTACACTCTTGGCCTCTCTTGTAAAGCGCTCTGATATCCTTCAAGGATCTAGTTCGCGCTATATCAAACTTTATAAATAAATAAATTATAGCTTAAAAATGTTTTAAGGAATTCTCAATTCAAGCATGTGGGAGGAGCAGGCCTAACAATAGTGAAAACAATGTAGTTGTTTGTCACTACTAGAAAACGTTAAACTTAAAAGCACTTTTGCTATCTTTTAATTAACTTAGGGGTGTACTGTGTTTAATAAAAGGGGGGCTTAAGGTTTGGCAGGTGTTTTTAAATGCCAAGTCGATGTGGCAGTAAACTGTACACACAGGCCCTGCAACAGCTGGCATGTAACAGATTTGAAAGGCTACTTGTGTGGGTGGCACAACCAAGTGTAGCATTTAGATTACCTGCCATGGGTATATGGTATACCGCTTTACAAGGGACTTACAGGTAAAATAAATTTGTTAATTGGGTATCGCCAATGTCATCATGTTTTTGGGGAGAACCACATGTACTTTAGCGCATGTCAGTGTTGGCAAAGTGCTCAGAGTCCTAAAAAGATACAACAAAAAGTGCAGGTAAGCAGGTAAAATGTTGTAGGAAGACCACCCTAAGGGTGACAGGTCTAACATGTGTCCCACCCTACGAAAGTTGAAAGATTTACCCAACCTCATCACCCAAGCTGAAAAACCTTCATAGACAATCAGCATTGGTGTGGTCTACCCCTAGTCTGTGTTCCACACCGAAGCCCCTTCCCTGTAAGGAAATGGACTACCTCAACAATTTTGAATGTTCACCCCTTATTTGTATGAGCCACCTGAGGGGCCTGTGGCACGTCTGATTGTGAATCCCAAACAGGTATGGCCTCAACCTTTTCAATGTCCAGACCACAGCAAAGGCTTCTCTCTCTATAGCGCTCCACCTCTCTTCCCTAGATGGTAACTTCCTGGAGATGAAGGGTACAGGTTGGCCCAGGCCTTCCTTAGGTACTTGTGATAACACTGCCTCTCTGCCATGATCTGAGACATCTATTAAATGATAAACAACTTGGAGAGGTCAGGGACCGTGACTCAGGGCTGTGCACATAGATTGCTTCAGGGAGTCAAATGCAGTTTGGCATGTCTCTGTCCAAATCACATTTCTGGGTTGCTTCTTAGAAGTCAGCCCTGTCAAGGGGGTAACAATGGTGCCTTATCCCTGGACAACCCTCCTGTAGTACACAGTGATGCCCAAGAATCCTCGGACCTCATTCTGGGTTTTGGGGTTTCCCAGGCCCTGATAATCTCTATTTTGTAATGGAAGGGTTGCACCTTACCCCTGACCAGCACGTGTCCCAAGAACACCACATACCCTATCTGCCATTAGTCAGGTATGCCTATTGCAGAGGCATAAGCACTTCCTGGAGATGGAAAAGGTAGTCCTTCCAACTGCTACTGAAGGCAGCTGAGAAGACCTCCAAGCAATCAATCAATAAATCAATCAGTGTTCTTATGTTAGTGCTATTTGTATTGCGCACGGCTGCTCCAGCGAAGGAGCGTCCCGGCGCACCGACAAGGTGGCGAACACAACACAACAGGAAAACAGAAAATATTATTAAAAATGGGGGAGTTGAGGTTTTAACATAGCTCAGAAAATAGATGAGTTTTAGCGGCCTTGCGGAAAGAAAGCAAGTCGCCAAGGGTCCGGAGTTTCAAGGGGAGAGCGTTCCAAAGTGCGGCTGCCCGCACCCTAAAAGAGCGACCCCCCGCACGACTGAGTTTGAACCGAGGGGCTACCGCTAATTCTTGGTCCAGCGAGTGCAAAGTGCGGCCCGGGATGTAAGGGCACAAAAGTTGGCGCAGTAAGGGAGGCGATAGGCCCTTCAGAATCTTGAAAGAAATGAACAGTACTTTAAAGTGGATCCGCTGCCTAACGGGTAACCAATGCAAGGCTCGCAAAGTTGGACTGGCCGAGCAAAACCTAGGAAGACCTACGATTGCTCTGGCCGCTGCGTTCTGCACTCTTTGAAGTCGGGTTAGCTCGGCCTGGTTTAACCCTATAAAAAGGGACCTGGCATAGTCCAGCCGAGCCAAAACCGTTGCTTGTACCACCAGTTGACGAGTTGCGGCATCAAAATATTTAAGGGCAGGTCGCATGAATGCTCACCCATGAAGGTCTCTAGGTGCTGGGTGAGGGGGTCTGGGGTTCAGTCAAGGAGCCTAGTCTTGAGGTCCTTTCTGTATTGTGGCAGTGATGGTGATTGCCTGGGATGCAGAGGCAGGGAGTTCCAGGGCTTTGCAGCAAGGCAGTAGAAAGATCTTTCTCCAGCTGTGGCCTTGTGGCTCTGTGGGATGGTGGTCAAGGCCAGTTGGATGGCATGAAGAAGAAGAGGCGGTTGTTGAAGTGTGTATGTCCGATGTGGAGGGCTTTGTAGTTGTACTTGAGAAGCTTTAAGGTGATTCTCTTGTTGACAGGAAGTCAGTGAAGGTCTCTCAGGTGGCCTGTGATGTGGTTGCAGTGTGGGATGTTCACAATGAGTCTGGCAGAGGGGTACTGGATGGTCTGAAGTTTTTTTAGGAGTTTCATGGTGGTGCTGATGTAAAGTGTGTTGCTGTAGTCGAGTCTGCTACTGATGAGCGCATGGGTGACCATTTTCCTCAACTCAGTGGGGATCTACCTAAAAATCCTAAAAAGGATGTGGAGCATGTGGAAGCAGGAAGATTAAATGGCATTGATTTGGTGGTGCATTGAGAGTTAGGACATCAGGATGATGCAGAGGTTTTGTGTATACCCGGGCGGCGAACTATGCTCCGCTAGCGGAGTTTGTCAAGGTTTGTCAACTCTGTGCTCCATTGGGAACACGGAGTTAGGGCAAAATTCTGACTTCGTGGTAAAACAGAGTTAGCCACTGCGCCACGGCCCAAAATAAAAAAAATAAAAACAGTTACCTGCTGTCTGGTGTCTCTGTGTTGGCTTCCTCCTCGCCATGGTGTATCCTCCTCGCTGCAAACCCTCACATTTTATGTCTTACATGGACTGCGTATGCGCAGTCCTCGCAAGACGTAAATTGTAGGGGTTGGAGACCGGCGACAAGGATGAGGACGGTGGCGAGGAGGAAAGACCACCGTGAAGAGGAAGGCTGCTCGGACATGCCAGATGGCAGGAAAGTGTTTTTTTCTCTTTTAAAAAAAAATTGGGAGTGGAACTGGAGCGGAGCGAAGTTCCACAGAGTTTTTTTAACTCCGCCCATCCTTCAAATCCAACATGCCCCACAGATGCCCACTTCAGCCACAAGAGCCACAACTGGATCACCAACTGTACCAACACCATTGCCCCCTCAAGAAAGCTGCCAAGCACCACACCAAGAAATCCAGCGGGTTCTCCACAGAATTCCGAGACTCCAGATGCACCTCCAGATGACTCGAAAAACTGTGGAGGAACTCCAAAACCCTGACAGACCTCGACAACTTCAAAACAGTTACTACTGCCCACCACAAACTTATCAGACTCTCCAGGAAAGAAAGCACTTCAGTAAGAATCTCCTCAAATGCACACAACTGCAAGAACTCTTTGGCATCATCAAAGAGTTTGCCCAACCCAACAGCAAGTCCACAGGCATCACTCCCTCCCTGGACTTCTGTGACAGACTCAGTGCTTTTTTCCATCCCAAAATCAAGACCATCTATGACAACTTCAATGGCAACAACCCCCATGAGAAACCCCCTGCCACTGCCCCCAGCAGCACTCACCCGACACTGAACAGCTGGACCACCCTCAGCATCGAAGACACTCTGAGGATAATGAAGACCACCCATTCCGGGCCCCCTACAAACCTCTGCCCCCACCATATCTACCACAATGCCACTGACATCATAGCCCGAGCTCCAACGTATCAGCAACCGCTCCTTCGAGATCGCATCCTACCCCAAAGACTGGAAACATGCTGAGATCAACCCTCTCCTGATAAAACCCCTCAACGGACCCCACCGACCTCAGAAATTTCAGACCGATCTCCCTACTCCCGTATCCGGCCAATGTCATGGAAAAAACTGTCAAGAGGTAACTCGCCACCTTCATTGATGAAAATAACATTTACGACTCCTCCCAATCAGGCTTCAGGAAGAATCACATCACCAAAACCACACTTCTCGCAGCAACAAACGACATCCGTGCCCTCCTCGACAGAGGTGAGACTGTGGTCCTCATCCTCCTAGTCCTCTCTGCGGCCTTTGACACTGTCACTTACCACACCCTAGCCTGCAGACTCCATGACACAGGAATTCATAACAAGGCCCTAACAAAGCAAATGGATGCTGGAACAAACACAGCTAGAGCAGGTTGACTGTTACCGGTATCTCGGTGTTATATTCAATAATAATGGACATTTTCTCCAGCAAAGAAAAGATATTACTAGGAAAGCAAATTGCTTGGTGGGCGCATTTAGGATCATACAAAAAAATTGACAACACTATCTTATGGCCCTTTATTAAAAATCATATCCGCTAAGTTATTACCAACTTTAACATATGGCTCCGAAGTTTTAAATGGAAAGGATGCAGATGCCAAAATCTACAAAATTTTATTCCAACTACCTTATAATGCCTCACAAGCACAGGTGAGGACGGAGTTTGGCATAAATAATCAGCAACACGCTCGAAAAGGTCAAATTTTGAAAGTCTGGAATCGAATAAAAAATGACCTCGACAATCAAATGTCCTGAATATTATGGCAAAAAGTAAAAGACAACCGTAAACTGCAAGCTTGGGTATATCTAAATGAGGCAAAGGAAGAATTCGGCGTAACATCAATTTGGGAAAATGTAATTACCCAGGAAAGTTTCAAAAAAACAATAAATAAGCTGACAAATCATCTTTCCCTGACAAAAGACAAGGAGATACTGGTAAGAAGAAGGCATGCATGGCCAATTATAAATGGATTTAAAAAAAGCAAGTCCAAGAATATCTTGTAACAGCATGGTCACAGCAAAGTAAGCAAATTTGTATAAAAGCTCGTTTTGGACTTTGGCCGTGTCGGTGTCATCTGCCGGCATGGAAGACTAGTGACGACAATACCATGTGTAGGATATGTAAATGTGGCCAAGAGGAAATATTGTATCTGCTATGTCTTTGTCCTGCATTAGAAGTGGAAAGGAAAATTATCCTAAAGAGATTATTTAATGCTCGTGGAGTAAGGACATGCAGAAAAGCATTAATGGCATGCTTAAAGCCACATGACGTATTATTGAATTCTGCTTTTGTAAAACTTCTATCTGTGATTGGTAAAAAACCGGAGGAAAACTTTTATTAATTTGCTTTTTAGATTATGCAATATTAGAATAATTATGTACATGGTGTTTTAAACTTTTTATTCTCTGGTGATATTTTAAAAAGCATTTTTGTAAGATTTTAATGAATCAAACAAATAAACTTGACTTGATAACAAGGCCTTCAACTGGATCCTGGCCTTTTTTCGCTGGCAGAACGCAATGAGTCAGACTCCCTCCATTCCTCTCTGAACCGACTGCAACAACCTGTGGAGTTCCACAAGGATCCTCTATCAGCCCGATCCTGTTCAACATCTACATGGCCCCACTTGCATCCATAGTGTGAGAAAACAGACTCAACCTCACATCGTATGCTGGCTACACCCAACTCATCCTCTCTCTATCCAACTAACCCAACATCACCAAATGCAATTTTCAAGTTGGAATGGAAGCCTTCACCAGAAGGATGAAAAACAGCTGCCTTCAACTCAACACGGACAGAACCAAGGTACTCATCATGGGCCCACACCCTGACACCTGGAAAGACACCTGGAGGCCCCCCATCGGACCCCCCCCGCTCCCACAGACCACACACGCGACCTCAGAATCATCCTGGGCGTCAAACAAAAAATGTACTGCCAGATCAACGCCATCACAACCTCCTGCTTCCACACCCTCCGCCTCCTCCACAAGACCTTCAAGTGGATCCACCCCGAACAAAAGAAAATGGTCACACACCCCTCATCAATAGCAGACTGGACTACCGCAACGCACTATACACAAGGGTCAACAAGAACCTCACCCTCAAACTCCAGAACATCCAAAACACAGCCGCCAGACTAGTCCTCGATCTACCGTGCCACAGCCACATCAGCCTGCACCTACAAGCACTACACTGACTCCCAGTCGAGAAAAGGATCACTTTCAAGATCCTCACTGACACCCACAAGGCCCTCCACAACACAAGACCCACCAACCTGAACCACTGCCTCACTTTCCATGCTCCCCAGCGCTAGCTCTGCTCGGCCAAGCTCCACTTTGCGACGGTAACTCAGATCAAGAAAAGAAGGACAGGAGGGCACTCTTTCTCCATCCTTGTGGCAAAGCATGGAGCTCCCTCCCTCTCCACCTGCATCAGACTGCTTCACTCCCTAAGTTCCAAAAGGACCTCAAGACCAGGCTCTTTGAACTCAGTAAACTTCCCGGATCGGCGGAACTCCCCGAGCCCCTTCCCCCCAGTGCCTTGAGACCGGTTCTGGATGAGTGGGTTGCACTCTATAAACCCCTGATTGATTGATTGATCCTTAGTTTTGTGTGTGGTCCGTGGGTGTGGGGGGACTCCAAGCACTTTGGGCCACCAAGAGGCATCCCAGGCAGAGGGGGAGGAGCCCAGGATGAGAACTTAGGTCTTGTCTGAGTTAAGCTCGAGTCAGCTGTCCTTAATCCAGGTACTATTGTGGAAGTTGCTCTTGGCAGATCTGGGTTCATCTCTGAGGGAGAGGATAAGCTGGGTGTCGCTGGCGTAAGAGACGATGTTGAGGCTGTGGCTTCTGACGATGGCTGCAAGCAGGGCCATGTAGATGTTGAAGAGGTTGGAGCTCAGAGAGGATCCCTGAGGCACTCCACACCTGATCTCTGTGGGTTCAAAAGGGTATGCCAATGACAGCAATGGATTAAAGGGGGCTTTCAGCATCTGCCCTGTCTTTGCACTAGCCTGGCAGGTTACACAGATCTTGCAGAATGCATCTGAGGATATCCTGATCCTGGGCCAATATAAGTATGGGACAAGTCTTTCAAAGGAGTTTGTTTCACCTAGGAGTCCTGTCAGGGGAATCTTGGGAGCCAGGTCCCATAGGAGGATCCCTGAGGCACTCCACACCTGATCTCTGTGGGTTCTGAGTTGAACGGTAGAAGTCTGACTCTGCATTCGGATGGAGAGGAAGGAGAAGTTCATTTCTATGGCTTTGTCACAGATACCAGTGTCATGGAGTCTTATGCAGAGGGTGTGGTGGCAGACGGTGTCGAAAGCGGCTGAGAGATCCAGGATGATGAGGGTTGCAGTCTTGCCTCGGTCAATGAGGGTGCGAATGTCATCAGTGGTGGTGAGGAGAGCAGTCTCAGTGCTATGGTTGCTTCCGAAACTTGACTGGGGAGGTCCAGGAAGTTGTTTGTTTGAATGAGCTTGGAGAGTTGGTCGTTGATGGCTTTCTTGATACTTGACTGGGAACAGGAGCAGAAAAAATGTTCTGTAGTTCTTGAGGTCCGTTGGGTTAGCAGGTTTATTTATTTTATTTATTTTAGGTTTTTGTAGAGCGCGTAGTCACCCTCGAGTATCCCAGCGCTGAAACCTCGGACTCCTAAGGGGGGGGCAAAGGGAAGCTTCGAATGAATCAGGGTAAAAGGAGGGTTTTGAGGGACTTCCTAAATCGTAGGAGGTTTGGTTCAGCTCTGAGGTTCGGGGGGAGAGCGTTCCATTTTCTGGCCGTGTTTACCGAAAATCTGCGGCCGCCAATGCGGGTTTTCTTCACCCTAGGGACAACAATGAGGTTTCCCTGTTCAGACCGGAGCGCTCTCGGTGGTCTGTATGGGGTGATCCAGGTGCTCAGAATGGGGGGACCAGCGTTGTGCAGGGCCTTGTGTGCCAGGCAGAGGGCCTTGAATGCGACTCTTTCCCTCACGGGGAGCCAGTGAAGTTTTCTCAGAGCCGGTTTGGCCGATGTTCTTGATGGGGTGTTTGTGAGCAGGCGAGCTGCGGCATTTTGGGTTTTTTGTAGAATCTGGAAGGTGGCTTCCGGCGCTCCGAGATAAATGGCGTTGCTGTAATCTAGCCTTGCTAGCACTAAACCTTGAATTAGCAGGAGACGGGACTGGAATGGTAGTAGGGGAAGCACCTTTCTGCATGATCTAAGAAGCCCATAGCAGATGCCGGCTGTTTTCCTAGCCTGAGTCCTAAAGGTGAGATCTGTCTCCAGCCACACTCCCAGACTCTTAACCTCTGTCTTAGGGGAGGGGGGGTCACCCATACAGGCGGGCCAGATGTTAGGGGGGAGACTCGAGGTTTTGTGACCGAGGAGCAGGATCTCTGTTTTTGACCCGTTGAGCTTTAGGTCAGAGTCGCCCATTCATTGTTGGACGGTGGAGAGTCAGTCTCGCAGGTTGGAGGGCTTTAGCTTGGGGTGTGAGAGGGTCACCACTAGCTGAGTGTCGTCAGCGTAGCTGACGATCGTGACTCCGAATGGGGCGACCAGCTCCTCCAGTGGGGCCATATACACGTTGAAGAGCGTGGGGCTCAGTGAGGAGCCCTGAGGCACTCCACACCGGAGGGGGATTGAGGGGGAGCGGCTTTCTCCTTCCCAAACTTGGAAGGAGCGTCGGGAGAGGAAGGATGTGAGCCATCTCAGCGCACTGTCTTGTACGCCTGTGTTATCTAGGCGCTGGGCTAGGACCTGATGGCTGACAGTGTCGAATGCCGCGCTAAGGTCCAGGAGGACCACTGCCACTGATCCTCCTGTGTCAATGATTTCCCTCACTTTTTCTACGGCCGCCAGGAGGGCGGTGTCTGTGCCCTGACCTGGTCTGAAGCCTGTTTGGGAGTTTTTTAAGAGATGGTTTGCCTCTAGGAAGTGGGACAGCTTTTTATTTGCAAGCTTCCCCGCGACCTTCCCTATCCAGGGGAGGAGCGAGATGGGTCTATAGTTGGATAAGTCCGCGGGGTCTAGCGACGGCTTCTTCAGAAGACCTTTAACCACGGCCTTCTTCCAGCTTTGTGGGACTTCTCCTTGGGCAAACGAGGTGTTAATGAGGGCCGTGAGTCTAGCTGTAATGGTCCGAGCGATGTTTTTTGTGAACCGTACGGGAACTGAGTCGCTGGGAGCGCCACTTTTCGTGGCTGCTAGAGTAGTTGCCACTTCTTCTTCTGTGAATGGTCCGAATGAAGCTAAACGAGGGGGTTCGGGTTTGTCCGTGGGGTTTCTTGACGTGAGGGCACAATCCTTGGCTGTTCCAGGGGTGGCCTGATTGGTGGCAGGTAGGGAAGAAAGGATTTTCTTAATTTTATTATCGAAGAAATTAGCCAGGTTGACGCATTTCTCCTCGGCTGCTTTGGGATCCAAGGGTATCTGCGGGGGGGCTGGGACATGGAGGAGCTCTTTAAGGATGGAAAAAGTCTCTTTGGCAGAGCACGAGGAATTCTTTATTCTTTCCTCAAAGAAGGAGCTTTTTGCGCTGTGGAGGGCTTGTTTGTATGCCTTCATGGCTGTTTGATAGGCGTTTTTGTCCGTCGCCACTTTATTTTTTCTCCAAGTCCGCTCCGTCTTTTTGCACTCCTTCCTAAGGATGTTCAGGGGCGGAGTGTACCAAGGAGCATGGTTAATCCTTTTTACATGCTTGAGAGAGCATGTTAATGGGATGAGGCTGTCTAGGGGGTTGGTGAGCCAGCTGTTAAATTCTCTATCAGCGGTGTTAGGGTCAGTAGAGAGGGGGCTATCGGATTCCCTAAGCTTCACTTCCCATTCTTCTGGTCTTAGCTTGTGCCAACGTCTGGTTAGTATCCTGGTTTTCTGTTTAGGAACCGCGGCGGGCTGATAGGACCAGTGCATAGGGACCAGAAAGTGGTCAGTCCATGGAAGGGGGTAGGGTCTTGGGTTTGGAGACTCCTAATGTTGGTGAAAACTGGGTCTAGGAGATGTCCTTTCTCGTGAGTGGGTTTCGAGTTCAGGAGCAGGAGATCAGCTGACATGAGCTCTGCTAGGAGATTAGCGGCAGTGTTGTCTGCCAGGTCTAGAAAGTGTAGGTTCAAGTCCCCTAGAAGGAGAAAGTTGGGCGTTGCTATTGTTTTTAAAAGGATGTGATCCATCAGAGTGCTTGAGAAATCACCTAACGCGCTTGGTGGTCGGTATACCAGCAGACCCGATAGTGAGGTGGTGGGGGAGATCTGGAGGGTGAAGTTACAGTTTTCACAGTCCTTGACCGTACCGTCGTTGATCCTGCAGCTGAGATTGTTTTTATAGAGAATGGCGAGCCCGCCACCTCTTCCGACTGGTCTGTTAAGGCAGCAGATTTGATAGCCGGGGGGGGTTGCATTGACCAAGTCCGAGCCGTTGCTGGAGGTCAGCCATGTTTCGGTCAGAAATAGGGCGTCTAGCGAGAGGGTTTGAGCGAGGAGGTTAATCTCGTTTCATCAGCAAGGGGTTGACTTATGTGTGCTTCCAGTCTTCTGGGAAGTTTGCAGACTCGATGGAGCAGTTGATGGTTCAATAGATTTCGGGTGCTATAAAGGTGCCAACTCTGTTGAAGATGTGGTGAGGGCAGGGGTCTGAGGGGCTCCATAGTCAATGATCTTCGTGATCCTGAGGATGCCGTCTGAGGTGAGGATAGTCCAGTTGTTCAAGGTATGCTGGGGGCAGGAACCATTGAGTGTGGTGGTTGCCTGTGGGGTGGGTGAGTCATGAGTTGTGCAGCTGTGGTAGATCTCCTTGATTTTGCGGCGTAAGAAGGTGGTGAGGTTGTTGCAGAGGTCTTGAAACAGCGGATGTCTGCTTTCTCTGAGCTGGGTTGCATGAATTCTTTGACCAAAGAGTAATTTGCTGTTGTGTGCGTTGATGTTGATGGGTTCCCTGATGGTTGTTTTCTTTGTTGTTCTGATGAGGCGATTGTGTGTAGTGATGGCGGATTTGAAGGCTGAGTGGTCTGCAATGATTGTGCTGCTCCGCCATCTTTTCTCGTGCTGTCTGCAGGTATGCCTGGACTCTTGGAGGGTGGGGGTGAACCGGCTGGTTTTCATGGAGGACTGCTACTCTGAGGGTTTCCTGAGGGGGCTAGCGTGTTGGCGTAGTCAAGTGGTAGAGGTTGTGTGCTCAGGTGTTGGTATCTGTGGATGTCTGTGGTGGGGTCTTTCTGAGGGAGGTGGTGAACTAGTCTTCGGTGAGGATTGTGGTGGGTGTTGTGGAGTACGGTGGATTTGATGAAGGAGAAGTGGATGCAGAGGTGGTCTGTCCAGTGTGGCTCAGAGGTGTGGCTGACGGAGATGGATCAATAAGTACCTTGTTCACAAACCTCCTTGAGTCCGAAAAACATCACACAAAACTGGTAGTTGCCCTCTAGAGTGGAGAAGGCTGACCTCTCCTTGGCTCCTTCAGTTAAGGAAATCTGCTAGTACCCTGATGTAAAATCGAAAGGTACTTAAGTACTGAGCAGACCCTAACCTGTCAATGAGCTCATCTGTCCGGACAATGGGTTGAGCATCAGTCTTTGTCACAGAATGCAGCCCTCAGTAATCCACACAGAACCTCAGGTCAGTTGTGGTGCCCAGGTGGGGCAGCATTTGGTACCAGAACCACAGGACTAGACATGGGTCTACTCAACCCAACATCTTAGAGACTTCACTCTTGGTGCTGGCCCTCACCTTATGTGACAACCTGTAAGCCTTATAATTAATAGGGAGATTGTGCCCTGTGTCTACACCATAGGTACACAGGTCGGTAGTCCCAGAAATAGGTGAGAAAAGGGAAGAGTACTGCTTCTAAAAGTACCACCAGTCACTCTGCTGTTCAGCGGTCAAGCTGGGAGAGAAAATCACTCCTTCCACAGGCCCATACTTTTCTTTGGAGTCCAAGAGTTCAGAGAGAGGTTCACTCTCCTCTTCCTCTTCTCCATCTATCAGCAACAGCATGGTGAGCTCATATCTCTCAAAGTGGGGGTTGAGGCAATTGATGTGAAGCACACTGTGGGGTTGTTGGGGTTTTTGGGGTCCAACAAGTAGGTCGCCTTAGTCTTCTTTTCAAACATCTCATAGGGCCAATTTCCAACAGTTCTGGAGGCTCCTGGCTTATACCTGTTCCATAACCTATACTTTTTACCCAGGCAGTAACTCCATAGTGTTAGAATTTTTGCAGCACCACTCTTTCATCACAACCTAAAAGCCTTCCAGGTTGTCCAAAGCTTGATCTGGCTTATGAAAGCCCACATGTAGCTCACAACATCCTGGAAAACCATCCTGGGAGCTTGCTCCCACCGTTCCTTCACCAGATTGAGTGGCCCTCTCACAGGGTGCCTGTACAGAAACTAAATGGGGCCGAAGCCCACACTTTTCTGTGGTACCTCCCTGTAGACAAATGACAGTCATGGTAAGAGGATGTCCCACTTATTTTTCAAGACCTCAGGTATGCCTCTAATCATGTCTTTCAGGGTATTTTTCAATCTTTCGGCAAACCCATTGGTTTGTGGACGGTAAGGAGTGAGGAACTTGTAAGTTACTCCACATTCCTTCCACATTGACTGCTTGTAAGCAAATATGAAGTTTGTGCCCCTGTCGGGCACAACTTCCTTTGGAGAATCCCATGTGGTTGAAATTCCCACCCGGGCCTTTGCCATTGCAGGTGCAGTCATGGTCCTAAGATTGATTAACTTTGGGTACAGAGTGGCATAATCCACCAGAACCATGATAAATCTATTGCCTGATGCAATCTGAGAATCCATAGGCCCCACAATGTTGTTGCCAACCCGCTCAAAGGGTATACCAATGACAGCAATGAATTAAAGGGGGCTTTCAGCATCTGCCCTGTCTTTGCACTAGCCTGGCAGGTTACACAGATCTTGCAGAATGCATCTGAGGATGTCCTGATCCTGGGCCAATATAAGTATGGGACAAGTCTTTCAAAGGAGTTTGTTTCACCTAGGAGTCCTGTCAGGGGAATCTTGGGAGCCAGGTCCCATAGGAAGTCCCTGTAGCATTGGGGGACCACCAGAGTCATTGCTATCCCATGCACAGGAGTCCTAGGCTCACCGTAAAGGAGGAAGTTCTATCAGTAAATGTGATAACTCCCAGAGACATCACCTGCTACTTGGGCTTCAGCCTGTTTCCTCATGCCCTCCAGTGGTGGGCACTACCTCTGTGCCCTACAGAACTTATCTTTGATGGGTACTCCTTTTACATGCCATCCAGCAAGTGTAGGCAGATTACCAAGGGAAGCAGAGCCCCCCTCAACGAGCTCTGTGGTGGACACCACAGGTGCCCCATCCACCTCACTGGAGGGCACTCAGGGGCTGGTTTACTATGCCCTCTGCCTTTACGCTTTTTAGCAGCTGGCTGGGCCATTGTTTCAGCCTGCAGCCCTTTTTAACTCCCATCCTTGGCAGCCATGGACTTTGATGTTAACAGTACACATGAGGTAACCCCAACATCTCCCCATGAGCCTTGAACTCCACTTCTTTCCTGATAATGTGCTCATGGTCATCATACCCAGCAAACAGTCCATAAGCATGGCAGGGCAAACAGATATGTTCAGAAGACATATAACCTCCCCACTCAAAAGGAACAAGGCCTACTGGACAGTGACACTCTCTGTTGCCAGCCACCACAACTTGGTGGAATGCATGTGGAATTACCTGCTTCGGGGACACCAACTGACTCCTTGCCATAGTCATGCTGGCACCTGTATCCCTCAGAGCCTACACACATTGCCCATTGACAGTTACCCATTGCCTATACATTGTAGTATTTGAGGCCACATGGACCTTAGAAACCATTTCACTGTCACCCAGGGACATTAGGGTAACCCCACTAAATTCCCCCATTTAACTGGGACAAACATCTCCCCCAGCACTCACTAGGCACACCTGGATTTTTCTGAGGATGTGCTGTTCATGTACACTTGGGATCCCCCTTGTAGTGTTCATATGCCTAGAACTTTTTGCACTTGATGGGCTTGGGCTGCTGACCTTTGTCAGGGTAGTTTTCTTCTGGTGTCCAGATTGGGAATGAGAATCAGACCCTTTCCCTCTATGAGTTGTTTTGGGGGCCTTTAGAAAACGCTGTCTTTTTATCTTCCCCCACTTTCTTCTGATAGGAACCCTGACTACCCCTTTGAGAGTCCCCCAGGAGGCCTTCTTGAACACTCTGGTGCTGACTCAAATGTCCGCCTCCTCAGCAGGTTTCCTGCGGACTGTTAACTTGCTATCTACTAGGTGTTGTCACAACTCTGGGAAACAATTATCAAGCATGTTCCCCTTTAAAATCAAGTTGGACAGCCCTGTATAATCATGAGCCTTGCTGCCCCTCACCCAGCCCTTCAGTACCTTGCTGTCATACTCTAAGACATCCGCCCATGTTTATGATGAGACCTTGTGGCTTCCTCTGAATATGAGCCTATACTTCTCAGGGTTCAATCCAAACTCATGACTAAGATGGTCTTCATTGGTTGTGTAGCATGTCTAATCCTCGACGTCTAGTGTAAGGAGTGTGTCTCTCCCCACCGTGGGTATATACCTCCATAAACTACCACCCCAGAACTTCTCTCCGACCTTGTGCACTCTCAGAGTCACTTCATAGCCTGCAAACCATTTGTCTATATCATCCCCCAGCACAGAACTGGCCTGCAAATCCTTTGGGATCCTGACTCAGTACTCACCAGTGGTCGCTGTAGGTATGCTGTCACCATTGCAGTTGCTGGACCCCACATGTAGGGTTCTCATGTCCAGCTCCTTGAAGTAGAGCTCATGGGTAAGTTTCCTCTCCTCCATGGCCATCCTCCTTTCTTCATAATCATGCTCCAACTTGGCAAGCTCCATTTTTACTTTTCTATCCGCTCTCCTATCTGCCATCTTCTCTAGGGACAGATTCCAGGATGAAACACTGTTCCCTGGTCTGGAAACCACTACTGCTCCTGGCAAATTGTTGCCCCCCTCCAAGGGCAGTTCTATAGCCATTTCAGACTCCAAAAACAGGTCACCCTCTTCCTCAGGAGTTTCCTGCTCCTCCTGTGGGATGTCTTCACCTGCAACCTTGGTTTCTGCACAGGCCCTCAAAATCATTTTGCAGCTCGACCTTCCTGGCAAATCCCCTCAAAGAAACTTGAAAGTCTTTGCATGAATATTTCTGCTACTGCACTATGTAGAATTCTAACCTGGCCAGCTCAAACTCAATTCCTGCAGGCGTGGCCTCTACAGAGTGAGATATAATTAGCAGAAAAATCAAAAGGCTCATCAGCGAGAAATAAAAAAAGGCTTAAGTTGGTCTTAGGTATGGATATATATTGAAGATTGAATTACTATATGGTATTGCACGAGTGCTATCCTCACTACTGATCACCAATATTACAACTGGGTTTCTGGTTGGCAGAGGTATGCACCCTGTCCAAGCAGGAACCACCACTCTAGTCAAGGAAATCTAGATACACACCAAAAGATAACCTGTACTCACAGGGTAGCTTGGCACAGAGCAGGAAGGGTTATCTAAAGAGGCAATATGTAAAGTATGTGTGCAACACACACATTAACAAGAGGAAAACACCACACAAAGATTCCACACAGGTTTACAGAGAATATTTTTATGAGAAAAGAAAGACCAAACGTATAATAATCCAATTTGTAGAACCAGAGTTATGAATTTGTAAAGAATAAACCAAAAATAGTGCGTATAAGGTAATAGCTTTAAAAGTTTACTTGAGATCGCGATAGACCAAGATAAATCCAAAGTTTTGGCTGACCGAGATGGAGGGCAGGCCGGCAACAGGTCCCGCTAACAAAGTACCTTGGATGGAGTAAAGTGTCGCAGCCGAGTATCTGGCGCGTCGGTTCTAATTCACGCAGTAGGGTCGAAGCATCAATGTCGAAGCATCAATGTCGAGCCTCACAGTTGGGACCTCGGATCGGTGCTGCTTCATTGTCAAACTGCACAGTCAGGTTCTGAGTTGTCATTGAGACATGTACAAACGTACCTAGATCAGCACTGCATCAGTTCTGCTCAGGACAGTGGTGAAAATTCATCGATTTGTAGCAAAATTGCTTTAGAACTAATTTCTGAGGCCCAAGCCTGAAGAGAGTACCTCAGGTGAGGGTAGGACTCACCGATGCAGTAGCACTAGCAGAATTTAAAGAATTCCTTCGTGTCCCTGAGACTACAGAAAACAGAAGGCAAAACACCAAGCCCTTGGAGTTACTTTGGGTTCAACTGAGATGGTTACAGTCCTTGTCCTCAGCTAGGCAGAGATCAGCAGGCAGCCAGGCAGCTCAGCACAGCAGTGAAGCAGTTCCTTGGAACAGTCAGTCAAGCAGAGTAGCAACACTTGTAGCAGAGCAGTCCTTACTCATGGCAGAGTTCTTTGCAGGTCATCCCAGCCCTGTCTGCCAGGCTATTCGTGGGGGATGATAAGTCCTTTGTGTGTGGACAGGAGACAGCCTCTTCAGATGTAAGTGTCAGCTCTCTTACCCCCTCCTGTCCAGAAAGGCTAACAGAATGCAGATGAATGTAGATAATTCCTGTCACACACAGCCATTCCTGAGCTTGTGGCTTTACAGAGGGAATTCACAAAGTGTAGCTGTCACCCTGTCCAGCTGTGTATTGGAGGCAGGATGAACACACACACAGCAGCGTTAAGAACAGAGAAATGCCCACTAGGGATCAGATGAGCTTTTTGTCTATGAAATTAGGAATTAATGCCCCCTTGTATGGTAAAGTTGGATTTTAAGTCACAATTCCAATGATGCCACTTTTAGAAAGGTTCCATTTTCTTGTGCGGCCATTTAGTGCCTGCAGCATGTATCCTGGGTTAGAAGATAAGATGTAGCTTGTAGGTTGTCCTTGTGTATTGCTCCCAGACAGTGAAATTTAGGGAATCTGGGCATTGGCAGGATGGGCATTTTGATTTAATGAGGGGGAGGAGCTGTCACCCACCACACTTTCAAATGTCACAAATGCTCTGTCTGAGCACTCTCACAAAGGGTTTGTCACTAGTTTTCTGTGCCCCCAAACAGGCTAGGGCCATGGCAGGGAGGAAGGGGATCCCTGACATCTCAGTGGGGTGGAAACCTCTAGAAACATCTCCTATTTCAAAGTGGGCATCAGGTATAAATATTTTACATCAGATCCCAACTCTTCTGTGTGCATCTGAACCTGTGGAAGACTCAGAAGAAGGACTGCTGTGCTGCTTTGCTGCAAGAATGACTATCACTCTCACTAGATTTAGCATCTTTAACAATTAGAAGGGACCTTAGAGCATGCAATGGGTGTAACCCTTTTGATCCCAATAAAGCAGCAACATTCAAAATAGGGGATTGTACCATTGTTGTTGACTAATCCCTTGTTGATGTGAGACTATGGCCCCTTATGGATGATATGAAAGTGGCAACGTGTATTGATAGTGATCACAATTCATTAGAAGTAACCCTGATTGGTGATTCCCAGAGCCAAGCTAATAATCTTTATACAACTATAGTACAAGCCCCTCTTGTAACAAATATTTGCCACTATTACTCATAGCTGAATGTATTGTCTAAACAAAAATGATATATGTGGATTTGCTAATTTTTTTGTACTTTACCTGGAGACATACATAGGGCTTAGTGTGGACGAAAGTACTGTTTTAAATATACATACTGATTTATTTGAAGCACTACGTGAGGTTTTTTATAAAGATATTCCTAATTGAATTTCTAATCATGCCAAGGCTGAAAAATTGTTTGACCAAGCATGTAAAGTAGCAAAGCTATCTCTAAGGAAGGCTATAATTGAGGGTGATTTTATTAGAATTACCTATAAGACAACTTTGAACGAGGCAAAAAAGAATTGGGACAAGATTTTATGGTAAGATATCTTAGACACCAGTCAAAATAATGATAGCAGATTATTTTGGCGTCTTGTGGCCCAATCAAAGCTGGATAAGTCCAAGTCACATCACCATAATATTTCCCCAGATAAATTGGTTGCACATTATTCTGCTCTTTATGCTCCAGGAGACTCACAGGATTTCAAATGTAATGATAATTCTAATGGTTTTACAGCTTTGGACCCTACTACTCCTGTTGTCTTCAGTTAGGAAGGCACAACTAGAGCGATTGACTCATTGAAATCTGCTAAAGCCCCCAGCCCAGATAAAATTCCAGGAGTCCTGTCCAAATCCGAACCCTTGACCTGGTCCATATACCTAAATGTGTTGTTGAATGCTATAACCGCTGGTAGTAGGTTACCAGACTCCTGGCTTGGGGCCGAAGTTATAGCAATATGCAAAAAAAGCGATGCATGTGAACCATCAAATTATAGGCCAATCAGCCTTATTGATAATGCCCCCAAAAAAGTTGCTAGGCAAATTTTAGAGAGTCCTTGATTGGGCAAAAACTACTGAAATGTTGTCTCCCCTTCAGGCTGGTTTAAGAGCAGAGAGTGCCACAAGAGATCAGCTTTTTAGATTCACCATTTTATGCTGGAAATTTGTTTTATTACATAATCGAAATGTGGATTTAGTGACTTTAGAGCAGCGTTTGATCTTATTCCATGCTCAAACTTATGGCAAGCCCTGATAAATTTGGGGGTCCCACGAAATTTAGTACATTTAATTAACAAATTACATATCAACAACTTTGCCCAATTATGCTGTGGCCCCAAATGTAAACTTACAGATGGTATCCCTACAGAGATAGGAGTTCGCCAGGGCTGTGTCCTAGCACCTACCTTATTCTCTTTGTACATTACAATTTGTGGAACCTAAAGAGAGCTGTAAACAATAGGAAGATATCAATTCTTCTTTTTACAGATGACTCTCTTCTTATATCTAAAACACCGACAGGTCTTCAAATGTTAATTGATACATTTTTAAGCTTTTGTAAATCCAGAGGCCGAGAATTAAATAAGTAAAACCAAGTACATGGTGTTTGAGAAGACCAAGATAGTGAAGTTCTTGATAGAGTACATAATTTTGATTATCTAGATGTTAGACTCATGGACAACCTAAGGTGGACAAGCCCATTGAATAAATGCAGATTAATAATTGAACACCACAGATCCAATGCCAACTTAAGGTTTTACAACCAAACCAAGTTGCACAAAATATCTCCTGCCCTGGAAATTCCTTGTGCTATAGTACAGGGAGTGGCGCTTTATGGGGCAGAGATTTGGGGCTGTGCTAACTCCCATTCTTTGACAATTGCTGAAAATAATTTAATTAGGAAATTACTTGGCTGACCATCCAGCTCACCTCTTACCCCAATGTACTTTGATGTCTGGATGAAAAGAATTGCAGACCTGGCTGTTCTGAAAACCTTAGTATGTTGGAACCGACTCTGGACCACACGAGAACTTGGAGTCTTCAAAGACTCACTGATAGATCTATTAAAATGCCTAGGAGCCAGGCATATCCCATGGGTTACATGTGTTCAGGTTGGCTTTGTAAACTTGGAATGCTGAGTCTATGGGATGACCCTACTACAATTAGTAAAAACTACCATACATTGATTAAAGACCGATATTGGGCCTAAATAAACAAGCAATACGCAAAGAATAGCTCAACCGGATCCGTAACTACTATGTTGAAAATTGTAAGCATTTTTCAATGTTTGAAGTGTCCTTAGAGTTAATATTCCTACCTCTAACTAGGAGTGTGTACATACGATTTTATCATGGAACTCTTCCGTTATGGTCTATTACATGTAAATGGAGTACAAATCAAGATTTTATACTTGGTCCTGCATGTGGTTTGAGCAATGAAGATGAGAAACATATGGGGCTAGATTTAGGTAATTCAAATTTACAGATTCAAAAAGACAGAATTTTACCGATTCTGTATTTTCAAATCGGTAAATGCTATCTAGATAAAAAATCGGTAAAAATTACCGAATCGTTAAGATTCGGTAATTACCGAATCGTTATTTACCGATTCGGTAATTGCCGAATCGTTATTTACCGATTCGGTAATTGCCTCCAGGCCCATAGGAATGAAAGTCAATTACTGAATCGGTAAATACTGATTCGATAAAAAGTGGACAACAGTGAAGGGTGACAGGGTGTCACTTTGACACCCTGTTGCACCCCTCAATTTTGTATGGGTGCACATGTTGCAGACATACATGCCCTAAGGGCATGTTTGTCTGCAACATGGCACTGAAGCAATTTGCTAAAAATTGCTTTTTAGGGTGTTTTCGTTATTTACCACCAACTTGTAGTTGGTGGTAAATAACGAATCCTAACATTGGATAAGCACTCATTTAAGTGCTCCCTACATTAGGAATTCAGTAATTTACCAAATCGGTATTTAAGAAATCAGTAATTTACTGATCCGGTAAATTACCGATTCAGTAAATTACCGAACCCTTCATTTCGGCCCCTTACATCAGAAAAGCCTATTACCAGTCAGTAATGGCCGAAATTCGTTAATTTTGTCGGTTGCCGACGGGTAATAGCCTTCCTACATCTTGCCCATAATGTCTTGTTGTACAGAGTATTGTATCTAATGTCGTAAATGGCTAATTCAATCTGCCGTGATATGGGCACTCATAGTCATTTGGAAACTTTTAGGATTTTAAAAAGTGACTCATTGTTAAAAGTAGCATTTGCGTTTAGCAAATTTCTACAATCAGTGTGGTTTAAGAAAACAAAAATGCTAAATGCTATTGATTGATGAAATTGTTAACCAAATATGTTTCTCTTATTGAATTGCTGTTTGCACATTTGTATATATGCACTATGCAAAATCACTTTATGATTTTATTGTACTGCCTTATAACGTTTATACACGGATATTGTCCTGCAAAACTGCATTGGCAGTGGGTAAACGATGAGTGCTTAACGCTGCTCAGGTAACGAGAATTATAAGCTTATAGCCAATTGTTTTTATCTTAGTGCTTTTAATGAAATATAAATCTTAAACTACTTTGTACACTAGTATTTGTTCCACCCTGCACAGCCACATAATAAATCTATTATATCATCTTTTCCGCCTGGAGGAATGTTGCTTAAGTACATGAGGTGATTTAGATATCCTTCTCGAGAGGTGTTGATGAATTGCAATTTTAATCCGGAAGTTGTGTTGACTATTGCTATTTCGTTTATATAGATTTTTTTTAAATGAGTTAGATATGTATTTTGTTTTATGTATCAGGTGCCAATGTTTCTGTTATTGTATTTGGTTGGCTACACTTTTATGATTATTTGTAACCAAATAAAGTACTTTACTACTACTAATACTACTACTACTACCACTACTACCACTCTGCTGCTCCAGTGTTCTGCCCTACTTCCCTGCCATGCTGTCCTGTTTCTCTCCTGCCTGAGTCAGAAGGACTTGACCTTCATCTTGAACTTAGGGCCACTAGAGTGACTCTAAGGGATTGTCAGATGGCCACCTGATCAACAGCCTCATGGACAGAACGGGCTTCCTCCATCTTGAAGCCAGCACCTGGTCCCTTCCAGCTGTGAGTCCTGCCTTCCCAAGTAGTGTCACTTCAGTCCTTAAACCTTGGAAATGGGCTCGAAGATGCTCTGCCAGCCCAACTGAGCTGTCAGCAGGACGTATGCATCGTGACACATCACCTCGCAAAAACACTGCATCAGAGCCACTGTTTGATACATCACATCACTAAACTATGCATCGGAACCGCTGAGTGGCGCATCCCTTGTTCAGGAACTTGCATTGCCACATGTATGCTCCACAGAACCACCGCTGCCCAATGCATCCTCTATGCAGGACTTCACTTCCCAAACATCTTGTCAATGATATCCTCAATGATGAGGCAGGACTCTACAACACAAGCTCGGCAGTTCCAAGGGACTGCTGCTGTACAACACGTCCTTCAAGCGGGAGTCCACATGGCTCAGCAACCAGGATTTAGGGTAATCTTGTTCATCTGGCCTAACTCAGTTTGTGTAGCCGAGCGTGCTCTATCACAGTCAGCCTGAACTTGTGACTTGGTCCTGGTCCGGCAGGACTGAATAACCACAGTTGGTGATTGGTGCTGTTTTGCACTATTTTCATTTTTAAAACTAGGTATCTAGGGTTCTACTGTTTGGATTTGGGAGTTTTCTTATGTGGTGTTTCAGTTTATTGCTATTTGATTTCCTGCACAAATACTTTAGACATTGCCTCTATGTTAAGCCTGACTGCTCTATGTCACACTACCAGAGCTTTGAGCAGAGGTTAATTTGGGATTTGCTTGTGATTGCACTCCAACAACCAGTAACCTTATTACTTACAGTGGGGTGTTTTCTGCTGAAAAAAGAAAAGTCAAAATGAATGGAAACATGAATTGAAACACAATTTACACAACTGAGTATCAGTGTTGCAAAGCTACTTCATTCTATCTTGGAGAAGAACTGCTTGTTGAGCTAAGTGTGCACTGGTCTTTGTATTTACAAATTTCAACCTTCTTGAGTAAGAACTGTTTCTCAGTGCTTGGAGTGCTTCCAGAATGTTTCCTTGAAGATTCCACTGGAAAAACAAGCTGTACTCCCAATTGGTTGTGTGGAAGTAACTTGACTGATGAGAAAGCATCAAACATGCTGTACTGCAATGCAGTTACTTATCATCAAAACACCTATGTATGAATCATCCCTTGTTCTGATGCATGGGTCCAACAGTCTCAAAATTCTCTGGCATCTTAAGTGACGCTACACCAGGTACAACTGTTCTGCCTCTGTTGCTATATTCATCTGCAACTTGAACATCTTCTGTATTAGAACACATTTTAGCTTCATCATCAAAAGATGGTGAGTACCGGTATCCACTCTAATATTTTTGACTTTACTGATACAGACAAAACTTACATTCTGGCTTTTCCAATTATCAATGCACACATACTTATATATTAGGCCTGGCTGAAATTTAAATTATGTCGATGTAACTTGCTTAATTTTGTGAACTTCAAGTTATGCTTGTTAACCAAAAAGATGTAATTACACCACATTGTCTGCAATTTGCTGTACAAACACAAGCACCTGTTCACAATGGCTTTTTTGGCACAATACCTAAGGTGAAATTTGTCCTTGCATCAAAAATTTACATGAGGACGCATTTCACATTAAAATATAGGTCTAAATGATGGATTTGCATGTAACCCTTTAAGCTTAATGACCTGAAAGCAAATTACATGAATTTCACAAACCCTAATATATAAATATTTCAAAAAGGAGGGTGGGGTCGCACACCACTCACTCACCAGCGGGATCGCCCCTAAGGACTATGGTCAGTGTAGTCTTGTATTCCGCGATGTATCTTTCTTCGCCATCCCTCGACACGTGTTTCGGGGTATTTACCCCTCATCAGCAGGGAATAGGCCATCTTCTTATCTTCTGGGGTTGCCGGTGGCTGCCAAATATTGCCAGGTCTAGTACCACACGGGCGCGCGGGTGCGGGGTCCCAGGCTCGTCAGCCCGCTAAATATTTCAAAAAGGGGGGTGGGGTCGCACACCACTCACTCACCAGCGGGATCGCCCCTAAGGACTATGGTCAGTGTAGTCTTGTATTCCGCGATGTATCTTTCTTCGCCATCCCTGGACACATGTTTCGGGGTATTTACCCCTCATCAGCAGGGAATAGGCCATCTTCTTATCTTCTGGGGTTGCCGGTGGCTGCCAAATATTGCCAGGTCTAGTACCACACGGGCGCGTGGGTGCGGGGTCCCAGGCTCGTCAGCCCGCTAAATATTTCAAAAAGGGGGGTGGGGTCGCACACCACTCACTCACCAGCGGGATCGCCCCTAAGGACTATGGTCAGTGTAGTCTTGTATTCCGCGATGTATCTTTCTTCGCCATCCCTGGACACGTGTTTAGGGGTATTTACCCCTCATCAGCAGGGAATAGGCCATCTTCTTATCTTCTGGGGTTGCCGGTGGCTGCCAAATATTGCCAGGTCTAGTACCACACGGGCGCGCGGGTGCGGGGTCCCAGGCTCGTCAGCCCGCTAAATATTTCAAAAAGGGGGGTGGGGTCGCACACCACTCACTCACCAGCGGGATCGCCCCTAAGGACTATGGTCAGTGTAGTCTTGTATTCCGCAATGTATCTTTCTTCGCCATCCCTGGACACGTGTTTCGGGGTATTTACCCCTCATCAGCAGGGAATAGGCCATCTTCTTATCTTCTGGGGTTGCCGGTGGCTGCCAAATATTGCCAGGTCTAGTACCACACGGGCGCGCGGGTGCGGGGTCCCAGGCTCGTCAGCCCGCTAAATATTTCAAAAAGGGGGGTGGGGTCGCACACCACTCACTCACCAGCGGGATCGCCCCTAAGGACTATGGTCAGTGTAGTCTTGTATTCCGCGATGTATCTTTCTTCGCCATCCCTGGACACGTGTTTCGGGGTATTTACCCCTCATCAGCAGGGAATAGGCCATCTTCTTATCTTCTGGGGTTGCCGGTGGCTGCCAAATATTGCCAGGTCTAGTACCACACGGGCGCGCGGGTGCGGGGTCCCAGGCTCGTCAGCCCGCTAAATATTTCAAAAAGGGGGGTGGGGTCGCACACCACTCACTCACCAGCGGGATCGCCCCTAAGGACTATGGTCAGTGTAGTCTTGTATTCCGCGATGTATCTTTCTTCGCCATCCCTGGACACGTGTTTCGGGGTATTTACCCCTCATCAGCAGGGAATAGGCCATCTTCTTATCTTCTGGGGTTGCCGGTGGCTGCCAAATATTGCCAGGTCTAGTACCACACGGGCGCGCGGGTGCGGGGTCCCAGGCTCGTCAGCCCGCTAAATATTTCAAAAAGGGGGGTGGGGTCGCACACCACTCACTCACCAGCGGGATCGCCCCTAAGGACTATGGTCAGTGTAGTCTTGTATTCCGCGATGTATCTTTCTTCGCCATCCCTGGACACGTGTTTCGGGGTATTTACCCCTCATCAGCAGGGAATAGGCCATCTTCTTATCTTCTGGGGTTGCCGGTGGCTGCCAAATATTGCCAGGTCTAGTACCACACGGGCGCGCGGGTGCGGGGTCCCAGGCTCGTCAGCCCGCTAAATATTTCAAAAAGGGGGGTGGGGTCGCACACCACTCACTCACCAGCGGGATCGCCCCTAAGGACTATGGTCAGTGTAGTCTTGTATTCCGCGATGTATCTTTCTTCGCCATCCCTGGACACGTGTTTCGGGGTATTTACCCCTCATCAGCAGGGAATAGGCCATCTTCTTATCTTCTGGGGTTGCCGGTGGCTGCCAAATATTGCCAGGTCTAGTACCACACGGGCGCGCGGGTGCGGGGTCCCAGGCTCGTCAGCCCGCTAAATATTTCAAAAAGGGGGTGGGGTCGCACACCACTCACTCACCAGCGGGATCGCCCCTAAGGACTATGGTCAGTGTAGTCTTGTATTCCGTGATGTATCTTTCTTCGCCATCCCTGGACACGTGTTTCGGGGTATTTACCCCTCATCAGCAGGGAATAGGCCATCTTCTTATCTTCTGGGGTTGCCGGTGGCTGCCAAAAATTGCCAGGTCTAGTACCACACGGGCGCGCGGGTGCGGGGTCCCAGGCTCGTCAGCCCGCTAAATATTTCAAAAAGGGGGGTGGGGTCGCACACCACTCACTCACCAGCGGGATCGCCCCTAAGGACTATGGTCAGTGTAGTCTTGTATTCCGCGATGTATCTTTCTTCGCCATCTTTGGACACGTGTTTCGGGGTATTTACCCCTCATCAGCAGGGAATAGGCCATCTTCTTATCTTCTGGGGTTGCCGGTGGCTGCCAAATATTGCCAGGTCTAGTACCACACGGGCGCGCGGGTGCGGGGTCCCAGGCTCGTCAGCCCGCTAAATATTGCAAAAAGGGGGGTGGGGTCGCACACCACTCACTCACCAGCGGGATCGCCCCTAAGGACTATGGTCAGTGTAGTCTTGTATTCCGCGATGTATCTTTCTTCGCCATCCCTGGACACGTGTTTCGGGGTATTTACCCCTCATCAGCAGGGAATAGGCCATCTTCTTATCTTCTGGGGTTGCCGGTGGCTGCCAAATATTGCCAGGTCTAGTACCACACGGGCGCGCGGGTGCGGGGTCCCAGGCTCGTCAGCCCGCTAAATATTTCAAAAAGGGGGGTGGGGTCGCACACCACTCACTCACCAGCGGGATCGCCCCTAAGGACTATGGTCAGTGTAGTCTTGTATTCCGCGATGTATCTTTCTTCGCCATCCCTGGACACGTGTTTCGGGGTATTTACCCCTCATCAGCAGGGAATAGGCCATCTTCTTATCTTCTGGGGTAGCCGGTGGCTGCCAAATATTGCCAGGTCTAGTACCACACGGGCGCGCGGGTGCGGGGTCCCAGGCTCGTCAGCCCGCTAAATATTTCAAAAAGGGGGGTGGGGTCGCACACCACTCACTCACCAGCGGGATCGCCCCTAAGGACTATGGTCAGTGTAGTCTTGTATTCCGCGATGTATCTTTCTTCGCCATCCCTGGACACGTGTTTCGGGGTATTTACCCCTCATCAGCAGGGAATAGGCCATCTTCTTATCTTCTGGGGTTGCTGGTGGCTGCCAAATATTGCCAGGTCTAGTACCACACGGGCGCGCGGGTGCGGGGTCCCAGGCTCGTCAGCCCGCTAAATATTTCAAAAAGGGGGGTGGGGTCGCACACCACTCACTCACCAGCGGGATCGCCCCTAAGGACTATGGTCAGTGTAGTCTTGTATTCCGCGATGTATCTTTCTTCGCCATCCCTGGACACGTGTTTCGGGGTATTTACCCCTCATCAGCCGGGAATAGGCCATCTTCTTATCTTCTGGGGTTGCCGGTGGCTGCCAAATATTGCCAGGTCTAGTACCACACGGGCGCGCGGGTGCGGGGTCCCAGGCTCGTCAGCTCGCTAAATATTTCAAAAAGGGGGGTGGGGTCGCACACCACTCACTCACCAGCGGGATCGCCCCTAAGGACTATGGTCAGTGTAGTCTTGTATTCCGCGATGTATCTTTCTTCGCCATCCCTGGACACGTGTTTCGGGGTATTTACCCCTCATCAGCAGGGAATAGGCCAGCGGGCTGACGAGCCTGGGACCCCGCACCCGCGCGCCCGTGTGGTACTAGACCTGGTAATATTTGGCAGCCACCGGCAACCCCAGAAGATAAGAAGATGGCCTATTCCCTGCTGATGAGGGGTAAATACCCCGAAACACGTGTCCAGGGATGGCGAAGAAGGATACATCGCGGAATACTAAACTACACTGACCATAGTCCTTAGGGGCGATCCCGCTGGTGAGTGAGTGGTGTGCGACCCCACCTCCCTTTTGAAATGTTTAAAGCTCCCTCGAGCTGTCGGGCTGACGAGCCTGGGACCCCGCACCTGCGCGCCTGTGTGGTACTAGACCTGGTAATATTTGGCAGCCACCGGCAACCCCAGAAGATAAGAAGATGGCCTATTCCCTGCTGATGAGGGGTAAATACCCCGAAACACGTGTCCAGGGATGGCGAAGAAGGATACATCGCGGAATACTAAACTACACTGACCATAGTCCTTAGGGGCGATCCCGCTGGTGAGTGAGTGGTGTGCGACCCCACCCCCCTTTTGAAATGTTTAAAGCTCCCTCGAGCTGTCGGGCTGACGAGCCTGGGACCCCGCACCTGCGCACCTGTGTGGTACTAGACCTGGTAATATTTGGCAGCCACCGGCAACCCCAGAAGATAAGAAGATGGCCTATTCCCTGCTGATGAGGGGTAAATACCCCGAAACACGTGTCCAGGGATGGCGAAGAAGGATACATTGCGGAATACTAAACTACACTGACCATAGTCCTTAGGGGCGATCCCGCTGGTGAGTGAGTGGTGTGCGACCCCACCCCCCTTTTGAAATGTTTAAAGCTCCCTCGAGCTGTCGGGCTGACGAGCCTGGGACCCCGCACCTGCGCGCCTGTGTGGTACTAGACCTGGTAATATTTGGCAGCCACCGGCAACCCCAGAAGATAAGAAGATGGCCTATTCCCTGCTGATGAGGGGTAAATACCCCGAAACACGTGTCCTGGGATGGCGAAGAAGGATACATCGCGGAATACTAAACTACACTGACCATAGTCCTTAGGGGCGATCCCGCGGGTGAGTGAGTGGTGTGCGACCCCACCCCCCTTTTGAAATGTTTAAAGCTCCCTCGAGCTGTCGGGCTGACGAGCCTGGGACCCCGCACCTGCGCGCCTGTGTGGTACTAGACCTGGTAATATTTGGCAGCCACCGGCAACCCCAGAAGATAAGAAGATGGCCTATTCCCTGCTGATGAGGGGTAAATACCCCGAAACACGTGTCCAGGGATGGCGAAGAAGGATACATCGCGGAATACTAAACTACACTGACCATAGTCCTTAGGGGCGATCCCGCTGGTGAGTGAGTGGTGTGCGACCCCACCCCCCTTCCTAATATATAAATAGATATTCATTAGAATAGCTAGCTGTGCTATCATTTTTGCAATGACAATATTTTTGTATTTTCTGCTTATGTACCCTTCATTGCAATTCATATATTTATTGAGTGCTTATTTTTCCTTTATATATAAATATGCCTATACATAATTCAATAAAATTCCAAGGGGTAAAGTCATGTTATGTTAACAACACAACGTTTCAAACTCTAAAAACCACTGAAATTCAGCAGTTATAGTTATCTTAAGTAACTATGACTATGCCCTAAGTAACTATAACTCGGGCCCTCGCCATGCACTGCTAATTACCCAACATATTGCATCACTCATAAGATCTTTGACATCATTGATAATATCACTGCAACATTTGTAATGACATTTTTGATAAGATAACTGTGCATAGCAGGGTCTGAGTTATAGTTACCTTAGGGAAAAAGTTAAAGTTTCACAAGATAACGGTGTTTATGCGGCTATTAGAGGTTAAAAGGTTACACTGTTACAGGATATTTTACCTAACTATAGTACTATTTTAATCTTTGTCATTTTCAGTGAATATATGCACCTAACAAATACGTGGCAACCGACATAGGTGGGTCGTCAAGTCTGAAAGTGGCCAGCGGGACTGGGGCTGCATGCCCCTTAACCCCCCCAAAAATATTCTTTGTGCTGCGGGGCAGAGGGCCACGCACACTCCCCTCCCCTAAAAACTAAAAGCATATTTCCCCTCCAGCCCTGGCAAATTTCTAGGGTTTTAGAAGTATGGGTGGGAAATTGAGCTTCTTTTTAGAAAAAAATATGCAGAGATGCTCTTGTGGATGTGCAGCAAAATAAAAAGAAATACAAAATTTTCCCAAGCGAGGTCCCTCTGGTACCTAACTACAAGGCCCATGGCCCTAGTATGTCTCATTTTGCATTTTTTTCGGCATCCTAAGATGGATGCTGGCAGTTCCTGGTTGAGTTGGTGGCAGCCATTCAGATCTCACTTTGAGATCTGTCCGCTCCGCGGATCCTCTGTGGCGTGAAATATACACATTTTCTTTAACCTTTATTTCTTCAAAACTACTGAACCAAAACACAAAGAGCACTTTTTCTTGACCAAGATCTAGCTTTCTGTCAAATTTGAAGTAAATCCATTCAGCGGTTTGGGCTGTAGTGGTGTCTAAAGTTCCTATGGAAAAATCAATGGGGAAAACTCGTTTTGCGATCCCCCTGTTTCTCGGCACCCATTTGATAGACCAATTGATGAATTTCCATGTGCAAACAAGATGAAAAGTAGCACTATTTTTTGAAATTTTTGTGGAGGTTCACTAAACGGGACCAAAGTAATGAGCAACACAAAAAGTGTCAGTGATGTCATCAGTGATGTCATTTGAGATGTCATCAGTGATGTCACTGACCATGTCATGAGTGATGTAATATGTGATGTCATCACCAGTGCATTGCGGACACGCGATTTATAGTTAGCTCAACTAACTATAACTGGCGAATGTCTCTGGTTTTATATGAGTCAAATGTCCAACTAACTATAACGTCCCTGAAACCTATGTTTTTTTTGTGAATTTTAAAGGTTTTTTAAATGCTGATTCCTAACTATAATGTCTGTAAAACCTATGGTTTTTTCAGTGAATTTCGAAAGTTTTGTAAATGTTAATTTCATATTTTAATACTTATAAAACATATATTTTTTCTATTTTTTTTGTAATATTTTGGAACTCTATTATCCTTCTTTTTCAACTTAAAAAATTATGAAATGTATTATATCTTCCCCAAAAAATATGTGTATCTTTTTTTTGTTGAGAAAACTGCAGTCCCATACCAGTAGTGTACCAAGCTCCATCACCACACGAATCCTATACACCATATTGCTAAACTAGTAAATGATGCATATTTCGTATCCAACGGATTTGTGGCACCGCATCCCACGCAACATCATATACGTTGCGTATATGATGTTGCGCCAGCTGCCACTTTGGTATCCGACGAGTACACAGTACCAAGCTACGCATTATGTCATGTACGTATAGAGAAACGCCTGCTGCGCATTGCATATGTGACAAGTACATTCTGCCAGGCCCTGTGTTACGTCATAGACATATGGTATCGCGTCGGGTACGCCATTCCCTCAATTTTTTTAATATCTCAAAACTATATCTAAATACCTTTAAAGTGTATATGAGACCAAACCATAATGTAAAATATTTTAAACAGTTATATATTTCTTGCTGTAATAAACTTATATTATGATAAAAATATTTTCACAAAATCGCGTAGTGTTTGGCCTCCTTCCACCCTCGATGCGCGATTGCCATGTGACCTTAAAAACATTTGATTACTTCATAACATTTCCCATTGTAACTGTTGGAGGACCCCACCCATTTTAGTCATTCTCTCTACGGCATTTGATGAGACACACCCCTTCTGCTTAGAGAGCTTTTTTGAAGTTTTTGTTGCTGTGTACCCATATCTTATACTACACACAACATGCAACCGTCATCTTGATCAATATTCATTGTCTGTACATGGCCATGCATCCGAAACTTGACATCAAAAAACAAATGTGTGTTACACAACTCCCCTGCTGTGTGTGTGTGTGCACATTATAGTGCTGCCTTTCGGCCTGAGTATTGGTGGCTTGAAGGGGTATCATTAGCCACATGCAGAGCGCACATCCTAGATCACATGTGACAAACAGTAAAGAGTAAAGTGTAGATTTGTGTTGCTGTATGCTGTATTGTCATGCTTTACCAGTGTAGTAGTGTATCATATGTGAGACTTTCAGATAAGGGTGGGCGTAAAATCTGTTTCGCGGGCAAATTTGTGGATTTTCCGCGATTTCGCGAATCTCGCGAAATTGAAGTAAAATCCGCGAATCAGCGGGGACAAATCTTCAGCCAAGCAAGGGTTACAGCAGCAGGTGCAAAAGTTGAACCTAATTTCTTTGTAACCTTTTACAAAAGGGTTACAAACAAATTAACTTCAACTTGGACGCCTGCTGCTAATTGCTTCCTGGTGCCTCGTTGCCTACTTGCAACTATTCTCTGACCCTGCTCTGACCCTTGAAGTAGGGTCAGAGAATAGTTACAAGTAGCAACGAGGCACCTGTCCAAGGAATTAAACCTCATCAGGAAGCACTTACAGATATAAAAAACTGGAAGAAGGGAGAGGATGGCAAATACACCCATTTTGAGTTGTCAGGAGGGCTTAAACTAAAAGAGACCTTTCCAGCACAATTTTCATATGCATTTTGCTAAAAATAAAAAGCTGTATGTTCTGTAGGGGCAACTCAGGAATCTGGCCCTTCAGAGATCCAGCCTCTCTTTCTTTCTCTCGTTCTCTCTCTCCCTCTCTCTTTCCCTCTATCTATCTATCTATCTATCTATCTATCTATCTATCTATCTATCTATCTATCTATCTATCTATCTATCTATCTATCTATCTATCTATCTATCTAATCTATCTATCTATCTATCTATCTATCTATCTATCTATCTATCTATCTATCTATCTATCTATCTATCTATCTATCTATCTATCTCTCTATCTATCTCTCTATCTATCTATCTATCTATCTATCTATCTATCTATCTATCTATCTATCTATCTATCTATCTATCTATCTAGCTATCTATCTATCTATCTATCTATCTATCTATCTATCTATCTATCTATCTATCTATCTATCTATCTATCTATCTATCTATCTATCTATCTATCTATCTCTCCTCCCTCTCCCATAAACAACTGCATGGGTAACTTTGCTATGCAAGCGGCTGGCGAAGACGCAAAAAACCCCGCAAACACGCAAAAAAACAAAAATCCGCAAATTCGCTCAAATTCACGAATTTTGCGGATCGCGAATTCGCAAATTCACGGATCGCGAATTTGCAAAATTCGCCCATGCTTACTTTCAGATTCACGGTTGACTTGCATTGCTTGACTGGTGACTGTAATGAGCATTATCATTATGTATGACGTAGCCTCACTGCTGATCCTCCTCCATCCGAGCACATTCACATGTGTGCGCTTCGTAGTAGCAACACTTTTAATAATAATGCACACCATTTACATGCGTGTCTGCGCATATCCACAAGCTTGACAACTACATGTCCTTCTGAGGCAGAAGCCAGGAGTTGACCTACGTTTTTTTAACAATCACCTTCACTATTTTAAATCAATCAGCACATTTAATGTACGTCTAGTATGGCAAAATTAGCTTATATCTGTTGCGCATTTCCTGATCAAAGACTGTTCTAATGCTCTTATAATTACTGTTACTTAAAGTTGTTTCACATTGCGGCGCTCTGCAATTGAAGGTTATACTTGCTCGGTAAAAATAGCTGTTTCACAGTGCAAGCCTGACTAAAGCCGATCCCAGTGCCCCCGGGGGACCGACCACGTGATCCGGGAGGGAATCGCACAGGTTAGCAGCCTAGACCACAAGATACAATATAAAAGGGAGACGCTTGCCTCCTCACTTCATCGATGTCCCTCTGAGGCGGAAGCCGGGAGTTGACCTTCGTTTTTTTAACAATCACCTTCACTATTTTCAATCACTCTTGCAGCGCTCAGCACATTTAACGTAGGTCTAGTTTTGCTAAATTAGCTTTTATCTGTCGTGCATGTCCTGATCAAAAACTGTTCTAGTGCTCTTATAATTACTATTACTTAAAGTTGTTTCACATCGGCGCTCTGCAATTGAAGGTTATACTTGCTTAGTAAAAATTGCTGTTTCACAGTGCAAGCCTGACTAAAGTCGATCCCAGTGCCCCCGGGGAACTGACCACGTGACCCGGGAGGGAATTGCACAGGTTAGCAGCCCAATCATCTAGAGCCAGGGCACATACTTAAACACACCATTGTTTTGCAGGCAGCGGACGCATGCATCGGGCGCACCAAAGGTAAGCCCATCCGCGCCCATACGCGCACCGACCGCACACAGCGCCAGCCCCCCTACCCTCTCAAGTCGCCTTCATGGCCTCACCCTATTTCTTATTCCTGTGACCTGCTCCTGAATCTTAATCCATTTAAAAACACCACTGACTGCCTCCATCTTACCCCTGGTCAGTACCCCCCTATCACCCTGAAGGAATGTAAGGGTTGCAAATGCTCACTCCCCTTCACAGTCCCCTAAAAACTCACCAACGCCGCCCAACCCGCACAGGGCTGTAAACTCCCACCCAACCAAGACAACCAGAACTGCCTTATGCTGAATGCAAGGTCTCTAGTCAAAAACTGGTTGAATGCTCACTACTTACAGAGCAATACAACATCCACATAGCCTACATAATAGAACCTTGGACGGATGCGGCATCTGGCCCAGACCTTGCTAGAGCAACGCCAATCAGTTACATTTCTTACACCCTTAACCGCCCTCTTAAAAGGGGAGGAGGCCTAGCGGTGATCTACCAAGACTCTTTGAAAATTAATTTCACTAATGCCTCAATGATAGAATATGAAGCACTCGATTTCTTAGTTCTCATTACACGCAAATTCTCGTTCAAAGGCACATTACTTTACAGACCCCCGGGCCAAGGACCAAGTTCCTTGACCACTTAAGTAACATACCAGAACATGACATTATCACTGACAAAGTTACCTACCTGGGAGACTTTAACTTCCATTTAGAATCTACTACGGACCCTGACACTGCCCATCTCGTAAACCTCATGTGCAGAACTCGCCCAATTAGTCAGTGGACCATCGCATATCGCTGGCCACACATTGGATGGCATCTTTTCCAACAATACCATTCTTACTTGCTCAACACTCCTGCCAGTGATATGTTCAGATCACCAGGCGGTCTGCTTTAAACTTCTAATCCCCACTTCCTCTTCACCTAAGAATTTCCCAAAACACTCCACCATCAGAAGATGGAATAAAATCAATAAATCAGAAGCCTCTTCACTCCTCTCCTCCACGACTTCTCCTATACCCGTGGATCCTAATCTTGCTACTGATACCTACAACTCATGGATCATTAAAACTGGTGAAAAACTTGCCCCTCCAACTAGGGTTCGATGCAACAGAGGGACCCCTTTGGCCCCCTGGTACAATAATGAACTCAAAAACAAAAAACTCGAATGTAAAAACTTTGAACCTACATGGAGGAAACATTACAGAGCAGAGAATAAGACTTGTTACAAACTTATCATCACTCAATACAAACTGCTGTTGATATCAACTAAACAACAATATTTTACTAACAAAATCATGCTTGCCAGTAATTCATCCAAGGAACTCTTCAAAATAGTCACATCACTTCCCGCCCGCCTCCTGCTCCCATTGCTCACAGTCAGGACCTTTGTGATAAGATCACAGATTTCTTTTTTAAAAAGGTTGATAATATGTTTGCATCCTTTACACACCCCAACAGCATATCTTCTCCCTTAGACACCTTCTTTCCGACCTCGGACTTTAACCCCCAGTTGCCAAATCTCAGCAGCTCTCACACTTTGCTTCCCTTACAACTGCAGAAACTATTAAATTAATCTCTACTTTGAGATCCGGCTCTCCCCTAGACCCCTGTCCCATTTCCTTCATTAAACTGGCCCTGTAACCCATTGCCCACGTTCCTACCACCATCTTTAACAACATCCTGCTGACGGGTGTCTTACCTTTCCTGGAAGAAGGCGTCTATCGTCTTCTTAAGAAACCCTCACTTGATCCAAATGACCCTAACAACTTTCGTCCAAAATCGAGACTTCCGCCTCCAGCCAAGATCGTAGAGAAGGTTTTAAACACTGAGCTGAGCTCATTCCTGGTCAACACCAACCTGCTAGATCCCACTCAATATGGCTTCTGGATCTCTCACAGCACGGAAACAACCCTCATTAAGTCCACAGAGGAAATAAAAATCACCCTGGATCAAGGAGGGCATGCAGCCTTGATCATGCTTGATCTCTCTGCCGCCTTCGACACCGTCCACCACTCCCTTTTTATCAAAAGGTTGCATAAAATAGGTGTTAAAGGCACAGCCCTTAAGCTGTTAGCATCTTTCCTCTCTGAGAGAGTCAACTCTGTCGCTCTAGGAAACTTTGATTCAAAGCCTTTTCGCCTTCCCTGTGGATTTCCTCGGGGTTCCTCTATTAGTCCAACCCTATTCAACGTGTATGTTTCTAGCCTGGCCCCCCTCATTGAATCCTTTGAGTTTAACCTGACATCTTATGCGGACGACATGCAAATCGTTGTCTCGTTCGCCCCTCAGGACTCCAAAACTGCACCTACCCGTTTCAGGAACTGTATAACGGCCGTTGGCTCCTGGATGGGGCAAAACAGTCTAAAACTCAACACAAACAAGACTGAAGTCATCCTGTTTGGCAATATCCCAGTGTTTTGGAACCCCGCGTGTTAGCCAGATAACATGGATTCTCTCCTCATTCCTAACACCAAGGTTAAAAACCTGGGAGTACTGATAGACAGCAAACTGACGTTCAAGGACCAGGTGAACGGGGTTGTTTCTTCGGCCTCCTACACCTTAAGATCCTGTAAAAAACTGCTTGCATATCTCCCCAAACCTTGCCAGCTAACTGTGATTACCTCCATTGTCATGGCCAAGTAAAACTATTGCAATGGACTGTACCTCAATATGCAGGAATGACCCCTCAGGAAGCTACAGCTGCTTCAGAACACAGTGGCTAGACTTCTCACAGGCACACCAACATTCTCTCCCATTTCTGAGAAAATCAGAGAGCTACATTGGCTTCCCATCAGAATAAGGATCAACTTCAAAGCTTTATGATTGGTGCATAAATCATTACACAAATTGGGTCCTCTCTTTCTTCAAAACAACATTTGCTGGTATATTCCATCCTGATTGCTACGATCTTTGGACGCCAAACTGGCTTTCGTCCCCTTTACCAGGAAGGCTTCATGGGGTGACAAAAGTTTTACTGTCTCGGCCACCAGACTCTGGAATAATCTCTCCATTGGGCTCAGATATTCTCCGGTCCTCCTCAAATTCAGGAAGGCTCTGCAAACCTTGCTTTTCAGTCAATAATCTATCAACCAACATCCTAACTGCTCAACTCAGGTTCCACACATCGATAGCGCCTGGACACCTTCGGGTAACAGTAGCGCTCTATAAATCTATATAACATAACATAACATAACATGTGATGTTGTCCAATCAATGTTTTTGAACAGCATCTCATTAGCGATAGTTGCCGCTCTCTCGGTATATGCTACATTAATGTAAATTGTGCATTCTGCGACGTCAAAACTGCAACAGAAACACACATAACTACAATTCCTGGCCATGCAGGAACTGAACAACGCCCAGGTCCCCAGAACAATTATTCACACCCTTACGCTGGCCTGGTGTATGCAAGCCCAGCCCACTTTGGGTATGAATAAATAGGATAAGGACGACGTCACTTGTCTCACTTCTTCCACACTGCCTCATGTTATATGGCTGCATCCACCTCACATATCACAATGCGCAATAAGAAAAATGGATCCATGAGGTGTACACCATCCTGCAATCAACACTGCACTTGAACTGTGAACACTGCTGCCCGTCGTGTTTGGACACACAATAATGACAGCAGTTGACCAGTGGGGCCTCTGAGCACAGGGGCTGCAATTGAGCGCAGTGCTGCAGGAGGAGTGGGGTGCATGAGCCTGGGTGCACAGGTGCGAACAAGCAATGTTACTGCGCGTAATGATTAGCCCGAGGTGTAGTTTGCATAGCAGCACTACACGTAGCTTCACGTAGTATACTTTGAACTACACGTAGTATACGTAGTACTGCATAGCGTAGCTGATGGCACTGTGTACTTGTCTGCACTGTGAAATAATTGCAAACTGCATCTTGCACAGTGCCAGTTATGATAAAATATAAAATAAGAATCTCTATCTTTATATGCTAAAGAGCATGTAGTACATTCACAAAAGTGAAACTTAAAAATTAGCAAGCAGTGAGAGAGGTGATGATTTTGGGATCCTCCCTAACCTAGGGAGAGTACCAAGCAGAAGCCTTGAAAACAAAAAGCACATCTTATTCAATGATTTGGTGGTGTTCCCATCCTCTTAGGGCCACCCCAAGCACAATTATTGGTAAAAAAACACAATCCCAACTAAAGGCCCTGCAAAGCATTATGGGATGAGATTAGCAGAGGGCAGTGAATTTTATATAGTATCCAATATCAAAATAATTCTATGAAGAGCTGCAGTTCAACTGGTGGTTACTAGATATCCCTCACAAGTCAAATGCAAATGCTTGATGAAAGGGTTTCAATGGTTTTGCATTTGACTCGTGAGGGACATCTAGTAACGAGTAGTGGAACTGCAGCTTGAAGTGAGAATAATTTCAATGCTTTGCAAAAAAGTTATTAACAAAACAAAAATGCTCTTCCTATGGAAACTTGGTCCAATCTATAACTACCTACTGGTGACCATATACGTTATGATGGAGACAGCAATAAAATAATTTGAAGTAACGATTTTGTGGTACGTGCTAAGTTCTTGGTCATGGCTGGCAGTGGAGTTGCAGCGCGAAGGAAACAAAGGTTTTTGCACATATATATATATAGCATAGATGGTTCAGAGGGCAAGACGGAGGGTTGGTTTAGGTACATTGATGACCTGTTTATTTTCTGGCGGGCGCATCTAAGACAGCACACTCTTACATCAACCTGCTCAATGAAAATGAATATATAACCTACACTTTTCAGGGACAATGAGTCCAGTGGCAGCGGACTATCTTGACCTAAAGGTGTTCCCAGACAACAACCAAATTCACACAGCCCTACACAGAAAAACCACTGCTAGTAATTCTACACTTTTTGCCATTAGCAGCCATCCCCCGCAACTCTTTTAGAGCATCCCCTATGGAGAGCTACTCCGACTTCGGAGAAATTGCTCGAGACTAGAAGATTTTGAGGTGGCAGCGGCAGAATGTGTGAGCAGGTTTGTTGCCAGGGGGTATGGAGAAGTCTTATTGAGCAATACCCTGAAAAGAGTAAGGGCAATTGCAAGAGATTCCCTGCTCACACCAAGATCCAACATAAGGAAGGATCCGAAAGCCCTATTGGCTGACAGCGGGAAGCTTAGATTAATAACTCCCTTCTCCGCTGGAGCAGATGATCTGAGGGCCATGCTTCGCAGAAACTGGCACATTCTCCAGACGGATAATATACTCAGGGAGGATTTACCAACTCACCCACTCATTACCTTTAGCAAAGCCAGATCTCTCGAGGACCATCTAGTGACCAGCCATTTAGACAAACCTCCACCCAAGAGTGATACCCTAAAAACCATGAGTGGGTTTTACCCATGTGGCAAGTGCAAGGCCTGTGCAGTGAGCACTGACACTGGTAAGAGATTGCAGATCAAGCAATTTATTACATGCAGTACGCCCTTAGCGGTTTATTGCCTGACCTGCCCATGTGGTCTCCGCTACATAGGGAGCACCATAAATATGCTGAAACTACGGATCTTGGAACATCTAAGAGCGATTGATAAAGCAGATCCATCTTATCCAGTCGCCCGGCATTTTGCCGAAAAACATAACAGAGACCGTAGTCAGCTACAATATTTTGGCCTTGATACCATCAAAAACAATGCCAGGGGAGGAGATCGCCTACAACGATTACGCAGGCTAGAATCACAATCTATTATAGATCTGTCTACCAAATGGCCTAAAGGTATGAATAGCGGGGAAGAGATGGTATTCCATTTAGGTAAATGATGTAAACTTCTTCTATAGGTTTCACTCTATAAGATAATTTTCTGTTTGTTGGATTTTTTATGGATCAATTGTATGAACTGTATATTTTTTATGTGCTAGGACTAACTGTTGGAACAAACAGTTTGATGAATTTTTGACTATGTATCTGAAGTCGCATAGATACTGTGCACATTAATGATTAGCTATGGTTCAACGTATTTCTCTATGATAAATTCTAGGTTCAAAGGGCTGTTAGATTCCTAACAGGGGAATACTCACTGTATTCTAGTATGATTAAGATAGGCACTGATTCCTTGTTGGTTCTCTTCTTAGTTTATCTATGCTTACACAGACTTCCTTTTTTGAATTTCGGGTATGTACCCTGTTTCGTGTAAGGGTTGGACTCACCAAATAACTCTTCTCCCCTGATAATGGGTAGTCTCTTTTGGCTTTGGTGAGCTGTAATATTTGCAGAGGACAATTGCCGATCCACAGCTGTATGTTGTATGCAATCTTAGCATAGTGATGTATGTTACCTTCCACTATAGCGTGTGTACCTATCTGTAGGTTGCATAATGTCTCACTGCATGTGTTTTGAGTTTTGTATATGGTTTATATTTACCATTACAAAAAGGAGCTCGCAGTTGTTGGGAGGGATATAGTCCTCTGTCTATGCTCACCAATGGGGTGTCACCCTGACACAAATTAGATGCTGATTGAGATATATGTACCTTGTTGGGCGTGTGGACACACACACTGAAGAAGGCAAATCGCCGAAACACGTCTGTGGTGTAGCTAACAGTTAATAAACTAACTCTGTGACGAGGAACCTCCCGAGTGCTGTTTTCATTCCTGGGGATCTGCCGGGGATTGACGAGCGCAATATATATATATATATATATATATATATATATATATATATATATGAAATTCGATTCACTCCTTTCTTCAAAGAAGACTGCAGGAGACACTGCAAGTTGCATGAAAAGGTATTTAATTCAGGATGTTTTCAGCGTGACTAGTTTCGGTCCGTGCCTTCTTCGAACGCCGTCCTCCTTAGACTGTATTAACCCCATCTGCAATGTTCATATAGGCTCCTCCTATCCAAGTGGCGGAAGGCTCACCTGGTGCAGATTACGTGGCTCACTTTAGTGTTGGGGACTCCTGGTCCCAGAATGCAGCGGGCTAGTGATCCGTTCCAGGATGATGGGGTTTTACTTCTTTTCACCATGTGGCTCCTTTTCATACTTGCTACCTTCTACCACTGCCTCCGAAATCGCACAGCTTGCAGGGCATCAAACAGCAACAGCGTCACTCAGTGCTGTTTGTGCCACGATGTTCCCAGCTGCTGGTTGTCAGTTCTAAGGCTTGTGGTGGGCCATGCAAACCTCCGACCCCTCGGCAATAATTCACAATCTTCCAAATGTTGTCCAGGCCACTTGTAGAGGGGGTCTCCTGTGCGCGTTATTGGATCCGCGCTAATATGAAATTCGATTCACTCCTTTCTTCAAAGAAGACTGCAGGAGACACTGCAAGTTGCATGAAAAGGTATTTAATTCAGGATGTTTTCAGCGTGACTAGTTTCGGTCCGTGCCTTCTTCGAACGCCGTCCTCCTTAGACTGTATTAACCCCATCTGCAATGTTCATATAGGCTCCTCCTATCCAAGTGGCGGAAGGCTCACCTGGTGCAGATTACGTGGCTCACTTTAGTGTTGGGGACTCCTGGTCCCAGAATGCAGCGGGCTAGTGATCCGTTCCAGGATGATGGGGTTTTACTTCTTTTCACCATGTGGCTCCTTTTCATACTTGCTACCTTCTACCACTGCCTCCGAAATCGCACAGCTTGCAGGGCATCAAACAGCAACAGCGTCACTCAGTGCTGTTTGTGCCACGATGTTCCCAGCTGCTGGTTGTCAGTTCTAAGGCTTGTGGTGGGCCATGCAAACCTCCGACCCCTCGGCAATAATTCACAATCTTCCAAATGTTGTCCAGGCCACTTGTAGAGGGGGTCTCCTGTGCGCGTTATTGGATCCGCGCTAATATGAAATTCGATTCACTCCTTTCTTCAAAGAAGACTGCAGGAGACACTGCAAGTTGCATGAAAAGGTATTTAATTCAGGATGTTTTCAGCGTGACTAGTTTCGGTCCGTGCCTTCTTCGAACGCCGTCCTCCTTAGACTGTATTAACCCCATCTGCAATGTTCATATAGGCTCCTCCTATCCAAGTGGCAGAAGGCTCACCTGGTGCAGATTACGTGGCTCACTTTAGTGTTGGGGACTCCTGGTCCCAGAATGCAGCGGGCTAGTGATCCGTTCCAGGATGATGGGGTTTTACTTCTTTTCACCATGTGGCTCCTTTTCATACTTGCTACCTTCTACCACTGCCTCCGAAATCGCACAGCTTGCAGGGCATCAAACAGCAACAGCGTCACTCAGTGCTGTTTGTGCCACGATGTTCCCAGCTGCTGGTTGTCAGTTCTAAGGCTTGTGGTGGGCCATGCAAACCTCCGACCCCTCGGCAATAATTCACAATCTTCCAAATGTTGTCCAGGCCACTTGTAGAGGGGGTCTCCTGTGCGTGTTATTGGATCCGCGCTAATATGAAATTCGATTCACTCCTTTCTTCAAAGAAGACTGCAGGAGACACTGCAAGTTGCATGAAAAGGTATTTAATTCAGGATGTTTTCAGCGTGACTAGTTTCGGTCCGTGCCTTCTTCGAACGCCGTCCTCCTTAGACTGTATTAACCCCATCTGCAATGTTCATATAGGCTCCTCCTATCCAAGTGGCGGAAGGCTCACCTGGTGCAGATTACGTGGCTCACTTTAGTGTTGGGGACTCCTGGTCCCAGAATGCAGCGGGCTAGTGATCCGTTCCAGGATGATGGGGTTTTACTTCTTTTCACCATGTGGCTCCTTTTCATACTTGCTACCTTCTACCACTGCCTCCGAAATCGCACAGCTTGCAGGGCATCAAACAGCAACAGCGTCACTCAGTGCTGTTTGTGCCACGATGTTCCCAGCTGCTGGTTGTCAGTTCTAAGGCTTGTGGTGGGCCATGCAAACCTCCGACCCCTCGGCAATAATTCACAATCTTCCAAATGTTGTCCAGGCCACTTGTAGAGGGGGTCTCCTGTGCGCGTTATTGGATCCGCGCTAATATGAAATTCGATTCACTCCTTTCTTCAAAGAAGACTGCAGGAGACACTGCAAGTTGCATGAAAAGGTATTTAATTCAGGATGTTTTCAGCGTGACTAGTTTCGGTCCGTGCCTTCTTCGAACGCCGTCCTCCTTAGACTGTATTAACCCCATCTGCAATGTTCATATAGGCTCCTCCTATCCAAGTGGCGGAAGGCTCACCTGGTGCAGATTACGTGGCTCACTTTAGTGTTGGGGACTCCTGGTCCCAGAATGCAGCGGGCTAGTGATCCGTTCCAGGATGATGGGGTTTTACTTCTTTTCACCATGTGGCTCCTTTTCATACTTGCTACCTTCTACCACTGCCTCCGAAATCGCACAGCTTGCAGGGCATCAAACAGCAACAGCGTCACTCAGTGCTGTTTGTGCCACGATGTTCCCAGCTGCTGGTTGTCAGTTCTAAGGCTTGTGGTGGGCCATGCAAACCTCCGACCCCTCGGCAATAATTCACAATCTTCCAAATGTTGTCCAGGCCACTTGTAGAGGGGGTCTCCTGTGCGCGTTATTGGATCCGCGCTAATATGAAATTCGATTCACTCCTTTCTTCAAAGAAGACTGCAGGAGACACTGCAAGTTGCATGAAAAGGTATTTATTTATATATATATATCTTCTTTCCTCCTTGCCTCGGAAATTCGTCACCGCCTCCAGACCAACGGGTGTCTCGCCTGAATCAAAGACCTCCGATGCCGGGTCTTTTAAACATTTCCACAAAACCAGTAGAAAAACCACACGCTGGCGAGACTATGTACCAGACAAATGAGTTTATTTGTCAAACCCATAAACTCATTTGTCTGGTACATGGTCTCGCCAGCGTGTGGTTTTTCTACTCGTTTTGTGGAAATATATATATATATATATATATATATATATATATATATATATATATATATATATATATATATATATATATATATATATATATATATATATATATTCACAGAAAAAACCATAGGTTATAGTGGATATATAGTTAGGAATTTGCATTTACAAAACCTTGAAAATTCAATGAAAAAACCATTGGTTTTAGGCCATATATAGTTAGGGATTTGCATTTACAAAACCTTATTTTACTCGCATAAAACCATTGAAATTCCATATATAGTTATAAGCGCTAACTATATATCGCGCACCCGCAATCCACTGCTGATGATGTCACATATTACATCATTCATGACATGGTTAGTGACATCACTGATGACATCACTGATGACATCTCAAATGACATCACTGATGACATCACTGAAAACATCTCATTTGACATGACTGATAACATCACTGATGATATCATCTGATCAATCTGATTATCAGATTCTTATCGATCACTTTATATTGCAGACATGAAAAACACAACTGCTATTAAGCATTTATCTTTACTGCGTTCCTACATATTATACCTTTTATCCGTCATGTAATTGGACTGCTTTATTTCACTTGCCTTTTACAGATTCGAAAACAGTCACTAAAAGTAAAAACTTTACAAATGTAAATACTACTACCGTGTTTTGTTTTAAAAACCTTTATTGTGAAAATGTCAGTATACAAATACGGGCCTATAACCACGTGGGCCGGCCACGGAGCAAACTGAAATCGTATATGTGAGGAGACATTTACACTGTAGAAGAACGTAACGAGCGGGCCATTAGGTTGCAAGAACAAAGGTGTCTAACAGTTGCGGAATCGGTGGACGTACATTTTGTAATTAAAATACGACACGGCCACTTACAATAACATTTTCTAGATATACATTTGCGGGCAAGGAGTTACGAGTCCCATTTATACCGGCGCCATTTTGGGCGAGGCCGGGCAGGTCCAAGATATAGTCAAAATGTCTCCACCAACCATCGGCCAGACCAGAACCCCTTTCGTCCCTTTATGCTACAAGATGATGTCTTCCATTCAGAAAATATTGTTGGCAGCATTTTGAAAGGAAACAGAAACAGCCATTGTCCTAGTGAGTTTCACATTGTTACATTTAGGAAGAATGTTGAAGAGTAGTATGTGGAAAATCTGAAGCCATTTTTCTACAAACTCTCAATCAGACTTGGATGGAAAAAAAAAACCTGAAGAATGTACAAACTGAAAACCAATTTTTGTCTGTATAGCATCAACAGTAACGCTTGAGTCAGCTTTGTGTCAAGCCGCCATTTTCATTCAATCAATAGCGTCCCCCTGCACACATTCAGGGACCTGGTCGTGTCTTCAGATGAAACGGATTGTAGGAAAAGAAGCAGAAAGGAAAAGGCAAAAAGTTCCGCCGGACCTCGGGAGCCGGCCGCCTATGTCATGTGCCACCTTTGGCCACACCAGGGCAATAGTGAAGCTGCAGCAGGTGCAAATAAGCTTCAGACAGTCCTACAAGCACTGCTCAGAAATCTCAACTGAGGCACTCAACATCCAGGACTTGCCATTCGGATCTTGGCGCCTTGTGCTGGTTCCGACCTATTCACACATCAGTCCACTACTGACATCACCTCATAAGCCAACGGGGCACCCCACGCCGACTTTCGGCGCAGCATTGTAGGATGGCCACACCAGTGCGGCCACTTGCTGGACACCACCTCGGTGCCATCCGGATCTCGGCGCGTTCGAGTCACTGTGCCGGAAGAGTGACCGGAACTCAGCTGGACACGCCGTCTTTCGGCGCAGCATTGTAGGATGGCCACACCAGTGCGGCAATTTGCTGGACACCACCTCGGTGCCATCCGGATCTCGGCGCGTTCGAGTCACTGTACCGCAACAGTGACCGCAATTCAGCTGGACACGCCGTCTTTCGGCGCAGCATTGTAGGATGGCCACACCAGTGCGGCAATTTGCTGGACACCACCTCGGTGCCATCCGGATCTCGGCGCGTTCGAGTCACTGTACCGCAACAGTGACCGCAATTCAGCTGGACACGCCGTCTTTCGGCGCAGCATTGTAGGATGGCCACACCAGTGCGGCAATTTGCTGGACACCACCTCGGTGCCATCCGGATCTCGGCGCGTTGTGCTGCCTTCGGCCTATTCGCACATCGGTCCGCTACTGATGCCGCCTCACGTGCCAACGGATTTTCTACGCTTTTTGTAGCCCTATGCCGCATAACAGGTCATGTGACTTGTTTATAAAACTTTTCATTGGTTCATTTTACTTTTGGTTTCCTAAAGATGGAAGGCTTGGTCATATGACCTAAAAATAACACTTTTCATTGGTTTAGAACATTTTTTTTTCCCAAACGATGAAAGCCCCACCTTGTTTCTGGATCATTCAGACTGAAGCTGGCGTCAGCATGAGAGCACCACCATCTCGTGGCTCCGTCGTGGTCATTCCGCGAGCAATCATGGCAGCCGCTCCCCACCGGAAGCCTGCGGGAGTCGGGGGCCCCCAAGACTTTTGTACAATCTTCACGGCTGAGGGGACGCTTTTCGAGAATGGAGCCCAAGCCCTAGCAGGCAAGCGTCCGAGTTCCAAAGTGTCCCAGGGCTATTTCAGTGGACCAGGCCCAAAACCGAGGAGCCGTCCGCCATTTTAAGAGCCATGTGGCAGCCGCCTATCGCTGCACTGCAAGAGTGGGAGCAACTCAACAACATGGTGAGCGAGACGCTGTAGCCGCAAGAGCGGGCGCAACTCAGCTAGATGGCCGCCACCTGGGGAGGCCCGTTCACGCCGCCTCCCCCACGCCCCCCCCGGGCCGCCGCACGCCAATTTTCGGAGTAGCATTGTAGGATACCAAAACCAGTGCGGCAGTTTACTGGACATCACCTGGGTGCCTGTCGTACATGTTGTGTCAGCCATGTGACACTGGACACAGACCGCTACTGACGAGGCCTCCCCCCGCACCACCCGGGACGCCCCACGCTGTTTTTCTGTGCTGCATTGTAGGATCCCTAAACCAGTGCGGCACCCAGGCGACATCACCTGGGTGCCGTCCAGAACTCTGCACGTTGTGCTGCCTTGGGACTATTCGCACAACAGACCGCTACTGACGAGGCCTCCCCCCGCCCCACCCGGGACGCCCCACGCCAATTTTCGGAGCAGCATTGTAGGATCCCTAAACCAGTGCGGCACCCAGGCGACATCACCTGGGTGCCGTCCAGAACTCTGCACGTTGTGCTGCCTTGGGACTATTCGCACAAAAGACAGCTTCTAACCATTGTTGCTTTTTGTGTTGAAAAATGTTTAAATGTTTTTAGTTTTTGTTCCGTTCGTTATAGTTAATAGTTAATAAAGTTTTATAATCTTACTTTGTTGGAGTGTTATCTATTTTATTATAAACGGGTGAATGGGGCCTTGAATCGGGTTATTGTCATGTGTGGGCTTTGGAAGTGTGCTGCTGCAGGATCGGACATTTCAAACTCAAATGCACGTTCTTTTTCTTACCTTTCCGAAGCATGGAGCGCAATAGCAGACAGAGAAAGGGTGATGCACGTGTTGAACACTACCTGACCTGGCAAGTTGCTGGCAGTGCCCCCCCGCCCGCTCCTAAAAGAGGGCACACACACACCGCCGCCCCGAGTACTTCACAAATCTTTAAAAGACCATGCGCTTGTTCATGAGGCTTAAATGGTTTATCACCTCTTCTAGAACCCCTGCATCGACCCTCTGACGTTTCCTGGAAAAATTACCATATAACACAATACCAAGCCCTGTCAGCTGAAACCCCCAAGGAATCGTGGGGCATATTATCAAGGGGGTTTATCTCCGCTTTTTTGGCTTTAAAAGCCATGAAAGCGGAGATAAAATTATCTCCCTATTACCAAGCTGTCGCTAACACCAGTTAGTGACAGCTAAAAGGAGATAGCGACCATCTTGAGCCCCGCTTTGCATGTCAGTGATACTTATCACTAATGACATGCAAAGTGGGCGTGCCAAGATGTTAGCGACTGGAAACAGTCGCTAACATCGCTATCTCCTATTACCAACTTTTGGAGATATTCGCGCTAAGCGCGAATATCTCCAAAATCTAACACCTGCCCTGAGCAGTTCTTAGCCATGTTACCCAATGGGAGGTGGATAACATGGCTAAGAGCATTTGCTCGATAATACATGAATATCGCTGACTTTTCTGCGATAATAGCAAGGTTTATCTGCGATAAAAATCGCCGATGTGCGGCGATAATTTTTGTCTCTAAACAAGTTAGAAACAAAAATTATCGCTAGTTGTTCGTAATATGCCCCCGGGTTTTTGCTTGCAGAAATCGGGAGGCGGGAGACTAGCACTGAAATCAGTAGTCACACGCCTGAATCAGGAGAGTTGGCATGTCTGAATTCTCTACAGCTGGGGCCATAAACTACATCCGCAGGGGTAGGTGATAGCCTGGGACCAGCCTGGCATCTAAAATGGCTGCCGTGCACGACAAAATTGTGGCATTGGAAAAAAGGCAAGATGGCGCAGCCGCTGGAAGAGATGTATCAACATATATCAGCCTCCTCAGCCACCCTCAGGAAACATAGGGAATTAGGATACGTCTCCCGCACCCCCTTATACCTAGTAATTTAATTAACGAAGCACAAAATGGCGAATTCCCGTTTCGCTACCAGTTTGCGGCCCAGTTCGCGGCCCGTGAAGCGCTTCTACCGTTAAAAAGTCATATTTTTTTTCTTTTTCCCACGGGACCCTTTAATAACCCCAACAACATTCCTAGGGGGTCAAGAGGGGGATACCTTGCCCCCTTTCATTAAATTCCCCCTTAGTTTTTCACCTCTTCTTCTCTCTCGATCCTACCGAGAGACAAGATGGCGGCCGCTCCGGACTGTCACGCAGCAAAATAAAAAAAAGCTCACGCACAGCCGCTGGAAGAGATGTATCAACATATATGAGCCTCCTCAGCCACCCTCAGGAAACATAGGGGATTAGGATACGTCTCCCGCACCCCCTTTTACCTAGTACTTTAATTAACGAAGCACAAAATGGCGAATTCCCGTTTCGCTACCAGTTTGCGGCCCAGTTCGCGGCCCGTGAAGCGCTTCTACCGTGAAAAATCATTTTTTTTTTATTTTCCCCACGGGACCCTTTAATAACCCCAACAACATTCCTAGGGGGTCAAGAGGGGGATACCTTGCCCCCTTTCATTAAATTCCCCCTTAGTTTTTCACCTTTTCTTCTCTCTCGATCCTACCGAGAGACAAGATGGCGGCCGCTCCGGACTGTCACGCAGCAAAAAAAAAAAAAAGCTCACGCACAGCCGCTGGAAGAGATGTATCAACATATATCAGCCTCCTCAGCCACCCTCAGGAAACATAGGGGATTAGGATACGTCTCCCGCACCCACTTATAACTAGTAATTTAATTAACGAAGCACAAAATGGCGAATTCCCGTTTCGCTACCAGTTCGCGGCCGCGCTTCTACCGTGAAAAATCATTTTTTTTTTATTTTCCCCACGGGACCCTTTAATAACCCCAACAACATTCCTAGGGGGTCAAGAGGGGGATACCTTGCCCCCTTTCATTAAATTCCCCTTTCGTTTTCCACCTCTTCTTCTCTCTCGATCCTACCGAGAGACAAGATGGCGGCCGCTCCGGACTGTTTAGAATGTTGACAGACACCGGAGAGCCAATCAGCTTTCTGCGCGCAAAGTTCCGATAAGCGAAAAGTAAGCGGACCGGATCGCTGCCCAGAGCGCTGTTACAGATATATATCTTGGTTTGAACGTTAATTTCTCAAAAACTACTGGAGCACATATATTGAGACCTAGCAAAGGCACATCGGGCTAACAGTCCCTACAACTTTGCCAAGTTTCGTGCAAATCCATTCAGCCGTTCGAGCTAAAAGTGAGTCCAACCGCCCTATGGAAAAATGAATGGAAAAAATGCGTTTTGGGACCCCCCTTTTTTCTCAGCCCCCCCTTGACGAAACTCCACCAAATTTTCAGGGGCTGCTCAGAATCAAAATGTGCCATTTTCCTGAAAATTGCAGCCGATTCCGTCCACAAACGCCAAAGTTATTAGACATAGAATTTTCAAAAGTCCCATAGAGAAAAAATTCTAACTATATATACCTACTGGCTATCGCCAGTAGGTAATTACCTACTGGCGGTCGCCAGTAGGTATATATAGTTAGGATTTTTTCTCTATGGGATTTTTGAAAATTCTATGTCTAATAACTTTGGCGTTTGTGGACGGAATTGGCTGACATTTTCAGGAAAATGGAACATTTTGTTTCTGAGCAGCCCCTGACAATTTGGGGGGGTTTCATCAAGGGGGGGCCGAGAAAAAAGGGGGGTCCCAAAACGCGTTTTTCCCATGTTAATTTCCATAGGGCGGTTGGCCTCACTTTTAGCTCGAACGGCTGAATGGATTTGCATGAAACTTGGCAAAATTGTAGGGACTGTTAGCCCGATGTGCCTTTGCTAGGTCTCAATATATGTGCTCCAGTGGATTTTGAGTAATTTAGGTTCAAAACAAGATATATATCTGGGCGGAGCCTAATCACACATCTGATCTGATTGGCTGTCAGCACTTCATCCAAGAAGTGTTGGCAGCCATCTTGGGTCCAATATACATGATAGCACCTCATTAAAAAGCATTGTAGTTAATAGAGGGTTTTAGGACTTTAGTTACATTATAAATCATTTGTTGATGGTACCATACTCGTTTTAGGAATTGTGGTGGGTTCTAAGGTGATTTTACCATGTGAAAAAACCTTCTGCTGTGATATCATGAATATTGTTTGAAAGAAAACTAATATCTCATGATTTTCCCACAGTGGTTTGGAAGGGGATCTATAAGCTAAACTGAAAGCATATTTTCTGTAAATTCACATTATCTTTCTCAGTCATGTGAAAATGAAGTCTGACATTCTCAGTAAAACATGTACATCCAACAAGGACAGAGACTGTCAGTTGATTCCTTTGTGTTCTACTGCAGCCTCCTAGAGTGTTCTAAAGAACAACTAGAGCGCTAACAGTCCTACTTATTACAAAGGTATGGCACACCTGAAGCCATCTTGATTGGAATAAAGTGGTAACTCTTAAAACATTTAATTTAAAAAGAAACAACATGAGGGGGTATATTTTGCCATAGAAAGTATGATTAGTGCTGCAGAATGAAAAATTAGGGCACATTTTGAGTGACTTCTCAAATCCTTTTCTATTTCATTAAAACATTCTGACATGCAGTCTCCCAAAATGGCCACCAGAGACAAAAGAGCCCAAATGTAGCCCAAATATCACCCAGATGTAGCCCAAGTATAGCCCAATGACAGAATGTCCCAGAGTGTTCTAAAGAACAACTAGAGCGCTAACAGTCCTACTTATTACAAAGGTATAGCACACCTGGAGCCATCGTGATGGGAATAAAGTGGTAACTCTTAAGACATTTAATTTAAAAAGGAACAAAATGAGGGGATATATTATGCAATAGAAGGTATTATTAGTGCTGCAGAAAGAAAAATTAGGGCACATTTTGAGTGACTTTTCAAATCCTCTTCTATTTCATTAAAAAATTCTGACATGCAGTTTTACAAAATGGCCACCAGAGACAAAAGAGCCCAAATGTAGCCCAAATATCACCCAGATGTAGCCCAAGTATAGCCCAATGACAGAATGTCCCAGAGTGTTCTAAAGAACAACTAGAGCGCTAACAGTCCTACTTATTACAAAGGTATGGCACACCTGAAGCCATCTTGATTGGAATAAAGTGGTAACTCTTAAAACATTTAATTTAAAAAGAAACAAAATGAGGGGGTATATTTTGCCATATGAATTATGATTAGTGCTGCAGAAAGAAAAATTAGGGCACATTTTGAGTGACTTCTCAAACCCTCTTCAATTTCATTAAAAAATTCTGACATAGTCTCCCAAGATGGCCACCAGAGACAAAAGAGCCTAAATGTAGCCCAAATATCACCCAGATGTACCCCAAGTATAGCCCAATGACAGAATGTCCCAGAGTGTTCTAAATAACAACTAGAGCGCTAACAGTCTTACTTATGACAAAAGTATGGCACACCAGAAGCCATCTTGATTGGAATGAAGTGGTAAGTCTGAAAACACTCAATTTAAAAAGGAACAACATGAGGGGGTTAATGTTGCCATAGAAAGTATGATTAGTGCTTCAGAAAGAAAAATTAGGGATCATTTTGAGTGACTTCTCAAATCCTCTTCTATTTCATTAAAAAAATTCTGACATGCAGACTGAAACATGCACTTTGAATACCAGCAGCAGACGTCCCTGGTGAGCAGTAGCTTTACTACAGTGATCTAATGTGCAACTAGAGTGCTAACATTCAGAATTTATGGCAAATGTGTGACACATCTGAATGCCTTCTTGATGGAACCAAAGTAAACAAGCATTGAAAATGCAATAGATCTCGCCCTCGTTTAAGTTAAAGCCATTCTGTTTGTAATGAGGTGGCTTTTTAGCTTTGCTTTTATTAGTGTTTTTTCAACTTTCATGTAAATAACGCACCGTTTTCACCAAATCGACTTTGCCGAAGCACACCCTTCCCTTCGGCCAACAAATCCCAAAAATTCGGCACACCTGCGGATCCACTCTCCCTACAGCTCACCCAAGCCCCGTCCCTCTAGCGCAACTGGAACACCCCAAATTCACCTTCTCCATGCGCACCAAAAACTCTCATTGAATAACATGGCAATTCGCTACTCCGCACAAAAATTGCTCTTTAAAGCACTTCCACTGCTCCGATCCGCTTCAAACTTGGCTGGACACTAGTTCCAGCGATTCCCTAACATCTCACCAAAAATCAGCCCAATCCATCCACTGGAACAGGGACGAATTTCAACCCGAATACGCGCCCCCCACAAACACAAAAAAAAGCCATAAAACGGCCAAATCTCGACCAAAAACCGCCAAAATCCCTCAAAACTTTGCCAACACCAATACGCACGAAACTGAACTGGCCCCTCAGCCCTAGGTTCCGGGAACCCTACTTAATTGACCCAAAAGCCCTAAAAAAGCAACATACTACACACGAAAACGCCCTAACAACCCTAAAATGCATATAAGTATATGTATGCATGCATTTATGTTTGTATTTATATAGATATACAGATGATATATGTTTATATATGTATGTATATATATATATTCACTGAAAAAACCATAGGCTATAGACCATATATAGTTAGGAATTAGCATTTACAAAACCTTGAAAATTCACTGAAAAAACCATAGGTTATAGACCATATATAGTTAGGAATTAGCATTTACAAAACCTTGAAAATTCACTGAAAAAAACCATAGGTTATAGACCATATATAGTTAGGAATTCGCATTTACAAAACCTTATTTTACTCACACAAAACCATTGAAATTCCATATATAGTTAGTTGCACTAACTATATATCGCGCACCCGCAATCCACTGCTGATGATGTCACATATTACATCATTCATGACATGGTCAGTGACATCACTGATGACATCACTGATGACATCTCAAATGACATCACTGATGACATCACTGATGACAACATCCAGTGACTGTATGTTTCTGTAAAGTTAAAATATGTCTTACATATTGAAGAATGAGTGGATGTATAAGTGTCTGGATGAAGGATTTAGTAGGTGCATGACTGACTGTATGAGTGAGTGATTAAATGTGTCTCACTGAGTGCATGGGTTAGTGACTAAACTGTCTTAATTTGTGCATCATTATGTCTGTTGTTCTGTAAACTGTTGCATGTGCTGATAAGTAGCTATATGAGTAACTATATGGGTTATTGATTGGTTGCCCAAGTATTTGTATGGGAGACTGAGTGTGTGTGTGGGTGGCTGGGAGGTGTATGACTCTGTGCATAGATGTGTGAGCAGTTGATTCACTAGATGTATGGTTTCAAAAGTGCATGTGGAAACAGCTGTATGGGCGGTTGACTGTGTGCATGAGTGTATTGGTGAGTGAATGGATATCTCAGTGCTACATGTCAAAGTAAGTACATATGTAAAACACAGTACATGTGAGAGTTGACATATATAAATAACTGTGCATAAGAGCCAGTGAATGTGTGAGTGGCTGTATGGATCATTGTGAACTTGTATCAGGGATTGTATACGAGAGTAAATATGTGTTAGTATATGTTTGAATAAGTAAAGTTTGTATAACTGTATAGTTGAGGAAATGGAGGTGTGATTGATTCTTTGCATGACTGACTAGGTGTGTGAGTAACTCCATGGATGAGTGACAGTCTGTGAGTGTCTGTTTACACTGATTGTATCTAAGGTTATATTAGAGTCTGAAGAGGTTCATCGTATTATCACATGAATGATATCATCAGTGATGTGATCAGTAATATCAAATGAGATGTCATCAGTGATGTCATCAGTGATGTCATTTGAGATGTCATCAGTGATGTCATTTGAGATGTCATCAGTGATGTCATCAGTGATGTCACTGACCATGTCATGAATGATGTAATATGTGACATCATCAGCAGTGGATTGCGGGTGCGCGATATATAGTTAGTGCAACTAACTATATATGGAATTTCAATGGTTTTGTGTGAGTAAAATAAGGTTTTGTAAATGCGAATTCCTAACTATATATGGTCTATAACCTATGGTTTTTTTCAGTGAATATATATATATATTACCTACTGGCGGTCGCCAGTAGGTATATATAGTTAGGATTTTTTTCCTATGGGATTTCTGCAAATTCTATGTCGAATAACTTTGGCGTTTGTGGACGGAATTGGCTGAAATTTTCAGGAAAATGGAACATTTTGTTTCTGAGCAGCCCCTGAAAATTTGGGGGGGTTCGTCAAGGGGGGCCGAGAAAAAAGGGGGGTCCCAAAACGCGTTTTTCCCATTCATTTTTCCATAGGGCGGTTGGAATCACTTTTAGCTCGAACGGCTGAATGGATTTACACGAAACTTGGCAGAATTGTAGATATGGTTTGCCCGACGTGCCTTTGCTATGTCTCAATATATGTGCTCCAGTGGATTTTGAGAAATTAACGTTTAAAAAACAGATATATCTGTAACAGCGCTCCGGTTAGCGCTCCGGTTCGCGTACCTGACGCGTAACGGAACTTCGCGAAGCGAAGCTGATTGGCTCTCCGTTGTCTGTCAACATTCTAAATAGTTCGGGCCGGCCGCCATCTTGTTTCTCGGTAGGATCGAGAGACAAGAGGTGGAGAAAAACGAAGGGGGAATTTAATGAAAGGGGTCAAGGTAGACCCCTCCTGACCCCCTAGGATTGATGAGGGGGATATTAAAGTGCCGTGCGGGGCAAAAAATAAAAAAATAAAATTGCGATTTTTCGCCGTAGAGGCGCGTCCCGGTACGCGAACCGGGTAGCTTACCGGTAGCGAAACGGGAATTCGCCATTTTGTGTTTCAGTCGAATTTAATCACAAGATGGCGGAAAAACAATGTGGGGAAATGAGTATAAGGGGGCACGGGAGATGTATCCTGACCCCCTAGGTTTTCTGAGGGTGGCTGAGGAGGCTCATATATGTCGAAATTTTTTTTTAAAATTTTTCGTGCGGTTAGCTGCCGGTACGCGAACCGGGTAGCGAACCGGGAAGCGAACATAAGTGAAAATTAGTGAAAAAAGGTACATTCGAAATTTTAAAAGAGTAATTATAGTTAAGGTAGCTCTAAAAAGAGCTTTTGGGTTCTGTGTAAGTTCTAGGTACTTATAAGTAGGTACCAATACACAGTCTTAAATTTTGTATGAAAACTCTGTTGCCCTCATCTGAGAAGTGCACACCATCTCCTCTGTAGATATCTTGAATGTAATAACGCAAGTTATTGTTGTAGATGGCACCCATTCCATGGTCTCTCATATAAGCTGAAACAGACTTATTTACATGCTTCCTCGCTTTCTCAATTTGTGGAGAAATTTGATTGGACCACCTCCATTTCTGTCTTTGGCATATATTGGAATATACCAAGGCAGTTTGAGGGAAAAGTGCCATTAATTGCTCAAAGGTGTCCTTTCAGAGCATTTCCAGACCTACCCCAGTCAAAGTGCCCAAATCATTTCCTCCACAGTGCACTATTATGAGGTCAGGGTTTGGCAAATGTAAAAAGGTTTTCACCAATGGTATCAATTGGTGATATCTCAATCCTCTTTGGCCAATCCATTTGATTTCCACATTTTGTAAATTGAGGTTGTGTAAATTTCTGTTTTCAGCATACCTGTGAGCCCAGTGAATGTAACCATGTCCAACAATCCAGACAGAAAACATGGCGAGAGGAGGTTCTGCTGCAGTCAGATGAAGTGTGGGAATGAAATGGCAGTTGAAACAGTAGGAGTTTGTAAAGAAAAAAAAATGTGGAGTTTGTGTGCTAATGATTCAGTAGCAGTGATTGGTGGATTTCCATTGCTGAAAACAGAAAGTTAGGGTGCATGGATGTGTTCTTTGAAACATGTAATTTGAATGGTTAAGAAAACATGATTTTAAGAAACATTGCAGTGGATTAGCAGGTGTACTGAGAGTTCAGAGTTCATTTGAAACATTGTTGTGTGAACTTGTAAACATGAGAGATCTGGCAGGAGGTAGTTGCTATGGAAAAAGGCCAGAAAGGGCTGAGGGGGGAAGGGTGTTGATTTGAAAAATGTGAGGGAAGAGTTTTGATTGGGTCACATGAGAGATATGTGTGATGAATTTCAGCATTTCAGTGCCTTTGTTGGTTCCAGCCTCTGGAGTGCATACCTTTTGTTCTGCTAAAGAAAAATTGGTGTGTTTCTGAGACTGTTTTGAAATTCAAAAAGCATTTGCTAAGGTAAGAAAAAAATCATTTAATTTAGATAGAGAGTAGTATAGTATATTGAGAAAATAAGGAAGTTAGCTGTACATTTAAAATGTTGTTTTGTGTCAAGTGTTTTCATTATTTTTTCAAAAAAGATTTTGCTTCTTTGACAAATTATAATCAAAGATAATGTGAAGTATTAGTACTGACAGGGTGTGCTTGTACATAGGAGGTGTGCTGTGTTTTCAAATTATGACCCGAAAATCGTTTTTTAAGAAAAATACATGCTTTTTACATTTATGAGAATGATAACATGGGGTGTGCTTTTTTAAATAAATATTTCACTTTCCAACATGAATATGGGAGAATTATTTGCTTGTTTCTTGTTTCATTTTAAAAGTGACTTTAAAGGTGGTGCAAGGTTCTTGTAAATACACCCTCATGAGTGCTTTGCAAATTGAAGTCATTTTCCCCTGGTGCATGTGCCTTGTAAATACGCCTCTATGTGTGCTAGACAATTTTAAGGTACTTCTCCCAGGAATCTGGGAGACTAATTTCCTTACATGATGTGTTTAAAGATCGTGCTAAGGTGAGAAAAGATTCCTTTAATTTAGAAGGAGATTAGTATGCTTATTGGAGAAAATAAGGAAGCCAGCTAGGGTGTGCTTGTACATAGGAGCTGTTTTGTGTTTTGAAATTATGACCAGAAAATCGTTTTAAAAAAAAAAGAAATACTTTTCACATTTATGAGAAGGACAACAAGGGGTTTGCTTTTTTAAATAAATATTTTATTTCTCAACATGAATATGGGAGAATAATTTGCTTGTTTGATGGTTTAAAAAGTCGTTTCTTGAAGTCATTTAGGTTTCACAATATGTAGTGGTAGAGTTTCATAGTCACTATGATAATTATGATATACATTTAGGACTGTTTAGGGGGAATGGATATGCTAAGGCTTCTGTAATTGTCATTGGAGGAGAATTATGTACATTGCACTGCTGCATACAGTCCTCACCTTCTGCGTACTCTTGGATATGCTAGACTATATCTGCTCAATGAGGTACCTAAGCTGAGGAAAGACAGGTGATGTGATTGTGAAATGAGCAAAAATATTTGCACGTTTTTCAATGACATCACCTGTGTTTCCTAACATTACTAATCACATTGTGCTGATGAGGTTTAGGCCTGTCCAGGGAGACAGAGGAGGTCTGGTCTTTGTTGAAGTGTGCAGTGGACATGACTCACTTCATCTGTTGGCCTGCACATGTATTATGTCTTCTGTACTCTTCAATAAGCCAAAATTTCATCTGCAACGCTGAGTAGGCCTCATGTTGCTTTCTAACGCGGTAGTTGCGCTAACGGAACGTTTACCGGTTCGCGGACCGGGTCGCGGAACAAAATGAAGCTAACGGGAAGCGGCCCGGTTCGCGGACCGGCAGCAAAACAAAAAAAAAATAATTAAAAAAAATATAAATAAAAAAATAATATTACAAAAATATAAAATATATTTTTGAATTAGAATAAGAATACATTTTGCAGCTTTTGATATTTGCTATTAAAAAACCATTGAAATTTCACTGAAAAAACCATAGGTTATAGACCATATATAGTTACGAATTAGCATTTACAAAACCTTGAAAATTCACTGAAAAAACCATAGGTTATAGACCATATATAGTTAGAGATTAGCATTTACAAAACCTTATTTTACTCGCACAAAACCATTGAAATTTGCATATATAGTTAGTTGCACTAACTATATATCGCGCACCCGCAATCCACTGCTGATCATGTCACATATTACATCATTCATGACATGGTCAGTGACATCACTGATGACATCACTGATGACAACATCCAGTGACTGTTTGTTTCTGTAGAGTTAAAATATGTCTTACATATTGAAGAATGAGTGGATGTATAAGTGTCTGGATGAAGGATTTAGTAGGTGCATGACTGACTGTATGAGTGAGTGATTAAATGTGTCTCACTGATTGCATGGGTAAGTGACTAAACTGTCTTAATTTGTGCATCATTATGTCTGTTGTTCTGTAAACTGCTGCATGTGTTAATTAGTAGCTATATGAGTAACTATAAGGGTTATTGATTGGTTGCCCAAGTATTTGTATGGGAGAGTGAGTGTGTGTGTGTGAATGGCTGGGAGGTGTGTGACTCGATGTATGGGTTCAAAAGTGCATGTGGAATCAGCTGTATGGGCGGTTGACTGTGTGCATGAGTGTATTGGTGAGTGAATGGATATCTCAGTGCTACATGTCAAAGTAAGTACATATGTAAAACACAGTACATGTGAGAGTTGACATATATAAATAACTGTGCATAAGAGCCAGTGAATGTGTGAGTGGCTGTATGGATCATTGTAAACTTGTATCAGGGATTGTATAAGAGAGTAAATATGTATTAGTATATGTTTGAATAAGTAAGGTGTGTATAACTGTATAGTTGAGGAAATGGAGGTGTGATTGATTTTTTGCATGACTGACTAGGTGTGTGAGTAACTCCATGGATGAGTGACAGTCTGTGAGTGTCTGTTTATACTGATTCTATCTAAGGTTATAATAGAGTCTGAAGAGGTTCATTGTATTATCACATTAATGATATCATCAGTGATGTGATCAGTAATGTCAAATGAGATATCATCAGTGATGTCATTTGAGATGTCATCAGTGATGTCATCAGTGATGTCATTTGAGATGTCATCAGTGATAACATCAGTGATGTCATTTGAGATGTCATCAGTGATGTCATCAGTGATGTCACTGACCATGTCATGAATGATGTAATATGTGACATGATCAGCAGTGGATTGCGGGTGCGCGATATATAGTTAGTGCAACTAACTATATGAGCGAATTTCAATGGTTTTGTGCGAGTAAAATAAGGTTTTGTAAATGCTAATCCCTAACTATATATGGTCTATAACCTATGGTTTTTTGAGTGAATATATATATATATATATATATATATATATATATATATATATATATATATATATATATATCATATATATATATATATTCACTGAAAAAAACATAGGTTTCAGACATGTTATAGATAGGAATTATCATTTAAAAAACCTTAGAAATTCACTGAAAAAATCATAGGTTTTAGGGATGTTATAGTTAGCTATATATTTCCCTCATACAAAACCAATGAAATTCCTCTGTTATAGTTAGTTGTACTAACTATAACTCGCGCACCCGTAATCCAATATTCAATAGTCCCACGCTGACATGCCATCAGATTAATGAGCTGAGATTCTACATGATCATCTCTCTGGTGCACTTTATCCATAAAACCTTTTGCAGATACATTTTTGCAGATGTATTTCAGTTTTAAAAATGTGATCGACTGCATAAGAAAGTCCAGACAAGTCACTTTCAAACAAAAGATGAAATATATAAGGAATACATTGTCGAAATCTTGGATCTTCTGCATATAATATGGTCCAATATTCAGATGCTGGAATCTGCATAGGACGTTCATCATATCGTCATCCTTTTCCAGGTCGGAATAACTGCAGAAAACAACGAGCTTCCAAGCACTCTTCCCATACACTCATGAGACGTGTTCCGCATCACTTTTTTGAATGAAGTGCATGCACACTGTAATGTTCATAGATTTCTTCACATCTTAACATGTCATCTTTTTCAATTTCTGCTAAAACTATTTCTTCTTCTCCCACATACACATGTCTATAGTACTCATTGTTTTTATCAGATAGAATTTTGCCTTTTGCACTTTCCTAACATCCACTAACTCCTGCCAGATTTTCTTATTCTTAGTTGGCAGTGGCACACCATTAACAAGAATAACTAGTGGTTCACTTTCTACACTGTCTAAACCAATAGTTTCAATATGTTTATTTAAATCTAACAGTAAATACACCACTCTTCCTTTTAATCCTCTTTGTAAATCTGAAGGAGGCAATTTAACTGTTTTAGGCTCCATACGAACAATAGCCTGAAACCGGAACACACATTGAATGAGAATAGACTCATAGGTGTTTAAGTTTATCAATTCTGAAGGAATAGCAACTAACCCAACATGATTATACATATCTCTAGCAGGCATTTTATTCTCATCTAATTTGTTATAACAATATTTACAAATACGCTGATTAGAACCCAAATAAAAACAATTCTCTACCAACAAATAAGTTGCAAACTCCTTCCACTTATCATTATTATCTTTTTCACTTATTAAATACAGATCAACAGTCCTAGTCTGATTTTTATAGTGAGTTCGCCGAAAACAAATACAAGAAAAATTTGGCATTTCTCCTGAAATCACCTTAAACTTTGTAATTTCACTTTAAACAACTATGTTCAACATTCTCCACAACATTTTCTTATATTAATGTCTGAGTTTCTTCACTTTTTTGTTCAGGATCAAAGTAACAAAATTCAATATCATCACAAACCTTTTTCACATCTGATACTTACCCACGCAAAAGAGCACTATTCAACTCATTTAACTTTAGTGCTGGACTTTTTGCATAATACAATCTTCTCACTAACTTCCGCATTTGAGTATGATCATGATGTACTGCCCTTCATCCTGAAATGGTGAAAAACACTTTGACATACTTTCCTAGAAAGACAAGCCATAGAATGACCATGCAAACCGGTATTTTTTCTCACTCTGCAAGGGTCTAGTCCTTGCAACACCTTAATCTTTTGTTTAACACTTTTTTTTACTATATGCTTATAAGAAACTGCGTAATTTATCAATAGATTCTTGTCGTACACTACAAATACTACTGCAATCCCATGTGTACACTGGGAATTTAGGACATCTGCCTAGAACTTAATCAGCTATCACTTCTTCTGCATTTCTGGGAATCATTTTCTCTTTCTCAATTGGACAACTATTTCTAACCTCATAAGCTTGACCACTGGTGTCAGCTGCATGCAACAAATCATTGGTCTGAAAATAACTATCTTCACTAAAAAAAAGCTCAGAACTTGAACTGTGTTTTCCTTCCCCCTAATAAAATATCACAAAAATTACTTCTGTTAATTACTCTTTTCTTCTTACTTTTGGCCCTCATTAAATGGATTGGTTCATCTAGTGATCAAATTCTGTTTAAAAACTAAAATGAATAGTTTCCTTTTTACTTCAAAAGCCTTTTTAACAATGGATTCAATATGCTTCTTCATTTTATAAAATAGTGTTCTCTTTTTATATTTATTCGTATCTTTCATCAAATTATGTACTACTCTGCTGTAAAATATTTTTTTTGTGGATTTCTTTATACTGATTGTCTCTTCTTTTACCATACATTGTGTCCTTTGACTGTCCATTTGATTTTTTTCCTTTCCTAATATTTTGACTTTTTTGTAGTTTCAGCATTGTCAGTAGTTTCAGCATTCTGTACATTCTGTCTGGCCTTACAAACATTTTTAATAAATTGCTTTTTGGTCTTACCAGAAGATTTTATCTTTTTAGCCACATTATGTTGGACATTTAATACTTGTGGTTGAGTTTTCTTCAAAACACTGTCTTTTTTCTGTTCTTTCCTTCGTCTTATTTTCTCTGGCATGATACCTTTATTTTAATGATGATAAACAGTATCTTCAAAAAAGAATCATAAATAAATGTATATTAATAACTTTATAAATGATACTTTTCTATTATTATACAAACACATTTTATATAAATTCTGACTAGGAAATTTAGGCCTGAAGCACAAGTGTAAAATTGGTTAGACCACTACATGCAAACTACAGAGGAGTTTGAAGCACTGCGTGCCCTAAAGCCTGGCTCACTGCAAGAGTACATTTACTTATGTGTCTGCAAACACATCAACCAACCAAATCATTCTCTCTCAATTTTCCAAAATACACACTGACTCACAGTGTCATTCTCGACAAATAACAGTATCCCTTGCACTTCATTGAAAGGAATACTAAATGCTACTGGAAGAGTCACTATGGGATTGCAAGAACATTCACTGGGTGTTTACTGGAGTGTATGGATACTAACTGGGGAATTGTATGCCTGAATCACAAGTGTGAAGGTGGTTAGACTACTACAAGCATAGTGCATAGGAATTTCAAGTACTGCTTACCCTAAAGCCTGGCTCACTGCAAGAGTACATGTATTATATGACTGCAAACACATCAACCAATCAAATCATTCGCTCTCAATTTTCCCAAATGCATCTTACTCACAGTGTGATTCTAGACAAATAACAGTATCCTTTGCACTTCACTGAAAGGATTACTACGTGCTATTGAAAGAGTCACTATGGGATTGCAAGAGCACTCACAGGGTGTTTACTGGAGTGTATGGATTCTAACTGGGGAATTGTAGGCCTGAAACACAAGTGTGAAGATGGTTAGATTACTTCTTGCATAGTGAGTAGGAGTTTCAAGCACTGCATGCCCTAAAGCCTGGCTCACTGCAAAAGTACATGCACTTATATGTCTGCAAACCAACCAAATCATTCTCTCTCAAATTTTCCCAAATGGACACTGACTCACAGTGTGATTCTAGACATGAAAGGATTACTACATGCTACTGAAAGAGTCACTATGGGATAGCAAGTGGACTCATGGGGAGTTTACTGGAGTGTATGGATACTAACTGGAGAATTGTAGGCCTAAAACACAAGTGTGACGATGGTTAGACTACTACTTGCATAGTGCATAGTGGTTTCAAGCACTGCATGCCCTAAAGCCTGGTTCACTGCAACAGAACCTGTACGTATATGTCTGCAAATACACCACCCAACCAAATCATTCTCTCTCAATTTTTCCAAATGGACACTGACTCACAGTGTGATTCTAGACAAATAACAGTATTTCTTGCACTTCACTGAAATGATTACTACATGCTACTGAAAGAGTCACTATGGGATTGCAAGAGCTCTCACAGTGTGTTTGCTGGAGTGTATGGATACTAACTGGGGAATTGTAGGCATGAAATACAAGTGTGAAGGTGGTTAGACTACTACATGCATAGTGCATAGGAGTTTAAAGCACTGCATGCCCTAAAGCCTGGCTCACTGCATGAGTAATGCATACTGACTGAATGATTATAATACTATAAGGAAAGACACTTGGCGAATTCATAATTGATTCAGTTTTACTTTAGTAATTAAATTAGTACATGGTACTGACAGAGTCACTATGATATTGCAAGAGCAGTCACAGGCTATTTGTTGGAGTGTATAGATACTGACTGGGGAAATGGAGGCCTGAAACACAAGTGTGAAGGTGGTTAGACCAGTCCATGCATAGAACATAGGACTTTGCATGCCCTAAAGCCTGGCTCACTGCATGAGTACATGTACTCATGTGTCTCTAAAGACATTAAGCATCCATTCCACATATTTCAGGACTGCATTTTTACTATTAAAGCTAAACTCATTTTGCAAATACATAACCAGTGACTATTTTCTAATTCTACTGAAATATGAAAACACAATAGGCTTTTAATCAATTACATGTCAGCAAACACATGAAGTACCAAAGTGCTTCTCTCAGAGTGACTCCTAAATACACACAGACTGACTGTGGGGTATATTATCAAGGGATTTATCTCTGCTTTTTTGGCTTTAAAAGCCAAGAAAGCGGAGATAAAATTATCTCTGTATCAGCAACAGGGTGCTAACACTCAAATTTGCATGTTAGCACCCTTTTTCTCTACGTTTCCCCTTGCATCTCTAATGAGATGCAAAGGGAGCATTCCAGAGAAAAATAATAGGAGAAATGTTGTTCAGCGACATTTCTCCTATTATCAAGGATTTCGCTAACCATGCTAGTGATAAAAAAAAGCAGCAATAACCGCGGTTAGCACTGCTATTTTTACACCTGGTATTTTCCTGACTTAGCCATGATATCCTATAGAAGGTAGATATCATGGCTAAGTTTGTGAGCCCCTATCAACAAGCTAACGCCAAACTTCGAGAGATTATCGTTGGTTTTCCAGCGATAATCTCTCAATTGGCAGTTAGCGCAAGGATTTTTATCACTTTTGAGATAAACCTTGCTAATAGCAAGTTATCTCTGCGATAATTTCCGGCGATGCTTAGCGTTACAAATTCGTTGCTAAGCATCGTTAGCGATAAATATCGCTAAACGTTGGTAATATGCCCCTGTGTGATTCTAGACAAGCAACACTATCCCTTGCATTTTACCAAAACACATTTACTAGTCTACAAGACATAAGGTGACTGCACACCTTGCACACAATGTTCTACTACACATTAGTAAAGAGTGCTTCTGCCAGAATGATTCAGAAATGCACACAAGACTCACTGTGTGATTCTAGACAAACAACACTATCCCTTGCATTTTACCAAAACACATTTCATAGTCTAGAAGGAGTACTGCATTTTAGTGTAGAAACTTGACTCATTTTGCAAATACATAAACAATTACTGGTTTCAAATTCTACTAAAACATGAAAACAGCACAGTTATCTGTCTGCAAACACATGAAATACACAAATGCTTATCTCAGAATGGTTTCTAAATGCACACACACTCACAATTAGATTCTCGAGAAAAAATAGGTATTCCCTGCACTTTAGCAGGAGAAACACATTAGTCTGATTAAAATCAAAATGCACCACATACATTCCCTCAAAAATTAATCTCACCTTTCAAGTTGTTTTGTGGATTAAGAAGTATGTCAGTCACAGAATGGCAAAGTTTCCCTCTCATTTTCAACACATATACATCTAAACATCAAATCCCATTGCTTCCCACATAAATTCAAAAGCAAACACACATTTCTATTAGTTTCATATTTCAACCCTTTCCAATTGACATAAATTTGAACCCTACCCCCAATCTGCCTTCTGCCTGTTACCATAAAAGCAGTTCATGGAACACTTAACTAAGCACACAGGTCACAAGTTCACCACACAATGTAGCTAATCAAAACAGCAAGAGTGCTTGACTTTTTAACATATCAGCTTATCTTATGTAATGTTCCTTTCAATCATTTTTTGTTAACCAATAAGAATTATGGTTTTAAAAAACAGAAACATGCACCCTAGTTTTCAGTGTAGAGTGTTGTCAAACAACCAATCATTTCTTTTCTTTTTATAAAACTGCAACTTATCCACCATTTTAGAAAAATCTTACTTTTCAAACTGCCATTTCATTTTCAGAGACCATCTGAGTGCATCCAGACCTCCCTTCAAGATCCTTAGAGTGTGGATTGTGGGACACAGCTATATTTTCTGGAGCCAAAGGTATGCAGATTAAAAAAGGCATTCACAAACAGCTAGGTTTGCTAAATGTAGACATTAAACGGATTGGAGAGAGAGGGTTAAAGTGGCACCAATTGATGCCAATGGTTAAATCCTTTTTGCATCTCCAACACCCTGCCCAAATATTTGTGCACTGTGGTGGCAATGACCTATGCACTTTGACTGGGGTAGGTCTGGAAATGCTTATGAAAGTCACCTTCGGAGAATTGATGTCACCTTACCCCCAAACTGCCTTTGTCTATTCTAATATATGCCAAAGGCAGAAATGGAACTGGCCGAATCAATTTTGTCCACAGATTGAGAAAGCTAGGAAACATGTGAATAAATCTGTTTCTGCATCTTTATGAGACTATATAATGGTTTGCATTTATCACAACAATCTACGTTTCAATATGCATGGCATCTATAGGAGAGATGGTGTACATTTTACAGATGAGGGAATCAGAGTCTTCCTTATGAACTTCAGACTCTGCATCGGTACTTACTTGCAGGTATCAAAACTCGGTCAATAAACACAACAGCTCTTTTTAGAGCCACCAAAGTTCTAAAGACATAAGCTTGATGTATATCTCAATTTTCTAATTTTTTTTGGCTTGGAGTCGCGCACCCAACGCGTAGAGGTCATGCTCTAAATGCGCTGGAGTGGCGCAGCCTACAGATTATTAGTGGTGCTTCCAACACATGCACAACAGGGGACCGCTCTGAGTGACATGCTGGATGTGCGACTCCTAATTTTACATTTAAAAAAAATAGCCCCTATCACAAAATGTTATTATCTCCGGGTACCCTATCTCCCGGGGCTTACAAAAAAATGTTTGGGACCATGGGGGAAGCCCCAATGCCCCCATGGTGCCAGCCAGCTCCCGACGTCCTTTGAGAATCAGCATTGCTTTTCCACATGTGGAGCTGCTAACATGCAGCTCCCCGTGTGGATAAGTAATATGGTTTGGATGTTGAAAGGGAGAGCAGGTTTCCCTGCTCTCTCTTTCAAAATCCAAACCACGTTTGCTATGGGAGGGTTGGAGACACGAGGCTCCTGCCCTCTCATAGCAAACAACAGTATCCTGGGGTGGGCACCCCAGGACACTGCAGGAGCCGGGCCTGGGGGATGGCGGTCCCCAGGGACCTCGAGGGCTCCAGGAGAAGGGCCACGCAGCCCCCCTCCCACAATACATAAAGCCTCAGGGGTGGTCCCCAGGGCTTGGGGGGCCATTGAGCCCCCCCACAAATTATACTGAGAGGGGATTTTGAGCCCCTCCTAACAATTCATTTTGTAACCCTGAGCTCTGGTACCCCTTCAAATTATTAATTATACCCCGGGATTTTGCCGACTAGGGGGATGCGGTCCCCGGGCCCGCCGCGTAGCCGCCCTCCATTAAAAAAAAAAAAAAATTGGCTATGCCTCAGGGCCTGGAATTAGCCATGGGAGGGGGCCCCCATCCTGTTAAAAAAAAAATATTTGAGGGTCAGGCCCTGAGAGATTGGGTCCCCAGGGCCCCAAAAATAAGAAAAAGAAGGGGGGCTACACAGCCATTCTTCTTAAAAAAATAAACGGGATCAGGGATGGGCCACACCCCCTCCATGACCACTCCGAAAATGCGCACCCTGGCGTGTTCTAATTTGGGGGATTAAGTCCCCTTGAATACTGGGGGTCCCTGGGGGCCAAGTAGCCCACCAGGAACCTCCAGTATGCACCAGGGGGCTGCTTTGCAGAGAAGTGTAATAAGGACACGCGCCTTTATACACCTCTCTGCAACTCAGCCCCCTGGTGCATAGTGGAGGTTCCTGGTGGGGTAGTTGGCTCCCAGGGACCCCCAGTATTCAAGGAGATTTAATCCCCCAACTTATAACGCACAACAAGGCGTGTTTCCACAGTGGTGAAGGTAGGGGGCGGGGCTTGAGTGATATGTGTGCAAACATGCCCTGTGGTGCGTTATAAGTTTGGGAATTGATTCCTCTTCAATCCAGAGGTAACCTAGGGGCCAACGAGTCCAACAGGTACCTCCAGTAAGCGCCACGGAGCTGCGTTGCAAAGTGTTGTAAAAAGGGGACGTGGCCTCTGAACACCTCTCTGCAATGCAGCTTCCTGGCACATACTGGTGGTACCTGGTGGGCTAGTTGGCTCAAAAGGGACCTCTGCATTGAAGAGGAATTAATTCCCCAAACTAAAACACGCCACAGTGACTTGTGTATGCACACATGTCACATCAGGACCGCCCCTTTCCTTCACTATTGAGCAAAATATTCCTCTAAAATCAGCCAAACTACGAATTCCGATTTACTAACCTGTTATCAGGAGAGACCTCAATGCTGCATCTTTCAGCCCACTACTGATCCTGAAAAGTAATTCTAACCATACTTACAGTAATTTGAATTTCCTTCCATGGTCTAACATTGACTGGTTTCACTTGGATATTCTTCTAAGTGTGGAGTTTTGGAACTTTAAAAAATTCCTCTAAATTCAGCCGAACTACGAATTCCGATTTACTGACCTGTTATCAGGAGAGACCTCAGTGCTGCATCTTTTAACCCACTACTGATCATGAAAAGTAATTGTAACCATACTCACAGTAACTTGAATTTCCTTCTATAGGCTAAAATTGACTGGTTTCACTTGGAAATTTTTTTAAGTGTGGAGGTTTGGAACTTAAAAAAATTCCTCAAATATCAGCCGAACTACGAATTCCGATTTACTCACCTGTTATCAGGATAAACCTCAGTGCTGCATCTTTCAGCCCACTACAGAACCTGAAAAGTAATTCTAGTCGTAGTTACAGTAACTTGAATTTACTTTCATAGGCTAACATTGAATGGTTTCGCTTGGAAATGTTTCTAAGTGTGGAGTTTTGGAACTTAAAAAAAATCCTCAAAAATCAGCTGAACTATAAATTCCGATTTACTCACCTGTTATCTGGAGAGACCTCAGTGCTGCATCTTTCAGCTCACTACTATTCCTGAAAAGTAAATTTAACTGGACATACCAGTAACCTGAATTTCTTTCCATAGGATATCATTTCCTGCTATATAAAATATATATAAATTAATAAAATATAAAATAAAAAAAATATTACAATTTCAATATTTTTTTTAAAAAAAAATTCAATTTAGATTAAAAAAATTGTCATGTAATTTAAAATATAAAATATCTAAAAAATAAATACTTTAAAACAATGTAGTAAATCAGTATAAAAAAATAACAATTAATACATTTAAAAATTATCATTTACAGAACCTTTGAAATTCACTGAAAAAACCATAGGTTTCAGCCACGTTATAGTTAGGAACTAGCATTTAAAAAACCTTAGAAATTCACTGCAAAAAACCCCATAGGTTTCAGCCACGTTATAGTTAGGAATTAGCATTTAAAAAACCTTGGAAATTCACTGAAAAAACATAGGTTTTACACATGTTATAGTTAGCTGGACATTTCACTCATGCAAAACCATTGAAATTCCCCCGTTATAGTTAGTTCAGCTAACTATAACTCGCACGCCCGCAATGCACTGCTGATGATGTCACATATCACAACACTCATGACATGGTCAGTGACATCACTCATGACATCACTGATAACATCTCAAATGACAGGGCACAGGGTCATGACTGATTTGCATTAGGCTGAGTTAAAACTGGAATGTCATGGTGAGCAAAAAATGATGGATGTAGGCCCAGATCTCTGTACTGGGGTGAATGCATGACATTGTTTTGCCCTCTGTCCATCAACGGTTGTTTTTGCATTTTTCATCCCAAGTGGTACGGGTATCCTCAGTAGTGAGTCCCGTGCTCTCCATGCCACTGGAATCAAGCTATTCTGGCTGATGAGGGCTGAAAGCCCGAAACCGGTCCTAGGATGCTTGTTTTCAGTCCAGGGAGGACCTGGGTTGGCAGTTCGGGCTGGACTGTTCCCATGGGGCACAGGGTCATAACTGATTTGCATATGGCTAGGTTCAAACTTGAATGGCATGGTGAGCAAAAAAATGATGGATTTTGACCCAGATCTCTGTACTGGGGTGAATGTATGACATTGTTCTGATTCTGTTCATCAACTGTTGTTTGTGCAGCCAAAGCAATGCATCGGTTCCACAATGAGTTGATACTGTGTCACAATGTCATGGAAGATTCCATCCTCGAGGGCTTGCGATGCAGATTCAGGGATAGGAAGTGCAGTCAGGGTGATGAAACAGTTCTGAGACACTGCGAGGCCGTGATCAAGAGTCCATCATCATCGTTTGTGCTGCCATCGATGAGAGATGTGAGGGCCTGCTCTGAGGATGGGTCACGCAGTGGCAGTTATAAGGGAAATGTGGGCTGCGGAGGGGATGTGGGTCTTTGTAGGTTCATTCCACGCAATAGTAGAGATGCACTAGATTTGCTTGGGATGTGCCGTTCAGCAGAGGAAATGCGTTGGTTCAGCTAAATCCACAGATGTTGGCACCTCAGGCCCACTTCTAAGGGTCCAGGATGGAGTGGCATCACTTGATAGGGTAAACTCACAGATAGCAGTCCATGCGCAAGATTGTTGAAGCCTTCTGTTTCTGATGCTCAAGTCAGGTGGCCAGCCAACTAGCCCTGGAGTCACTCTGGGATATTGGTCCTGGTTATGCAGGTCCAACTCTTCTAATCCAGGCAAGAGGACAGTAGAGCAGCACAGCAGGGCAGCAATTCCATCAGAGCAGCAGTCCAGCAGAGTGGTAGTCCTGGTACCAGCGAGCAGACATTTATCCTGGCAGAGTATCAACAGTTTCAGAAGTGTAATGAAGTGGTGATGACTGAGATCCGGTATTTATATCCAGTTTCCCCTTCGAAATGGAAGAAAGGCTTTCTGAGGTTTCCCTTTGTAGTCCATAGGCATCTTGCCATCCCTATGCTGGCTCCAGACTAATTGCAGGGGGTATGCAGTATTTTGTGTCGAGGCAGGATACAGCCTATTCAGGTGTAAGTATGGCTAGGCCTAGCTCATTTTTTCACAAAAAGAGGGGGGGCCAAGGAGCGAATAAAGGTCCAGTGTCCATGCTCCTCATATCTACATTTGTTATCAAAAAGAGGACACGGTCCCTATAGCGGGGTACAAAAAGTCACCCTCGCATAGGGGTGCAAATAGTCACCCGTGCACAAAGGATAGAAAAGTGAAAAAAGAGAAAAAGGAGAAAAATACATCCTAGGTAGATGTGACCCATTAGTGAAGTGGAACTGTCGTAATTTGACAATGGCCGAGTTAGCGCTTAGCTGTGCTACACGTTTTCCCGCTTAACTTGGCTATACTTGGAAACGCCATTTTGTATGTCACGGCGGCCATCTTAGATCATAAGCTGGCCTCGTGGCCAGTGTGCCCTTTAGTCCGTTGTCCGTGCCACTGACTGCTAACGATTTTATGTATCATTGTGGGGATACTGTTCTTTGTATGTTTATGTATGCAATGTGGCCCAGCTTTATTTTCTATGTGTTTATCAGCTTGCATACCATCAAGACGAGCTCTTGCTCACACCAACATGATGCTTCACAAAGAAGTAGCTCAAATAATGCTAATTGATATTGAAGATGAACACCCTGATTATGTTCACTATGAGGTAGCCTCAGCTAAACGCTAAAAGGGTCGTCTGTCGTAATTTGACAATGGCCGAGTTAGCGCTTAGCTGTGCTACACGTTTTCCCGCTTAACTTGGCTATACTTGGAAACGCCATTTTGTATGTCACGGCGGCCATCTTAGATCATAAGCGGCCTCGTGGCCAGCGTGCCCTTTAGTCCGTTTTCCGTGCCACTGACCACTCGAGTTTGCCCAGCAACAGGCTATTTTTAGTAACGGTCAAGCCTGTACATGCGCAGTCCCAACTGACCAGTCACCCCTCAGGAATGTGCCGCCAAACTGACCAGCGGGGTTGTAACCCCTCCAATGAGCTGGCTGTGTTCCAAAAATGACCATATATGTACATAACGCTCTGTAACTCTGTGCCGCCTATCTTTTTATAACCTGCAAATTGTATAAAAGAACGGGTCACACCGATGTTCGGTGTGATACTTCTTGCATTACCGAAGGGTGCTGTAGGAATGTACCACCACCCCATGGGGTCCTAATAAACTTGTTCTTTGAATTTTTCAGTTTCCGTGCCAACAGTTCTTTGAATGTAAGTGGGTTATCTTCGGAGCATGTAGGCCTTGGGAACCCGATACTACAAATTGGCGACCACAAAGGGACTCATCGGCGACTCGGATGCCCGAAGGAGAGGTCGTGACGAAGGTTTGGAAACTCGCCATGGACGCGTACGCTGCCACCGAGTGACCCGAGTCTTGGCACCCGCGGTGTTTCTTCCTTTCCTTCTGATCTGACCTTCCAGGTGGCGCCGGTCTCCGACTGAGTTCTTGATCGTCTGCGTTGCTGGATAAAGTGCCGTTTGGCTGATTCGATTAAAAGACCTTGGCAGTTGGAATCTGGACCTTTGAGATTTTGGGTAAGATTTGTGATCGGTAAGGTAGTCTGCGGACGCTTACTGAAGTCCTATGATTTGTGATCGGTAAGGTAGTCCTCGGACGCTTGCCGAAGTTCTATGACCTATGACTTTGATTTGAGTTAGCTAACATTTGTGAATTTGTGAACTTTGAATATATATGTGTAGTGCACTTCACATAGGCAGGCATGTAGAGATGTTTCTCTAATTTTGTTTTTTTTCCTCTGAGCAGCACGTTTGTGTGAAGTACTGTAAGGGCCATTTTATACGGTATCGCGCTTTCGTGATACTTTTTGAACATGCCTGTTTTGAGCACACTCCGAGGGATGTGCTGTCTTGGAAATAGTACCACAATTAGGTTAGCGGAAGCACAGCCGGCTCCCCCAGAAGGAACACCAAACCGCGAGATGTACATTAAATTTGGCCTTCCCCCTATAATGTACAGTAAACTATGGAATAAATATACTAAATCAGATCCTGAATTGCAATGGCCACTACATGGGTCGTTCGATTTGCGTAAGGTTCAGTTTGTGGAGCAATGTCTGTTTCAACGAAGGTCTAGACAAAATATGTTTGATTGTGTACGAATGTGGGAGAAAGCGGTGCGTGAGCGAATGAAATGTGAAGTTGCCTTGGCGGACAAAGAGCAGCGCAAGGCTGCTCGTGATAAGGCTTTACAGCTTGAGGAAAAGCAGGCTCAGGAGAAGAAAGAGAGGGAGGAACGGGAACGTAAATTGCAAACGACTGGTCAATTCCCTATTCGCCGACCGTTTTATCCTGTCCTTAATAATGAAATTGATGATTTTTCATTGCTAGATCGATCACCGCCTCCGTACGTCTCGCCTACGGCTCCAACTGCAGAATCGGATGACGAAGGACAGGATAAGCCAGGGAAAAAGGGTGTATCCGGTGTCAGGTTTTCTGCGGAGAAATCCGCGAACTTACGTAGTTGGGCTCGTAAAGTGAATACGAATTTTGTTACTCAGACTGAAGTTGTTACTGAAAGAAGTAATTGGACAGAACAAGAATTACTGTATTTTCTGGCTACTTTGGCAGATGAAGTTGTTACTGCATATCGTCAATTTTCGGATACGTTAGAACCTAAGGTTGTGTCAGTTCACCGTGAGAATTTGGAAAAAGGTGTATTTGATCTTTCAGATGTCGATGCCTTTTACAAGCAACTGATCCAGCTGCGGGATGAGACTTCCAGATTGCGGGACGAGCGGAAAAAGAATAAGGAGTCCGGGCCGGAGTCTACTGGGCTATCTAAGGAGTTTTCTCTCCGGGGTTCAGATAAGAGTTCTACAATGCATGTTATGCCTATGCGTGAAGCCGCACCTTTGTATGTTCCGCCAAAAGGGGAAGGTACAGATGATGATAAAATGTCAAAGGATGCGAAGGGGTATTTTATATATAACTGGGTGTATACGCCTTGGAATAGAGCAGATGTTATGGCGTTGAAAAATTCTTTACCTGACCTTCGTAAAAATCCGGCAGCATTCTATGAAGGGGTGGAAGGGGCTATTTCGTCCTGTGTGATGACTCTTGTCGACATAGATCTGTTTTTTCGGTTAATTCTTCCACCTGATATGTTTAGACTAATTCGTAAAAATAATGATGAAACAATACTTGGGGGAACATGGAAAGAAATAAATGCAGCTGACTTAGATAGGGAACCGGCATGTAAGCCATCCCAGTTGATTTCAGACCTCCCGGCGGCTATTTTGATTAAATTAAAAACGCTCGTCCCCTCTAAAAAGATCGATTGGACCATGTTAGCTTCGTGCAAACAAAAGCCAGATGAAACGGTTTCAGATTTCTTTACACGCTTCGAAGAGGCATTTCATGATTACAGTGGTCAATCTTTAACAGACGATATGGGTCGGCATTTGTTTGTAGATAAGTATGTGGCTAATCTCCTACCGGAGATTGCAAAGCGATTGAAATCGAGTGAAAGTTCCTGGGCCACGGCGACCCCTGCGTCTTTGTTAACTATGGCTCAGTATTATGAGCGGCAGGAGTTGGAGGCTAAAGAAAGTGTTGATAAAAAAGCGAAAGAATTGAAAACGAAGGTGATGTTGGCGCAGGTTCGTGGAACACAGAGTAGAGGGAATGATAGAGGTAGACGAGGTGGAGGCAATACGTCGTATGGTCGTACGGATATCGTACGGATATAGCGGAGGATCAATGTGCTTATTGTAAAGAGTTTGGGCATTGGGCTGAAGATTGTCCGGTACTTCGTGAACAACGTAGCCAGCGTGGTCGAGGAGGTGGTAGGTCGAGGGGCAGTTATACGGGGGCGAGAGGTGGTGGAGGTGATCGTGGAAGGGCTGAAGAGAGGGGCCGTGGCCAGGATGAACGTAATGCTTTTGATAGACGAAATCAATATCAGATATCGGAGGGTGAGAATGTGGAGCATCAGGATTATGTGCATGCATAGGACTGCGTAGGATGGGGTACGGAATCAATTGAAGTGCCGGTAGATCAGAAAGGTCCATATGTAACATCGGGCATTTTGGGTTCTACTGATCAATTTTTAGTCGACACAGGAGCTACTCGTAGCGCTTTGTCAAAAAACTTGGTTCCGAGGGCTCCCCTGTCTGGCGAAATGATAACATGTGTAGGGTTCGATGGCACACCCTCCCCTAGCCCATTGTCAAAACCCCTTGCACTTTGTCTCGACAAATTTTTCAGTTTTGGTCAATTTTTGTTATCGCCCCATACACCAGATAATATCCTGGGCATTGATTTGCTTAAATATTTTCGAGCAACGATACGGTGCGCTCCTGAGGGAGTGCGGGTTATCCTGAATGACAATTATCCTGAATCAGATAGGTTTTGCACTATACTAGACATTCCAGCTTTGGCCTCTCTCCCGCACACGTTATGGGCGACCTCAGACACGGATGTGGGAGAGATGCGTATTCCACCTATTCAAATTACTGTAAAGGAGGGAGCTTCTCTGCCACGTGTGCCACAGTATAAGATTTCCAGGGAAGGTTAAATTGCTCTGACACATATTGTTCAAGATTTGATAACTGCAGGAGTGGTGGAGGAGGTTCCTTATAATGTTTGTAACAGCCCTATTCTTCCGATCCTTAAGAGAGATACAGACGACAAAGTCTATCGGTTTATTATTGACTTGAGAGAAATTAACAAAATTGTCATTCCCCAATACCCGGTGGTGTCCGACATTACGACCTTGCTTACACTGGTGCCACCAACGGCAACGACCTTTAGTGTTATTGACTTGAAAAATGCGTTCTTTTCTATCCCTGTCCATCCTGATAGTAGATATTTGTTTGACTTCACGTTAAATAACAAATCGTATAGATTTTGTCGTGTTCCTCAAGGTTACACTGAGAGCCCTAGTATCTACAGCCAGGCTCTGAAAAGACAGCTTGATTCCTTTGAGTTACAGTCAGGGGTTGTCCTTATCCAGTACGTGGATGACCTTTTGCTTGCTGCAGAGTCTCATGCACAATGTGAGGAGAGTACGATTGCTTTGCTTTCGTTCCTGGCACAGAATAACCACAAGGTTTCTAAAAAAAAGCTTCAATACTGTAGACCCAAGGTGACCTACCTCGGTCATCTTTTGTCTAAGGAGGGGCGTGCATTAACATCAGATCGAATTCAGGCGATTTTAGATACACCAGTCCCCCGCACACAGAGAGATGTACGCGCCTTCATAGGGTTAACGTCTTTTTGTAGACAGTGGATAATGGGGTTTTCGCATATTATAAAACCCTTGCTAGCGTTACTGTCCAAAGCTACACCAATGCCTCTTGAATGGACAGATGAATGTCAAAATGCCTTTGAACAATTGAGACAGGCCCTTTGCTCCGCTCCCGTATTAGGTACACCAGATTACACGAAGATTTTCACATTGTACGTGCACGAGAAAGATGGGTGCGCGTTATCAGTGTTAGTGCAAACACACGGGGACAAGCAGAGGCCATGCGCATATTTCTCAACCATTCTTGATCCTGTAGCACGAGGGTTACCTGGGTGTTTTCGAGCAGTTGCAGCAACAGCAGTAGCTATACGGCAGAGTGAGGGAATAGTGTTATTGCACAAACTGTTGGTGCTAGTCCCCCACGCAGTAGATGCCTTGTTAAATCAAACGAAGACCCAATATCTCACGAGTGCACGGTTAACAGGATATGAGCTTACACTTTTGGCGCCACATATCACACTGAAAAGATGCGCTACTCTGAACCCTGCCACTTTATTGCCCTATCCGGTCGAGGAGGGTCAGGAAGAAAAACATCATGACTGTGTTTTTCTGACCGAGGAACAGACAAAGGGTTGTGTCGACTTACAGGATATGCCACTTCCAGATGTGGATGGGGAACTGTGGGTTGATGGATCGTGTTTGAGACTGCCAGATGGTACAACTTCCGCAGCCTATGCGATCACGACACTTAAGACAGTGGTAGAAACAGCTAGAATACCACAGAAATCGGCCCAAGCAGCAGAGCTGATAGCCTTGACAAGAGCCTGCGAATTGAGTGCTGGCCTATGTGTGAACATATACACAGACAGCCGGTACGCCTTCGGAGTAGCACATGACTTCGGGCTACTCTGGAGAGAACGTGGGTTTTTGACTTCTCATGGAGTACACATTATGCACGGAGAACTAGTGCGTGATCTCCTAAACGTGTTGCTTTGTCCAAAGAAAGTAGCGATAATAAAATGTAGTGCCCATAAAAAGATCACCGATAAAGTGGGTCAGGGAAATGCCTTTGCGGACAGCATAGCGAGACAAACGGCTATGTTTCGAACTGACTCCCCTATGTACGTGACACAATCACAGGCTGAGCGATAGTATGATGCTAGAGCAGAGATACTAGATATTCAGAAATCAGCTACTGAATCAGAACTCGCGGCATGGGCAGCAGATGGGGTGCTAGATGATGAAGGTTGTTGGAGGAGCAAGGACATGGAGAGATGGAAATTGCCTGCAGCTTACTTGCAAGCGATGGTCCAGATGACACATGGGTTGGCGCACGTGGGGGCTCTTGCAATCACTCGACTGTTAACATGAGTTTGGGAGCATCCCGAGATTGGAAATACTGCCAAGAGAGTAGTGCAGACCTGCCTGATATGTTTGCAGCACAATCCTGCAAAGGGGACCCATACTCCGAAAGGAGGGTTTGTTCCACCTTCTGCACCATTCGAGGTACTCCAAATGGATTATATCCAGCTTGAGCGCTGCAACAACCTGAAGTATGTCTTAGTGGTGGTATGTGCTTTTAGCAAATGGGTAGAGGCTTTCCCCACGAAAGACAATACAGCTCTAACAACAGCTAAGGTGTTGCTTAAGGAGTTTTTCCCTCAATTTGGAGTGTGCAAATTTTTGTGGAGCGATAATGGGCCTCATTTTGTCGGGAAAATTGTGGAGTATGTGCTGAAGGGTCTGGGGATTCAGCAGAAGTTTCATGCTGTGTTCCACCCTCAGTCGGCAGGTCTTGTTGAGCGGTACAATGCCACGTTGAAACTCAAACTGGCTAAGATTGTGGCATCTACGACATTGAAGTGGCCGGATGCCTTGCCGCTAGCATTGCTCTCTCTCAGATCAGTACCCCACTCGCGAACTGGCCTCACACCGTATGAGGTGGTGTTTGGAAGGCCTATGAATATTTGGGGAGTGCCCAAGCCGCGATTAATACATGATGTGCCTTGTATAATGATGAACGATTATTTGGCACGATTAACAAATGATTTGCTTTCTATTCATCAACAGGTTCGAGAAGTGCTCCCTGACAACTCTACTGGAGAGGCCCATAATCTTCATCCTGGCGACTATGTGATGATAAAGTCGTTTGAGAGGGCGAACAGCTTGGAACCGAGGTGGTGTGGCCCCGAGCAGGTCCTCCTGGCGACTCGAACAGCTGTACGAGTGACCAATAGGAAGCGGTGGGTGCATTCAACCCACTGCCGTCGTGTTTCGCCTGATCTGGTGAATCCTGCTGTGTTGACCGACTACAAGGAGATTCTGGAGAAAGAAAAGAGCCCAGCTGTGATGTCGGCCGAAGATGAGGGAGCCTTCCCGGACCACACTGTTTCTGGACGAGAGCGCTATAATCTGCGGCCATGATAAGAAGATTTTTTGGTTTTCGAGACTGGTTGGTTACCGCTCTGGGGTTTGTGAAACGGAAACCGGGAATCTCAAGGGGGGGGGATCAGTTCTGCCAAGAGTAGCGACACCCGTCTTGACCCCGGAGAAGAAAACAACGGCTACCTCGGAGCTCAGCACCGTATTTTTCTTTTTTAGGTATATACATATGTACATTTGAGACTTTGTGAACTTTTGAACTATTTGAGACATTAAGAACTTTTTGAACTATGGCGTCTTCCGCATCACGAGACAAAAGAATACTTGGTGCCATCCTTTTCGTCTTGACAATTGTGGTAATAGCTGTGATAGCCTGGGTAGTTGAACTCGTGGTGCCTGCACGTGAACATTTGCTGCCGACTACCGGCTCCATCTGAACATTTTCACTTCACCTTGCCCTATCATGAAGAACGGCACCGACAGACTTATTTGAACAATAGCTTTATTCAGATTCTGCATCATACACATAACATGACAAACACGTCTAATTGTTGGGTGTGTGGGATGTTGCCTGGGCACCAGAAGAAAGGGGGCACTCCACTCATTCCTCTCCCGTTTTCACATAATGGATCCTGCACTGCCTGGTACACTCTTTTATTCACTTTGAGATGGCCAACAAAAGGGGGGGTGCTTTTCCGTTTGAATAAAATTTGCTACCATGACCGGGATGGGTATCCACGAGCTGAGGGTACTCGATTTGAATGGGAGGAGTACCGCCCCGATAATGCGTCCGCCCCACGTGTTTACAGCAACCAACGGAACATCAACGTATCCAGTTCACATGTTATTAATGTCATTGCTACAAAAGCTGATTTGTGTATACGCAATAAAGGTACAATTCCGGTGGGGAAAAGTGAATGCAACATCACACTTACCTTTGATAGCCCGAATGGCATATCGTTTGTAGCATCTCGCAATACTTATTTCATTTGTGGAACGAAAGGTTATCATCAGCTTCCGTTGGGATGGTTAGGCACTTGTTATGTATCTTTTGTATTACCCCCTGTATTCATCGCCCCGCCAATGTATCATAATGATTATGTTCTGTATCACGATTTTGTGTTGAATCGTGTTAAACGTACTGTTGTTCTGGACGACATCGACCAGACTGATACTGCTTTACAACAATATGTGGACTTCAATTTGGGACTGTTCTCCTTTGTGGGGGCCGCTTTGAATAGTCGGAAAATACGACGATTGACCCGTGTTGTTGAGGTTGTAGCCAATGATACTGCTATTGCACTAGGAAATATTACGGAAGAACTCCAGATTTCTAGGATTGTTACGCTCCAGAACAGAATGGTTCTAGATGTGTTTCTAGCTGACCGTGGGGGGGCATGTAGAATTATCGGAAGCAGCTGCTGTGTATACGTAACTGATAATTCACCATCTGTTTATGATGCTATTTCGAAATTGCATAAGATAGCTGCCGAAATACACCCGGACAATGGAACTTGGACTCTTTCAGGGTGGTTCTGGTCAATGCTTACCACTTGGGGTTGGAAACTGCTAACGATTTTATGTATCATTGTGGGGATACTGTTCTTTGTATGTTTATGTATGCAATGTGGCCCAGCTTTATGTTCTATGTGTTTATCAGCTTGCATACCATCAAGACGAGCTCTTGCTCACACCAACATGATGCTTCACAAAGAAGTAGCTCAAATAATGCTAATTGATATTGAAGATGAACACCCTGATTATGTTCACTATGAGGTAGCCTCAGCTAAACGCTAAAAGGGTCGTCTGTCGTAATTTGACAATGGCTGAGTTAGCGCTTAGCTGTGCTACACGTTTTCCCGCTTAACTTGGCTAAACTTGGAAACGCCATTTTGTATGTCACGGCGGCCATCTTAGATCATAAGCGGCCTCGTGGCCAGCGTGCCCTTTAGTCCGTTTTCCGTGCCACTGACCACTCGAGTTTGCCCAGCAACAGGCTATTTTTAGTAACGGTCAAGCCTGTACATGCGCCGTCCCAACTGACCAGTCACCCCTCAGGAATGTGCCGCCAAACTGACCAGCGGGGTTGTAACCCCTCCAATGAGCTGGCTGTGTTCCAAAAATGACCATATATGTACACAACGCTCTGTAACTCTGTGCCGCCTATCTTTTTATTACCTGCAAAATTTATAAAAGAACGGGTCACACCGATGTTCGGTGTGATACTTCTTGCATTACCGAAGGGTGCTGTAGGAATGTACCACCACCCCATGGGGTCCTAATAAACTTGTTTTTTTAATTTTTCAGTTTCCGTGCCAACAGTTCTTTGAATGTAAGTGGGTTATCTTCGGAGCATGTAGGCCTTGGGAACCCGATACTACATAACAACCACTTGTTGTCCTCTGTTGACCTCACACACCCGAGGAGTGTCATGCTTCATCATCAGGAGGTTGCTCCTCGTAGGGCCGGCGCTGCAATCCCCTACGGGTCCCCCGAAGGGTATCTTTATCTGAGATCTTTTAAGAACTGCTGGATGGTGCATGTGGGTATGTGGGGTATGGGTCTAATGAGGGTTAAAAAGAGGTGTGCGTGTAAAGTGGTGAGAAATTTTTGGTTTAATAAATGGTGAACATGCAGTGAATGTTTGAATTGTAAACCCTTGGCAGATAAACTGCTAGATTAAATCTTGTCCCAGAGGCACACTATGCCCGGGTGTCATGGGATCATAGGTCAACATGTTTTGCGCCTGCAGTGCCATAAGGGTCGTTGGCGCTTCTTCAGGACCAGGAAAATAATGTATGAAGTGCACGTGATAAAAAGTTATTAAACCCTCAAAAAACATACAGGGCGAGGCAGCACGCTTTATACCTGTTATACGGCTACAGCTGCATGATGACAAACCGTTCCTGATGGAATCCTCGCCATGTTACTAAAACACTTCCACTAGCGAGAGCAAAGGACGCCCCTACATTACCAGGAATTACCTCCGGGTACTGACTCCTATGCACCTACCCCCTCCATGAGTCTGCCCGTTGGCTAGGCCTAGCTCATCCCTCCGATCCTCCCAGCGATGGCCCATCCAGGCACACCTAAGCTCCCTATTGTGAGTGGCTATCTAGGAGGAATATACACAGCCAGTCATGTGGCCAAAGACAGGCTACAAACACTAAAAGCCTTAGGCAGAAAAATTGCAAGCGGACTTTTAAGAATTGTAATTTAAAATTTGACTCCACCATAAGTTAGGATTTTAAATTAGGATTCCAGAGACACCAACCATGAACTGCTTAACTATTTCCATTTGGGAATGGCACATATAAAATGTAATGAGGCAACTCCAATGTTATCCTATGAGATAGGTAGGTCTTTCTGTAGTGAAATATGAATTTAAGGCTTTTTCCCTACCAGAACATGCAAAACTTAAAAGAAAATTCCTTCTTTTTAAGTACATTGCACTCTGCCCTCTGGCTGTCCAGGGCCTCAAAATGTCTTCTGTCAGGTCAAATTGAAGTGTAAACCTGCACTCACACAGGCTGAATGGCATGCCTGAGACATGTTTAAAGTGCTACTTAGGTGGGTAACAAAATCAGTGTTGCACGCCTACTAACAGCATTCAATTTGAAAGCCCAGGGCATATGTCATGTACCTTTACTAGGAACTTACGATTACATTAAATAAACCATTTCAGTGTAAGCCAATTCTACCATGTTTTAAGGAGAGATTACAAGCACTCTTGCATTGGTAAGCAGTGGTAAAGTGTGCAGAGTCCTAACACCAGCAACATTGAGTTCAGCATAAAAGGAGACAGAAGGCTAAAAGCCAATGGATGTTGCTTGGATATTAATTTACCCTAAATAACTGAAAAAAGAAAAGAGGTATTTGACAAAACAGGAACAAGCTGCAGCAACCGGGAGAGTCTTGACATAATGCATTTGAGGAAAGTCTCTCGTGTACAATGTTTTGACTGGTTTTATACACATTTTGTAAGGTACAATAAAACAATTTCTGCATTCTTCAAAAGCATTTCCGTTGTAAATTAACAAGTTTGGACATTAGATAAGGACACAGATAGCTCTCAACCTATGTGTCTAGATGTCCGGCATGATGAACGTGTGATCACTACCTGTGGTGTGCATGTTGTGTCCTGATTGGCTGAGTGTTTCTGTCTACATGTGGTATCTAGCTTTGTGGTGTTTTTAGGGAACACAAGGCTTTAGCCAAACGTGTTTTATTGGGGCCAATTGCCATGGGTCTGTTTGTGGTGCAACAATCTACCTGTGGGATTGATCAAGGTTTTCCCTGGGCATGTATTTGTCTCTTCGTTAAGAGATGCTCCACCTGTGACCTGCTATTCAATATGCGTGGTTGGGGGCAAAAGGACCTGTCTGACCACGTAGTTCTGACTCTGGGTTGATCGGGAGGTCACCTTGGTTAAATCTGACATCAATGTTGCAAGTTCACTGGGATCATTTGTATCGACATTCTCAATAGTTCATAAACAGTTGTCAGAGAGTACATTTGTATTGTTTTTACCGACATTGACATAGTTATGCATTCCTAGATCATGATGTACATTGACATGGCTTTTACTTGAAACAGCATTTTCAGTCATACATGGATTATTGCATACATTGATATTGTTATGTTCGGTATCAGCATGGTTGTGCTGGATGAGGTGATGGCACACATTGACTTTGCATTTATTGGTATTGTCATTGTTGAGCCTGTACATACCACAGTCTTCATTGGCATTGTATTTACCCATTCCAACACCCCAGTCAAGTTGATTATTCAACAAATCTATCCTCCTTATATGACATGACAGTTATTATTATTTGAAAGTGTGTGTGTTCTGCAGTGTCTCTTACTTTTTTTCCTAGCTATATGCATACTACCTAATTTGAGTTCTGTGTCTTTCCAGCAGGAAACCCCTATTTGTAGGAAACCACATAACAGAAGTACAATAAGGAAAACTGGCATCATTAAAGTTAATACTCTGGGCACCCATATGGGGATGCACAAAAAGATATTATGCAACTAGTCCTGCTTGGGGCACCTCCGTATTTCTTCATGTTGAATTGCAGATGATGCCGTTCTTGGATGGCACAAGCTAATGTTCCATTGTCCATTGACATTTGCAGCAGTGTTTGTCTAGTTTCCTAGCCTGGGTGGGCAATCTAGCCAGCTTGTGGCTTAATGGAGTCTCCATGATGGATTGGGGAACTTGCTTTAAGGATTTTGCACATTTTGATTGCCACAAGATTCTTTAAATAGTTACAAACTCGACTCTAATTTTGTGAAACAGTGCACACAGAGTGGTACCAAAACCAATTTACTTGTTAGTAGCTCTATAAAAAATGAATGCATTGAAAAGGACATTTAACACTAAACAATAGACAAATGCAAATGAAATACTAATAACCTGTAACAGAATGCAATTGTTAGTTCCGAGCAGTAAAAAGGTGATCTGTAGCAGTAAACTAGCAAACATTAAATTCTGGTACGGAAAAATTGGCTATTATTTCATAGTGCAGAGACTTACTTAACACAACATAACATTTAGACATGCAGCATTTTGCTAAATATAACAGCACCACAATGTCAATAAATGCAAAGGAAACATCTAAAAGACACTAAGAGAGAAACGTTTACAAAAATATTACTATTTTTGTTCAAAACTTAGCCTCCTCCTAGTGCGGTAACCCTAAGGAAAGAAGATGCTCTGTGTAGCATGCAGAGCGAACTGACTCTAATAGTCTGTCACAATCGGATTGGAGGATGAAACATTTGCAACAATTTGTGTGTAGAAAAAGAAGTACCTGGCCATTATAGGCCTCCTTACTCAACAAGGTGTGAATTTTCCATAGTGCCTGAATTATACCCTATATCACAAACAAGGGTAGTGCGTACCGACTGCCCAAAACCCAGGGGCCCAAGCAAAAATAAAAAAAAAACCTTTCACTTCTTTCATACACTGCCAGTTGTGAAACAAGCAGTGCCTAAGAAAAATAATTTGGCTAAATATTAAGATCAAGGTGGTAGCCCTATGTAACACTCAGGGCCCATGTGTGCATCTGTATAATACCCAAAAGTCCAAGTGATCCACTTCTAACACTCAGGGACGAAGCATACCTCTGATCCACTCCCAAAGGCCCAAGCAACTCCCAGGGACAAAGCCAACCTATGATCCATGCCTAAAAGTCCAAGCAATCCCTTACTGCCACCCTGAAATGAGGCGTACCCTTTTTCCCCCACAGTGGTCCCAAAACAGTAGCATGCTAATAACTAGGGAAAACCCTTGTGATGGCTGCCTCCAGATATACCTCCACACCACGGATTCAGCAGAACTTCTAATCAATTATGGCATCTGCTCACTGGTCTTTGTTTGTGCAGCGGAAACCATTCAGGCAGGGTCCTCATGCTTCAGCAGAAGTTGGGTTCGATAAACCCATCTCTCCTCTCTGGCTTGCCAAAATGTTGCTTGGATCTGAGGAAAGTCTTTCATGTACAAGGTTTTGCATGGTTTTATACACATTTTGTGAGGTGCATTAAAACCATTTCTGTATTCTTGAAACACATCTTGGTAATAAATTAATAAGTCAGGGCATCTGATAAGGACACAGATGCCTTTTGACCTCAGGGAGAGCAGGTGTGGGCCAGTGTGTATGTGTCCAAATGTCTGGCATGAGGAACGTAGGATCACTACCTGTGATGTGCATGTTGTGTCCTGATTGGCTGAGTGTTTCTATCTACATGTGGTATCTAGCTTTGTGGTATTTTATTGGGCACACATGTTTTATTGGATCAATTGCCATGGACCTGTTTGTGGTGCAACTATATATCTGTGGGATCAATCAAGGTTTTCCCATGGGCGAGCATTTGTCTTTGGATTAAGAGAGAACTCACCTGGGGCCTGGTTTTCAATAGGTGTGGATGTGAGTCACAGAGCCTATCTGACCAGGTATCTCTGACTTTTGGTTGATGGGGAGGTCATTTTGTGTAAATCTGACAGTAATGGTGTGAGTTCACGGGAACTCCTGAAAATAAAATGCAGTCACTGGTGTAATTTGTATCGACATTCTCAATAATTCATGTACAGTTGTCATAGAGTACATTAGTATTGTTTTTACTGACATTGGCAATAGTTATGCATTCCTAGATCATGACGTCCAATGACATCGCTTTTACGGGTAACAACATTGTCATTCATACATGGATTATGGCATTCATTGATATTGTTACTGTTGGTATTATCATAGTTGTGCGGGCTGACATAATGGCACATGTTTACATTCCATCTATTCGTATTGACGCTGTCGGCCCTGCACACATAACGGGATTCATTGACATTTATTCACCCATTCCAACAAGGGTAGACCACCCTTCGGCTGAGATGTATAACATTAGTCTAAAGTATGCAGATGAGAAGTCACCTACCAAATACTTTGCAGTGGTACCAGTGGTTCTATAAACTGTACATCCGTCTTTGCTGGTGGCTATATGAAAGAAGTGAACAGGCTATGTGGTTAGATAGCCATGTTACAGAATTCACCCTTGTTACCACAGGTGAGTGAAATGTGAGAATGTGATCCCCAAAAATAGAAAATAAGTCTAAGTTGTCTGGAGCACAATACAAATGCAAACAAGACATTTGTGGTGTCTGTATGAAGCTCCTTTGTCAATAAAAAAATCTTTTAATTTGACAAGGTATCAACCACTGATTTGCATAAGTAACACATTAGAGTACAAAATACACAGTTTGTATAACATTGGCTTTTGAATTATTTTCTAACATACAGTGCTAGCAATTATGTTAAATAACTTCATGTTTTTGCTTCACACTGATATTGAAATAAACATGCTCAACATACTTTTGGACAATAATGCTCAAGCTGCTTCTGCATCCTGCCTAAAAACCGTGAAAGGCCAATATCACAATCCGAAAAATGATACAGGGCCGTGGTACAAAGTTGAAATCCCAGGACACTTGGGAAGCTCCCCTTTGGTCCATGTTACCCTTGGCATTGAAGGAAGAAACATCAGTATGGCCAACTACTTGTTTTGCATGCATCAGATGACCTGGTTATCAGCCACGGTCGGTAATGGTTGTACCTGCAGGGCGGTGAAGTGAGGAGGGGTAGGGGCAGGGTGAGGGGTAGTAATTTATGGATTACGGAGCTTTACAGGTAAGTAAACATTTAAATAAATAAAACAAATCTCGTTGTGTGCACTGCATCCCTAAATGCAATGCAGTGCTCACAACGAAATTCGTTTTATTTAGACCGCCAGAGTCGTGCTTGTGCAGCAGTGGCAGCCTTGCAAAGGCCACATTACGGCCCTAGTGGTCGAGCCGGCCTGGGACACTGACTCCGCTTGGGAATCGCCGTTCCCCGACAGTCAAAGGGCATCAATATGCTTGGTGGGACCGCTGTTTTTTCCGCCAAGCATATTACAACTTTCATCTCCACGACTGATTTCATGGATGTCTTTCCTCCATGAAACCAGAGGCATAGATGAAATAAAGTGTACCTCACGCCTGTGGATGCACACGGGGGCTCTACATGTGCCCCCCCTCTGTGCATGCAGAGAAGGTCCAGCACGGCATGGACTTTCAAGTCCATGCCGTGCTGGGACTTCCTTTGACATTCCAGTTGTAGTGCCTGTTTTAAAGGCACCACCGTGGGTACTGCAAAGTAATTGCTCGCCAATGACAACAAAATTCATTATTTGGTGGGTGGTTCTCAAGCGGGTTTAGTGGTGCGGAGGCAGGGCGGTCCGGCCGCCGCACTGTCAAACTTATGATCAGGCCCTAAATGTTTATCTAATTTCATGGACAACCTCATATATTCTAGATTATGAAAATACACATTAAATCTAAGTAACATCCATGTGTGTGTTCATTTCTCGTGTTTATTAATATCCCTCCTACACTGCCACTAGGTTTTATTTTAAGAGGTCATTAATATTTTTGAACAGCAACATGCACCTTTTCTTACGAAGCACAAGATCACAAAGTCACCTTAATCATGCCAGAGAGTACAGTAAGTCTTTTGGCAGCTACTAATGAAAATGCCCTAACAACGCTTCCTTCGGCGAACCCACAAATGTTAGTTTATCACTGTATATATGGTCAAATGCATTGGATGTGAAACAACTTTTTTTTTTCCAATTCCAATTTCAAGAAGTCTTTATTCGATTATTCATCATAAAGGACATGCTAACATGCGATAATATAACACAATTCATACAAGGTTAGCAATATGTTAAGAAAATAACTTAGTGAAAAGTTAAAAGTTAAAAAACACGATCTAACACAGAATTAAATCACTTATATTTGACTTCATTTGTAAGAATAAAAAAGGTTAAAAAAGTTTAAAACAGCAATCAATATACACACCCCATCTATGCGAGTGTGTTTTCTTTTGGGAGTCATAGATCAAAAACATCCTGAGAGTACACGACATCAAAGTGCTTATGACAGATTAATTAGTCGAGACCGTAAGGTCCATGCCCAACCAAGAGATTTAGCAACCCCAACAGCAATCACAGTAGACGTATCTGATCTTAAAATTCTACTAGCTTCTGATGCTGAGAGGGTGCCCAGATTTCTACAGACCGGGCGTAACCACTTAGATCTAGGAGCATCATATAGGGGGCATACAAAGAGGAAGTGACTAACACTTTCGCCCGACCCCGTGCACAATGGGCATTGATCTGGTCCACCCTTGCCCCAAGTTTTAGTGAAGGCCCTCAATGGTAGTGTCCCAGTTCTCAGTTGGTGGAATAATTTCTGATCCAGTGGTTTAGAAATAAAGTCCCAATACATTTCGAGGGACGAGACATCCTTCAGCAGATGAATGCCGATGTGAGCGAGCTGGACGCTATTTGAGAATGCCTTCTACCTATGACCCAATCCCAATATCGATCCTTCAACTCCTTTTTTGAAGGAAAGACAGCTGAAACTGGGCCATAGTTCGTCGAGCCCCATTGCGCTAAGGGTAGATCTTATTTCTTTAAACCACCCTATTTTACCAGAGCCCAAAAGGTCCCTAACTTCAGAGCAAGATTTAGCGTAAAGCAAAAGCTCAGGCGTTGTCCAGAGACGCCTCCAAAACGCTAGGGGGCGATATCTTGCTAGGTCCTCCACTGGTTGGTACCCTAGGTCATATAGAAGTGGGATGCGCGGTGCTGATTGCGGAAGACCTGTGGCTACCCTAGGAAATTTATTTGAGCCACTTTGAGCGAATCAAGATTAGAATAGCCCCAAAGCTCAGCCCCATATAATACTGAGGGCAGAACCTTTGTGCCCTAGCTTTTAATATGAGGTGATATGGGGCGAGTGTGGGATCTTTTATGCTCCTTGAGTTGGGCTCCTCCTAGTTGGGCGTGTTTAAGAGCCAGTAACTCAACCTGCTGTGTCCAGCTGAGATTTTCACTCAATAATACTCCCAGGTAGGTAAATAACTTAGCCTGCTCAAGGGAGATACCACCTAGAGTGACCTTGGCAGCAACAGGTGTCGATCCTCTTAATACCATGAATTTGGTTTTGGACACATTCACCTCTAGCTCATGCTCACAGCAAAACAACTCAAAACGAGACAGGGCCTGCTGGAGTCCCTGCCTCGTCTTGGAAATTAACAGAGTGTCATCCGCGAACATGAGCAAAGGGATTTTCATCCCCGCCAGGGTGGGAGCATCAGTGGGATGAGATGTAAAGTAGTTAGTTACCCCATTATTGAATAGGGAAAACAATGTGGGAGCCAAAGCACATCCTTGCCTTACGCCTTTGTCTGCAGAAAATCTATCAGTGACCTCCCCAGGCTTTCTCCACCGAACTTGTGCAAAGGTGTGGGCATGTAGGTTCACTAAAAGATGAACTATACCAACTGGCAAGCCTAATTTCAACAAGCAATCCCACAACTTGACCCTGGGAACAAGGTCAAATGCGGACCTTAAATCCACAAAGGCTGCATACAGCTTACCTTTACCAAGGACAACTGTCTTCCAATATATAAGCATAAACCTGAGTACTTGATCTAGCGTACTCACATGTGGCCTAAAACCTGCCTGTAGTGGAGTAAGGACATCAAAATCACTGATCCATCCCTGAATGCGTCCTAACACAAGTCGAGCTACTATTTTTTGCACCGCATCTTTGAGACTGACCGGTCGATAATTGGAGGGAACTGAAGGATCACCCTTTTTATATACTGGTTTTTATTTCCTAAACATTAGCCCAAAGTGGTTTTCATACACAGACATTCTTAGCTGAATTTCTTTATTGTGGTTTTAGATTTGCAGCTCAATTAAAGTAATTTCTATAGGATCACACAATTTGGTCAAACGAGAAAGCCGGGATTTGAATCAAAGTTTCCTGCTTCCATATTTACATTGATTATCAAAATAAAGATTTTGGCCACTCATCTCTCCTGCATTGAGTTGTCTTTTCTTTTAAACCTGCAATAGGGAGGGAAATAGGTAGTCCCTGGGCTGCTGGGCTCCGCTACATTTTGCTTCAGTACTCTCACGGGACTCGAGACAGAGCCAGTCATTCAGCGCAAGCCAATGTTTGAGTCCACTTGGTGTCCTGACTTCTGTTTCAAAATCTGCCCCTGCAGATCAGTGTGGAGCTGATTCTGTGTTTGGTGAAACTTCACTGCTGTTGGTAGACTTTTTCTTGGACTTGAAACATCTCTGCCGGATAGCATGCCAACCTTTTAGAGATATATGCTGAGAGTGGTGGTCTCTTTCAGAGAAATCGTAATGTTAATTAGTATTGGACAAAGCATATCTATTCTGATGACACGTTAGAAATACTCTACTGTGATCCCTGGTGAAACAAATATTTTAAAAGAATATAAAATGCAAAACACAACGTATTTTCCTATTATGTATTCAGAGACCATTTCTGAGAAGTGTACTTATTTTACATTTTGCTATAATTGTTGTGCTAGGTTGGTACAATGTCAATCGTTGACTGCCCTATTTGTGAACAAAGAGAACAAAAGAAAACACAACTGACACGAAGAGCACTGTCAGTCGGATGTATTCAGTAATCAATAAATGGACCTCAGAAGAGTTTAAGCCTCAGCTGATCAAGGAAGAATTTGCAATCGGTGACCATAATGGGAAAGATAATTCTCTTTTCTTTGCACATTAGCTTTCTGCAACACTCGGATTTGAATGCTGAAGGAGAACTTGTAGCCTGTAAGCAAACCTTACATGTTGTGTCCTTGAGGGTTAGGGGAACATACTCCCCGAAAAATCAAACGTTTTGATTGACACATCCAACCTTGTTTGCGGTACGAATACATCTGCCATTAACTCAGGCTCATCAGTGGTACAGCCAGAGAATCCCAAACCAAAGTTCATCTTCTCCATGAAAGAGCACAACATGAAACATAGGGGCATATTATCAAGAACGGCGTTAAAATCATTGCCGGTGTAGCAGCCGAAAACTGCAGCTAAAGTGGCGATAATGGGCTCGATAATATGCCCCTGAGAATTTCAATAGAAATCCATGTTCTGGTGTGCCCCTATAGTGTGTTTCTTGACACACTTGTTCACAATGTGTACGTATAGCTAGTGTCAAGACAATGCCAGTGGTCAAGAGGAAAGAGATTTATTGACAGGGTAAGCTCCAGGTACTTAATGATTCTCAAGTTCCTGAAACCCAATATCCAAGTACACCTAAAGTCTAACTCATGACACATGAACTTAACTTTATTGGTTTCAGTGCAGCAAAAGGACCCCAAAACAAATGTTTGACAGAATTCCGTATGTGTTTTTCAGGCATGCCTTAAGAACTCCGGGTCAAAGTCAAAAGTCAAAAAGTCAAAGTCAAAAAGTTTTATTTGTGCTGGTACTCGACTGAGGACCACAAAATATTTTCTACATGTTACATATTTAAAAAGATTCAACTCCGGGTCATATTATCATATTATGTTCTGGTGTGAACATGGGCTTCTATGGGCATTCTCAAAAGCATATTATCAAGCCCATTATCACCGCTTTAGCGGCAGTTTCTTGCCCCTAAAGCGGCGATAATTTTAACACCCTTCTTGATAATATGTCCCTCCCTCATTTGAACGAATGCGACTTTAGCACACATTTGTTCTACACAAAAGTCATTTTAGCAACTTGCTTTAGGGGGGCACTGGATATTCAAATAATTTAATTTACTATTCCAACTCCAGTCTACGCAACAGTAGGGAAGGTGTTGGACTTCAATTCCATCACCACTCTACCATTGTGTCCCCCTAAAGCAAGTTGTAATGACTTGCCTGTAGGATGAAAACCTGTTAGAGACTCATTGGTTCTGTTCCCGGTACTGTGAAGGCACGGCGGGATTCCGGCTTTGTCCTAAAGGACATTTCTCCACTAAAACAAGACCATATAACATATGGGGGCATATTATCAAGGGGGTTTATCTCCGCTTTTTTGGCTTTAAAAGCCAAGAAAGCGGAGATAAAATTATCTCCCTATTACCAAGCTGTCGCTAACACCAGTTAGCGACAGCTATTAGGAGATAGCGACCATCTTGGGCCCCACTTTGCATGTCAGTGATATTTATCACTAATGAGATGCAAAGTGGGCGTGCCAAGATGTTAGAGACTGAAAACAGTCGCTAACATCGCTATCTCCTATTACCAACTTTTGGAGATATTCACGCTAAGCGGGAATATCTCCAAAAGCTAACACTTGCCCTGAGCAGTTCTTAGCCATGTTATCCAATGGGAGGTGGATAACATGGCTAAGAGCATTTGCTCGATAATCCATGAATATCGCTGACTTTTCAGCGATATTCATGCATTTTCGGACGTTTTTTATCGCATTTGCGATAAACCTTGTTAATAGCAAGGTTTATCTGCGATAAAAATCGCCGATGTGCGGCGATAATTTTTGTCTCTAAACAAGTTAGAGACAAAAATTATCGCTAGTTGTTGGTAATATGCCACTAGGTTACTAGAAGCGGAAGGAAGTCCACACTGGCTACAATGAGATTAGAATGCTGTTAAAGGAATGTATGGCGAAATTTGGCATGCGTTTTTCACGCATGCCTTATGAGCTCCGTCATAAGGCCAATTAAAGTAACTTGAGACTTAGTGAAGTCTGACAAGCTTAGGGAAAAGAATTGTGGGGCATATTACCAACAACTAGCGATAATTTTTGTCTCTAACTTGTTTAGAGACAAAAATTATCGCCGCACATCGGCGATTTTTATCGCAGATAAACCTTGCTATTAACAAGGTTTATCGCAAATGCGATAAAAAACGGCCGAAATGCATGAATATCGCTGAAAAGTCAGCGATATTCATGCATTATCGAGCAAATGCTCTTAGCCATGTTATCCACCTCCCATTGGATAACATGGCTAAGAACTGCTCAGGGCAGGTGTTAGCTTTTGGAGATATTCCCGCTTAGCGCGAATATCTCCAAAAGTTGGTAATAGAAGATAGCGATGTTAGCGACTGTTTTCAGTCTCTAACATCTTGGCACGCCCACTTTGCATCTCATTAGTGATAAATATCACTGACATGCAAAGTGGGGCCCAAGATGGTCGCTATCTCCTACTTGCTGTCGCTAACTGGTGTTAGCGACAGCTTGGTAATAGGGAGATAATTTTATCTCCGCTTTCTTGGCTTTTAAAGCCAAAAAAGTGGAGATAAACCCCCTTGATAATATGCCCCCAAGTATGTAAACTGTCAAAGAGCTAAAGATGTCAATCCAGTGGAAAAGATACGAAAAGGGAACTGGGCCTTCAGATGTGTGGGTAGAAGTCAGAGGCGCTGTTTATCACTGGAAGAACCATGGGGTTAGAAAGTACAGGGGGGGTAGTAGAAGAGTAGTCGTAGAATGTAGGTGGTAGAACATTTGGGTGTTCATGGTACAAAGAGACTGGTGGGTGGCCATTAACAAAAGAGGGGAAACAGTTTGACCATTGATGCTCAAGAAAGAGGAGAGCAGTTTAATACATTCTAATGATAGTGGAGTGGCAGAGTGAAGGGATGTGAGATGAATGATGGAAACCGGATGGATGGTGAGGACTTCGGGATCGGAAAAAGATGTGATTAATGTGGAGAATACAAGTGAGAATAGTTGGACACCGCTAGGAGAGGAATGAAGGGGAGACAGTACTTGGTGGTTGTGGGAGACAGCAGTTAAGGCAGAAGTCTTTGGCGAATAAAATGAACTTGAAGAGGCAGAGAAAGTCAATAAGAGATTCGAGTCTGCTTGACAAAAATTCAGATTTTTAGATAAAACATTTTTAAAGAAGTAATATTGGCGCTGGACTTAACTTGGAAATATTAGCAGAAAAGGACGGCATGCAAAATAGTGACCATTTTAAGTCAATTAAAGTGTGTTTTTTAGATCAGTGTTTAACTCACCTTCTGAAAAGTAAATTAACAAATTACATAGCAGAAGGAAAGATTACTGAATCGAGCAAATACATTACTTTTCACCCTCGTGATCTTGCAACATCACACATTTCTATTCAGCTAAAATATCAATGACTTTCTCGTAGTCGACTCTACCTAAATCTGTATTGACATGTGACATCAAAGAAGAAGCAGCAACCCAGGTGGAGTGGAAGAGACAAAGGTTAGCAAACAGGTATGCTAATTTTAGACGTTCACTTTTCAGATAAAGAAACTCACAATACAGTGTCAAACCTGTAACATATGTGTGTTCAGATGTTGTGGCAAAAATGATATTATTCAGAAATAATGGGGAATTACTCACTCTGCACAGGAAATTGGGCTTGGGGCGTCTGTAAAGGTGGTCTTAGGGTCAGAGTGTTTCCAATGAACAACTATCAATCCTCCTAGGACAAAATCTCCCTCTCTCAGGAAGGCTTTTGTGTGTTGTGCAGGAAGCTTGCAGCTGTCCTGTGAAGACTGAGCATATACCGGCGACATCAAAAGAAGGGAAATTACAATAGAGATCACCATACTGAGGCAGAGTCACACAGGACGGCAGTGATCAGCTTTAGACACTTCTTGGAAGATCGGCTGAAATGTGGAGTTTACTAGAAAAATGTTAAACTGGAACCACGATCATGGTATATCCATATTTTGCACCTAACCTCATGAAGTAGACCTTTGTGAGATGTGGGGCTGTTGATATTGTGAGCTGTAGGAAAGGTTATATAACCAGTCTGGTTTCCAGCTATAGTGTTGAAAATTCCTGGAGGACAACTGATTGGTATCCTCTTCTCTGTAATTATTCAGCAGCACTCGACCATGCTTTTTCAAACCTGGAATTAGGAAACAAAGATCATGTTTTGTCAAATCACTAGTTGATTTAATAATAGCGTGTCATAATGTGATGGCTCAGCTGGTGACAGATTATCAAAACAATTCTATCATAAGATCTATATGAAAACTTCACAAAAAAGTGCACTTCTTGTAAGATGCTTATGAGATTCACGTAAGGCTTAAAGATCCATATAGATGTACAATATTTACTCCGGGATCCTATGACTACTTTTATGTTAACTTCTAGGCAAATATATATCTCAGAGAATTATAATGTGAGTCTTTAATTATTCATGTTACATTGTTAGTTTGAAAATATAACTTTATTATAATCGAGTAATTATAATCAAGCAATTCTCTACAATCTTAAGAAACAATACAGTAATATGGCAAAAAAATTACAATTGTATGAAGAGGTAAGGAAAAACTAGAGAGGGGTAAATACTTGGTTCATAGCAAGAATAGTTTGATAATATAATAGCAATAAATACTGAGTGGTGTTTGACATTAGGTATAAATATTGTCGTGTTAGAAATGGGGTCTCTAGTTTGCTGAGGTATGCACCTTGTCCAAGTAGGGACCACCAATCTAGTCAGGGTTAGTCAAATACACAGCATAACGTAACCTGCAGCAGTCTTAAGTTAAGAGGCCACTACGAAGAACCAAAGTTATGGATTTATCAAGAATATCTTGAACCCTGGACCGGGGAAATCTGAAAAGTCATGCTTACCGTGATGGAGTGCCGGTCGATTATAGTAGCCATACAGGCCCTGCTGAAAACAGTCCCTTCCCAGAGGATGAGTCGACATCGAAGAGCAGCTATGTCATTTTAGTTTAAGCAGTCGAGTCCCGCTTCGTTGTCAAAGTCCTTTGTGATGAAGGTGAGTTAAGCCTCAAAGTCGGGTCCCATGCCATCGCTAAACCACACAGGGATGTCCTTGTAGCGGTGCTACCTCGATGAGAAGAGAATACGTCAGTTCCAACCAGCCCAAATCAGGCGATGCACGTGGTTTTTAAAGAAACAGCTGCAGAACCCCCTTTCAAGGCTTACAAAAGGATTAGTACCTTTTGGCAGGGCAGAACTGACAGTTGGCAAGGTCCAGCAGCTGAAGCACAGTTTAAGAATGGCTTTGATGTCCCTGACACTTCAGAAAAGGAGGTAAGCCAGCAAGATCTTGGAGTAACTTGGTTCTGGGAATGTAGAGATTCAGGTCCAGTGCTTCTCACCACCAGGCAAGAGGCACAAGGCCGCAGGACAGGCACTACAGAACAGGAGTCCAGTGAATAGAGCAAAGACAAGTGAGTGTGAGTCCTTTCAACAGCACAGCAGTCCTTCTCCCTAGCAGAGTGTCCTCGGGACCAGAGTGTACTGAGTTGGTGGTGTCAGGGTCCAGTACTTATGAAATAAATAATGAAATACCAGCATTTGTAAAGAGCATAGTTACCTCTGAAGTGGTGTCCCGGCACTGGGGGCCCTCAGGAAGATTAAGTGAGCTATTTCCCAGGGTCACATGGTGCTGGGATAACCTGCCACCGGCGCCTGAGTCAGGCACCCTGGCTGCTGCGCCACACCTCTTCCATTTGTGCCTTCGAAGTGGGGGAGACTTCAAAGATAGATCTTTGAAGTACACAAGATCCCTGCTTTTCCTGTTTATGCTACTAACTCGCCACAGGGGGTTAAGTAGTTTGTTGTATGGGGACTGGCACAGCCCTATTCAGGTGTAAATGTCAGCTCCTCCCTCTCATCTAGCTCTGGAATGCCCATCGGCCTTGTGATAGGCCATCAGGATGTGAATGGCTCACCTTCTCTCCCTTTGTGTGCGACTGTCTAGAGAAAATGCACAACACCTAGCTGTAACTCACACAGGTGTGTATTTAGAGACAGGAAGAGGCACAACATGGTTAAAATAAGAAAATGCCAATTTTCCCCTCGGTTTCTATTGCTGGTACTGTGTTGATTTGGAGTCGGGGAATTGGTGCCCTTTATTTACACATGCTTGAGCCTATTGTATGTCAGTTTCATTTATTGTTATTTCAATAGCTATCATTTTGAGATACATTACAATTGTTGATTTGTTTGTTATAGATTCCCTTGATGAAGGGCTGTTATATATAGCCCGAAATGCATTGGGAACTTTTTTTTAAACCTGCTTCTCTTTGCTAAAACTAAGCGGCTACATTTTATTTCACTTTGGATGAGATCTGCATTGACTTTGAATAAAAACGCAGATTCAACTTCTCTTCTGTTTGTGGAGAATATTGTTTTGATATTTTGGACTGCATGAACATTGTTAGATTACTTTGAATTACTGTTAAATAATTAACTGATGACATTAATGCTTTTGTAAACTGTGGTTGTACACTAATATGTGACACACTCGTAGTGCACCGGGCTGACCTGGATACACTTCCAGGTATTCTCTTTTTCTTTTTGATAATGTGTTCTGCAGAACCCCTCACCTGGTGCGCACACAATTTGTTGTCTGACATATTTATATTGTATATTATTGACTCTGATTGTTTGAACCAGATTGTTGAGTGCATATTTGCTGCGTTTGTTTTCTTTTATTTTCTTGAATTTTCTAAAAGTGGCCTTTACAGACTTACAATTTAAAATCCGACTATAGTATAAATTGTGATTTTAAATTGTGAGTCACCAAACTCAACATTTCTATCTTGTCCTAATAGGAAATCTCACTTATGAGATGTAATGAGCCAATCACAATGCTAATTGATGGGCAAGATAGGCCTTACAGTAGTAGAAAACAAATGTAACCGTTTTTAACTACCTGGACATAAAAAAAACATAAAAGTACATGTACAAGCACTTTGCCCTTGGGGCTGTCCATGACCTACCTTAGAGGTGACCTATATATATTTAAAAGAAAGGGGTGGGCCTGGTAAGTGGTTTCCCTCGCCAGGTCGACATGGATGCCTAAACTGCAAGCCTGAGTCATGTTTAAAGGGCTACTGGCTGGATGGTTCAATCAGAGCTAGAGGCCCACTATTAGCATTCAATCCACAGGCTCTGGGCACATGTAGTGCAATCTACTAGGAACTTATAAGTAAATAAAATATGCCAAATGTGAATGAGCCAAAGTTATCTCATTTTAGAAAGAGAGCACCTACACGTTGGCTCTAGTTAGCAGTGGTAAAGTGCCCGGAATCCTAAAGCCATCAAAAATGAAGGACAAAAAAGTCAAAGTAAACCACATCAAGGATGCCAGGGCTAACATGTGTTTCTCCCAAGCTGAGACTGGGGACAGCTACCTAACCCTTTGGGAGTTCTCTTCACAAAGTTGGAAGCGCCTGTAGCGACCATCAGCATTGGTATGGTCTGAAACAGGACGATGTTCCACTATAAAGTCTATTCCCTGTAGGTAGATGGATCACCTGAACAGTTTGGAAATCTCACTCCTCATCTGCATTAACCATCTGAGGGGCCTGTGATCTGTCTAAATCCGGAAGATCAACTTTATGTGTGCACTCCTTGCACTCTCCTACTTTCACCCTGACACATTTGCCATGACATCAGGAGCACCATATAGCCTCCCATACTGTGAGAGTACCTAGTCCACCATGACCTCCAGCTCCTCTGTGGTGAAGGGACAGGCCCTGATGTTCTCAGTTCTTGCCTTCACTTAGTTCAGGAGACAGGAACAGAGGCAGTTGGTGTTAAAGAGTGTCAGTCAGCAGTATCTGGATGCAGTGGAAATGCGTGGCTCCCTCCCAGACATATATTGCCCCCTGGGGTTGTTTCAGTGGTACTCAGCTGCTGAAATTGGTGTTCCAGGTCAGCTTTTTTGATTGTGACCAATGAACAGCCCTGCATTAGCAGAGCACACCTACCGCAATTTTCTTAAATGCATTTCTCTACTGTGATTGCGGTTCCCATTGGCTGAAAGGGCATGGGCATTGGTGGTGTCACACCGCAGGGCTTATGCGGTTGCTACCGCAATTGTGCATCTTTCAATTGCATCCAATGACGGGCCCTGCGGTAGCGGAGTACGCCTACCGTGATTTTCAAAAATGCATTTCTGTACCGCAATTGCGGTTCTCATTGGCTGTAGGGGCATGGGCATTGGTGGTGCCACACCGCAGGGGCCGAGCGGTCGCTACCACAATTTGGCATCTTTACATTGGGGGCCAATCGCTGTGATTGCGGTGGCAGAGCACTCCTACTGCTGGTTTCAAAAGTGCATTTCAATATCACAATTGCGGTTCCCAGTGGCTGAAGGGGCATGGGCATTGGCGGTGCCACACCGCAAGGGCCAGGCTGTTGCTACCGTGATTTGCCATCTTTACATTTGTACCAATGGCCATGATTGTGGTGGCAGTGCACACTTACGGCACCTATGGACACATCGTCCTGTGGCTATGGCAATGGACATTTCTTAGAATTGAACAGTAGACACTTCTATGAATCATGCCACCAGATAGTGTTATCGATTGCTAGTGTGACATTTATCTCACTGATGCCTACACATGCCATGTCATTGCACAGGATTACATGCACTGGCATGTACTCCCTCACATGTGACTTATGATGTTGTTGTACATGTACCTAGATCTGTTGTATGAGTGACTCCCAAATATGCACACATGTCAATGTGTGAGATGGCTAAGTAACACACAGTCATGATGGACTCACTCCATAATGTGACTATTTAACTGTGCAGATTGCTAGACTCATGTCCATACTTGATATTCATGCACACACTGTGCTCATTGTGTTGGTAATGGGTGCCCTGTCATGCAAAAAGGTGTGGCAGGTACAACAGCTACGTAGAAAGCCGCAGTGTTGCTATTTCACACATGTTCTGTGTCGACTATTCTTCAGGCTGGCAACAGGATTTTGGAATGCACCATTTGTCATTCACATAGCCTGAATCTGTTTTGGGAGTACTCACTAGTCACTATGTACATTTTGGACATGTGTACAACTACATTGAATCAAGGTGTTTCTACATGTAATTTGTGCTGTAAGCTGTTGTTTCAAACCAGTTATTGTTGGCACTGTGTCAGTCAAAACATAGGATGGTTAACCCATCTCATAGGGGGATTGAATTGACATGTGTCCCCTTTAATTCTACCTAGGAGGCGACAAACTACGCATGGTCCATTCACATCAGTTGCATACATGGAGGATGAGGACATCATACGTAAATTCCATTTGGACTGACATACCATTCAAGACCTATGTGCTCAGTTGGAGCCCCATCTGAGGCCTTGCAGAACATATCCGACTGCTTTGACACTAACATGTTGACTCTCCCGAGCCCCGTTCCGTCGCGGCTTCTGCCGTTTGTTGCGGAGGTCTAGAGGGAGGAAAGTCGCACTTCCGCCGGCTCCTCCACCACTTCAGGGAGGGTAGCTCTCTAGTCCTGTAGCTCACCACCCTGCAAAAATGGCAAGCCAAGCGCACGCGCAGCGGACGCGTACAGCGGGCGCGCCAAAGGCAAGCCCCTCTGTGCCCGTCCGCGCCCTGCAGCGACCAGGGGCCAGCTTCCCTGCTTCATGCCCGGAGAAATCCACTATTCAATTAAGGTATGACTCTGACTCCCTCAGGAAATTAGAGCCCAAAACAGAGCCATCCTGCCGCCATTCCATGTGCCCAAACAATTCCATAAGGAAGTGCTCACACTGCTGCTTCGACCCTAGACCCCCGTACAAACGAACGGAGAACCCCAACCCCCGCCTAAAATGTTTCTCCTAAATTGCAGGTCCTTGACAAAACACTCAGTGGAAATGTCACTTCTCCTCGACAATCTCAACCCGGATGCAATATTCCTGACGGAAACCTGGCTAAAAGACGAGATTGACCTAGACATTAGCTCCATACTACAACGTGGTTATGGACTACAGAGAGTCGACAGAAAGGGGGGAAGAGGAGGAGGACTAGGGATATTATTTAAAAACTGCTACCAATGTAGAGCCTGTCCAGTCGGAATCCCGGACAGTGAAAGCATGAGCTTTGCCTCAGACCTATCTGCTACCACAACATTTTTGGGACTACCTCTCTACCGCCCTCCGGGACAAATAGGGGAATTTATAGAATCCCTTCCCTGTTACGTTGCCGAGCTAGCCATTTCTTCACCTCACTTCACATTATTGGGAAACATAAATATCCACCTGGATAACCTCTCAGACCCCCTAGCTAAGTACTTTCTAAATAACCTTGCAGCCCTCCAATTTACCCAAAAGGGATTCGAACACACGCATAATAAAGGCCACCTGCTGGATGCAGTCCTAAGTAACAATCACAGGCTTGATGTAGGGACCCCGGTACCCCTCCCATGGTACGACCACTTTTTGGTGCCACTAATTTGGGAAATTCTGACCACCCCATCAGTTCCCCCTCGTGCCATACTAAGGGGTAGGAATTGGGCGAAGATATCAGCCGACCAATGGGCTAATTCCCTCTCTACCATCCCACTTCAAACAGGAGATAATCCAGATATATTTTACAAACACTACAATGAATGGGTACAGTCCTCACTAGATGTGATAGCTCCTCTGAAACCCCTCAAGGAGAAAACCAAGTGCAAAGAGTCACCTTGGTTCAACCCTAAACTAAAAGAGCTAAATAAAAACTGCAGGAGACTTGAGAGGACATGGAGACGTACACTTAGGGCACAGTACAAGAACAGTCATCGGGAAGCCATCAACGGATACAAAGCCGAAATTAACTCGGCTCAATCAGCATTCTATGAGGAACAAATTAGGTCCGCGTCCAACAGCCCGAGGGAAATATTCCGGATTGCTAAATCCCTTATTAGCACCCCTCCCATTATGCATGACCCCAGCGAAGCTCAGAACCGCTGCGACAGACAGGCAGAGTATTTTTATCAAAAGATCTATTCCATCTCCCTATCCTTTAACTCAACGGAACTGCATTCCTCGGAAACAGATACCACCCCCACTACCTCTGTCCGCCAGCTAGCGGAATTCCCACGACTTGAGGAAGACTCGCTCAAAGCACTAATGCAAAAAGTACCATCCGGATCCCCCACCGATCCTGCCCCTCCACGTCACCTGCTGAAGGTTGAGGATACCATTAGATCAACCATCCCAAATATCATGAACAGGTCTATAATCACAGGGAACGTACCAAAAGCCTGGAAATGTGCACAAGTCAGAGCCCTCTTGAAGAAGCCCAATCTCGACCCTGGAAAAATGGCAAACTATCGCCCAATTTCCCTCCTCCCCTGGATAAGTAAGCTGCTTGAGAAGCACATCAATACCATCCTGATGCAATACTTGGAAACCAACCACCTACTTCATGATTCTCAAGCTTGCTTCCGCACAAAACTGGGGACAGAGGCTGTCCTGCTAACCATAACAGAACTAGCCCAGAAGCACATGGATCAAGGCGGCACCACAGCAATCATGCTGCTGGACTTGAGTGCCGCCTTTGATACCGTGAACAACAACATCCTAATCTCCCGCTTAATAAATATGTGAGTGACAGGAAATGTTATCACGTGGCTAAGATCTTTTCTGAAGGATCGCACATTTCAGGTAGTGGAGGGGGCCACGCACTCTAAAATCTGGCCCCTCCATCAGGGCATGCCCCAGGGCTCCTCCTTGAGCCCCACCGTATTTAATGTGTACATGGATCCCCTGGCAGGGATTGTGCACCCATTTTGGTTTGAAATCATAACTTATGCCGATGACACCCAATAAGTGGTAGCCCTGAATCAGCCAGGCAGCACTCCCCACAATCTGAGTTGCTGTCTTGAAGCGATAACAAAATGGATGGCCTTGTCCCACCTGAAGCTAAATGGGGACAAAACAGAGATAATGTTTCTGGGGAATACAACAGTACCAAGACCTACCATCGACTGGCCGATCTGCATGGGTACTCCACCAGAACCAAAAGATCGGATTAAAAGCCTAGGTGTACGGCTAGATGACACCTTAAGTTTCAATCAACAAGCCACAAAACTCTTCGCCACATGCTTTGGCCTGTTGAGGATGCTGAGGAAAGTCCTGCCTCTCCTCCCTTTTCAAGCCCGAAGAATAATGGTCGAGGCCGTGGTTCTGTCCCGTCTTGATTATGGGAATGCCCTCTACTTAGGCGCAGCTTCCAGCACAAAAAAAAGACTCCAAGTAACCCAGAATGCGGCAGCCCGCCTTCTTCTTGGACTGCCCCAAAGACACTCGGGAGCGACCGCCTTGAGGAAACTACACTGGCTGCCTATCCAGGCCAGAGTAAAATTCAAGGCGATGTGCATAATGCACAAGGCCATGGGGAATAGAGCCCCCACAATGATCTGCTCCCTCGCTACTCCCTACCATCCACCGAGATCAATACGCTCAAGCACAGCTTTTTTGGCCTCAACTAAGAAAATAAAACGGGCTAGATGGGGTGGACGCTCCTTCTCATGGAACGCGGCCTCAGTCTGGAATTCCCTGCGACCCACACTGCGCAGTGAACCTGATCTACAAAAGTTTAGGAAAAGCCTGAAAACACTTCTTTTCCATTAAAGTCAGATAGCAGCCTCCTAACCCTACCGTCCCACAGCGCTACGAGGCCGCCGGGTAGTAACGCGCGTTACAAAACCCAATTTCATTTCATTTAATTTCATTCACATGTAAGGTGATGGCAGCCCTGCGTTCCTTTGCAACTGGTTTGTTTTAGTACAGGGTGTCCAGAGCAGGTAGGCTGTCTCAACTTATTTTCAGCATGGCGCTACATTATGTCCTGTCCTCTATGATGACCTGCAACAACAGCTGCATCCATTTTCCTAGGAGCCATGAATTGGCAGCTGTGAAGGGTGAATTGTATGACCTTGCCCAAATCCCCAATGTTGTTGGTGCCATTGACTGCACACATGTTGGCCTGGTTCCACAACCGGCGCATGAGCAAATCTACAGGAACAAGAAGCATTTCCATTCCATCAATGAGCAAGTTGTATGCCAAGCAGATATGATAATCGCCCAGGTCTGTGCCAAATTTCCAGGATCAGCACATGACTCCTACATACTGTGTAACAGCATTGTGCCACAGCGGATGGCAAATCTACATCCAGAGCAAGCGTGGATTGTGGATGAGTACGCAGAGTCAAGTAGCGTGCTGTATGTGTGACATGCTGTCCTCTGGCACAGTTATATTACAGCATTGGTCTGTGTATCTCACACCTCAGTGACTGCATATCCCAACCGGCCCTGTTTGCTGAGCCCACTGAGGAATCCCAGGACCCCCGGTGAAGTCTGCTTTAATGAAGCCCATGGGAGGGAACGTTGTGTGGTGGAGAGTACCGTTGGTCTTCTGAAGTCTAGATTCCAGTCTCTGGACAAGAGCGGAGGTGCACTACTCTACTCTCCCCAGAAGGTGTGGCAGATCATAGTTGCATAATGCATGCGCCACAACCTAGCCTTGCGCAAAGAGATCCCCCTGCGCCTGGACAATGATGAGCAGCATATGCCCCTGCCTTCAAACCCACACAGGTCTAGTGACGAGGATAGTGTAGAGGAGAATGGTGTTGACCTGCGTCAACAGCTCATTAACTGCTACTAGCTTGAGTGTCAGTGACATTGTACAACAGTGACATTGTCTGCTATCTTTGATGGTTGTGCAAAGGCCTAGCGGAGCTTTCTGACTGCTGCCTGTTGTTGACTCTGTGTTGATGGCTTATGTTTGTGGCACAGTGTCATCATGACCAGCCACAAGCTATATATGTTGATATTATTTCTCATCGTAATGTGTGCTGGGTTGTGTGCCTTGATGGCTAGTGTTGTGTACTGGCTGTGATGTCATCGCCTGACAAGTAAATGTTGTTATTTGTGTCTTTCTAGGTCCCTTCAGCATCTCAATGCCTTGTCACAACCCTATCTTTAGATACATTTGAATCAGAGTCAACAATGTACATCCTGTGATAAACATGGAGCTGATACAAAGACATAGGTGTGTAAAGAGTGTTTATTTACAAAGATTGTTTGTAACAGACAAGTGGGGTTTAAGGAAATGGTGCAAAGTGAATCAATGAGTTGTCAGTGATGGTAGACGAGACAATAGAGGATGTGGTGACTAGGGGTGGGCATAGTTTGTGAAGCAGCACTACGCGAAGCTAAGCGAAGTGCACTTTGCACTACGCGAGCTATGCGTAGCACTATGCGAACTGCGTAGTAGCATGTTCGCACTGTGTAAGATGTCGTTTTCAATGATTGCACAGTGCGGACAAGCATCCTGCACTGTGCAATCATTGAAAACGCATCTTGCACAGTGCGAGCTGTACTTTTCTGGCACTCAAGTAGATTTTTACTCGAGCTGCAGCTTTCTCAACGCGGTCTGGTAGTTTATCATTGCTAGCGGTCGCAAGCATGAGTGACCACTCGCAATGAGAAATCTGACCTCCCCACGTTGAGAATGCTGCCGGGAGGTTTATTTTCTATGCTCACGATCAGGAACTTGATGTTGCTGATCGCGAACAAGGAAAAAGTCTAGCGAGGATGTCATTTTGCTTGCTTGCGATCCGCACTGTGCTACATGCAGTTCACGTAGTGCGAAGTTGCGCAAACTTCGCAAACTCTGCGAGTGTAGCATAGTGCTTTGCCCAGGGTTAGTGGTGACACAGTCCAACAGTCACCTACCATCAACATGGCAGTGTGGGTAAGGATAGTCAAAAAAGTCAATGTCAAGTTGAAGAAAGGTGCCATCATGTATGTATGTATGTGTGTTCTTATATAACGCTCGATTTTACCCTTGGGCATCTCAGCGCTTGCCTTGGGAACCCGTCCAGGTTTTTCCCTGTGAGATCACCTGTGCTGGGCATCCCCAAGGTGAAAGCCAGGCATCCCGCCACGGGGGGGCCGTTGTGGAGATTTAGCAAGCTTGTTGCCCAGATCTGCATAGTGTGAACTCGTGCTTAGAGTGGGCACCGAAGCGAGAATTATCGAGTCCTTGGACAATTGGGTTCAGGACCCTGCCACGTTGGGAATCGAACCCTGGTCCCGGGTCTGACCTCAGCTTCAGGGTATGCCTCCTCTAACCAGTGAGCCACACTTCTCCATCATGACTGGCTCTTTGACTTGTGTGTGGCTGGTGCTATGCCACGTGATCCTCCCGTAGGATTTCGAGGATGGCCCCTTTTGCATTTTCCAGGGGGGCCTCTGCTGCTGGCTCAACAGTGTCTGAGGGGCCAACCTGTTCCAGCTCACCCCTCTCTGTGGCCGCAGCAGAGGTGGTGGCAGTAATCTCCTGCGGGCCACTGGGGGGAGGTTGAACTGTCTTTTGGGCCGCATGACTGTCCCTCAGAACATCCACAAGCTGGCCGATGAGGTCCACGATTTGGCCCATATACGTGTCCATGGACCTCAGCAGCAGGCGGAGCTCACGTACTCCTTCCAGAACCTGACCCATGTGTCCCTGGGTTTGTTCATATGCCCCAAGGACTCAGGCGATGTTGGCCAGGGCTTCGACCCCAGTGTCATGTACATGTTGTCCCCCAGTTGACCTCCCTCCTACCCTGCTGTCCCGAACCTGTGGCATTGCCACTCGACACACCTTCAGAACCTCCCTGCCCTCCTCCGATTGTTGAGTGGCAGGGAGAGTGTTGCAGGCAGCACTGGTGGTGGTCGTGTTGGTTGAGGGTGCACAGGTCATTCCAGCAGGGACCTGTGTGACTGTTGTTGCTGAGGTGGTGGTGGTGGGGACAGTGAGGGCCTGGAACGTGGTATGCCCTGGCAGTCTGCATGGGGCAGGTTTGTTCTCCACATCCGAGGAACTGAGGAAGTCTGCATTGGTGGGTCCATGTTCTGGGGGGTTGACTGGCTCTGAAGGTCGGTTTTCTCTTCTGCTGCAGTCAATTGTTGATTTTTTTGGGGACAGAGGTGAAATGGTCATTTAACCCCTTCCGTGCGGGGCGTATTTTCCGCCTATGCTGAATCCGCCTTGCACGGGCGGAGTCATGACGGAACGGTTCCGTCATCAGCACAGCTCAACCGATGCTGATGACGGAACCGTTCTGTCATCAGCATGGAAGGGGTTAAGGCACCCCACAGGCTTGGTGTTAGATGTTTGGATGTTACATGTGAAACACCACATAGTTTACATTGATGTCACTTTGTTTGGCTTCACGGACAGATTCTGTGATTACAAGGACATGTAGAAATCTAATGACTAGCTGTCATGATTTACTAACCTATACCCCTTCTGCTCAGCAGCAAGGATGTTTTCGCCCCATCAAGAAACCCACCCCTTTCCCGTGCACCCAGCATGCCAAGGTATATGTATGAATGCAATACTTTTGGTTTATGAATCATTGCTTGAGGTACTATGTTACTGTGTCAAGTAATTCAGTCATTGTTTAATTCCTAAATGTTTATTGTTGTTAAGCCAATTGATGCTGTTCTCGTTAGGAGCACCAAGGAAGAACTGCCATCAGGGTGGGGCTTTTAACGTACACGCATGCACACAAACGGTGCGCGATGCGTCCTCTTCTCCTGGGTGTGGCTCAGCTATAAAAGGCCACACCCAAGATTTCTCGATGCTTCGTCTTCTGCCACGCTCCCGAGGACAACGCACCTGAGCGCTCTCTGGATTCAAGACGACCGCCAAAACCCGGAAGGCTCCAGAGAGACTTCGAGCTTCTGCACGATCTTCAGCGCGCATCCCTGCAGAAAGAAAACACAAAAAGCTAAGTGAAAACCTTTTTATATTTTATTCAAGGCGCCCAACGCAAGCAAGCAGCAACTACTTAGAGACTTAAACTCACCTGGTACTTCTTCAAAGACTTTTTGGAGCATTTGAGAAAGGGACAATTCACATCCTGAAAGAAAAGAAAGATGCTTTGAGAAGAATATCAAAGTAATAGATAATTGTGGGACAAAAGTTTGGATATCGATATTTGCAGTTTGTTTCTTGTTAAGTATTGTTCCCAACTAGGTGTGAAGGCGAGAAGAGATATCACAGAGTTGTATAAGTAAGTGTAATGTACAAGTGAAGTGGGAGTGATTGAGAATTTAGATAGAAGTGAAGTAGAAAGAAGTAACTTATTCATACATGGTTATTTTTACTTAGGACAAAGAACAGATTTCTCCTTCTTGAATTCAACTCTTCAACTTCAAGAGTCCACATCACCTCACCCCTCGACGACAACACGGACGCGACGCCTAGAATCCTATTGTCGCAGGTAGGCCTTTTACAAGTTTAAAAGGAGGACAGAACAGAGAAGTGCAAGTAATAGGAGATTGCTGGAAATAAAGAATAAAGTTACATAAGTTTCTTTGTTGCCTCGCAGGTCGACAACCCAAAAACCAGGTAGCGTCCATTATCCGGCCCTCCTCCCTATTTTCTATTTAATTACCTAGGTGTTCTGTTGAAATTCACTAGGTGTTGCCTAGAAATTTGGGGAAGTTGGTCCATAACATCTCTGCGAAATCACCCTACAAGCAACTCACAGGTAAGAGTGCTTGTGGTCTTGACAGAAGACGAAGCCCACGACGATTTTTTCGCCCAGACGTTATGGAAGCTTCCGATCAGATTTCTTTGCAAGACATTGCCAACATGTTAACTGCAATTCAGGAGGAAAATGTGGCCCTTCGTAGGGATGTTACGGTAATTCAGCGTAGTATACAATCTGGACCCAGTACTTGGAGTTTTTCCCCTAGTCAGAAATCAGTATTAAAACCAGCTACCTTTCAACCAGGGTTTCAAACCTTGCACTCAAGCTCTGACTCTTCTACTACCCCAACTCAAATTCAAGTTGTAACTCCTGTGCCTGTTCCTTTAGCACCTCCTGAAAGGTTTTATGGGGATAATAATAAGTTTTCTATCTTTTTGAACCAATGTCAGTTACATTTTATCGCTAAACCAATTGCATTTCCAGATGATTCTTCCAAAATAGCTTTTATTTTATCCTATTTAGGTGGTGACGCAGCTCAGTGGTCAGTACCAATTGTTGAGCGAAATGACCCTATTCTTTATGACCTTAGACGTTTTAAGAACACAATGAGGAAACTGTTTGCCAAGCATGTTTTTGTTCAGTCTGCTGATCATGAACTTCTACATTTAAAACAAGGATCTTCAGATCTTTTACATTACATATCCCAGTTCAACAAACTAGTGATTTAAGCACGCTGGCCTGAGGATAAGCGAGTGTCAATCTTTTATAAAGGTCTAAAAGATGAGCTTAAAGACATGGTCACACAAATTCTGGATCCACCAGACGATATAGAGGATTTTATTGACTTAGTAGTAAAATTAAATCATCGGTTATCTGAACGAAGAGGGGAAAAAGGAAAAGCAGATAACAAGGTATATTCCTTTAAAGAAAGATTCAATAGTGTTAAGGCGGACACTTCACCTAAGGTGGATTTAGGAGAACCTATGCAGATAGGAACTATAAAAGGACCGTTGAGCAAGGAAGAAAAAGACAAAAGGAGAAAATTAAATCAATGTCTGTACTGTGGAAAGTCTGGGCATTTCGTTAAAGATTGTCCAGTTCGTCCAAATAAACCTAAAAGTAAAGGCTCTGAGGTAGGTTTAATTCAGCAGTCGGAAAACTAACTGGCTCGGCAAATCAAGAGGTCAGATTGTCGAGTATGTTATCTAGTTTGGCCTCCGTCACTCCTGCGATAACATCTCATCATCTCAGTATAAAAATTTCCTTGCAGTCTCTTTTAACTAAAGGTAAGGTTTGGACAGTCGACGCTTTAATCGATTCAGGAGCTACGGGAAACTTTATTGACACCTGTTTCTTGAAAGACCTAAAATTTGGAACTGAGTCCAAAGTGAATCCCGAAGTTGTTAAAGCCGTGGATGGTAAGGAATTATCATCTGGGTTGATTCGATTCCATACAGAAATGCTCTTAATGACTTGTTTAAATAAACATGAAGAAAAAATCACTTTTGACGTAATCGATGCCCCTCAATTTCGTTTAATTCTAGGCATACCCTGGTTAGTAAAACACAATCCAAAGATTGACTGGGTGAAGAAGACAGTGTTATTAGATTCCGAATTTTGTCAGTCTTCTTGTTGATTATCTTCAGAATCTGAATTGACAGTTCAAGGCAGCAATTTTCCTTTCAACTCAAAGAGTATTTTGTTATTGGAAGGGGTTCCTAAAGAGTATGCAGATCTATATGATGTATTTGACAAAAAAAAGGCTAACACATTACCATCTCATCGAGACTTCGATTGTCGAATTGACCTTGTGCCTGGATCTACTCTGCCTTGTAGCAGAATATATGCGCTCACTGAGAAGGAAAACGAACATTTAAGAGAGTATTTGGATGAATATTTGGCCAACGGTTTTATTCGCCATTCAAAGTCTCCAGTGTCATCCCCTCTCTTTTTTATTCCAAAAAAGGGGGGAGAGTTGCAAACTTGTATCGACTATCGAGCCTTGAACAATGTTACCATCAAAAACAGGTATCCTCTTCCCTTGATTCCCACTCTTTTGGACCAACTGAAGGATGCCACAATTTATACAACATTGGACTTGCGAGGTGCTTACCATTTGGTAAGAGTCCGAAGTGGTGACGAGTGGAAAACAGCCTTTCGTACTAAGTTTGGCTTATACGAATACCAAGTTATGCCATTCGGACTCTGCAATGCACCTGCAGCGTTTCAATTTTTTATAAATGAGGTATTACGGGAATTTTTGGATATTTGCTGCATAGTGTATATTGATGATATTCTCATCTATTCAAAAGACAAGTAGGAGCTATTCTTCAAAAACTACTTGACAATTCCTTGTATATTAAACTTGAGAAAAGTATTTTTCATACCACCCGAGTAGAATTCCTAGGATACATTTTAAGTCCCAATGGAATCGAAATGGACCCAAAGAAAATCCAAGCAGTTCTGGAGTGGTCTAGCCCCTCCTCAGTAAAACAAGTTCAGAGTTTTCTTGGATTCGCTAATTTTTATAGACGGTTCATCTGTAAATTTTCTCACATGATCACCCCAATAACTAGACTGTTAAAAAAGAATATTACGTTTGAATGGAATAAGGAAGCAGAGGAGGCCTTTCAAGATCTTAAGAAACAATTTACCACAGCACCAGTGTTGATGCATCCAGATCCTTCCCAACCCTTCATAGTAGAAGTGGATGCTTCTCAACTTGCTATAGGAGGCATTCTATCCCAGAGACATAAAGAAACTGGACAGATGCATCCAATTGCATTTTATTCTAGAAAACTCACTCCAACCGAGCAAAATTATGCCATTGCGGACAAGGAATTGCTTGCCATAAAAGCAGTTTTCGAAGAATGGCGTCATTATTTGTTAGGGGCTAGGCACCCTGTAACGATTTATACAGACCATAGAAACTTGCAATTTTTGCGTTCTGTAAAAGCCCTAACTGCCAGAAAATTAAGGTGGACATTGTTTTTTAATGACTACAATTTCATAATTACCTACCGACCTGGAAAAGAAAATTTGAAAGCAGATGCTCTGTCTCGCATGGGAATTGTGAAGGAAAAGGATTTCTCCCTTGAAGAGATTCAACCAGTATTATTAGAATGTTGTTTTAAAGTAGGTGTGATTGTTTCTGATGTAATGGATGACATAAAATAAAAGATACAAGAAAAGACAATGGAAGAATGGCATGAGTTGTATCCCCTTTTGCAAACTAAAAACAATTTGTTGTACATGAATGAACAAACGTTAGTGCCCACACAAGAACTCCAGGAAAAGGTGATACAATTACACCATGACACTTTAATGTCCGCCCATCCAGGAGTGGTCAAAACTTGTCATTTGATAAAAAGAAAATTTTGGTGGCCTACTTTGTTAAATGATGTTGAGTCATATATTGAAACCTGTGTAATTTGTTCTCAAAATAAAACACAACATCAGGCTCCCAGTGGTCTTTTACTTCCCCTCCTGATTCCACCTCAACCTTGGCACACATTATCTCTTGACTTTATTGTAGAACTTCCTAAAACTAAAGAAGGCTATACTACCATTTTAACTGTGGTAGACCATTTTACTCGCATGGCTCATTTTGTCCCATTGAAGAAAATACCTTCAGCCAAGGAGTTAACGCACATTTTCTCTAACGAAATTATTCGTTTGCACGGCATTCCTTCTGTGATAATTTCCGACAGAGGCCCTCAGTTCATATCTCATTTTTGGCAAAACTTAGGAAAAACTTTAGGCATGGACATGCGTACTTCTTCTGGTTATCATCCCCAAACGGATGGGTTAATGGAAAGAACTAACCAAACTATAGAACAATTTTTACGTTGTGCTTTAGTGGAAGAAGAAAGGGAATGGTCGGATATACTCTGGGTACTAGAATTTGCATATAACAATATGGATAATTCCTCTACTACTTTTTCACCCTTTTTTAGTACTTATGGGTTCCATCCCAGAAATATCCCGGATTCAGTACAAATTCCATCTGACATACCATCCTTAGAAGATCATATCAAAAGGATAACCCACACTCAAGAACAAGCTCAGTATCATTTAGCGCAAGCAAAAGGAAAGCAAAAAGAAGTTTCAGATTCACATAGAAAACCACCACCCAAATATTCTATAGGAGATAAAGTGTGGTTGTCTACGAAAAATTTAAAAATAAGAACTTGCAAAAAAGTCTGTCCCAAATTTATCGGACCATTTCCTATCGAAAAAATAATAAATCCAGTCAGTGTAAGGTTAAGTTTACCAACTGGTATAAATTTCACTCAGTATTTCATGTATCTCTAATCAAGCCTTGTGACCCAAGAACCAGATTTAAGGAAAAACCCGCAAGCATCCCGGTAGATGGAGTGCCTGAATTCGAAGTTCAAAAGATTGTGGATTCAAAGAGAGTTCGAGGAAAATTGTTTTATTTGATTCATTGGAAAGGTTACGGTCCTGAAGAACGAACATGGGAACCTTTATCAAACTTGCCGAATGCTCCTCAAAGTGTAAAACGTTTTCATCTGCAGAACCCAACTAAACCTAGACCTGTTCCTCAGATTTTGGGAGGGCTCTTGAGAGGGGAGTACTGTCATGATTTACTAACCTATACCCCTTCTGCTCAGCAGCAAGGAGGTTTTTGCCCCATCAAGAAACCCACCCCTGTCCCGTGCACCCAGCACGCCAAGGTATATGTATGAATGCAATATGTGTTTAGTCCTAAAACGTCTTGTTTATGTATTCTAAGGTGAACGATGACTTTTGGTTTATGAATCATTGCTTGAGGTACTATGTTACTGTGTCAAGTAATTCAGTCATTGTTTAATTCCTAAATGTTTATTGTTGTTAAGCCAATTGATGCTGTTCTCGTTAGGAGCACCAAGGAAGAACTGCCATCAGGGTGGGGCTTTTAACGTACACGCACGCACACAAACGGTGCGCGATGCGTCCTCTTCTCCTGGGTGTGGCTCAGCTATAAAAGGCCACACCCAAGATTTCTCGATGCTTCGTCTTCTGCCACGCTCCCGAGGACAACGCACCTGAGCGCTCTCTAGATTCAAGACGACCGCCAAAACCCGGAAGGCTCCAGAGAGACTTCGAGCTTCTGCACGATCTTCAGCGCGCATCCCTGCAGAAAGAAAAGACAAAAAGCTAAGTGAAAACCTTTTTATATTTTATTCAAGGCGCCCAACGCAAGCAAGCAGCAACTACTTAGAGACTTAAACTCACCTGGTACTTCTTCAAAGATTTTTTGGAGCATTTGAGAAAGGGACAATTCACATCCTGAAAGAAAAGAAAGACGCTTTGAGAAGAATATCAAAGTAATAGATAATTGTGGGACAAAAGTTTGGATATCGATATTTGCAGTTTGTTTCTTGTTAAGTATTGTTCCCAACTAGGTGGTGAAGGCGAGAAGAGATATCACAGAGTTGTATAAGTAAGTGTAATGTACAAGTGAAGTGGGAGTGATTGAGAATTTAGATAGAAGTGAAGTAGAAAGAAGTAACTTATTCATACATGGTTATTTTTACTTAGGAGAAAGAACAGATTTCTCCTTCTTGAATTCAACTCTTCAACTTCAAGAGTCCACATCACCTCACCCCTCGACGACAACACGGACGCGACGCCTAGAATCCTATTGTCGCAGGTAGGCCTTTTACAAGTTTAAAAGGAGGACAGAACAGAGAAGTGCAAGTAATAGGAGAGTGCTGGAAATAAGGATTAAAGTTACATAAGTTTCTTTGTTGCCTCGCAGGTCGACAACCCAGGAACCAGGTAGCGTCCATTATCCGGCCCTCCTCCCTATTTTCTATTTAATTACCTAGGTGTTCTGTTGAAATTCACTAGGTGTTGCCTAGAAATTTGGGGAAGTTGGTCCATAACGTCTCTGCGAAATCACCCTACAAGCAACTCACAGGTAAGAGTGCTTGTGGTCTTGACACTAGCAGCACAAAAACTTTGTATGAGGCGTCTTTTTCATTTACTCTGCATTGAAGACATTACATTTGATCAAGAACTTGCCATTGTAATCTCATGCACACCTTTGTCTTATCATGTACTTACCTTTCTTTTACCTACTGACCCTGCATGTTTTGTGTCCATATGGGCCTTGATGCTCCGCCCACATGGCACTTACACATGGCATTCAGTGCTGTGCATAATCGTGCCCTGAATTTCTTCAACATGTGACTTTGTGTTTCAAACTTTAATTTATGTGACAGTTATGTACACTTTTCTGTCTGAACACTGGAAGTGGTTATTGGATCTATGCCAAGTTGATTGACATCTGAGGGCTGGTGTTGTCATATAGATCCATGCATTTTTAGAGGAATGGCAGGGTGCATTCACTGCCTACCTACCTGTTCTGAGACACAGATGAGGGGAATTGCTGCCACATGGTTGTGGGTGTGGGGAGTGCTCCATCCTGCTGGCCTTTGGGACAGGGTGGGAGTTTTAGTGCAGGCTTCCCACCCGCAAACAACCCTCCCTGTTAAGATGGCTGCCTCCTTGTGAAGTGGAGCAGGGGAAGGAAATAGGCTACACATGTCTCTTGGATGGGGGAGTGTTCCATCCTGCTCAGGGGTAGGACAAGAGAGCATAAGATGGCTACCTACCTGTTAGGTGAAGGTGAGCAATGCAATGGCAGACACATGGTTGGGGGAGTGTTCCATCTTGCTGGGCTTTGGGATATGGGGCCTGGTGGGAGTTGTAGTGCAGTCTCCATACCTTCAAACTCTCCTTCCGGTGAAGAAGTCTACCTACCTGTTAGTTTGATAAGGGCAATGTAATGGTTGCCTCACACTTCTGGGTGGGTGAGTGCTCAATCCTGCTCAACTTTGGGACAAGGGGACCTGTTGGGAGTTGTAGTGGTGTCTTCCCACCCACAAACACAACCTCCCTGTTAGGATGGCTACCTACCTGTCAGTTTGATGAGGGGAATGTGATGACTGCCACTTGCATCTGGGTGGGGAGGAGTGCTTCATCAGATAAGCTTTGGGACAAGGGGGATGGTGGGGATTGTAGTGCAGTCTTTCCACCTACAAACACAACCTCCCTGTTAAGTTGGCTACCTACCTGTTAGTTTGATTAGGGGAATGTAATGGCTACCACTTGCTTCAGGGTGGGGGGACAGTGCTCAATCCTGCTGGGCTTTGTGACAAGGGGGCCTGGTATGAGTTCTAGTGCAGTCTTCTCACCCACAAACACGCCTCTCTGTTAGGATGGCTACTTCCCTGTGAAGTGGAGCAGAGGAAGGGAATAGGTTACACATGGGTCTTGGATGTGGGAGTGTTCCATCCTGCTCAAGGCTGGGACAAGAAAACAAAAGATTGCTATCTACCTGTCAGTTTTATGAGAGCATTGCAATGTCTGCCACATGGTTGTGGGTGGGGGAAGTGCTCCATCTTGCTCAGCTGTGGCAAAAGGGGGCCTGGTGGGAGTTGTAGTGCTGGTTTTCAACCCACAAACACCCCTCCCTGTTAAGATGGTTACTTACCTGATAGGTGAAGGTGAGCATTGCAATGGCTGACACATGATTGTGGGTGTGGGGTGGTGTGTTACATCTTGCTCAGCTTTGGGACCGGTGTACCTGGTGGGAGTTGGAGTGCTGGCTGCCTGTGCACATGCCCCCATGGTAATATTGATAGCTACCTTTGGGGTGTATCAGAGGGAGTAGATGCTGGATCTGTGAGACACGTTTTGGGGAGAGTTGTCTTGCACTTGAATGCAATTGGACCTTGGAAGTGTAGCTTTGTATTTGTGCAAGACAGTACATACCAGTATAATGGTAGACATTTGTTGGTACTTACCAGCCTCCACTCCCCCGGGTATTTCTGTGAGACTCTCTGGATGCAGTGCGGCAAGCACCTTCTCCTCCCATTTGGTGAATGTTTGTGGTAGAATGGGAGGGCCACCACCAGTCATCTGAGCCAGCTTAATATTCTTGTTGTCCCTCTCATTTACCTTGCTCTTGAGGTCATTCCACCACTTCCTGATCTCCTTCCTGGAGAAAGGGACGGTCCCTACTGCATTGACTTTGTTGACTATCCTTTCTCACATTTGATTTTTTCTGGCTTTGTGGAGTTGGTTCCTTTAGTTATGGAGTTGTGCAAAGGATTCTGGTCAGGGAAGGGGCTGGTTTGATACTCAGCTATGTAGGTGGGTCAAAATGGAGTATTCCTGTCAGGTGTGTTGTGTAGGTTGACCTGGGATTTGTATTTTTTACTTGCCATTGGGATGTGTCATTGGGGTGTGTTCGGTGTTTTTTGAGGCAGAGCCAGGTTGATGTCCACACTTGGTAGCCTTGTGGGTTGTTTATTTGTCGACCGCCATTACTATTCCAGAGCGACCATAGCGGTGGGAATACCCATTCATCTATTGTTGCGATCGCGGCGGTTGGAAACAGCAGATTGTTCCGCTGTCACCGATATGGTGTCCTAATTTGACGTGCGGTTATTCCCTGGATGCGTGATGGTTTGCGGTGTTTCCGTAGCAAATTCGACCGCCGCTGATGGAATCCGTCCACCGCTGTCAGATTTTTCTTGCGGTTCATCCTAATCTGGCCGCTGCTTTCCCACAGTGCATGCAGGCGGTTAATTTCGGCTACTACGGCGGTTGGAATGGTTTTCCAATCGCCATCCAAATTTACCCCCTAGTTCTATCTTGAGACTAATGGCAGAGTGGACCGAAAAAGAGTTTGCCCATATTTGGGAGTGACACATAAGAGTGCTATTGATAAGGAAGGTGGACTGGATTTGACAGGAATATTAGGTATACTGTGACATTTCCAAAAGGGCTCTGTGCCAAGGATCATATCGGCCGGGATGCCCGCCACCCCTTCCACCTCCTCAATGGGAGGAGACAGACACAGTTTGAACTTTTTGGAAGGCAGGGGGGCCTCACGACCCCCCGGCCGTATTTAATAAAATATGAAACAAAATTTAAAACTTTAAATTAAAAACGTTTCATTTATCATGTACAAATTCAACTTCCATTACATTTGATGAAGACAGGTATTCAAGGCTAACCTTAACAAATCTCTAATACAAAGATTTCCTAACCGAGTCTAACATCATGACATAATGCATTGCATACGAATTTGTACATCCTAACGTTAGGGGCCAACGGCAAGGTCTTAACCGGTGTCAAGTCCCTATCACCAAATTCCCGCCCTCACGTGTGAGTGGCGCATGCGCAGAGGACTTTACCCTCGTAGACAACTGTAACTTCCCTTGTCGTGGGGGCCCCCTTTCACTTGACGCCATCTTAAGGTCGTCCAAGTTCCCGTGCAGGGTATCTGTAAGAAGGACAGCGTGTACTCCCCCCCTTTCCCCGCACTCTCTTCCGCCGGAGCGGATATCCGGGCCCCGGGAAATTCTGGGGAGGGGCATATAGCTGTCTCCCCCTAGGAGGGGCCTATGGCCTTCTCCCCCTGGGCGACCCATCCATAATGGGTGGCGCCCCCCCTAGGGACCTTGAAATCACTGCTCAACGAACATGGCCTTACCGCCCGACCGAAGACTAAATAAATACGCCAGTTAGGTACCTAGTAGGGAGAAAAACCTATGCTTACTCTGAAAGTACAGCTCGATATATACAATGACTTTAACATTGCTACAAAGGAAAAAAGGTCCTATTGCACAGATTGTTCTTTATTGCATATATTCCTTAACATTTCTACAAAGGAAAAAAGGCCTATAAGCAAGTATTCAGTTGCACGCATACTCTTGCCATCGACTTAAGATGAAGGCAACAATCTTCCCAAGACATGTTTTATTACAATCAAATTAAAACTTAGAACTTTGTTTACTCCCAAATTTTGCAACAGGGGCTGGTGGGTGGGTCAAACAACTGCAGCTTGTTCCCTTGAGGGCTCACGAGCGACGAGTGGTGCAGCCTTCAGAGCACAGGAACAAGAGGACACTTCCCTGGATTTCCGCGCCTTTTATCCAGCAGCGGGAAGGCGGGGCCGCGACCCCATCCCGCCCGTAGGTGCACGGACTTCCGGGCGGGTGTTTTAGGACAACCCTTTTAGGAGGCGGGGGCCTGCTCCGAACACGCCACTATGGGCATACCGGCCGGGACACGCCCCCCGCCCGCAAAGGTTTCCCGGGGGATTGGGGCACCCAGCCATACGTTCGGGGTGACCGAGTGGTCTCCCCTTTCCATATGGGCCGGGATGCCCGCCACCCCTTCCACCACCAATCCCATTGGGAGGAGACAGACACAGTTTGAACTTTTTGGAAGGCAGGGAGGCCTCACGACCCCCCGGCCGTATTTATTAAAATATGAAACAAAATGTAAAACTTTAAATTAAAAATCTTTCATGTATCATGTACAAATTCAACTTCCATTACATTTGATAAAGACAGGTATTCAAGGCTAACCTTAACAAATCTCTAATACAAAGATTTCCTAACTGAGTCTAACATCATGACAGAATGCATTCCATACGAATTTGTACATCCTAACGTTAGGGGCCAACGGCAAGGTCTTAACCGGTGTCAGGTCCCTATCACCAAATTCCCACCCTCACGTGTGAGTGGCGCTTGCGCTGAAGACTTTACCCTCATAGCCAACTGTAACTTCCCTTGTCATGGGGGCACCCTTTCACTCGACGCCATCTTAAGGTCGTCCGAGTTCCCGTGCGGGGTATCCGTAAGAAGGACAGCGTGTACTCCCCCCCTTTCCCCGCACTCTCTTCCGCCGGAGCAGATATCCGGGCCCCGGGAAATTCTGGGGAGGGGCATATAGCTGTCTCCCCCTAGGAGGGGCCTATGGCCTTCTCCCCCTGGGCGACCCATCCATAATCGGTGGCGCCCCCCCTAGGGACCTTGAAATCACTGCTCAACGAACATGACCTTACCGCCCGACCGAAGACTAAATAAATACGCCAGTTAGGTACCTAGTAGGGAGAAAAACCTATGCTTACTCTGAAAGTACAGCTCGATATATACAATGACTTTAACATTGCTACAAAGGAAAAAAGGTCCTATTGCACATATTGTTCTTTATTGCATATATTCCTTAACATTTCTACAAAGGAAAAAAGGCCTATAAGCAAGTATTCAGTTGCACGCATACTCTTGCCATCGACTTAAGATGAAGGCAACAATCTTCCCAAGACATGTTTTATTACAATCAAATTAAAACTTAGAACTTTGTTTACTCCCAAATTTTGCAACAGGGGCTGGTGGGTGGGTCAAACAACTGCAGCTTGTTCCCTTGAGGGCTCACGAGCGACGAGTGGTGCAGCCTTCAGAGCACAGGAACAAGAGGACACTTCCCTGGATTTCCGCGCCTTTTATCCAGCAGCGGGAAGGCGGGGCCGCGACCCCATCCCGCCCGTAGGTGCACGGACTTCCGGGCGGGTGTTTTAGGACAACCCTTTTAGGAGGCGGGGGCCTGCTCCGAACACGCCACTATGGGCATACCGGCCGGGACACGCCCCCCGCCCGCCCGCAAAGGTTTCCCGGGGGATTGGGGCACCCAGCCATACGTTCGGGGTGACCGAGTGGTCTCCCCTTTCCATATGGGCCGGGATGCCCGCCACCCCTTCCACCACCAATCCCATTGGGAGGAGACAGACACAGTTTGAACTTTTTGGAAGGCAGGGAGGCCTCACGACCCCCCGGCCGTATTTATTAAAATATGAAACAAAATGTAAAACTTTAAATTAAAAATCTTTCATGTATCATGTACAAATTCAACTTCCATTACATTTGATAAAGACAGGTATTCAAGGCTAACCTTAACAAATCTCTAATACAAAGATTTCCTAACTGAGTCTAACATCATGACATAATGCATTCCATACGAATTTGTACATCCTAACGTTAGGGGCCAACGGCAAGGTCTTAACCGGTGTCAGGTCCCTATCACCAAATTCCCACCCTCACGTGTGAGTGGCGCTTGCGCTGAAGACTTTACCCTCATAGCCAACTGTAACTTCCCTTGTCATGGGGGCACCCTTTCACTCGACGCCATCTTAAGGTCGTCCGAGTTCCCGTGCGGGGTATCCGTAAGAAGGACAGCGTGTACTCCCCCCCTTTCCCCGCACTCTCTTCCGCCGGAGCAGATATCCGGGCCCCGGGAAATTCTGGGGAGGGGCATATAGCTGTCTCCCCCTAGGAGGGGCCTATGGCCTTCTCCCCCTGGGCGACCCATCCATAATGGGTGGCGCCCCCCCTAGGGACCTTGAAATCACTGCTCAACGAACATGACCTTACCGCCCGACCGAAGACTAAATAAATACGCCAGTTAGGTACCTAGTAGGGAGAAAAACCTATGCTTACTCTGAAAGTACAGCTCGATATATACAATGACTTTAACATTGCTACAAAGGAAAAAAGGTCCTATTGCACATATTGTTCTTTATTGCATATATTCCTTAACATTTCTACAAAGGAAAAAAGGCCTATAAGCAAGTATTCAGTTGCACGCATACTCTTGCCATCGACTTAAGATGAAAGCAACAATCTTCCCAAGACATGTTTTATTACAATCAAATTAAAACTTAGAACTTTGTTTACTCCCAAATTTTGCAACAGGGGCTGGTGGGTGGGTCAAACAACTGCAGCTTGTTCCCTTGAGGGCTCACGAGCGACGAGTGGTGCAGCCTTCAGAGCACAGGAACAAGAGGACACTTCCCTGGATTTCCGCGCCTTTTATCCAGCAGCGGGAAGGCGGGGCCGCGACCCCATCCCGCCCGTAGGTGCACGGACTTCCGGGCGGGTGTTTTAGGACAACCCTTTTAGGAGGCGGGGGCCTGCTCCGAACACGCCACTATGGGCATACCGGCCGGGACACGCCCCCCGCCCGCAACGGTTTCCCGGGGGATTGGGGCACCCAGCCATACGTTCGGGGTGACCGAGTGGTCTCCCCTTTCCATATGGGCCGGGATGCCCGCCACCCCTTCCACCACCAATCCCATTGGGAGGAGACAGACACAGTTTGAACTTTTTGGAAGGCAGGGAGGCCTCACGACCCCCCGGCCGTATTTATTAAAATATGAAACAAAATGTAAAACTTTAAATTAAAAATCTTTCATGTATCATGTACAAATTCAACTTCCATTACATTTGATAAAGACAGGTATTCAAGGCTAACCTTAACAAATCTCTAATACAAAGATTTCCTAACTGAGTCTAACATCATGACATAATGCATTCCATACGAATTTGTACATCCTAACGTTAGGGGCCAACGGCAAGGTCTTAACCGGTGTCAGGTCCCTATCACCAAATTCCCACCCTCACGTGTGAGTGGCGCTTGCGCTGAGGACTTTACCCTCATAGCCAACTGTAACTTCCCTTGTCATGGGGGCACCCTTTCACTCGACGCCATCTTAAGGTCGTCCGAGTTCCCGTGCGGGGTATCCGTAAGAAGGACAGCGTGTACTCCCCCCCTTTCCCCGCACTCTCTTCCGCCGGAGCAGATATCCGGGCCCCGGGAAATTCTGGGGAGGGGCATATAGCCCTCTCCCCCTGGGAGGGGCCTATGGCCATCTCCCCCTGGGCGACCCATCCATAATGGGTGCCGCCCCCCCATCGGAGGGGCCAATGGCCGCCTCCCCCCGGGCGCTCCCATCCATAATGGGTGGTGCCCCCCTAGGGACCTTGAAATCACTGCTCACCGATCATGACCTTACCGCCACAGGCCAGATAGTTGACCGACTATCTGGCCCCCCCACACCTCCTATAGGTCATGTCTCCTCAACCCCACTAGCCAAGCTATCATGTCTCCTATCAATAAGTCAATCCCCACCCTGGACAGGTGTACCCCATCATCAGAATAACAGTGATCGCCCCAGATGCACCCATGAGACATGCTTTGAAGATGAGCAGAGCGAAACAATTTCTCCATTTAATTGTTGACCCTCCCTACCGAATGGTTCAACGCTGTTGTGGACAAACCACCCCGCCATACCCTCCTCGGAATCATGTGAGACCAAGCTATTGTACATCGTGGGAGCGTCTTTGCTAACCAACTAACTGCAGAAAGTATGTGCTCAATTAAAGCTCGTCTGCCCAACCTAACCAAGTTGAAGTATTTAGGGGTTCCCAAGGCCTACACGCTCCGGAGATAACCCACTCACACTCAAGAACTGTTGGCACGGAAACTGTAAAATGCAAAGAACAAGTTTATTAAAACCCCATGGGGTGGTGGTACACTCAAACAGCACCCTTCGGTAATGCAAGAGGTATCACACCGAACATCGGTGCGACCTCATATTATATACAGTTTTGGGGCAATAAAAGATAGGCGGCACAAGTTAAGACACATTTTCGAGACATATATGGTCATGTTTTGGAATACTGCCAGCTCATTGGAGGGGGCACAACTCCGCTGGTCAGTTTGGTGCACATTCCTGAAGGTTTACTGGTCAGTGGGAGCTGCGCATGTGCGGCTTGACCAGTACTAAAAATAGCCTGTTGCTGGGCAGATAAGCGTGGTCAGTGGAACGGACAACGGACTAAAGGGCACGTCGGCCACGAGGCCGCTCATGATCTAAGATGGCCGCCGTAACATTCAAAATGGCGTTTATCATATATAGCCAAGTTAAGGAGGACAACGTGTAGGTTCAGCTAATCGCTAATGCGAACGGGCCAATTACGACAGACGACCCTTTTAGCGTTTAGCTGAATCTACCTCATAATGAACATAGTCAGGATGTTCGTCCTCGATGTCTATTAACATAATTTGTGTCACCTCTTTGTGTAGCATCATTTTGTCATGGGCAAGAGCTCGCCTCGATGGTAAGCAAGCTGATAGACACATTGAACATAAAGCGGGGCCACATTGAATACACAAGCATATAAAGAACATTGCTCCCACAAGTATGCAGAGAATTGTCAACAGTTTCCAGCCCCAAGTCGCAATCATGGACCAGAACCATCCTGAAAGTGTCCAAGTCCCATTATCTGGGTGTATCTCAGCAGCTATTTTATGCAACTTGGAAATAGCATCATACACAGATGGAGAATTGTCCGGGACGTATACGCAACAGCTGCTTCCGATAATTCTGCATGCCCCCCCACGATCAGCCAAAACAACGTCCAAAACCATTCGATTTTGGAAGGTGACAATTCTGGAAATCTGTAGTTCCTCGGTAATATTCCCCAGGGCAACGGCAGTGTCATTTGCAACGGCCTCGACAACGCGTGTCAGTCGTCTTATTTTCTGGCTGTTCAATGCAGCCCCCACAAAGGAGAATAGTCCCAGATTAAAATCCACATACTGTTGTAATGCAGTGTCCGTTTGATCAATGTCCTCTAGAGCAACAGTTCGCTTAACCCTGTTCAAAACGAAATCGTGGTACAATGTGTAATCATTGTGGTACATTGGAGGGGCAATGAATACCGGAGGTAGCACAAACGATACGTAGCACGTGCCCAACCACCCCACTGGAAGCTGATGGTACCCCTTCGTTCCACAGATAAAGTAGGTGTTTCGAGATGCAACAAATGAAATGCCATTCGGGCTATCAAACGTGAGAGTAATGTTACATTCACTTTTCCCCACTGCAATCGTGCCCTTGTTTCTAATACATAAATCGGCTTTTGTAGCAATGACATTTATGACATGAGCACTAGATACGTTCACATTTCGCTGATTGCTATATACACGTGGAGCAGATACATTGTCAGGCCTGTACTCTTCCCATTCGAAACGTGTACCCTCAGCCCGGGGAAACCCATCCTTGTCATGGGAACATACTTTATTCAAACGGAAAAGCACCCCCCCTTTAGTTGGCCATCTCAGAGTAAAGAGGAGGGTGTACCAGGCGTTGCATGACCCATTGTGCGAAAACGGGAGTGGGATAAGTGGGGTGCCCCCTCTCTTCTGGTGCCCAGGCAACATTCCACACACCCAGCAATTAGAGGTATTGGTCATATTATGCGTGTGGTGAAGAATCTGAATGAAGCTGTTATTTAAGTACGTTTGGCGATGGCGCTCTTCATGGAAAGGCAATGTAAAATGAAAATGTTCAGACGGTGCCGGGGTAGTCGGCAGCAAATGTTCACGTACAGGCACCACAAGTTCGACTACCCAGGCTATAACAGCAATCACCACAATGGTCAAGACAAAGAGAAAGGCACCCAATATTTTCTTGTCACGAGATGCCGTTGGTGCCATAGTTCAAGAAAGTTTGTGCAAAGTCTCAAGTGGCACAAATTGTTCACAATGTTTTCACAAATTGTCTCAGATACACGTGCGTGTATACCTAAAAAAAGAAAAATGCGGTGCTGAACTCCGAGGTAGCCGCTGTTTTCTTCTCCGGGCCAAGACGGGTGTCGCTACTCTGGCAGAACTGATCCCCCCCCTTGGAATTCCCGGTTTCCGTTTCACAAACCTGGAGCGGTAACCAACCAGTCATAAAAAGGAACAAAAATCTTCTTATCGTGGACGTAGATCGTAACGCTCTCTTCCGGTAGCAGATTGGTCCGGGAAGGCTCCCTCCACTTCGGCCGACGTCACAGCTGGGCTCTTTTCTTTCTCCAAGATCTCCTTATAATCAGTCAACACAGCAGGAGTCACCAGATCCGGAGAGACACGGCGACAATGTGTCGAATGCACCCACCGCTTCCTGTTCGTCACTCGTACTGCGGTGCGGGTCGCCAGGAGGACCTGCTCGGGGCCCTTCCACCTGGGCTCCAAACTGCTTGCTCTTTCAAACGAACGGACCATTACATGGTCACCAGGACGAAGATCGTGGCCCTCTCCAGTGGAGTTATCAGGGAGCGCTTCTCGAACCTGTTGATGAATAGAGAGCAAATCATTTGTTAATCGTGCCAAATAATCATTCATCATAACACAAGGCACATCATGTATTAATCGCGGCTTGGGCACCCCCCAGATATTCATAGGGCGGCCAAACACCACCTCATAGGGCGTAAGGCCAGTTCGTGAGTGGGGTACTGATCTGAGAGATAGTAGTGCTAGCGGCAATGCATCTGGCCACTTCAACGATGTAGACGCCACGATTTTGGCCAGCTTAAGCTTCAAGGTGGCATTGTACCGCTCGACCAAACCTGCTGACTGAGGGTGGAATACAGCGTGGAACTTTTGCTGAATCCCTAACCCCTTCAGTACATATTCCACAATCTTTCCAACAAAATGGGGCCCATTATCGCTCCACAAAAATTTGCAAACTCCAAAGCGAGGAAAGAATTCCTTAAGCAACACCTTAGCTGTTGTCAAAGCCGTATTGTCTTTCGTGGGGTAGGCCTCAACCCATTTGCTAAAAGCACACACCACCACTAGGACGTACTTCAGGTTATTGCAGCGCTCGAGTTGGATGTAATCCATTTGAAGCACTTCAAACGGTGCAGAAGGTGGAACGAACCCTCCTTTCGGAGTATGGGTCCCCTTTCCAGGATTGTGTTGCAAGCATACCAGGCAGGTCTGCACTACTCTCTTTGCAGTATTCGCAATCTCGGGATGTTCCCAAACTCGTGTTAAAAGACGAGTGATTGCACGAGCTCCGACATGGGCCAGTCCATGAGTCATCTGGACCATCGCCTGTAAGTAAGCCGCAGGCAATTTCCACTTCTCCATGTCTTTGCTTCTCCAACAACCTTCGTCATCTAGTACCCCATCTGCTGCCCAAGCCGTAAGTTCAGATTCTGTGGCTGATTTTTGAATATCCCGTATCTCTGCTCTAGCATCACTCCATCTCTCAGCCTGTGATTGTACCACGTACATAGGGGAGCTAGTTCGGGACATAGCCGTCTGCCTTGCTATGCTGTCTGCAAAGGCATTTCCTTGACCCACTTTATCCGTAATCTTCTTATGGGCACTGCACTTCACTATCGCTACTTTTTTAGGACTGAGCAACGCATTTAGGAGATCACGCACTAGCTCTCCGTGCATAATATGCTCCCCGTGTGATGTCAGGAACCCGCGTTCCCTCCAGAGGAGCCCGAAGTCATGGGCCACTCCAAAGGCATACCGGCTGTCCGTGTATATGTTCACACATAATCCGGCACTCAATTCGCAGGCTCTTGTTAAAGCTATCAGCTCTGCTGCCTGAGCCGATTTTTGTGGTATTCTAGCTGTTTCGACCACCGTCTTAAGAGTCGTGATCGCATATGCTGCGGAAGTCGTACCATCTGGCAGCCTCAAACACGATCCATCAACCCACAGTTCCCCATCCACATCTGGAAGTGGCACATCCTGTAAATCGACACGACCCTTTGTCTGTTCCTCAGTCAGGAAAACACAATCATGATGTTTTTCTTCCTGACCCTCCTCGGCCGGATAGGGCAATAAAGTGGCAGGGTTCAAAGTAGCGCATCTTTTCAATGTTATGTGTGGCGCTAAGAGTGTCAGCTCGTACCCTGTAAGTCGTGCACTCGTGAGGTATTGGGTCTTTGTTTGGTTTAACAGGGCATCTACTGCATGAGGAACTAACACCAACAATTTGTGTGATAACACTATGCCCTCACTCTGTCGTATGGCTACTGCTGTTGCCGCTACCGCTCGAAAACACCCAGGCAGCCCTCGTGCTACAGGATCCAAAATGGCAGAGAAGTATGCACATGGTCTCTGCTTATCCCCGTGTAACTGCACTAACACTGACAACGCACACCCATCATTCTCGTGTACGTACAATGTGAAAAGTTTCGTGTAGTCTGGTGTCCCTAACACGGGTGCGGAACAAAGGGCCTGCCTCAACTGTTCAAAAGCTCTCTGACATTCATCTGTCCACTCAAGAGGCATCGGTGTGGCTTTGGACAGTAATGCTAGCAAAGGTTTTATGATATGTGAAAAACCCATGATCCATTGCCTACAAAAGGACGTCAACCCTATGAAGGCACGCACATCTCTCTGCGTGCGGGGGACTGGTGTGTCTAAAATTGCTTGAATTCGATCAGATGTTAATGCCCGCCCCTCCTTAGACAACAGATGACCGAGGTAGGTCACCTGGGGTCTACAGTATTGAAGCTTTTTCTTGGAAACCTTGTGATTGTTTTGTGCCAAAAAGGAAAGCAACGCAAGCGTACTCTGTTCACATTGTGCATAGGAGTCGGCGGCAAGCAGAAGGTCATCCACGTACTGGATGAGCGCAACGCCAGACTGCAATTTAAAGGAATCTAGTTGTCGTTTCAAAGCCTGGCAGTAGATACTAGGGCTTTCAGTATATCCTTGGGGAACACGACAAAATCTATATGATTTATTATTGAGCGTAAAACCAAACAGATATCTACTATCTGGGTGAACAGGGATGGAAAAGAACGCATTCTTTAAGTCAATAACACTAAAAGTGGTGGCCGTCGGTGGAACCAAAGTAAGCAAAGTCGTGATATCGGACACCACTGGGTATTGGGGAATGACAATTTTATTTATTTCACGCAAATCAATAATAAATCGGTAGATCTTGCCATCTGAGTCTCTCTTAAGAATCGGTAGAATAGGGCTGTTACAAACATTATAAGGGACCTCCTCCACCACCCCTGCAGAAATCAAGTCCTGAACAATATGTGTCAGTGCAATTTCACCTTCCTTCGAGATCTTATACTGTGGCACTCGTGGTAGAGGGGCCCCCTCCTTAACAGTAATGTGTATTGGTGGAATGCGCATCTCTCCCACATCCGTATCTGATGTCGCCCACAACGTGTGCGGCAGAGAGGCCAAAGCAGGGATGTCTAGAATGGCATAAAATCTGTCAGGTTCAGGGCAATCATCAGGGTCAGGGTAGTTGTCGTTCAGAATAACCCGCACTCCCTCTGGAGCGCAGCGTATTGTTGCTCGAAAATATTTAAGCAAATCAATGCCCAGGATATTGTCTGGGGTATGGGGTGATAACAAAAATTGGCCAAAACTAAAGTATTTGTCAATGCATAGTGCAAGGGGCTTGGACAATGGGCTGGGGTAGGGTGTGCCATCAAACCCTACACACGTAATCATTTCGCCAGACAGGGGAGCCCTCGGAACCAAGTTTTTCGACAGAGCGCTACGAGTAGCTCCTGTGTCGACTAGAAATTGATCAGTAGAACCCAAAATACCCGCTGTTACATATGGACCTTGCTGATCTACCGGCACTTCAACTGATTCCTTACCCCATCCTACGCAATCCTATGCATGCACATAATCCTGATGTTCCACATTCTCTCCTTCCGAAATCTGATATTGATTCCGTCTATCAAACGTATTTCGTTCGTCCTGGCCACGGCCCCTCTCCTCAACCTGTCTACGATCACCTCCGCCACCTCTCGTTCCAGTATAACTTCCTCTTGACCTTCCACCGCCTCGACCACGCTGGCTACGCTGTTCACGAAGTACCGGACAATCTTCGGCCCAATGCCCAAACTCCTTACAATAAGCACACTGATCCTCCGCAATGTCCGTACGACCATACGATGCATTACCTCCACCTCGTCTACCTCTATCATTCCCTCTACCCTGTGTTCCCCGAACCTGCGCCAACATCACCTTCGTTTTCAATTCCTTCGCCTTTTTCTCTACACTTTCTTTAGCCTCCACTTCCTGCCGCTCATAATACTGAGCCATAGTTAACAAGGACGCAGGGGTCGCCGTGGCCCAGGAACTTTCACTCGACTTCAATCGCTTTGCAATCTCTGGTAGGAGATTAGCTACATACTTATCTACAAACAAATGCCGACCCGTATCGTCTGTTAAAGATTGACCACTATAATCATGAAAGGCCTCCTCGAAGCGCGTAAAGAAATCTGAAACCGTTTCATCGGGTTTCTGTTTGCACGACGTTAACATGGTCCAATCAATCTTTTTGGAGGGAACAAGCGTTTTTAATTTATGCAAGATAGCTGCCGGGAGATCTAGGATTAGCTGACAAGGCTTACATGCTGGTTCCCTATCTAAATCTGCAGCATTTATTTCTTTCCATGTCCCCCCCAATATCGTTTCATCATTATTTTTACGAATCTGCCGCCACATATCAGGTGGTAATATCAACCCAAAAAACAAATCTATGTCCACGAGAGTCATCACACAAGACGATATAGCCCCCTCCACCCCTTCATAAAATGCCGCTGGATTCTTCTGAAGATCAGGTAAAGAATTTTTCAATGCCATGACATCTGCTCTATTCCATGGAGTGTAAACCCAGTTATACACAAAATACCCTTTCGCATCCTTTGACAATTTATCCTCATCCGTACCTTCCCCCCTCGGCGGAACATACAAAGGCGCAGCTTCACGCATAGGCATAACATGCAACGCAGAACTCTTATCTGAACCACGGAGAGAACACTCTCTGGCCTGCCCATCATGCTCCAATTCAGACTCCTTTTGTTTCCTTTTCCGCTCCTCCCGCAATCGAGTTGTCTCATCCCGCAGCTTGATCAATTGCGCAAACAGGTCATCGACATCTGAAAGATCAAAATCACCTTTAGTCAAATTTTCACGATACACTGACAACACTTTGGGCTCTAACGTATCAGAAAGGTCACGATATGCGCCTACAACCTCATCAGCCAAAGAAGACAGAAAATACATCAATTCAAGATCCGTCCACCCTGTTTTTTCTGATATCAATTGATCCTGAGTAACACTACGCTTATTCACTTTGCGAGCCCAACTACGTAGATGAGAGGACCTCTCCGCAGTAAACCTAAGAGCAGATACACCCTTCTTGCCCAACTTATCCTGTCCGCCATCATCGGAATCCACAGCTGGAGCCGTCGGCGTAACGTACGGAGGCGGTGACTGATCTAACAAAGAAAAATCATCAATTTCATTATTAAGGACAGGAGAAAGCGGTTGGCGAATAGGAAATTGACCAGTCGTTTGCAAATTACGTTCCCGTTCCTCCCTTTCTTTCTTCTCCTGAGCCTCCTTTTCCTCAAGCTGTGAAGCCTTATCCCGAGCAGCCTTGCGCTGCTCTTTGTCCGCCAAGGCAACCTCACGCTTCATTCGCTCACGCGCCGCTTTCTCCCACATTCGCACGCAATCAAACATGTTTTGTCTAGACCTGCGTTGAAACATACATTGCTCTACAAATTGTATTTTACTCAAATCGTACGACCCGTGTAGGGGCCATTGCAATTCAGAATCGGCTTTGGTGTATTTATGCCATAATTTACTGTACATAATAGGGGGAAGGCCGAACTTTATGTACATGTCCCTATTTGGAGTTCCCTCTGGGGGAGCCGGCTGTGATTCCGCTAACCTAATTGAGGTACCTTCTCCTAAACAACACATTCCTCGGAGTGTACTGAAAACAGGCATGTTCAAAAAGTATCACGAAAGCGTGACACCGGACAAAATGGCACTTACAGTTCTCCACACGATCGTGCCGCTCAAAGGGAAAAAAAAAAGAAAGTTAGAGAAACATCTCTACATGCCTGCCTATGTGAAGTGCACTACACATATAAGTTCAAAGATCACAAATTCACAATGTTAGCTAACTCAAATCAAAGGTCATAGGACTCGGCAAGCGTCCGAAGACTACCTCACCGATCACAAATCGCAGAACTTCAGTAAGCGTCCGAAGACTACCTTACCGAACACAAATCGCAGAACTTCAGTAAGCGTCCGAAGACTACCTTACCGAACACAAAGCTTACCAAATTCCCAACTGTCCAGATTCCAACTGCCAAGGTCTTGTAAGCCAAATCAGCCAAACGGCACTGTCTCAGCGATGCAGACACTTCGAAGACTCAGTCGGAGACCGGCGCCACCTGGAAGGTCAGATCGGAAGGAAAGGAAAAAACACTGTGGCAGCCAAGACTCGGGTCACTCGTGGCAGCGCGCGCCCATGGCGGGTTTCCAAGCCTTCGTCACGACCTCTCCTTCGGGCATCCGAGTCGCCGATGAGTCCCTTCGTGGTCGCCAATTGAAGTATTTAGGGGTTCCCAAGGCCTACACGCTCCGGAGATAACCCACTCACACTCAAGAACTGTTGGCACGGAAACTGTAAAATGCAAAGAACAAGTTTATTAAAACCCCATGGGGTGGTGGTACACTCAAACAGCACCCTTCGGTAATGCAAGAGGTATCACACCGAACATCGGTGCGACCTCATATTATATACAGTTTTGGGGCAATAAAAGATAGGCGGCACAAGTTAAGACACATTTTCGAGACATATATGGTCATGTTTTGGAATACTGCCAGCTCATTGGAGGGGGCACAACTCCGCTGGTCAGTTTGGTGCACATTCCTGAAGGTTTACGGGTCAGTGGGAGCTGCGCATGTGCGGCTTGACCAGTACTAAAAATAGCCTGTTGCTGGGCAGATAAGCGTGGTCAGTGGAACGGACAACGGACTAAAGGGCACGTCGGCCACGAGGCCGCTCATGATCTAAGATGGCCGCCGTAACATTCAAAATGGCGTTTATCATATATAGCCAAGTTAAGGAGGACAACGTGTAGGTTCAGCTAATCGCTAATGCGAACGGGCCAATTACGACAGAGTCATTGCCCCCAATGTGCGCTATGACTACAGATGGCTGTGACCTGTGCCGCCCTAACAATTCTTCCACAAAACTTTGCAGTCGGTCAATACACAGGCCGCCCTTCCCATGGAAGGACACCCTGAAACCATATTCCTCAGATGTGTGGATCGCATCACCTGTCGTGAATATGTCCCCGGCACGCCTCACGTATGAGTGGCCCACGACCCAGACCACTCGTCTTCCATTCCTTGTTCCTGAAGTGGTGGTTAGCTGACACTGGGCTGGTCCCAATTTCCGTCCTGCGTCACAGGCTCGTGAAACTGTAATCCAGCATTTCTCCTCCAGTTTAGCCAACAAGGAGGTCAATCTGTCAAATCCTATTGGGTGCTTGGTATCCTTTTTGCGCCCCTCTAAGCGCTGCCAGCCGCGCAGCGCCTTCCTGTCTACGAAGAAGTCCGTCGGGTCCCTGATACCATGGAGCCTTATACCGACTGGCGGTTGCCGCCGACCGGCCCTCCTCATGAAGTGCCACTAAAAATTGGTGACCCCATCTATGCTCCCATGCCGAGCCCAAAAAGGCGCAGTACGAGCGGAACCCCCCTTCATAAGCTTTCCTTGTCTTGGCCGCTAAACTGGCTGCCACGAGGTTTTGTAGTCTGGGGCGCCGATTTGCCATAATGCTTCGGGAAATGGCGCTGCCACTAGCTCCGCTGAGGGTAAACAATCCCTGAAAGCCTGCATTTTGAAACGAGAGAGCGCATCAGCTGCATTATTCAGTACACCCGGCACATGTTTTGCCCTGAATTGTACGTTTAATCTCAAGCATTTCAACACAATTTCTTTCAACAATCGCAATATCCATTTGCAGCGTGCTGCCTGCTGATTAATGCACTCAACCACAGTCATGTTATCGGACCAAAATACCACCGAGTGGTCTCTGAACTCCTCCGGCCATGCCGACAGAGCCACCCAGATGGGGAATAGTTCTAGAAAGCCAATGTTACTCGTCAAACCGCTTGTTTCCCACCATGCTGGCCATCTTTGGGCCGACCAATGGTTTCCAAGGATCGCGCCGAACCCCACGCTGCCCGCCGAGTCGGCCCATAAGCCTAGTTCCGCCGACGAGGCCGGGGCTTTCCTCCAGACTACTCGGCCGTTGAAATCCACCAGGAATGCCAGCCAAATGAGCATGTCCTGGCGAACCTCTGCCGACAGTCTCGTGCGATGGTGCCCTTCCTTGAGGCCAACCATGGCCTGGGCAATGGATCGTGAGAAAGGGCGAGCCATCGGCATAACCCTTAATGCAAAGTTAAGCTGACCTCCTGTTTGCTGTAATTGGTGCAGTGTCACTTTCTCGTTCCGAAGACACTGCAACAAGGAAGCCGTGAATTTAGCGACCTTCTTCGCCGGCAAGCGGAAGCAACCCTCCACGGAGTCTAGTTCGATCCCCAGAAACTCCAGGGAGGTAGTCGGCCCCACCGTCTAACCTGGCGCCAACGGTACCCCGAAACCCCGCATGAGCACGCAGAAATCCTGCAATGCCCGTGCACAGTCCTGAGAGCCTGCTGGGCCGAGAAACAGGAAATCATCAAGATAATGCATCACATGTTGGTGCCCTGTGGCCTTCGAGAACACCCATTCCAGAAATGAGCTAAACATTTCTAAATAGGCACACGAAATTGAACAACCCATCGGCATGCACATATCCATGTATTATTTGCCCTGAAATGTAAAACCCAGCAAGTGCTGATCCTGGGGATGCACCGGAAGCAACCTAAATGCAGATTCAATATCCAATTTTGCTAACAATGCACCGTGTCAGAATCGGTCCGTTTCGGGCCGCTGTCCGCGCAATGCGTGGGGAACGGAGACCTGGAAGGAACAGACTACAATCCCCAGAGGGCCATGGGGGTAATAGCGCGAGAAGTTACTGCGCTAATCAGGAAACATAAACCCCACGAACGGCACAAACGGAGCCGATAATTCAGGTTAGCCGGATTGAAGGGCTGCTGTGCATTTCTGCAAAGTAAACCGTGAGTAAGGATAGTGTGTTTCCGGCGGGGAACTCACGACGCCAGAGACACGTTTTTGGTACTATTGCTGGATACTTGTAAAGATTCCGGGAGTGACGGACACGGCTGTGTCTGTCAATTTCACTTCTCGGTTATCTTTTCCCGGAGGCTAAGTGTTGTGTACCGAGGGTTTGGGAAGCGCTGCTGCGCTTCTATTTGGTGAATATTCCTTGGATTCAGGACACAATCACTTGCAGAGTTGGAAGTTACTGAACTCTTTGAACTTCATAGATTTTGGGTGAAAGATTCAAGACTGTCATCACGGACTAATACTTGACATTTTCACTTCTATTTCAAAGATCGATATATTCTTGTGTGCTGAACTGATTTAGTTGAAAGGTGCAGTTAACCTTCAACTCAACATATTTTTTCCATGTTTCTTTTATGTTCCACAACTTGTTTGTGCTTTCTTTTCGAACTGCAGGAGAGGAAACAGGGGGGTACCTTGTAACTAAAGAGTGGATCAAGACAATTTCTGGTCAAGTATTGGTATGTGAGGTGGAATAAGCAACCTATGCTTTATGGTACATTTGTGGTGTAATACATGTGCCTGTGTGTTCTTTCCTTATTAGATGATTGCCACTAATAGGACCTTCCCTCGATCTCCTGCAGATAAAGATTTAGAATTTTCCTTTACAGGTAGGCCTGAGTAACAGTGGGGGATGAAAAGAATCTTGTTGATTTCTATAGAGTGTATTGGTGTTCTAGAGTAGATAGGGAGGGGTGTGAAACTAAATCCTGTGTTCTTTATCGTTCCAGATCTCCCTCCCCGCTGTCCCCTTCCTTTCCCGCGATTGCGGAACCCTCCTATTGGTCTGTGATTAATGCTGGGTCACGGGTGGGTTGCGTGATCGTGGGTTTGGTACTTTCAGCACAGCTCCGAGGAGAAGAGTGTCGGATCCTGACAGAATTATCGGCCCAAGGAGACGATCTTCCTCTTAGCTGTGTTGAAAGAAAATGGCCACTATGGATGACGTTTTGGCTGCCCTTGCATTAGTCCAGACGGAATTAGCCGCCTCCAATCGAGAGGTTGCTGCTTCCAGAGCTGAGAACGCTCAGATTAAGGCCCGGTTAGATAGCCTACATGCAAATCCATTCAGTGCAGGAGCTAGTACATCCACTCCTTCCTCTGTAGTGGTAGAAATGCCCACCCAGATTCCGCTAGCCCCCCCTGAGAGATTTTTTGGTGATAACAAAAAAGTCCAGGTATTTATGACACAAGTACGCCTACACTTCATGTGTAAACCTAAAATGTTTACGACAAATCAAGCCCGAGTGGCCTTTTTGATTTCATATTTGGGTGGGGAAGCAGCGCAGTGGGCAGTTCCCATAGTCAGGAGAGATGATCCCCTGTTACACGACTGGGATGAATTCCGGTTGGAGTTCGAGAAAACCTTCGATCGCAGAGCAGAAACGTTTTCTGCAGACCGTGAGCTGTTGGTTTTGAAGCAGGGCACCTCCGATCTGGTTTCATATCTGAACAATTTTCGCCGCTTGGTGGCTGAAACCGATTGGCCCGAGGCCAAGCAATCTGCCTTATTCTATCAAGGATTAAACGACGAAATGAAAGACGTGTTGGCACACATTGACCCTCAACCCCGTACATGTACCGCACTCATAGAACTCGCTCTTCGCCTGGACCACCGCATAAGAGAACGCAAAGGGGAGTTACGTAAGAAGGAGCCGGTGGTGATGGTACATGAGAGAACAGGGGGGAACAGTGAAAAATCTACATCCGCTCAAGAAGCGATGGAGATAGGAGCGGTTAGAGAGGCACTGTCCTTTAGCGAGAAAGAACACCGCAGAAAAAATGGACTCTGTTTATATTGTGGAAAGAAGGGGCACTATCTGCGGGAGTGTCCGTTTAAACCGAAACCCGGAAGGTTTAGGACTGGCCAGACCGCAGTAAGCACCGTGGAGGAGAAGTCGGGAAACTCCAAAGCTTGAGTGTGAATGGAGGGGAACCCTCAAGCCAAACCATTATCCCTTCAATTACGGCCTGTTGCGATCAAGACAAGAACCACGTCTTCCTATCTATGATATTGGTGATGGATACTGGAGAGCAAGGAGTAAAGGCTATGGTGGATTCCGGAGCCACTGGTGTTTTTATGGATTATGCAGAGGCAGAGAGGTTGGGCATTCCGCTCCTTGAAAAGAAATACCCGGAACCTGTATATGCAGTGGATGGTAGCGAGCTGATTGCAGGACCCATCAGATACCACACTCCAGAATATCGGTGCATTAGCAAGGACTTGCATCAAGAAACCATGTCATTTAATATCATCCAAGCACCACAATATGGTATCATCTTGGGTCTTTCTTGGCTTCAAAAACATGAACCATCCATTCATTGGACGTCGAAGACGATCGATTTTGTCTCTGAATATTGCAAAGAACATTGTATGGTTTCCGCTGTTAGCCCTTCTCAGACCCTGGCCAGGGTTTTCAACATCGCCACTGCCGCCGAGAAGGAGGTGCAACTCCCGTCGTACTATGCTGAATACGCAAAAGTGTTTAGTGAGGAACAGGCGGAGGCACTTCCCCCTCACAGACCCTTTGATTGTCGCATTGACCTTGTTCCTGGAGCGGTAATCCCGAACTGCAGGCTTTACGCGCTTACGGTTCCAGAAAACGAATACTTGAGGAAATACCTGGACAAATATTTGGCTTTGGGGTATATACGCCCCTCTCGGTCGCCGGCATCGTCGCCCTTGTTCTTCATTCCAAAAGCCAACGGGGACAAGAGGTGTTGCATCGATTATCGCGCATTAAACACCATCACGGTAAAAAAACAGTACCCTTTACCACTGATTCCGGTCCTACTAGAACAAGTCCGAACTGCCAATATTTACACAAAGTTAGATCTGCGAGGAGCCTATCATCTGGTCCGCATAAGAAAAGGCGACGAATGGAAGACCGCATTTAAGACACGGTATGGGCTCTTCGAATACCTTGTGATGCCCTTTGGATTGTGCAACGCCCCCGCCGCGTTTCAGTACTTTCTTAATGAAGTACTAAGAGATTATCTAGACCTCTTCGTAGTCGTCTACATTGACGATATCCTCGTATATTCCACCGAGACGAGTGAACATCAGTTTCATGTGAAAAAGGTGTTGGGTGCCCTGATGAAACACCATCTCTATTGTAAGATCACAAAATGTGAATTTCATGTTACCACCGTCGAGTTTCTGGGAGTAATGCTTACCCCTTCAGGCCAGGTCATGGCTGAAAGAAAAGTACAAGCCATAAAGGACTGGCCTTGTCCCAGTAATGTAAAAGACATACAGTGTTTATTGGGGTTTGCGAACTTCTATAGGAGGTTCATATGTGGATTCTCTGCCTTGGTAACCCCATTGACCCGTCTAACGAGGAAGAATGTGCCGTTTCACTGGAACACTGAGGCACAATTAGCGTTTGATGGGTTGAAAGAGGCATTCATCAAGGCTCCTGTTCTGAGACATGCCAACCCCTCTTTGCCGTTTATAGTTGAAGCGGATGCGTCTGAAGTCGCCTTGGGGGCGGTCCTATCACAACGACAGGAAGACACCGGCATGTTACACCTAATTGCCTACATGTCCAGAAAACTCAACCCTGCAGAAATCAATTATACAATAGCCGAAAAGGAGCTACTGGCTATAAAAGACGCTTTCGTTGAATGGAGGCATTGGCTTCTAGGAGCAGTTCATCAGGTGACAGTTTACACGGACCATCGCAACTTGCAATTCATAAGAGCAGCACGTCATCTGACGCCCCGGCAGTTGCGCTGGATGCTCTTCTTTGAAGAATATCGATTCATAGTCACCTTCAGACCCGGAACACTGAACAAAAAAGCAGACGCTCTGACCCGGCAGGAACATCCGGTATTACATACGCAGACCCCCGAAAGATCAATTATAGATCCTTCTAAAGTGGTGTGTGTGGCTCAATCCACCGATTTTGTGCAATCCTTGCGTTCAGGGATCCAAACATGCGTCTGGAGAACCTGGCTTAGACACCATCCGGAATGGCGGTTGAGACAAGGTGTGGCAATGAAAGGGAAACAAGCGCTAGTGCCCACAAAGACCTTACAACGTCTAGTGTTTCAATGGTGCCATGAAATACCGAGCGCCGGACACATGGGATATGTAAAAACTTTGGAAAAGGCTTTAAGACAGTTTTGGTGGCCCTCCATTCGACTGGACTTGAAAAGATGGGGAAATCAGTGCTCGCAATGTGCCAGGATGAAAGCAGATCGACAACAACCTCAAGGCCTTCTGCTACCTTTGCCAACCCCTGAAATGCCCTGGGAAAGCATTTCTGTAGACTTCATAGTGGGTTTGCCTAAAGACCAGGGGAAGACGGCCATCATAGTAGTTGTGGACTTTCTTACTAAGATGGGCCATTTTATCGCTTGTGATAGGGTGCCTACTGCAGGTCGCTTAGCTCATCCCCTTATAACACACATAGTTAGGTTGCATGGACTACCAAAAGTGATAGTGTCAGACAGGGGGGCCCAGTTCACTGCAGGGTTCTGGAGAGTATGGTGTGAAGAGTTACGGATCTCATCTTCATTATCCACCAGTTTCCATCCGCAGTCGGATGGACAAACTGAGAGGCTGAACCAGTCGTTGAAACAGTACCTCCGCTGTTATGTTCAAGCTGACACAGATTCTTGGGTGGATTGGTTGTGGGTGGCGGAGCTGGCCTACAATAGCACTTTACACTCTTCCACAGGTCATTCCCCTTTCTTTAGCAATTATGGTCACCACCCTAGGGTTACTCCTCTGATTCTCCCCAGACCCTCGGTTCGATTTCCTGATGTCAAGACACGATTGTTGCGCATTCGCAGGATACTTCTAGCGACGCGCAAGAATCTGGTTCGAGCCAAGGGGAGATACAAAGCTCAGGCGGATAAACACCGTAGGCCGAGTCCTGTATACAAACGTGGGGATCTGGTGTGGTTAGCCACTAAACACATCAAATTCCGTAGATATAGTGTATTTAACCCTAAGTTCATCGGGCCTTATAGGGTGGTGAGAATGGTGAATCCAGTGGCTGTGAAGTTACGTTTGCCTGCCCATTTGCACATTCACCCTGTGTTCCATGTGTCTCTATTGAAGCCTTCCAGAAGCCCTGTTCATCGTCCTCCCGTACCTGTGTGGGTGCAGAATGAATCTGAGTACGAGGTGTTGCGGGTGTTGGACTCCCGGTGGGTGAGAGGTAAATTGCAATACCTACTTTCATGGAAGGGGTACGGGCCTGAAGAGAATTCCTGGGAGCCTGCGGGGTCCGTGCATGCTCCTCGGTTGGTGTCCTGTTTTCACCGCCGTCATCCAGAGAAGCCTGCTCCTGGACAGCGCCCCTTGTAAAAGGGGGGTGTACTGTCAGAATCGGTCCGTTTCGGGCCGCTGTCCGCGCAATGCGTGGGGAACGGAGACCTGGAAGGAACAGACTACAATCCCCAGAGGGCCATGGGGGTAATAGCGCGAGAAGTTACCGCGCTAATCAGGAAACATAAACCCCACGAACGGCACAAACGGAGCCGATAATTCAGGTTAGCCGGATTGAAGGGCTGCTGTGCATTTCTGCAAAGTAAACCGTGAGTAAGGATAGTGTGTTTCCGGCGGGGAACTCACGACGCCAGAGACACGTTTTTGGTACTATTGCTGGATACTTGTAAAGATTCCGGGAGTGACGGACACGGCTGTGTCTGTCAATTTCACTTCTCGGTTATCTTTTCCCGGAGGCTAAGTGTTGTGTACCGAGGGTTTGGGAAGCGCTGCTGCGCTTCTATTTGGTGAATATTCCTTGGATTCAGGACGCAATCACTTGCAGAGTTGGAAGTTACTGAACTCTTTGAACTTCATAGATTTTGGGTGAAAGATTCAAGACTGTCATCACGGACTAATACTTGACATTTTCACTTCTATTTCAAAGATCGATATATTCTTGTGTGCTGAACTGATTTAGTTGAAAGGTGCAGTTAACCTTCAACTCGACATATTTTTTCCATGTTTCTTTTATGTTCCACAACTTGTTTGTGCTTTCTTTTCAAACTGCAGGAGAGGAAACAGGGGGGTACCTTGTAACTAAAGAGTGGATCAAGACAATTTCTGGTCAAGTATTGGTATGTGAGGTGGAATAAGCAACCTATGCTTTATGGTACATTTGTGGTGTAATACATGTGCCTGTGTGTTCTTTCCTTATTAGATGATTGCCACTAATAGGACCTTCCCTCGATCTCCTGCAGATAAAGATTTAGAATTTTCCTTTACAGGTAGGCCTGAGTAACAGTGGGGGATGAAAAGAATCTTGTTGATTTCTATAGAGTGTATTGGTGTTCTAGAGTAGATAGGGAGGGGTGTGAAACTAAATCCGGTGTTCTTTATCGTTCCAGATCTCCCTCCCCGCTGTCCCCTTCCTTTCCCGCGATTGCGGAACCCTCTTATTGGTCTGTGATTAATGCTGGGTCACGGGTGGGTTGCGTGATCGTGGGTTTGGTACTTTCAGCACAGCTCCGAGGAGAAGAGTGTCGGATCCTGACACACCGGGGCCTAAGTGATTCAACATTACCACTGCGTCATCGAAAGATGCATACCTCACACTGCAAATGTCTGGATCGATCGCCTCATTGACGGAAGCCCCCCTTGGTGCCGACAAATTATGGATGAGCCTGTATTCCCCCGGGTCCTTTTTAGGCACTACCCCTAGTGGGGAACACACAAAATCGGCCGTTGGTGGGTCACTACAAGGTCCTGCAACCCGCCCCAAGCCAACCTCTTTGGCGATCTTTGTGGCGGCAACCGCCGGGTTGTGCTGAACTGACAGTTGGTTCTTACATGAGGGGACCCCCCGAAAATCACCCGCCGGGATCCTAAAGCCATACGAGAAGCCATCTCGCAGGATCCCAGCGGACACATGATCAGGGTATTTGTTCAACCACGGGGTCAAAGCCAGAATATCTACGGGCGATTGTTTGGACTTCCGCGGCACCGTATCAATCCTGCTTGGTACCCCCTTTTCCTCCAGTACCATTGGCTCTGGATCGGCAGCTAGTTTCGGGGTGGGAGGTGTTATCACAACGAGAGCAAGCATGCCTGAACCTACACGTTCCTTGCGGCCTGCTACACGTTCCCTTATTGAAACCCCAACACACTCCTCGCTTATTTCCGTTCCCACCCGATCTAGGCTGAGACTCCCCCCCGTAGGTTGGTCGAAAGGGCTGGGGATGTTTCTGTTGAAAGGCCCTGGAGCCGTTTGCGCTCGACCCTGATCCACCCGCTGATCCCGTCAAGAACTGCCCATGCCACGACACAGTATCCAAACAATCCCAAGACAGTGTTTCATTAAACTCTTTCGCTTTTCTAAAAGCCATGTCATACCTTTCCATTCTTCTCCTCCATACTTCTCATGGAAGCCCGTGATCCTGCTCTGGTAGCAAGCCAGGTCACTCAACATTTCTGGTGTTCGTTCAGCGATAATTGCTACAAAAATAGAAAAGGCCCTGATCCAGTTCATCATAGACTCTTCGACCCTGAATTCTGCCATTTTCGCCCGCCATACACTGGGGTGCCATAAGTCCTTCTGAGTCTTGGCATATTCTAACTCTCGATGATCAGTCAACAATGAAAACATGTTTATGTATTTATTAGCCCACACCAGTTCCTTAGTTGCTATGGGAATATGTTGCGCCAAGCTTTCCCGCCTTGAGGGTACCGCGCCCTCCCCCATCATTGGGAGTGATCTCTTACCGGCTTACGCCGCACCTCCAGCCGTGTCCGTCGAGTTATTCTGGTTTTCGACAACGACCACCTTCCCCACCTGCGGAGAAATAGAAGGCACGTCCGCTGTCCCAGCACCCCTTGTCTGCCTTAGCTGCTCGATAATCTGCCTAGCTTCTTCGGCTGGATCTTCCACTGCCGCGGATCCCCCCGTTCCCTTATTCAACCAGGGTAACACAGCCGCCAACTGAAGCGCTAGTTCGGGATGCATTTGGTTGTCATCCAGCGGTGTGATAACCACAGGGATTGGCAATTCCCCATCCGGTGTGGGTACCGGGCTGGACGCTGGAGCTACTGGGACCAATGGGACCTCCATCGGGACTGGGGCCTCGCTAGGACCCGCTTTCCCTTTCCTCTTTTTCCCCTTATCCCCCCCTGGAGTAATGTTTGGCAAAGCAGGCCCCACGATCCTCTTAGGTCACCCTGAGGGCCCCGCTTGGGCCTCCACGTGTTGCCGGAGGTCCGCCAAGCCGCGACCCAGCTGGTCTACTTTACCGAATTTTCTGTCCATCGCCGACACTCGGTTCACCAGTGTGCGCAGCATTCGTTCCATCTCGGAGCTCTTTCCAATCTTCTTGTCAGGCATATCTGCGTTCTGCTTTATCTATGCCCGTTGTCCTGTAGCGACTCGCCTCCAGCTATGCCTTGACGACTGAAACAGAAAAAACAACGATTACACGTTCAAACAACTGCAGCTTGTTCCCTTGAGGGCTCACGAGCGACGAATGGTGCAGCCTTCAGAGCGCAGGAACAAGAGGACACTTCCCTGGATTCCCACGCCTTTTATCCAGCAGCGGGAAGGCGGGGCCGCGACCCCATCCCGCCCATAGGTGCACGGACTACCGGGCGGGTGTTTTAGGACAACCCTTTTAGGCGGCGGGGGCGTGCTCCGACCACACCGCTATGGGCATACCGGCGGGAAAAGCCCCCCGCCCGCAACGGTTTCCCGGGGGATTGGGCACCCAGCCATACGTTCGGGGTGACCGAGTGGTCGCCCCTTTCCAATCAATTAATACTCTTGCATCATAACATCTAATACCTTTTTAGTAATTTGCTTCAATTGTTTTACTGGCAGTGTCCTTGGCTAAATCCTGAATCTAGTTGAATTTGCGCGCTAGTATTATTAAACCTCTCAACGCTCTCATCAGGTCATTGACTTTAGTCATAAATTTAGGGTTGTCTACCATGGGGGCGTAATAATTCACAAGATTACAAATATGACCATTTACCCAAGACTGTGATCCACATCCAATTACCAAAAGGGTACATCTGGACATGAATAATGGGCCAATCTAGCCCTCGGCCAAATTGCAAAAGCCCTCATGGCCAACCCAGCAGAAGCAAAATATGCCTTTATATAATTTCAGAAACTTTGAGTGAGTCTCTTGAGAAAACAATATTTGAGGTGCAAAAGTAAAGCCCCATACTTTTTCGTTTTAGATATCCCATTTACATTGACTGAGTTTAAATGTACTTCAACCCTCATTTCCAAAAGACCTTTTCATACACAGAAGCAAAATTTAAAAAAAACTTTTCTCCAACAGTACTTTTCCATCTATGATTCCGCTCTTTTTTAATATATGTGTGCCTTAACACTAGCACCTCCCCCATGCTAGTCCTCCACCTTTGAATAGAAGGAAATAGCCCAGAATACCACTCTCGATCCTCCCTACAAATGTGCCTGGATAGAAACACCTGCTGGGTGCGATGTGGAGCAGCCTGAGTGAGGAACCCACCTCTCCTCACACCCTTAAACATAAACATAACAGTACATCTATCCAGCTTTAATTTGTTTCCTCTTTTTAAACTTTCTAGGTAGAGATAGTGGAACATTGCTTGAACTTCTCCCAAATTTGCGAACATGAAATTTGCCTTTTACTAACACCTGGAGTTTAGACTGTTGTGGTATCACAGCCTGTGCACCATGGGCCTTAAATGCGCCTGTCCGTGCCTGGACTGGGCCAAGGGCCCCCACCCCTGGACCAACTCACTCAGAGAATAAGGTAATAACTTACTCAGGTAGTGACCTCAAATAGAGATATATACTTTTATCAGGGAACATGACCTTGATGTGATGTTTATAACCGAAGCTTGGACAGACGTATCCTCAGGTCCAGACCTCACGGTTGCCACTCCTGAGGGTTACAAATCCGTCAGTCAAGATAGACCCATCAAAAAAGGGGGAGGGCTAGGGATAATCCACCGCAAAAAATATTCCATTAAAATTGAAAATATATCTCTTCAAACTTGCGAAGCAATGAGCTTTTCCATCCTGCTCACCCCTTCCCAAATCTTCAAAGACATCCTGCTGTATTGACCCCCAGGATCGCAGGCTGCCTTCCTTGTCTCACTGAACAAATTACTGGAACTTGTGGCCACTGAACCCACCATTACCATTCTGGGTGGCTAATTTTCATCTCGAAAATACACCTGATAACGATACAATCTTGCTATTATCAGAATTAGAGGCACTGGGTCTCTCACAACAAATAGTTGACCCTACACACATAGCTGGACACACGTTAGATGGCCTTTTCTCCAATGCACTAAATATCTTCGTAAAGACCATTTTCCCCCTGGTCTGGACAGACCACTACGCCATTATTTTTAATATTATTATTGACAGAAAATCAATATCGGACACTGCTCCTACGCCCCATATACCCACTAAAGCTTGGAAGAGTATGGACCCTGATCTACTCAAAATACACCTAACCCTTACCCAACCGGAACCCTGCCCAGATCCTGATTTAGCAGCATCAAACTACTCTATCTGGCTGAATAATGCTTTTGATGTACTAGTGCCAAAAACCGCTGCTCTCGATCAGCCCCCTGGTTTTCTGAAACATTAAGAAGACAGAAGAAAATCTGCAGGAATCACGAAAGGCAGTGGCGTAAAAACTACAATAATCAAGAGAAAACTTGTTACAAAGACTCCCTCAACAAATACAAACTATTAATTGCTCAGGAGAAAAGCATGTACTACATTACTCAGATTGAAACCGCCCAAAATTCCAGTAAACAGCTTTATCAGGTAGTTGCTAAATTATCTGGACAAGTCCCAAACTGTAATCCAGCTCCTTCTCAGGCATTATGCAACTCCCTTGCTGAACAACATCTTCATCAATTTCTCATCTCAAACCCATAAAGATAACCAGCCATTGAATCATGAACCTCCCGGAATGTCAACACTCCTTAGCAAAATTTGAAAGCACCACTCCTGAACAGATTTCAAACCTAATAGCTACTATTAATTCTGGCTCTGCTATCGACCCCTGTACCCCATCAATACTTAAGCCACTAGCGGACTTAGTCGCACCCACACTGTCTAACATCTGCAATGCTATGTTTGAATCAGGCACATACGCAAAGATTTGAAAAAAAAACATTATTAAACCACTACTAAAAAAATCTAATCTGGACCTGAACAAACCTAAGAACTATAGGCCAATAGCAAGTCTTTCTTTCCCTGCCAAAATTTTTGAGAAAGTAATCCATACACAGCTCTCTATACATATTGAAGATCGCCAACTCTTGGATGATACTCAGTTTGGCTTCCGTAAAGGCCACGGTACAGGGACTGCATTAATTAAGGTATCAGAGGATTTAAGAATCACTCTCGATCAAGGAGGAACAGCTGCCTATATACTGCTGGTTTTATCAGTAGCTTTTGACACAGTCGATCTCACCATCTTGATCGACTGTGTCTCTCACATGGGCATCCATCAGACAGCCAAAGCTTTACTATCTTCCTTCCTTACCGACCGTACTCAATCGGTAAACATTGGCTCCTTTAACTCCTCTCAATTAGCCCTCCTGTGTGGTGTCCCCCAAGGATCATCCCTAAGTCCGACACTCTTTAATATCTATGTGTCGGACTTAGCTAAAGTCAACAAATCACACGGGGTGGGACTAACATCCTATGCCGACAACACCCAACTGGTGCTCAAGGTACATAATGATGGTGACATAGTAGCAGCCAAATTTCAGAAGGGCATGCTCGCCATCAGCAGTTGGATGACCACATACTGTCTCAAGTTGAACTCTGTGAAAACAGAGGTCATGATATTTGGTAATTTACTGCCTACCTGGTCACCCAGTTGGTGGCCTGCGCCACAGGGCCCTCCCTCAGTACCTGTCACCAAAGTCAGAAACCTGGGTGTCATATTTGATGACAGGTTGTCCTTTGCACCTCACGCAAATACTGTGGTATCATCCTCATTCTTCAAGCTGCAAATGATAAAAAAACTACTACCATTCTTACCCCTAAATGCAGGGAAAACACTGGTTAGCACTCTAGTAATGTCTACCATCGACTGTTGTAATGCTCTTCTTATGAATGCCCAAAACAAAGTCATTAGCCGACTCCAACTTGTTCAAAACGCTGCAGCCAGAATGCCATCTGGAACCCGGAAACGACAATCTATCTCGCACATCATCCGACATAATCATTGGCTTCCTGTGAGAAACCGCATAAAGTTCAAGGCTCTGTATATTGCCTATAAGGCATTTCGCAAAGCTGGTCCCCTCCTCCTCAACAATGCCTTAGAAACATATGTTCCCTCTAGAGACCTCCGGTCCTCCACGGCTAATCTCCTCTTGATCCTCCTTACAAGAACTGTTACCTGGGGAGATAGACGCTTTACCGTGGCCACTGCAAAACTCTGGAACAACCTACCAGCCGAGATTAGATCTAGCCAATCTCGATTGGGTTTCAGAAAAAAGACAAAAACCTGGTTATTCAACCAATAGAAGGAAGACAAGAACCGGTTACTCAGGTAGCGGCTCCCTGATATATGATACTAGTCCACGATCCTCTAGCGCTGAGACACCCATGGATATTTGCGCGCTCTACAAATTGCTGAAAAAAATATAATAAATAAATACATAAATAAAGGAGCTTCACAAATTCTGTTCAATGCTGTGCTACTGCAGCAGACATATCAGAGAAAATTCAACAATAGGGTACTTCGTTGGTGAAAAATTGTTTTCTTTGATTGGCTCTACAAAGTATCTGTTCCTTAATCAGCAAAATGTATCAAATATGTCCAGGGCAAGTTCCAATTTGGGGATCGATGAGCAGGTACCCTATGGGATCTTATAATTGTCAAATCACCTGAGATTTCTGGTACCAAATGATTCTAAATAAATGTCTCAACCCATTGAAAAACTTGGGCCCCTACACAACCTTCCAGGACTCCCCCCAGACATAGAATAGAATGCTGCAAATGGTTTTCCAGTTCATCAATCATATTTTCCAACAACGATGTATCTTCCTCACAAGATTGGATTGCTGCTGCAATATAGCCATTCGATCCTCAAGCCACAATATCCTAGACTCCGCCTCCTGCATCCTTACCAGAAAGCTTGCAACTGCTTTCTCAATTTTCGTTAGGCAATGACGCAGGGATTCGTTCTTAAATGCTTGTGATGCTTTTAAATCTCTTATTTCATCCAGAAATAAGGTTAAGCATAGTTTTTAAATCCCATTGTTGGATCTGTTGATCATCAGGCACTAGATTAGACAGCTGGGTCCTGGAGTTACTTTCAATAGTAGCCAACAATTCCACTCTGTTTGGATCTGTTAGCAAAGACTGGAGCACTTGCTGAAAATCTAGAGTATTCTGATTTAGAAGATTGACCTTGGAGTTGCTTTCTATAGCTGCTGTGTCACCCAAGCCATGCTGCAGGCATAGAGGATAATTAAATGTCCTATTTCTAAAAGTTGAATATTCAAAATGATAATGAAAAATTCAACTTTACCATTAAAGACTGTTTATCATTACAATTCAATAGATACCAAACATGACATAGCCCCAGCTCCCAATTAGTAATTACAACTTATTAAATGTAATAAGGAATCCCCAATGTTATCTTATTTGAGTAGTCGGCCTCACTGTATCTAAAAATGAATTTAGGAGTTTTTCATTACCGGGACATGTAAAACCTAAAATGACTTGTCCAACCTTTTAAATACACACACCCTGTCCTATGGGCTACCTAGGGCCTACCTTAGTCATGATATGTATTTAGTAAAAGACATAGCCAGGGGGATTTAATGCAAAGTCAACATGGCAGTTTAAATCTGCATTCAGACTTCAATGGTAGGTCTGGGACATGCTTTAAGGGGCTACTTAAGTGGGTGACACAGTAGTGCAAACATGCACACTGGTAGCATTTAATTTTCAGGCCCTGGGTATGTGGGATCCCACTATAAATTAAATATGGCAATTCGGTCTTTGCCCATCAAGCTATGTTTTGGGTAGCGAGCAAGAGCATTTTAGCACTGGTTAGAAGTGGTAAAGTGCAAAAAGTCCTAAAGCCAATAAAAATACATTTCAGCAGAAATTGGAGGTAAGTAGGAAAAATATTTGCAGGAAGACCGATCTGAGACTGATAGGTCTAACAAATATCAATATGGATGTTGATGTCCCTTAGTATGGAAAACTGGTACAATTGAGAACATAGGGGAGAAGGATTGTTGTGCACAATAGATCAATGCCCCCAGAAAGAGCAAGTGTAATTAGATCAGTCCCTGCACTTTTGATAGCTTAATGTCTTTGATTACTGTGCAGGTCAATTGTGACCATGAGTGTTAGCTAGCCCTCTCAATATAAAAGCAGACACGTTTTGGTGGAAAATCAAGATGCTAATGCAAAAGTATTGGCTATATCTAGCATTGCCAGTATTCTCTGAAAAAAACTACATCTGGGTCAGATAAATTGATAAAATAAATAAGTGCAAGCTGTGTTTAGGAAGGGAGCGAATGTTAATCAGTTTTCATTATAGGCTTAATGTTCTGGTTGTGAGGTTGGCCTCATAAGCCTCTCACTGGATGGTGGATTACTAATCTAAGGTGTGTTTACAGACAGGAGACTGGATCCTTCATTAAGAGTGAGTGTCAGGGCCGGACTGGGACCCAAAACCGGCCCTGGCAAAGTGCTCAGCTGCTCCCCCCCTCCCCAGGAGGGGTTGGGGGTGCCACGGAGCTCTTTGCCAGGGCTGCAAAAACGGCCCTGTAACAAAATCGGTCCCCAGGGGCTCAAAACCGGCCCCCATCCGTGCGGCGCACCGGGGGATTGCCCGGTGCCTGCTACGGCCAGTCCGGGCCTGGTGAGTGTGCCTGTAAGGAACAATTATCTTGATACTGAAGGGAGACAAACTTTGCAGAGGAGTAGGTGATTTTCGAAAGATGATCGGAGGCCCAGGGTTTTGATGCATCTTTGGCACACCACTGGCACCCACTGCACAAACATGCTTAAGACACTCTTTTAAAAGACACTGTGCTCAAGGGACCTCACTTTTTGATTGTGTTCATATGTGAGAAAGTGGTGCTAAAGGGGTGCACAACACAAGAGAGGAAATGCAGTCCATCAGCTTCTGTGGCCAAAAGGCACGTTCCCTCGCAAGGGTCACTACAAAGAAAGGGAATACAATTAAGTAAAACATGGGTAAAAGGAGAAAAACATTAAATAAACGTAAAAGAAGGTCTTCCTAGAGTCTAATTTGTACTGTATTTTTAGGTTTCGCATGGCCGTAGCACTGCGAAGCAGTGCTCCGCCCAGGCGAAATTTTATGATCCTACAGTATGGGGCTTTGAGGCTAGCCATTGGAAGAGATTGGCTGTCAATCACTATTTTCCCATCGGAACGCGATTCGGGGGCATTTCCGTGTCTTTTTTTAAGTCCCGCCCTCTCCTCTTTCCATTGGCTGGAATTTTACCTTCCAGCTAATGGGAAGGGGAGGGCACGAAAAACACGCCCCCGAATCTGCCGGCCCGGGACACCCCTCGTGACGTCATTCCCCGGGCCGGGCTGCGATTGGCTGCCCGCCCGGGACCTGACCTGTTTTTAATTATTTTCATTCGCTTCCTGTATTGTTAATCATAGTGTTCGATTATCATATTTTTTCACCAGAATTCGTGTTGAGTCCTAATACGATAGATATTTATGTACTGGATCATATTTATTGACCTTAAAGTTGGACTGAGTTCTCTCGTGGTGAATAGTGCATTGGCCTATTGTGCCTTCAGTGGTCAGTCAGAGATGGCTGCTTCTTCTGAAGTAGCTGATTCGCCGTTTGCAAGAACGGGGCCGCTGTCTCGAGCGCAGATGAGGCCTTTGAAGCAGACTGACTGGTTTGTCTGCCTCGATATCTCTTGCTTGATGGCACTGTCATTGCAAATTATTATAAAACATGTGACTGTGATTAGCACCCTCTACACTGCTGTACACAGCTCCCTGGCGGCAGCTTCCAGTAACAAAAGGCGCCCTCCCCGCGTTTCTTCAGAGCTGTCAGACCGAGGTAGCTGAAATTTGCAGCCTGCGGAGAGGGAAGTTCTTAATTTGTCCTCTGAAGAGGCCCAACCGAGTCCATAGCCCGCGCTCGGCTCCCCACATACCGCAGCAGCCTGCACAGGCGGTTGGGAGGCGGGAGGGTCGAGGCGAGCTCGCGCAGCCCTGCGCTCCACGGCGTGCTCGCAGCTCTGCTCCCTACGCCGTGCTCGCCAGCGTTTAGTGACTGCTAACTAGATTGGCAATTATGATAGATGTATTAATTGTGTGGACGCATGGCAACTGGGAACTGAATTCAATCAACTGGTCTCTCAAAAGTCGCAGAGTGGCGGTCAAATTGGAGCAACTTATGTTCTCTGCAACCCCGTGACAAACCTCCGAGATGCGATTAAGCCCTTATTCAGTTTTCATGCCTCTCCTAAACAAAATACAAATAAGAATGCCTCGACAAAGGACACAGGCAAATAAAGGCATGGGTCTTTTTTAGTTGTTTACCTTGAAATGTATTAGCTCCCAGTGTTTCCCCAAGTGGAGGTGTTGGCGGGAGCCATCAACAGCATCGTATACAAAGCTATGGATTCTTTTATAATTGGCACATTTTTTTCAACAATTTAACCAGCTTGTAGGGACATATGTCACTTATTTAAATGTTAAACAAACTGGGTAATTAGATGGTACATTTTCATACAAACATTATTAAAAGTTAGCAGAGCAAGTCATTTATAAATTAATTTTTCGAATCAAACTCCCTTTATAGCTCCTTGCCAACATGTTCAGCATATTCTTTTAGGAGTTCCCATTAGCTGGAAGCCCTCTCCTTGGGAAGTTCGGATTTACAATTTTAAATAGGTTTTGAAGAACAGTACTGCTCATAGATGTGCCACGTCTCACGACAGAATCACTGTGGCCTTTGGGGCACCTTACTACATCTTAGATTTATTTTAATGGTAGCATCTTTAGCCTATAAAAGGGTTCTCTTGTTAGTGTTCAAACAGAACTAAAGTGGAAAAAGATTACATTTGCATAGAAAACAAAAATGAAAGTAAACAGACTAAAGTCTAAAATTGCTGCGGACATTGTCATACTCAGAAAGCAACTAAAAGTGAATTAGGGAGGTGGCACATCTTAAGCACCTCAATGCAGGATGTACAGGGATTGGACAAGGACATAATGCCCGTGGGGCAACAAGTCCTATTTGTATGATTCTCATAGGGAAAAGTTGAATCAGCACATAAAAATCCAGGAAACAACACAAATCCTTGTAGGATATCATAACCAACTTATAATAGATGCCAAAGCTCACAGATAAAACCTGCTGACCGCACACCCTAGGTGTGTGTAGAGAGTTGTACATTTGTATTCTTTAGTACTGTGTATTTACTGCTTATTAATAAAGTTGTATGTATATTGAATATGGGGTAATTAGAATGCATTAGGTCACTATGCTCTGTAATCTGGAATACTAGCTGTGGATGATTCACTATTTGCCTCTCTGCTTACTGGAGCTGTGTGGGTTTCTCCTTCTGGAATAAATACTATTTTACTTGGAACAAACCTTGTCTCTCTCTCTCTCTCTCTCTCTCTTTCTCTCTCTCTCTCAACTAAGTCCACAGTGTGGTGCGCCTGACTCACACAATCAGCAGATGAAGAGTCCATTCCAGTCCAAAAGAAAAATCTGTTCATAAAATGCACCTGCCTAAATGTGGCAAAGCAAAGGGTTGGAGCTCAGCTCGTTCTGTAGGATTCACATGGCCTCTTTTCAGTATATTGGCACAGTGATGACACCATGGGTGCCTCAGTAGCTGCTATTCTTAAATCATTGACTTGATCTTTTCCTTTGACACCTTTCACTTTGTGTATGCCATCACACCATGCCTCTGCCACTAGCCCTACTTATTGCTTCCCCTTCCTTTTCTCCACAGGCCCCTAGTATTTAATCGTTTGCGGTCTTTTTCTGCTACTTCTCAGTCTGGTTCTATCTATTTTTCTTTTTTGATTTATGCTCCTTTATAAGAATGTATTTGTTCACCTTTGTTATGATGATGGTTTTTGGGTTGGATGATTACACCTTCTTATCAAGTTTGTATACGACAACATATTTAAGAAATATTTTCAATATTCTTACTTTTGATATTCATGAAAGTGAATCCTGAATGTTCTCCACTCAATATTCTACTTTGTGTTTAGTCTAATTAATTCAAAGCTCTTTCTTGGATACTCAGTTGCACCTATCACCGGATTTCACAGAGTTCCATGTCTTCTGGTTACTTTGCAATTCTCCTGATAATATTTTACAATGTCGTTTCCATGAGCTGAATGTTGCAGAAATATTTTATTCACTTTACTGGTACATTCATTTGCTGGTTGACGTGCACTGGGTCAACCCCGTTAGTCCTAAACCTTGGTCCAATAATGAGCGCCGGAGCCACCTTCTGCAACAACCGGTACAAATGAAGAGCTGCCACTATGTTCATTGGTCTACTTCCACATAATCCTTTCTTCCTTTTATGTTCCTGCTGGCACCTCACTCCCTTTCGAAGTTGATATGTGTTATGGTTCACGCTTGCATTCATGTTCTGCCTCGGCCCCCTCTTATCCACTACAGGCCTCGGTCCCCTCATAATTGAGTCCTACATCTCAAGTCCCTCACTTATCTGACCTGCACCTTTCTCCTCTCTCTCGCGTGGACAGAGTCTCATTTCTCTCTCTTTTCTTTATGATGCATCACACGATCTTCAACCATTTAATTATTTTTTTTATATTCTTTTTATTAAACAAACAGATGTCCAGCAGCACATTACAAACCTATTCTGAATGATGACACTTTTCTTGTCTACCATTGGGTTCTTGTCAAAACATCAATAACTTTCGGATCTCAAGTCTATTAGCATTTTGCCTTGTACGCTGCTATTTCTATTTACCGTATCTTATACCCGTTACATGATTGCATCATTTCAGGTCCCTCCGTGTTCTGCATTTCTACTCCAAATTTTACCCCACTTCCCAGGGCATCCTCGGCTCTGGTAGGCCACCTTCTCTGCTGCACAGCACCAGTCGAAGTCCTCCTCCCATTCCTTGACCGTAGGGGGTTGCAGCGCCCCCATCCCCTAGCCAGCAATTTGATTCTTTGGTCCACTTTCCCTCCCATATTGTCTCTTGAAACGCCTCTCCATCCTCCCTGTATAAGGCCCGTATCCATTGCATGTTGTGTTCAACTTTTGTAAGAAAGTTGGACCTTGGTCCCTTCTGGTATTTATTTAGTTTCAAATAGCATGAATATTAACCAGGTGAGAATTTGAGCTCTTATCAACCAAAGGGATAAAGTGGGGCAATCTTTGGTTACATAAGTCACAGAATTTTCATATGACATAATTACATTTGGTAGGAGTTCAAGAGATGGTCGTTGGTTACAAACGTAGAATAATCTAATTATACATTCAGATTCAAATTACTCTCAGTGGAGAATCAGGAAGTCTTAAGTTGGCATCGGTGAAATGTAATTACGTTAGTAAAATATGGGGAAATTTGTGACATTTTGCATTATGTAATATTGTATAATTTTCACTCACAAGAGACTGGTTCATGCAGACGTCTCGCTGAAGGACTTCTTCTGATCAAACTAGTCTATTGCCAGCATCTTATTTTATTTTTTGGTTTTTTTTTTGTTTTGCGAGAAGAGAGTCAAAAAGCTGTGGAAACATAATTTTGTGTAATTCCGTAAGATATTCATGAAATTTAAATAACTTTTACAAAAATGACAGCCCATGTTTTAACCTGAGTCAGGAATATTTGAATCTTCCATCAGGTTCGTAAGGTAATACAGTAGGGTACATGGTTCGCTCTAGACAGCGAGCCTGCAGGGCCACTCAGTTTCATTCTTCATGCAGCTCACAGAGGCATTAGGAGTGCCTACATACAGCAGTGTGGAAGATAATTAATGAATAAAGCTTTGCTGACAGCATTCAGTCTTTTATCTGTGCTGCAGTAAACGCTCTCCACACTATCTACTCGCTATACTCACTACAGTACTCTGCAACTCTCTACTATTCACTACTCATCGCTGCTGTGAGCAGTCGCTCCCCTGGCTCCCTGCTCGAACTGGTTTTTGGTATCGTTATACTGCGCTTGAAATTCCTGCTCTGATACTTAGAACGCGATAATTGCACAGAGCTGCGCTTGGGATCTGGCTTCTTACTTTTAGCGCGTTATTTTGCACTGTAACGATTAGCTTTAAATGTGCCTCATTTTGTCTGCATAGATCAATTGTAATTGTTGCGCATTTAATTTGAGTGTGCCTTCGTTGCTCTCTTCTGTGGCGCTTTATTTGTAGTGCTTGGCGCTTTGCTGCTCGTGCTTTACCACACGCCGCCATTTGGTTGTTGTTGTTTTTCCCTGCAAGCCCGTCCTCTAGAGCCCGCCCCGCCTCCCAGCTGAGCACCCCTCGCCCCTCCCCCTCCCCCTCCCCCTCCACCCATTTATGTCAGATGCACCCGCGCGCAGCGTTTACGCGCAGCGACCACGCCCAATCCGCGCCGAAGGTGCGCCAATGGTAAGCCCGTCTACGCCCGTCCACGCCTGGACCGCGCCCAGCGCCAGACCCCCTGGCCCTTGTACCCCCCACCCCACCCGCATCACATACACCGCCTCCACCCTCCTAGCCCTAAACCCCGGCCGCCCCTCCAACTGCGTCCAAGCCGCTCCCGGACACATCCATGGACCCTTCTCTTGCCTCTCCTGCAAGTTCAACTGCACAAACAACAACCCCTCACCCACGAACACAAAACAGTTGTCTGACACCAAACACCTACAATGCATCCTGCTCAACACCCGCTCAGTCCAAAGGCACGCCATCGACCTCTGGAATCTGCTTGACACCATCTCTCCAGACGTCGCCTTCCTAACTGAAACATGGATGAACGCCACATCAGCCCCAGATATCACCATTGCTATCCCGGAAGGCTATAAGATCATCCGTAAGGACCGTACCGACCAAACAGGAGGAGGCATCGCTATCGTCCATAAGAATTCCATCCGCATCTCAACCAGCTCTGACGTCAATCTCGCCAACTCTGAGCACCTTCATTTCCTGATCCACATCGACCCCAAGACCACACTCAGAGGCACCCTCCTCTACAGGCCACCAGGTTCCCGGGCACAATTCAGTGAGGACATCACGGACTTCATCACGCCACACGCCCTCCCCTCCGAGGATTACATTCTTCTGGGAGACCTCAACTTTTACCTTGAAAAGAACAATGACCGCAACACCACCACCCTTCTGGACAACCTCGCCAACCTCGGACTCAAACAACTTGTCACTACCCCCACCCACATCGCAGGTCACACACTTGACCCTATCTTCACTTCCAGCAAACATATCTCCTTCAGCCACACGACAGCTCTCCTCTGGACGGATCACAGCTGCGTTCACTTTACCTACAACAAGACCACTTCCAACAACCATCCTCAACCCACTCTGCGAAGAAACTGGAACAAAATCACCATCGACCAGATCTCCTCATCACTTCTTCAAAATCCCCCCGCCCACTCCTCAAACCCTGACCAAGCAGCCATTAACCTCACCCAATGGCTCTCCAACAGCGCCGACACCCTAGCACCATTGAAAAAACATCAAATCAAACTAGGCAGCAAGAAGGCCTCCTGGTTCAACGATGATCTTAAGAAATCCAAGAAACTCTGCCGCTCCCTTGAGAAGGCCTGGAAAAAAGACCCAAACACCAGCACCAAGGACGCCTTCAAAAATGCCACCCGTATACACCACCAACTAATCCGGTCTGCCAAGAAAGCCGCTTTCAAGGACCGACTAGATAGCAACGCCCACAACAGCAAGGAACTATTCAACATCGTCAAGGAATTTACCAACCCCTCAGCCAACTCCAACGACATCACCCCCTCTCAAGCCCTCTGCGACTCCCTAGCCTCATTCTTCCACAACAAGATTGCAGACTTCCACAACAGCTTCGACAACCGACCCGAACACCAACCCACCCTACCCTCTGCAGTACCCCCATCCCCCTTGAACATCCTCAATTACTGGAACCCAATCTCCACTGAGGACACCATCCGCCTGAGGAACTCCATCCACTCAGGATCCCCCACAGACCCTTGCCCTCACCACATCTTCAACAAAGCAGATTCCATCATAGCACCACATCTCCGAGACGTCATCAACTGCTCCCTCAACTCCGCCATCTTTCCGGAAAGTTGGAAACATGCCGAACTCAGCGCCCTTCTGAAGAAACCCACAGCTGACCCCACGGAACTCAAAAACTACCGCCCCATCTCGCTCCTCCTATTCCCGGCCAAAGTCATTGAGAAAGCTGTCAACAACCAACTTGCCGCCTTCCTCGAGACCAACAAATCCCTCGACTCCTCTCAGTCCGGCTTCCGAGCCAAACACAGCACTGAGACCGCACTCATCGCAGCAACAGACGACATTGATAATCTGCTAGACAACGGAGACACAGTCGCCCTCATCCTCCTCTACCTCTCCGCAGCCTTTGACACAGTTTGTCATAGCACCTTAATACAACGCCTCAGAAACATCGGAATCCAAGGAAAAGCACTGGAATGGATCAACTCGTTCCTTGCCGGAAGAACTCAGAGAGTTCGCCTTCCCCCATTCAAATCAGAAGCCACCGAAGTCATCTGCGGCGTGCCACAGGGATTTTCACTCAGCCCCACCCTCTTCAACGTATACATGAGCCCCCTTGCAGCCATAGCTCACCAACACAACCTCAACATCATCTCCTACGCTGATGACACTCAACTGATCCTATCACTCACCAGAGACCCTAACACCGCCAAAACCAACCTACATGAAGGAATGAAAGAAGTAGCCGAGTGGATGAAGCACAGCCGTCTGAAACTGAACTCAGACAAAACTGAAGTCCTTATCCTAGGCACCTCCCCCTCCGCCTGGGATGACTCTTGGTGGCCAGAGTCCCTTGGAAAAGCACCCATCCCGACGGACCACGCACGGAACTTAGGGGTCATCCTGGACTCCTCACTCTCTATGAACAGACAAGTCAACGCCGTCTCATCTTCTTGCTTCAATATTCTTCGCATGCTCAAAAAAACATTTCGCTGGATCCCCACCGAAACTAGAAAAACGGTCACCCACGCACTGGTCACGAGCCGCCTGGACTACGGCAACACCCTATACGCCGGTACCACCGCAAAACTCCAGAAAAAACTCCAACGCATCCAGAACGCATCAGCCAGACTCATACTAGACATCCCGCGCAAAGACCACATCTCTGGACACCTGAAAAATCTCCACTGGCTCCCCGTTAACAAGAGGATTACTTTCCGCCTCCTAACCCACGCACACAAAGCACTCTACGAACTTGGACCCGAATGCCTCAACTCACGACTTTCCTTCTACACCCCCTCCCGCCACCTACGATCCTCCAACCAAGCCCTTGCAACTGTACCCCGCATCAACAAAACCACCATGGGAGGCAGATCCTTCTCCTACCTGGCAGCTAAAACCTGGAACTCACTTCCCACTCACCTTCGCCTCACTCAGAACCACCTTACATTCAGAAAACAACTTAAAACCTGGATATTCGACAATTAATTCCCCACCCTTCCTCAAGCGCCTTGAAACCCTCTGGGTATGTAGCGCGCTATATAAATCTCTTGACTTGACTTGACTTGACTCTCTATTAATAACTCTATTACTCTCTAGAACTAACTCTAATACTCTACAACACACTCTCTACTCCTCTACTACGTTCTCTCTACTAATCACTTTACTACTCACTATTACTCACTCTACTACTCACTCTCTACTACTCACTTTCTACTACTCTCTCCTCTACTCACACTCTACTAATCACTCTCTACTATCTACTACTCACTATCTACAACTCTACTAACTTTATACTACTCGCTCTACTACTCTCTACTACTCTACTCTCCACTACTCCACTACTCTCTACTACTCTACTACTCATTCTCTACTACTCACTCTCTACTACTCTCCAATCACTATTCTACTCGCTCTCTAGCTACTACTACTTACTCTACTAATCACGTTCTACTACTCTACTACTCTACTCTACTCACACTCTACTAATCACTCTACTATCTACTACTCACTATTTACAACTCTACTAACTCTATACTACTCGCTCTACTACTCTCTACTACTCTACTCTCCACTACTCCACTACTCTCTACTACTCTACTACTCATTCTCTACTACTCACTCTCTACTACTCTCCAATCACTATTCTACTCGCTCTCTAGCTACTACTACTTACTCTACTAATCACGTTCTACTACTCTCTACTACTATACCCACTACTACTTTCTACTACTCAACTACTCAATACTACTCTATAACTCACTCCACTACTCACTCGTTACTACTCAGGCTTTAGTACTCACACATTACTACTCACACTTTACTACTCACTCTTTACTAACTCTCTAATACTCTCTACTACTCTCTCTACTACTCCCTCTAGTACTCTACTTCTAACTCTACAACTCTCCAATACTCCCTACTAACTCTACTACTCACTCTACTACTCTCTACTCACACTCTACTATTCACTATACTCACTACAGTATTATACAACTCTACTACTCACAACTACTCTCCATTACTAACTATAATATTCTACAACACACTCTCTACTCCTCTACTACACGCTCCCTACTAATCCCTCTACTACTCACTATTACTCACTCTACTATTCACTCTCTACTACTTACTCTACTGCTCACTTTCTACAACTCTCTACTCTACTAATCACTCTCTACTATCTACTACTCACTATCTACATCTCTACTAACTCTATACTACTCTCTCTACTACTCTACTCACCACTACTCTCTACTACTCATTCTCTACTACTCACTACTCTCAAATCACTATACTACTTGCTCTATCTACTACTAACTCTACTACAACTATTCACTACTCACATTTGCGAGAGATTAAGCTAGTGTCATTGTAAATGACAATGCCATGTATTTATCTGTTTTCAAAAACAACACATAGAGAAAAATTTGTCATTTACAATGCTAACAGCTCTAACTTTTGCAAAGGCGAGACGTTGCATTGTAAATGCTTGTTTTGCCATTGTTGTGTAAAGTGAGGGAGCATGATAGGCACAGACAGGGATGGTTATGGCACATCCTTGGCACACCATGGCACCCACTGTACAGACGCAGAGCATCCTCTCTATTAAAAGGCACTGTCCTCAAGGGACATCACTTTTTGATTGTGTTCAACTGTGGGAAAGCTGTGCTAAAGGGCTTTACAAAAGAAGAGGGCAACTCAAGTCAATCAGCTCCTGTGACCAACAGGCAAGTTGGGTCACAAGTTACAAGTTACAACGGTCCCTACAAGGATAACGAATGCAATTAAAAAACATAGATAAAAACAGAAACACATAGCATACACATAAACGATTTTCCTAGCGTCCAATTTCCTGCAGTTTTTTTTACCATTGTTGGATACAGCAAGGGACCATGATTCTCACGATGGGCTATGATTCTCAAGTTGTGGCCTCATTGATAGTGAATGACATAATGCACTCTCTGACTCTGCATGTTTGGTCTATATTAGGGGTGGTCAGTAAACTATGCTTCGCCAGTCGACAGCGCAGAGTTTTGCCCACTCGGTGCTCTGCTTGGAGCACAGGGTTTGGCAAAAACCCCACCAACCACCACATGTTTGAGTGTTTCTAACATGTGTGAGTGAAAACAATTAGCATTACATCGCCTGATGGTGAGATTACTCAATATGGGCAGTGGCAGGAGGTTGCTACTGCTCATGTTGAGAAGATTGCTGCTCATGTTGCAAAAGAGCCCGCTCGAGGAGGACATTTAGTTTAGTGGCGAAAAGAAGCAGCACCCTCCGGTGCGCCGCATGGAGCCGTACATGCTGATTTTACAGTGAGGGACAACCTCACTGTACTGAAAATGAGCGCAAGCCGTGTGACAGACCAGAATACCATCTCTCGCAGAACTATGTGGAATCTCACAACGTTTTTCGGTAACTCTGCGGAATACCACAGAGTAAAAGTCCATGAACCCCACCCAGTCCTAGTTTTTACCATTCCTTTTTTACTGTGTAGTATTTATAAATAAAGATAATTAACTGGTTTTTTTTAAATTCTTTTTATTGAAATTGTGTTCAGGTTTTATGCAGCATAAATCAAGGAATACTGACAATCGCAACAAAATAAATATTTACATTTGTTTTCAACTTAACAAAACGTCACACCAATTTACTCAAAATAACATCCCCAGATTTGATCGAATTTTCTAATGCCCCAACTCTTTGAGCATATAACAGTTCGCTTTTCCTAACCCTTTTCATTTTTTCCAGCCATTCCTGTAGCGTCGGGATATAGGTTGAAAGCCAATTCTGCAATAATAAAGATCTAGCCACAGCCATTATAATATATATCAATTTTGCCAGGTGACTTGAAAATGAACAATCAGGATCATAACCAAATAATAACATTGTTGCATTGCATGGGACTGATAACATACAACAAGTTTTTAAAAAACCAATAATTTCTTCCCAGAAATGCTTAATTTTGGGACAAAATACTATAATGTGTGACCAATTGGCTTGTTCGCAATTACATTGTCTGAAACAGGAAGCAGATGCATTATTATACATTTTAGCAATTATTACTGGAGTACGATATAATAGCCACTTGCTAAAATACAGCATCCGGCGCCAATTGGCACCACGTAGTACACAGAAATTAAACTTATTAATAGTTTTCCATATTTCCGGTGACAAAATTAAATTTTCCTGAGTGTACCATTTACGAATTGCTTTAGCAGTCAACTCTACCTCCCGACTTTGAATTAGACACTGTTTCCATGCTCCGGGTTTCTTCTCCGAATTATTAACAAACAGATCTAAAACAAGAGTAGAAGTATAATTCGAAATGATACCGGGATCTAATTGTGCCAACATAGGATAAATTAAATTAGAATAGGAGCCCATTAGCAAAAAATTGCCAGCAATTTGACCTGACATCTCGTTAACAGAGAGCCAAGTCCCGCTGACCAAAAAGTCTGCTAATGTTCTGAACCCGGCCCGGTCCCAATTTTCTATAACAATGGGATCGATTTTGATCTTTAAAAAGGAAAACACTCCAATTAAAGGAGTTAGTAAATGAAAGGGTGGAAGTGAATATCTCTTAATCATTGCATTGCGTCGTTTAAAAAACCAATTCAGAATTTTATACCGCACAAATTTGGGAGATTTCAGAACGAACAAAGGGGATGGAATTTGAATTTCTGAACATATCAGATCAAAGAAAAAAATTATAAAACAACTAGTAGCTGCATTCCTGTTTTTAAATCTCTCTAGATACTGTGCAAAATAAGCAAAGTAATAATCTTTCAAATTTGGAAAGGAAAGACCTCCATAATCAGTTTCTGCAGTTAATGTCCATATATCTAGTCTGGGTGTTTTTTTTGCCCAAATAAATTTGGAAAACATAGATTCTATTTTGGAGAAAAAAGTACCTGGCAAATAGACTGGAATTGAAGCGAACAAAAAATTAAAAAGAGGAAGGATTGACATTTTAATTAAATTGATGCGGCCAAGAATAGTCAAAGGCAAAGGGTCCCATCGAGCAAACATAGATTGAACTTTTTTTATTAATGGTATGAAATTAAGTGTATATAAATCCAAGATATTGGAAGAGAACCAAATTCCCAGATATCTTTTCGGTTTTGAATTAATACAACCTTGTAGATCTTTGTGAAGAACTGGGTCTGCACCCCCACATACCAATATTTCAGTTTTTTTTTTATTAATCAGGTAACCTCCTAAAGATTCGAACTCTTCAAAAATTTGAAAAATATGGGTCTGTGATTCCAAATCCGGTTTAATAAGTAACATGATATCATCTGCGTAGAGTTTGATTTTGGCCATGGAGGTAACTAGAGATTTAATCTGAAAACAATTCCTGATAGCAATAGTTAATGGTTCGATAAAGAAAGCGAAAAGAATAGGTGATAAAGGGCAGCCTTGCCTAGTGCCACGTTGTACTGAAATTAGGCCTGCTAATGATTTATTAATAATTATGTTTGCTCTAGCACCAACATATAAATTCTTTATCAAATTGATGATGCGTTGAGAGATGGCAAACTTAGATAAAATAAAGAAAAGAGTGTCCCATACCACCACATCAAAAGCTTTTTCTGCATCTAAAAGTAATACCAAGGCCTGCATCCCACGTGCTTCAAAGTAATCTAATGCTTCAACTAAAAAGTGTGTGTTAGTAAATAATTGTCTATCTGTTATAAAACCGTTTTGATCTGGATGAATCAAGTCCGCCGCATGATCGTTAAGGCGGAGTGAAAGCATCTTAGTAGTTATTTTATAATCGGAATTTAATAAAGTAATTGGCCTATATGAGTTCGGGTCTTTAGATTCTTTCCCTTTTTAAAAAAAACTAATGACTGTACCTTCATGGAAGGATTCCGGGACTTGCCCTCCTTCCAGCATTGAGTTCAACAATAACAAAAATAAATCGCTGAAGGAGTTAAAAAAAACTTTAAAGAATTCTGAGGGGAAGCCGTCGGGACCACAAGCCTTGCCTAGTGGAAGGTTTTTAACAACTTCTTCCAATTCTGTTTTAGAAAAAGGTATTTGCATATGCCTCTGATCTTCGAAGGGTAGACTTGGAATTTCATGTCGGTCTAAAAACTCTGATAATTTTTGAGAATCGAAAATATGTTTTACAGAGTAAATACTCTCGTAATGTTTAAGCATGATATTATTTATTTCAGCCTGATCAAATATATCGGAATGAGTGAGAGGGTCTTTTAAGGAATGAATCAAATTTGAAGCCGCCTGTTCTTTTACTTGCCAGGCTAGAAATTTCCCTGTAAAGTTACTCTCTTCGTACACTTTTTGTGATTGTTTCTGAAACACCAATTCACTTTGCTCATAATAATGAGCGCTAAGCGCTTGTTTAGCTTCCCTCAATTGAAAAAAAACTGCATATTTTGGTTGATGTTGATAGCTTAATGTTAAATCCTGAATTTTTCGAAGCAAGGAGTTCCTTTTCTTTTTCACAACACACCACTCAGCTGCATCTTTGCTAATAAAACCCCCCCGTAGAAAAGCCTTTAACGAGTCCCAAATAATATGAAGAGGGGCTGTGCCTATATTTCGGTTAATGTACTCTGCTATCTCCACCTTTACTGCTGATATCCAGTTCAAATCCTGTAGATACATTTTATTAAACATCCATCTTTTCGAAACCTTAGTAGTCTCCGCATAGTCAAAATTAATCACTATCATAGCATGGTCTGAAAAGCCATTGTGGTAAAATCTCTGTGAACTGAATTTAAGCTGTCTAGATGTTAAAAAGAAGTCTATACGAGATGAGGATTTATACCTTCCTGACCAGCAGGTATACTCCATTTTCAGAGGGTTTCTCACACGCCACGGGTCACATAGACCAAGTAAAGATATGTAATTTAGAATAGTCTTAAGAGATCTAGGCTTAGACTGCCTCTTAAGAGATGATGTGGAGTCTAAATTAGGGTTCATGAGTATATTAAAATCGCCACCTATAATGATATCTCCACCAACCAATAGAAGAGATTGAAACAGAGCATCGTAAATCTGGGGATTATCCTCTATAGGGGCATAAAAGCAAACAAAGGTAATCAAGGAGTTATGATTTTTAACTTTACATGAAACCCAACACCAACGACCTGAAGAATCATTTTCAGTCTGGACTATTTCAATCTCTAAATTTTTATTTATAAGTAAAGCAACGCCTCGTTGTAAATCCGTGGCGCACGAAAACCCCCGAAAAGAAGCCCAGGATTTAAACATTTTAAAATCCTCTTTTTTGGCGACAGCTATGTGAGTCTCCTGTAACATGATCACTGTAGGATTTTCAGTTCTAATCCAGGACTCTATTGCATGCATTTTTCTAGCGTTATTCAGACCATTCACATTAAAGGATATCAGTTTCAGCCCCATCCTAAGCGACATGAAGCAGAATTAATTGCACAAAGAAGTACAAAAATGTTAATCTCAAAACAACTTAATTTACGCATATGTATGCACAATTGCCTACCAGAATACCAAAAATGCAAGTTCTTAACACATTTAAATCCATTGAAAACAGCTTCAATTTTTCCATTTTTTCGCCTCCCCCCCCCCCCCCCCCCCCCCCTCACCCATGGCTCTCCTCCTAGCACTCTCCCCCACGCTCACCACCGGGTCTCCCCCCCAACCATAGAGGTGTCTTGGAATAACACCCCGTTCCCTGCCCAGCCCTCCCGCTCCCTCACCCCTCCACCAGATCCACCATATCTAAAAAAAAAAACGAAAAGAGAAAAAACCTGAGAAAAATATAGGCACAAAGTATGCTAGGAAACATAGAGTTAGCCTTAATCATTTATCCGGGTGACATTTGGCTAAGCAAATCGTTGGCTTCCTCTATATCTGTTAGCAAATGAAATTTGCCTTTAATCAACACTTTTAATTTTGACTGTTGTGCTATAGAGGCTTGTGCCCCTCTAGCTTTAAACAGATGCAAAAGTTTCACAAACTCTTTTCTGCGTTTCGCAGCAGCGGCGGACATATCGGAAAAAATCCGGCATTTGGAGGTTGCATTAGCTGCAAACTGACCCTGTTTAATAGCTCTTGTCAGAATTGTCTCTTTAACTCGAAAGTCGGCAAAATTAACCAATATAGTACGGGGAAAAAGAGAGTTCGGAAATGGTTGAGCAGGCACACGATGAGCTCGGGTGATTGTCAAATCACCTTTAAATTCCGGAATGACTTCATGTGATATAAAAGAGGTGACCCACTGAACCATATCCGAGCCCTCAATTTTCTCCGGGACACCTACTATTCTCAGATTAGATCTACGATTGTAATTTTCCAACTCATCAAGCTTGGATTCCAAAGTCCTAGACGATTTATAAACATCCTTGACGTCCTTTTGAAGTTTGGGAATTTCATCCTCTAGGCTTGAAATTCTGGCCTCAGCCTCCTAAAGACGAGGTGGGAAAGAAGTGACAATATCCTCAATTTTGTCCAAACGATTTTGAATTCCGGCAAGTTCTGCTTTTTGAGACTGTTGAGACTGTTTCACTTCACGAATCTCAGCCAAAATTAGGTTAAGCATGTCCTTGACTGACAATTGCATTGTATTTGAGCCAGTTGTCTGGTTAGTCTCGGTATTCAAAGATGGAGTAGGGCTCATCAACCCCGTTTGTTCCTCCCCGACTTGCATTCCATGACTTGCGTCTTGAGCCACCTGGCTATCAGCTCCATTGTTCAAGTTAGTGACTACTGTTGCAACATGAGCTGTACTTAAATCTTGAGCACAGACTGAACCAGGATTGGGCTGGGTGATAACAGAACTGCTCGGCGTGGGCGCGGGCGAGTTATTTCTAGGCTCGAACAATGGAAATTGTCTTAAAGGTTTGTTAGTAGACAATGCCTTCAGCTGTGTACTAGAGTCTACTACAGGCACATAATCAGAGTCAGTTTGTAAAGTCTCAAATGGGCGAACATCCCCCAAAGTATCAGGAATATCAGGGGACTCTATAATTGCCTCAATCCCCCCCTCGGAACTCACCAAAGAAATTTCTGCCCTGCTTTCCATCAGGTCCGTTGACTTTTCAGATGCAGTCTCTTCTGTAGCTTTAAGCCGTCGGGCTCTCGCCTTAGCATGCACTTTTGTTAGTTTGCCCATCAACAGCTGCAGTTAATTCAGAAGTTTATCGAAATGGGGGAAGTCACACAGTATGAGCACTCTGCATAGGTACAAAGCAGTAGAGCAGGTTTCCCCCCCCCCCCCCCCCCCCCCAAGGTAACAGGGCAATATGGCAATATGGGAGATGTAGACCTGTAGACCTGTATGCAGCATGTAGTATTCATACACTGCACATTGTGACTACTGGGTAGGAAACGCTGTCGAATGCCTTAATCAATAAAGTCAATGCCTACCAAAATCCATCAGCGCATACCATCCTACCCGCTCTCAAAATCCATGCACCGGTGCGCCGGTGTAATGACACAGGGAATGATGTTGGAGCCGAGATTTTAGCCCCCTGCAGCGGCAGCCGCCAAACCAGGCACTCGGATCCTGCTCACCCGTGTTGATGTCGGTACAAAATGCGCGCCAGTTCCGCTTCAATGTGCCCTTTCAAATCGTCCTCGGTAAAGTTGTCTGCGGAGCAACATCAAAACCGGGCAGCACTCGATTCCAGAAAAAACGCCGGCATCTCCCTCAGAAAGACGCCACCGCCATCGCCATTACCATCTCCATCTCGCAGTTCACAGTTGGGGGAGGAGCAAGGAGGCAGGAGTGCCCAGGTGCTACGTGGAGGCGCGGAACTCCACCGTAGCAGTCCTCCAGGTAAGTTACTGTTAATGGAAAACGAGGAGTTAAATTAGTGCAGAGATTTTAAATTGCAATAACTATCGTTTCTGATGATGACACCATGTCGTTTTCTTCTCTGAACTGTTATAATATAAACTGTGGGGCAATAATGATTGTTTTTTCAAGTCAGTCGTGCTGTAATGTGGTAATAACCTGCCTTGTAGAAATAAATGTACAGATCGGTTATCCTTAGTACATGAGTTCAAATGAAATGTATTGGGTAATAATTATTTGCACTAGCATACCCTAAATTCGCATATAGGGGCATAGCGGCGATAAATTTATCACCTTTGCTTGATAATATGCCCCATAGTGTGTTGCAGACAGGGAATTATTCAATGGAAACAGAAAGTTAAATAATGGTATGGTTGTCAGCAAGAAGAGAAAAGTACCTAACAATGTACTTAAAATATAGATTTTTATAAACAAACACCCTTTCCTATATTAAAAAATACATTCGATTTGTAGAAGGAAGAGACTGTTGAAGTTGTTCTTTGCAATGTGCATCTTACAGTGGCCACAGATTGAATTTAGAATGCTCAGCTTCGGAGGCACTAAATGATTGGAAAGTGATTAAATAATGGGCAAGGTTAAAGTTCTGCTTTGGGGGTTACTTTCGGTTGATGAAACCCACATTTCCCAAGTTCCTCTGAAATATGCGCCTAAATACCACAGCATTGTTAAATCTCTCTTTTTAGAACCTAGGCCTTAGCACCAGCTGTTGAATTCCTCTGTTAATGATACATTTTAATGAGCGGACACCGGAGCAGAAATTCTCTAAGGGTTCGACGTTGCGCCCACAGTGGTTATCAAACACATAAATATGTCTTATTTATTCACATTCGCTTAATACAGCCTGTGCTGAAGCTGTCCATTCTTGGAATGTATGACAATGGTAAGTCAACGAATCATTTATTTTAATTTTCATTCCAAGGCCCTAAGTGAACGCCAACTTGAGCTATACGGTAATTAAGAGGCGGACAGAACAGTAGTAAAACATGCTTTATTTATCTATTCGTGTTATTTGTGTAGCTATCTAAAATGAGAGAATGAACATACGATTGATCATTGGAGAAGTGCACATGAGTAATAGATGAGAAACACAGCATGCATCACAGAGAAACATGTACTCCTGAGATAATAGTTAAATGATTTGCCGACGTCACTATCATCATAAAAACGATAAGAACGAAGGTCACATAACAAACACCACGTTTGGTCTGAACTCATATTCCCTCTAAACTGTGAAACTGTGTGCTCACACAGACTGTGTTTTTTTTATATAGCAGAGCACACCACACTTTTGGCCGTTCTAAGGGCTATTAGTTTCGGGTGTTTATATTATGATTTTTTTTAACGCAATTTACTAACTTGGAAAGGATAAAAGGCAAGAGGCCTTAATGGCGGCGCCATTGCTGTTGGGAAGTTAACACTAACCTATTGAACCGCCCTGTCGGTTATGAGGTGAGAGATTACAAAAGACCATCTGAGCCCTGGATAAAGGGTCCAGGAGACGGAGGGCTCCCTGCGGTGCATTTAATTAAGAACTGTAATCGCCTACTTACGGTACACATCTGTTTCTAATTTGACTGGCGTTATGTATATTTGCGGTTGCACATACATCAACAGGGGAAGACACGTACTCCTTTCGATAAGCATTGTTGAATACCAGTCCTATGGCCTGTATACCATGCATACTTTAGAAGACTGCTTAAATGACACATATTAGAGGGGTCTCCATGACGGAAATCTACGTATTTGGGCAATCTTCAAAGCTAAATTTCAAAGCTAAATTCTACTCTAGGGGTATCAGATAGCCTTAGAAGCAACTAAGGGCCAGATGTACAACCCTTTTTTGTGGCCGCAAAATGGAGATAGGCCCGTTTGAGACTGCAAAAAAGGTTCCAGCCATGTACAAATGCTTTTTTGCGAGTCACCGATTTGCAAAATAGCATATTAGGAAGGGGCATCCTTTGCTAATAACGAGTCACCTTGCCATGTACTGTTGTTTTGCGACCGTATTTGCGGTCGCAAAACACTCGCAATTTACCACCTACTTCGAGTAGGTGGTAAACAACTCACAAAGGGGAAGGGGTCCCTAGGGGACCACTCCCCCTTTGTGAGTGTGAGCGTAAATATTTTTTAGGAGCAGGCAGGGGGTTCCTGGGACCACTTTCTCCCCTCAAAAAAGAAAACTGAAAAGTTACATAAAAAATGTTTTTTTGTTAAATGCATCCCTTTTTCCTTTAACCCATTCGCTGCTAGGCCTTTTCCCCCATGTGCTGAGCCTTTTTTTTGGCTATTTGGGGTAGTTTCTGCTTAGGCCCCTGTAACTTTATGACCACATAACGTATCCAGGTCAAATTTGCGTCCTTTTCTTCCAACATCATGGGGATTTTAAAGGTACCCAGGGTTTGTTAATTGCCCTAGAGGGAACCCAGAAATAAGCCAAAATACAGCGAGGCAGATTTACAAGAAAGTGACACATCTATAGAGATGCGTCACTTTATCTGCGGACAAGTGTGGCTCAATGGTTAGAGCGGCAGACCCTGATGCAGAAGTCTAGCTCGGGACCAGGGTTCAATTCCCCGCCTCGGTGGGTCTTGGGCTCAAAATTCCATGGACCTGATAATTCTCGCCTCGGTGCCTATTCCAATCATAGAGTCCCACTCTGCAACTCTGGGCAATAGCTTGCTTAATCTCCACAACAGCCCCCACAACGCTAAGGATGCCTGGCCTCCACCTTGGGGGGGGGCCCAGGAGTGGATGCCTCACAGGGAAAGCCAGGATGGGTTCCACAGCGGTATTCGTACAAGCGCCTTGAGACCCTTGCGGGTGAGTAGTGCGCTATACAAGTATCAATTTACATATCTGCGCCACCATGCAAGACCCTTGGATGCGCCGTATTTTCAATACGGTGCACCATGGCGCAAGGATTGACAGATGTGTCAGAAATTCCGACGCATCCGTTGATGGAAAAGATGCGCATTGCTAGCAGGCGTAAGGCTTTGACGCAGTGGCATCCGAAAAGTCACACTGTGCCTCACTTTTACGATGCTTTCCTGCGTGGGAACGCCTACCTTGCATATATTATACCTGACACAAGTATAATGTCATGCAGGGCTTTACAACGTGGTGCATCTTCCTAGGTGCGTCACATTGAAAATGGGCCGCAACTTTTACGCTGCGCTCCATCACAAAAGTGATGCAACGACGGTGCAAAATTCACGCAAGGGGCTTGTAAATCTGCCCCAACATTTCTTTGGGGGGCGAGTGGAAATGGGAAAAAAGGGTTACAGATGATAGTGTCTGTGTTTTTCCCTGCAAATGGTATCAACAAAGTGATTGTGGTGCTGAAATCACCTTCTCCCCAGCTTTCAGGGATAAGTAGACTTTTGTCAAAAAGCATCCTTTTTTACACAATTTTGGCATTTTTCTGGGACATTGCATATTTTTTCTATTTTTGTGCTTTTTAAACCTTTTTCAAGTTAATGGTAAAAATGGGTTAGAAAGCAATGATGGATCCAAGAAAGCTATACATTTATGTAAACTAGACATAATTTTGAATTTTTGAAAATTGCTAGGGGTCATTTGTGTAGATCCTTTAAAATTTTTGTATAGAAACTAACAGTTGAAAATAGAAAAAATTGAAAACAAAAAGAAATAGCCATTTGTGCTTTCGTTTTTACCTGCAACTTCTACTAAGTATGACAGATGTTTGAAAGCAATATACCATTAAGTTTGATGGGCCCTTCTGGTTGTGGGGATATATAGGACTTGTAGGTTCACCAAGAACCTAAGGAACTGAGCAGCTTCTTGCAATGGTTTTTTATTGTGGACCGGGTATTTAGCAATTCACTTGGAAAAACATAAACAGGGAAAAATTGGTATGAAAATCACCTATGTATTTCTGAAATGGAAGCGAAATATAGAGTTTAGAAACAGTAGCTATTTGCACATCTCGGAAATTGTGTGTACCAATACCAGCATGTAAATTATAGCTCATTTTTCAAAGTGACCTCTTTTTTACACATTGTCTTACATTTGGTAGCCAGAAATGCTATGAAAGTCAATTGCCAATAACAATTGCTCTACAATTTCGTGTTTCTGTAAGTCTCCCGATAAAAATCATACCTCACTTGTGTGGGTAGGCCTTTTGCCCGCAAGAGGAAATGGACTAAAACGCAACGTGGACACACCACATTTTCACAGTGAACACTGACCCTTTTTTTGCAAAGTGCCTAGTTGTAGATTATGAACCCTAGCTCTGCAAGCACCTGGGGGAAACCTAGCAAACCTATATTTTTTTAAAACTAGATACCAAGGGGAATCCAGGATGGGGTGCTTTGTCTAGTTCTCACCAGGTTCTGTTACCCAGAATCCCTTGCAAACCTCAAAATGTGATAAAAATTATCAAATGTTCCTCATATTTCTGTGGTGGAATGTTCTGGAATCTGTGTAGATCCACACATTTCCACCCACCTCGCATTCCCCAAAGTCTTTTGAGAAAAATTGTACTTCACTTGTGTGGGTAGGCCTAGTGCTGGGGACAGGCAATGACCCAAACCACAAACGTGGACACACCCCTTTTCCACAGTGAAAATGGACCCTTTTTTTGCAAAGTTCCGAGCTTTAGAATTTGGCAAAAAACCCACATTTTCTTCAAATTTCTGTGGTGGAACGTTCTGGAATATGTGTGGATCCACAAAATTCCACCCATCCTGCATTCCCCGAAGTCTTCCGAGAAAAACAGTACCTCACTTGTGTGGGTGGGTCAAGTACCAGCAACATGCAAGGTCCAAACACGTATTGAGGAGACATCAAAATGACCTATCACAAAACAACCTGGTTTTGCAAGGGGGGCATGAGTTTTTGATCCCAGGCTCAGTAGCCATCTTGGGAATCCTACCAAACCCACACATTTCAAAAAATCTAGACACCTGGGAGAATCCAGCGAGGTATGGCTTGCATGGACTTCCCAAAGTTTACCTACCCAGAATCGCCTGCAAACCTGAAATTTAGCTGAAAAAAATCACATTTTTCTCAATTTTTTTGTGGGAAAGTTCAGGAATCTCCATGGATCCTCAAATTTCCTAGCACCCAGCGTTCCCACCGCTTTCCAGATAAAAATGGTACCTCACTTGCGTGGGTGGGTTAAGTACTCGCAACAGGCAAGGGCCCAAAAGGTATTGCGGAGACATCAAAATGACCTATCACAAAACAACCTGGTTTTGCAAGGGGGTTACCCGAGTTTTTTGCCCCAGGCTCAGCGACCACTTTGGGAAACCCACAATCTTTTTAAAACTAGACACGCAAGAGAGTCCAGCGAGGTATGGCTTGCATGGATCCCCCAACGTTTTCCTAGACAGAATCCCCTGCAAATCTCAAATTTAGCTGAAAAAAACAAATTTTCCACATATTTTGGTGTGGAATCTCCATGCCGGCTCAAAGTGCCTACCCCACAGTGTTCTCCTCACTTAGTCTCCAACGGAAAATGATATCTCACTTGTGTGGGTGTCCAATGCAGAAGTGTCTAAACATTTTTTTTTTTAAATGTAGCACTTAGAATTCTCTGTGCTATATCCTTAATCCCTATGTTGTTGTCTCTTCCCAGTCACAGGCCCTTGCCCCACCCACACAGGGTGTGATTCAATAATAACACTTTAATTGTGTTATTTCAGTTACAAAGCTTGAATAGAGAGAGATGTTAAGTTTGTGGAACTGTAAAGAATGTGTTTTGATTGGAATAGTAAAGCTAAATGATGGTATCAGTGCTGAAACATCTGCATTAATCATGCAATTCATTTTTATGTGAAACATGTATGTTTTAAATATACAAATTGCAATAGTTTGTGCAAATATGGAATGCTGTAAGCCCTTTTGTTATACATAATAATGGCAATTGTTTCTAATTATGCCTGCAGCTCAAACCTTTACCAATGACTTTTTACTGAGGTACTAAAGTGTTTTTAGCCATTAAACGGCCTGCAATGCGCAAAATGTCTGCGTTTAATTGCTCAAATAAAAAAAGTGCTCTTACCAGCATTATTTGGCTCACTTAAGTGAATAAAAGAAAATGAGGCCAGATTCTAAGTGCAGATTTGTTGTATTGAGAATGGAAGGGGAGAATGTTGATTCTCCAAATTATATGCTGATACAATCTTGATTTTATTAAAGACAACGAAGGCTAACATTATGCAAAGGCTTTTATTGCTGCCTCCAACAGCAGCCCTTTAACCCGTTGACTGTGCCGCGAATTCTGCTACAGTGTGGGTGAAATAATGAGTGGGCGTGGTTCGGACGACCGGGGGCCGTCTGATGCATCGAACGTGTTAAAGAATATTAACCGCTTCGCTGCGGCGGCTTTTCCCGCTGTGCGCGGCATTTTTAAAAATCCCGCGTAACGTGACAAAGCCAGCTCGTCATCCGCGCAGCGCAGGTAACGCCCATGACGAGCTGGCTTTGTCATCCGCGTCGAAGGGGTTAAAACATCACAAAGATAAGAATGTTTGTGGGAGTGCATATGTATCTGGTGCACGAAGTCCAATTCCTCTGTTTAGTTGCAAACACAGAAGAAGACGGTCCAACTTGATAAATCTTAAGGAATCCTACAAGGTATAATTTAGAAGAAAGTAAGAATTCCACAATAACTGTAATCCAAACTACATTTTGGTGAAAGAATGAACAATTTTAGTATAAAAAAAACAAAACGTTTCATTAAGTCATTTATTCAAATCCTTAAGTACGTGCTTTAAGGTAAATGTTTGTTAAAGATAGCAGTAAGTACTCGCCTTAGAATATACCACTCCTTGAGGGAGAGGAGGGTGGGGAAACATTAGCCTCTGTTGTCTTTAATGAAATCAAGATTCTCTCTGCCTATAACTTGGAGAATCATCATTTCATTACAACACCGTAGACTAACCTTATGCATTTTTAAAGCCCCTTAAAGCTACATTGCTAACTAGTTCTGCAGGTTTTAAATACAATTTAACAAAGGTGTTAGCGTTTGACAGATCAGCTGTTTTAAGGATTTCTGGTAGGGATCCACCTGACCAAAAGGCATTACTAGTCATGACTTCTCTTGAAGAATGAGCTCCAAACCTTGAAAGGTCTACAATTGCTTAGCTCCTAACCATACATATCCATCTGGCTAACGTTGCTGTGGAAACAGGCTTATAAGGTTTTACATAGGAAGAGAGAAGTTGATCAACACCATGTGCTCTGAATTCTAAAACCTTACTTTTGTACTCTTTCATACATCTCACCACACATAATTTCTCACAGTCATGGAAGGAGTCAAAATAGAATCAGACATAGTTTTGGTTCTTTTCCAGACATCAAAGTGTACACTATTGCTTGAATCAAATCTCTTGGATATCTCTTGAGCTTTGATGTCAAATACTCTTTTAAATGTAAGAAAGGACGCACGTTTCATAGAAATTTGTTTAAGGGAGATATAGCTATTGTTTGGCCAAGAACTAAACAGTTTGAAAATCAAGTTGACTTCCAACATGGATTCCTAGTGTGTCTTTGCATTTTCATTTTAAGCCGAAACGCTTTATTACCCTTTTAATTTAAGGATTACTACCATTCGCCAGATTATTAACTAAGGAATGGCCAGAGGAAATCACAGTTCCATAACAGTTGATTGTTCTACAAGAAAGTCTGTATTAAAATAGAATGGCTATGTATTTGTTTTTGTGTTGTACAGGGGTTTTCTCTGGATACATATCCCTTTCCATGCACCAACTGCACCATTTACTCCACCCCCTCTGTTCTTCTTCCGGGGGCCCAAGATTCATCCAATAAGCATTTAGCTTCTGATAAATGGCTGGGATATCTATTTGAACCCCTGTGATCTTCCAAACAAGAAAGTTCATTGTCCCCTCTAATTCCAAAGGGTGTTCCTATCCATCTGCACCTTGTAGAAGACCTTGGCATGAGATATCTATGGCCAGTTCCATGAACCCTGGAAACCAGATTTGTGACCTCCAGAATGGTGTCACTAGCGTAATACTGATGGACTCCAGTCTCACTTTCCAAAGTACTCTTTGAATCATGGATTAGGATGGAATTTGTTCTTGCCCCATGATTGAAGAACGGTATCTACAGCCGCTACTTTTGGCTCTGGACTCCAACTGAGGTATGTTGTAACATGGAAGGCTAGTCTGCTTGCAGATCATTATATCTTGAATTGGTCCCCAAAGACCCTGTATTTGGGAGACATTCTCTGGATGTAACATCCAATCTCTTAAGTCTCTGAGGAACCTGTAGTTCCAGTATGCCCTTGTGTTCTCCAGCCCTGGAATGAACTCCACTCTTAGTACTATCTTGTGTTCCCAGCACATATACCTGAATTGTTTCACTAAGATTGATAAAGTTTGTGATTTTGCACCCCCAGTCGATTTATATATGGGGCTGCAGAGAAACTAATGTGTTGGAATTTAGTAGTAAATTCTTGAAACTCTTAAAGGCCAGCTAACATTTCCAAACAGTTTATGCGGAGTGACTCTTCCTCTAGGGACCATCTTCCCCCTGTTTCCTGATTGCCTATCCAGGCTCTCTAACCCCAGTTGCTTGCATGTGATTCCTGGACAAAGTATCAGACATTCCCGAAGATGGCCTTGCCATGCCGTGCCTTGAGATTCTTTAGCCACCAGTTTAAGACTTCCTGAGCATCTTGAGATAGGGTAATTGAATCTCCGTACCATCAGCACTTTCTTATTCCTAATGCTTTCAATCTCTGTAGGCCCCTGTAGTGAAGGGAACCTGGGAAGATGGCTTGAATGGAAGACAATAGGAGCCCCAAGACTTGCGATTAGTTGGGATAGAATGGAATTCAATTGAAAACACAGACTCTCTTGGAATGGAATTCAATTGAAAGCCCAGACACTCTATTTTTTGTGTGGAGATCATGACAGACTTCTCTGTATTTATTATGAAGCCTAAGTTCTGTTCCCATTATAGATGTTATATATATATATATATATTCACTGAAAAAACCATAGGTTATAGACCATATATAGTTAGGAATTAGCATTTACAAAACCTTGAAAATTCACTTAAAAAACCATAGGTTATAGACCATATATAGTTAGGGATTAGCATTTACAAAACCTTATTTTACTCACACAAAACCATTGAAATTCGCATATATAGTTAGTTGCACTAACTATATATCGCGCACCCGCAATCCACTGCTGATGATGTCACATATTACATCATTCATGACATGGTCAGTGACATCACTGATGACATCTCAAATGACATCACTGATGACATCACTGATGACAACATCCAGTGACTGTATATTTCTGTAAAGTTAAAATATGTCTTACATATTGAAGAATGAGTGGATGTATAAGTGTCTAGATGAAGGATTTAGTAGGTGCATGACTGGCTGTAAGAGTGAGTGATTAAATGTGTCTCACTGAGTGCATGGGATAGTGATTAAACTGTCTTAATTTGTGCATCATTATGTCTGTTGTTCTTTAAACTGCTGCATGTGTTGATCAGTAGCTATACGAGTAACTATATGGGTTATTGATTGGTTGCCCAAGTATTTGTATGGGAGACTGAGTGTGTGTGTGGGTGGCTGGGAGGTGTATGACTCTGTGCATAGATGTGTGAGCAGTTGATTCACTAGATGTATGGGTTCAAAAGTGCATGTGGAAACAGCTGTATGGGCGGTTGACTGTGTGCATGAGTGTATTGTTGAGTGAATGGATATCTCAGTGCTACATGTCAAAGTAAGTACATATGTAAAACACAGTACATGTGAGAGTTGACATATATAAATAACTTTGCATAAGAGCCAGTGAATGTGTGAGTGGCTGTATGGATCATTGTGAACTTGTATCAGGGATTGTATAAGAGAGTAAACATGTGTTAGTATATGTTTGAATAAGAAAGGTGTGTATAACTGTATAGTTGAGGAAATGGAGGTGTGATTGATTCTTTGCATGACTGACTAGGTGTGTGAGTAACTCCATGGATGAGTGACAGTCTGTGAGAGTCTGTTTACACTGATTGTATCTAAGGTTATATTAGAGTCTGAAGAGGTTGATCGTATTATCACATGAATGATATCATCAGTGATGTGATCAGTAATGACAAATGAGATGTTATCAGTGATTTTACAAGTGATGTCATTTGAAATATCATCAGTGATGTCATCAGTGATGCCATTGACCATGTCATGAATGATGTCATTTGAGATGTCATCAGTGATGTCATCAGTGATGTCACTGACCATGTCATGAATGATGTAATATGTGACATCATCAGCAGTGGGTTGCGGGTGTGCAATATATAGTTATTGCATCTAACTGCATATGCGAATTTCAATGGTTTTGTGTGAGTAAATTAAGGTTTTGTAAATGCTAATCCCTAACTATATATGGGCTAAAACCTATGGTTTTTTCAGTGAATTTCAATGGTTTTTTAATAGCAAATATCAAAAGCTGTCAAATGTCAAGTACGTGATAGGTAAAAACTTTTTCGTGTTTATGCACGCTGATGTGCTTTGAACGCTGCCTCCCCCCCTCCCCTCTTTTCTCTTAGTAGTACTCTCTCTTTGCAATAGTGAAGGGTAGTTAACGCAGGCCTTTACCCCCGTTGTAATCCGTCGTGCCTGCTTGTCTCTCCATTTGATTGATTGTTATCCAAGCATTTACTGTTTTACAATTGATTCTCTTTGGTTCATTCTCTATTTACAAACAAGCACAAAGTCGCAATACTCAGTTTAGTCTTTGCAGATAGTGAAAAATCGTGTAAAAAAATAAAAGTAATCGAGCAAAATCAGTAGGCCACTAATGGGATCTCTTTTTGACCTCGCTAAAATAGAAACATTAGGAACAACCCTTCTTGAGAAATACGAAAATAGTGAGATGAACTGAGCTCCACACCATGAGGGCTGCAAGACAGCTCGGCTCCGCCACCCACCCCGCCCAAAATAACGATAAACTCTATGCAAATATTATAAATATATACAACACACCAGCAAAGTAACAGGGTAAAACATTTTATTAAATAACTATTTACATAACTATTTTATACTTTTTGTTGCCTGATCCGGCTAGCTCAATGGATCGAGTATGAAACTCATAAACTCTGATAGCAAGCGTTGCTGCTGATGCTATGCAGACAAAAACTGGTTTTCAGTTTGTACATTCATCAAGATTTTTCCATCCAAGGCAGGTTGAGAGTTTGTAGAACGATAGCTTCAGATTTTCAACATACGGTGTGGTGGCGCGGACTGGGAGAGGGCGCTTGGCTCCTGCCCCCTCCCCAAGTCGTGTTGCCCTGGTGTGGCCTAAGATCGCCCCCGACATAGGCGGCCGGCTCCCGGGGTCCGGCGGAACTTTTTGCCTTTTGATGACTCTTCCATTCTGGACCTTGTCCCACAATCCATTTGACCTGAAGACATGCTGTAGTGGGGCGCCCCTTTACAGTTTCAGTTGCCATTCCCCCCGCTTTTGCTACACTGTGCCTCTTCCGCCATTCAGCTGTTTACCGCCCGCTTTTGCGACTACAGCGTCTCGCTCACCATGTAGTTGAGTTGCTCCCGCTCTTGCGATGCAGCGATAGGCGGCTGCCACAAGACTCTCAAAATGGCGGCCGGCTCTTCAGATTTGGGCGTGATCCACTAAAATGGCCCTGGGACACCTTGGAACTCGGACGCTTGTCTGCTAGGGCTTGGGCCCTATTCTCGAAAGCGTACCCTGAGCCTTGAAGATTCTACAAAAGTCTTGGGGGCCCCCGACTCCCGCAGGCTTCTGGTGGGGAGCGGCTGCCATGATTGCTCGTGGAATGGCCACGACTGAGCTACGAGATGGTGGTGCTCTCATGCTGACGCCAGCTTCAGTCTGAAACATCCAGAAACACTGTAGACTACCAATTCGATCAGTTCCGGTAGCGCCCCAAAGTGACCCGGTAGGGAAGAACTTGCCCTCCCCTCTTTGACTGATGGTTCCTGTTGCCTGTCCCTTCTGTTGTCATTTAACAGAACTTTTTAGACTACTGAAAGGGGTTGTGTTCCGACCGCTGGTTGGTGGAGACATTTTGACTATATTATGGACCTACGTTGTCGCGTAATGCGTTATATGACACGCCGCGTTAGCGCACCCGGAAGTGCTCCGGTGCGCGAAGCGCAGCTTCCCGGAAGCGATCCGGGGCGCGGCGCGTAACGTAAGCATAACAGGTCATGTGACTTGTTTATAAAACTTTTCATTGGTTCATTTTACTTTTGTTATTCTAATGATGAAAGGCTTGGTCATATGACCTAAAAATTACGCTTTTTATTGCTTTCGAACATTATTTTTTCTTAAACATATATGTTATAATGTTCCAGGCTAATGTACTTTCCCGGAAAATTTACAACTGTCCTGCAAGTAAAATATATTCCTTTTTTAGAAAAAGGTCGTTTCTTCGTCCCATGACGGAGCCGTTGACCAAAAGATGCTCGGCCTGCTGTCTTAGTCGCCGATACGCCTGAATATCAGATTCTTATCGATCACTTTATGTTGCAGGAGTAAAAAACACAACAGCCCTTGACCATTTATCTTAACTGCGTTCCTGCGTATTATACCTTTTATCCGTCATATAATTGGACTGCTTTATTTCACTTGCCTTTTACTGATTCGAAAACAGTGACTAAAATTAAAAACTTTACCAATGTAAATACTACTACCATGTTTTGTTTTAAAAACCTTTATTGTGAAAATGTCAGTATACAAATACGGGCCTATAACCACGTGGGCCGGCCACGGAGCAAACTGGAATCGTATATGATGAGGAAACATTTACACTGTAGAGGAACGTAACGAGCGGGCCATTAGGTTGCAAGAACTAAGGTGTCTAACAGTTGCGGAATCGGTGGACGTACATTTTGTAATTAAAATACGACAGGGCCACTTACAATAACATTTTCTAGATATACATTTGCGGGCAAGTACCATGGGTGACGTTAATTCGAACTTACAATAGTACAGTAATCAATAACACATCAGAACTTAATATCAATAAGGATGTCCAAATGTTCAATCAGTACTCGTCCCTGCCCGCCAGGTGCTTCAAAACTGCATACGTATCTCGTGATATCAAGGTTGTTCAACCAGTACACAACAAGGAGTTACGAGTCCCATTTATACCAGCGCCATTTTGGGCGAGGCCAGGCAGGTCCAGGATATAGTCAAAATGTCTCCACCAACCAGGGGTCGGACCAGAACCCCTTTCGGCAGTCAAAAAAGGTTCAGTTAAATGACAACAGAAGAGATAGGCAACAAGAACCAACAGTCAAAAGAGGGGAGGGCAAGATCTAAAGCCATTGTTCTACAAACTCTCAAGCAGACTTGGATGGAAAAATCCTGAAGAATGTACAAACTGAAAACCATTTTTTGTCTGTATAGCATCACCAGCAACGCTTGAGTCAGCTTTGTGTGAAGCCGCCATTTTGATTCAATCAATAGCGTCCCCTTGCACACATTCAGGGACCTAGTCGTGTCTCAGGTCAAAAGGATTGTGGGACAAGATCTAGAAAGGAAAAGGAAAAAAGTTCCGCCGGACCATGGGAGCCGGCCGCCTATGTCATGGGCGATCTTTGGCCACACCAGGGCAATAGTGAAGCTGCAGCAGGTGCAAATAAGCTTCAGACAGTGTTACAAGCACTGCTCAGAACTCTCAACTATGGCACCCAACATCCAGGATTTGCCATCCGGATCTTGGCTCTCAACTATGGCACCCAACATCCAGGACTTGCCATCCGGATCTTGGCGCCTTGTGCTGGTTCCGACCTATTCACACATCGGTCCGCTACTGACACCACCTCATAAGCCAACGGGGCACCCCACGCCGACTTTCGGCGCAGCATTGTAGGATGGCCACACCAGTGCGGCAACTTGCTGGACACCACCTCGGTGCCATCCAGATCTCGGCGTGTTGTGCTGCCTTCGGTCTACTGTAGCTGCAAGTGCGGACGCAACTCAGCTGGATAGCGAGTGAAACACCAAGGGGCGCCCCACAGCAGCCGAGGAGCCTCCATCTTAGGGTTGAGGCACAGCATCACATTGCTTTCTCAAACAGCCCCCACTGACTGACGCGACCTCACAGGCCAATGGGGCGCCCCACGCCGACTTTCGGCGCAGCATTGTAGGATAGCCACACCAGTGCGGCAACTTGCTGAACACCACCTCGGTGCCATCCGGATCTTGGTGCGTTGTGCTGCCTTCGGCCTATTCGCACATCGGTCCGCTACTGACGCCGCCTCACGTGCCAACGGATTTTCTACGCTTTTTATACCAGCGCGTAACATAAGCATAACAGGTCATGTGACTTGTTTATAAAACTTTTCCTTGGTTCATTTTACTTTTGGTTTCCTAATGATAGAAGGCTTGATCATATGACCTAAAAATAACACTTTTCATTGGATTAAAACATTTTTTTTTTCTGCAAACGATGAAAGCCCCACCTTGTTTCTGGATGTTTCAGACTGAAGCTGGCGTCAGCATGAGAGCACCACCATCTCGTGGCTCCGTCGTGGTCATTCCGCGAGCAATCATGGCAGCCGCTCCCCACTGGAAGCCTGCAGGAGTCGGGGGCCCTCAAGACTTTTGTAAAATCTTCAAGGCTCAGGGGACATCCGAGTTCCAAGGTGTCCCAGGGCCATTTTAGTGGACCAGGCCCAAATCCGAAGAGCCGTCCACCATTTTAAGAGTCCTGTAGCAGCCGCCTATTGCTGCACCGCAAGAGTGGGCGCAACTCAACTACATGGTGAGCGAGACGCTGTAGCCGCAAGAGCGGGCGATAACCAGCTGAATGGAGGATGAGGCACAGTGTAGCAAAAGCGGGCGGAATGGCAACTGAAACGGTAAAGGGGCACCCCAGTACATCAGACGAGCCTCCACCTGGGGAGGCCCGTTCACACCGCCTCCCCCCCCACCCCCCCCGGGGCGCCAACGCCATTTTTCCGAGCAGCATTGTAGGATGCCAAAACCAGTGCGGAAACTTACTGGACATCACCTGGTTGCCATCCACATCTCAGCGCGTTCTGCTGCCTTGGGACTATTCGCACAACAGACCGCTACTGACGAGGCCTCCCCCCGCACCACCCGGGACGCCCCACGCCGTTTTTCAGAGCTGCATTGTAGGATACCAAAAACCAGTGCGGCACCCAGGTAACATCACCTGGGTGCCGTCCAGAACTCAGCACGTTGTGCTGCCTTGAGACTATTCGCACAAAACACAGCTACTGACCATTGTTGCTTCTTTTTTAAAAAAATGTTTAAATGTATTTACTATTTTTGTTGCGTTGTATATATTTATAAGTTATTAAAGTGTTATAATCCTACAACTTTGTTGGAGTGCTATATATTTTTAATGTGACACATAATTGTGAAGACTTTGATGTACAAAAAGGCATCCCTGGAATCTTCCGCTTCAGGCTCGGACCCACACACCCTCACAGTGAGAATCCCCTCCCCAAGCACAATACAGGATGGATATCAGATAGTAGGAACGCGTGTGGTGTGACGGATCTCATGAGGTGGGGGCCTTAATCTACTGTAACTCCTTTGAAGAGGGGTGATTCTCTACAGCTGGGGCCATAAACTACACCTGCAGGACTAGGTGATAGCCTGGGACCGGCCAGGACAATCGGACACAGAGGAAGAGGAGTGTCAGAGGGTGCGGTAGTGAATAGGGTGAAAGGGAGGTGTCGGGCGGGCACAGGGTGTGATTCTCAGAGAAGAACAGGGCAGATGGGAGGAGGTTTCTGGGCCATGCATGAGAGAGAGAGCGGGGGTGACCAGTGCGTGGGGGAGATGCTTGCGAGGGTGGGAAGCCATGCTGAGGATCAGCGGCGTGCAGAGAGTGGGTTTGGTCAAAGCATCTAAACTGGCTGCCGTGCTCAACAAAAGTGTGGCATTGCAAAAAAGGCAAGATGGCGTAGACAATGTTTATCAATAAGGATTAATTTATAACAATTATTTTTAACAAAATATTTAATCGCAGTGACAAAATAGCGGTCAACAGTTCCTGATTTCCATCGAATCGAACGTTAACAGACGTCACGCAGCAAAAAAAAAAATGCTCACGAACAGCGCAGATGGGAGGAGGTTTCTGGCCCATGCATGAGAGAGAGAGCGGGGGTGCACGCAGCAAAATTAAAAAACGCTCACGAACAGCGCAGATGGGAGGAGGTTTCTGGCCCATGCATGAGAGAGAGAGCGGGGGTGACCAGTGCGTGGGGGAGATGCTTGCGAGGGTGGGGAGCCATGCTGAGGATCGGCGGCGTGCAGAGAGTAGGTCTGGTCAAGGCATCTAAAATGGCTGCCGTGCTCAACAAAAGTGTGGCATTGCAAAAAAGGCAAGATGGCGCAAACAATGTTTATCAATAAGGAATAATTTATAACAATTATTTTTTACAAAATATTAACTCGCAGTGACAAAATGGCGGTCAACAGTTCCTGATTTCCATCGAATCGAACGTTAACAGACGTCACGCAGCAAAAAAAAAAAAAAGCTCACGCACAGCTGCTGGAAGACATGTATCAACATATATGAGCCTCCTCAGCCACCCTCAGAAAACATATGGGGTCAGGATACGTCTCCTGTACCCCCTTATACCTAGTAATTTAATTAAATCGAAACACAAAATGGCGAATTCACGTTTTGCTACCAGTTTACGACCTGGTTCGTGAACCGAGAAGCGCTTCTACCGCGAAAAAATCACATTTTAATTATTTGCCACACGGGACCCTTTAATAACCCCAACATCATTCCTAGGGGGTCAAGAAGGATCTACCTTGCCCCCTTTCATTAAATTCCCCCTTCGTTTTTCTCCTCCTCTTGTCTCTCGATCCTACTGAGAGACAAGATGGCGGCCGCACCGGACTGTTTAGAATGTTGACAGACACCGGAGAGCCAATCAGCTTCGCTATGCAAAGCTCCGTTACGCGAAAAGTATGCGATCTGGTGCGCTATCTAATTCTAATTCTAATTTAAAACATTTATAAAGCGCAGCGTGCACCGAACGGTTTCTTGGCGCTGTCACAGATATATCTGTTTTTTTAAACGTTAATTTCTCAAAATCCACTGGAGCACATATATTGAGACCCAGCAAAGGCACATCGGGCTAACAGTCCCTATAATTTTGCCAAGTTTCGTGTAAATCCATTCAGCCGTTCGAGCTAAAAGTGAGGCCAAAGGCCCTATGGAAAAATGAATGGGAAAAACGCGTTTTGGGACCCCCCTTTTTTCTCGGCCCCCCCTTGATGAAACCCCCCCAAATTTTCAGGGGCTGATCGGAAACAAAATGTGCCATTGTCCTGAAAATTTCAGCTGATTCCGTCCACAAACGCCAAAGTTATTAGACATAGCATTTTCAAAAGTTCCATAGAGAAAAAATCCTAACTATATATACCTACTGGCGACCGCCAGTAGGTAATATATATATATATTTAATCAGAGGTAGGGAGGATGAATTGGTATCCAGTCAGTTCCCCAGGTTAGATATGCTTATCAAAAAGGACTAGGACTCAACTGAGGGATAATCTGCCTTATAGTCAGTTTTTAAAGCTGAAAAGAAACTGCAAACAAGAGACTGACTATAGAAAACAAGCCCAAGAGCTTAGCTTGAAACTCCAGAACTGGGACTACAAATCGACCATTGTCTCGAAATGCAGAAAAAGAGCAAAGAATCAACCTAGAACTTGCCTACTTGAAACCATCATAAAGGAACCGGTCCCAGATCTGGTCACATGTGTCACAACCTACTGTCCAGCGACTTACATGGTCCAGAAACTAGTGAAAAAGAACTGGCGGATACTAACATCAGGGAATCTGAAATGGCCAAAACCAAGATTTGCCAATCGACGCACAAGAAACTTAAAGGATATACTTGTCCATACCCGCCCGAGAAAACAAATCTCAAGCGGACATGTAAGGGATACTGAGATGGCTATCGTGACAGGACACTATCCTTGTGGAACGTGTCTTGTTTGCAATTTAACAACCACAACAAAAACCTTACAACTGACAGAGACATTACTTTGGACTCAAAGGCAGCATACAAACTGCAATTCGACACATGTAATCTACATGATTGCATGTCCCTGTGAAAAACAATACATAGGTATGACCTGCGGAAGAGTAAAGCTCAGAATTGGGGAACATAAAAGCAATATAAAACTGAAGAAAAACAACACAAAACTCTGTACTCACTTTACTGAAACAGGCCACAAAGCGGAAGATCTAAAATGGACAGTAATGGAAATGTTAAGAGACAAGACCGGAAAAGCAGAAAAAATCCTATATGAAAAGGAACAGAGATGGGTGGACAGACTCAAAACCCACCAGCATGGATTGAATGACAATGTTCCTTGGCACCATTTTGCGTAATTATCTATGGATTGACATGACCAAACAAGCATTGAACCATAAAAGTCTAAATCAGGACACTTGACCGCGACCTGGGTTATTATTTCACTATATCAATGGTACCAAATGTCAAGTATGGTGTCTAATATAAGACACACTTCATTGATTATAATGCATATATACCCAATGAATGCCAAAAGATATTTAGGACCACTGATCATAGCCTAATCTAAGACAAAGAAAAAACACAATTGGCAATGCAATTCTGAGAAATAACACTCTTTCTAACTTTACTTGATTGGAATCTGTTCGTTATTCCTCACATTCATAGTGCCCATAATTGGAAGAATACTTATGAATACTCAGGCACAACGTTATGTTAACGATAATCACCTCGTAACATACACTAAGTCTATAAAAAGTCAGAGAAACGGCTCATAACAAACAGTGGTCCGTTCTCTTTGCATTGTCACAAACATTTGAAACCCAACATATTGCGGTACACTGAACTCCGTCAGTCCTCTCTCTATTACCTTGTCCACGGCACTAGAAAAAGAAGGCATTGTTGGCGTTTCCGCGTCCGGGGGCAGAGCCAGCACCAGACGCGGAATTCGCCTTCAATTGCGGGTGAGAAACATGATGCCGAAAGAACCCGTTTTTCGACAAAGGCCAGCAGTACTTCTGTAACGGTAACGTTGTATACCCCCTTACTTCCAGCCTGGGACGACTAAGTCCGAACCCCCCGAAGATTCAGAAACTCTCTTCATTTAAGGTAAAGACGTCGCAAACTAATTTGTTTGTTGTTTGTTTTTTGTACATCAATTTACTCATTAAATCCAAAGGGTTCATATCGGCAGTGTGGGCTGGATATTACCCCATTCATGTTCGTATCAGGTTTATTCCGGCTGAGCTATCACATGCTCTTTAACGTTACCATTCAAACTTGCTTAAGATTTACGAACAGTGTCACTATCCAAGAGCAAGACTTAAAGCATAACTAACCATCACTAAGTTTGTGCTGTGTTTCCATGAACTCCTAGAATACTGTGACCACAATTGTTATATCCTTGAAGTTTATAAAATAAGAATAACACTCGCATTGCATGAAGAGTTAATATCACCGTGCAAGGTAGACTAATATGTGCCGAATGGTTTAAATCTCAAATTCTCCACTATGATTCGCCGACTAATCCAACATTAATGCTGAAATTGTGATGAACAAGTATTACAGATAAAATGTGTCTTTGTAATTAACTTGAGAAGTTTCAACCGTCAAATGATGTGAGTTTTGAGAATGCTGACATGTAGAGGTACAGAGAGCATTTTTGATAAATTGTCAAATCTCTATCCTAGGTAAATTGAACCTCACCACAAAACTATGGTGGGTTAAATCACAACCCCTGAATATACTACACAAAAGGTGTAAGTATTGTTTTTAACCTGTTTTGTCCTGACGAATGCTCTATAGACCCGACGGGGCGACAAAGAGCAGAAACATGTTGACTGTTTGTTTGAAGTGATATGCGAGGATCCAGTTGCTTGGTCCGAGAGTATACCCATATATATTTTTTTTAATAACAAACCACATCCATTTATTAAAGTAGTTGTTCGGATTGTGAGTTTGTCTTTTAATAAATAACCCTTCTTTTTGGTGATACCCACACATTTCTCTGGACACTGCTATGCTACTCCAGAGGTTACCTCAGGTTTGAGGTTGGCATGCAGCACACTAGATCACCCAATGATAAATGCCATACCGTCTATGTGGGGCGGAGAACAAACATAAACCGCACAGTACAATACATAGCGTTTATGAGGGTTATCTAGAGTACACATTATAGATGATTCAGAAGTTCTGATCTGTCCTGTACATAATAAGTATGTTGTCTAGATATATAATTAGAAGAACCTGTCTTTCTCTGAGAAAGGTGACTAATGGGCAAAGCACCTTGGAAAAGCACCATGGGGCCGAGAACAGTCTGAAGGGTAGGCAGAGGAGGAACTGGTAAAGAACGCCCCTCCATGTGAAGCGTAGGTTTTTTTGGCTGCTCTCATCCATGGATATTATGAAATAGGCATCTTTGAGGTCTAACTTTACCAGCTAGTCTTTGACTCGATAATTGTCTCTCAAGAGATTACACCCTCCTTCTTGAAATGTCTGTAGATCAAGAATGTGTTCAGTTCTCCCAGGTGTATGACAGGTCGCCATGCCTTGTCTTTTTTTCACCAAGAAAATTGCACTTATAAATCCCCCTATTGTTTACCAATTTTCACTTGAATTAATGCACATTTGTGTATCATTTGGGTCACCTTGTGGTCTATTAGATCCATCTTTTCTTAGTCTAGTGTCAATTCCCTGAGTTGTAATATTTGCACTGGTATTTTGAAACCTGCGATGGCTCGGAGTTCTCCCTCTTTGTGGGTAAAAATTTGAATTTTGACGGTAGCCCCTTTTACATAACTTGGGGGGTCTTGGGTAATACTTTATTGTACAGTTAATAAAAACCATTACAAAAACCATCAGCAGTAAAAAAGGAAAGTATTAAAAATATTTGTAGCAGCATAGATGATGGAGTTATTCAATTTGAGCTATGATACAAAGTGCAATTTAAAAAAAAAAAAAAGTTAAAAAGAACGGAGTGTCCATCTGCAGTTTGGTGCTTGTGTCCTTCTACAGAGAGGGTTTCTTTTGTCAGTCCTGACCCTCATTTCTATACATAGTTAAGTATTGCAGTGCCTATTCCTTTTTGGAAGACTGGCTGGCATTTGCCCTGAATGTTCATAACTTTTAGTTATAGTATGCCAGTGTTTTAATTCAGTTTAAGTCTCAGAGCTGTCTTGATGTTTTGGCACTCACAGTATTGAGGGTGTGCTGTACTTGTCCGTTTGTTCTTTCTTTGTGTTGATTCTGCTTTCTACAGCTCCGAGGTATTTTACCAGTCGGCAAGCCATTTGCACTTCATCGCCTCTGAAGCAAGCCAGAGTTGCTTGTCTGCACGTTCTGATTCCTTTTTTTATGAATAGGGGTCTCAGTAGGTTCCTGCGATCTTGCTGCAGCTCTTTGCAGATGGTAATAAGATGTACTATATTTTCCTCATGAGTTCCACACAGGCGACAGTTTGACGGTTTTGGGGGCCGCAGCCAAGGGGCCATGTGGTCAGCTGAGGGTAATACTCCTAATCGTAATTTTAGGAATGTTTCTTTTGTTTTTTTAGTGAAGCTGGTCAGAAGGTATGCCTGTGGTGTGAGTTTATTGTAGGTTTGTACTGTCAGCCAGCCATGTGCTCTCTCCGTTAGTGATGCTTTGTCTTGGAGGAGGGATTCTTTCCTAACTGTATTGTTTACGGCTTTTTTAAAACCTGCCAGGCTCCCTTGCAGATCCCATAGTTGGCTTGCCCCCAGCTGTTTAATTGCCTCCTCTAGAAAGAGTCTTGCTGGGCAGTTGTCTTTGCTTTGTAGATCCTTCCAGAAGAGTGCGTTGAGGGTGTTTGCTTCCCCTCTGCTGATTTTGTGCCAGGTCTTAAGGTATGCTCCCTTGCGAGCAAGCTCTTCCTTAACTTGCCCAAATTCGAGTCGGATCTGCGCCGGAGAAGTGTATCTCGGGAGGCCAAACATCATCCGCATTGCTCTCGTAATTACTCCTTCTAAGGTTCCGGTATCTCTGCCTCTCAATGCTTCGCTACCGTATGTAATGGATGGTATCAGTTTGACTTGTATCAGTTTTAGGAGTGGGGTGAAGCTTGGGCCGATGATCTTATTTTTCAAGTTCCTTAGAGATACAGCTATCATTAAGCCTCTCTTTTTTATCTCCTCGCATTGCGGTTTGAAGCTCCCCCTATGATCAATAGTCACTCCCAAGTAACGATATTTATTTGTGACTTCCAGTTTATTTTTATCCAGGTTCCAACTGAATGTTGGTTTCTTCTTGCAATAGTTGAGGCGCATTACTTTTGTTTTACAATAATTAATACTGAGTTTATTTGTTTTGGAGTGTTGTGCGGTGATGTCGAGAAGCCGCTGTAGGCCGATCGGGGTCCGGCTGATTAGCACCAAGTCATCAGCATAAAATAAGTTAGACAATTGAGTGCCCCCCAGTTTTGGCGCATGAGAGTTGTTTTCGTTTAGTGTGGTAGATAGGTCGGCCATAAAGAGATTAAATAAAGTTGGCGCTAGCACACATCCTTGCTTTACTCCTGTGTTAATTGGAATTTTCTTAGTTAAAAAGTCGCCGGTACCTAGTTTAACCTGGACCCAAGTGTCGCTGTGCAGGAGGATTAGTTGTTCAGTAGTGTTGCTGGAATTTTCATTCTCTCCAGTTTTTGCCACAGGAGGTTTCTGTTTACGCGGTCGAAGGCGGAGCTGTAGTCAATAAAACACAGGTACAAGGGTTGTTCTCCTTCTAGAGCTGAGTCAATCAGGAGTGACAAGGCAAGGATGTTTGTGGTCGTCCCCATGTTTTTTCTGAAGCCTGTTTGATTGAATGGGATTGCTGAGGTTTCTTCCGCCCATAGTGTCAGTTCCTGAAGTAAGAGGCCAGCGTAGTATTTTGCTTCGTTGTCTAATAAGGCAATTAACCGATAGCTTCTTGGATCTTTCCTGTCATCTTTTTTATATATTGGTGAGATTATTGCTCCCCTCCATGATCGTGGAATTGGTATTCTTGGGGCTAAAACTTGGACCTAAGGGATCTGCGGCTGACAGCCAGTCCCCACCTGTCAGCCCGTCCAAAAAGGAAATGTGAGCCAAAGACCCTGCACTTATTCAATTGTGCTTTGATAAAGGCTGTGAAGGTAGAAACATATTTCCCTAATGATTTTACAAAATTGTCTCCAAAGAGGAGGCCTCCCATGTCTTCCTTAGAAAATTATTTTGCAAGTTTATGGTTCATCCTCATTAAGATTTCCTATCGTCTTTCCATAATTGGTTTGGCTTGGCATTACCCAGCATACACACAGCCTGTTAAGCCTAGCCTAATAGGATGTCAGTATTGATGGTGGACCTTTTTTCTCTATCATCCTCAACCATGTCCAGGATATATGAAAGTGGGACTAGAATGTCCAGAAGTTTGTCCCAGTACTGTTTAAGGAATTTTTCTATGCCTTTCCTCGGATCCTTCTCAAATTTAAATTGAAATGTTATTAGTTCTTAGTCCAAATTAGGTGTGTTGCACACCTAATCTCCAGTGGAGGGTCTTGGAATTCGAGTTTCTCTGTCCAGGGGTCTCTTTACCCAATAGGATAGGTTCTTTCAAACATGGTCCATTGGCCTAAATTTTGAGCTTTGCAGATGTCGTATTGTGGCAGGATTCAAGATTTTTCCCCTAAAGGGGTCTTTGACCTCCTGCGAGGTTCAAGCTTGTTCTATATCTTCATCTAAGTTTCCTAACGTGTCATATTTATCATGGGGTAAAATATGAATTCACCTATATCTATCTCATTATAAAATATGTTGTATGCCAATGAACTGAAGCTGTCTCCAGCATCTCTTGTGCCAAGAAGGTCACTCTTTCCTGTCATGCCTCTACTGACAACTCTTCAATGTGCTCCGTTCAGGTGGCCAACTTCTCTTGGGCTGCTACGAGCACCAATTTCTATTTGAGCACAAGGCCAACTATTTATTTTCTCTTCTTGGAAACCTTTCACCCTTTCTGGGGTACAGAGGTAGCTAGGGACTCTCCATCTGAAAGGGAGAAGTAGTTCTCCTCTATAGGGATCCCCTCTTCCTCTTGGATATTGCAGTATTTACTGCCTCTCTAACAGAGGACCTACGTTCCTCCTTAAGGAATTTTTGAATGCTTTCCCCCACAAGTTCAGGAGCATTCTGGGTTTTGGGGTTGTTATAATTTTTTGTACTGAATATATATATTTATGTAAATATTTTATTTACCGTGCAGGGTTACTCACAGTTTTATTGTTTATATAGGTAGTTTCCTGTCACTTTGATTAATGTTTCTCTTTGTATAATGTCCTTACTTGAAAGGTGGAGGTAGCATATTATTTTTCTTAATTATTTCTATCAGAATCACTTTTTTGTTACTCCTTTAGCTCTCTCTCTGTTCACCCATCTGTTGCAGCTTGAAGAAGGAGCTGTTCCTATGGCCATGAGTAATCGCATGTGTGGGTGGGCATTAACAGGGTGTCCTTCCCTTGTTGACTCTTGAAGAGGGATCGTCATGTAGCAGCGTGATGTAAGAGATGCATATGCTGTTCCAGAGGCCTCGCTTCATTAGTAGGAAACAGTGAGCTCTGCTTTATTCTCAATTTAAAGTTGAGTACACGATAACGCTGACTCTTAATAAAAAGACTGTTGTGTCCCTGTGTTAACATTCTCATGAAAAATGGGTGAACAGCAGTATTGGTAGGACTTTAGTTAAGTAATTACGGTGTTCTGCTGAAGCTCTCAGTTTTCCATTTTCTTTACGTAGATATGCAAAATATTTAAATATTTGGAATTAACTTACCTGAACTAGCCATAAATTAGCTGGTTATTCGTTTGTCATGTTCGTAACAATAGAACATAATAGAGTAAAAAGGAAATAGTCAAATTTCTGCTAGATTATATTAGCTAGACCTTTCTGAACATTCAAAATCAAATAATAATCACGTAACTTGTTTATAAATCAAAAGATATGTAAATAAGGATGAGTATACTCATCTTGTTGGAAGCAGATAAATAAAAGAGGAAGAGGATTTCATGCATTAGACATTTATGCACTCTCACAAACATCCTTATCTTCATGATGTATTAATATTCTTTAAAGGGCTGCTGTTGGAGGCCTCAATAAAAGCCTTTGCATAATGGTAGCCTCCAGTCTTGTAAATAAATCAGTGTGTGAAGGAGTCACTGTGCTCCCCAGTGTGCAGAGCAGGCTTGCAGCCAATAGAAAATAACCTGACATTGGGCTATTTTAAAGCTACAGTGCACAAAACTGGACTGGCTATATGTATAGTTTTTTGCACCTGCATTTCCCGGAGACAGGGGGACTGGAAGCATAAAGGCTGGTTTTCTGAAGGCTTTGCCATGGTCACCCTTTGAAGACCTAGGGTCAAACTCCTCTGTTCTCCCACAGAATATACAGATGGTACAGTGTCCCAGAGTAAGCACAAATAAGTATGCCCCAGAAAATCTTCCTGGGCCCAGGCGTCCTATGGGGTCAAGAGTCCTTATGTGGGGAAAGAGGCCTGAATATCGCAGCAGTTCATGAGTGACAGTTATTTGGAATGGCACTGCTAAGCGTGGGCATATTTCATGAAGCTGTGCTACGCAGAACTCCTCGAAGCAGTAAAAAAAACTCCACAATGCTACTCAACACACCGTCGCATATGGACACTGCCATCTTCTTTTTCTTGTCTGGTTATGGTTCTGGGGCCTGTTTTTCAATCCTCCCTAAATATGTCCAATGCTTTGTCACTAAAACTTTTTTTCTGCTTTTTTAAAATTATTATCTATCCCTCACTTTTCCCAAGTGTATCATTTGCGTTTCTTATTATTCTACTTTTTCTTTGTTTTACTGCAATTTTGTACTTTCTTATATGACTTGCTTTTTTAGTTTTTTTACTTTTCTTCTTTTTCACCTGACTTAATTTTTTACTCCTACATTTTCTTTTCTTACCCCAGCCCCCGGAACCATAGGCAAGCGAACGAAGAGTGCTTCCTCCAGTTACCCAGAAAACAGGAGGAACCACCTTCTTTGCAGACGGCGACGCCTGGAAGGGGTGCAGCCTCTGGCCTTATTCTCTGAGGTGGAGGCGAATGTACTTGTTTTCTTTGTGCAGGGCCACCTCCTCTTAACCCTGGCAGCAGGCGGTAGGCCTGGTTCTGGGTACGGGAACTATGAGCATCATCGCCGGGGGGGCAAGGGTGCGCCGGGCAGTGTTTTGCCGCTCTGAGGTCCGGTGGACCCATAACCAACTGACGCACCAGTGATGGGATATCCTCGACCAGGAACAGGACTTGCAGGACCTGCTAGGTGTTGAGGTCGGGGTCTTCGTGAGTAGCTAATTATATTACTATTGTGTGTTGTGTTCTGTGTTACTGTGAATATCATTTTTTTCCAAAATAGCAAGAATGCTGCTGTTGCTCACATGCAGATAAGTTGCACTTAAAAATCGTATATAATGTGATTGTTATTCTTCTAGACAGGTGTTCGGTGCTACTAATCTTACTTGTTTGCAACTTTGCACTTGCTTGGGCTGATTATGTAAGAGAGGTTAGAGAACATAATTTAGGTAATGCAGACTAGAGAGACTCCTTTCCTTTGTCGGGTCAATAAGATAGTGGTAGGTAGTTAGTTAGTTAGTTACTTAGTATTAGTTGGTATGTTTTTTAGCGGTCCGCGGGATGAGTCCTTCTCTCATGTGCTGCTGACTTCTTCGTAGAACCTTTTGTAGTTTGTTAGTGAGCGAATAATACAGCAACTCAGCAATCAACCAACATTTTGGTGTATGCAATATGCATGTGTCTATCTATGGCTTCTTGAGGACTTTTGAGGGGTTTGATGATTGCAAATGAGATCAAATCTTGAAGAAGCAAATAGATTTTTTGGGCAATTCATTCCAAAGTCTTTGGAATAGGGGATCAAGGTGGTAGTTAGGTTTACGATTCTGGAATCAGAATGGAACAGTGGAATGATAAAGAGATAGGATGGCCCACGACCGCTCTACTAGTCTACTACTATTCAATCTGATTAGATAGGTCAATTTTATCGCAATTGCTGTTTCCTGACAAAATATCTTTTTGAAGTGATTTTCTTAATTTGTTTCACACCAATCAATTTTTGTCTCTTTAATTTTGTCTTACATGATCAGCATCCAGGGGCAAGAAGAAAACGGGGTCTGCCAAGGCAGGAGCAGGAAGTGCCTCCCATAATCACTCCTCTGCAGATGGCTCTGCTTGCCCCAGTAAGTCCTCCTGTTGGTAATAGTAATAATTGTATTTCCCTAACTTTTACTGCACCTTATTTTGTTTATAACTATTATTTCCATTTCCTAATTCTATATTTTACCAAATATTCTTTCATCTATCTGTTTCTAAATTCTTGTTATCCCTGCTTTACCTACCAACTTAGAGGTCTATTAGGATGGTGGGCAGATCGCCCCCCCCCCCTACTGGCGGTGGCAATCCGCCCGACAAATCACCCTGCCAAATGGCCCATTAGCCCCCACCACATTAGCATGGCGGGGGTACCGCGGCGGACGGAAAGACCGTCTGCCGCTTTTCCGGCCATAGGCAATCATCCCGATTCCCTTGGAGGCACCGCCATCCTTATTATGATGTGGAATGGAAAGGCTTGCAGAGTTTTCTATGGGGGTCCATTGTAGGCCCCCAGAGGGGTGGGGAGGTGGGGGCAGCTCTTGGGGGGTACCCATGGTACCCCCTAACATTGGCATGCACAAGGTGGCAGGCACCGCGCGGTGCCTGTCACGTTGTGCATGCCAAACCACAACAAACATGTATTACAGGACCAACCACCGCAATGTAATATATACGGGATGCCACCGCCACCGTGGCTGTGGCATCCTAATTGGCGGTGCAGGAGCGCCGCACCACTGGCCGGTCCCAGTGGTAGCAGGCGGACTGAAGTCCGCCCACCATCCTATTAGAGCCCTTACAGCCCGATTCATGAAGCTAAATTGCGCTCGCAAAGGGCCAGATTCTGAGAATCTGGCCCGTTGCGAGTGCGATTTTTGCATTTGGGATTCATTATCCCAAATGCAAAAATCGCTATTTGCGAAATCGCATATTTGCGAGGATTTGGATTTAAGGAATCTCTATTAGAGATTCCTTGAATGCAATTCATGAACCAATTTTAAATTGCGAATTCACAATATTTGGTCGCTATTTACCACGTGGTAAATAGCGAAAAAGTAGAAAAAAGCACTTTAGTGCATTTTTCTCTGTTGCATGTTACACACACACATGTCCTTTGGACATGTGTGTGCGCAACACCTGTGTAAATTTGCATTTCAGGGGTGCTACAGGGTGTCCTTTGGACGCCCCTGGCACCCTTGAAATCGCTATCTTATTTGCAATTAGCTAATTGCTAATCGCAAATAAGGAATACTCCCCATTCATTCCTTTGGGCCTTTAGGCCCATAGGAATGAATGGGGAGTTATTCCTTATTTGCGATTAGCAATTTGCTAATCGCAAATAAGGAATGTGTAGGAATCACAATTTATTTTGCGATTCCTACATGAATCCAGTTTTGTGGGTCTGTAATAGCGATTCCTTATGAATCGCTATTAAAGACTCGCAAAACGGGTCTTTGATGAATCTACCTGATAGTTATTTATATTGCTAGTGTCCTTTTTACATCAAATCTAACTGCCTCTCACTCTGTACTATTAGTCTCTCTGTAGCTTGCATTATTCTGTTTTTTCAGTAAGCTTTCCCTCTCCCCTTATATTTTTGGGACTGCCTAGTGGTGGTACTACCGTAAGACTCAGAGAAGACATTGGTCCCTACTACTACTAATACTACTACTATGATGTGCAGATTGCATGCCCAACTAAGGTATTGCACGCTTGTTTGTTGAGATTAGAAGGCTTTCTTTTACTTTCTTTCAAATTCTCAATCAGAAAATAAAATGATGGTCACGTTGAACACACCACAGTAGTGTATTTTTAATTTTGATCATCTAGGCCTTGTACTATTATTAGCTACAGTTGATTGTGAACAACTGATTACCTTGCACGATGGCAGGAGGAAGTATCAGGAGGAGGGCACCATTATATTTTCCATCCAACCACGAGAGAAGACTCGATATACCTCATGTCCGATTGTCCACCCAGTTGACCACACTGTTTCTTTTTGAAAACTCTGATTTACCAATAGCTCTAGCCACTGAGTCCAGTCCATTGGGTTGTCCTCTTCTTCTTGAGAGGCTTTTACAAAATGTCCAATGTCCAAGTAGATATTTTATAGGATGGGACATACTGTCTACTCTATTCAAGTACCCGATTTGTACTAGTGATGTGTGTGATGTATGCATATCTTTTATTTTCAATCTTGCTAGTGAAACTAAATAAATAAATAAATAGGGGAGGAGTATATGACATCTAAAAATATGCAATGTTTTTACTAGGCAAACTGACCACCAGTGCTGGGGCCAGCAGCGAATGTGACTCCAGTAAGGAGGGAGCAACAGATGTGGCAGCTGCAGGAGGTGAGCCAGCAGCAGTGGTGGGTGGTGGTAAGTTATATTCCTTGCTTATTGACAATACACCTGCTGCAAGGGTGTAAACTGTACTGCAGAGAGAGACTAAGTTGTGAACAACGGTTGAAAAAGACTCAATTGACTTAGCATTAGCATTAGAATTAGCGGAGGGTGAGTAACTAATGGCCTCTTCTATCTGACTTCAACTCAGCTGGGAAAGTTTTATGAAGAAGACTAAGAGTCAGAAGACCTTGATGTGGATGGGTTGAACAAAAAGGGAAAGAACTAGAAAGGAGGGAGGAAGGACAGGGCATATGCTATATATGGGTGGCAGAAAAGGATGCATGGGTGAAGGAAGGGGGCCCAACATGCATATAGGTGGCTGATAGGATGAATGGGTGTTTGAAGGATGGGTACATTGTGAAAGAAAGTATGCCTGCCTGGTTGGGTGAAACTGTATGGGTGAAAGGAACCCACCATGGGGTTTGAAAAGTCAAACTCAAAGGCAAGCAAGGGCGCATGTGTGGTGCTTAAAGAAATTACAAATGTATGTTGTTGGTGAAAGGTTTGTTGAGATTAAGAAGAATGATAGCCCTGTTTGCTTTGAATGGAAGGATGCTTGGAGGGTATTCAATCAGAGCATAGGTGGAGGCTGGATAAAGAGAATGTAAACAAAATATATATATACAGTACCAGAGTAGCAAAGCCAAGGGTGAAGATTAGAATGGAAAAAAAGAATACTAGAAGAGCAATGCAATGATTCATGGAAAAATTTCTGGGTAGCAACAAGGACTTTTTTTTATCAAGGTTTTTGATTTAAGGTTGAATTTTAGAACACTCCCTTTACTCACAGTAGTATGCAAGCACAAAATCTATATTTTGCATGTATTTACCCATACCCATGCATTATCAATCGCCTCCCCCGACTCTGAGGCCCACTCCCTCTCCCTACCTAGGCCTTTTCGACTGTGTCAGCCATGGGTGGCCTATTGGCTGCATAATTACACAATCAAACAATAGTAGTACGTCACGTCGTACAGTATATCATCATTCATATTAGTGATCAGATATCATCTGCCTTGTTGTAGTAGTCTGGGTGAAAGTGAACTTGAGATATTGCCATTGATTTAACAGAGTATGGCCATAATGCAAATGAGATCATTGTGTAGTACATCTGCCCTACCTGCAGACAGTAATAAAGTAACATGAGTCTGCGACTGAGACACAAGTATATCTGTCTAGGTAGCTAGCTAGCTGAGCTGGCATGCCAGCAAGGTTAATTTGCTAAACAAGACAGAAAAGAAGGCTTGTCTACTCCATAGTGGCTAGTAATGCCTGAAACTCCCACAAATGTAAGTGGCAGAGGAAGTGGAAGTATGCCACAAACGTTATGTACTGTCCTTGCTAGTGCCACTGTGCCACTATAATTTTATGTGTATAATTATGTGCTACTGTTTTGCTAAGAGTATTGGTTACAGTTGTCTTTTTTCTTATGTGATATAGCTACTCCTTCTCAACCATAACAACCCACCAGGAACGAGTTAGAATCCCAGGCCCACGGAAGCTGGAGACCTTCCATGATGAATATTGGCAGCTGGTGGTTCTGGCAGAGGAGGAGGATGAGGCAGCAGACTCCTCCAATGCCCCGGGCCCCAGCCAGATACCCCCAGTGCCTCCGGTGGTACGGCGCCATGGTCAGGTAGCCACCTGCCACACTTTAAACACTGCTGCCCTCCCCTGTGGTTCATGCAAGACATTTCAGCACCACATGCTTCTCCAGATGGCGCACCTAGAGGCCAAGATTGAGGAGCAGTTAAATGCCCTAGAGAGGAAGATCCTGTGAGCCTGTTACTAGACCTCTGTTGACCCTTTCTCCGTTTTCAATCTTTTTTTTGGTGGGTGGGAATTGGGCGTTGGGGCACATTTTGTTTTATTGACATTTAGATTTTTTAATTTATGGACATTGGACAATTGAACTTACTGCTGAACAATGGCTTGGGTTAGGCAGAGGGACGGGTCAGGTGTTGTGGTTTATTCAATGTAATTTATTCGTTAGGAGCATACATTATTTATAGTTTATACATGATGTAAATCTTTTGTGGGGTTGTTACTTTTTTACTTCACACTGCTTCCCTTGCTGCTGGGCCACAGACAGCTTTGATTGCAATCTTCCAATAGTGTAACACACCAACAGATAGATGCGGTACCCTCACTTTACATTATATCCATAGTATATACATTATGCCTCCCCCACACTTCTTCTCTTACCTACGATTGATGTTTAAACTTAGGCGAAGCAATGGTTGCATGGAGATGGTTTGGTTTCCCATGGTGCCATGGTGGTGGCAGTAGTAGTAGTAGACACTGACAGTAGCATTTGCAAAAAAAGAAAATGAGCCAGTCAGTCACCTGAGGGAGACTAGGGAATGAGTAGAAGAAGTACAATACACAAGAACACTGCCAAACAAGAAGACATGATGATAAGTAATGCTAAAGTAAAATAAAACAAAATGGAGGGCTAGCCTAGTACAACTTAAAAACTGAAGTCGACTCGAGCTATGAAGTGGACAAGCAGCAGTCTAACCTTTAGTGTTGGAACTAGGATGATTGATGACTCGATGCTGGCAATTATATTATGATGGATTATGTTATAATGGAAAAAATGTAAATATCGAATACTGTATATGGGTGGACAATTAAATTTCGATATATTGCAAATGTGGGCTATCGTATATATACTTAGAGCAGAGGAAGATCCTCGCCCTGCCTTGGGTTAGTGTTGCAATCACCCCATCCACCCCAGCAAGTGTGCAATCAATAATTGGTGTAAATTTGGTTTAGTTACATCTCTTTTTTTAATATTTTTGATTTTATTGTTTTTCATTGCGAGTTGATCAGGTTGCAAACATGTTTTGTACAAAAGAAAACATGATAACCAATAAAGAAAGACATCAGAGAATATTTCATATGTACACAGGCACAAATATGGTGACAATCACATAGAGATGCTGCATCCTAGTTGCGGCCCCCAAAATCTGGAATACCCTACCATACCACGTCAAAGCCAGTCCATCACTCTTACAGTTTAGAAAAAACTTGAAGACGTGGTTATTCAACCAATAATATAGTACACCCACCGTATACCTCACCTCTAAGGAATGACAATACTGCAGTCTAGCGCCGAGACACCCAAGGGTAATTGTTCGCGCTCTATAAGTGTCAAAAAATAAATAAATAAATAAATAAATACATCAAACATTGCATGAGAAAGAAAGAAAAATAGCAATTTTCCAATCATAGTTATACATTGAGAAAGGCAACGCTGTAGATAAAGACTCAATAAAATAAAAAAAGATGAATGAATAGGCTACTGCCCCACTTCCCCCTCCATCCATCGCTATACAGGTTCCCAGATTTCTATTCCTATTACCTTTCTTTTACGCCCTTTTGTTCTATAGATGGCGCATTCTAGAATATATCTTGCCAGGAGCCGCCCTCTCCAAACAGGGAAAGAGGGTGGGTCTGGACTGACCCAATCTTGAGTCACACATGAACGAAAAATCCCAACCGAGATAAATAGCAGCTTTTTATGAGCATCTATCATGGATGTAGATGAGACACGAAACAAAACAAGCACTGATGTGAGTGTTACAGAAATTCCAAGTATCAAAGAGAGAAAGTATTGGATTTCTGATAGTGTAGTGTTTAAATGTGGGCATAAAAAAAACATATGCACCACGACCGCTGCGTGCAAACCGCATCTACTACAAGCAGTACCTACTGAAGAACCCCATTTTGAAATTTTGGCTGGCGTATAATAAAGATCGTACAACACCATGTAATGCTTTGTTTTACTCCTTCCGGAGATCTGGATAGAATTGGCCAGATGGATGGATTCCTCCATCTTGATAGAGTCCAGTCCCAGTTTCTCGGCCCAGAGTTGTTGTCTAAAAGATAGGTCGTCTGGGTGTAAGGCCAACAGCAAATTGTAAAAATAGCCAATCTTTCTTCTTTGGTACATGGACTCAATCAGAGGGATTTGTTGTAGCGTTGTGCGTTGTTGCACCATTAATGTATTAAAGTATCTATGCCACTGTAGATATTTAAAATAATCAGCATTGGTTAACTTAAATTTGGTTTGGAGCTGGGTATATGGTAACAGCTTATTATGCTGTAAAAGATCACTAAACTGTATAATGCAGAGGTTGTGCCATCTTTTCATAATATTGTCTGTCCCCGCAAATGGAAAAATATGAAGAGACATCAGGGGAGTGTATCTCGTAATTCTAGGGATGTCAACGATTCGTTTAATAGATTTCCAAGCCCTAAAAGCAGCTTTTAGAATCTTAAATTTGGTTCTTTTGTAGTAGCTGGGCTCAGTGAATTTTAATAGACAACCTTTAGCCTCTACTCCTAGAACCAGTTCATGGATGGGGAGTGGGAGTCTAAGATCGGGGCCTTGTCACTAATTATTAAAGGGGAGATAAATTGATAGATTAATATTAGAAGAAGTGTGGAATGCCCCAACCCCCTCTGTCCTTTGGTGTTATCATTTTTTGATATGCTCTTCGATGTCTTTTATACCCCCAGAGAAATCTTCCTGCCATTTTGTCCAACTGTTCAAAAATAGGAAAAGGGAACTCTAAAGGAATACAGCAAAATAAATATAAGAATTTCGGCAAAATCATCATCTTCATAACATTATTTCTGCCATATAGTGACAAATGTAAATGATTAGTTCGCTCAAGTAAAGTCTCAGACTTTTTTATCGTAGGTCAAATATTTACTTAGGGAATTTGTGAAACTGGTGATGTAATCTTAATGCCCAAATATGTTGCAATGGGGACTATATTAGGAAGTAATGGGGGGTTGTGGGCAGTAAATAAGATTTGTGTCTTGGCCATGTTTAATTTATAGCCCGTGAAGGCACCAAACTGGTTAGCCGGATCTTCTATCTTTGGAAGTGCTTTAACTATATCGTGGTAAGGACAACCACGTCATCAGCATATGCCAGTGTCCTGTAATGTGTGCCTGCTGCTACCACCGGTGTTATCTCGTGCGCGTGGTTTAGTTTATTTAGAAAGACATCAATATAAATTGCAAATAGCAACAGGGACGCCGGGCACCCTTGTCTAGTACCTCGGCAAATGGAAAACTAGGTTGACTTATTTTCTCCAATTTTAATGGATGAGGTAGGTGTGTTATACAAAGCTTTCAGTGCCCTCATCACACCTGGTCCAAACCCCTTAAATGATAATAAATCCCAAAGATAGGGCCAAGCCACTCGATCAAATACCTTTTCGGCGTCTAAAAGAGAAACCCCCACCGGTGTATTTGTACCTTCTGCCCAGTCCAGCAAAGCAATTACTCGACTGACATGATTCGTGGTGTCACGTTTAGGTATAAACCCACGTTGCCATCGCGATACTATAGTAGGAATTATTAATGACAGCCGTGTTGCCAGGATTTTAGAAAAAGCTTTGCTGTCGGCATTTATAAGTGAGATCGGCCTATAGGATGCCGGATCAGAGGGGGATTTGTCCTTTTTAATAAATGCCATAATGGTCGATTCAACCCACAAAGGAGGAGTATCACCTTTCTGTGCTTCCAAAAATGTGATCAACATATCTTGTTTTAGTACATTTCTGAACATTCGGTAAAATTCTAGAGGAATCCCATCTGGTCCCATGGCTTTACCAATAGCAAGAGATAATATCTCAGAATTTATCTCTTCCCAGGTAATATCCAAGTCTAAAAACTGGGACTGTTCTAAAGAAAGTTTGGCCACATTATCGTTAGAGATAAAGTTCAAGAATAAATCAGAAGAATAATCTAGTGTATCTTGAGCGTATAGCTTACAATAGAATTGTCGAAAGACGTCTAAAATTTTATCAGGTTCGGTATATATCTGACCTGCCTCATCTTTAATTGAACCAATAAAATTTGATGCCACTGTTTGCCAAAAGTTTCCCGGTTTGTTCCCCCATTTCGAATATCTGTGCTCTCATGACTGCCGATTGTTCTGCCAGTTTGGCTGCAAAAACCTCAAAAAGTTTGGCTTTATGAATGGCTAATGTTGATTTGATAGCTTCAGTGTTCTGGTTGTTCCTAATAGCAGATATCAACTTCTCTTCCCACTCTCGAACAGCTTTATATAAAAGTTCCATTTTATCACGAATGAGTTTCTGTTTATTAATTGAATATAAGAGGGTCTCTCCTCTTACCCCCGCTTTAAAAGTATCCCATACAATTTTTGGGGGGGGCGCTGCCTCTATTAAACTCAAAAAAATCTGTGACCCACTTGCCCATATGTTCTATATATTTTGAATCCGCCAGCAATTTCTGATCAAATGAGCACTGCTTGAAATTAACACTGGAATGAATATTTAATTCTATCATAATTGGATTATGATCCGATATAATGCGGGGAAATGTCTCAAATACAATATTATCAATGAGAGAGGTATTAATAAAAAAATACTCCAACCGCACCATCTTATGATGTGGTGCGGAATAAAAAGTGTAATCAGGTAGTAACACGGTCGACCACAACACTCTAATCGACCGTGTCGAAAAGATGGGCATTCACCAATCGGCGAGCAAACTGATTGCCTCATTCCTAGCTGACAGATCACAAGCTGTCACCATCGGCCCTCACCAATCCATTAATCTGTCATTACCATGTGGGGTTCCTCAAGGCTCATCCCTAAGTCCGACACTTTTTAACATCTATGTGTCGGACCTTGCCAATGTCATCAAGGCATATGGGATGAGCGTAACCTCCTATGCAGACGATACCCAGCTGGTTCTGGGTATTAAAGATAATGGACCTGAGGTGGCTGACCGATTTCGGCGCGGAATGCTCGCAATCAGTGAGTGGATGGCTGGCAACTGTCTTAAGCTAAACGCCGAAAAGACGGAAGTGCTAATTTTCGGACCCCTCAGACCCGACTGGTCATCAACTTGGTGGCCATTGGAAATGGGTGAGCCTCCAAAACCAACACCCAAGGTCAGGAACTTAGGAGTAACCTTTGATGTGGACCTAAATTTCATGGCACATGCAAACAAGGTAGCGGCAACTGCCCACCATAAACTGAGGCTGATTAGGAAGGTCCTTCCTTTTCTCCCAGCTACTGCTGCAAAAACACTAGTTAGTTCGCTAGTGCTAACTTCTCTTGACTACTGCAACGGGCTATTTTTAAATGCCCAAACCAGGATTATAAACAAACTTCAGTCATTACAGAATGCTGCAGCACGGCTCCTCTCTGGAACACCTAAATTTTCCTCAGTATCTGACACCCTCAAAAACTATCACTGGCTAACGATCCGCAACCGCATAAAATTTAAATCTCTATGCATAGTGTATAAAGCATTACATGACCAAGCTCCCCAATTCTTTAAGGCAAATCTGATACCCTACAAACCAACCAGAATGCTTCGATCCACCACTTTGAATCATCTAGTGGTACCTCGATCCAAGACAGTATCTTGGGGAGACCGTCGCTTTCTAGTTGCGGCCTCAAAGCTCTGGAATTCCTTGCCGATCTGCATCAAGTCCTCTCCTTCACTTATGCAATTTCGAAAGTTATTGAAAACCTGGCTATTCGATCAGTAGTCCAACACAGCCTGCCATGAGCGATCAGGGAATTTAATGGAATCAATTAGCGCCGAGACGCCCACGGGTATTCGCCGCGCTCAACAAATCACAAAAATAAATAAATAAATAAATAAGTATAGGGTTCTTTGTAAATGCTACATCGGACAAACCATATTCTTTTATTAAACATTTTAAAGCTTTAAAAGTCTTTTTCTTAACCCCATATAGTCGGCAGTGCTATAAAGATCCAGGCCCCCATAGATATGAATATTAAAGTCGCCACAAAATATCAAGGGAGATGGCCATTGCACTAACTCAAGACTTAAGAAGTTCAAAATTTCAGGATCGTCTGTATTAGGAGCGTAGATTGAACAAATGGTTTAGGTTTTGTTATCAATATTGAGTTCCACAATAACCCATCTACCATATGGATCAGCTTTGCTGCGCTTAAGAATCCCTAAACCTCTTCTGATGAGGATCGCCACCCCCTTTGTGGTGGTTCCCTGATGTGTGCAAGCCAAAAGGATCATACCTAGATCATTTAAGCAATGCCGATCACTCCAGGTCAAATACGACTCTTGTATACATAAAAGGTCTATGCGCATAGACTGAATCATCTGTGCACATACCCCCCTCTTTTTTTTGTTATTTAGCCCACATAGATTCCATGAACAAATCCTTAATTTCCCCAACATTTCATTTTGATAGAATCCTCCCAAACATTAATAGCGTAGTCATTAAAATGAAATTTACTACACATGATTCTCTCTTGACGACTTTTTATGATTAAATTTCATATTCATGATTAAATAGACTGCGCCACCAAACAATATGCTCTCTGCTTTAACTTTATCAAGTTTTCTCTTCACCTGATCAATCTCGCACCCTACCAACCCCCTTTCCTCCCTAAGAACCCCACCCCACCCCCTGCCCCTCCCAAGTAGAGGCAAAGGGACTAAAGAGTCCCTCATCGTGATGATAATGTGAGTTGCAACTAGTGTGTCTCGTCATTAAACTATGCTCAACTACACTGAAGAAACCGGTTATATATATCCTCCATTATCTAAAAGAAAGATAGATTAATGCATGAGACATACAAAATATAAGGAAACAATCATTGCTGCTAGATATCCCCAAACAAAGAAAAACCTCGATGAGTGGAGTCTAACTTTATATCAGATCAGATTGATGTGAGTAATTCTTTGGCTGCCACCTCTGAGGTTAAGAAATATGTTCGCTCTTTACAAATAACATTCAGTTTAGCAAGATTAAGGAGAAAAGCCTGGGCTCCCTTTGCTTGAAAGAGTGGGATCATCTGTCGTAACTGCCATCTGAGTTGCTTCTCTTGCAAAAAAATTATTTAGACAGATAAGAATAGCCCTGGGCTTAGCATTGGAATCACTTCTAGGATTTTTTGGAAAGGGGAACCTATGCGCCCTTTTGAGTTCCATATCCCACCTCCACTGGGTAAGCTCTGGAAAGGCCTTGGTGAAAAGATCTACTACAAATTTTCTGACATCTCCCCTTCACTAGCTTCAGGAATACCTAGGATACGCAGGTTGTTCCTACGGGACCTATTTTCGAGATCCGCAAGCTTCCAATTGATCTCCTCTTTTAGCCCCTCTAACGATGATAGCTGTTTATTCTGGTGGGTCATCGAGTCCTCAATTGCTGAAATCCGAGCTTCTGCTTCTACAACTCTAGCTGAGACCTTGTTACAAGTTTTACCGACTCGGCGAAGGTTGTTTTGGAGGCGGCGAACTGCGCCTTGAGTGCGTAAGTTCTCAGTTCTAGTCTCTTCACGATGCTGTAGCATAACTTGGTATAGAGTGCTTAATGTTATTTCAGGTGTCGAAGAAGTCTCTGAAGTTAATACCAAGGGGGTAGGAGGCAGCTCAATGGAGGGACCTTGGACTGTGAGAACTGTATGTTCCTCATCTCCCCAGTCAGGTCGCTCCAAAGATTTGTCACAGTCAAAGTCAGAATCCTGGGGGGAACTTTGTAAACTCTTCCCACTCTCATCGTCTCTCCACTCACCACCTCCTTCTCCATCTCCATTTCCATAACAGCTGCCATCTTCCAGCGCGTTCGATAAATCTGACATTGAATAAAATTGGCCAACCAAGTCGGTGGATTTGACTTCTACTCGTAAATTAGCTGTTTCTGTGATCTCTATTGACTCTGATGATTCTTGCAGCAGGATATCAAGGGGTGGAATCTCCTCCGACTGTAACTGCTGTGCAGATAGTATAGCGCAATTAGCAGGATTGGTTATAGAACCCCTTTCTTTTCCATGATATGTGTATAAAGCCAATGTAGACTCCTCTTGAGGTACCTGCTCGGTGAGACCAATGTTAGCCTGCATAGGACTGTTTAGATTTGCTGAGTTGCTGGTCAAGGTCAGTTGTTGAGTTACAGACAGCTCAGGCTGTTTGGGCTGTTCTGGGATTTCTCCTTGCTCTCCTTTTCCTTTATTGCTGTTGGCGCTTTTATTTATTTTCCTAAAAATGCCATGAATTTTTGGAATCGTTCCAGTAGAAACACTACTACTCCCAGAATGCACTGGTGGAGTTCGTGCAAAATCCTGGACTGGAGCAGTTGTTCCCGATACACCGGAGCCTTCGCCAGATACAGTATTAGCATGTAATAGGTTACCAGCAGCTTTGCCGTTTTGAGCGCTTCGAACCGCTGATGGTGTAACGGGTGCTGGGGTCTGAGCCGCGTCCTGAGCTGCTGCTGCTGTCACAGCGCACGTCTTGGGATTTGGTTGTTTCGGCATCCTGCAGCAAGCGTTGCAGCCTGCCAGCGTCTGTAATTGGCTGTAGTGAAACCCGGCTTGGCCGCTCAGGTTGCCGATACCGCTGGCAGAACTCCGATCACGGATTTGACAAGACCCAGGCACACCGGCTGCCCTCGCTGACCGGCGTCGCCAAGCCACCAGGAGTGAACGTTGCAGATTCCTGTAAAGGTCTTGCAGCATCCCCGACTCACCGGCAAGTATAGTAAATGTCCTTATAGACTATCAGGTTAGTGAAGCGGGCATGCCGGCGGATTGAAACGGTGTAGACTGTAGATAATGACAAGCCCACTACCGCTGCTCCTCACACGGACGCCCTTGCGTCCGCCATCTTGCCTCGGAATTCGTTCTTTCTGGTACAATAACAGATCAAGTTTAAATACATCTCAATATAAATCACACAGCCTGGGGGAAGAGGGTTAGAAATTGATGAATGGTTGGAAAGGGGGATTTGAGTGAAAGGTTTGACTAATATAATAATAATAAAGGAATCTTGTTGTGCGCAGACTTAGCCCAATGGGCGTCAAGGCGCCTAATTCCAAAAACCAGCTCATAACAGAAACCTGCAGTTCAACCTATGTAGGCTCTAGAAAAGCACCATGTTTTTAAGGCCTTTTTGAAAAGATCCAGGGAAGGTAGAGTTTTGATCTCCGTGGGCATGATGTTCCAGAGCTGGGGAGCAGCGACAGAGAAGGCCCTAGCTCCCCATCTGGTGAGCTTGAAACGAGGGACAACAAGCTGAAAAAGTCCCGAAGATCGGAGACACCTTGTGGGATGGTAGCGAGTAAGCAGGGAGCTGATGGCGCCTTTAGGTCCATCCTCGAGGGCTCTATAGGTCATACACAGAATTTTAAAGTAAATTCTGTGTTGAATAGGCAGCCAATGGATGTCTCTCCTCGCAGTAGTAGCAGAAGATGCCCTAGGAAGATCTAGGACAAAACGTGCAGCCGCATTCTGCACGATTTGCAGCCGATGTATGAGGCCCTTGTTGGACTCCATGTAGAGAGAGTTGCAGTAATCTAACCTGGAACCAACAAGGGCGACTGCAATCTGCTTACGTGCTTGTAGGGACAGATAGCTGCGAATTCTATTGAGTGTTCTGATTACTCCCCAACAGGTTGCAACCGTCCGATTCACCTGAAGGGACATCGAGAGTGACGTATCAAAGACCACACCCAGATTTCTGACAGATTGAGAGGGGGTGGGGCAGGTGCCAAGAGAGGGAGGCCACCACTCACTCGACCAAACATCTTGGTCCTTCCCAAAAACCAGCACCTCAGTCTTGTCGCCATTTAGCTTCAGGGAGTTGATGACCATCCAGTCTGCAACATGTTGCATACAGGACCTGAAGCTAGAGGCAGATGTTGTGACAGAGGAATGGGTGAATGACACCATAATCTGGGTGTCATCGGCGTATGATACCACCTCCATCCCTTGCGATCTTACAAGCCTGGCAAGGGGGGCCACGTAGATGTTAAACAGGGTCGGACTTAATGCCGACCCCTGTGGCACCCCACATTGCAGAGACTTAGCTGGGGAGAGGTGGTTTCCAAGCATCACCCTCTGTTCCCTATCGAGGAGAAAGGAGTTGAGGAGGCTCAGGGCCGACCCAGTAACACCTGCCTCCCTAAGCCGAGATGTTAAAAAGGCAGGAGACAAGGTGTCGAATGCGGCCGTGAGATCCAATAGCACTAGAACAGTAGTTTGTCCAGCATCAACTTTGCGTCGGATGTTATCGACTACAAAGGTGAGAGCAGATTCAGTGCTATGATGTTTTCGAAATCCATGTTGGGTGATGTCAAGGTAATCAGAGGTCTCAAGAAAGGAAGATAAGTGGCGATTCAGATGTGCTTCTAGAATTTTCGCAGGTGCAGGGAGCAGGGAGATGGGCCTAAATTTTTAAGGAGGCCGGGGTCGAGTGAAGGCTTCTTGAGAAGCGGCTTTACAATACCCTTCTTCTATATCGATGGAAAAGAGCCTTGGGCAATCGCCTTATTCATCACCTCCAGCAGCGAGGGAAGAAGGCTGCTCCTACACTCTTTCATCTTTTTAAGAGGTAGTGGATCCAACGGAGAGGAGGATTTCGTCCTGTCGAGTAGGAGATTCAATCCTTCCAGAGACAGAGGTGGAAAGTCCGAAAGAAGACTAGAAGGGACTATATCCAGTGACTCAAGAGAGCTTATGCCAGAATGGATATTCTCATCCAAAGCGAGACATTGCACTTCTAGAGAAGTGTGGATATCAAAGATTTTTTTATGAAAGAAATCTGCAATGTCATCGCAGAGACGTTGAGAACTGACTACAGGGTCTGGGAGTTGAAGGGAGCATAACGAGTCCGCAATTTTGAAAAGCTCCCTAGAGGAAGTGAGTGAGCTAGTAAGGTTGGAAAAGTATCACTGCTTCTCCAAAATCACTTTCTGCTTATACTCCCGTAGAGCAGATTTATGAGCTTCCCGGTCCATAGGATCCCATGATTTCCTCCACCTCCTCTCACTGCTTCTGCAACCCTGTCTTAGTAATCTAAGATGGTCTGAAAACCATGGTGCAGATGGTTTACGTCGAGCTACATATCGTAGGGATGCTGGGGCAAATTTATCTACAGCATTGGTGATGGAATCCTTCAGGTTTTGAGCTGCGTCATCCACATCTTTTGGGAGAAGAGCCTCAGGGGAAGGAACAAGAGAGGCAAAGGCCTCATCCGTGAGGTTTTTAAAATTTCTTCTAAGAACAAAAGGGGTAGTAACCTTCTTAGTGGAGTAAGAAGTGGAGAAGGCTAGTTGAAGAGGAACAGCGAAATGATCGGTCCAGACCATCGGCAGAGGTAAGCCACTGGAAAGTCTCAGATCGTTAGAGAATACCCCGTCGAGGATGTGACCTGCCTTATGAGTGGAACTGGTAACGAGCTGAACAAGATCACATGCTCCGAGAGATTCGACCAATGATGAAGTGTCCTTAGAATCGACCTCGTCAAGATGGAAATTGAGGTCGCCCAGGATGGTAAGACAGGGCTTTCCAAAATATGGTTCGAGAATTCTAAGACAAACAATGAGTCAATAACACAAAAAGACCACTGGTATACTTTCCGGGGGGGGGGTTCGGAGAGGAAAATAACGGGAGTACAAAATACTACAATAACACTAAGTGTGCATACTAAATTCAGTGTGCATTGTGTGAATTATCCAAAAATGTGTCTACCTTTTTGCAATTGAGACTACTTTTTTTCCCCAACATTTTTTTTATTGAGCGGAACATAGTTAAGGTGCAATTCATAAATAAACAATTTGAGCAATGGAAATTGATACACAATTTTAAAATCTTCTTCTATTAGAGGAAAACTAGATAGGAAACCAAGTTAAAAAAGGGGGAGATTTAAAAATACTTAAAACTCATAAGCAGTCATTGTTACAAAAAATATTAGTTTTCAAATACAAGTGATGTGCAACATCCGCAAACTTTGATCATAAAGTGCACGTGCAATACAGTGCAATCCAACCTGGAATAAAGTGCTAGTGCTAAGACATTTGCAAGAATTTAAAAAGAAAAAAAAGAAAAAAATACACTTATGACTTGTTGATTGAGTCTACCAACATTTCAAGACTACTTTTAGAATTGTATAAATTTAGTTTTAGTATTCAATCTAATTTCTAGCTTAACCTCCCATTTATTACCTCCAGATTCTCAAAATACTTCCAATTTCTTTCAAAACTCCTGACTGCTCCCACTCTGCAAGCATAAGCTTTTTCAAAATTCCTTGACCTCCTCATTTTGTTAAGCCATTTTAGATGAGATGGAACTTCCTTAGATTTCCAGTTTTGGAGTATTAGGGAGCGAGCAACTGTACAAGAAATAAACACAAATATTTCCTCATCATCTTTAAGAGTACCTCTATCTTTGGATATACCAAAGAGGGCCAATTCGCCTGAGGGTATTATTATTTTCTCTATAGCCGCCTCAATGTCTGTGAGTATGGCCTCCCAGAAAGATTTCAGTTGGGGACAAGTAAAAAAAATATGAAGCCACCCCCCCTGGCCAGTGGCCTGGCATCTAAAGCACTTATTCTCGACCTATGGGAACCTTTTCTCAAGTGCCTCCGGAGTCCAGTACTCTAGCCATCGAGACAAGAAAGCCATCCTCTTGAAGTTAGCAGCATGTAATGATTTATAGCCTAGCAAACATATGATTTCCCATTCCTTATGTGTTAAGTTGCATTGTGTTAGGCTAGTTATTTTATCAAGATGGCTGTCTACCATGTCTAATTGCTCAGCACAATGGAGCCTCTTGTACCAATTTCCTACGCCGCTGATTTTGGCCTCATAAAGGAGTGTTACCAAGTCACCCATTGAGGGGAGAAGTCCGCCAATAGTTCTTCTCAGGAAGTGGAAAATTTGAAGATATTCAAAAAGCGTTGGTCGCCCGGGAGTGATTATTCTAGCCAGCACTTCTTGCCACAAGATAATTCTATTCAGAACAAAGAAGTGCCTTAACTCCCGAAATCCCCAATTCTCCCAATTCAATATTCGACTGTTACTAATTTGGATGCCCAGACAAAAACATTCTCGTAAGCTTAAAAACTGGGAAGCTGAAGAACTAAGATTTTTCTTAAAAAAGGACTGTAATCTAGATAGATATTCTTTTAAGGTCTTGTATCTCGTTCTTTTAGGGAGTTTTGCAATCTTTAAAAATACCTGGGTTTGAGAATCGGACTCTTGTAACATTTTTGCTAAGAAGAAGCTATCTCGATTGTTTTTTGTACCTATCAGACCTGCCACTAAATCAAGAAAATATTTACAACAAGGGGTGGTGAGGGACAGAGTCTCTGAATTAAGCAGAAAGCTCTCACCCAGTCAAGAGATCAGGGCTAGATCCAACACCGTTTTTTAGCTCACTGCACCATCCCAGTTTCAGAACCTGGCTGTATGCAAATTAGTCTGTTCCTGTCCCAGTGCATGATGGGAACAGGGCAAACCAAACTACAAAAGCCAATTCTTACACTGGGAAGGATACAAGCTCCCAGGGACCGGTTTCTGGCATTACAGCCGTCTTCGGCCCGGTTTGCTTGAATCCTGATGGTGCAATGAGCAAGGGTCTCACATCTGAGAATACCCTTCCACGCTTAGGGTGGACAAAAATATTTACAACAAGGCGTGGTGAGGGACAGAGTCTCTGAATTAAGCAGAAAGCTCTCACTCAGTCAAGAGATCAGGGCTAGATCCAACACCGTTTTGTAGCTCACTGCACCATCCCAGTTTCAGAACCTGGCTGTATGCAAATTAGTCTGTTCCTGTCCCAGTGCATGATGGGAACAGGGCAAACCAAACTACAAAAGCCAATTCTTACACTGGGAAGGAAACAAGCTCCCGGGGACCGGTTTCTGGCATTACAGCCGTCTTCGGCCCGGTTTGCTTGAATCCTGATGGTGCAATGAGCAAGGGTCTCACATCTGAGAATACCTTTCCACGCTTAGGGTGGACAAAAATATTTACAACAAGGGGTGGTGAGGGACAGAGTCTCTGAATTAAGCAGAAAGCTCTCACCCAGTCAAGAGATCAGGGCTAGATCCAACACCGTTTTTTAGCTCACTGCACCATCCCAGTTTCAGAACCTGGCTGTATGCAAATTAGTCTGTTCCTGTCCCAGTGCATGATGGGAACAGGGCAAACCAAACTACAAAAGCCAATTCTTACACTGGGAAGGAAACAAGCTCCCGGGGACCGGTTTCTGGCATTACAGCCGTCTTCGGCCCGGTTTGCTTGAATCCTGATGGTGCAATGAGCAAGGGTCTCACATCTGAGAATACCCTTCCACGCTTAGGGTGGACAAAAATATTTACAACAAGGGGTGGTGAGGGACAGAGTCTCTGAATTAAGCAGAAAGCTCTCACCCAGTCAAGAGATCAGGGCTAGATCCAACACCGTTTTTTAGCTCACTGCACCATCCCAGTTTCAGAACCTGGCTGGATGCAAATTAGTCTGTTCCTGTCCCAGTGCATGATGGGAACAGGGCAAACCAAACTACAAAAGCCAATTCTTACACTGGGAAGGAAACAAGCTCCCGGGGACCAGTTTCTGGCATTACAGCCGTCTTCGGCCCGGTTTGCTTGAATCCTGATGGTGCAATAAGCAAGGGTCTCACATCTGAGAATACCCTACCACGCTTAGGGTGGACAAAAATATTTACAACAAGGGGTGGTGAGGGACAGAGTCTCTGAATTAAGCAGAAAGCTCTCACCCAGTCAAGAGATCAGGGCTAGATCCAACACCGTTTTTTAGCTCACTGCACCATCCCAGTTTCAGAACCTGGCTGTATGCAAATTAGTCTGTTCCTGTCCCAGTGCATGATGGGAACAGGGCAAACCAAACTACAAAAGCCAATTCTTACACTGGGAAGGAAACAAGCTCCCGGGGACCGGTTTCTGGCATTGCAGCCGTCTTCGGCCCGGTTTGCTTGAATCCTGATGGTGCAATGAGCAAGGGTCTCACATCTGAGAATACCCTTCCACGCTTAGGGTGGACAAAAATATTTACAACAAGGGGTGGTGAGGGACAGAGTCTCTGAATTAAGCAGAAAGCTCTCACCCAGTCAAGAGATCAGGGCTAGATCCAACACCGTTTTTTAGCTCACTGCACCATCCCAGTTTCAGAACCTGGCTGTATGCAAATTAGTCTGTTCCTGTCCCAGTGCATGATGGGAACAGGGCAAACCAAACTACAAAAGCCAATTCTTACACTGGGAAGGAAACAAGCTCCCGGGGACCGGTTTCTGGCATTACAGCCGTCTTCGGCCCGGTTTGCTTGAATCCTGATGGTGCAATGAGCAAGGGTCTCACATCTGAGAATACCCTTCCACGCTTAGGGTGGACAAAAATATTTACAACAAGGGGTGGTGAGGGACAGAGTCTCTGAATTAAGCAGAAAGCTCTCACCCAGTCAAGAGATCAGGGCTAGGTCCAACACCATTTTTTAGCTCACTGCACCATCCCAGTTTCAGAACCTGGCTGTATGCAAATTAGTCTGTTCCTGTCCCAGTGCATGATGGGAACAGGGCAAACCAAACTACAAAAGCCAATTCTCACACTGGGAAGGAAACAAGCTCCCGGGGACCGGTTTCTGGCATTACAGCCGTCTTCGGCCCGGTTTGCTTGAATCCTGATGGTGCAATGAGCAAGGGTCTCACATCTGAGAATACCCTTCCACGCTTAGGGTGGACAAAAATATTTACAACAAGGGGTGGTGAGGGACAGAGTCTCTGAATTAAGCAGAAAGCTCTCACCCAGTCAAGAGATCAGGGCTAGATCCAACACCGTTTTTTAGCTCAATGCACCATCCCAGTTTCAGAACCTGGCTGTATGCAAATTAGTCTGTTCCTGTCCCAGTGCATGATGGGAACAGGGCAAACCAAACTACAAAAGCCAATTCTTACACTGGGAAGGAAACAAGCTCCCGGGGACCGGTTTCTGGCATTACAGCCGTCTTCGGCCCGGTTTGCTTGAATCCTGATGGTACAATGAGCAAGGGTCTCACATCTGAGAATACCCTTCCACGCTTAGGGTGGACAAAAATATTTACAACAAGGGGTGGTGAGGGACAGAGTCTCTGAATTAAGCAGAAAGCTCTCACCCAGTCAAGAGATCAGGGCTAGATCCAACACCGTTTTTAGCTCACTGCACCATCCCAGTTTCAGAACCTGGCTGTATGCAAATTAGTCTGTTCCTGTCCCAGTGCATGATGGAAACAGGGCAAACCAAACTACAAAAGCCAATTCTTACACTGGGAAGGAAACAAGCTCCCGGGGACCGGTTTCTGGCATTACAGCCGTCTTCGGCCCAGTTTGCTTGAATCCTGATGGTGCAATGAGCAAGGGTCTCACATCTGAGAATACCCTTCCACGCTTAGGGTGGACAAAAATATTTACAACAAGGGGTGGTGAGGGACAGAGTCTCTGAATTAAGCAGAAAGCTCTCACCCAGTCAAGAGATCAGGGCTAGATCCAACACCGTTTTTTAGCTCACTGCACCATCCCAGTTTCAGAACCTCGCTGTATGCAAATTAGTCTGTTCCTGTCCCAGTGCATGATGGGAACAGGGCAAACCAAACTACAAAAGCCAATTCTTACACTGGGAAGGAAACAAGCTCCCGGGGACCGGTTTCTGGCATTACAGCCGTCTTCGGCCCGGTTTGCTTGAATCCTGATGGTGCAATGAGCAAGGGTCTCACATCTGAGAATACCCTTCCACGCTTAGGGTGGACAAAAATATTTACAACAATGGGTGGTGAGGGACAGAGTCTCTGAATTAAGCAGAAAGCTCTCACCCAGTCAAGAGATCAGGGCTAGATCCAACACCGTTTTTTAGCTCACTGCACCATCCCAGTTTCAGAACCTGGCTGTATGCAAATTAGTCTGTTCCTGTCCCAGTGCATGATGGGAACAGGGCAAACCAAACTACAAAAGCCAATTCTTACACTGGGAAGGAAACAAGCTCCCGGGGACCGGTTTCTGGCATTACAGCCGTCTTTGGCCCGGTTTGCTTGAATCCTGATGGTGCAATGAGCAAGGGTCTCACATCTGAGAATACCCTTCCACGCTTAGGGTGGACAAAAATATTTACAACAAGGGGTGGTGAGGGACAGAGTCTCTGAATTAAGCAGAAAGCTCTCACCCAGTCAAGAGATCAGGGCTAGATCCAACACCGTTTTTTAGCTCACTGCACCATCCCAGTTTCAGAACCTGGCTGTATGCAAATTAGTCTGTTCCTGTCCCAGTGCATGATGGGAACAGGGCAAACCAAACTACAAAAGCCAATTCTTACACTGGGAAGGAAACAAGCTCCCGGGGACCGGTTTCTGGCATTACAGCCATCTTCGGCCCGGTTTGCTTGAATCCTGATGGTGCAATGAGCAAAGGTATACTCAGACATGAGTCCCTTTCTCACTGCACCATCAGGATTCAAGCAAGCCGGGCCGAAGACGGCTGAAATGCCAGAAACCGGTCCCCGGTAACTTGTCTCCTTTCTGGTGAAGAATTGGCTTGGTAGTTTAGTCTGCCCTGTTCCCATGATGCACTGGGCCAGGGACAGACTGATTTGCATATAGCCAGGTTCTGAGCTGGGATGGTGCAGTGAGATAAATAACGGTGATGGATCAAGCCCTGATCTTTGGACTGGGTAAGAGTGGTCTGCTTAATTCTGACACTCTGTTCATCACCACCCCCTTTTCTGAATCGTTTTTGGCCACTATAGGTGTGGCAGGGTATACTCAGACATGAGTCCCTTTCTCACTGCACCATCAGGATTCAAGCAAGCCGGGCCGAAGATGGCTGAAATGCCAGAAACCGGTCCCTGGTAACTTGTCTCCTTTCTGGTGAAGAATTGGCTTGGTAGTTTAGTCTGCCCTGTTCCCATGATGCACTGGGCCAGGGACAGACTGATTTGCATATAGCCAGGTTCTGAGCTGGGATGGTGCAGTGAGATAAATAATGGTGATGGATCAAGCCCTGATCTTTGGACTGGGTAAGAGTGGTCTGCTTAATTCTGACACTCTGTTCATCACCACCCCCTTTTCTGAATCGTTTTTGGCCACTATAGGTGTGGCAGGGTATACTCAGACATGAGTCACTTTCTCACTGCACCATCAGGATTCAAGCAAGCCGGGCCGAAGACGGCTGAAATGCCAGAAACCGGTCCCCGGTAACTTGTCTCCTTTCTGGTGAAGAATTGGCTTGGTAGTTTAGTCTGCCCTGTTCCCATGATGCACTGGGCCAGGGGCAGACTGATTTGCATATAGCCAGGTTCTGAGCTGGGATGGTGCAGTGAGATAAATAACGGTGATGGATCAAGCCCTGATCTTTGGACTGGGTAAGAGTGGTCTGCTTAATTCTGACACTCTGTTCATCACCACCCCCTTTTCTGAATCGTTTTTGGCCACTATAGGTGTGGCAGGGTATACTCAGACATGAGTCCCTTTCTCACTGCACCATCAGGATTCAAGCAAGCCGGGCCGAAGACGGCTGAAATGCCAGAAACCGGTCCCCGGTAACTTGTCTCCTTTCTGGTGAAGAATTGGCTTGGTAGTTTAGTCTGCCCTGTTCCCATGCTGCACTGGGCCAGGGACAGACTGATTTGCATATAGCCAGGTTCTGAGCTGGGATGGTGCAGTGAGATAAATACCGGTGATGGATCAAGCCCTGATCTTTGGACTGGGTAAGAGTGGTCTGCTTAATTCTGACACTCTGTTCATCACCACCCCCTTTTCTGAATCGTTTTTGGCCACTATAGGTGTCGCAGGGTATACCCAGACATGAGTCCCTTTCTCACTGCACCATCAGGATTCAAGCAAGCCGGGCCGAAGACGGCTGAAATGCCAGAAACCGGTCCCCGGTAACTTGTCTCCTTTCTGGTGAAGAATTGGCTTGGTAGTTTAGTCTGCCCTGTTCCCATGATGCACTGGGCCAGGGACAGACTGATTTGCATATAGCCAGGTTCTGAGCTGGGATGGTGCAGTGAGATAAATAACGGTGATGGATCAAGCCCTGATCTTTGGACTGGGTAAGAGTGGTCTGCTTAATTCTGACACTCTGTTCATCACCACCCCCTTTTCTGAATCGTTATTGGCCACTATAGGTGTGGCAGGGTATACTCAGACATGAGTCCCTTTCTCACTGCACCATCAGGATTCAAGCAAGCCGGGCCGAAGACGGCTGAAATGCCAGAAACCGGTCCCCGGTAACTTGTCTCCTTTCTGGTGAAGAATTGGCTTGGTAGTTTAGTCTGCCCTGTTCCCATGATGCACTGGGCCAGGGACAGACTGATTTGCATATAGCCAGGTTCTGAGCTGGGATGGTGCAGTGAGATAAATAACGGTGATGGATCAAGCCCTGATCTTTGGACTGGGTAAGAGTGGTCTGCTTAATTCTGACACTCTGTTCATCACCACCCCCTTTTCTGAATCGTTTTTGGCCACTATAGGTGTGGCAGGGTATACTCAGACATGAGTCCCTTTCTCACTGCACCATCAGGATTCAAGCAAGCCGGGCCGAAGACGGCGGAAATGCCAGAAACCGGTCCCCGGTAACTTGTCTCCTTTCTGGTGAAGAATTGGCTTGGTAGTTTAGTCTGCCCTGTTCCCATGATGCACTGGGCCAGGGACAGACTGATTTGCATATAGCCAGGTTCTGAGCTGGGATGGTGCAGTGAGATAAATAAGGGTGATGGATCAAGCCCTGATCTTTGGACTGGGTAAGAGTGGTCTGCTTAATTCTGACACTCTTTTCATCACCACCCCCTTTTCTGAATCGTTTTTGGCCACTATAGGTGTGGCAGGGTATACTCAGACATGAGTCCCTTTCTCACTGCACCATCAGGATTCAAGCAAGCCGGGCCAAAGACGGCTGAAATGCCAGAAACCGGTCCCCGGTAACTTGTCTCCTTTCTGGTGAAGAATTGGCTTGGTAGTTTAGTCTGCCCTGTTCCCATGATGCACTGGGCCAGGGACAGACTGATTTGCATATAGCCAGGTTCTGAGCTGGGATGGTGCAGTGAGATAAATAACGGTGATGGATCAAGCCCTGATCTTTGGACTGGGTAAGAGTGGTCTGCTTAATTCTGACACTCTGTTCATCACCACCCCCTTTTCTGAATCACTAAATCAAGAAAGGCTGTCTCATAGTATGTTTTTAAGTGTGGAAGATCAAGTCCCCCCTGCTCAACTGGAAGTGGAATCACGGATAGCTTTACCCTTGGAGTTTTTCCCCCCCAAACAAAACTTCTGATCATAGATTCGACGTCTTAAAAAAATGGAATTCAGTTTAAAAGGAACATTACAAAACAAGAATATTAATAAAGGTAGAATCAACATCTTGATCAGAGATACCCTACCAATCAAGGTGAGAGGGAGTAGAAGCCATTGGGTGAGAAGATTCTTGATTTTATTCTTCATTCTCACATAATTAAGTAGATAGAGTTGATGATAATCGCAGGTCACATATATGCCTAGATATCTAATAGGGTCTTGGCTTGCAGCCTGCACACGCAGACACGATGGGAGATGGCTGAGACTGGTGTTTAAAAAGTTTTTTTAGCATTTATTTTGTAACCTCCTACTTGTTCATATGCTTTGAATTCTTTTAATAAGATTTCTATATTCTCCTTGTTTGACTTTACGTAGAGGATAATATCATACGCAAAAGCTTAAGCTTCGCCATCCCGGAGATAGGGGGAGAATATCGGGGTTGTTTCTAATTTTTATTATCAAGGGTTCAATAAAAAAAAATAAAAAGAAGAGGAAATAAAGGGCAACCCTGCCTGGTCCTGCGATTAACATGGATTGAACCCGCCTTTTCCGAGTTTATTATAACATGTGCTGCAGCTCCTTGTTAGATGTTCTGCAGCATCTTAATTGCTGGTTCAGGGAACCTTAATTTGGTAAGAGAATAGAATAGGGTTGCCCAGTTAACTAGGTCAAAGGCTTTTTCCACATCGACCAATAAAATACAGGCAGGGGTTGAATTACCATTAAAATAGTCTAGTGCCTGAATTAAGAATTCGGTGTTAGAAGCCATAACACGGCCTGCTATGAATCCTGACTGATCGCTATGTATGACTTCTTGCGCCGCATACATAAAACGATGAGCCCGTATTTTGTAGTCAGAATTCAGAAGGCTAATCGGCCTATAAGAATTAATATCTTCTGGACTTTTGTCTTTTTTAACAAAAGATATTATTGTCGCTTCTTTAAAGGAAGCGGGTACCATTCCTCCTAGCTTGATGTAGTTAAATAGATTCATTAGGGGGTTACTAGTTCTTTTAAAAAGATTTTATAAAATTTGATTGCGAATCCGTCTTGCCCACAGGCTTTTGCCCCTGGTGTTGCCTTTATTAGCATCTGCTTTTTCCCCTGTATTAATTTCAAGCCCAAGTTGTATAACCAAATTGGGCGTAATCTTTGGAATATCTATGTTCATAAAATAGTCCTGTTTCTGACCTTCCCCTACTTGATATTCAGTTGAGTATATGCGAATAAAATGCTCCAGAAAAGTCCTTTGAATCAAACTGTTATCTATTATCTCTTGGCCATTTAGCGGATCTCTTAATTTGACTATCGCAGAAGACTCTTGTTTTTTTCTCACAGAGTTTGTCCAGAGCTTTCCTACCAATTTGCTATCCTCGTATATCCTTTGTTGGAAGGTTCTGGAACTGTTAATCTCTTCCACTACAAAGAAGTCCCTTAAATCTGCCTTTGCTTGCTCCAGGTGATTCGGGCGAAGGAGGAACTGTAGAACATATTCTTTATCTACAGCCTTTTGGAGCGTAGATATCTTTTGTCTCCTCTTTTTAGCCTGGGCAGATATAAAAGATACTATCTGACCACGCGCTGCCGCATTAAATCCCTCCCAGACTGAGAATGGTTCTGCCGTGTCATTGTTGATTTTAAAGTTTTCTGTGATCCATTCTCCAAAACTAGCCACCCAGTCCTGATTCTGGAGCAGGGTGCGGTCCAGCTGCTACCTGGACTGATCCCTGCCCCTACCTCCTAGATTAACTTCCAGCTCTATCTTCCCATGATCGGAAAAGGGATTGCATCCAATAGATGAACTTAAAATCTGAATCGATCTAGATATCAAAAAGTAATTGATTCTTGATGCCGTCTGGAAGCGGTATGAATAACAGGTGAAAGATTCCCCTTCTGGGTTCACTGCGTGCCATGGGTCTATAAGTTGGTATTCTAGGATAAAGGCGGCCACAACTTTTTTAGTATTAGGTTTTAATTGTTTCTTATTTTTATTAGAGGTGTCTTTTTTTAGATCTTGTATGTAGTTGAAATCTCCTCCCATGAAAATCTGTCCAGGAGCCCCCCTGAGAAGATCATTGATTTCTTAAAATACTAGACACCTCGTCAGATATTTGCCCATATTAGTTTACAAAATTGATTACTTTCCCTTGAATTTTAGTTGCAACCAATAACCATCTCCCCTTGGGATCCCTTCTTAGTTTTAAAATTTACCAGGATAATCTCCTAGAGAAATAAATTGCAACGCCTCTCTGGGCTACCCCAGCTGAAGCGAAAAACACATGAGAGAAATATTTCGGGATGAATAAATTGGGGGTGTTAGTTTTTAGGTGGGTCTCTTGGAGAAATATCACATGGGGATTCTGAGAGACTGTCCATTTTATGAGGGCACCGTATTTTTGTTTATTTAAAACACCATTGGAATTAACTGATAGGATACTACATTTGTTCATTTCCATATTAAAATTCTCACATCTTTAAATCCTGAATTCAAAATTTGATACACACCCTGCCTACGACTTCTGCTCTTTTTTACTGCTTTCACCCCAACCCCCCTCTCAATCCCCAGGTGAACCCTCACCCTCCCCTGAAATGTGGCACCTTCCCTTCCTCCCACGCATATCCCCCCCCTCTGCTAACCTGAGTGTCTTCTTGTCACACCCTGAGAGTCCCTATAAGCCCGATGCCCCCTCGACAGATAAGAAAATTGATCCTATTCTATACCAATACCAAAAAAATAAGACTAGTTTCCTCTTTTCCACAAGCTCAACCACTATTATTTAGCGACCTGGTACTAATTACTCAGACATTCGTCTCTAAAGTAATCTCCTTAAGGAGAGACTGAGCTTCTTTAAGGTCGGAAAACATATAGAACTTTCCCTTCACAAGTACTTTTAACTTAGACTACTGAGCGATTGAGACTTGAGCACCATTCATTTTAAACAGGTGGAGAATTTTGACAAATTCTTTCCAGCGGCGTGCAGCTGTAGCAGTCATGTCGGAAAAAAATATGCATTTAATTGTCTCAGTAACATAAAATTGCCTATGTTGAAATGCCTTAGATAGAATCTCTTCCTTCATCCTGTAGTCAGTGAAGTTCATCAGGATAGTTCTAGGAAAAGTTGAGTTTGCAAACCTCTGTGCCGGGACCCGATGAGCTCTCATAATGGTCAAATCTCCCTCAAACTCTGGTAGTACTTTTTGGTGAATAACGGAGTTAACCCACAGGGGCGTATTTGAGCCTTCCAGTAATTCAGGTACCCCCACTATCCTAAGATTGGATCTTCGGGAGTGGTTCTCCAGGTCTTCGAGCTTGTTTTCAAGTTTACTTGCCAGGAGGCTCTTTTTACTTGCAGTCTTTTTGTCTTATATTCTTGCTTGGTTGATATGATCTTCAGGAGCCGATATTCTTTCCTCCACCAGACGGTAGGGAGTCCTTGCATCGATTCTTCGAATTTTTCCAGTCTAGAATGCAGAGCGGCTATCTCGGCTTGTTGATTCAACTTTATCTCACGAATTTTATCCAGAATTAAGTTTAACATCTCGCGAATGTCCATTTGATAGCTCATTTCCTTTTCAGGGCTGCCACTTTTCCCCTTTTGAGGAAGCTGGGTCGCAGATACTGAGATTGCTGGTGTTGAGCCCCTTAAGTTCCCTTCCTGAGGCATACCGGCAGGTGGGTGAGAGGGAGGTTGAGGAGCTACAGCGAATGATGAACTCTGCTCGGACAGTGTCTCTATGCTAGGATCTTCACTGATCATGATCGGACTTGCTTCCGTTTCAGATACTGCACCACTTGGTTGAAGCCTTACTGCCGCCGCAGAACCACTTGACCTAAACGGTGGAAATGCTACAGATATAGTTTGTGATATAGTCTCAGGCAATTGCGCGAGAGAGTCATTCACTACCACTGTTACTGGGGATGAAGCTGAAGTTTCAGTTTCCGGATTCTTTTCGAGCAGGGCTGCTGATATTCGGGGAGTGCGCGCTGTCTTTTTTTCAAATAAGGGAAAGTCTTTTATCTCCTTCACTCTGCTCATATTTTTCTCGCCTGAAGATGACTCAACCCCCACAATATTTTTGGGTGATGCTGGGGTATTTTCCGTCACATCTTCCGTGTGGCTTCCTCCCACATCTTTTTCTCCTACCTCTCGTGATTCTCCTACCCTTCCATTTGGAGGAGAGGTGAGAGTGGTGTGGAGTAAGGGTGGGCGGCCAGCTACGCTCCCTGCACGGAGTGTGCGTAGTGCCGCCTACTCCGCATTTTGCGGAGCGGGCGGAGCCAGGCGGCACTACGCACGCTCCGCAGATGGAGCGTAGCTGGCCGCCGCCCGCCTCCCTCCGACCCTCCCTAAATACTTTCAATTAAAGGAGTCAAATAATTAAAACGCACTTACCTTGCCCGCCGCTGCCCGCCGCGTCCCCGGGGCTGGCTATCTTCCGTCTTCTTTACTAATGCGCATGCGCGGGCGGCCGCGCATGCGCGGGCGGCCGCGCATGCGCATTTTCTCGTGAGAAATGCGCATGCGCGGCCGCCCGCGCATGCGCATTAGTAAAGAAGACGGAAGACGGAAGGAAGATAGCGAGCCCCGGGGACGCGGCGGGCAGCGGCGGGCAAGGTAAGTGCGTTTTAATTATTTGACTCCTTTAATTGAAAGTATTTAGGGAGGGCGGGTGGTGGGGCTGGCGGCCAGTGGTGTTTGCGTAGTGGGGTTACGCGGAGTGCGGAGGTGGGCGTAGTTTCTCGCCCACTTCGCGTAGCTCCGCGAAGCCCCACTCCGCCAACTCCGCCCAGGGTTAGTGTGGAGTTCATCTTCAGAGCTTTCAAGTGTATAATCCTTTTTTGGCCTTCTCCCTTTCTTTAGCAGCTAACCGTGACGCTTTTCTGGCTAGGGCTAAGCGTGTTTTGCTTCTGAGATGGTCAGTTAACTCCATTTTAGCAGTTTTATTTGCATCCTCACTGTCTTCACTGTCTTTCAGTTGCCTCCTCACGGAGTTCAGAAATGTATCAAGTTTACAGAGCAAAACAGCGAGTAGCGATAGCAATCAGTCTTTATGTCCCTTTTTAGCTCTCCCTCGCCTCACCTTTTACTTGCAGAAAGAATGCTGGGCAGAATGCTGGACAGCCTGCCTCTCCGCTTATCTCTCCGAGGGGGGTTAACAAGGACCTCCTTTCAGAAAACGGCTTTGGAGTACGGTCTACTGTCCTGTGTTCTAGCAGCCACAAGCCACGGATCCTGACAGAAGAAATGCGCCGTAGCAGCACCTCGCTGAAAGGCAAAGCAGCCAGGGGCGAGGTGAGGGGGGTTCTGGCACGGAAAAAAGACATCCAATCCAGTCCTCTCCCGGCCTCAACCTGCAGACACTCCGGGGGAGCTCCGAATAACAGGGGGCGCAACTTAATTCAGCTCGTGGCTCATTTTTTTGCAGCTCCGGTCCGCTGGATGCTAGACGCCATTAGCACGGAGACTCACGCTGCCGAGGGTGGGCGAGCCAAGAGTCATGACAGCTATCCGGAGGCGTGGAGTTCCGAAGCCATCCCCCCTGATTTGAATTAAGACTACTTTTACTGGTTTTTATTCACTGCTTCTCACAATTTAAATAATGAATAGGCCCAACGAGTGTGTCACATGTTGTAACCCTGTCACAACACAATGTGGATGAGTGGCACTGAGTGGGGTTATTTCTCCACTATTATGGCATGCACACTGAATTTAGTATGCACTATCATGGATTAAGCACGTATAGTCATATACAGAGAATGTCTATAATTTTGTCCACTTGTGTTTTTTGCCCTACAGATGGAGCCTGGCAATACTGAGACATTGCAAACATACACAAGGAGAAGCTACTCTTCTCTCGACACACGAATAGGATAGGGTCCCACCTTCCTTTAATTCCCTACACATAGAGGGGGATTCTACCTACAGCCCTGAAGAAAGTCCTGGACCATGGCCATTTTAGACTGAAACATGTCGGGACTAGGGTCTTAGGACCATTAAAATACAAAAAAGACCAGTTTTTAGAATTTTATTCACCCAACCAGACCCAAGAATAATGGGAAACCAGGGGTCTGATTGAGGTTTTTTATCTTTAAATCCCCCATCCTTCATCTATCTAAGAGCTACCCAACACTGTGATTGAGCCCACCTCGACTTCTAGGAGTCGGGGTGACCCGATAATGAAGCATGACACCACTAGGGTGTGTGAGGGTAACTAAAAAGAACTGGTTTCCTTTCCTCCCGACCATACGGGCATGACTAGCATGACCCTCATACCTTAAGTGGGTGAGTGCACAATCCTCATTGCCATATATTGTGTGATTGTTCCTCATGTTACACACTATCTGACACCTTGTCAAGACATAGTGTTATTGGAGTATTTTGTTGTGAAACATAAGAGAAACAATGCACATAGACAACACACATTCATCTTTGGTAGCTGACGATCATAAATTTGTTAAGGGAGAAAAAGGAAATGCATGCATGATGATGACTTGATGAGTAGTACTAAACTGGTACAGGGCAGTATATTATTAATTATACAATTGCCTTGCTTGTCTGCCCCCAGACAGACCAACGTCACATACATTTTATGTTCTGTTGTACCAGGCTTCCTTTCAAAGATAGCAAATAAAATTTAAATATATCTGTAGGAGTCTAATAAAAGCAAACATAAACAACACACACAGTCGTAATGATTGAAGAGAAAAAATTAATCAAATGAAATGATACTATAATTATTACCGAATTTGGAGGTGCATCCCCGCATTATTCTTGGTCCTTTCTTGGACTGTCCATCCATCAATCTTGGGTGCCTGGTGGATGCGGTTTGTTAGGGTAACTGTGAGTTGTTTTTCCCAGTATACTGCAGGGTAAAGGCCAGCCTGTAGATGGCAAAACAAAAAGGATACTAAAAAATCAAGGAGAAAAGTTAAACTGCGTAATTAAGGCGGAGTGCAACAAGAAGACTTTCAGAGGCGGCAGGACAAAATAATGTCTGTTCCCAGAAGTTACCTCCAACAGCAGGAGCAGCCCCCCACCCAACCTCCATGTAGGTTTGAATTTAAGCCAGATTGCACTGAGTACACATGCACATACAGTAACATAGCGTTTTCTTCATTAAGTAACAAAATCAATGCACAACTGTGAGTCCCACCACCACTCCCACCTACATCACTATACAGACATGAAGAACTGGTGTTGTTGTTCACCAAGTTATTCTATCAATCAGCTCCTATCCTATTGCCTCTGACTGCGAGTATAGTATAGTTATGGTGTCCAACTCTGTACCAAAAGTGTCCCAAGTGAGACCAGACTCGTCCAGACTCAAAATGCAATAGATCCGCCTGCAGTAGTACAATTTTGATATTGAACAAGAAGGGAAAGATTGACTTTAGTCACTTTTTTGTGTGAGAATACTTGTAGACTTCATGTACAACAAAAACCAATCACTCAGTGTGCAATGCATGCCATCATTTACCTGTTCTTATGGGACAGTCCCTCTAGGCTCGGAAAGGTTGGATATCTAGTCAGATTTGGTCTTTGGCTGGAGGCAGCCACACATTTCACAGCTTTTGTATGCATTCTCCTTCCAATATCTGGCTTGAGGGAAATGGATTTAGGGTGAGTCAGGACTCAGGAGGAGTAGCCTTACTTCTTCTCTGATGCACACAGTTGCAACTCCAATCTGGATATAAAAGAGTAAGATGGTGGTGGTGGATTTGTTGTGATTCAAACTAGAAAGACAGTGACACACACAAATATTAAAATGAATATTATTCCTTAGCTATATCTTTTTTGTGGGCTGTTTTTGTGTGTCAAAGGAAGAAAAAAAAAACTCAAAAGCCTAGTTGTCAGGAAATTAGAGCTCATCCTCAAACTCTGGTGGTTCACCCAGAAGTAGGTCACCTAACATACTACTTTCATGACCTGAACAGCCGTCATCATCTTCCTGCTGTGCTACTTCAGATGTGATATATTCAGGTGCTATAAAGTGCTGATTAATATTGATCATGGTTAACATCTCCACGATTTGCGGCAAGAGACTGGTCCTTCTCACTGTCAGAATGGGACCAGCAGCACTGAAAACATGCTGAGCAGAGGCACTTGCAACAGGGCAAGCCAGATAGTTTGTCGCCAGCCTGCTGAGTACTGGCCATTGGCGCCTTTTCCCATACCAATAGGGCAATGGAAAATCAAAGTGCCTTCTGTTGGGTCATCTAGATAGCCCTGGACCATCCGATCAATGCTCATGGGTGCTTCGCTTTGCTCTGGGTCTTTTGCCTTTGCCTCAACATTGGATTTAAGTTCTGCCTGTAGAAACCATTCCTGTGTTGATTTTGGGGCTGATGCTCCTGTTCTTTTTGTTGTTGATGTTGTTCCTGGTGTTGTTGGTGGTTTTGGCTGCTGTAAGCCAACTGCACTGCCCTCGGGCTCTGAAGTTAAACTTAAAGCCAACTGTATTATAGTACTTGTTGTGCCCTGGAGGAGCAGGCCTCCTATTACTGGCCGGTCTTTTTCTAGCTGACTGGCTTGCAGAGCTAGCCAGGTTTTGAAGCTGGAAACATCTCTGTCTGAAAAGAAATTAAAGTGTTCAGAATTGGTTCGTACCATGGCTAAAGAATTGCAGCACAAGTGTAATGGTTGGATGACACAATTCCTCTTTGCACTCTTGTATTTTCAGATAAGCAAATGGTTATGGTCTCCACCAACTCATGCTTCTTTTGTTTACTCCACACCTGCGTACATTTCAGACTCCCCCTTCAGCTGTTTCTGTAGCATGTGCAACAATGGGATAGCTTGGCCAATAGTACATTCCTCCCTGCTGACTTCATGTCTGAAGACCTCAAAAGGAAGTAGGCTCTCTGTCATGCTCTCTGTCAGGCATTTAACTGGTCCATCTCAATGATCATACCTTTCACAGTAGCATCCCCTCTTTGCATGACATATTCATTGTTTGCTCTGTACTGCTCAAACAGACGTTCAAGCATGTAATAAGTTGCGTTCCATCTTGTTGGCACCTCCGGGATGAGTGCTTTAACTGGCATTCTATTATCATGTTGAATGATCCTCAGCTGCTTCCTGGCTTTAAAAGAATGGCTTAATTGTGTGCAGATTTGTCTGCAGGTGGTCAGTAAGTTGCTGACCTTGTCATCTCTTTTCAGAAAGTCTTGAACAATGATGTTAGTGCAGTGCCCCAAATACAGGACCCTGAAATAGCCACCATCAGTCATGGCCTATATTACTGCCATTGACCGTGGCAACAAAACAAATGTTAAGCCCTCTTGGTTACAGCCATTCAATGACCTTGTTGTCAAAGTCTTTCAAAATGTTTGCAGCAGTGTAAGATTTCTCCATGGAGAACATGGTTATAGCTGCATGTTTCCGAGCAGCATTAAAAATCTCAGCAGTGTCAACACCTGCAGATATATTTTCTTTAACCTCCACAAAAGAGATCAAGTGTGCAGTGATGCACATGTAATCAGTGGCTTGGCTTGGCAACTGGTCCACATGTCTGTTGTCAGGTGGATAGTGTGAACAGCACTCTGCTACAAAACTTGTCTAAGCTTTCCAGCACATCAACTCTAGCAAAATAGGACTGGCTGGGAACCTTCCATTTTGAGCAGATGGCTGCCACATAGTCAAGAAAACACACCCTTTCCTCAAAAGGAAAAGGAAGGAGATCCAGCTCTAACAGTTTAGCCAGCTTCGCATTGTACAAATGTGCCATAGTGTGGTTGCGTCCGCACTGCCCCTCCGAACTAAACATGCTGAGCCTGGATTTTTTGTTTTCTGGTCCAACTGATGCAGGTGACTTCTTGAGACCAGATATTAGGCTCAATGTGCATTATTTTGTTGCAGTACTCTCTTGCCTTGGACCCCTTGGTGTACTCTTAGCCTGACTCTTTGTGCCATTGTGATGTTGCTGATGATTATGTGAGGGGTACCACTGCACTGCAGGGGACAGTACTGCTTTGTGTAACAGAGTAAATGTCTCCCTCTCCTTCACCTTCCACTGTGATTGGATGTTCTTATGTATCTGCTCCACCAACAACCCTTGTAGTTTTTTGGCTGCAAAGGTGCACCTCCCACTGGATCAAGTGGTGTTTTCTCATATGGGTTGTTTGGCATCTGGTACCATAGTTTGTACCAAGCTTATCCTGACTAACACCCACCCCACAAATTGAGCATATACCAATTTTCACCTCCTTCCTGCTAACCAAAATGAAGTCCCAAACTGGAGAGGTGTTACATCCTGGTAAGGAATTCCAGAAGACTTGGATAGGTTACAGATTAAAAACCTTAGATATAAAAGAGGTCAACTTTCTGACGCTGCTGGTGCCACTTGCAATGTCAGATGAACTGGTAGGTGGGCATGATGTTTGACTCTCTGCAGTACCTACTTCTATTGAGGTGGTTGTTGTGGTTGATGTGGGTCACCGGAGGGACTTTAATATGGCAGCTTTAGGTGGTGTTGGTGGTGTCTGTGTAGGTGGTGTCCATACCACATCCCCCACAGCAATTTGGGATCTGGTAATGTTGGTCTCCACTGGCACAGGGATAATGTCCATGATGACTGGCTCGTGATCATCATCCTTCTCGTTTACATCCACCTCCAATACTCTAGATCATCAGAAGGGGGCTTGCAGAAGAAGTTGATGGACTAACATTTCCCTGCTGGGAATCTGGAAGACAATGGATCTTCTGAAAGAGTGGCTTGCTCTTCTTCTTCCTCTGCCACAAGCTTGATTGGGACTACTTTGCAATAACAATATGTCAATTTCCACATCACTGCTCAGCAGTGTTTGACTCGTGATTAGACTGGCTGCCTTTGCGACACACATGGGCTATGTACTAGGTTGATGCAGGGGTACTGCTCCCAACTTCCTGCCCAGACACCGCTGCTGCAGGCGCAATTTGGGGTTTCTCAAAAAAGTTCTTGGGCGACATACCAGTCTTGGTAAGTGGCAGTGCCTTCTTCTCACTGGCAACTTTCTTGGTACTGGACCTGGTACATTTGTTTGGGGCCATTATGAAGATGTCGCAATGCAGTGGCAAAATTTGCTGAGATGACTGTGGACACACATCAAGTGATGTCATGCTCAGGCCTTCTGCCTGACAGTACAATTGGTGATGGTGCCTCCTCTTCTTTTGTGCACTTAAAAGCAAAGAAGCAATAGGAAAATCTGTGAAATGTGGCATTCATTGTTGTGGCTCAATTACTACTAGTACAAACAAATAAAATATAACTTAGCTGCTGGTCACACTTGTTAGTGTTATTAATATTATTAAATGTATTACCTCAGATAGTAAAACAATTTACGATACAGAGTAGCCATTTGTGAGACTTTGAAAACAACAAGGGCTTTCATGGTGTTCAGTACAATACACTCAGGAAGGATAGAAAAGATACAAAAATACAAATGTAACGGTTTGGCATTGTGCATCACGTGGGATGCAGCATTCAGGGAGGTGCAGCTGACAAATGACAATGAATGGAAGCAGTAAGCCAAGAGGAACAAAAGAAAGACATGCAGGCCTATGGAAAGATCACTCTAACTGCCACCACAAAATGGCCACCAGGCACATTGTCACTCACAACAACAAGCAAGAAGTCTGGAAAACAATGAACTCAAGCAGGCGTATATAGACACAGACTTTACAAAATGGCCCCATGCAACATGAGGAGACTCAGCCAATGCAAATGCTGGCCCACTATTACAAACACACACACACGAGCCAGACAAAGCAGGTATGCTAAACAACACAGCTTTAATGCAACAATGCCAGAAATGAAAATCCAAAGGGCTAAAAATAGTCTGTAAGTTACAGCAACCACACACATACAACAAAAACATTTATTCAACACACATGAAAAAAGTGAAATACCAAAAACCCCACATTTTGCATTTAAATCCAATGCCATCCATGCCTTAACCCCTTCAGTGCTGATGACAAAGCCAGCTCGTCATGGGTGTTACCTGCCCTGTGCTTATGACGAGCTGGCTTTGTCATGAACAAATGTAATCTCAAAGAGTTCAGCACCCAGCGGGAAAACCCATAGCAGCCAAGGTGTTAATTATGTTTAAATTCAACAGAAACAGTTGTTTCATGCACCCATAAATAGCACTGGACCTATTGGTTGGAAACCCTATTGGCAGATTAGGCCACATAGTGAATCAGTTCATATCAATAATATTGGAAATTTATTAGAAAATGTATTGGACTATGCTACATTTTTGGATCGATAAAAGTAGAAAATATTGCATGCAAAACAACAATCAGCACACTGGCTGCCCCTTCACAAAATGTCCACTAGCCACATGGACGGGCCACAACAACAAGAAAGTGAACATAGACAATGAAGCCCTTTGGCAAAAGCACACTGATTGCCTTCACAAAATGGCTGCTAGCCCCACGGCCAGGCTCCCACAACAAGAAGCATCAGCCAAGAGGAATAAAGAAAAGACATAAAGGCCTGTGGCAAACGCACACTAACTGCTTCCACAAAATGGCCATCAGCCACATGATCACAAGACACAAGAACAAGCAGGAGGCCTGGGAAAACAATGAACTAAAGCAGGCTTATATGGACACAGACTTTACAAGATTTCCCCTGGCCACTTGGGGAGGCTCAGCCAAGGCAATAGATGGCCCAATATTACATACAAACACACTCACACATTGGCCAGACAAAGGAGGCATACACATCTTAAATGCAACAAAAAATGAAAATCCGCAGGGCCAAAAAAAGGTTTGCAAGTTATTAAAACCACACACATCCAACAAAGGCACATAAAAAAAGTAAAATACCCTGAAAAAACTCATTTTGTATTTCAATCCAATGTCATCCATGCCCTAAATGATGTTTAAATTCAACAGACACCCAAGAAACAGTTCTTCCATGCACCTATGAGTAGCTCTGGGCCTCCTGGCTAAAAAGCCTATTAGCAGACTACTGGGCTACATAGTGAATTAAAGAAATATTGCATATTGATTTCAAAAGCTGGAGAAAATGTAGTAAACAGTGCAACATGTTTCCTTTATTAAAGAAGAAACATTACTTACAAAGAAACAATTAGGCTACCTAGTGAAACCACAGGCCACCCACCAGAATACATTTAAAAAAACTATGAATAGTACAAAAATCTAGGTGCATGGCACCAATCAAGCAAACAACACCAATTTTCCAACTTACTTGTGAAATCTCAAATACAAAAGTCTTCAAATTCAATGATACATGATGTAGCAGACACAAGAAGTGGCCCTTCCAGCTCAAAATCCAAATAACAAGGAGATGGACGAAGCACTGGGAGGCACCTGCTGGACAGGAACAGGAAGTTGGGGACTACAGGGCACTCCCTTACTCTAAATAAAAAGATTTTAAAAAAGCACAGCAAATGTCAATTTGAGGAGTTTTTTTAATGCAAATCGTCATTTCGAGAAGGTTTTGAGGCTGCTCAGGAGAAAACCTTCTCCAGATTGCAGTCACAGTAGATTCTGCATGTTCGAGATTGCGTTTGTCACAAAACTCCCTCCAGTAGTCCGATTATGTGTTTGTGACCACGAACTCTAGAGGGACCATGAGGCCACCTAGCAAAACTCATGGCACTTTCAAACGGCTTGGGAAATCTCGTCTGCGATCGCAGTCACCCAGTAAGTCGATCCCACGCATGCAAAAACACCTTTCAGGCATGCAAACAAAAAAAAACTCCGCTCCGTTGCAGAGTGCAGATTTGTTCACACATCTCCACATCCTAGGTGGAACATGGAGTTGCCAAAACACCACAAACACTGCAAGTGGAGTGGAGTTTTACGCCCAGGGTTAGAAACTGCTTCCTATCTTCATGCAGTGCACTGAAGTGGTTTTATTACAAATCTGTAACAGATTCTGAAAATGGAAGTGCTGTCTTGGCATGCTGAGGAGGGCTAATCAGACACTTCCATTTGAAGCAAAGAAAGAAGGATGTGGCTAAAGAGAGAGACCAAATGCATTAGGGGCTGAAATGCTGTGAGCTCTCTGATATCTCTCTGAGGACATGAGCTAAGTGGCTATGTTTGTATGGAATGCAACCAGAATCTTTGCCAATGACTGAGAGTATTTCAAGCATTTCATCACTAATATTTCTAGGTCTTGCCTAGGCAGCGCTTGCGCTGTCTCTTCGAGACATGGTATGTTCATGTATAGACTTCAAAGCTCTATCCATTTTCCCCCCTTCTTTTCAATTGGCTCCTCTTACTGCCCTTAGTAAATGATGGCTTTTGATTCATGCATTTCGTAGTAGTCCCTCCTTAGTACCTCCTTTGCTCCTGTTGTAACCTCTCATGAAAACTGCCTCTGTAAAATGTGGTGTGTTACTCGGTTTGTTTTATTTATGGTCTGTAAGGACTATTTTCTTAAATTACTTTCTCCTATTGCAGGCATGACACGCTCTCCCGCAACCTCACGGCACGCTTTAACTTATGTTTTTGCATCAGCTTCAACAATGGCGGCAGTGCCTTTATTTTCTTCTGCAACACTCGCGCAGCTCTATATTAAAGCTGCTCATACCCTGATATATAAATATTTTTAAAGCAGTTCTGCGTGCTGCAGCCATGCTTTATCTCATGTTTTATTTTCAGCAGTGCTGCACGACGTGCTTCAGCTAGAACTATGCCAGACATGCATTTCTTTATGCGGCATGCCCATCTGAATCTTAGTCCTCTACTTTCTATTCCCCACACCTATCCCATGTCACAGCCCCATCCCTGAGTCTCACCCCATCTGATCCCATCTCTGTCCTGCCACCCTACACTAACCTAACTAACTTAAATATGCATGGGTGCCATGCTTCATGTTTTAGCACGGTGCCTGCTTTTGTTATTATTATTTTTTATTAGCATGGCACCCACTTCACGGGCTGGCATGCCCATAACGTTTATTTGCATGGGCGCCTGGCTTTCGGTTTCAGCGCAGCGCCTGCTTTCATACATACAATTCTGGTGCTGCACTTTATGTTGCAGCATAATGCCCGCTTTTATATTTGCAAAGACAATAGCTAGAATCTCGTAAATGCGATACCAATTGCATTGCAAATGCATATGTATGTGTGTGGGAAGTTAGGGTCCTTACAGAGATAAGTGGATGAAGAGTTTTGGACGGCTTCTAGTAGATCAAATGGTGCTTGGCTGACAGGTAATTGGAAGTTTTTCTTGGAGTCCTGTTCTTAGTTTTATTTACAGCTAATGGTATATAGTGCTAGGAATTGAGTATCGTAGTAGAGTTTCGGGCCTGTTGTACCATGGGTACATTATATAGACTTTTCTTCTGGTACTTACAAAAGACAGTGTGATCCCTCTCTCAATTCCCTCTCACTACATTGCTATATGATGAGGTCTACGGTTGGCAACTGGGCTAAACCAGGCTGCTGCTGCTCATCATTACAGTCTTGTTCATTGGCCTTAGTCTGTGATGCCCCTCAATAATTACATTCAAGAAGATAATGCTTGTGCACTAATAATAGTCATCAATTGCCCCTCAGCTCAGCTCCATGCACGTTGTACTTACTACTTGCACTATGCACTTGAGTTGTATTTCACACTTTGTTGACACTACACATGCTGCCCCCCGAACCTGCACACTACACCTGACACTGCACATGATTTCCTCTGAAACTGCACACTGCACCTGCTGATGTGCACTTCATCTACTAAAGGTGCCACTCCTTCACTATGCATTCCCACCATGCACTCAGAACCTGCTCTTCTCCCGCCCTCTTTAGCCACAGCATAGACTGGGGATGTGAACCCATCACAATGTCCCAGTTCAACCCCAGCTCCGGCTGTTGGTCTGTGATATAAAGCTAGGCTGTGTGCGATGACCCTTCCACTCCTATGGCTCTCAGTGATGGTGGCACTGCCACTGCCTCTATATAACTTTGGCACTCTCCTCTGCCAAAGTGCCCCTCCGGGTCTGTGTTTGGCAATTCCGTATTGCCTTATAAGACCAGTCACATTCCGTCCATCATTTGATGCCACATCACTTTTCAAGCTAAGTACAATGGGTAAGCCCACACTTGAGTCCCTTGCTCACTGGGCCACTGGATTCAAGCTAGCCTGGCTGATGAGGGGTGATATACCCTGAAACCGGTCCCAGGATGCATGTTTACATTCCAGGGAGGACCCGGCTTGGCAGTTCTGGCTATTGAGACAAAAGAACAATGGATTCAACACAGATCACTTGATTTTGGGGGAATGTATTCAGCATTCCATCCATCATTAGTTGCCACAGGCCAGTCAGACATTGCCCACAGCTGAAAATTCAATCTTGAAACACTTGACGGAGCATAAAGAAGGCAACACTTCGAAAGTTATATGCACAGAGTCCATGAAGTTTCTGTACTTGTTTCTGTCTTTTCTTTTGCAGTTTGTCAGTAACTTAACAAGCAAACAGTAATTTAGTACCTAATGTGGCGTAGACAAGAAGACACTAGGCTCAAAATGTGTGGCAGGATGAGGAAACTAGTGTGGAAGTTTAAAACACCAGCATGTTAATGTCAGGTTCTGCAAAGAAAAGAAACAATAGGAACAGTTTCATGGGAGTCATGAAAATGTGCGCAGGTAAGGAAGAACGTTTTTGACCATCTGTTAGGCTGGTCCACCCCATGTGTATTTTTGTTTGTATTGATACTACCCCTATATTTATTTTCTTTTTTGGGACAGGTTGAGGCTTACCAAGCTCCCTAGGGACACCATTGGTGTAGAGTAGGAATGGAGAGATGTCTATTTGGCCTGCTTAACTAGAGTTTCCAGGAGTCACCCTGCCCCCTTAACTACCGATTTTTTATTATCCTGCTTTGTGGAGCAATGAGTTTTAGGAGGCAGAAGCTTCATCCAGTCGTATTGCCTTCTGGCTTCACAGGTAAGTTAAGACTACAAAACTAGGGAAAATGGAGCCTGTACATGTTTATGTTTTATTGATTGTGAATAGTTGCAAGCATTATGCGCATGGGTTTTGAAACATAGATGGCAAACATCTGAAAAAATACAGCTGCAAATAGTTACCTTTAGTTGACCAGGAGCATCTTTTAATTACGAATGGTGACTTTATTATGATGGTTAAATCATATCAAAGGGGAAAAAACAAGGAGCACTGTACCTTCTGTCTGTAACATGAATAGACCCTAGGAGACTGGACCTGCACTCCATCTTGCACTAGAACAAAGAAGTGGACTTTAAGGGTCAGTCTTGTTCAAGCAACAAGGACACAACAAGCTAAAAGAGGGCCTTATTGCAATTTCACAGCTGACCTGTTACAACTGGTCTGCCCTGGAACTTATTTCTGGCCTCTGCTGTAATGAGTCTTGATCCCCAAGTGCTGTCTACAAGGTCCTGGATTCTTGGTTGCTGTCAAAATGTACTCCTAACTTTTCTTAAAACATAGGACTCGGAAATATTTTGGCTTTAAAGACCTATAGAGGACAAGGACATACTGGCCATGCTGGTCTGACAGAGGTGATTTGTCGCTGGGCTCAAGATTTATGTTGCTCCTGCTCAGAGCTTTTCTGCAACTGTAAATGTGATTCAGCTGGAAATTGCAGAGAAGGTATCTGACCTTGCGTAGCACTCTTCACCTACAGTCAGCAGCCTTGCTGTTGAAAGAATCCAGAGCTCCCAAAAAGTAGCCAAATCCTGAAGGTGGAAATCCTCATTGTGCAAAGGCACCTAATATTTTCAGACCACAAGGGACCTTCTCTGGCTGTGAAATTCAAATTTCTCCCACTCTGAGCTTTCCAGCCAAAAGTCAACACCTTCACCAAATCCTAATTCAGTGGCTATTTAACGAAGTTGAGTCCTTTTTGGCCCAAGCCTGCTGCCTTACCCTGCTTGGTATTTTTGACTTCTGTTTCAGCGACCAAAAATAAAGTTCATGTTTAGGGCCAGTTGAACTTATTTTCTGTATGCGACCTGCACTCTATCACTGTCAGACTTTATCAGCACCTAGGATCCAGTGGTTGGCTCTAAGCAATTTTCTTTTCTATTTACACATTTAAACTTTAACATTTTTTAACTATAATTTTCCTTTCTGAATTATTGAAGTTTTGATGTCATTTTCTTTATTTAAATGTGGTCTATTTTTTCTAAATTATTTTGAGATTTTTTCTTGTGTTCTGTTTTGACTTTGACTTTTGGAAAGCATCTGGCCTCTGACTCAGTACCTGAGTGTCCAAAAAGGTATCTAGGATAGACGTCAAAAGAGGTGCATCAGGTCCCCTCAACAAAATGATTTCGGGAACAGGGACATCCAAAAGTAGTTCTGTGAAGGCTTCCAAAAGAATGAACAAGGAATGGAGTCCCAGTTCCTTTCTGATCATAAGAGGGGAGGTTTTAGTGGGAAGAAACCATTGGGGCCTCGCCAGCCCATGTGCTATGAATGCTTTCAATCAGGACACTAGAAAAGAGATGTTGTCTGTTTTATAAATAAGCAGCCCGCCCATGGTTTGCCAACCCCAGGTATTGCTTATGTGGTCCTTGGGGAAAAGGTTTGTCTTGTTAGTTTGAGCAGTAGAGCAGAGATTACCCCAGTGTCCTGGGGTGACAGAGAGATGGTACCTAATGCTCACATACCAAATAACTCTAAGAAGTACTGGTAGTGGCTCACCTTCTATAAGCAGAGGGTGGAACCTCTGAAAGACACAGGAGCCAGCATGACTAGTGTTAGTTGTCATCTATTGTCCTCAAAGAAGGTTATCCCTTATGTAGTTTACCTGGTTCTGACAGCCGACAACCACGTAAGCCACTAAACTGTCCCTTTGGTACCCCTGGAGTGCAGAGGGGTCTCTTGATGTATCACAGTAGCTGAGTTCAGCCATGCCTGTAAATTATCTTCTGGAGAATTACCTACAGAACACTATAGCAAAAAAAGGAGATGTTGAGATTGACTGAGTGGGTGCTCATGACTACACAATCCAGGGCAGCTCATCAGGCAGTCAGAAGGACCTGAAGACTGAAAACAGTAGCCTATGAGTCTGCCTGCAAGAGGAGAGGCTGGATACATGCTAAACCCTCTTTAGAATTCCCCATGGTCTGCGAGGAGGCTGAACCTGATGATTAGGCCCTAGAGCCTACAGGGGAAGACATTGCTGTCCTGGGAGATCTGCTTGAGCTAGTTGGCTAGCAAGCTACAGGAGGACCATCCCTGCCACAGTTATGCAAGGAAAATAAGGAGTACCTCACTTTTGAGGGTCCATGGGGTAGGCCAAAGCCCAGGCCAATGTTATGTTATGTTAAGTTATGTTATATGTAATGTTGTGGTATGTTATGCTGTAATGTCTACTTGAGAAGTCCACAGTCACTTTCTATCTCCTTTAGTGATCACCAAATGTATTGGGAGAATGGTCTTCTGTACAGTGAGAAACTAACTGTGTAAGAAACTGGGTTCATGTTGCAGTATATCCCACACACTTTTTGCCTGTCTTTTGATGCCACTTTGAATGAATTGTACTGGGTCTTTGCTAACAAGGACCCGAGTACCAGTGTTCTTTCCCTAAAACAATACCACAATAGGCACAACTTCGGCAATCCCTATAAGTCACTAGTAAATGGTACCCCTGATACCTGGGGCATGGTACTGAAGAGAGTCTACTAGGGCTGCAGCATAAATTGTGCCACCTTAGAGACCCCTCACCAAGATCATGCAAACTGACTTTGCAAGCCGCATGTTTTGGTGCAAAGAAACCTGAACAGTTGACATGACACACAGCTCTGTGTGCCATGTCCACAAACACCTGAGTGATGAGGGATGATGCCCCCAAGCCAGTCCTAGGATGTTTGTTTCCGGAGCAGGGAGAACTTGGCCTGGCAGTTCGGGCTGGACTGTTCCCTTGATGAACAGAGTTAAGACTAATTTGCATATGGTTGGGTCCAAACTGGGGTGGGATGGTGAGCAAACGAACGAGGGATTAAACCCAGATAGTTGTGACTGAGGTTGAATGTTTGTATTTTTCAGCATTCCGTACATCATTTTTTCCTTTTGCATTTGTTGCCCTAAGTGGGAAAGGTATGCCCAGATGCAGGTCCTGTGCTCACTACATCACTGGATTCAAGTTAGTCTGGCTAATGAGGGGTGATGCCCCAAAACCTGTCCCAGGATGCTTGTTTCCAGTCCAGGGAGGACCTTGCTTGGCAGTTCAGGCTGGTCTGTTCCCATCAGAAACAGGGTCAAGACTGAATTGCATATGGCTGAGTCCACACTGGGGTGGCATAGTGAGACAAAGAATGATGGATTAAGCACATATCTTTGTGACTGGGCTGAATCTTTGTATTGTTCAGCATTCTGTCCATTATTTGTTCCTTTTGCATATTTCCATATGCACTGCAAGAGATATAGGTCACCCTTACTAAAGGCCTTACAGCCCTAAGGCAGGGTCCACTATATCCCATGTGTGGACCTAACTGGATGTGCAGATGTAACCCTACATTATCTAGGTTCATTCTTCGATATTGTAAGTGCCCAGGGAAGCCATAGAGAGTAAATGGACTGGATACTTCTCATCATGAGTTAACTTGCTCCATGATGGTGTCACTGTACCCTAAGATGTTTGGTACCAAACATCTTTTCTTCATAAATCATCACTGATCCCAGTGTTGGATTTATGCACACAAGGGACACCTTAGAGTGTCCCCTGAAAGCTTAACACTGATGTGGTCGCTATCTAGTCTTAGCCAGCCTGCTACCACAGACTTGTTTCCGACCTCATGGGGTGAGAGCCAGAGCTCTCAAAGGCCCGGAACAAAGCCAGCTCTGGGCAGTGGCACTTCACACCTCCCCCAAGCTGAAATGGCATTCCAGGACGGGAGGCTTCAAAGGTGAGGCCGCCTTTGAAATGAAGCCCAGGCATCTCTATGTAGTTGAGAATACCAAACCCCCTGTCCTGCTCTACATTTCGTGGGAGGGCAGGTGGAAAAATGTGATAAATTAGGAGGTGGCCCACATTTACCTAGCACCACCCTATAGTGAGGCAGACAATGTGAACACTACTTTTCCAATTCTTCCGTCTTGTGATGGTAGGAAATCAATAGATCAGGGCTAGGGTAGTGCCCCTTCCCACAGTAAGTGGTCACTTAGAGGATGTAGAAACCCTAAAGGTAGGTAGCTCCTTGGCTACTACATGTCACTCCCGTTAACACCCCTAAATGTAGTATTTAGGGGCATATCCAGACCCTGAACTTAGATTCGACAGAGCTAACAAGGGCAACGGGCAAAGAAGGGCTGCCGACCTGAGAACTGAAGACCAGAAAAGATTGAAAATTGCCCATGGTTTAGCCAGATTCAGGAGATTAGGTTGGATCATGGACTGAAAAAAAGACAGTTGAAGTTCCTATTCCTTACATTTTAAAGAAGTTAATGGGCATTAATAAGGTAGCAATTACTGACACTCATCTAAGTGGCTCTGGATACCCAAGAAAGATTAATAACATCTCTAACAAATACAATGTTTATAAATATAATTTATAGTACTGTACAATTGAATACATGTTACGAAAATAAACAGTTACTTAGTCATGCTCTTTTGACTTCCACCTGAGATATATTCATTCAAAGAAATCTTTACAAAGACTTCAGATAGTGGAGGATATATGGCCATGGAATTTTATCTACTGAGAGGTCCCTTGCGTCTATTCAGACCTGGGCTGTTACTGTTTAGAATGTTTCTATTAGAGATGCAGGACAGTAAAGAATCCTAGCACAGCTGTATTCGTGTTAAAAATTGTTGGTGTGGTCAAAATATGGTTCTTTCTTTGGCACCTCTAAACTTAACATTTTCCTTGTGCGCACAATAAAGACACAAAAGAATGAGCAATGAAACTGTATAGAACAACAGAATCAATGGCACATCAGCTTTTGAAGGCTATGCCAGAATTAGACAAATCCATGGCCAGGTACCTTTGTGAGAATCTTTACTTACAATGAGAAGACTGCAGGAAACAAAGGTTAGTGGGGCAAAACAATATTGGCAAAGTGATTGCATTTTAATGCCGCTATATTTGCACATACGTGTAGTTTTCTGTTATATAGGAATTCTAATCCTTTATATTATTGTTTTATTGTACTCATTTGAGTGTGTGATGGTAGTTGAATAAATGTGTAACATGACAATGTCTTAGTACAGTCCTACAAACATCTTGTAATCAACAGGTATATATTTGTATTGCTTCATATTCTTCAATTCATTAAAGAGATAACAACCATCTGTGCATTTGCTCTGTTGGATAAACTGCATCTGTCGCATGTGAAGATGATACAGGAACACTTAATCTTGTAATACAGGTACAATACTTCTGGTTTGGCATGTGCCACCTGATATGGAGATCATCAGTGTATGGAATTGCCATCTTTTATGTAAGTTCCCCTCAGTGTTTACCCTTTATGTTTTGCTGGACTTTGAACTCTGTGTAATTTAACCCTGATATACAGGATTAAAGTACAAGTGCTCCTTTTTTAACATATCCCTATTAAAATATTTACCTGGCTATAAAATACTAGTATATAGTGTAGAAAATGCTCATAAGACCTGGAAGTGTGTCGTCCACATGGGTGACCTGTAAAACATCACCTCATGTCTACATTATGTAGCCTGACAGCAGCATCTTAAAAGAGTTTTATGAACTGTCAAAACAACTATTTTAAATTTCAACTTTAAGTGCATCCTGTTTTCCACAAGGTAGGATGCCTGATATTTAGAAGTGGAACATGGGCAAAATTAAAATTGTCAGGGTCCTCCAGTGATTAGACCTTAAAAAATATTTTCACTGGCAGCGTTGTACCTGAATCTTGGGCAGTGCCACATATAGTTTAATGTGCAATTTTCAACTGGAAACAGCTCCAAAAGTAATTCAAAGACTACTCTTAATCTTTATTAAAAATTTAATTAATTTATAATAATTGGCTTGTATTAAATCTATAGGTCAATAACTTATAGAAAGTTACCATTTACCGGCCTGAAACTTTAGTAAGCTAATTGGCATTAGCCTGATGACAACTGGTCTGCCAGAGCTTGACTTTAAATTGGCCTGAAAACTTCTCACAGAGCAGTGGCAAGGGCCTGGATGGGGGGATGCATTTCCCCTTGCAGGAAAGACAGTTGAGATGTACATAGGAAATTAATCGACTTGTATAAGGTGAGGTCTGCCACTCCACAAGTAAATGTAAATTGAAACCTGAAGGAAGCTCAACCTTTGCCCCCAGGTCCATAAGTTTTATGAAAACAGGATTCTGGAGGTGGTAAAGTGTGATTAGAAAATGTCTGTATTTTTGTTGTGTGTTGTTTTGTTGTTAAGGTATTCTGTTATTTTATGGTGAACTGTTTTTGCGGTGCACTTTAAAAATGTGATGTTGTTGCATTGTACTGCAGTAATTGTGCATTCTGTTTTGACTGTTTATGTTTTAAATGTGTAGATATGCAGCATCAAAACACATTGGTTTTGATATGTCAACAAATAATACTACATTTACAGCAAAAACCCGCACATTACTTTGAATTTCACAAGAAAGGGACCATTTACCAATTTCTAAGGTGGTAAAACAGCACCTTTTAAATTGTATACGGTCAGGTATGCTATTTTTTATTAGTATGTATCTTTTAAAACAATACATTGGGAAAGGGCAGTACATGGGATGATTGGCTCAGGGCTATTTTGGCTAACCATTCCTTCAGGACAAGAGCCAAGAACAGCAAGATGGGTAAATCAAGCCAGGTTTCAGCTTTATTTGAATTTCCCAGATCTAGTTCTAATTTGTGCATCCATTCCTACCAGTAATTCCCCACTAATAATCCATCTTAGCTGCCACGGTGTCAGTTTGCTTGCATGTGACATATTCATAATTTCCGTGTACTTATGAGTGGCATTCATTGACTGTGAGTGAAACTTTCTTGCAAGCAAAATCAAGCAATTAAGATGAGGGAAATCTATAAATATCAGATATTACATCCATTCACAAAACCCTAAGAAGATATTTAAACTGCTGTAAGGAACCAGAAATGGAAGGGCACTAACTTTGCTGGAGGGCCTCATAGTGATAAAGGAATGCCAAATCACCGGTACGATGTAACTGGTTTATTGAAGTAAAAGAGCCTGTGAAGAAGTGCACCACATCTACAGTCCCCTGACTCCAACTAACGAACAGCCAAAACTCTAGGCTGTCCAGCACAGTCTAAAAAAGAAATGTGAGCAGAGCTGTAACTTACGGGTTCAGAATGATAATGCAGCTCTGAGTAAATTAAATAAAAGTAGGTGATAAATATCTTGACACTCATGTGAGTGACAAAGTGAGTGACACCACAGTTTTCGGACAGCTGAGACACAATGAATTCCGCAGTGGGCGTGGTCCTGTCATTACTAGCACAGCATTCATAAGGCTCAGCTGAAGGCACCAACACTCACTCCAGTGGCGGCTGCCGTGGTATGGGTCAACCACCATGGAGGGTCCAGACTCTCTCACACGGCCTGAACAAAAACTCAGGACTGCTGGCTAAACCATATACATTACTGGTGCAGGTGCAAAACACGAGTGGTGTGAAGCCTACAGCACTGGGACATCCTATAAGTGTCAAGTCTCAACTGTGCAGCCATTGGGCTAATCATGGCAGTCACTCTCGTGACGCAACATCATGTGAATCAGAAAGTGGAGGATGAATGTAGCAAGAACAAGTGCAGACAGTGTTATTTATTATTCAGCAATACTTTAGTAATTTGCAGCTGAGGAGGTGCTATAATGAGTGACTTTGCATTTTATTGTGGTGATGAGGACCACCAGAGTGAAATGAGTTTCCTAATGCGTGGTACTTGGCCGGGCTGCATAAGTCCTCATAAAACATGCACATTGACACCATAAGCAATTTTCCTAAGTGAAAATGTTTATATTTTTGCAGTAATGCATAAATGGTTCTTCTGTATTATTATTATTATTATTATTATTATTATTATTATTATTATTATTATTATTATTATTATGATTATTATTATTATTATTATTATTAATAATAATAATAACCCTTTCACTGCAGGCCTTCCAGCCCCACTGCCACTCCATTTTTTTTACTATTTGTGGTAGTTCTTGCTTTAGACCCCAGAACGGTTTGTCCCCATAAAGGTATCCATGCCAAATTTGTGTCCTTTTCTTCCAACATACTCAGGATTATAAAGGTACCAAGGGCTTGTGGCAAAAATTAGGCAAAATACTGCTAAATTTGGAGTTTTTGTGAAAAAATTGAATGAACGTTCTGCAAAAGAAAGCAATTGGTTTCTTCTCTGCAAATGGTATCAATGAAGGGCTTGTGGTGCTAAGATCTCCAAATTCCCAGCTTTCAGGAACAGCCGACTTTTGTCAGAAAACCAACATTTTCTGAACAGTTTTGGCATTTTACTGGGACATAGTCTATTTTTCCTATTTTTTTTATGCTTTCAACCTCCTTCCAGTTAGTGGTAGAAATGGGTGCAAAACCAATAATGGATCCCGGAAAGGTATGCATGTCTAAAAAGCAGAAAATATTCTGAACTCGGAAACAGGTCATTGTGTAGATCCTGCAAGGTGCAGGTACCCCCCTTGCAAAAACAGGTTATTTTGTCATAGATAGGGGCATCTGTGTATTTGGTCTGGGGTTCAGAGGCTATCTAGGGAAACCTACCAAGCCTAGATATTTTTGAGAACTAAACACCCAGAGGAGTCCAGGGATGTGTGGCTTGTGTGGTTTCCCCAACATGTTTTAACCCAGAATTTTGTGAAACCCTCAAGTTTAGCTAAAAGGTCACATTTTCCTCACATTTCTGTGTGGAAAGGTTGTGTGATCATCACACCAGTACAAATTTCTCACCACCTGGTGTTCCCCCCAGTCTCTCAATAAAAATGATACCTCACTAGTGTGGGTGTCCAAAGCCGTGTCAGCCTAAAAATGTATGAAACTGCCCCTCCGGACCCACTTTGGTTCCCCCTAAATCTTTCATTTTATATGTTTTTAGGTTCTCTGCTTTGGTCGCCCACACAAGTGAGGTATCAATTTTTTCAGCAGACTGTGGGAAATTCTGGGTGGGTGGAAAATGTCAGGTCAAAGTCTCCTCTTGCCATCTGGGCACCTTGAACACCACAACTAAGGGTCCAGGACTGGTGGGACACCTCTTTGGGGATCAGGATTCATTTCAGCTGGGTCCATTTGGAGGTTCAAGATGGTGAGAGCCTTTTATGTCTCTGTTGCTCTGAAAAGGAGGCCCACAAACTAGCCCTTGGAGTCACTTCTGGTAGGCCTAGCTGAAGGTGAAGTGGTAGGGCCCAGTAGGAGAACTGGTCTCTGAGGGTTCAAGGCAGAATCCAGGCAGCAAAGCAGTCCTTCCAGGTACATCAGCAGTGTTCTAGAGCACACATTAGGTCACAGCAGCAGGCAGTCCTGTGAGTGGGATTCCATAGATCTAGTAGTTGACTGGAGGGTGGGTCTGGAGGTCCAATTTTGACACCTTGGTGCCCTTCTTCTGAAAGGTGGGAGAAGCTTATAAAAAAGGTTCTTTTAAACATCATGGCATTTTTGGACTCCTCTGCTCTGGCTCAAAGCAGGCCGCAATGATAATGCAGGGTTGTAAGGCCCGTTTTGGAAAGGCAGACACAGGCTATTTTCTTTCAGAAGTGGGTCTGTGCTCAGCTCTATCCTCCATTCTGCCAGCAAATGGCCCTTTGAGGCACACCTAATCATTCAATTGTGTGACAGTCTGGTGAGGAATTCACAAAGTCTAACTGCCGGCTGCACCTAGTCATGTGACTGCAAGACAGTATGCTGGCACAAAGGGCTAAGGGCAGGAAGATGCAGACATTATAAAACCTTATAAAACTCAACTTCTCTAAATTGTAATGACAATTCTGGCCTTAACGTGAAAGAGGGATTACCATCACAATTTTATTGAAACCAAGCACGACATAGCTACCAGCTCCTAATAGATAATTGCAGCTTATTAAATGTAATAACTATTCCCCAATGTTATCCCTTGGAAGAGGTAGGCCTCACAGTATCGAAAAATGAATTAAGGCATTTTTCTCTACCGGGAAAATGTAAAACATAAAAGTACATGTCCAGCCTTTTCATTACACAGCACCCTGCCCTATGGGCTACCAAGGGTCTACCTTAGGCTTGTCTTAGAGGTAATAAAAGGGAGTTGAAGGTGTGAATGACAAGGGGGATTATTGTCAAGTAGATATGGCAGTTGAAAACTGCATTCAGACTGCAATGGCAAGCCTGGGATATGTTTTGAAAGGCTACTTAAGTGGGTGGCAAGACAAGTCCTGCAAGTCCACTAGTTGCATTTAATTTACAGTCCCTGGCAATATGGTATACCACTCTACAGCAGACTTACAAGTAAATTAAATTTGTCAATCAGTTATATGTCAATCAATCCATGTTTAAGAGAATAAGCACAAGCACTTTGCCACTGGTTAGGTCAACAAAAACAAAATGTTAGCAACGATTGGAGGTAAGTACAGAAAACGCTTTTTAGAAAGACCATCGTAATGCTGACAGGTCTTACGTCCCTTTTGCGTGGTTGTCCCATATTCTGCACACTCGAACCCTGCTTTTCAGTGCCCAATGAATGTGATCTGACCCCTAAAAATATGCAGAATTGGCTCTTCTCCTAATTATCATTTGTACTTAACTATTAATCTCGAGTATAAAGTACTAAGTGTACCCAGGACCTGTCAGTTAAATATCATTAGTGCGCTACAGCACGTACTGTGCAACCACTAAATGGACAATGCAATGCATGTCTCCAGGCATGCCTTGTAGCGTTGGTATGTAGCTATAAAACTACCAATTTAACCAGAGAAAATAAATGTTTTGCAAGGCCTCCATCTTCCTTTTTATACATATACACCACCCCTAAAGTAGACCTGAAATGCCCATAGGGCAGGGTGCATGGTATTTAAGACACAGGACATGTATATTCTATGTTTTACATGTCCTAGCAGTAAAAGCCCACCAAAGTTGATTTTTACTGCGGCAAATATTGGTTTCCCATTGGAAACCATTGGGTTACTTTATAACACATTATAATGCTTAAACTGAGTTTGGGAGTAGCTACAAAAAATGATTCAAGGCCATATTTAATAGTCCAACTTTATAGTCAAGTCAGATTTTATATCACTAATTTTATAATTACACATTTGCAAAGTTGTCATTTCTAGACCTGGGTCAACTGTGCCTTTCGGCCAGTGTTCAATGTCACCCAAGAGCTGAATGGTTCCTTGAATAGGTGTGAAGTGGCTCCCAACACTGAGACAAAGGAAGAAGGTTTGAACTTCCCCTAACATGATGGCTCTCTGGGCTGTGCCTAGGAACCTCATTAACTTTAAAGGATTCCGACCATGTCACTGGCAGACCTCTACCATCCCTCTGCATTGCCCTGCTAGCCAGCCAGGTACCATAGCCAGTGGGAGAGGAGCTGCCTCCATAACCTGTTTTGAGAAACCACAAGGAAAGTTTTGCCCATTGTAATAGCCATACCTCTGGGTGGGCACAGGGAGCTTTGCACAGAACAAGAAAGGTTTTGTCATCTTGGTTTTAGGAAGAATAGCTTCACTGGGACTTCATACAATCGCTATCAAGCCTGGTCAAGCTTGGTCTCTGTATTCAACCCGCACTCCATCCTGGTTAGCTTTATCTCGTGCCTTGTTACCAGTCAAGCGCAACCAGATGACCATGGTTGACGCCTAATGATTTTTGGCACTAAAACTTAATTTTAAAAAATCCCTATTGGATTTTTTTCGCATTTCTGTCATTTGATTAATTAAAATTTTCTCTATTTTCATAAATTGAAGTGGGATTCCTATTCTGTTGTGTTTTCTACTTTTTAACTGTTTTGGTACTTCTAAATGCTCTATATTTTTATTTAAGTTAAGCCTATCTGCCCTGTGCCATAGCATTGAGCTTGGATTTAAATGAATGTAACCTTAACTGGACGTAAGAAAACAGTGTCATTATTACTTGTGATGACTACCACCCACCCTAACTAATAATCCACTTTTTGACAGTAGCCCAATGTTTTCTAGACTAGAGAAAGAATTTTAAATCTGTCCACCCTTCCACCAGTATATGCTCTTTGACCCATGTTTCTGGGATTCCGGTAGAAGAGTAAATCACACCCCAACCCCAAACATATGTACTGTTCTCTGTGTTTAGTTTACTGGAGTCATAAAAGTAAATAAGGCCCCTTCCAAAACATATGCACTTTGTCCAATGTTTTTTGAAGTTAGAATAGTATATATGACCTCCAGAATATAGACACTTTCCCCAATGTTAGTCGTTCAAAGTAAAACATTATTAGTGACACCCTAATTACACACATGTTTTAAATGTTTTTAACTTGCAGTTAGACTACTGAACTTTAAATGTTTTAATTCATACTGTATACTCAAGATAGTTGTGGATTTACAGAATGTAAACTGTAAATAGATAATAGTTATATCACTTATTTTGATAATTTTTTTGTATTGATTTGTTTTTACTATGTGTTCTTTTACAGAATATGTGTTTATGTTTTTATAGAAATGTATAATAATTATATATGCATATCTTGTTTATTTTTAAATAAATTAGGTGGGATATATTTGTTTGTTTATTTTGATATCAATTATATTAGTCCAAAAATTCAAATGCAGTTTATATGTTAAGATTTAAAATTTAATATATATATGCATTTTTTAGAATATATTTAAAAAGTTTATTTTACTGATTTGAAAATAATAACTGTTGTAATGTATTCGCTCTGGGAAAAGCCCTGGGCCTTGATAAACTACCGGGAGACCTTTTTAGACATGAACCAAAGATCTGGGGAACATTCCTTCAAATACTTTTCAATGCAGTCCTGAGGGGCATGGCGGTTCCCTGTACTTGGCTGGGAGCAGAAATTGTCCCAATATTCAAAAAGGGCCTCTGCTCCCAGCCAACTACAGGCCTATCAGCCTCATTGATGTTCCGCAAATTTTTTTGCGTGGCTCATCTTAGACCGTCTACAGGACTGGATTGAGGAGCACGCAATCCTCAGCCCGTTTCAAGCGGGGTTTAGGAGGAACACCTCCACCATGGATCAAATCTTTCGCCTAATATTATTATTCTGGAAAACGGTGAAGATAGAGGGTGGCAGCCTCTATATGGTGTTCGTGGACCTCCGCTCTGCTCTTTGACTTAGTGCCCCAGGGGAAATTGTGGACTGTGCTCCAAGAATTGGGTATTCCGCCCCAACTCCTAACTACTCTGATGAGGCTACATGAGGAGATTTTTGCAAAGGTCAGATGTGGAAAGAATGGGGTGCTGGCATCTAGGTTCCCTGTTGGCAGGGGGTAAGGCAGGGGTGCGTATTGGCACCTATCCTGTTTTGCCTCTATTTCAACGGGGTAATCGCCCATCTAGATGGTGTTCTCCACAATGATGCGCCAAGGTTGGCAGGTAGCAGGGTGCCGCGATCATGTTTGCAGACGACACCCTGCTACTCTCTAAGTCTCCCATGGGAATACATTGCATACTGGATGGCTTTGAGGATTTTTGCAGAGGTCGTGGTTTGGAGATAAATGCTGATAAAACAAAATTCATGATCTTCAACCCACCTGCAATTACCCGCCCGAATCCCAGTCTAGGCCCAGTCAGATTAGAAAGGGTATCGACTTTTGAATATCTGGGGGTAACCATTAATGAAAATCTGTTATGGGGCCCCCAGCAAACAAAGTCACAAATTAAACTGGTCCAGCTTGCGGGGGGAATACTCAAGCTTTCCAATTCATCTACATTCAAACCCGTTAGTCCCCCTCTGGAGATCTATAAAACTCAGGCGTGGGGTGCAATTCTGTACAGTGGGGAGTTGTGGGGATATTCCTGTAGGCCTGAAATTGCTAAAGCAGAAAACAAATTTATTAGACAGTTGTTGGCACTTCCACAAAGTACCCCGCTACTCCCTCTAAGGTTTGACTTGGGGTTGAGACCTATTACTAGCGCTCAAACCCCTTGGGTTCTGGCGCAGGCTCTGGATAACGCCAGAGCTGCTTAACTATAGGCTAGAACTCAAGGAAATATTAACTTACTATAGTGCAGCTAAAATCCCCTGGCTCATGTTTATAAAGAACGAACTTGTAAGGTTGGGATTGCCTGCCTTATGGTATGATCCGGAGAGGAGTTGCAAAGAGGTCTCGCGCAAGTCCCTCACCAGGATGTTCGCGGACAACAAACTTACTGCTGCTCTGTCTGATCCCCATGCCGGCACCTTAATTAATTATTTTTTAACAATTAAAGTTTCTTACTTCTTTGAGGACTTCATGGATGATATCTATCCTATTGTAGCCAGGAAATTTTATCTACAATGGAGATACGGTACTCTACCCTTAAAAGCCTTTACTAGTATATGGTCTGTTTCTGCAGAAAAGAACTGTCCTGGGTGTTGCTGTGACACAGAAAATGAACTTCATGTTCTTTTCTTTTGTCCAGCTTACAGTAAGTCCAGGAAGTATTGGCTTGTACCTCTATGTAAGAATCTGGGTTTTGTACAGTGTACGCATGCTTTTAGAGTTTTAAAAAACGATGCGACCAGGCACATTCTATTTGCTGTCTCTCAGTTTCTGGCAGCCATGTGACACACGCATAGGCTTTTGACTGTTAATGAGTGACATTGATTTATTTTGTCGACAAGGTCTGTCATATTAAAATCATGTACCTTTCTAGTGCGTATGATTTTAACTATACAACGTGTCTGTATTAATTAATTGAATTATCATCCCTGAATACTGTTTTATTGCTCTGCACTCTTTTATGGCAAACTGCAGAAAAAAAGATTTTATGAATGAGTAATGTATTTTACATTTTTAAATATGTTCCCTTTTAAAATATTTAACTTTAATTTTAAATTCATAATTTTATTTATAAAAACTGTATATTTTGTTATAGTATATAAATATTTTGGCTTACACTTTTTTTGTAGTTGATTTTGTGTCATTTTACTTTATGAGCGTGAAGTCACTATTTTTTATGTTGATATTTGGCCATCAATATTATGACAACACAAAAATGTTGTGCATGATATTTTGATATACAACGCTCAACCAACATTCAGGTTATCTAAAAAATGATCACCTGTAGTTATAGTTCACCTTTGGTGACGTGATATTAAGAGTTCTAACATTAAAGTAACAGATTTAATTCAATATTAGAGGACCTCACTCCAGTTTCTAAACATCTTAATAGACAGCTAGGAAATGAAAACAACTTATGCTTCTCTTGTTCATTAGGTCTTAATCCCAAACAAGTAGGCCTTTCTATACACACTTAAATTGTGAATGAAAGTACAGAACATATCTGAGACTGCATATTGGCTTTAAAACACCCACATACTACACTTTGCTGTAGAGTTATTGGGTGTGTTTACTGATTTCCAACAGAGCATAGTGAATAATGTCTTAAAACAATGCAAAGAATGTGTACCTTACAGGCTGTCCATGCACTGCCAGATATGCTCAAATTGGACGCTTGCCTCTATCACTTTGCACGATTATGTGATGCAGAAAAACGGTTGGGTAGCATTTCAATACTTAAATGGCTTCTGTTGGGTGTCCTGGGATTTTGGGCCAGATGTAAGACCAAAGAAAATAGCGGCTCTCAAATTGCGATTTTTATGCTACTCGCAATTTGCGAGGTGCGATTTTCCGTATACAATAGTGTATTTTACACTGTGTGCGATTCCCAATGGGGTCGCAAATTGAGAGGCTCATGAATATTCATGAGGCACTCACAATTTACGACCCCATTGGGACTGGCAGGCCCTCCCAGGTATGGCGGCCTGCTGGGCTCAGCAGACCACCATGTCTGGGACTGCATTTAAATAAAGCTGTATTTTTTTTATGCAGCCTATTTTCCTTGAAGGAAAATGGGATGCATTCAAAAAAATGTTTTTAACGTTTTTGTTTAATTTTTTAAGGGTTAGGTAGTAGTCCCCGGGACCACTGCCTGTCCTTAAAAAATATTTTCCCCTGTATTTGAAAAGGGGAAGGGGTCCCTTGGGGACCCATTCCCTTTTACGAGTGCATTTTCACCCTTTTAAAGAGGGTGGTAATTTGCGAGTGTTTTGCGCCCGGCATTGCGGATGCATACCTTTCATACATTGGGTTGTGCTTGCTATTAAGGAGGGAAAACGCCTTCCTAAGAGCGAGTCGCAAAACATTATTTTGCGAGTCACAAAAAATTGTGAGTCGCTAAATAGCCTTTGTACAAGGCCCATGCTGTTTTTGCATGCACAAATGGTCATACATCTGGCCCTATGTGACTACCACTACCAAATTGAGAACACACAATGCAGATTTTACCTCAAGGACATTTAGAAACGTGTATCTAGGAACAGAGTGTGTGCATTTTCATAAAATATCAACTTCATAATGAGGTTGGTACTTAATGATTGTCCCTGTATATTTATGTTTGACGTTTGAGTTATAATTCATACTAAGTGATACTGATTTTCTGTTCTTGTGGGGTAAGAGCTTCTAAGTTTCATCTGGTTTCAGACATAGATTCACTATCCACTACCTGGCATTTTGATATCACAGAAACTTTTATTTTTCTGTTTCTCTTTCCCGCTAAACATATCCTCATTCATAAATGTCAACTGACAGAGTTTTCAAACCCTCAAAGCTGGTTGGCCAGTTTGTCAGACGAACCCAGTGTATGGACTCCACCACCCATTAAAAGGACTAGCCACCATATTAAGAGATCTCCACCTGTTGGGCAAGAATGTCTGTGTCTAAACCTGCCTCCCATCACTCTTGGCTACATAGGTCGTTTCTCTGTCTTCCTTCTGAGTTTCAGGTGTATTCAGTCTTTGCTCCCCGAAAAGTACAGTTCTTTCCAATGAGTACTTACAGAATTATGAAGTGTCCATATAATTGGCTTCAGTATGATCGTTTTGGTTTTCGCATAAGACAACAAGAATACTGTTATATCCCATCCTCATCGCCAAAATATGTTGTAGAAAAAGCAGGTCCAGTTCCAAGGTAGATTAGATAAGTAGGTTTATTAGGTAAGATGTTATGAAGAGCCCCACCAGGAGCAGCCTTCCTGCTGCTCAGCCCATTCACCAACCGACTCTATCACTCACCAACATGTCACAGCCACCTCACACACTCACATTCCACCACCACAGTCACACTGGCTGAGAAACCGGTTATGAGAAATACCTTATAGATAAGGCCAATGGACACTATGGGGCCTATGACGATGGCAGGCGGACTATGCCCGGCAGGGGCGATCCGCCTGCCATCCTAATGGGCCTCTTGATGTTCAAGGCAATGTTTTCAGTAGGCGTGGGCGGAAGTTGCGTAATTGCGTTACGCAAATTTCTGCGAAACGGTAGCAAATCTCTGCGAACATGCAGAAATTCCACGAACACGCGGAATTGCTTGTTCGCGATGCTTTTTTCCTGTTTGCAATCACTGTTTGCATGCTCGGGGGGAAATATCTTGCAAACACGCATTTTGAGAACGCGAACAAGCAAAACATTTCGCAAAGTGGCGGAATGCAGAAATTTGGGCAATTTCGCGTTATGAACGCAAAATTACCCAAATTAAATTCTGCAAATTCCACGAGCGGAACGGAATTTGCCACCCAGGCCTAGTTTTTAGCATAATTTCACGTCTTGTTAAATCACAGTGACACATTACTGAAGCAAAAAAAAAATACCATTATACAAAATTAATATTAATGCATTTCTTTTCAGATAGCATCAGAACATGGACTGCACCAATCAATCTTTATCCAGCGACTTTATCCTTTTGGGATTTTCTGACTTGAATCCTTTTTTACAACACTCACTATTTGTGCTTCTCCTGTTTGTCTACATTGCAACTTTAACAGGAAATATGGTCATCATATTACTAGTAACTATGGACAACACTCTCCAAACACCAATGTACCTCTTTCTCAGAAATCTGTCATTTTTGGAAGTCTGTTTCATTTCCACCACCGTCCCAAAAACTCTAATAGGTTTCAAGACTAGCAGCTTTAGTATTTCATTTGCAGCATGTTCCATACAGATGTTTTTGTTTGTATCTATGGGGGTCACAGAATGCTTTTTTCTTGGTGTAATGGCATATGACCTGCATATTGCCATTTGTAACCCATTACTATACAGTGTCATAATTAGCCCAAAAGTGTGTGTTATCCTTATGAGTGTTTCGTGGCTGTGGGGGGCACTTGTTTCTACTGTGCTAACAGGCTTTATTTTCAGTTTGCCATATTGTGGATTTCATATCATCAACCATTTCTTTTGTGACATGCCAGCAGTAATGAGCCAAGCCTCTGCTGATACTTTCATGAATGGGGTTACTGTGTTTGTTGCTGCCATGATTGGTGGTATTTGCCCCTTTACGCTAATAATTTTCTCCTATCTGAACATCTTGTTCACCATCCTTAGGATGAGCAGTGCAGCTGGGAGACACAGGGCTTTCTCCACATGTGGCTCTCATCTTTTTTCTGTCACATTGTTCTATGGCTCCACAATGTGTATGTATCTCCGAATCGGACCCAGTGACTTTCAGGAGCGAGACAAGCTGCTCTCACTTGTATACAGTGTGGTGACCCCTATGTTAAATCCACTGATCTACAGTCTTAGAAATAAGGATGTGAAACGCAGTTTGCAGAGGCTAATCAAAAGGAATGTTTTAGGTTCACAGTCAAGGGTAGTCTTTAAATAAAGCAAATGCAAGGTAAAAAAAACTGAATTGTGAAGGAAAGCAAGTTATTCATAATATATGATAGAAATTCAAAGTGAAATATATGTGCTTTTCTATTAGTGATTTTACTTCTGATTTCATTGAATCTAAAATATACTATGTGTTCTGGAGCTGGTGATATATACTATATTGTCCCAAAAAAGATTTATCACAAGCCACCTCAAATGGCTAAATTGTAATACATATTAGACATTTTGGGGCTTATTACGATGTCGGATGGTCTTCGTCTGCCCGACATCCCCACCGCCTAATCACTACGCGACTCCCATTTGCGTATGGGAGCATGCACTATGGCCGTAAACTGACCATAGCACAAGCTCCCGTAGGGAAATTGTAGGTTGTGTTCATCCCTGCCCCACGTGGCAAGCACATCAGGGTTCCTGCCACATGGTGCAGGGGTCAACAAGGGTGCACCTTAGGTGCCCCTTCGGCCCCAAGCCAGAGGCTGCAAACAGAATGGCGTTACAAAAAAGGGGGTTGAACCCATGCAGTCACGGGGACCTGGGTGCTATGGGGTACATATGTGAAGGGGTCCCCGTAAGGAGAGTGTATTGTGAATAACATACACTGGAATAAAATTAGAGGCAAACAATAAAGCAAAAATTGAAAAAGGCTATTTTTGATTGGTATTTGTGATTTATTACCAAACACTGCGTGATTGCCCGAGGCAATATATGAATTAAATTTGTAATTAGCAAGCCCCAAGGGGGGAGGAAAAGGAAGGGAGGGGGTAGTGCTCAAGGGAGTGTTTGAGAAAAGGAAAAATAACACAGTATCAAAAAGGTATCCGATATTTTACAAAGTTAGTGACAGTATAAAAACAGTTATAGTACACATGCCAAAATACAAGGCAAAATTTGAAGCATTGTCAATGGATCACAATCAACGGTCACATCTGAACACTAGATGAATCGGGGGTGTGCCGGAATTTCAACAAAAAGAAAACAGTCGACGTTTCGACCCCTATCAGCAGGCTAATTAAAGTCCTTTCACGGGGTCTTCATCAGGACGTCACACAGGGAGGGGGAAGGGGCAATTCATGGGGTACGGCCCAGCCGGGCTTTGTACATGGAAGGGACGTCACGCTAGGAAGTCGTGGTCAATCAAATAAGGTGGAGACCTCAACTCTGAGTTGTAGAACGATAGATAGCGGGACGGACTTGATATACCAGACACACATGATTTAATATTTAGAGATTCCAATAAAGGATTACTTACATTTAAAGAATTTAGCTACTTCAAAAGAACAAAGTTTAAGGTATTTGCAGCAGCTAAATCGTTATGGTCTATGGTCCGGAAAAAAATCAAGCTGGGACGGATGAGTTTCTATACACCTTTATATAATAATAAGCTACTCCCTGAAGTATTCCATGATCAAGTTATGAAAAGATGGGATAGTGCTGGGGTTTGTACTATAGGAGATATTATAGATGATACGGGCATAATCTCATTTGAAAGGGCTTGTCAAATATTTAAGTTAGATCGTAGAGACTTTTTCAAATACCTACAGATCAGATCAGTAATACAAAGGAAACTGCCTAGGGGAGATAATTTTAAAAGAGAGGATTTGATGGAATATATTCAAAATGAGAAGGGTTGCTCAATCTCACAATTATATGGGGTGTTGAGTGAATGCAAAGAAGACGATAGGACTAAAATCTTCGCTAAATGGAGGACGAAGTTAAACCTAGTGGGAAACGGGGGGGAAAAATCACTGCAGTTTGTAAACTCTATTGTTAAAGTTGCTAATTTACAAGCACAATGCTATAAAACCTTCCATGAATTATATTATACGCCGTATAAAATAGCACAATGGGGGGAATTAGTGGAATATCTTGTCCAAGATGTCAAAGCACGCAAGCTGATACTATCCACATGTTTTCGGCATGTCCAAAATTAAATCCTTTCCAAAAGGCGATGGAAATATTTTTTAGGGATGAATTAAGGATATTAATTGGTTTAACAAACCAGAACCAGAATCCCTCCTCCACCCCCCGTGATACTGGCCTTGATAACCTGACTTGGTTTGATTACAACTCACAGAGTTGATACCGACACGTGGGGCATCATTTTTACGGATAATACACTTCGCTTCACTTCATAGAAGTCCTACAATCTATAGGACTGACTGGAAGTGTGTGATTCATGCTTTTGTCCCCCTCCCTTCTTCTGTGTGCCTTGATGAAGGTGTGGCCTTTGACCTGGCCGAGCACCGAAACGCGCATTGGTGCTTCAAGTTTGTCCTGCTAATTTGCCATCTAGTCTTGGTTCCACCGTAAGACTATGCAGGACGTGATACATCATCAACAACTGGCAACTGAATTGGGATATGTACTGGATGTATGAAGAATGTTTGAGTTTGTGTGATGTGGATATGATTGATTGAAGGGATGTGTGGGATTTAGGCTGTATGATGGTACTTATATTATGTTTATGTAATTATCTGCTTGTATAACTTAAAAAATGTATATTTATATATAAGAAAATTGAATAAATATTGAATGTTTTTTCATGATTTAAATATTGTGGATGGTATGATTCTTTGATGGTTCAAGTTAGCTTACTACCAATGACATAATTTTGGGACTTTATTGAGCCTTTTCTATGTCAGTGGGGCAGATTTTTCTTTGTATTGAAATGCTCTTGATTCCCCTGCCCGTCTGCCCTTAATGTGTGCATTCAGGGGGCCCCTATTTTCATTGGTACAATTCAGAATATGCACCTTAAAACCTGCTGTAGCACAGAGTCTGCAGGTGACCTTGCCGGCCGCAGGTGATGGTCGACTAGGGCATTGTGATTCATCTATGGGAGGCAATGCACAGCATCCCTAATATCCAACTATTAAGATTCTATGAAATATCAGACTATGCATTAACATTCAGACTCTGGCGGCACTGTGACCGGACAGTACTCACTTCAACTGCCTCAGCATTGGTGAGTTGTGCTCTGCTGCTCCCGCCATAGAAAGTACCGCTTCAAAAACAGCAAGTTACCCCAGCTGCAGGTTGGCCCCAGAGTGCCAGCACTTGCGCACTCTGGCCACCGCGGGCATGCCGGATTCATTCAATACACACTGTAGTTGCACGGTTTTTTTTTTTTAACTCAAAATGTTTTTGTTAGAGATTTTCAGTAAGATAAAATGATCAAAGAATAATATTGCAAAGTAAAAAACATTTTTTCGAGCATTCGTTATTCAGGTAATTGTAACATGGGCAAAAAAAATGGGGAAGAAAGAGGTGACAGTAGAAAGGGAGAGAAAGTGTGCTTTGGCTGTAAGAGCATAAAGAAGCAGTAACCCTATGGGTGAGCGAGATGAGGCTCAGAAGGTAAGCACCACGGTTGATTTTGTTATGGTTCTGGAGGAATGTTTTCCATTGATTGGGCGTGATACATAAAATATTTCATAGGTATCAGTTGGCCATAATTGAGGCATGAGTTTTGTGTTCGAGGTGGTTTGGAGTCTTTCATATATATACCACACGTGTTCCAAAGATTGTGTGAGGTGTGAGAGATAAAGTTGAAAATTGTGTTGTATGTGCTTCTGGCGAAACAAGCCCGTGCCCCCCACCCTGCATGAAAGGAAATGTTTTTGTAGGCTTTCCATTCACACAGTATGATTTTGATCGCTATTGTTGCAGGCGATGCAGCAGGCATAATAAATAGGTGTTTAAGTTGGGAAAGGGTGTAATAGTCCATGAGCCTAGAGATACATTCATATGGTTTAAGGAAAGGTTTTTCTTCTCAATGTCTCAACTGAATATCATATGTTAAAGTATGTTAAAGCGTGCCTATTGATTTGTTACATATTTGGCATATGTCTAATGGTATTAGTGACGGTTTAGCAAGTTTCTCTGGGGTCTTTCTAAAGGAAGATGTGTAAAGAGTCCATATTTTACATTGTGACGATGTTGAAGATATTTTATTTTTCCTGAAAAATTTCTATATTTCCGATCATGTTTATTTTGAGGGTGGTTAGATATTAAGAGATGAGCAGCCCTCAACCCGTTTATTTTGTATTGATAGAATTATTTTTAGCTGTGTTTTTAGTAATGATCATCGCCATCATCCTTATTTTCGATCACTAGGATCTTATAAAGTGCATATCACAATATTATTACAAATATTATAACCATCATTTAACCAGTTAAAAATAAATACAAGGAAACATGACAATGCTTCCTTAAGAAGAACAGAGAAAAAAAGTCTGTTTGGCGTGGACATTATTATAGAAATGTTACCCTTCCTAGTTGAATACAGACCCATGTCTGCACAATGATTCCTGGAACAACAGATATACCATTCATTATTGAGTTATAATATTTGAAACTATTTTTAAAACATTTTAGAACATAGAATCTCCTAATAGATACCAGGCTCTTACCAGTTTAGAAACACGGTTAGATGCAAGACTCAATGAGGAAAACTACATCGGGATCACTGAAGTTGAAGAGACGCCTGAAAGACCCGGAATTGTGTTACTGCTAAAGTGTTCAAATTATAAGGTGCAATTAGATCATCCTCTTGAGACCTCATCGGAGGAGGGGGTTAGCAACTTAGTGGGCTTATTTTTCAATGAGATGAAGCTTAGATTTGCAAAATCATTAAGGAATCAGGAGAAAATTCAGGCCACTTGCGAAGCATTGGAATCGAAGGTTAACGCTTTAGCTGTTAGAGTTGTGGCAGTTGAGACCGCCTTGGCGCAGAAGAGGGAGGAAGTGAATCACTGTCATACTGGGGTGAACAGCCTGTCACGAGCTGAAAAGGAACTAAGGGATAAAATCGAGACTTTAGAAAATAACTCCAGAAGAAATAATTTGCGCCTGTTGAATATCCCGGAAGGTCAGGAAGGTCAAGATATAAAGAGATTCATAGTTAGCATATTAAAGGAGTTTATCCCCGAAATGGATGCGAAAGCACTGGACGATGACATACAATGGGTGCATAGAGATGCCTTTAGACTCAACAAGGACAGGAAAAATCCACGGAGAGTCCTTGTCAATTTCAAATCTTATATCTTAAAAGAGCATATCTTGAATAAAGCCTTAAAATCTGGCACTCTCTCAAAAGATGGATTTACTTACAAGATTCGTTCAGATATTTCTAAGGCCACAGACGACAGGCAATGGGCCCTGGGCAAGTACATGCAAGATTTAAGGACGGAGGGTGCCATCGTTCAGTTAAAATCCCCAGCCATCCTGAGAATTATGTGGAACAACAAAACATACAATATCAGAGAGACAGCAGAAGTAGAGCCACTTCTAGAGCAAAGAGGGCATATAATAAAAAGTAGTAAAAAAATATATATATATATATAAAAATGTATATATTTTACGAGTCACAAGGGATAATGTTTAAGTAAATAATCCTCAATCGCGGACCTCGAATGGGGCAATTATTCTTGTCCAAATGGTGCTAGGGAGGGTTCTCCGGGGGGGAGGGGTTAGGCTCTGGGCTGCTGGGAGGGTATTCATGCTTTTTATGTTAATTTTGTACACATTAAACATGACTTTGGGTGGGGAGCATCAGGGAAAAAATCACAAAAAAAATAGTCCGAGAAATAAATTAATGACAATCAGGGTCAAGGCAAATAGAGCTGTGACACATCTTTGACTAAAAGAGTAATTTAAAATTAATAACATGGAATGTGAACGGGTTAAGGTTAAGAGCGAGGAGACAAAAGATTTTTAAATACCTAAAGCTAAAAAACTATGATATTATTATACTACAAGAAACTCATCTCATTAAAGAAAAATGGTCTAAAATCATAAAAAGAGAGAAATGGGTTGGCGAGTGTGTCTGCACAAATCAAGTTTGTAATACTAAAGGAGTATCCATTATTATAAAAAAAATCAGCGAATATAACATTACTAGGGGAGAGTGTAGACCGGGGGGGTAGATGGGCCATAGCCAACATAAGATTAGGTGATATTTCGCTATCGATTGTTGGGTACTATGGTCCCAACACAGATGACCCAGTACCCCTTCAATCTCCTTATGATAAATTATTAACGCTATCTCTTCCAATCATATTAGGTGGGGATTGTAATATTCTATTAGATCTCAGAAAGGATAGGCATCCCCCTGGCAGGGCCCCAAATCTTCTGAAAATGAAGGAATGTCTAAATTATCTCAAAGATGATTTGGGATTAGTGTATATTTTTAGAGTCAAAGGTGACATGATAAACAACTTTACATATAGGAACTACAAATATGGTCATGCATCGAGATTTTTTCTTAATCGATAAGAATGTGATTTTTAATGTTAAAAAGGTGTCTCATACCCCAGCACATCTTTCAGATCATTCACAAGTATATCTTGAATTATCTATTGAGGACGCAGTGGGTGAGAAAAGGTGGTCTTTAGATCGCACCGTCTTATCGGACCCAAAAATAATAAATAAGCTAAAAGACACTACTCTAAATTACTTTTTAGATAACAGAGAGGGGGAACTCACATATTAGAGAAGCAAGGGCGGGTGTAAATAGTTTTTGAAGAAGATGAGCAAAATAAAATAAGGGAAGATATATTAAAAAAGAAACAAGAACTAGCTTCATATCTGGAAGATAGGGTGTGGAAGAGATGGCAGGTCAGCTCCCTATCAAACTATGAATTTGGAGAAAATAGCGGTAAACTGTTAGCATGGAAGTTAAAAACTGAGTCTAATAGAAATCAGATCTTGGCAGTGTTTATAAGCCCAATGGAAACCAAAAGGTAGAAGAAAGGATGGATATAGAAGAGGCTTTTGTTGACTTTTTTAAGCTTTTATATGAAGAAGATCTCTCCCCCCACCCTTCCTGATCGACACATATTGAAGGAATTACAGCTCTCGAACCTAGATGCTGAGTCTAGAGAATTCTTAGATGCAGCTATTACACTTGAAGAGGTCCTCCAATTAATAAAGAGCTCGAAAAGAGGGAAGGCGCCCGGACCAGAATCAATTCCCATTGAGATATACTCAGCTTTGAAGGAACAGTTGGCCCCAAAATTAGTAAACCTCTTTAACTGAATTTATCTTGATGGTTCCCAGGTCCCCAATACTTGGAATGAAGCAACTATTTGCTTAATATTAAAACCCGGGAAAGACCCCTATAAATGTGAGTCATATAGGCCTATCTCACTTCTCAATAACAATTATAAAATATTCACCCAAATCCTGGCACAAAGACTTGGGTCTATTTCCAATGACTTTTTCAATTCAATTCAATTCAAAGAATCTTTATTCGATGATTAAAAATCACCATAAAAGCACAAACATATTTACATAGATAAAAAGTCATTAAACATTTTCAAGATCCTGATGCTAAAATATTAATGTTAACATAGAGCATATAAGAAAGAAAAAAGTGCAACACATTACCGAAAAGGAAATCAAGAACACATCATTCATCCCCCCTAGTTACCCTTAAACGGACCGCCACTTTGATAAAATTCATTATACAACACTGTGTAAAAGGGTCCGACGCTTTTTGTAGGAAAACTAGTGCCTCACTTGCATGTTCCAGTTTGGCTTGTTTTAAAACTTTTACTGGAAATCTGCGCCTGGGCATTGTAAAAAAAGGGCAAAGTAAAACAAAATGAAGGGAATCCTGCGGAGACCTATTGTCGCAGCCGCAGGATCCCTTCTGTTCAATTGATGTTGAAACCCCTGCTGGTGATGCCAATATGAATGGAAGTAGGTTAAGTCTAAAACGGCACATCAAGAATCTGTCCTGTGCATTATGCATAAGGTACAAATATGGCTCCATTCCATCAATGCTTTTGACCAGGTTATGGGCCCTCACTGTCTTTTTGAGCCCTTCAGCCTCAACTCTACGTTGACATTTCAATTCCATAAAAGCTTTTTTTACTTGCATCTTGTGCTGGGCTACAATTGTTGCAGGGTTAGTGAAGAGATTTCCATAGCCTAGTTCCTCTAGGGTGTTCGTTACATAGTTGAGCCATGGTATACGCATGCATTTGTCCCTCTCTAAACAATCCTTTAAGATTTCTCTGCTTAGAGACGCATCAGGATTAACCCAGATTTTTAACCAGGCCACAATTGGCCTGAGTTTTACCAAATCATCTAGGTGCGGCCTCCCTAGTTCCCTGTGTGCTATAAAGCCAGCAGTACTTGGGGGTACCCTCAGGATGGTTTTTAGGTATTTGTTTTCCTCCCGTTGGATTCTTGTGGTGTTAACAAAGCCCCAAACTTCTGCCCCATAAATTACTTTAGAGCAGGATATGGAGATATACAGGTTCATCACCTGTTCCGGACTCCATCTACCTAACCTCCTGCCATAACTTGCTATACCCCCATTAGAAGCGATCATTTTACAGCAACGCTCCTCAACCAGGGAATTAAACTGTAAGGCACCATCAAAAGTTACACCTAGGTAAGGAAATGTTTTAACCTCTTCTACTATGTGACTTCCAATTGTGTAAGTAAATTTAGTAGAGGTTTTTTTTACCAGCCAGGAGCACATAGGACTTAATCTATCAAGACCAGAAGGGTTTTATGAGGGGGAGACAGCTAATTTATCTGACTCACCAATTGATTTGCGCCATAGATATTTCAGCTTAGGAAAAAGTCCCCCTTGCGGTTTTTACATTTGACGCAGCAAAAGCCTTTGACCTTGTTAATTGGTCATATCTTCAGAAGGTTATCCACTATTTAGATCTAGGGGGGAATTTTTCAAGGGTTATTACAAATATATATTCAGCACCGATAGGGAAAATACTCGTAAATGGAAGAGTATCTAAAGCCTTTCAGATCAGAAGAGGTACAAGGCAGGGTTGCCCACTCTCGCCACACCTGTTTAACGTTTACATTGAACCCTTAGCTAATACAATAAGATCTACTGAAGAAATTGTTCCTTTTAGTTTTAGGGCTGGGTACTGAAAGTGGCGTTATACGCTGATGATTTAATGATCTATACGAGTAGTTTGAACGATTTGCTTGCTAGCATAACTTGCTTATTATCTGATTTTGGGAGTTTATCTGGTTATCAAATTAACCACCAAAAAAACGAAATTATGCATTGGATTATAACGCTACTCCTGACTGAGTCTAAAAACAGAATTAAATATTTGGGGAGTGAAGTTCTAAGAAGCATTGAAGAGGTGGCACAAGTCAAACTTGATCTTAAAACTAAAGAAAAGAGGAAAATGCTAAAATCATGGAGTTGTATACAACTCACATTCTTGGGGAGATCAAACATTATTAAAATGGCAATTCTACCAAAGTTCTCTTTCCTATTCAATGCAATCCCTTTGGAGTTTGAATCTCAGCAGATACAAAAGATACAGAGTGAAATCAACTCTTTTATTTGGGCATCTAAAGGGGTAAGAATAGCTTGGAGAAAGCTCTGCCAAAAAAAAAGTTGGGGGGGAATTGCCAGTCCAGACTTAGCCATGTATTATAAAGCTTTTAATTTTAAAAATTTCTGGATTTTACTTCTTGCCCGAGAGTCCTACCCCGCCTATTGGAAAGCCGTAACCGATCAAGATCATTGCCTTTATAAATTCGGTCATCCCAAATATTTGAAAAATATCAGACTGAAGGTAATAAGATTAGCATATAAAATGTGGTCAGAGATAAAGAAAGTGTGGAGTTTTTCGTATTATAGCCCTCTGGCCCCAATATGGAACTCGCCGGGGACTCCAGAATGCCTGAAAGATGCCCTAGCATGTCCTTTGAAAAAAACAGGAATAGAGAGATGGGAGGATCATCTGGAAAACGGGATCCTTAAACACTGGAACGTCTTAGCGGAAAGAACCAATAATGAACTATCAAGATTTAAATATTACCAAATGGCCTGTTGGACCAGAGGACAAGTAATAACACCAGACTCAGCCAGTATGCTAGAGGAGAACTTACAAAAAGGACAAATTCAAAAGAAAGTCTCTCTCTGGTACTGGCACTTGATCGAGGGAATCAAGGCGGATTGTAATACACCGGAAGACATTTGGAAGAAAATCTTTCCGGATAAAGACGTGCAACATTATTGGCAAGTATCTTGCACCTTTTTATGGCACATTATTGTTTCTGCACCTCTCAGAAGAAACCATCTTTTTATTTTGCACAGGTCGTATTAGAAACCCGAAAAATTGTCCAAAATGAACACACAGATGCCGAAAAAATGTCCTAAATGTGGAGAAATAAAGGCTAACAACATCCACATGTTTTTTACATGCACTCACCTTGACGTTTACCGCCATGCAGTTGGTAAGATTGTTGATAAAGTTTTAGATTTCAACATCAAGGTAAGCTCTTTCACTCTCATTTTTGGCATTTTAGATACTGCGGAATTTAATATTAATTTAAGTAAAAAACAAAACCACTTGTTATTTATGTGTATGTTATTGGCCAGAAGAGAGGTGTGCACAATATGGATTCTTCCATCACCTCCTCAAGTACACGATTGGGTTAGGGCAATGAAAAAATTCAGAAAGCTGGATGAAATGAGACGTAATTGTAAACATGCAAACTATTGGGAATTATGGGACAAGGTTAGGTGGTAGGGCAGGGAGGGAAGTCCAATGATTTAAACAACACAATCGAACAAGTTCTCTCTATGGTGGCATTTCGCTCGTACAAATTAGTTGGAACTTGCTGGTATTTATGACATGGCGAATTTTCGCCTCTCTGGGTATTCCCCCGTGCACGATACAGAGGTGACCCTGTTGCCAATTGCATAAAGATCGTATAAATGAGGACACAGCTTACTTTTATAATGTGCACAGCTACCCAACAAGGGTTTCTCACCGCAAGCCAACAAAAGCACAACAGTGATCTAACATTAGCAATATTGATTAAAAAAACAAGTTTTTAATTGTTTGCGAAAGATTGGGAAGCAACTTCTCCCTCCTCATTGCAGCAGGCAAGGAATTCCACATTGTGGGTCCCAGTAGAGAGAATGAACGGCCACCCATTCTCGACAGCTTGATCCTAGGAATCACAAAAAGGTCATCCGCAGAAGAGCGACGTTGACGAGAGGGATGGTAAGGGCGTACCAGATCTGGTAAGTATTTAGGAGCAGAACCAATCTTAATTTTGAACATTTAACACAGGGCCTTAAATTTTATACGATGTTCTACTTTAAGCCAATGTAGTTCTCTCAGAACGCTACCCGTGTTGGACACTCTGGGAAGTCCACAAAGCAATCGGGCTGCAGAATTTTGCACCACCTGAAGCTTGCGGAGTACATCTCTGTTAGACCCCAAAAAAAGGACGTTGCCGTAATCCAGGCGAGATGTTACAAGTGCCTGGACTACCGTCCTTTTGGTGTCCACAGGGAGCATCCAGAATATTTTTCTTAGCCAATTCAAGATGGTAAAACAGGTGGCTGCGATTTGTACTGCCTGTTGTTTCATTGACAATTTATTGTCAATAATAACGCCTAGATTGCGTACCTGAGAGGAGGGCTTGGGTAAGGGCCCCATTTCGTCAGGCCAGTGTTGAGGGCCCCAATGTTCAGAATTTTCCAGAAGATAAGCAATTCCGTCTTATCCTCGTTTAACTTTAGCAAATTGAGCTGCATCCATGCTGCGATGTTTCACAAGCCCAATTGCAGAGTAGACGGGTCCTGTTTCCTATCAGCCAATAAACAAAAGATGATTTGAGTATCATTGGCGTATGTAAGCCCTGCCACTTCAGCGATCACTGCTAAAGGCTACACATCATAAATATTAAAGAAGAGAGGGCTCAAAATAGAGCCCTGAGGTACTTCATACTGAGATGTAAAGGACTTTGAAGTGGCCCTAGAAGAGAATACCTGGAAGGTACGCTCCGATAAAAAAGAAGACAACCAGCCAATCGCCGAGCCAGCAATGCCCAGTGCCTGTAAAGATTTTATTAATACGGTGTGTGAAACCGTATCAAAGGTGGCACTTAGATCTAATAATATAAGAGCCTCTGTATTACCAACATCCAGGTGCTGACGTAGCACCTCAGTGATGCCCAGCAATGTGGTCTCGGTAAAAAACCCTGGCCAAAAACCTGATTGTGATGTATGCAAAAATTGGGAGGATTCCACGAACGTGGCCAATTGGCCATTCACATGCTTCTCCAAAACTTTAGAGAAAGTTGGGAGCAGGGAGATAGGCCTAAAATTAGCCGGCAGGGCCAGATCTGCATTTGGCTTTTTTAACAATGGCAAGACCATAGCGTGTTTCCAAGCCATTGGCATTACTGGCATTACTGCCTCCCTAAGAGATGCATTTAGGAGCTCCATGACCACTCTTAAAGCGGGTTCTTCCATCTGTAGAAGTACTGTGGAAGGAATCAAGTCACAGGTCGAGCCTGATTTAATGCTCGCTAAAAATGTTTTAAAGGCATCCATGTCCAATAAAGACCACTGCTCCAATTTTAACAGAGAGTTTTCTACCATAGTATGAGCCCGCTCACTATCAAGCTGAGCCGGGTTTGACACACAGACTCCACCTAATGTCTGATGAATTTGTTTAACTTTATTTATAAAGAAGTTAGCAAGAGAGTTACACTGTGGTTCATCAAGAACAGGTGGACTAGGTTGAGTCTCTGAACCTGCTAACCATAGAAAATAAAGTACGGGGACAGTTTTTTGGCCCCAGAATAGTAGAGGACACATAGTCAGCTCGTGCCTTCTTACATAAAGCTTGATATTTTTTCAATTTGGCTATATAGATTTTTTTGGACTCAGGGTATATTTCCTTCTCCAGCTTCTTTCCAAAGCTTTACATTTGGTCTTTTCCACTCTTAACTGCTCTGTAAACCAAGGAGCAGGGGGCCAGTGGTTATTACGTTTTTTCGCCATGGCTGACAGGCAAGCATTAGAGGTGGAGGTAATACAACTATAAATACTATTCAATGAAGCCAATGATATAGGGTTATCAGATGGAGCATTGCTAGACAGTAGCTGATTGAACTTTGCAATATCCAATTTTTCCCAATTTCTGGTTCGACCTGATGTTACATAGGGCAATGGGGCCAAGTTAAGTAAACAACTATATTGAAACTTAACCGCAAAAATGGTCAGACCAACACAAAGGCAGTGCCGGCAAACAATTAATATCCGGTAGGTTAGAGAAAATAGGGTCCAAGAAATGGCCAGCTATATGAGTAGGGCCACCATTACAAAGAGAAATATTCAATGCAGTTAAATCAGCAATAAGTGCCTTACTTGCAGGACAGTCCGGATTACTCAAATGTAGGTTTAGGTCTCCCAAGACTGTAAAGTTGGCTAATTTAAGTAGCCAAGGAGCCAACAGGTCTGGCAGCAGAGGCACCCACGAACCAGCTAGTACTGGGGGGCGATAGATCAAAGCCCCAGATAGAGTGAGTTGAGGGGAGAGAGTAAGTTTAAAAAGAGCAGCTTCACATTCCTGCAGTGGGAGATTCTCCCATTTACATGAATAGCTCTTTTTATAAATAATCACAATCCCTCCCCCCTTCCAAATGATTATTATAGTGTAATTGTCGGGGAATGCGCATGCCACATCCGAACCAGAACTATCGTTTAACCAAGTTTAAGTCAAGAAAATAGCATTGGGACCTTCACTATTTAACAAATTGAAGATTTCCTCCTTGTGTTTAGGAAGGGAGCAGCAATTGATACTCCAGAAACGGTATGTTTTATTTTGCACTAGGGTTATTGAAACAATAGCCACAGCCACTACACAACGAGTTAGCCTCTTCCGGACATAATAAATTACAATTAGCTTCACTCCTACCTTTCAAACTTAATAGTTCTCCTATCGAATATTGTAAAGTTGGTTTAGGGGAGGAAGATACTTGGGCAGAGATTATGGCCCCTGGTTCCGTTCGGTCTCGGACGGTCGCAGACGGTCTTGCCTTTGTCGCGCCTTCATCGCAACATTGGCGCGACCGCTGTGGGTACTCGCTGCGTGTCCAGACCATGGCTCTTGATTAGCAGCAGGGCCCGTCTGCGTGCAAGGAGTGGAACGCTGACCTCCGTCAGCGCGCGTTAATTAAAGATGTCCGCCGGGGACCGAGAGTGTCCCAAAAACGAGCCAAATGATCAAGATCAGCACCAAAAAAGGGGGTGGTGATGAACAGAGTGTCTGAATTAAGCAGACCACTCTTACCCAGTCCAAAGATCAGGGCTTGATCCATCACCGTTATTTATCTCACTGCACCATCCCAGTTCAGAACCTGGCTATATGCAAATCAGTCTGTCCCTGGCCCAGTGCATCATGGGAACAGGGCAGACTAAACTACCAAGCCAATTCTTCACCAGAAAGGAGACAAGCTACCGGGGACCGGTTTCTGGCATTTCAGCCGTTGTCGGCCCGGCTTGCTTAAATCCTGATGGTGCAGTGAGAAAGGGACTCATGTCTGAGTATACCCTGCCACACCTATAGTGGCCAAAAACGATTCAGAAAAGGGGGTGGTGATGAACAGAGTGTCTGAATTAAGCAGACCACTCTTACCCAGTCCAAAGATCAGGGCTTGATCCATCACCGTTATTTATCTCACTGCACCATCCCAGTTCAGAACCTGGCTATATGCAAATCAGTCTGTCCCTGGCCCAGTGCATCATGAGAACAGGGCAGACTAAACTACCAAGCCAATTCTTCACCAGAAAGGAGACAAGCTACCGGGGACCGGTTTCTGGCATTTCAGCCGTCGTCGGCCCGGCTTGCTTGAATCCTGATGGTGCAGTGAGAAAGGGACTCATGTCTGAGTATACCCTGCCACACCTATAGTGGCCAAAAACGATTCAGAAAAGGGGGTGGTGATGAACAGAGTGTCTGAATTTAGCAGACCACTCTTACCCAGTCCAAAGATCAGGTCTTGATCCATCACCGTTATTTCAGACACTCTGTTCATCACCACCCCCTTTTCTGAATCATTTTTGTCCACCATAAGCGTGGAAGGGTATACTCAGATGTGAGTCCCTTGCTCATTGCACCATCAGGATTCAAGCAAGCCGGGCCGAAGACGGCTGAAATGCCAGAAACCGGTCCCCGGAAGCTTGTTTCCTTCCCAGTATAAGAATTGGCTTGGTAGTTTGGTCTGCCCTGTTCCCATGATGCACTGGGCCAGGGTCAGACTTATTTGCATATAGCCAAGTTCTGAGCTGGGATGGTGCAGTGAGCTAAAAAAAACGGTGATGGATCAAGCCGTGATCTTTGGACTGGGTAAGAGTGGTCTGCTTAATTCAGACACTCTGTTCATCACCACCCCCTTTTCTGAATCACTTATTAATAGGAACATCAGAAATTTAGCTAGACCGAAAACTACTACTCTCCAAGTGGCAATACTGAGAATCCAAAGCACCTCAAGGTGGTGTTTATAACCAATAAACCTACATAGGTTTGAACCTCAAATTTTTGTAAAATGGGTAAAATGGGCAAGAGATTCAGGTCCTCCTTTGCATGCTGGACACTGGTCACCAGAGGTTCTTGGGATTGTCATCTATTGCAGTACACCCTGGTGGGGAATGTCTTGTATCTAAATTGGAGGAACCATTTCCACGCTATAGCTGGGACTATCTCATCAATAGTAGGTTCATATTGAGTATAGGGTTTGAAATCTATAAATGTTAGATTAAGTGATCCCTCAGCTTTGGTCACACTTTCCATATGGATAAATTCCCAGTAGGTTTCTTTGATACTGACTCTCGGAATCAGAGCCATCTTCTCTGGTTCTATCAATATGTTTCCAACCCTAATTTCGTCAGAAGTGCCCTTACATAGCCAGGAAATTCTACTGACACATGGAGACTAAATTAGATCCATAAGGCCCACACAATAGGAGGTGAATACTTCTGTAGACCATACCGGATGCCAAAACATCAAAAGTCTACACTCTATTTCAAGGGCAGTCTTCCTTTGAGCCATATCTAGGAAAACTGGGGTTAAGGGGCACTTTCCGGAAGCCTGAGAAAGGATCTTATATAACTATTCCCAGTCACTGATAGGTTAGCAATGTTCCCACTTCCTCAAAATTCAGCTCCATACAAGGCTGAGCCTTGCGCCTCAGTGTTATATATTTCAAGTGTTGGGTCCACTTTCCTTGGAACAGTTCTTTTGTGTATCCTGGTTATTTGTGAGGTTCGTGAGTTAGTGGAATGTGTGCTTTCTCCTGCTGAGGATCCCATTGTGTAAATTTGGGATGAGCCGGATGCCTAGATATTCAAATGTGGGGCCCAGTTCAATGGGATTGCCCCCAACTAGTATACTCTTTTTAGAAGGCTGAAGGACACAACTGGAGAAGACCATGCCATGTAGTATCTCACAGGGAAAGCCAGGACGGGTTCCCCAGCGGTCTATAGCGCTACGAGGCCTCCGGGTAGCAGTGCGCTTTATAAGACACAACAATTTACAATTTGTCTTTGTATCCTTTAGTTCCTACCAATGCTTGTCGCTGAATGAGTTAAAATCATTTAATAGCTGTTAGAGCCTTGGGGGAGAATTTGTTATCAATAAAGTATCATTGGTGAAGAGTAGGGCAGGAGCCCCCTCCCTCTGATGTTTGTGCTTTCACACCCATTTCTGTCAAGATAGCCCACTACTCCCTCAATGAATAGAAAAAAAACGAGTGGGTGCCAGAACACACCCCTGCTTAACTTTACGCCTGATTGTAAAGGGCTCTGTTAGCTGCCCTTCCTCCTCCCGCCTAGCCTGGGCCCTATTGTCTGCATGTAATCTTCTTAAAATATCCAGTACATTGTCTGGGATCCCCATCTCTGCCAACGCATTCCAGAGTTGGCCCCTTGGTACCAGGTCAAAAGCTGTTCTCAAATCAACAAACTTTACTATTTTCCCCCTTTTATGTTTACTTCTCTACGGAAAATGCATATAAAATGAAACCCTGATCCAGAGTGCTAGTATTGGTGCAAAGGACCCATGAAACTCAAACAAAATGTTTTGTTCTAAAATCCACTCCTGGAGATGCACCAACATGTGTTTATGGAAAATCTTCTGGAGAGAACCTATTGAGCTAATAGGTGTGACTACCAGGGTGGCTCTATCTTCATTTAAGAAAATTGGTTTAATCTTCACCAACTTCCAGAAAGCAGGAATATCCATACCCAAGAGAATGGCATTAGACAGAAGATTAATGTAGACACCCACGCTCCTGGGTCTTCCCAATAAAGATCATTTGGGATGCTAACCGGACGTGGGGCTCCGGCTGTAATACACATACTGATTGTTGCATAGGTTTCTTTGGGAGAGAGTAAAAGAGCATCTAACTTACTGGATACATCTTTTTCCAAAGGGCTACAGTTGTATTCTTCCTTGTCATGTTCACATGAGTACAGTACACTTACGTAATGCACCCACTCATTTGGCTGGGCAGTAAATTTGAGGACTTGCCTGGGACTATTCAAACATAATGCTGCTTTCTTCCAGAAACACTTGTCTTTTTCTACAAAGGGTTTCTGGAGAGTGGAACATAATGGACATTTCCATTGCCTTTTGTCATGATCCAATGTCAATCTATAGATAGCTTTACACCTCACTAGATCCTTGTGTGAGTTAGTGAGTTAGACTTGGCTGCAGATAGAAGCCTCGCCTTCACCTTCCTGCAATCCTGATTATACCAAGCTGCTGCTTTTGTTGGATTTCTCCCCACCCTTTTAGCTTGGCCCAAAGTATCGCTAATCAGCAAATACAATATATAATGTGTTGATTTTATCTCCTCTTTTCTGATTTCTTGGGGAAGGGTGGACAGAAGGGCCACCTCCTTTCTTAACACTTTCAAAGACCACATTTGTTTTTTCACCCTGTCCCATCATATAGTCTTGAAATTATTGGCTTGTGACAATACACCCAAATCCCTAAAACCACCATAAATCATTTCCACAGCTTTGAAATCACCTAGAGCTAGACTCAGAGTCTTGTAGTCACTGTCTATTCATTCGACCACCTCCATATCATCGATAACTCACCAGAGTCTACAGTCGACCAAGCAGTAGTCAATAGGACTTGAGTGACCTGGTCTATTATAGGTAATTTTGACCATAATTGGTGCTTCCATGTGTAGCCTTTTCATGGATGACTGGATGTACAGACAAATCACTCATTGGGATCTCACCAACCAAACCTTGGACATGGAACAATGCAGAGATCCTAGATGGTGGAAGATTGCACAAGACTGTCCAAACTGTTAGCGGGTCCCCCTCTGTTCTACTTACGCTCTTTTCCTGAAGTCAGTCCTAGGGTTCTACAGCTCCACTGGCCTTATTGTCCCGCCTTCACTAGTATTCTTCCCATTTAAGAGAGTCTCACCCAAGGTTATGATGTATTTGATCGCCATGTTTGAATTATCAATGGGGATGGTGCAGGAGTCTATGGTCATCAGGCCATATACTTTCACCATGTTGTGTGTCTTACCAGGAATAGATATCCTTTCTGCTTGGGTAATATCATCCCTTATAACAAAGTAGCTTTAGCAGTTCTTCCTAAACTAATATGTAACCTTATTTATAAGTGAATCCTGACCCTCCCTTAGTACAGAGGTTCATTTTGGGACCTGCATAAGAAGAACTACAGCTTCCTTCCTCTAGGCATAATTTTTAATATAACAGCCATTTGTAACCACTCCCCCTTCCTCAAATTGGGGTTCAACAGATCTGATGTTTTGCTTTTTGGATCACGTAGTTTGGGACTTTTTATAGTGGGCAAGTCTCAGTACATGTGTATCATCCATGGTAATTACATTGCACATGGACTGTGTGTGTTTACCACCAGTGTTCATCTTGAGAATAAGTTCACTGTGATGCAGCAAGGATAAGTGGCAATTGACTGGTTACACATGAACATGTATAAACACGTGCATGCACATGTGTGCCGGCTGCACGTGGAGGACTACAGTAGTGTGCACAGGTAGCCTGGTGCAGAGGGGACTTTGCAGAATTAGATATTGAACTGGGGAAAACCTTATAATGTTAGGGTACACTAATGTGGAAGTATGTGTGATTTCCTAATTTGTCTGTAGTGGCACTTTATTATACACATGCGGAAAGCTGCTATAGAGTGCAGTTTGCTTCTCTTTAGCCTATAGAGACTAGTGATGACCCGATTGGGGGTGTAACCTATGAGAGAAAATCAAAACTGCAAGTTCGCAAAAAATATATATGTACAACTTATGGGTCATACAGAATTGTCATATTTCTCTGACTCCGCTCCGAATCAGAGAGCAGACCCTTTGTCCCCCTGCTATGTCAGGCTAATTACATTTATCTTCAGCAGCAGGAACAAAGTCCTCCCCTCACAAAGGGAACAATTAATAGTGCTTCACTCAGCTCCTGGGGTGGAAAGTGGTAAGGATGAAGGATATGCATCAATCAATCAGCTGTAACACTGTACCAGGGATGGGCCTTCCCAAGCCCACTGAACAAAAGAGGGAGCCCAGACCTCTGGAGCCAACACAGGTTTGGGCTACCCTTTGGGAATTGGATAGAAAGGCCCTGGCAGTGATACCAGCAAGGGGCAGAGCGGATGTAACCATAGAGGATGTGACTAGTGACTCCTGGATGATGCCATTTTGAACTGTCCCAGCATGCTGTGGTGGGGCGTTGTGTTTTGGTGGAGAGGTGACATGACACCCTATGATTGGCCAGCCGTGTCTGGCTTCTGGAACCTTCCACTCTGCTTTAAAATCTCTTGTCCAAGGTTGAGACTCTCTCTTGGTTGGTGTTTTTCTGCTTTTTGTTGCTGGACCCAGGGGCTGCCATGAACAAGTAGATGGAAGATGTCCCTGGTGCCCAACAAGGAGTACGGTATTTGCCCATGTTGACCCCAGGAACAGTGGGTCTATCTAAGGGCCAGTGAAGCTGCCCCTCTTGCACCTCCCGAGGACCAGTTGGGGGAAAACCCTGGACTTCTGTGCCCAGAAACAAAGAGTAGGATGAAGGCTTGTGCAGGGGGCCAGGAGAACTAGCTTCCTGTAGAATACCCTACTTTGGAGATGGGGAGGTCTGCTAAAACTGGTCCTGGTGGCTAGAGCGTGCCATAACGAGTAAAATGAAACCAAGGTCATCCACTTTGGTCCAATAGGGCCCGGGTTATGGCATTTTTGAGACTGGATACCTTTGACCTTCTAAAGACAGCAGAGTGCGTGCCGCTCCACATTATTTCCTAAAATTATCTCTGGGTGGGCCAAAACCAGGGGGCAGTGCAGCATTTAAATACTTTATCATCCTATGGATGTGATGTGATTGGGGCCCCATCCCCATTTCCATATTTTACAATGGGAGCCGCCATCTCCATGCGGGTCAGTCCAAAACTGATCTGGGGCCCGGGACCCCAACCCTGGGACCATGAGTGAAGGACAGGGCAGAGATCCCCCACGAGCCCCTGACTTGGGAGGCAAAGTACCACAAAGCAGACGGCCTCCAACTCCATGGAGGATGGGTGGCAGAAGGAAAACAAGCTGGCTCTCGTGCTGGCAGTAGTAGGAGATTGTAGCCTAATGGCTAGGGCAGTCGAATTCAAATCTGGAGAACCTCTCTTCCTGCCATTCATTCTCCCAACTCGACGAGGCTGTTCCTGTGAATCCCGGTGACCGCTAGGTGGCGATCGCGTGCGCGGCCCCAGAGCGGCAGAGCAAAGCTGCATCGGTGCCGAAAATCTGGAGAACCGGGTTTGAGTCTCGGCAACTCTAGCAGGTCATTTTGCTCCCCCTACGTATCCTTTTGAGGTATTGCAAATCGATTACATTCATATGGATCATTGCAATAACCTCAAGTATGTTCGGGTGGTGGTTTGTGCCTTTTCCAGATGGATAGAGGCCTACCCCCTGAAGGACAATACTGCCTTGTCCACTGCCAAAGTTCTCTTGAAGGGGTTTTTCCCGAGGTTTGGTTTGCCGCGCATTGTCTTGTCCGACAATGGGAGTGAATTTGTAGGCCAGATCATGCAGAAAGTATGTGCATGTCTTGGTATTAAGCAGAAATTCCATGCAGCAAACCACCCTCAGTCAGCAGGATTAGTAGAGTGTTAAAATGGTACTCTTAAGCTTAAGTTGGCAAAGATACAGGGGAGCAAAGGGCGCGCCTGGCCTGATGCCCTACCATTAGCACTTCTGTCTACGAGAACTACTGTGCATTCTCGTTTAGGTTTGAGTCCGTATGAGGTCGTTTTTGGGCGACCAGCAAATGTCTGGGGAGTTCCTCGACCTAAAAGGTATTCTGATATTCCATACCCAATGCTGATTGACTACTTGCATGACCTCACCACTAAATTACGTGTTCTTCATCAACAGGTTCAAAACGCTTTGCCAGAGGTTTCCGCAGACCCAGGTCATTCCATCCAATCTGGCGACTGGGTCTGCGTCTAAAACTTTCAGCGGAAGCAGAATTTGGAACCACGTTGGGGCCCACCGCGTCAAGTGCTACTAACTACACGGACGGCAGTGAAGGTTGTTGGGAAAAAGAACTGGATGTGTACTGTAAAAAGATACCCCTGCCCTTGCCTTTTGATCAGTGGGTTCGTGAGGGTATAGCTGATAACGAAAGTGAGAGAGTGCCTAGATTTGTACCGTTTAGTAGTGCATGCCTGGACCACACGAACTCTGAGAAAGAAGACGACGACGTGTTACAGGAGGCCGGCCCAACACTCCTGCTTTTGAACACCGTAAATCCAGAAGCCTTGTTTAAGGACCAGACGATCCCTAATAAGACTCGATATAACTTGCGACCGAGAATGGTCAAGAACTACGGAATTTCTCCTTTTTACGATTTTTCTGATTATCTCTTTTTTTTTTTTAAAAGACATTTTTATGTGTTTTTCTTCCACTATCCATCAAGTTGCAGGGTCACGGTAGGAGTCTTAAGCTGTGACCTGAGAAGTGACCTAGGTTCCGCAGGACTTGCAGTGTCATGGGACGGCTAACAATCACAGCTAAGTGATCTATGAAGATTACCGTGAGCAACGCCTTTAGAGTAATGGTTACAAAAGTGGAAATTAATGATCAGACTGTAAATATGAAAGAACGAGTTAAGAAATTGATGGTTAGTCCATGTGGGATAACCTTATGTATTTTGATATGTTTATGTACTTTATTAGCGTGTGGAATTTGGAATATTTATGTTCTGCCGCCGTTACCTGTCCCTACCTCTTTCCCCATATCTTTTCCTGCTACTGCCTCCCCAAACCGGTTTCATACACTTTCAGAACATGAACAGATTAGGAGGACCGAATACTTCAACAATTTGTTTATTCAGCTATTACATCTACACCAATTAGTAATGAATACTACTGATTGTTGGGTCTGTGGGCTCATGCCTCATAATACAGAGAGAGGCATGCCGTATTTGATTTTTCCATTTTCTTATGAAGGTTCCGCCTGGGCTTATTTGGCTATGTTCTCTAACCTCTATCAAAATCAGCTGCAATATTGTCCTGGTAGTCCATATGGTGGTGGAGCAGACTTTAGTCATAATACTTTGATTAAGGGAATAGTGACTATGGCTAAAATTGCTCAGATTAGTAAGATCCCTATAGATGAGAAGAGAGCATATGATGGATGGAACATAACCCAATATGTTACTAGCCTTACAGAAAAGGCTAAACTGAGGAGCTCTCCACCAATTTGGACTGTACCTCATCGAGGTAATTTATGTTTGTAAATCAATGGTCAGAATGTCAAAAATCAGCCAGAGAAGAGCATCTGTTCTTATACTTATGTTTAAACACCTCAGATTCCCTCACCGTTAGTGCCATCACAAGGCACATATTTTATCTGTCACGATAGAGCCTATACATGGCTTCCTACTTATTTCTCAGGAATATGTTGTGTGGCTTTTCTTCTTCCCCCAACGTATACTGCTCCTTCAAGCCATTACAAGAAGAGACACGGTAGGGGAGTCTTTGATCAGAAAGACACGGCAGGACAGGAGGCAACTGACTTTATTAAAGGGTTGCTTCCTTTCTGGGGCCCAATGGCAAATAGCAGAGACATCAGGCACTTAGCTTGTGTTGTTGAGGCTACCATAAATGAAAATTCTGGAGCCTTGAGTAACGTGACAGCCGAGCTTCAGGCGGATCGTCTTAGGACGTTATGAAATAGGATAGTTTTAGATATTATCCTCGCAGATCATGGTGGAGTCTGTAAATTGATCGGGTCTAGTTGCTGTGTTTACATTCCTGATAACAGGAGATTGGTCCGTGATGGGATGGTTTTGGGGACTACTGTCCACATGGGGATGGAAGATACTAACTTTCCTTGGAATGATCTTGGCTATCATCTTCTCTTGTTGCCTTTGTGTGCAGTGTGGACCTGCAATATGTTGTATTTTTGCCACTATGTGTGTCCCAAAGCCTGCGTCACGCAAAACAGAGAACATTAGAATGATGATACAGCAACAGCTCAATGACCTCATGGCCATTGACATCGACTCAGATTGACTTGAGTCCCTGGTGTATTGCCTGAGTAATGGCAAAAGGAGGGTCTGAGGTTCTGCGATTTCAGATTTCGTCTCGTATCCAGCCGCCATTTTGTGTCCCGTCGCCATTTTGTTTTGCCCTCACTCAGGCAGCACGGCGAACGATGTGCTTTTGCTTTTCCAGCTGCTATGTGTCCTTTCAGTTAAAAAGTAACTCCATTGTCCTTGTTCATGAAACCGGATGTCAGGGTCTGGCTGAGTTCGTTAATCCATGTCTGGTTCGATTGATCCCTGTCTTGGCCGACTATTTGTCTCTCCCATTCTTCCCTTACACTATCTTATCCTACTGGCCTTTGCTATTCTCTCCTTGTATGCTCCTATTACACAACTATCCTTTGAAATACACAAGCATGTCCTGCCACCTGTGAGAGGGGATTGTGAACACCATCACTGATTAGTTTGTCGGGAGGGGTGACACACGGGGCCCGAGAAAGAGGCGTATTTTGAGACACCTGATAGCTTGTTTTTCAACTTTTCTCATTGGTTCGTTTTGTATGTGTGGGAAGTAGGATATCGTAAATATGTTTCCTATAAAAGACTGTGCACCACGGATTGAAGTGGCAGTCTCCTTAGAACCCACTCTACGTGTAACTTCTAGGATAACTGTGTTTAGCTGCAGCTAATAAACCTGGCTTCCACGCTCAACGGAGTGTCTCCTGTCTATGTTAGCTCTGTTAGTTACAAGGCAGGTGAATTTGGGGATTTAGGCGTGCCCTGCGCAGCCCGGCCCATAAGTCCCGGTTCTCCAGGAGAACACCAGGAAAAACAAGCAGTATGTGGTTGCGTAGTGGTCTGCACTCACTAGTGATGTACACCAATCACTGTGGGTCTAGTACAAATACAAGTTCAAATCCCACCGCTGACCAACAATGTTAGAACTGGGGGTCTCTAGATGGCAGAGGTAGGTACCACTGTCCAAATAGGGACCCTTGCTTCTAGTCAGGGTAAGGAGGAAACACTCTTTAGATAACCTCTGCTCACCTCCATGGTAGCTTGGCACAAGCAGTCAGGCTTATCCAAAAGCAATGTGTAAAGGATTTGTGCCAGCACTCACAATAACACAGTGAAAACACCACAAACTGCCTCCACAACAGTTTAGAAAAATAAAGGTATTTATTCTAAACTACACAAGACCAAAATGACAATAATCCAACATACACAGTTCAAGAATATGGTTGCAAAAGAGTTCTTAAGGCTGCGATAAAATGATCCACATTTGCGTGAAAAGTTCACAGTTCACAGTTGCGTGACGTTTAGCCAACAGTACCTTTTAAATGCGACAAAGTTCCAAAGCAGAAGCTGGTGCGGTGGAAAACAAGCAATGCATTGCTCCTGAGACCCTGGGGAGGCGATGCGACAAACCCTCTGCAGCAGGGGGCGTGTTGCGATGAATCCGGTCTGCATCGGGAGGAAGGCGGACTTGTATGGATTCCAGTGCGTAGGTTCCGTACAAAGTTTTTTCTCGCAAAGGAACGATGCAATGATCTCCACGATGCGCGGACCAGCGGTGATCTCTCTCTCTCCCAGCTCCTCGATGCGATTGCTTCAGCGATGACACCCGCACCGACGTGATGCGGTCCGCAAGCAAGCGGTGCAGCTATCTCACCCAGCAACGACAGGCTCTGCGACGACACTCGCCACAATGGTAATCTTCCCGCACCGATCTGGTGCATAACGCAAACGAAGGATGTGATGGCTCTGGCAACAGCAACAGGCGTTGCGACGATCTCGGCCGTTGTAGCGGCAGGAATTTCCTTGCACTGTCGGAGATGCGCTCCGCAAGCGAGCGATGCGACAAAACTTGCAGAAAGTCTTTAAAAGCTTGGTTTCCAGCTCCCCAACACAGGTACAACTTCCAGAGGCACCACACATGGGCCACACACTCCAGGAAGGACAGAACTCTCTCAGTAGAGTTCAGGGAAGCTGGGGGTGAAGTCCTTTTGTTCCTGGGACTTCAAAAACAGTGAGCCAGCTCTTATCAGGCCCTTGGAGATTCCTTCAAGCAAGGGGACACAGCATAAAGCAAAGTCCTTCGGTAGCAAAGCAACAGCAGGTCAGTCTAGCAGTGCAACAGCAGGACAGTATTCCTTCTTCAGTTTCAGCTTTCTCCTTGGCAGAGGTTCCTTCTTGATTCCAGGATGATCTAATTTTCTGTTGTCAGGGGTCCTGTACTTATACCCCTAAAAGTCTTTGTTCTCTTTGTGCAAATGGGCCCTGAGCCCGGTCTGAACCAGTTCTGGGTGTTTCTTGAGCACTTTGTTTTCCTGGCTGCTCCTTTTCTTTCAGAGTGAGTGGCAGGGGCATCAGCCGCCCAGCAGGAGGTGGAGCCAGCATTGTGGAAGGCAGGCACAGCCCTATTCAGGCCCAGGTGCTATCTCCTCCCACAGCTCAAGTTGCAAATGTAGTCATTCAGCCTAGGGCTGACCCAGCCAGCCTCCTGGGGAATCCCCAGCCCCTGTCACTTCACCGGGTGTTGGCATAGCTCTGGAAAATAGGGACTTAAAATATGGTCTCCAACAAATCAATCACACAGCCCCCCCACAGTTGTTAACCAAGCTACCCTTTGCCTCACCCTCCAGTGCCTCACACAAGTTCCCCACACCACTCTCCTGAGACTGGCAAGACAGTATCTGACTGTCTCGGTCACACAATCCACACTCTTCTGGCTTGTCTTCACACACACACACACCAAGGTTTCTACCATGGGGGGAACCTCTCTCCTCGTACCTCTCATCTAGAGTCAGTAGAGTGTCCCTCCCACCACTAGGAATATGGTCCCCTGTGCCAGTCACCCAATCTACTTCAGGGACACTGCACTCCACTGGAACTACATCATAAACCTGAACCTCCTGGTGTATGTCGACCCCCTCCCTCAAGTCAGGCGCCACATCTCTGGGTGTTTGTACCTTTCTCTCAGCACTAGTTATCATAATCATGCTGCCACCATCTGAGCTGGACTCCACCTCCAACTCAGCAAAGCTCACTTCTTGAGCTATACGTTTTTCTTCTTTCTACGCTAAGGCCCACCGGATCTCACCCTCCTTGCTTTCCCAGTCTAATTACCTGCACCTTCGCACAGCAGCAAGGAGCCACTCATCTTTCTCTCCCTCACTGTCAGAGAAGTCCTCCTTCTCAGAATCTGAACAGGTTGTGGGTGTTTCTTGAGCACTTTGTTTTCCTGGCTTCTCCTTTCCTTTCAGAGTGAGGGGCAGGGGCGTCAGCCGCCCAGCAGGAGGTGGAGCCAGCTTTGTGGAAGGCAGGCACAGCCCTATTCAGGCCCAGGTGCTATCTCCTCGCACCACTCAAGTTGCAAATGCAGTCATTCAGCCTAGGGCTGACCCAGCCAGCCTCCTGGGGGAATCCCCATCCCCAGTCACTCTCAAACCAAACAGTCAATTCACCGCCTTGAGACCCTCACAGGTGAGTAGCACGCTCTATAAATGCTCTGATTGATTGATTGAAACATGCCAAGGCACACAGAAAGGTCAGACAAGAGAACAGCAATTTTCTAAAAGTGCTTTTCTCAAACGCAGGATTTAAAAACAACCTTTCCTAAAAGATGTGCTATTAAATTCTGAGTTCAGGGATACCAGACTTTTATGTCCTATTGTGTTCCTATGTTAAGATATGCTGATAGCCACTGTAGCCAGCATCCCCCATGATAGCCTACAGAGTAAGCATGGGCGAATTTTGCGAATCTCGCGTTCGCGAATTTTGCGGATTTGCGAACTCGCAATCCGCAAAATCCGTGAATTCTCGCGAATTTGCGGATTTTTTTTTGTGTGTTTGCGCGGGTTTCTGCCAGTTTGCGAGGGTTTTGTACACTTTCGCAAATTGCGAACTTACCTGTCGGGTCGCAAGTTTCGCGAACTTGTTGTTTCTACATGTCCAGCCTGTTTGGGACACTCTTCTTCATCACTGCCACTCTTTGTCACCACTGCCACTCTCTGACTACTCATGCCACCCTCTGGCCCACCCATGCCACCCTCTGTTTCATCACAGCACCCTCTGGTTGTCCAGTCAGTGTACATTATTGTGGCAACGCAAGCACACCTTCCCTGCCTCAAGTGACCTGAATTAATTTGGGGCTGATTAATGTGTCACAGAATATTTTTTTAGCTGGCACCTGCTTCCTTAGTGCTTCCTGATTAGTGATCTTTTGCACTTGCTAAGTGCTTTCATTGTTGCAAAATTAGTTACAACACCTGCCCTGCCCCAACTGACAATAATGAATTAGGGGCTGATTAATGTATTTGAACTTCCAGCCTGGCTCCTGCTTGTCTCCCTTAGCTGTAATTCAGGACCTTTGTGGCATATGTGTAACTATTCTGAGGTTCAGAGCAGGGTCACATAATAGTTGCAACTGGCAACTGAACTCTGGAGGGGCCCCTCAGGAAGCACTACAGGAAATGGCTACTAATGATGAGCCTGAACTTTTGAACCTGGTAAGTAGTTTCAGTTTTGCTAAGATCATATTTCTGCAATTTTGCACTTATTCGCGGGGCGCGAAGTTGTACTGGGAAGCCGCGAACTCACGCGAACAGTGCGAGCAGTGCGAGCAAAATCCGCTGCTCGCGGATTTGCGGATTTTGCGGGAGATTCGCGAATCTCGCGGATTGCGAATTTACCGAAAATCCGCAAAATCCGCGAGCGAAACGGATTTTCCGCCCATGCTTACTACAGAGCAAGATAGCCTTGCAGCAGTGAAAAACGAAAATGGCTGTAATTCACTACCAGAGCATGTCACCTGCACAAGTACATGCTCTACCTTTCACATACACTGCACCCTGCCCAAGGGGGTACCTTGGTCCTTCCATAGGGGTGACCAATGTGCACAGAAAGGGAAGGGTTAGGCCTGGCCAGTGGGGACACTGACACGAGGACATGGTAGTTCACAGACTGCACACAGGCACTGCGGTGGCTGGCCTGAGACACCCTTTTAGGGCTACTCATGTGGGTGGCACAATCAATTCTGCACGTCCACTAGTAGCATTTTTCATCACCAGCCCTGGTACACTCAGTGTACTTTACTAGGGTCTTCTTGGTAATTCAAATATGCCAATCATGTACATCTAATCACAATAACAATTTACACGAGAGCATATGCACTTTAGCACTGATCAGCAGAGGTAAAGTGCTCAGAGTCCTATTGCCAACAGCCACAGGTCAGGGAAAATAAGGGAGTAAGAAGCAAAAAGTTTGGGGATAATCCTGAAAAAAGGGCCAGTTCCAACAGATACTATGTGCCATATAGCACCAGATATATGAATCATATGTATGTGTAACTGTGCAAATCCAAGGCAGTCTAAAAAGCAGAAATGAGGCTAAATTACGGGAGAACCCAGTGGGACAATTATGTTTGCACAATGAGCTGAACTTTCGCCTCATCGTATGCTCGCCTGGACACAGACGCTCAGCGCTCTTATATTTGTCAAACAGATAAAGGTCACATGCCAGCTCCCATCTTTGCATCCTGCAACACATTGTCGTACTCAGGCCTTGCACTGCTGCGATGCGCTAGACAGAACACATATGAATGGTACTGTATTTTCACAACCCAGCTAGCCTTGACATGCCCGCCCCATTATTCCTATCCCATGCACTGTCCTTGAGGGTACCTGGAGCCTACCTTATGGTGCCTTAGATGTAAGGAAAAGGAAGATTTGGGCATATGCACTATTAGCACTTATAGGAAATTCACACACCCAACCTCAGCCTCGAACACACCACCCTGAGATTAATAGGCTCATGCTTTACCAACTGAGCTAGCCAGGCATCTCAGAAGTGGTAAAGTGGCCAAAACCTACAGCCAACAGAAACAGGGTCAGAAAATATGGGGCAAAGCAGTAAATCACATATGCCACCCATGGTAAACCAAATACTGTCACAATTCATACAGAGGGCATATGCCCTATTAACACTGATCAGTAGTGGTAAAGTGGCCAAAACCTATCGCCAAAAGAAACAGGGTCAGAAAATATGGGGCAAAGCAATAAATCACATATGCCACTCATGGTAAACCAATCACTATCACAATGCATACAAAGGGCAGATGCACTATTAGCACTGATCAGTAGTGGTAAAACGGCCAAACCCTATAACCAACAGCTTCCAAAAGTGACCATGAAATGAAGCACACCGGCAATATGCCGATACAGCCCTCTTACAATAAAGCCTTTGCGACTTGAATTTGGAGTGCCAGCCGGGTGACACGCTGAGCACATATGTTTTAGCTGAAATATTTTAAGCAACTCCTTTAATTGCGTCGACTATGCCCCTTTTGAGGGGGCCCTCCGGTTTATTCATCCCACCTAAAGAACTGTCCTTTATCGGTCCCCAATGGCATTGCCCCTACCAGAAAGACTTCTCGCAATATCGGTCAACTGGCACTGTGTCCTCATACCGGAAATAGAGCAGGACATCACCTACACACAGCGCTTTGCATAAACTATAGCACCAACCTCACGCAAGCCGCTCTTTGAAGCCATACCTGCAACTGTTTCTCACCCCCGTTATTATGTTGCAGTCTTTGCTAGTGTAGGGCATAGCTAATGTTGTGTGGCCGGAAACCTTCGCCAGACTTAGGCCAAATGGTATTTCATTTACAAAACGCAGAAAACAAGATGGCTGAGTGTATCCACCTGCCTGAGCTTGTGCATGTCATGTTGTTACCCAGATATCCCTTGACAGTGTCTAGACTCCAGTATGCTCAAGTTGTGAGAGGGATATAACATATTTTTACAACTTTTTGAAGTGGAGTCATCATAAAACATAATTGGAACGCACTAGGAAACAGCGACTCTGCCGTCAAACCAATGTACAGATTAAACAAACAAATGCGAGGTATGTGTGAGTTGTAATTTCAGTGTACATTTGCTCAGAGGACTATGAAGTATGTTATTAGGGATAAAACCTTGCCCCCTCGTAGAAGCCAAGCACACGACAATGCTAACTCGAGTGACCCAGCTTTCTTTACGGTCACAAGAGCAGGCAGGGTGCTGCAACCAAGAACTCCCAGTGGCGCGATAAACCAGATCTGGGTCCCTGCCTAGCAGGAATGCAGTGCCTAATTTGTGAAAATTAAATAATACCAGGGTCCTCGTTAGGAGGACACTCTATATTTTCAAACTGGCAAGCGCACTGACGTAACTGCAATGTGACATCCAACACTATATACAATTCGGAAATAAGGAGGAGAGCCCATGCAGTGACCCTGCCAGTCTCAAAAAGTTCAGGCAGGAACACCGTCCACCAACATCCCAAAGCCAACAGCAAGGGGCCCGAACAGGGGGCACAAGACAACCTTCAACTCCTGAACGTCAAAACAGATAGCAATTCCACTAGACGGACCCCGTCCCACATTTCCAGACAATGAAAACGCAACTGCGCTGCATTACAATCATTCAATGACAACAATATCCCGATCCCCATCAGAGCCCTCCAAACATAGAACTCTATAGGGTTAGGGAGAAAAACCACATCTCTGATCCTCAGAAGCACACAAGGACACAACCACAGGGGGTCTGCGGTGCACTGAAAATAAAACCTTGCTGATTCTAATAGATTTTCTACTCTCCACAATCCCCAAGGCTTTCTCCGAAACAATAAATTATGCTACTGTGATCTTCTCCATAGCAGCAGCTGCTGTACCCCTTTGGTATCGCTTTGTTCGCCCTAACTTGGCAGGGTATGCCCAGACGTGGGTCCCTTGCTCACTTTGCCACAGGATTCAAGATATCCTGGCTGATGAGGGTTATGAACCTGAAACCGGTCCCAGGATGCTTGTTTCCAGTCCAGGGAAGGCATGACCTGGCAGTTCGGGCTGGACTGTTTCCATGAGGCACAGGGTCAGACTGATTTCCATATGGCCATGTCTGAACTGGGGTGGCAGAGTGGGCTAAAGAATGATGATGGATTAAACCCAGATCAGTTGACTGGGGGTGAGTGTTTGATTTGCTCAAGCGCTCCGTCCATCATCCCCTTTGGTATCAGGCGTTTTAAAAGGCACATTAGAGGTGTGATGTTTTCTATGAAACATGAATAAAATCGGTATGCACGTAGCTAAACTGAAGGGACATACTGGGGAGAGAAGGAGGCATCTGAGAATATGAGCGATCTGCAGCTGTGTGAAATTGCTGCTCGAGTGTTAAAGATATGTTCCCTGTACTAATAAGCAGGGGAAAGAAGGAGGCAGCAGACAATAGGAGCAAACTGAAACACACAAACAGCTTTTAATGTGAAGAAAGTGGGAGCGAAACAGCACTTTTTGCCAGCAACAGAGGGTTTCGATAATAATAGCCGCTTTCAGGCAGCAGCAGGAACAACTTGGCCGCTCTCAGTTTCTGGCAATCTCCTCTTGTTACGCTAAGTTGCGCTAATGCGCTGATATCGCTCTCCTTGGAGGTCTCTTTACAAATAATGACATACGTTACTTGTGTTTGCCACAGGCGCAGCCCCAGAGGTATCGCTCGCATGCGAAACAAAAAACAAGTGCAAGTTTACCACCAATCAGAGAAAAAAAAAATAATTAAAATGCAATAGGACTAGTATTTAAGTGAGACCTAATGCATTTTAAACAGAGGTACATGCGTTAAAAAAGGCATGAATAGGATGGGGTGGAGAGGTGGTGGTGGTCAGAGAAGTCGCGGACTGCGGGAGGGATCGGGGGAGGCAGGGGCACAAAACGGTTTTAAAAGTAAAGGGGCTGATAGCCGTGGAAGGACAACAATGATGACATGGCCATCAGGAGGCGGGATTAAGTTGCCCAAAACCAATCAGATTGCATCATTTAGAGTTTCGGCCAATGAAAAAGATAGGTGGAAAGTGGGCGGAGCTTCCCCTGCTATACTGAACACAGCTTCTCTCGACGAGACACCGCATGCGCTGCCTAGGCGAGACCTAAACATCAAAAACAGAACACAATAACTATATTACTCCAATTTATGAAAATAGAGAGTAATTTATAGAACAAAATTACACCAAAATGCCAAACATACTGTAAGGTGAAACAAAAATACGATTTTAGAAATTATGAATACAACTGTGCCAAAAAGTGTTATGCGACAACTGTGTTCATCTGGTTTCACTTCACTGGTACCTAGGTGCTATGAAAGCCGAAGGCGATGAAGCACAGGTTGGATATTGAAACCAAGCTCAAGAAGTTTTACCTTCTGACTAAGGGCCTAATTATGAGTTTGGCTGTCCATTGGACCGCCAAACTCGTGGTGGCGTGGTGGGAAATGACACACTGGTGAGCCATCCACCACATTCTGAATGCAGCGGTCCCACTGCCACAGGACTGGTGCAACCACTGAGGATCCATGTTGCCTCGTCAGTGGCGCAGTGGTCTGGCCCAGCAATATGCTGGTGCTGCCGTTGTAGTGCCACCAACCATATTATGAGTTTCCTTACAGACATAGTTTTCTTGGTGGGTGAGCCTGCCATGAAAACTGTGGAAGTGAGGAAAAGTCCCCCTGTTGTGTCAGGGCCAGGGGATGCATACAAGGGGGCACATGGTGTGCCCTACTGTTTGTATGCACCACCAGTTCCTGCACTGCATTTACTTCACAGTCAATGCCGTACAGGCACATGCTTTTGTTCTCCCATTGCGGTGCCTTTCTAACAGGCACCACCATTGGACCGCCAAAGCACTGCCCTCCAGACCACAAAATAACTTGTAATCTGGTGGGCAGTGTACGTATAAGTTTGGTGGTGTGGGAGCGGTGCTGTGCTGTGGCCGCCTGTTCCTACACCAGCAAACTCGAAATCAGGCCCTTGATTTGAAATGGAAGTAAAAATGCTCAGGGGGGCAAAGCAGCTGTTGACATTTTGAGAAATAGGAAATTCGTGCCAATGAAGGTATCTTGTCTGTAGGCTGGATACATTTGGCACCTTTGCCCTGTGAACATTTCTATGTTTGGACTTAGTCACTTGTATAGAGCTTAGATCTCTCCAGTCCGGCAAGGCTGAAGGGTGCAACCGAAAAAGGCTCTGTGAGGCCAGATACCTTCTCCTCCATGTCCTGCTGAAAACAGAATTACTGCTGCAAACAAATTCAAAGTGGGTGCAATCTGATTATTTTTCCCGGTGGCAGTGCACATTCATTGGATGAACTTGACAGGTTTGTCCCAGTCCTGAGTCCACTGGAGGTCTTGGGAGCCAAACAAATTCGATGTCCCAGGGTTTTCACGGCCTGTGCAGGAAAGCGCATGGAGCAGTGGGGCGGGGGCGGGATGGTGGGGGAGGGGGGAAGTCCCACCATGCTTACATGCAACGGCCACAATTGGCTGTTTGTAGGAGTACACTTTGACACAGCCAAAGACCTTTGACCCCAAGAACAGCACTTGGAGGTCAAGACTCACACCAGCAGAGTCTAGGGCTGGCCCAGTTGAAAACGACCAGCTCGGATATTCAGTGAAAGGGGTTCTAACAGCTGATTTTGTCCCTGCACCTTAACCCCTTCGCTGTGGCAGGAATTCCGCCAAGGCGCTAAGGGGACGGGGGGGGCCGAGCGGCGCTCGCATGCTCATGACAGAGCCGCTCCGTCACGAGCCGCGGTTGAGCTGTGCTCATGACGGAGCGGTTCCGTCATGGCCCCGCCCACTCAATGGAACGTCCAGCGCAGGCGCGGAATTCACGCCGCGCAGGCGCGCCGAGCGGGCCATGACGGAACCGCTCCGTCATGAGCACAGCTCAACCGATGCTCATGACGGAGCGGCTCCATCATGAGCATAGAAGGGGTTAACAGGAAGTCGCCCAACTGAGCCTTGGAGTTCATTTCTTTGCCCTGGAAGCTCGTCTAGCCTCTCAGGGATCTTCATGGAAGGACCTTTCTATTCATATGTAAACCATTACCCAAAATGACTGAATGCAAATTCCCATTGAGAAGGGGAATTTAGCTGCCACAATCTTATCAGGCAGCACTTTCTGCACATTTTGCACTCTGATTATGCACTATTCCAATAATAAATGGATTAAGTTTTGTTTTTGTATACAGTGCTGCAACGATTTTTATCTGGAAATGTGCTTGCCTAATGGATTTGAACCTGAGATGATGGTTCTCTGATATTCATGTGGATTTTGTAGATCTTTAAATCATTGCATTTTTTAAATTGCTTTCTTGTAAGCAGTACAGAATGTTACAGATAGACATCATCCTGTACCTTAGAAGAAACTGCTGGATTCTCCACTGTTACTGATAATCTGTAATCACCATAAACCCGAAACAAACACCCTCTAGGGGCTAGACGTTTTCCCAACAGTGCTTATTGAACACATAAATGTGTCTTGTTCTTTCACATTCCTCATCTTTTACAGCTTCTGTGAAAGCAGCTCATGTTGGTAATTTTGGTAACGGTAGGTCCATTCAATGCTTTGTGATATTCGAATAGAATGATTTCATTGCTAAGTTCTTAGAAAACTTAATTATTAATCAATCAGTGTAAGGAAAAGTATACTTTCTACTTGCAATTTTTATGATAATCGAAATATCCTAATTACTGAATGGACATAAGACTGGGCTTCGAACAAGTGCATAATAAGAAAGAATGAGGACACAACATGCTTCTTCGAAAAATGTTTTTAAGGTAATAATCTTAAATGAATTGCAAGCTGCCAACTTTATCATAGAAATAGCACGAACGGAGGTCATGTAGCACCACTTGTTTTGTAAACAGTCTGAGTCTATACTTAATTTGAGATGTGAACTTGTGTGCTCACGCGGACTGTGCTTGATTTTAGACAGCGAGCCATAGCACATTTCTGCCCTCAGTTTTTGTAAATGACATTTGCAACTTACGCATTCTAACTGTGCTCAGCCCAACGATTTGGGGATTGAAGGCTCAGTTGGCTTTCCCAGCAGCGAATTTGCTGGAAGCGGGGCGCAGCTAAGTCGCTGAGCCACCCTCCCAGCAATGACTTGCTGCCTTGCGTTAATAGATTTTTGTAGAGCATTAAGCCACTAAGGTCTCTTGGTGTTGATTGTATCACAGCTGGAAAGCGTCATGACTTCCTGCTCAGAAAGAGATTGTTGTTTTCGTTTATTACTAAACGGCAGGCGGGTCCTTGTATGTCGGCTGTCAGTCAACAGGGCATTACACAAAGGGGTGAGGAGGGTAAAGCCCCGGCCTCCCAGTCTATATCCCTGGTAGCATGGAATAACCAAGGTGATTTAGGAGGCAGAGCTCCAGTGAAATGCACCTTCCGAATCTATGGGTCAGAAACCCAGCAACCGAGCTGTAGCCTGAAATATAGGTTTAGTGCTGCTAAATGAGAGAGCCGCAATATTTATTAGAGCTACTTGCTTCGGCGCAAACTGGAGACATAATAAAAAAGTATTGCGAAGAAAAAACATAAGGAGTAACAATAATCCAGTCTCGAGGCCATCAGGGTTGAGATGAATAACTGGTAGCTTTCAGAAGAGAAGGGGTGGGCCACCTTAAGTACGTGTTTACATTGGAAAATACCGCCTGCCATAAAGCAGATGTTTGAGCTGACAGTTGTAGACTGGACTCTAATGAGACTGCAAAGGTGTCCACTTGATTTGAAGGAGTGGGCACCGTCCCAGATCCATGGGCCACAGTGGAGAAGCCTGGATGGAAGCAGAGCATCTGGAGATCAAAAAACCTCTGACACCTACCGCCATAAAACCGTGAGTAGCTGAGGGGCTCTTTATGAGACCACTTCATTAAATACATGTAAAAACATACTTGCTGTAGGCATCTATAAACGAAGAAGAGTGAAGCATTTTTATACTGTGCTATATTAATAGGAGTACAAGTGTATTTCTACAAAAATTGTAGTATTACAGGCTTATACCCTTACAGCCATTAGTACGCCAAAGGGCACTTCACGGGGCACAATGTACATAGGAGTATGAGTGGTGAAAATATATTATTTTATTTTTTGTAGAATTATTATGAAGCAAATCTAGGTGCATGAGCCGCAGAGCAATTTAGAAGCAAATACGAGTGATGTTAAATGCCAGATATATTACAAAGAGGGCATATGTAGTTAGCTAATCAGGAAGATATAATTTTAAGACCCAGTTTTTAAGTCTTCTTTTTTAAATATATATCCCTTTTGAGTCTGGTAAGGTCCAGGAAAGATTGAACCATGAGGAGGCCTAACAAACAATTCTTGGTTTATAGTTTTCCTTTTTTAGGGCTTGGTATTTTATGAAGAGGACACATTTTCTGTCCTGTTTTCATTTTACCACCAGTGGTGTGGCAGATCAGTGTAGAGAGCTATTTTATTATTAGTGAGGTTTTATAAAGGGCATAGCTACCGCTGAGGGTTTCTCAGCGCCTGGTAACAGGAGGACAGTCCAGGGACATAACTTAAAATTGCCATGTGTTCAGCTCCTTATGGAAGGAGGTTAGAGTGGTGCAGCTTCTCATAGAGACTGAGAGAGCATTCAAGAGCTTGGAGAGAAGGAACTGCTCCCATCTGAGTTTGTTTAATTCTGGGGACTGACCGATTGTTCGCCCATGATGCCCAATAGGGGTGGCATGGAGATACCAGTTTAAGCAGGTATCGTGGTCCAGACTGAGAGTTCATTTTGTGCACATAGCAGAGTGCCTTGAACTGGATCTGTTTATCAACTGTGAGTCAATCCAGGTCACAAAGTGTACCAGATGAGAATGTACATTTAGGCAAATGGGACAGGAGCCTGGCAGCAGCATTCTGTACAACTTGGAGGTATCTGATAACAGTCTTGTCTGTCCAAAGATAGAGGATGTTGCCATAGTGCAATCTAGAAAGGATCATGGCCTGGATAACTGTCTTTGGGCAGAGAAAGGAGTCATCCAAGGGATCTTTTTTAACCATCTCCTTGGAACCACAGTATGCAGACGCTATTTTGGTTGTGTGATGTTTCATGGACAAGGTGGAATTCAGCCAGAAGCCAAGATTTTTCACCTTCTGGACTGGTTCTTAAAGAACCCCTAAATGAGCTGGCCGATGCTGGGGACCCCAAAGCTGGGGAATCTTGCCCAGTGCCATTACCTCGGTCTTGTCACTGTTACTTTTAGGGAGTTGGAGCTCATCCAGGAGGAGACAAGACCAAGGCGGGAATTTAAATCTCCGGAATTGTGTCCCTGCTCCAATGAGAAAGAGAAAATTATTAGTTTCTTCAGCATATGAAAACAGGGTTAGGTCACAGCTTTTCACCAGATCTACTAATGGGCTGACATACATGTTAAACAGAAAAGGGCTGACGCTTTCGGGACACCTCCGGTCAGGGCAAGAGAGCTGGATACCACATTAGCTGAGAAGATCTGAAAATGACTGACAGTCAGGAAGGATGTTAACCAGGCAAGTATTTTCTTTTTAGGATCCTGCTGAGGCAGTCTATCAACAAAAATGCCATGTGAACAGTGACGAAAGCTGCACTGAGTTTCCAAAAAATCAGTACAACAGTACAGCTCAAATCTAGGAGCCACTTAAGATGTTCTGTGACTCTCAGAAGGGCAGATTCAGTGCTGTGTCCTGATATAGAACCAGACTGTGAAGAATGAAGAGCACCTTGAACCTCCACTAAGGTGCTGAGTTGGATGTTGATATGTTTCTCCAGCATCTTCGTGAGTATAGGCAGCATAGGAAAGGGTCTGTAATTGGAAAGTTAGATGGGTCCAGATTGTTTTTTTAAATAAAGGTAGACCATTGCACGCTTCCATGCTTTAGGTATGTGTCCCTACTGAAGGTAGGAGTCCAGGAGGCGAGCCTGAGTTTATTTAATTGCAATAAAGTCAGAAAAAGGGACGAGTCCAAAAGGGTCCACATCTGCAGTTCTGCAGAAAGATAACCTGCATCCGGGTTATTTTCATTCCTGGAATGGAGTGATGCTGGATTGTTGTTCTGACTATCAATCTCCAGTGAGAGTTTGGCTATTCAAGCTGAAGTTGAAGCGAGCTAGATATCCATCACCTTCTTGTTCAAAAAATCTGCAAGTTCCTCGCACTGAGATTGTGATAACAAAGGGGGTGGTGCAGTACTGCTGGGGTTGGACAGGTCTTGGACTACTTGAAAAAGCGTCTTACAACAGGTTTGAGCTTCAGAAAGTTTAGTTTGAATAAAATAAGGCAAGAGCATCTCTGTAGTGAACATGATAGCAATTTAAGGCTGTCTTGTATTTGAGTTTAAGATTCTCTTAGTACTGTTTCTGCCAGGACCTTTCCAGTCTCTTACATAGATTTTCCTCATCAAGCAGAGACTCGTTAAACCACGAGGCAGACAGATGGATCCTAGGTGACCTTTTGAGTTTAGTATGTGTATTATGCAAGCTACTTTAAATGTTGATCTTGCTTCTGAAGCCAGTCATTGTATGTCCCTTAAAATGTAACAGTGTCCATGTTATTGAATCTGTTATCGCTTAAACTACTGTCATGGGGTCAGTGTGGAGATTTCAGCTTCTCAAGCAGATACATTTGAAAGAATTTGCAAATATGAAAAACATATGTGATGAATACTTTTTACCCTTTAGTCAATCTGGAGAAGCCAATTGTGATGCAGGGGAAGGAGGAACCAAATAGGTTCATGGCCAGGAAAAGACATTAGATGATAGTTTGACTACAAGGTCCGCTTGCCCGCTTACCCTCATGGACCTCTAAATAGGGGGCTACCAAAGAAATCTGAACATAGAGACTAAATGGGTCGGTACATAAGGCATGTATGAGAATGTTGATTGGAAGTTTCACATTTGAATACACACAAATAGGATACTAACAGATAACCACAGACTGTATGTTGAGGTCTTGAGGTCTCACAAAGTTTGATATTCAAAACGATGAATGTATCATAAATTTAAGAATTTATTGTTAATTCTCATATTTTCTCCTAAGCCAGAATTTATTGTTAATTCTCAAATTTTTTCATAGGTCAACATGTGTTTCACCACAACATGTCACTTCCTCAGAGACAAAAGTACATGTTTCATTATGGTTAGTTGATGGACATAGCATTAGATCGAATAAATGTATACAACATAGAAATAACAGAAGAATATAGAACAGAAAATGAAAGAAATGTTAGGGGGAAAACACAATAAGAAGACAAATTGTAAATATCACATGATTATTCTTCAAAATGAAAAAAAAATCATTCTCACTCAAAAATAAAACTACTATGAAGATAAATGAGAAGAGATGCCAAATGGACAGGTAAAGGTGAGATCAAAGTGGAAGATAATATTGTCAAAGTATGATGAAGGAGAGATACCTTTAATGAAAAGAGAAATGACAAGTAATGAAGTGTAATGATGTGCATTTAGTAAAAAAACCCTAATACAATGTGAGGGTGAGACATGATGCAAACCCATGGAGAGCATTCATAGAGTTTAAGAAGAGAGTAAACATTAGGAACTGAGAGTATGATGTTTGTGTACATCTGGGTCGGGCTGAGGGCTAACCCAGTCAGCCCTCCAGGATTTGTAAGTAAGCTTACAAGGAAAGGGTTGGTGAGGAGAAGGTGCCATGTTCCTGGAGGCTCTTGCCCATGCCAGTAATTGCTAGACTGCGGGGAAGAGAGAATAATGGGTACAGAGTACGCGTGTCCAAGGGAGATTTGGGGTGAGTAGTTGTGTTGCCAACATGGTCTGAAGATCTTGACCTTAACTTCTTTTGCTTTGGAGTATGAATGGTCTTCCTTACTCGGCTGGATCTCATCCCTTTAGGAGAAAAGGCCCCCTTTGAAGAAACTGCTGCTCACTACTTCTATACTGGGGGCCTGCACTAGCAGGACATTACTCACAGATGTCACAGATGTCAAAGGTAGGATGAGTAGGGAAGAGTAGGGATGCGAGATGCGCTCCTGCTTGATCTGATTGGGACCACCTTAAGAGGGTCCCCTGCCACTACCTGTCCCAATTAACCAGCACCGTGAAGGGGGAAGGGCAAGTCCTGGGGAAACACAATGACCACCAGCAAGATGGTTTAAAGGGGTGAAGCTGCATCACAGAAAAATGGAGTGAGTGGGGCACGATTAGGATTTACCCATAAGCTGCACCCGGAAATAGCCGAGCCACCTTCAAAGGTCTTTTCCAGAGGCTCACTCTTCGCGGCTGCTGACTACAGCAGCCAAGCTCGCTTCTCCTTTCAAACCACCCCCACCAACCCTCCTGTGCTCCCTTGGAGTTCTGCGGGGAGAGAGAAGGTAGGCACCACAGCTGCTGCTGCTTACCACTCACCACTCACTGCTTCCCTGTTATGGTTGCAACTGCTTGTGGGGCGCTTGGGCTGTGCAGGCTGGAACAGGGGCTGGAATACAGCTTTGTGGTGGTCAGGTGGCAGCTAGCCATGGATTACTGATTTGATGGCGGTAACGGTGAAGGGTCCCAGTCTGCTGCACCCTCACTCACTGTTCTGCTCAGAAGGTTCGAATTTTTGGAGCCAGTCTCCCACTCCGCCACTCCGCTGCTGTCTGACTCCTGCTCTGTTTCCTGGTCTCTGCGCACTCTCTATGCGCTGACACAGATATGATTGTTTATGTGTATGAAGGGACATCTTCCTGCACATAAACAATCACTAAAGGCGATTCGCTCCTTCTATGTGTGCTGCAGAATGCAACACACATAGAAAGAGCAAAAACGAGGAAAAATACAAATATTTCTCCTTGATGCACAACTTTAACACCTGCTTTTTAGTGGTGTCAGTGTTTGGCGCTTCTCCAGATTTACACATCCTTGTAAATCTGGGGCAGTGTCAAAAAAGCGATGGGTGTTTGGGGAGGAATGCCCAGAACACACACGTTACCTGCGTGAAAGGATAGGATTTTTATAAAAGCTCCATTAAGCCACCCATAGTTGCTTAACAGCGCTTTGTAAATATGGAGCAGGGCATTGCGCCTCCAGAGCATCATAAAAATCGACACGCCGGTGGAGCAGTCCCCTTGTAAATATGTCCCAAGGTGCTTCATGTGAAGTAGTGTGGCTCACTGGTTAGAGGCGGCAGACCCGAGAGCAGAGGACGGCCCGGGACCAGGGTTCGATTCCCGGCGCGGCAGGTTTCTGGACCAGGGTCAGCGGACTCGATAATTCTCTCGCCTCGGTGCCCACTCTGATCAGCGGTCACACTCGGCAACTCTGGGCATTAGCTTGCCTCATCTTCACTAACGGCCCCCCAGACCGCCGGGGATGCCTGGTCGCACCCTGGAGATACCCATTAAGGGACCATCTCTCAGGGAAACCAGGAAGGGTTTCGCAGCGGTCGAAGCGCCAGGACGCCTACGGGTAGCAGTGCGCTATATAAATGCCAACACATTTACACATTTACATTCATTGTAAATAAAAGACATGTTCTGGGTGTCACTAAAGAGTCAATTTTACTAAACCGGGAAAAACATATTTAGGAACAATTATTAGTTTTCATACTAATGACATTAGAAAAAAAAATACATCATTTTATATCAAAGTCATTATTATCGTTTGCAAAAATATAGTTGTTTAAAATATCGTTTTTTTAATTACTATGCATTTCAGTATATATTTTAAATGTATATGATGTAATTGTTTTGTTTAATTATTGTTTATATATTTAACATACATTTTTGGTGGTTATTACATTTTGTGTTTTTTTAATTTCATAGTGGGTGTGGGTTTATAGGCGGTATAGGTGTCCGAAGTAATTTAAGTACAATAAACTAATTAATATTTTTTATATAATACAATATTATTTATTTAATTCTTATTTAATGTTGTTGATAGTGGTAGTTGTTTTTTTATGTACATTCTATGTCAGGTTTTGGGGCTTATGGGAGTAAAGGCGGGAAGTAATTGATTAATAATTAGTTGTTAATTAATATTAATGAATTAATTCATAATTATGCCAATTGTGTAATTAAATGCTTTAAGTTTGGTTGTGGGGTTTATAGGGGTAACTTTTGGAAGTCATATATTTTTAATTATTTAATAATTAGTTGTTAATTATTATTAATTCATTAATTGATAATGAATTATTTAAATGTTTGCATTAGATTTCTTTTAAGTGTAGGTTGTGAAGTTTATAGGGGTAAAGGGTGAGACGTAAATTTACTTTAATTCATTAATAATTTGTTGTTAAATACTATTAATCATTTAATTTAAATAATGTTGAGTGTGTGATTACTTTTAGGTGTGGGTTGTGGGGTTTATAGGGGTAAAGGATGAGAAGTTTATTAATGTTAGTGAATTAATATGCAGGGGCTGATTAGAATTAGGATTATGGTAATTTCCAGTTATTTTCTGTATTCATTATGCCATATGCCCTTTAATCGTGTTCTGTTAGGTGAGGCATGAAGGTTTGGCGTCTGACGTGTAAAACGAAAACCGAGTTATGTCATAATGTACCATAGATAACTGACAAATGAGGACTAAGCCCACACAATGACGACTCCCTTTGGGAGTATTTATGTCAAAGACAGGCCCCCTAGCTGCCATTATATGTTCCATAGCTAGTATGTGCTATCTTATAGGCCACTCTATCTTCCAGAATTTTAGATTGGCTCCATCCTCTTTCCATCCTTTTGCAAGCAACATTCATGGTACTAGGTTCCGTAGAGTACCATGGAGCATGAGGTCTAGAGAAGATGGTCCTGGCCTGTTTAAATGCTGCTATTCTGTCAAACACTACAGTAAGAGCACTGTGATACTTGGACAGTGAGCACGATGTTAACATCTGAGCTCTGAACGGCTTCCACCGAGAAAGTTACTTGGAGAACATATGTAGCGAGAGAGGGTTTCAGGATCTATAAGCGTTTTTAATTACTTTGACAGACTGGTCCATCCCACTAACCATGGCCATCTGAAATTTGATTAAATAGTAGTCAGTCCATGTTAGAGAGAGAGTGCATTCACTCTCTAGGAGTTAGGAATTAATGAAAATGAAGTCTAAAGCCGACCAGCCTCTGGTGCAGGTCCAGCATTTCCTGTCAATTTAAAGTTGGGCTACCTCTGGCTTTGCATCATCTTTCCCATGAAAATTGAAGTCTCCTGAGAGGAGGAAATTGATAGATGACAGCTGGAGAGGCAATGCCTTCAGCAAGGAGTCTACTAAAATATTTCTTGGCATCTGGCGGGCAATAAATGAATTCACCTTTCTAGTGTGTTCCATTTACATCATGGTCACAGTTCTTTCTTTGGTTCTTGTCTCACAGCAAGAAAATACAACACACAGAGAACTGACCCCATGCCGGCCACCAAACCAAGCTACCAAGCCAAGAATGCATTTATTTGGGGGTAGTCACAACCCAAACACCCTCTCTGAAGCTATGCCCTTGGTTCTGGTGGGACTACCAGCACAAATTAAGCACAGCTTGAGGGACAGATTTTACTTTGTAAATGTGGAATGTAGGCATTGGTGGATCACACAGAAGGCTCTAGCCCTGGCATTTTGATGATGCCAGTTATATGCTAGAGACCACTAATTTCTAACAGAAACCAGGGCTGGACTAGGAAGCCAAAGTAGCCCAGGCACATTTTGTTAGATCAGTCACAGTGGGGTATGTAGCTGACTAGTAAAAGTGGGGATTGGGAGGGGTTCTGCCCCCAAGAAAATTCTGGAATGAATGGGAAAAAATGTGCATTGTACAACACATTTATCATTATATAGTCAGTTGTATTCGCTTTTAAAGTACAATAAATGATGACCTGATAAGGCACCAAAATACCCAGTCATACCTATAGATGTTCTTATAGAGAATACAAAAAATAAGTTGTCGAGCATAAAACAAGGATTTTAATATAACATAAGTGCATATATTCACTGTTGAGCACTGCCAAGAATCTGAGACCACAATGAAAGACCATTTAGAGGGGATGTTAGCATCCTATACCCCAAATAGTGGAATGCCAGGACCATCTTTAACATTGGTGTTGCCCAGTGTAACAATATTATTGGGTGCCGCCTCAAATAACCTTCTTATATTCCCTCACTATCACTCTCCAACAGTGCCCTTCATCTCCACAGCCTCTCTCTAACATGTATTTCACCTGTTTTATAGCACCTCTAACACCAGTGTATGGCGTTGAAGAACTACACAACACACACACACATACAGAAACAATGACTCATACATATGTAAATCAGTGTACAAGGTGTGGGGTTCAAATGTCATCCATTTTGGTAGGCATTCTTAAGGACTGCCTGTTCTGAAGAACCACAAACTCAGGAATCAAAATGTAGCTAGAGGTCAGGGGTTTGTAATTGAACAGACCCTGTAGAGCCCCCTTAGTTTCCTAACTAAGTTTTCCTGTGTGAAAACTCATAATATGCTTGGCTGTGCTGCAGCAGCACTGCCAACATATTACTGCAAGAGCACCGAGTGATCTTAGATCTCAAGTGCTTGCAGCGGTCCTTTGGCTGTCCAACTGCCAAACTCATAATAGGGAGGCCTGACCGCCGATGGAGCAGTGCCCATACTGCCACCATGGCTAAGAGGGTCCTTTGAACTGCCACAGTCATAATCAGGCTCTTAGCCTCTTTTATGGAAATTGAAAATCTCCAGTGGGATGAGGCAGCAGACTGTAGCTGAAGACAGTTACAGCTGCTTCGATGTCCCTTTGGGTAAGGACTGCTGAACAGAATTTGCTGCTGCAGAGACAGATAGTTGGAGCAGCTGCAAAGTCAGACTGACCGGCAATGTTCTTTGGGCAGATATATAAGAAGGTTGGTCCCAGTCTAGCCTTAGTGCTCAGAGAAGCTTGTAGCCCAAAAAAGTCAGCAGTTTTAGCTTTTGACTATCTGGAGATCCTTAGCACTAGGGTCCAGAGCTAGTGGGACATCACTTGGAAGTTCAAGGCTCATTCAGGCTTGGTGCAGGAGCAGGTTTAAAATGATGAGAGGCAATTTTATCCCTGTGGTTCTGAACAGGAGGTCATAAAACTAGCCCTTGAAGTCAATCTGGTTGTCCTGGGCTTAGCTATAGATGCAGAGCTCAAACAGTAGGGTTGTCCTCTGAGTGTTCAAGGCAGGCTCCGGGCAACAAAACAGTCCTTTCAGGTACAACACAGCAGTCTTGCAGAGTGCACAGCAGCAGGCATTTCTGTAAAGTCATTCTAGAGGTCCAGTAAGTATGTTATTTAAATCAGGTGCTGTGCTTCTGGAAGGTGAGAGAAACCTCTAGAAGGTCTCTTTGAAGTGCATGGAATTTCCGGACTTTCCTGCTCTGGCTCCAAGCTGGCTGCAGTGACAATGTGGAGGTCATTTGTCCTTTGTGTGAAGGCAGAGCACAGCCTATTTAGTTGCAAGTGGGGCTGTACTTAGCTTCATCACTGCATGCTGCTGGCAGATGGCCCATTCAGGCATACCTAATCCCTCAATTGGGTGACTGTCTGGGAGGAATTCACAAAGCCTAACCATCAATTACACCCAGTCATGGGACCCAAGACAGTCTGCAGGCACAAAAGGACTAGGGCAGGAAAATGGCAAATTTTTAAAAGTTCCATAAAATAACATTTTCAATTTCGATTTCAGAGATACACAACTATGTGATGAGATTGCCTCTTACTTTCAAGACAAGATTGCCAAAATTTCTGGTACACTCCATCCTAATAATACCAATGGTCAAGATAACTCAGATCAAATGATGGATGAAGACCCACAACAGCTAATGACCCTAGATAATGTTCAGACCCCCACTGAGGCTGCTTTTAACAGTCTGGCACACAGTGTGTCCTCGGGCTCCCCCGTTGACCCTCTCCCCCATAAAATCTGGAACTCATTTGGCTGAGAAACCTTTCCCTGGCTGTGGCTAATTTGCAATCAGTCCTTAGAAGAAGGAATTGTCCCGGAGGGCTGGAAGCAAGCGGTGGTGACTTCACTGATTAAAACGCCCTCCCTGGACCCGTCAATCCCTGCAAGTTTCAGACACATCTCTCTCCTGCCATATCCAATTAAAATCTTGCAAAAAGCAGTTACTAGGACAATATCGTGCTTTCTGAAGGACAATCACTTGCTTGATGGAGACCAATTTGGGTTTCGCCCAGGTCATGGGACTGAGACGGCTTTGGTCACCATGCGGGACAATTTGCGCATGCGAGCCGACAACGGAAATGCCACTGTCTTAGTGCTTCTCGATATTTCAGCCGCATTCGACACAGTGAGCTACTCAATCTTAGTGAAAAGACTGAAGAAAATAGGAGTGAAAGGATGGGCATTGCAATGGCTTCAGTCCTATCTAGCAGGGAGACAGCAGGTAGTAACCTGTCACCATTTTCCTCCAGTAAATCCACGGTAGTCTATGGGGTGCCACAAGGCACTGCTATCAGCCCCATTCTTTTTAATGTATATCTGCAGCTCCTGTTCCCCATTATTAAATCATTTGGAGTCAGCCTAGTCAATTATGCCGATGATACACAACTGGCATTCTCCCTAGAAGGAGAACATGCAGTATCTCTGGACATGTTCCAGCGATATATGTGTTGGTCGGCTGGCTGGCTCGGAAGAAGCTCCTTACAATTGATCGGCGGGAAGACTGAGGTGGTGTACTGCTCCTCTGCCAGGATGTCTAAACATCTATCATTTGAGTTTAGACTTACTCCTGAGGAGGAACTACTGACTCCGGTCAGCAAGGTAGGCAATCTGGGGGGTCTGATTGATGATAATCTTCAGATGGAGTCACAGGCAAATAAGACCGCCAGTTTGGGCTTCTCCCTAATGCGTATGCTACGTCAGATTCTTCCACTACTACCAAAAGTATCCCTGGTTGTTAGAAACACAGTGATAAACAGGCTGGACTACTGCAATACCCTGTATTTGGGGGCTCCACAATACTTCATTCAGGGATTGCAGAGAGTCCAGTCTGCAGCAGCAAAACTGGTACTTAATAGGCAGCGTCGCTCATCTGCCACCCTGGCCCTACGACACTTACACTGCCTGCCGATCAAGGTCACTCTGCCTGGTATTTAGAGCGGTGCACAACCTGGGTCCAGTCCCACTACAGGAAAAATGTACCTGGTACCAGCCCAAGAGGCAGCTTTGCTCCTCTAGTGCCAGCCTATTGACGATTCCCAGGTTCAAACACTCTAGGATGGGAGGGAGACATTTAATGTGGCTGGTGCCCGTTTATGGAACGAGCGACCCTAGAATATCAGAACAATTAGTTATTTGACTGAGTTTCGAAAGAGTCTTAAAACCTGGCTCTTTCCTAGGGTCTGATTTCTTTTTCTCTGACTGTCTGCTCTGACCTATTTTATTCTGGTCAATTCTTCTTATTCTAAAGCGCCAGGATACCCGCAGGGTGACAGCATGCGCTATATAAAAATCACATTCATTCATAGATTTTTATACTGGCTGCCTGGTACCAATCAAAAGTAGGCACAAAAAGAAATGTAATAAGAAGTTTTGCATAATGTTAAATTAGCCACACATGCCACTAATCCATCACCTGCTGTATAATCTGCACATCAAAACAAAAATGTTTGTTTCTAGCTTAAATGGTTCAAATGCTACTGAAAAGACAGCAATATGTGTTGTCGTTGAGTGGAAGGCTGTTTGGAAAGGTACACTGGTTGAATATTACTATATGCAAGTGTTAACATGAGGTACAACCAATGCCTAGACAGTGTTAACAAGTTAAAATGAGAAATAGTAAAGTAATACTATCACAAAATGTGCTGCATTGCACTGCATAATTTGCCTTTTCTTGACACATAGTTTCCTCTATCCTACTGCATAATTTGACCCTTCCCTGTAGCATAAGTCAAGTGGCCCCTGGTACTAAGGCAATCCAATTTTATCATCTAGGATAGGTGTGCCTCACCGTAGTGAACGATTAATTTAGGAGTTTCTCCTTACCAGGGCATGTAAAACTTAAAAATCCATGTCCAACCTATTAATTACAATACACAATGCCCTATGGGCTGTCTCAGGCAAACCACTAAGTTGGGGGTGATTTATATGCAATAAAAGGGGAGTTTAAGGTGGAAGAACCTGAATAGACTATCAGCTATTGGAGTAGTGGACCTATGTTATTGTTCCCCCATTAAGTCCATTCTCTGTAGGAAGATTGACCACAACAGGTTTGGATTCTCACCCTTCATCTGCATAAGCCATCTGAGGTGCCTGTGGTCCGTCTAAACCTGGAGTGTGTCTCAAGCAGGCATGGTCTCACTACTTTTCTTGTAACTCCCAAGTACAGTGGTGCTACAGGTAACCAGGGACTGTATATGAAATGCTACTAGTGGAACTGCAGCACCTATTGTGCCACCCACTTTAGTATCTCTGAAATATGTCTCAGGTCCGGCATTGTAGCCTGTGTGTACAGTTTAAACTGTCTTTTGTCCTGGCAAAAAAACATTTTCCCAGGCTTAAACTTTCATTTTAATACATATAAGCACCCCTAGGGTAGGTCCTAAACAACCGACAGGACAGGGTGCAGTGTATTTTAAAAAGTTGGACATGTACGTTTAGCTTTTACATGTCCTGGTAGTGAAATATATATATATATATTTGATTCTTTTCATTACTGCAAGTCCTATATCTCCCATAGGATATCATTGGGCTACCTTATTATAATTACTATATGATAACTTTTAATTAGGAGCGAGAGGGAATGTTGAGTTTGGTGTTTCATGAATTGGTATTTTAAACAGGCCTGGGCGTAGTTTTGCTACACGGAACTCCGCATAGTGACAAAAAAACTCAGCAAAGTTCCGGGAGTGGCGGAGTGCAGTGCAAACTGCTGTTCATGCTGGTTTTTCTGCCGCTAAGGTAGTAATTCTACCCGAGCTGCAGTTTGCTTATGGGGACTTAACATTCGCAAGCATGAGCAGGGAAACAACTCAGCTGCAGTACGCAGAGTGGAGTTGTCACAAATTTGAAAATGCCCCTTTTAGTAAGCTAAAAAATAATATAAGAATGTACTCTTTCCCTTAATGTAGATTCATTGTCGAAGTCATCTGTTAGTGTGTGCGATCAGACTCTATGAAAAGCCCCTAATCACAGCTCATACCTAAGTAAACATTAATAGGGCACATCTCTTGCGCACCCATCCGTTGCACTGCAGTGTAGGAAAACATCCCTCTCTTTTAATTCATTTACTCTTGATCATCTAATTTCATCACTATGCCAATATTAATAGGTGAAACGAACATCAAAGTAGGTTCATTACAATATGCCCAATGCATTTCAAGCCGAACAGGCTCGTCATCAGAGAACTCTGAAACAAATGTCAATTGAAGTTTGTATTCTGCATTTGTTTATCTTAGAGGTATTCTTTGTAGCTGAGGGTGGAGGGGTTTTAACAATTGGAGGGAAAGGTACTTGTTTTTTTTTGGCGCACACATGGGTTTCTCTAGGGGAGAGTGGTGGGGAGATGAATATGGCAATAATGGGTGGTACAATATTACATTGTGTTTTGAAGGTAACAAATAGTTAGTCAGTTGAGCTGCCTCTTTTATTTGTTTCAGAGTCCCCTGATGAAGAGCCTGTTTGGCTAAAAATGCATTGGGCATATTGTAATGAACCTACTTTGATGTTCGTTTCACCTATTAATATTGGCATAGTGATGAAATTAGATGATCAAGAGTAAATGAATTAAAAGAGAGGGATGTTTTCCTACACTGCAGTGCGACGGATAGGTGCGCAAGAGATGTGCCCATTCCGCAGCCCATCAGAACCACAGCTGCATGGTGCACACTCCACACAGGGTCTCAAAAAACTCTGCAACCCAGATTTAAGGTACATTGTTCAGCAGGCTTAACTTGGTCCCTGTATCTGGTCCACCCTCCTTTGGGTTCGGTCTGAACTGGTTACTTTGTTCCAGTCCTCTGAGACATGAAAATTACAGTTGGTGCTTGGTGCCTCCGGGTACTATTTTTATCTTGGTTTTTAAAATTGCATAATTCCAGTTTCACTGATTGGAGCTTTGTTGTTTTGCTCTCTACTCTTCTAAATTGGCATGATGTTTTTGCTATGTTATGTTTTCAATGTATTACTCTTTAAAGTGCTGCATTAATACTTTACACTTTGTATCTAAGATAGGTCTGACTGCTTTTGTGCCACATTAATAGAGGGTTAAACACAGTTTAATTTGGAGTTGCTTGTAGCTTGACTCTAACAGAAATTATGGTTGCTGCTTGAATAGGGGTACATCCCAAATAAATATTCAGTTCCTTTTGTTGAGATGAGTGTGGTGAGTTTCAGTTGAATTAGGAACCTACTTTGCTCCACTACTCACTACTCCCCTTGAGATGCTAAGGTATGCACAATAAAGTGGTGCCTCTTTGAATCCGTTTCCTAACCAAATTAGTTCCTATGGGGAATATTATGACTCTACAGGAGCACGCTAGAGTTGGGATGTTTGCTGAGAACATCTACAAGGAGTGGTGTGTGTCAACACCATTTAAAGATGTCCTTCATCATGTACATACTGTTAGTCTTGACTTCAAATATGTAGAGGTGATTTTCTCAGCTAGCAAGGGTCACATTATTATTAGGCCTGGGTGGTTAGTTCCAACAACTCTGCTTCACAAAGTAAGGAGAGGAGATTTTTCCCCGTCATGCTTGCCAACATTAAGTTTGTGAGCGTGAGTGAGGAAAATCCAATGCTAGACAGCTTCCTTCCATGATTTCTCAATGCGGGCGGTCGCGGATGGTCGCAGCTGCTCTCTTTGAGAAACCATCTATTTGCGTTTAGGAAGCTGCAGCTCAAGTAGATAATCTACTTGAGCAGCAGAAATAAGCAGTGCCCTCTTGCGCTGCAAATGGTACAGTTTGTGTATTTTTCCAGCTCTGGACAAACACCAGCACAAATAACCGCAGCGGATTTACCCAGAGACACGAAACACTATGCTCCCTTGACCGCAAATCAAAATTGAATTAATGCAGATGACGAAACTTGATTAAACATGTGATAATGCAAGGAAATGATGCTGATGTATTGTACATTTGGATGATTCTAAATTAGCCTTGATAAAGCCCTGGCTACATTTGCCGGAAAGGGCAAAACACGTGTCGGCTGTTCCCTTCTGTTCCACTAGAAACATCTAATGAAAATGACAAAGACTGCTTTTCTCTGTGGTTTTTGAAAAAACTCAACCGTAAAACCTCAAATGAGTGAAATGGAAAGAATAAAGTGCAAATAATAAAAATATCTTTCCTTACTACAACGAACCTGTACTGTGCTGTTTACAAAACAACAACATTGAAGACTAACCTGTTTATGGGGGATATTATATATTTTTTAAAAGGAGGAACCTTTGCTCAACAACTCTCTCCACCCAGCACAAATAATCAATGCAAATGGCATGACCTAACGCACTTGGTCGCTTGCCAAAATCTGCATAGCGCAGCAGAGTTTGTTTTTTTCACATTGGGAAATTCCATGTAGCAGAACTCCGCAAACTCTGCCCAGGCCTAATTATTATACACAAAGTTCAAAGTGTGAAGAATGGAAAACATATGCTAATGTACACTAACCCACAGCCACACTGAATAGGCCTGTAAACCTGTAAGACAGCATAGGTTTCTGGGGTATGACAGAGTAAGACAGGGCATGACATTAATCACTTCTAAAATTGAAAAAGGTTAGGCACTGACCTGCTTTCTCTGCCCAAGGTTACCACAATTGGCTCTGTACATCAGGTCCCTGGGCAAACAAACTGGAAAACCCATTGGAGTGATTTTGGGGGTCCCTAGAGGTCTGCATATGTGTGCTCTCTGCAGTGGCTACTACTTTGATTTGAAATTGTTGGCACAAATATTTTGTCCCTCTTAAATGCACTGTGACCAGGAATGCCCTTATGTGCAAAATCGAAGCTCTCAATTGTGGTCTAATGTAAGTTGTAAACAACCTTTACAACACAGATCTTACCATGCAGCAGTATTACCATGCAGCTTTAACAACACATATGTTTACAATGCATGTTTTTCCCATGCATTGCATGTATTTACTACATAGCAAAATTGTAAGTATATATATATATATATATATATATATATATATATATATATTCACTGAAAAAAACAGGTTTCACACCAGTTATAGTTAGCTGAACATTTTACTCATACAAAACCATTGAAATTCCCACGTTATAGTTACTTGGACTCACTAAAACTCACGCGCCCGCAATCCACTGCTGATGATGTCACATATTACATCATTCATGACATGGTCAGTGACATCACTGATGACGTCACTGATGACATCTCAAATGCCATGAATTCTGATTGTTTGACATTAATGCTGGTCCAGAGATAGTGTAAAGGTTTCATTGGCATACTTACCAGCCGCTTGCGCAATGTTAGATATAATTTACAAATGAATGTTATATCTTGTTTCTATTTAGGTGGCCTGTTTTTAGACTGTAGGTACAGAGAAATAATTTGTGCAGAGACACACATACTGCTTGCAGAAACAGAGATGGCAGATTACATGTAATATCGTGGACATGTGCCTAAGATCACACTGTGAGTGAAGCTTGATTTTAGAAGGATGTGGATGTATCAGCTTTAATGTCAAACATTGCGCACGCAGCTTGTAACTATGCCAATGAAACCAATACACAATCTCTGTATCAGCTTTAATGTCAAACATTGCACACGCGGCTTGTAAATATGCCAATGAAACCAATTCACTATCTCTGTATCAGCTTTAAAGTCAAACATTGTGCAAAAGTCTAGTAAATATGTCCCTCTTTATCTTATATTCCATCTCAATTGATACCATTCCTGAAATACTTTATGGATCTCCCACACCATTCCATATGGTTTTCTATCTGCTATTCCTATCCCTCTCCATACATTGACTGCTTCCACCCATGCTAAAGGTTGCACAAGGCGCTTCAAAAAAAGGAGCATATTTACAAGTCCAATGAAACCATTACGCAATTTCGAAACCAGCATTGAATCCAAGCATAAAAAACAATTTCTAAAGAAGTCTACCTTATAAACACACATCTAACATTATGGAAAACGGTAAACATATAATTCCTTAATTCACACAGACACTCACTATGATACCAGTCAAATATCTTTAAGCTCTCTATCTTTTTTAAAAGAATCGTTACTCACCTTTAAAAATGCTTTGGAAGATGTCAAACAGTGTCAGTCACAGTTAACAGATATTCTTAACAAGAATCTTTGAACAATGCTTCCTTCACTGGAGCCTTTCAATAATGGCACAGATTCTTTCTCATTTCAGAGCCATAGTCTTGTACATAGCCAATAAAAATTGTTCCCACACAAATTCAAAACCAAACTGCACTTTTTAATTGGTTGTACATTTCAAGACTTTGAAACTCACATAACATTCACCCATCCCCCCAGTACTCACTCACCAAGTAACCATGGTAACTCCCTCTTAAACCAGCATACAGTTCACAAGTTCAGCATACTAAGTTGCAAAACAATCCTTCAAGGTTGTTTGACCTTTCAATCTACTAGCTAATGAAATGCAATGTTTCTTTAAATGACTTTTTCTCAACCATTGTAATGACTTCTTACAAAAAAAAGCATGCACCCTAATTTTAAGTGGAGATTTTTAACAAAGCACCAATCATTTCTGGTTATTCAACTGCACTGATTCCCAAGCACTTTTTTTCATAATCAAACTGCCATTTCATTTCCACAACTCATCTGACTAGAAGCACATCCACCTTCAAAATGAAAAAAAGTCTGGTTTGTGGGTCATAGCTATGTCTACTGGAGTCAAAATTACGCAGCTAACAGAGGTATTTACAATCTTGATTTACCAAATGTGGACATTGTATGGATTGGACAGAGAGGATTGAGGAGTCCCCAATTGATACCATTGGTAAAATCCTTTATGCATTTACCACACCATGACCTTATAATTGTGCACTGTGGTGGAAATGACTTGGGCACTTCGATTGGGGTAGGTCTGGAATTGCTTTTAAAGGACATCTTTGGACAATTTATGTCACTTTTTCCAAAAACTGCCTTGGTATTTTCTAATATATGCCAAAGCAAAAATGGAACTGGTCGGGGGGCGTGGCTTCGAGGGCGAAGATGGCGGACGCGGCTCTGTAGAGCTCCTGCCAGCCCGTTCTTTATCCGCTAACTTATCCTGGCCCTACCTCTTCTTCCCCCATCTCAGCTAGTGCAGGAGTTTCCTGGAGTCCAGAGGATCCCGGTGGTGTGCTTCATTGAGCTCCGGGCGCCCGCTGGCGCGACAATCGAGGGCCGTCATTCTGGGCCTACTTGCCGCGTGGTGAGCCGGGGCCTCGATTTTTCATCCTCCCGCTGGTGGCGCCACGGGACCGGCGGGGCCTCGGTCAACTTGGCCCGCGCTGTCGGGGCGGATTCACTGGAGCCGGAGTCAGGGGCTTGTGACCGTGCCCGGCAGAGAGTGGTCCCGGCTCGTCGATGGAGGGGACCTCCAACATATCCTGATTGCCCCGTCTTGTCTCTAGCGGGGCTGCGGTGGGCCCGGGGACGGAGGATCCGGCGGTGGACCCTGGCCTGGTGGCCCCGGCGCCTTGGTGGACGGAGGAGTCCCCTCCCTCGCTCCAGGGTCTGCTTTCTCTCCCGACGACGTGGGAAGGCCTGCACCTGTAGCCGTCCCTCCAGTGACCCGTAGCGGATTCTTTCCATCGGCCCACCCCGTCGGCGGCCATGACGAGGGGCAGAGGCGGCCACACCGCGGCCACGACGGGGCCCATGGACAGGTTTGCTGGCCCGGGGAATGGTGCTGGAGCGGCCGGGGGGAGTCAGACGGCCGGCCCGGACAATGCAGCGTTGCTCACGGCCATCACGCAATCCCGGGACATGCTGGACGCGAAGATCGGCGCGGTGGGCGCCGACGTGATGTTGCTGCGCCAGGACCTCCGCAATGCGGTGGCCCGCATCACAGAGACAGAAACCCGGGTCACGACGGTGGAAGGCGATGTGGGTGCCCTGAAGAAGAGGGTCGCCGATCTGGAACAGACGCAGCGGGGCCTAGCGCTCCGAGTGGAGGACGCCGAAGGGCGGGCACGGCGAAACAACCTCCGCTTTGTGGGCTTTCCGGAGGGGTGCGAGAAGGGGCCTATGGACGTCTTCCTTTCCCGGTGGCTGGAGAGCTGGCTGCTCCCGGACATCCTATCGAACTGTTTTGTGGTGGAACGAGCCCATCGGGCCCTGACACAGAAGCCTCCGGCTGGAGAGCGGCCTCGCCCGATCATAGCCCGCATCCTGAACTACCACGACAGAGATGTCATCCTCCGGGAGGCGAGGCTCAAGGACACCCTGCAGTTCGATAATTGCAAAATCATGATTTTCCCTGACTATGCAAAGTTGGTTCAACAGCAGCGACACTCCTTTCTGGCGGCCAAGGCCAGACTCCGGGGCCTGAAACTCCAGTACTCCCTGCTATACCCGGCCCGCCTTCGGGTCATTTTCAACTCAAGGACCCACTTCTTTGATACCCCGGAGGCCGTCTTTGCTTGGACCGACGAGGCGGTCCGGCTTCGCCCACATGTTCAGCCGGGGCTCCACGCCGGCTCTTCCCGCAGTTCTTCTCAGGAGCGGGGCGAACAGCCGGCCAAAGGGAAGCGGCACCGCAAGTCCCGATCGAGGCGGAGATCCCTGTCTCGGGACCCTCTCTTGGGCGACACGCAGCCGGAGACAGATCATTCTGGCAGGGGGTCGTGACTTCCAACGGCTGACCCTTCTACTGATATCTACTTCTCGCTTGGGGTCACCTGCTGACACGGCGGAGCGCTGTTCAACGATCCAGGCTGGATCTGGTGCAGTATTACTTGGCCTTTACGGGCCTCAGCTGGACTCATGTGGACCAATGCACTATATATGCGATGTTATTGCTGATGCTTATTGATGGAGGTGGGGGGGGGCATGTTTGGTGGGCTGCCTCCTGCTGTTGGGGTTGGGGAGGTTTGTGTTTTGGGGTGTGTGCTTGGTTAGTACTTGAGGGGTAAGTGGGATCCATTGGTATGCCTAACTTTTGGTGCTCTGTTTTGTGCCTTAACTACCGTATGCCGCGACAGGTACTTCATTGTTTCTTGAGGTATTGGGGTGGGGGTGGGGGGACGGGGTTGGTTTGGTGGTGTGTCGGGGGGGTTGGCTGTGTGGGGGATGTGGGGATTGGGGTACTGTTCGTTGGGGTGCACGTGATCTTTCTGACTTATGCTACTGTGGGGGTTGGGGCCTGGGCCAGGGGCTGGGGTGTGTGGGGTTTGCTGTATCGAGATGATGGCTGACGTCCCTTGCTTGGCGCCTTCTGGCGCCGCTATGCACATTCTTAGCTGGAATGTCCGGGGTCTCTTGGATAAGATAAAACGGGGGGCGGTACTACGCTGGGCCGAAAGGGATCTCGCAGACGTGCTCATGCTCCAAGAAACGCACATGCTTGGTACGAAGGCCCTAAGTCTCCAGCGCTTTGGTTTCCACCAGGTGTTCCATGCCGGGTTTGCCAGGGGCTCCGGGGGGGTGGCTATTCTTGTTCATAGGCGCCTGGCGTACACACACGAGCGCCAGTGGCTAGACCCCCAGGGGCGCTTCGTGTTCATCCAGGGGAGAGTTGGTGTGGAGCCGGTGGTGTTTGGGTGTGTGTATGCTCCCCCCCTCTGCAATGGGCTCTGGCTGAACGGTTATTCGCTTTATGGGCTGAACTCCCCGATTCTTTGGCGGTGATTGGCGGCGATTGGAATGATGTGGTGAATGTGGCTGTGGACCGGCAGCGGAGTCTTGGGGTGGCGCCTGTTCCCACTCCTACGCGTCTGGGCGCTATGTTGGATGTATTGGGTTGGGCTGATGTGTGGCGGCATTTACACGCGGAGCGCGGCGAGTACACTTACGTCTCAGCAGTTCATGGCTCCCTTTCGCGCCTAGACTATGTCTTCGTCCCACGGGCCTACCTTGCCAGAGTGAAGGGGGCGGCGATTCGGCCTCGCGGGCTCTCAGACCATTCCCCGGTGGCGGTCCAGATAGACCTACATAGACCGCGCCAGCCCTTCCGATGGCGGATGTCCACGTGGCATCTGCAGCGACCCGACTACTCCCAGCATATTCGTGGCACTATTGCCCAGTACTGGCAGGATAATCTAGATGTGGGGGTAGACGCGGTGACAGTTTGGGAGGCCATGAAACCCACGCTGCGGGGTGTCGATCTAGCATGGTGCTCGTCGGCTCGCCGGGCGCGGTTAGAGGGCATAGCCGCGGCGGCGGAACGGGTGGGGGAACTGGAGGCGCGCCACAGAACTGCGGCGGATGACATCTCCCTGCGACAACTCCTGCAGGCGCAGCAGACGCACTCTGCAATCCTATTGAATGAGGCTCGACAAGCGTGGCTGGCCACCCGTAGCTGGGTATATCAGTGGGGCGACAAATCGTGCAAGATGCTTCATCGACTATGTCAACAAACCCTGCAGCCTCTTACGCTCCCAGGCCTTGTAGACGCTGCGGGTGTGGCTATCACGGACCCGGCTACTCTGGCCGCAAGCTTTGCGCATTACTATAGGGGTCAGTACGCCTCCCGGGAGGCTCTTGCTCCCGCTGCCATCGCCGACTATCTTGCCTCGGTCCCCCCGGCTGCGGTGCCAGATGAGGTGCGGGACGCTCTTGACCTCCCCCTGATGGCGGAGGAACTTGGAGATGCGCTAGGTCAATTGAATGTGGGCAAAGCGCCTGGACCAAGCGGCTTCCCCAGTGAGTTCTATCGAAAATTCCATCTGCAGCTAGGGCCGCATTACTTGCGTGCATTGGAGGCAGCGCGTGGGCAGGGCCGCCTCCCGCCGGACTGGCGGCATGCTGAGATCGTTGTGTTCCAGAAGCCGGGGCGACCCCCGGACCGCCACGACTCCTACCGACCTATCTCCCTTATTAATTTCGAGGCCAAGCTCTTGGCCAAAGCACTCGCGAACCGCCTGCTTCCACACATCACTGCCCTCGTGCATCCTGACCAAGCTAGCTTTATGCCGCGCCGGGCGACGCGGCACAACATTCGGCGGGCGCAGGCGGCGATTGATGCTATCGGTGCCTCGGAGGACCAGGCGGCGTTGTTGCTGGCCGACATAGACAGCGCCTTTGACTCTGTCAGTTGGACCTTCCTATTCACTCTTCTACCGCTGTTGAACCTTGGCCCGACTTTCATCTCCTATGTCCGCTTGCTCTACACGGAGGTTACTGCCTCGGTGCGGATATCGGGGGCGGCCTCGGCACGATTCCCGGTTACCCGAGGCACACGTCAGGGGTGTCCACTCTCTCCCTACCTATTTGCGCTGGCCATGGAGCCGTTGGCTGCTAGGGTCCGCGCTGACGCGCTGTATCGGGGCTTCATCTGGGGCTCGGACCACACGGACCGCATTGCTTTATATGCAGACGACGTGCTCTTCTTTATGACCGACCTCCGAGTTACTGGCCCCCGGGTTCTAGAGTTGATGCAGGGCTTCGGCCAGGCGTCGGGACTCTATCTTAACCCGCGCAAATCGACTCTCTGGGTGCTGGGTGATGGCGCGATGGACCTTCCATGGGCAGCCTCCCTTCGGATGGCAGTGGAGGGGGTGAAGTACTTGGGAGTCTTTCTCTCTGCCTCGCCTACGGTGGCATGGGGCCGGAATATTCAGCCGGTCTGGGACCGGGTCCAGCTGGACATCAAAACGTGGACACGTATGCCCCTTAACATATATGGCCGTTCGGCCATCTTCAAAATGGTGGCCTTGCCTCGTCTTCTTTACCAGCTGCAGAACCATCCATACCCGATTGACCCGCAGTGGTTTCGCAGTGTTGACTCAGTGTTAGGCAGGTTCTTGTGGGCTGGAGGTGCCTCTAGAGTGGCGCTCCGTACGTGTTTCCTCTCTACCTACTGCGGAGGCTTGGCTACCGCGGATATGCTGTCCTACTATCAGGCCTCCCATCTCCTGGTGCTCAATGAGTGGTGGTATGGGGACCGTGGTGACCCGGCCTATGCCCTGGAGCACATTCTGATGGACGGCGCCTCTCTCCACACTCTGCTGTACTCGGCCAGGAGGAGACGGCTGCTCCCCCGCGTGACCCAGTTAGTGTTTGCCGTTTGGCGGAGGGCTCTACACCGCATGGGGTGGTGGGGCAAACTTACGGCGGAGACTCCGTTGTGGCGTAACGGCCTGCTGCCGGCGCTGGCGTCGCTGCAGGGCTTTGACGGCTGGGACACAATCGGGATTTCGTCCCTGGGGCATGTTCTCTCCGGCACCACTCTTAAATCCTTTCAGGAGCTCAGCACTGAGTTCGACATGCCCAGGTCCCAATTCTTTCGCTACCTCCAATTCCGCCACGCCCTTACTCCTAGCCTGGTAGGGCTGGAGCAGCTCCCAGACTTCAGTCCCATAGAAGCAAAGCTGTTTATGGGTGACTTGGGTGATAAAAAAGTCTCCCAGATCTACCGATCCCTGGTCACGCACTGCTCCCCCTCACTCCTGACACTGAAGGCCCTATGGGAAGCCGATGTCGGCCCCTTGGACGAAGACGATTGGCGCGAAGCCCTGGAATCCCCCCGGGGGACGGCCATTGCAGTCCGCCTCCGCTTTATACAATTTAAATATCTGCACCGAGCTTATTTTACGAGGGAGCGACTGTGGCGGGCGGGTCTGATTGCCAACCCGGAGTGTCTGCGGTGTGGTTCAGAGAGGGGCACCCTCCTACATACTGTATGGTCTTGTGAGCGATTGACTCGGTTTTGGGCTGGGGTTTGGGGTTGCCTGTCTGAAGTGCTGGGATGGGACTTGCCCCGTACACCCCGGTTGGGCCTTTTGCATGTGTTGGAAAACATTGGGGGCAACGGCTACAAGCGCCACCTACTGCTGTTGGGACTGGTGGTGGCAAAGAGGGACCTGGCGCAGGCCTGGAAAAGCGAACGAGCCCCTCCCCTTAGTGCATGGAAGGCAGGCCTGGACTTCATCATGGGACTGGAGCAGCCTGTTTTTGAGGCTCGGGGGTGCCCCCGCAAGCATTTCAAAATATGGAAGCGGTGGGCGGACTATAGGGGCCTCCCCCTCGACCCTCCCATGGACATGGACGATGCATTGCCTCAAGATGTGGACCCTGCACCTTAGGCCGCTGGCCGGCCCCACATATGTCCCTCTTCTATTCTGGTTGCTTAATAATCACGTGCACAGGGTTAGGGTGGGATAAGGGATGGGCAGTAGTTGGGGACTGGGGGGAGTTCTGGGGGGTTGGTGGGTGGCTGTGTGTTCTGAATATTTTGAAAATTGCTGTATACGAGGGGTTCGATGCTATGCCATAAATGTGCCTTTTTATACTTGCTGTTGACAATCTCCTCCTGATTGTGGAGGGCTGTGCCTGCATTTGCTTGACCCTCTAATAAAAATGGTTTTGAAAAAAAAAAATGGAACTGGTCCAACCAATTTTGTCCACAGATTGAGAAAGCAAGGAAACATGTAAATAAATCTGTTTCTGCTTACCTCAGAGACTATGGTATGGGTTCCATTTTCCACAACAACTTGCGTTACAACATGCAAGACATCTATAGGAGAGATGGTGTTCATTTTACAGATGAGGGGAATAGAGTTTTCCTCTTGAATATAAGACTCTGCATTGGTACCTACTAGAAGGTACAAAAAACACCCACTTAACACAACAGCTCTTTTACATTATTTTTTTACACTGTTTTTCCCCGTGGTGTGCTCAGGGTGCGCGTAGCAGAGCACGCACCTGGGAGCGCAGCCAGCACTTACCCCGCAAAAATGTAAGTCCTTCTAGGCCCCCCTCAGAAAACCTAGGGGGTCAGGGGGTGTCTACTCTGCCCCCTTTTAATCATTTTCCCCTTCCTTTTTCACCTCTTGTGTCTCGATTCTACCGGGACACAAGATGGCGGACTCTCCGGACTGTTTAGAATGTTGACAGACACCCGACAGCCACTCAGCTTTCTGCTCGTGCACTCCTGTAGAGCGCCCGGTGCGCTCCCCGGTACGCGCACCAGTGAGCGCTCGGAGGTGCCTGTAGATATATATGTGTTTTTTTAAGTTAATTTTCGTAAAAACCACTGAAGCAATTTTCACCAAACATAGCAAAGGCACATCTGCGTACCAGTCCCTACAATTTTGCCAAGTTTGGCGTAATTCCGTTCAGCGGTTCGGGCTGTAGATTTGTCAGACCGTACTATGGAAATTAACATGTGCAAACAGGACGGTATAACGCTCAGTAACACAGTCTGTAAAATAACCTTGAGGCAAATTTTGTTTTGCAGGATTTACACTGTTGTGGCTTTGTCTGAATGTATTCCTGTTGTGCTTTTTGTGTAAAACGAACAACATTTCTGTCCACATGCTTACCCAATCACTGTGTAGTGAAGTGCATCTTCAGTTTTAAAATTTTAATTTCCAGTGAATATATATATATATATATATATATATATATATATATATATATATATATATATATATATATATATATTCACTGGAAATTAAAATTTATATATATATATATATATATATATATATATATTCATTGAAAAAACCATAGGTTTCACACCAGTTATAGTTAGCTGGAAATTTTACTGACATAAAACCATTGAAATTCCCACATTATAGTTAGTTGGACTCACTATAACTTGCGCGCCTGCAATGCACTGCTGATGACGTCACATATTACATCACTCATGACATGGTCAGTGACATCACTCATGACATCACTGATGACACCATCCAGTGAATGTGTGTCTTTCTGAAAAATAAATATGTTTTATATATGTATATGTAAAGGTCGATGGAAGAATAAATCTATACTACTATTATAAAGAGAGAACTTGCACCTTTTGGCCAGGTAAACTCGGGAACCACAGCGCCAATCTACACACCCGATACATCTATGAAAATGTCAGGGTGTGTAGATGGACATAGGCTATATAAATAAATAAAAAATATATGAAAAAAAAATTAAGTTTGTAAACAAAATAGTCCCCTGAAAGTAGCACCAGCCGGGACCTAGTGCTGGCCGTGATGCAACGTGCGTGATGACAACGTGTTGGAGCTGCAGACATGGAGCTGCGGTGAAGTGAGGAGCGCGGGCGCGTCATGGCGAAGAGGAGCGGAGCGGCAGCTGAGGTAAGTAAACCTTAAAATCAGGGCAGGGGGAGTCGGAGCGGGAGGGAGTCGGGGCGGGAGGGGAGCGGGTGTGTACAGAGGGGCAGGCGGGAGGAGTGGGGGTGGGAGAGAGTCGGGACGGGTGGGGGTCGGGGCGGGAGCGGGTGCGTACGTTTTATTCACATGGTGTGCACAGGCTTCAAAAAGGTAGCCGTCATCCTGAAGGCTGGGGTGTGTAGTTGTCGGAGCGCTAGCAAATGGTTGCCTTGCATGTGTAGAGGAGCGGAGCGGCAGCTGACGCAAGTAAACCTTCAAATCAGGGTGGGAGGGAGTCGGAGCGGGAGGGAGTCAGGCAGGAGGGGAGCGGGTGTGTACAGAGGGGCAGGCGGGAGGAGTGGGGGCGGGAGGGAGTCAGGACGGGAGGGGGTCAGGCCGGGAGCGGGTGTACTGCCCCCAGCCCCTTTCTGCCCCAGGCAACGCTGGGGCAAGCTGCTAGTGTTTAAATAAGTGTCTAAATGGATGGTTTTTTTTTTAATTGATTGGTTAACTGGCTTATTAAGTGTATCTTAGTGAATACATATATTAGCGAGAAATGTTTAAATATTTAAATATATGTATTAGTGTTTCACTTTGTGTATAAGTGGCTGCATGGGTTTGTGAGTAGCTACATGTGTGTGTATATGGGTTATTAGATGTTGTTTTGAGTATCAGTATGAGTGTCTGTATGGTTTGGTGGGGCTATGACTTAGCACATAGATGCATCAATGACTGACTCTCTGTTTGTATGTGTTTTGAACACAACATATGTGCAGGACTGTATGGGTGGATGAGTGTGTATATGTGTGTGTTAGTGAGTGAATGACTGTCTCACTAGTGTCTTTATCAGTAACGAAATATGTTTTAATCTAGTATATGTGAGTATTGATGTATATAAGTGAGTATGTGTGAGAGTGAGAGATTGTAAGAGTTCCTGTTTAAATAAGTATGTGTTTCTATAAGTGATTGTTTAAGAGAGTAAGTATGTGTAAGTTTCCTTAGAAGTAAGGTGGTAGTGTGTGTATAGTTGTATATGCTAATAAATGGATGTTCAATAGTTTATTTGCATGTGTGAGTATGTGTGTGAGTAACTTTTGGAAGACTGTCGGTGTGTAACAGGATGTATATGTGTATCATTACATATGATGAGTGAGTATATGTATGAGTGACTATATAGAACTGTTGCTGAATGAGTGGATGTGTATATAGATGGTGGTATTACTGAATTGGTTGTTATAACTGGTATGGGTATCTCCATTTTTTTGAAAATGTTAGTTTCTATTTTTGAATATGTGTTTCAAGGGTTACATTACACTGAAAGGAGGTCTGTCACTCTGTCACAAGGATGGTGTCATGAGTGATGTCATGAGTGATGTCACTGACCATGTCATGAGTGATGTAATATGTGACGTTATCAGCAGTGCATTGCAGGACGCAAGTTATAGTGAGTCCAACTAACTATAACGTGGGAATTTCAATGGTTTTATTTCCAGCTAACTATAACTGGTGTGAAACCTATGGTTTTTTCAATGAATTTAATAGGTGTTTTAAATGCTAATTCCTAACTATAACTGGTGTGAAACCTATGTCTTTTTCAGTAAATTTCATAGGTTTTTAAAATGCTAATTCCTATCTATAACTGGTGTGAAACCTATGGTTTTTTTCAGTGAATTTCAAAGGTTTTTTAATAGCAAATTTCTATAGCTATGAAATTTAATATTTTTTATATAAGACCCACCTTACTTTGGAATTGTTGATTTCAATCTGTGGTTAAGAAAATAATAACACATTATAGACCACTATTAGCAAACAACAAAGGAATGACAATAAACAAACAATATAAACACTAGTTTACAACATATCTAAGTTTACATCACAGCAACTATATAACAAGGAGTAAGACAGAGAAAAACAGCTAGACGGAGTAACACAAAGAGACAGACAGAGTCAGACAAAGAAACAGGTAGAGAGAGTCAATCATAGAGAATGAATAAGACAGAGAGAGTGTATAATATGTTGTAAGACAGAGAAAGGATGTAATAGGGAGAGGGAGTAAGTCAAAGAAAGGGAGAAAAAGAGTAAATCAGAAAAAGGGTGTAACAGGGTGTAAGACAGAGAGAGGGTGTAAGAAGGGAAGAGGATGTAAAAGAGACTTAAGCAGAGATAGCCTATAAAAGGGATAGAGAGAGGGTAAGCTTGAGAGAGGGTGTAAGAGGAAGTAAAAAAAGAGAGGTGAGGCCTGTCCAGAAGCGCAGAGAAGGTGAGGCCTGTGTCTAAGAATGCAGTGAACTGGACTTCATGAAGCCTCTCCCCCACTGCATTCTTAGACACAGGCCTCACCTACTTTGCTCCCCTGGACAGGCTTCTCTCCCACTACACTCTTGAACACAGGCCTCGCCTCCTCTGCACCCCTATACAAGCCTCACCTCATCTGCAACCCTGAACAGGCTTCACCTCATCTGAACCCCTGGACAGGCCTCACCTCATCTACACCCCTGGACAGGCCTCACCTCATCTACACTATTTATTCCTTCTCAAAAATGTAAAAACCATTCATTTGCCCCAAAATCGTTTTTCGCATCACATTTAAGAAACACAGCACAGGTCCTATGTACAAGCATACAATTTCACTACTGAAACCTCACTATTTCACAGAAGACAATTCCTCTATCTTGCATATGTTGATATCGAGCATTTCCAAAAAACATGCCACAAACCAACAAGAAAGAACCTCAATCTGCTTCCTAATATGAGGTAACGCAGATGACATCATTCTAAAAGGTTCAAATATATTTATTTAATGAGGCAAACACTATTAACTCCTTCTCAAAAATATAAAAGCCATTCATTTACCACAAAATCGTTTTTTAAATAACATTTTAGAAACACAGCACAGGTCCTATGTACAAGCATTCAATTTCACTACTGAAACCTCACTATTTCACAAAAGACAATTCCTCTATGCAGCAAAATGTTTTAACCAAGCATTATCAAAAAACATGACACAAACCAACAAGAAAGAAGCTCATTCTGCTTCCTAATCTGAGGTAACGCAGATGACATCATTCTAAAAGGTTCAAATATATTTATTTAATGAGGCAAACACTATTAACTCCTTCTCAAAAATATAAAAGCCATTCACTTTCCCCAAAATCGTTTTTTAAATAACATTTTAGAAACACAGCACAGGTCCTATGTACAAGCATACAATTTCACTACTGAAACCTCACTATTTCACAAAAGAAAATTCCTCTATCTTGCATATGTTGATATCAAGCATTTCCAAAAAACATGCCACAAACCAACAAGAAAGAATCTCAATCTGCTTCCTAATCTGAGGTAACGCAGGTAACATCATTCTAAAAGGTTCAAATATATTTATTTAATGAGGCAAACACTATTAATTCCTTCTCAAAAATATAAAAAACATTCATTTACTCCAAAATCGTTTTTTAAATAACATTTTACAAACACAGCACAGGTCCTATGTACAAGCATTCCATGTCACTAGTGAAAATCTCAATTTTACACAATACAATTCCTCTATGCAGCAAAATCTATTTACCAAGCATTATCAAAAAACATGACACAAACCAACAAGAAAGAAGCTCATTTTGCTTTCTAATCTGAGGTAACGCAGGTAACATCATTGTGAAAGCTTCAAATATATTTATTTAATGAGGCAGACACTATATATTACTTCTCAAAAATATAAAAGCCATTCATTTTCCCCAAAATCGTTTTTTAAATAACATTTTAGAAACACAGCATAGGTCCTATGTACAAGCTTTCAATTTCACTACTGAAACCTCACTATTTCACAAAAGACAATTACTCTATGCAGCAAAATGTTTTAACCAAGCATTATCAAAAAACATGACACAAAGCAACATTAAAAAAACACAATCTGCTTCCAAATCTTCTCCATAGAGCATACAAGTCTCTATCTAAATTAAATGAATCATTACTTACCTTTACAAATGCTTCGGGAGATTGAGAACAGTGCCACACATTTTTCTTTAGCAGAGCAAAAGGTATGCACTCAAGACACTGCAACCATGACTGGCACAGATTACAGGGGAGATTACAGGAGATTACAGGACACTCACCTTGACACGCCGACTCGCAGCAGGAGAAGCCGCCACCGCCGAGAGTCACCCTGCCACAGAGACCCGCGCTGCCGCTCCGGGAACCACAACACCCGGCAGGCCTCGCGGCGGCACATTGAGTGACGCGCACAGGCAGCGCAGGCAGCGCCGAGGGCACCATAAAGAAGGGCGAACCCCCGCGGCGCGGGGGAGATTACAGGAGATTACAGGACACTCACCTTGACACGCCGACTCGCAGCAGGAGAAGCCGCCACCGCCAAGAGTCACCCTGCCACAGAGACCCGCGCCGCCGCTCCGGGAACCACAACACCCGGCAGGCCTCGCGGCGGCGCGTTGAGTGACGCGCACAGGCAGCGCAGGCAGCGCAGAGGGCGCCATAAAGAAGGGCGAACCCCCGCGGCGCGGGACGCGAGCGGGACGCCCAGGGCTAAGCCCGGGCAAAGGGCGGGCCCTCTGTGGCCCTCAGAGGCCTGAGGTGCCTGGCCTGGGCCAGAAACCCTGCCTGACTGCTATTAGCTCATGGACAGTGGGTCATCAGAACTGTAAGTTGGCTAACCATTCATGTTACTTACTACCGTGAGCCATTAGGTTATTGACATTCCGAGATTGGCAGTGTTATTTGCCAACACTTTCTTCTGCTTTATTGTTGGGTATTTATAGGGTCAGACATGAATTGCCCAGAGACCAGAAGCATGGCAGCTGCAGGAATAAAGAAGCTGACTGGTACCCTCGATGATTTTATCGTTCGCACCCATGCCTTAATTGATGAAGGGATTATACTCATGGACAGAAGGGTGTCTCAAGATTTAGCCATGGCTAGGCGTTCCTCCTTGGGTCCTATTGCTCAAGCCTGCACTCCTAATAGTGTATCTGTCCCGAACACTCTTGCAATGGTACACAAGGATGGGGGCTATAATGCTCTAGGTTCCCAGGAAGGCCTGGAGGCAACCCCTAATCTCTCTTTGCTAGTGGATAGCGGCCCAGCTGAAAATGAGACTGAAAACCTATCCACAGCTAGCGCTTTAAATCAAAGGGGTATGAAAGAGGGGGCAATTCCTAAACAAAAGACTAATAAACAAAAGATCATTAAATCCACCATTCGCAAAGGGAAAAAAGCCCATATTAGCAAGAATCAAGATCCAACCAATCTAGATCCGGCGCCCTTGAATGTGAGCAGCAATCCAGTTGCTCATACTAATGACACTAGGGGAGGGCACCAGGCCAACGTCGGCCTACCATTAAGTCTCCCAGGCGAAACTGTTTTAGATAGCAGCTTGGAGGAAAGTCTGGAACTAAGTGGTGTAGTAAACAACCAAGTTAGAGGTAGTGAGGACAGTAGTAGCCTGAGCATGGTTAATAATAACATCTTTGAGATGCTAAAAATTCTTCTCGAACCCATCGAGGTTAGGTTACGCTGTTTGGAAACAATACTAAAAATATTCATAAAGATATAAGTGCCCCTAGCTTCAACTTGAATAATAAAGTTCCACATGTAAAAACTATAACGAACAGGCCACCCGTAGCTGCTAAAAGTGTCCCTACCACTAATCAACCGCCAAAAACTATACCAACACTTAAAACTCCCGCCCCAACTGATAAAGTAGTGTCAGTCCCACAAACTCCTAAACTACAACAGGACAAAGATAACCCAGAAAAAAGGGAGGTGCGTAGAAATATACACTTACCCCAAAAGCTGCACCGTATGTTGTGGTTCTCACTGGAGTCCCTCAACTAGATGCAAAATCAAACGAAAATAATGGGGGACTTGTAAATAAAATTATCCACTGGCTGAATGATAACTACCCTCTCCCGCCAGCTATCAGAAGTAATATTCTGATGAATGAAAGGGCTCCATGGATTGGGTATAATAAAAAAAGGGTACACGGCGATTGTGTGGTGATAACATTTGAGAACCCACGCACTGCCGAATATATCACAACGAGGCCCCCAAGAAACCATGGTCTGTCCATTGTGGCCAGGGCACTATCTTATTTTTACCCTGAGGGTGAACACCCGGATAACAGGTGGAGTTGGACTAGGGACAACCGGCACCAAGGAGGTAATAATGGTCAGGTTTTTGACACCAACCATTATAACACACAATGGGGAGGGAGGCATGAATATGGTTGGAATGTAGTGAAACATAGAGGGAGGCCTCCTTACTTCCATCCACAAAGTTATGACCCAGGATGGTTTGGCAATCTGCAATTTCCTCCGATCTTTCCGTGTTATAACCGGTTTGATTGTTTGGAAGCGGTGGATTGACTCCCCAAGACAAAAGAAGAGGTTTTTAAGACAACTAAACCTGTAGACTTGGGGTTGATAAACCTTTTGGGGTGTGAGGAGACACATGAAATTCGAGTGGTGGACGAGATTACACAAGGGAGTCAGGGTAGACAAACTGGGGTTATTGCAGAAGCTCTACCCATAGAAGAATATTGCAAGGTGGCCTTTTGGAATGTGGCAGCTTTAAAACAGAAAATTTCCAATCCATCCTGGGATGATGTTATTACTGATGTGGGCATATTAGCTTTACAAGAAACTTGGGCCACCGCACTGATACACCTCAATGGCTATAAAACTTATTTTACCCCTGCGGTGGGGGGCGCACACGGAAGACCCAAGGGAGGATTGACTGTGTATATATCTAACCTGTTAGTTTATGATAAGATATCCTTTTCCCCTGGATCCAGTTACTACCAGAAATAGTGATAGACACAAGGAAGGGTCCAAAGATTGTTCTTTTTAATTTTTACAATAACTGTTTAAGTAGCATGATTAAGGATGTACTTGTCACTATAACTGCAGACATACAGCATGAATTTGATATAAAAAAGGGGTGAAGTTATGGTACTATGGGGGGGTGATTTTAATTGTACTCTGTGTAAAAAGGGTCAGAAGGGTATTTGCGGCCTGATGTTGGAACAGGATATTAATTTGACGCATTTTGAACATACCCTACTAGGTGACTCATTAAATGAGATGATTTTTAATTTTGATTTTGGGTTTACAAATGAGTTAGCCCACCACACAATACCATTTGTTCCAACTTTTGTGGGGCGGGGGCTTCGTCTATTATTGATTTTAGTTTGTGTACACATAGCTCTGCGGGTAGATTGATTAGCTCTAGTATTATGGACTTACCATTGAGTGACCACTACCCACAGGTAGTAAAAATGGAGAACCTATTTGCTGCACCCGATCATATAGTAGGTTCCAAGCATATGGTGCAGGATGTGAAGCTAGGTACCCAAAATGGTTACAGCCTTAAATGGAGTAGAGTGGTCCCGGTTGATTTTTTTGTCCAAACTACTGAATAAGTGTATGAGTAGCTTTTTGATCTGTCTGAATGAACATGCAGAGAGTAATGAAATCTTAACCCATTTTAATATCATCTCTACCACAATTAGGGAGGCGTTGTGGGTTGCAAGGGAAAACTCCCTAAAGTCTAATAGGAAATGGTTTGACAAGAAGTGCACTAAAGCCTTAACAAAGCTTAGACATACGATTCACAATAGACCACGGGATGTAACCCTAATTAGAAATTTGAGGAGGGACTATAACATAGTACTGAAGGACAGGAAGGTCTCGATAAAAAGGGAGGCCTGGGACGAATTATGTGCAGCGTCACAATCAAAGGATCCGGCTGCTTTTTGGAGGGTTATTAACACTCCCCTCCTAAATGAAAAAAAGGCACGCATGGAAATCGCCGTTCCAGAAGATGAGTGGGTGGCTCACTTTTCCTCCCTTTATAGGGCTGTGGAACCAGTCCTTGATACAGGCCAGGACCCTACGCTGTTAAATTTAGACACATCTAAAGTCTTGGTTGTAACCCTTCCTGAAGTTCTTGCGAGCTTGAAGGCAACTAAGGGGGGTAAGGCGGCTGGACCAGATGGTATACCAGCAGACCTCTATAAGGCCAACACCGAATTATGGGGGCCATTGCTAGTCCAGCTTTTTAATGTTGCCTTGGCAAAAGGTCTAATTCCTACTTGGTTTACATCGATTATAGTCCCAATGTTCAAGAAAGGTGACAGGCAGAATTGCACGTGACACAGGCCAATTTCTTTACTGGACTCTTCCATAAAAAATCTGGGGAGAGTGGTTTTAGTTAAGCTGCAAAGCTGGGCAGAAGACAATGGGGTGTTAAGCGATTTTCAATTTGGGTTCCAAAGGGGTTTAGGGACTATAGAGCAAGGATTGAATTTGTTTATCTTGCAACAGATGTATATAAGGGTTGAAAAACAACGTCTATACCTCACTTTTGTTGATTTATCGTCAGCTTTTGACTGTGTATCACACAGTAAATTGTGGGCGATTATGGCCGAACTGGGGGTAGACAATGCTATTATATGCTTCTTGAGAGATCTATATTCCGGGGCCACTGCAAGTGTCCGACATGGGAAAGATGGAGAATGCAGTAGACAATTTGGGATTGGTCGGGGTGTACACCAAGGGTGCGTTTTAGCCCCCTTTTTATTTTTGTTATACATAAATGGTTTGGAGAATCGCCTTGTGCAGGAGGGTAGGGACATGCATATGGTGGGTGGGAGGCCTGTCCCTGCCCTGATGTATGCTGACGATGCTGTTTTGATGGCACGCACCCCAATGGCACTACAAACTTTGGTCACATCTTTTAATAGTTTCATGCTTGGCTTAGACTTGAAAATTAATTGCTCCAAAACCTTGTCTATGTATTGTGGGTCAAGAACAAGCAAGCATCTGATGCCAATTTTTATAAATTCCGATCCCTTACAAAAGACCTCCACCTTCCCATATTTGGGAATTTTGTTTCATGAAAGCGGCTCATGGACTACTGCAATTTATGCTAGATCTCTGTTATTTTCCAAAACTATCATGGCCTTACAATGTTTTATGAAAAAATTAGGAAAAAACCCATAAAGGAAATTTTAACTATTTATAAGGCGACTTGTTTAGCTGTAGGTACCTATGGATCAGGTTTGTGGGGTTACTCAAACATTAGTTCAATGCAAACTATGGAAAACAAGTTTTTACGTTATATCTTGTCCGTGCCTGAAAGTACTGCGACTCTGATATGCCACGCTGAATTGCGAGTGCTTTATGTTACTGATACGATTAAGATTCAGCCAATTCTTCTTTGGCACAGGGTTTGGACAAACGATGAATGTGTGGTCAACCGGGCCATTTTAAAGGACATTTTAGCATTGGACAACATTAAAGATTTCAAATGGATACGTTATGTCAGAAACTTTCTCGAAGAATTAAGCTGCCCCCAATACTTTGAGGATCCGTTATCAAGAAGAGACCTGAAAAATTTGTGTATTGCCTATCTCAGGGACAAAAGATATTTAGAGGAGGCGAGAAAAAAGACTGTTTCTGCCCATCAGGACATTTTATGTGGAGAGAAACTACAGCCATATTTATCATTGTATATGTCCAACCATGAACGTTTCCTTTTAACCCGGTTTAGACTTAACATTGTTTTTAGGTTATTATCTTGTTGGTCAAAAGATCTATGTTTTTGTCCATGTGATGATGTGTCCCCACAATCTGATATACATATTTTATTCTTTTGTAAATTTTATACTTTTTTCCGAAAGAAACTTATCATCCCTATTCTTAAAGATTTAAATGTATACAGATGTTGCGTGGAGTTTTTAGAGTGTCAGAAAATGGAAACTGTTTTTATGGTAGTCTCACTTGCTGAATTTTTTAAATCAGTTTTTAAGTGTCGTAAATCGATTCAAATGAATTAATTTTTTATGTTGTATATATGTACTTAATTTTGGTGCTTTTCCTCTGTGTGATTTTATATAATGACTACTTGACCCCTTTGTAAATTGTACCTTTTCATGCTACTTTTATGGTTATTCTTTGCTTTTTAACCGAATAAAGTATTTGAATCTGAATCTGACTGGCACAGAAAACCTCTAATTGTACACACATATGCCTCATTTCAACCAATCAAAACTCTTCCCTCACTATTTTCAAACCAACACCCTTCCCCCCTCAGCCCTTTCTACCTGTTACCATAGCAACTCCCTCCTTACTGAACTCTCAGGTTCAAAAGTTTATTCTACAATGTTGCAAATGAACTCAGCAAGGATGTTTGACCTCTCAATGCACCAGCTTATCGGTGCAATGTTTCTTTAGTTGACTTTTTCTTAACCATTCAAATTTCTTCTTTCACAAAACACAACCATGCACCCTAACTTTCAGTTTTCAACTATCTGAATCCACCAATCATTGCTTGTGATTCAAGAGCAGTGAAACTCCACAATTATTTTTTTGTAAACTCCTACTGTTCCAACTGCCATTTCATTCCCACACTTCATCTGACTGCACCAGAACCTTCTCTCACCATGTATTCTGTCTGGATTATTGGACATAGCTACATCCACTGGGCTCAAAGGTATGCAGCTAGCAGAAGTTTTCACAACCTTGATTTACCAAATGTGGAAATCAAGTGGATTGGCCAGAGAGGATTGAGATGTCACCAATTGATACCATTGGTGAAAACCTTTTTGCATATGCCAAACCCTGACCTCTTAATTGTGCACTGTGGGGGAAATGACTTGGGCACTTTGACTGGGGTAGGTCTGGAAATGCTTTTAAAGGACCCCTTCGGTCAATTGATGGCACTTTTACCACAAACTGCCTTGGTATATTCCAATATATGTCAGAGACAGAAATGGAACTGGTCCAACCAATTTTGTCCACAATTTGAGAAAGCACGGAAACATGTGAATAAATCTGTTTCTGCTTACATGAGAGACTATGAAATGGGTTCAATATACAACAATAACTTGCCTTACAACATGCCAGATATCTACAGAGGAGATGGTGTGGACTTCTCAGATGAGGGGAATGGAATATTCCTCCTAAACTTAAACTGTGCATTGGAACCTACTTGTACGTACCTAAATCAGCCACAGAACCCAAAAGCTCTTTTCAGGGCTACCCTACCTCTGATCACTCAAAATGATTACCTTATTCTAACTTTCTTCACTATTTTTTTGTTGCATATATGTACCTCCTAAACTCCCCTCAGAAAACCTAGAGGGTCAGGGTGTGTCTGCCGTGCCCCCTTTTACCCATTCACAATGTTGTTTGCCTCCATCTTGTGTCTCAATTCTACCGAAACACAAAATGGCGGACTCCGGTAGCGCTCCCCGTGCACCTACCTGTGCGCGCACCGGTAAGCGCTCCCAAAAAATGTGGGAAGTTAATTTTCTTAAAAACCACTGAAGACACTTTCACCAAATATAGAATAGGCCCTACTACATAGCAGTCCCTACCATTTTCCCAAATTTGATGGTATTCTATTGAGCCGTTTAGGCTGTAGCCCTGTCTAAATATCCTGAGGTAAATAACATGACAAAAACACATATGAACGTGTTAGAATTTACAACCAATTAAAATGTTACTTACATTTTGTACTTTTATGTGCTGACATTTGATTGGTTATGTACATAAATATATATGAAAAATGAGAGGGAAACACAGCCATTTTGACTAATACTACCTGAGGTACATTTGAAAAGAATTTTCACAGAAAACTTCAACTGTTTTGAAAAAGGTAAGTTGTTAATTTGGAAGGGAAACTATGTTGTGCACTTTAAGTTAATTTGGGAAAACGTTTTCTGATAGTTATATACCGTCCCTCTGTAATAGTTATAGATTGAGATATGCTTCTCTGTTATAATTATAGATTGAGTTAGGCTTCTCTGGTATAATTATGAATTTAATTAGGCTTCATCACATGCACTTTTTAATAGTTCTACTTCCTGCCTGAAACCATACACTACCCACAAATTACTTCACTGTAAAAAACTCAGAAGTACCTGTCTGAACTTAAACCCAAAAGTACCCTAACTCTACTGATATAGTTATTTTTTATGCAATTTACAGAAAGAAAATGGAAGGAAAACAACAATCAAATGTTATTCCTTTCGAAGTAAAGGTTGAAAATACAGAAGAAAAAAAAGATGAATTGGATTTCATGGATGAGTGACTCTTTGGACCAACAATTATTAGACTGTTTGGAACAAATTGAATCATGTAATAATAATTATGAGGACATTCCGGACAATATAATGTTGGAAGTTTTATTACATTTTTAAAAAGAATCAGAAGAATACATTTATATTTAATAATTGAAAATAGTTTGAGACATTATTCATTTTTATATGTAATTCATGAAGTACTACCAAAATGATTATAATATAAACTGAGACTTATAGTATACTGTGCAACCTTTTTGTGTTACATAGTAAGTTTGCTCATAGTTACTTCCTTTCTCCCACTATATTATCTACAATATGTATTTTACATCTCTTTTTCATCATAAGGGAGCAGGATAGACTACCCATGATCCCCTAGGCCTTCTCAGGGAGTGCTTTAAGTATCTGTTTCTGCTTTCCTGACAGACTATGGTATGGATTCCATATACCACAATAACTTCTGTAACAACATGCAAGATATCTACAGAGGAGAAGGTGTACATTAAATTTAAGTCTCTACATTGATACCAACACGTAGGTACTTAAATCAAAAAGAAAAAAAAACAACAAAAATATATATTTTTTTTAAACAGCTACTTTTTTAAAAACTGTCATTCTTTTTCCCCATGATACGCTCCCCGGTATGCTCCCCGGTGCGCGTACCGGGTGCTCCCCCCCGCAAATCGAAAATGTTTGCCTTTTTATGGCCCCCACATCAAACCTAGGGGGTCAAGGGGGGTCTACCCTGCCCCCTTTAGGTCATTTCCCCCTTTGTTTTTGCCACCTCTTGTGTCTCAATCCTACCGAGACACAAGATGGCGGCTGCTCCGAACTGTTTGGAATGTTTACAGACACCCGAGAGCCAATCAGGTTTCCATACGTGAACTCGCGTAGCGTGCTGATACGCGCCCCGGTGCGCGTCTGTATGCATGTATGTATGCATGTGTCTTGTAAAGCGCACTGCTGCCCTGAGGCGTTGTGGCCACACCACTCACACCGTACCGGGGCACGCTTATAGATATAGATATATATATTTTTTTGAACCTATCCACTGGAGCACATATCTTGAGACATAGCAAAGGCACATCGGGCTACCAGTCCCTACAATTTTGCCAAGTTTGGTGAAAATCCATTCAGCCGTTCGGGCTAAAAGTGAGGTTGACCGCCCTATGGAAATTAACATGGGGAAAACACGTTTTGGGACCCCCCTTTTATCTCGGCCCCCGCTTGACGAATCCCCCCCAAACTTCCAGGGAAGGACCGGAGCACCACGAGGCAAATTTGAGGTAATTTTCAGGCAGATTCCTCAACCGGCGCCAAAGTTGCGATTACCCTATTGAAAATAATCTTAACTAGGTAATATATATATATATATATATATATATTCACTGAAAAAACCATAGGTTTCACACCAGTTATAGTTAGCTGGAAATTTTACTGATATAAAACCATTGAAATTCCCACGTTATAGTTAGTCGGACTCACTATAACTTGCGCGTACAATGCACTGCTGATGACATCACTCATGACATCACTGATGAGACCATCCAGTGAATGTGTGTCTTTCTGAAAAATAAATTTGTTTTATATATGTATTTGTAAAGGTCGATGGAAGAATAAATGTTTAAATAAGTGTGTAAATGGATGTTTTTTTAAAAAAAATTGGTTGGGTAACTGGCATATTATGTGTTGTGTTTTGAAGACAGCATATGTGCAGGACTGTATGGGTGGATGAGTGTATATATGTGTGTGTTAGTGAGTGAATGACTGTCTCACTAGTGTCTTCATTAGTAACGACATATGTTTTAATCTAGTATATGTGAGTATTGATGTATATAAGTGAGTATAGTATATATAGTGAGAGATTGTAGGAGTTCCTGTGTAAATAAGTATGTGTTTCTATAAGTGATTGTTTAAGAGAGTAAGTATGGGTAAGTTTCCTTAGAAGTAAGGTGGCAGTGTGTGTATAAATGTATATGCAAAGAAATGGATGTTTAATAGTTTATTTGCATGTGTGAGTATGTGTGTGAGTAACTTTTGGATGATTGCTGATGTGTAACAGGATGTGTAGGTGTATCACTACATATGATGAGTGAGTATATGTATGTGTGACTATATAGAACTGTTGGTGAATGAGTGGATGTGTATATAGATGGTGGAATTACTGAATTGGTTGTTGTTACTGGTTTGGGTATCTCCATTTTTTAGAAAATGTTTGTTTCTATTTTTGAATATGTGTTTCAAGCGTTACATTACACTGAAATTAGGTCTGTCACTCTGTCACAAGGATGGTGTCATCAGTGATGTCATGAGTGATGTCATCAGCAGTGCATTGTACGCGCAAGTTATAGTGAGTCCGACTAACTATAACGTGGGAATTTCAATGGTTTTATATCAGTAAAATTTCCAGCTAACTATAACTGGTGTGAAACCTATGGTTTTTTCAGTGAATTTCATAGGTTTTTTAAATGCTAATTCCTAACTATAACTGGTGTGAAACCTATGGTTTTTTCAGTGAATTTCATAGGTTTTTTTAATGCTAATTCCTTTGTATATCGAGTTTCTAACCTTTTTTTTTTTACAATTTGCTGTTTTTTTTAAATATTCATTTTTTTAATAATTTTTTTCTTTTGCGCTCTGGGTGCGCGCTCCTGGAAGCTTTCAGCTAAGCTCTCCTGTAAGCTTCTCCGAGAGCTCATCTGAAAGCGCACCCAGAGCGCAACTGTCGTTTGTGAAAAAAAAATATGAATGAAAAGTTAATAATAATGCAAAACATTTCGTACCATACAAATAAAATTTGTTTTTTTTAATATTGAAAATGATTATGCATTTCTATTAAAGATTGATGACGTCACTTCAGCGCACAACGTACGTGCCCTCGGAAGCGCCTACGTGCGCGGCTCCTAAACGCACGCAAAAGCGCCTACGATCGCGCCACGTGTGCGCCCCGGAAGCGCCTACGATCGCGCCACGTGTGCGCCCCGGAAGCGCCTACGATCGCGCAGCGTAAACGCACCCGGAAGTGCACCCGAGCGCGCAGCGTAAGCGCGTCGGGTCATGTGACCCTAAAATAACACTTTTCATTGGTTGCTAACAGTTTTTTTTTACAATGAATGAAATCCCCACCCATTTCCTTCACTTCTTCTTTCACTTTTGTGACTGAAAGACCTGCTTTTTTGCTGCTCCTTTTTTCTTGGTTCATCATGGCTGCCAGATCATCCAGCAGTGAAGATGACTTCATTGATGAAGAGCCACCTACCCCAAAGGTGAAGGGACATTTCATTTGGAAATTTTTTAAGTTTCCAGAAGGCCAGAAGAAGGTGAATGCACCAAAAGTGGAGTGCAGGATCTGCAAAAAGGTCCTGTCACGGGGTAACCCCCTAAAGAAATACTCTTTTGGCAACTTCACGATGATTCGCCATGTGGAGACCAGGCACCCCCAGAATTTTGCCCGAGAAAGTGTCAGGGCTCTGGCACAGGAGGTTCCCTCTACATCAACAGGAGGAGCAACTTCTTCTGGAAGAGACCAATCTCAGGGGCAGGTAGCCAACATCCAACCTGCATTCAACCATGGGCTCGTCAGATGCAGATACTGCAATCAACTCCTCACCTATGGGGAGCAAAGTGTCCAGCTCATGGTTCGGGCATTAGAGAACCATCACTGCCCTTCCCACCCCTAATTTTTTTCTTTTCTTTTTGCTCCTGTTGAGCAGTTTCTATTCCCTGTTTTTGTTCCTCTTCAGTTAAAAGAAGAAAACCAAAAGTTCTTTTCAGAACTACCTCCAATTCTCATCAAAGAGCTATAATCTTAAAAAATGAAGAGTAAGTGAAATATAGTGCATTGATAATTGAAAGGAGAATGAGTAAGAAAGAACAGAAAGGTATGAGAGGTGAAAGGAAGTGAAGTAGGAGGACTGAAAGAAGGTGAGTGTTAGAAAAGAAATTTATGACACAGTGAATAAACTGGAGGCCTCATTTCTGAAAAGTGACGCATCGCTACGTGAAAATAGCGATGCGTCACTTATCTGGACGCACTCCTTATGACATTCCACATATGTCATATTTAATATATGACTAATCAATTCGCAAGGAGTTACAGATATGTCAGTATTTCTGACATATCTCTAAACACAAAAGTAACGCATTGCAGGAGTGCGTCACAAAAGTGACGCAACTCCAGTAATGTGTCCTTTCACATGGAAAAAGCACCATGTGAAAGGTTTGCTGAGAAGCAGGCGCAAGATTTTGGCGCAACTGCATCCTAAAAGTGACGCACTGCGTCATTATTAGCAAGCTTTTTGCAAGGAACACCCCCTCTGCATGCATTATACCTGACACTATTTTTTAAAAAGTGACGCATCTAGGTACATGGGTCACTTTTTAAAACTCTGCGCCATATTGTATCTGCATCAGGTATAATGTATGCAGAGGGGGCAATCCCTCGCAAAAAGCTTGGTAATAACAACGTACTGAAATCTATGAGATTTCCCTGCGTCATTTTTTGGATGCTATTGCGTCAAAATTTTGCGCCGGCCTCGCATCACTTTTATGTTTACACATATGTCAGAAATACTGACGTATCTGTAACTCCTTGCAACATGATTCGTCATACATTAAATATGACACATCTGGAATGTCATAAGGACTGTGTACAGAAAAGTGACGCATCACACCAACAGTGTAATAAAATGTGCCTCGTTGCACTATATTTAAAGGATGCAACAGCATCCTAAAAGTGACGCAGTGAAATCTCAAACATTTCACTGCGTCGCTATTACAAAGCTTTTTGTGGGGGAACACCCCCTCTGCATACATTATACCTGACGCTATTTTAAAAAGTGACGCATCTAGGTACATGGGTCACTTTTTAAAACTCTGCGCCATATTGTATCTGCAACATGATTCGTCATACATTAAATATGACACATCTGGAACGTCATAAGGAGTGCGCACAGAAAAGTGACGCATAACACCAGCAGTGTAATAAAATGTACCTCGTTGCACTATATTTAAAAAGTGACGCATCTAGATAGATGCGTCACTTTTTGAATATTGCATAACAATGCGCATTTTTTTACACCGCTGGTGCGTCACAAAAATTGACGCACAGGAAGCGCAAAACTAACAGCGCAAGGCCTTCATAAATATAGTCCTGGATTTAGGGGGTCAGAGGGGGTCTACTCTTCCCCCTTATGATCCAATCAGCTTCCTGCGCGCAAGTCGCTCGTCGCGCCTGGAGCGCTCTCCCGTGCGCGCACGGGAGAGCGCATATTCCCGCGCAAAACGAAAAAAAATTTTTAATGCCCTGCAGGACCCTATTTTAGTCCCTACATCAAACCTAGGGGGTCAGAGGGGGTCTACTCTTCCCCCTTATGGTCATTTGCCCCTTTTTTTTTCAAACCCCTTCTGTCTCGATTTTACCGAGACACAAGATGGCGGCCGCTCCGCACTGTTTAGAATGTTTACAGACAACTGAGATCCAATCAGCTTCCTGCGCGCAAGTCGCGTGTCGCGCCTGGAGCGCACTCCCGTGCGCGCACGGGAGCGCGGCTATAGATATATATATTTTTTTGAACCTTAATTACTTAAAATCCACTGGAGCACATATCTTGAGACATAGCAAAGGCACATCGGGCTACCAGTCCCTACAATTTTGCCAAGTTTGGTGGAAATCCATTCAGCCGTTCGGGCTAAAAGTGAAATCGACCGCCCTATGGAAATTAACATGGGGAAAACGCGTTTTGGGACCCCCCTTTTATCTCGGTCCCCGCTTGACGAATCCCCCCCAAACTTTCAGGGAAGGACCGGACCGCCATGAGACCATTTTCCTGAAAATTTCAGGCAGATTCGTCAACCGGCGCCAAAGTTATTCAAAATAGAATGTTGAGATTTAACATTGAAAATTATCCTAACTATAACTACCTACTGGCGACCGCCAGTAGGTAATATATATATATATATATATATATATATATATATATATATATATATATATATATATATATATATATATATATGTATGTGTGTATATATATATATATATATGTGTATATATATATATATATATATATATATATATATATATATATATATATATATATATATATATATTTTTTTATTTTTTTTTAACACTCCTCCGCCACTTGGACGAAAGCAATGGGCGCACTCCCTTTAAGTTCCACAAATTAGTTTATTACAATCATTCAGCAATGAAAACGTATCGTGAGCAAGGTGCTGGGAGCACTGAAACGCGTAGATCGTGTTTGTTTTCATTGCTGAAGGATTGTAATAAACTAATTTGTGGAACTTAAAGGGAGTGCGCCCATTGCTTTTGTCCAAGTGGCGGAGGAGTGTTAAATAATTAACGGCGAGGTTCTGCCGTAGGGATTGCACCCACATCGAACGCTTAATGGCCGGGAAACTGGGAACTGGCGTGTGAAGATATATATATATATATATATATATATATATATATATATATATATATATATATATATATATATGGGTATATATACACTGTTCTAGTTTTAGCGCCTGGACGCCTCAGGGCAACTGCTGCGCTCTATAAAACTGCTTTTCATTTCATTTCATTCATATATATTACCTACTGGCCTTTGCCAGTAGGTTGTTATTGTTAGGCCCTAGTTTCCATTGGAAATCCACAAAATTCTATTTGGAATATCTTTTGCGCTGGTGGACGAATCTTGGTGAATTTTTCCAAGAAAAAGGCCTGCTTGGTTCCGCTCTTTCCCCAAAAGTTTGGGCTGATTCGTCAAGTGGGGGCCAAGAAAAGATGGGGTCCAAAAACGTGTTTTCCTCATGCAATTTTCCATAGGGACCTTTAGCTAGGGCTACAGCCCGAATGGCTGAACGGAATTACACCAAATTTGGCAGAGAGGTAGAGTATTGTCCTCAAATTGTGTTTTATGTTAAATGGTGTAAATCCGTTTTCAGTAGTTTATGAGTTTATGAGAAAATGACAAGTAAAATCATAGCGATATCTATCGACGAAGTACCTCACATGTAGGGAAATCCGTGCAATTACGAGCAAGAGCTGCATGCTGATTGGCTGTCAACTGTCTGTCTACACTCCTAACCAGGAAGTGTTGGCATCCATCTTGTTTGTCGCTAGAACCGAGCCACAAGAAAACAGTAAAACAAAGTTGGGAAATAAAGAAAGGAGGCTGGGTAGAAACATACTGACCCTCTAGGCTTGCTCAGGGGGTCGTACATGGATTTTTAGGCTCTATTTTAAAAAATAAATAAAAATAGAAAAATAGCGGAGTACGCGTATGGAAATCCGTACAATTACAAGCACAAGGTGCATGCTGATTGGCTGTCAACTGTCTGTCAACACTCCAAATCAGGAAGTGTTGGCACCCATCTTGTTCGGCACTAGAACCGAGTCACAAAAAAGCAGTAAAACAAAGTTGAGAAATAAGGAAACGGGGCAGGGTAGAAACATCCTGACCCTATAGGCTTGCTCAGGGGGTTGTACATGGATTCTTAGGCTCTAGTTTTTATTTTTTTTTATATAGAAAAATAGCAGGGTATGCATACGGAAATCCGTACAATCACGAGCACGAGGTGCATGCTGATTGGCTGTCAACTGTCTGTCAACACTCGAAACCAGGAAGTGTTGACAGCCATCTTGTTCGTCGCTAGAACCGAGTCACAAGAAAACAGTAAAACAAATTTGAGAAATAAGGAAAGGGGACAGGGTAGAAACATCCTGACCCTCTAGGCTTTCTCAGGGGGTCATACATGGATTTTTAGAAAAAATAGAATAATCGCGGGGTACGCGTACGGAAATCCGTACAGTTCCGGGCATGAGCTGCATGTTGATTAGTTTTTCAACTGTCAATCAACGCTCCAAAGCAGGAAGTGTTGGCAGCCATCTTTTATTTTGAAGTATGCGGTGGGGCTCATGGCCCTCCTACATGCCCCAGGGACCGTCACCTTCCTGGGGCAGTAATATTTAAAATAGGGGGTCCGTGATGGCGCACCTCCCAGCCCTGGGTACTACCAATTCTCTGGGTTTTTTAATGTTGGGAGGGGGTCGCGCGGCCTCCATCCTGGAGCTCTTGACAGCTCTAGGGACCACCATCTCTCAGGGCCGACTCCTGCAGTGTCCCAGGGTGCCTATCCCGGGACATTGCTTTTTGCTCTGGTAGGGTGGGAGCACCGCAGCTCCCACTTTAGCACAGCAAACCGGTTTCCTTTCTGAAAGGGAAAGCAAGTTAATCTGCTGTCTCCTTCAAGCACAGATTGCTTTTCGTTAGAGAGAGCAGCATGCAAGCTGCTCTCTCTGAGAAAGCAATGCTGGCTCTCGAAGGACGCGGGGAGCCGGCTGGGACCGTGGGGGCATTGGGGTTCCCCCCACGGTCCCCAATGTTATTTTTTGAGTACCGGGGGATGGGGTCCCTTTGCAGCTCCTTCAACATTTGTACATATAATTTCTGCAAAATCCTTATTTGTGTTGGGGAATAGAGTATTACTTCAGTGACTTTGTCATCATGTATCGTTTTTACTTTTTCTTTATTTGAATTCTGTTTTATTTACAGTTTGTTTCTACCTCCTCTTCAGAATGAGTTCCACAGCGTAGCGTCCGTTGCAGTGTTCTTAGCTTTTTTGTTCTTTTGCCTACCTACTAGTTTGTGTTCAAGATTCGGTGTCCTATTTGTGTAGCTTTCCTTTGTGTATCTTTTGTGCAGCCTTCTTTTGTGTATTTTATTTGTATCTGACTTTGTTTATTCAGTGCCTCATCCATTGTTCTGAATATAGCTCAAGTAACGAGAATGAAGAGGAAGATATAAATGCTGAAGATATTAGCTGTGATTTCCTAGACTAAACCTTAGATGTTGATTTTCTGGAAGCATTAGATGACATCGAGTATGATCATATTACTTTTGAAATTGATAATCAGGAATATGAAATACATGAAAAGGGGCGACCACTCGGTCCCCCCGAACGTATGGTAGGGGGCCCGGATCCCCCCGGGAAACCATTTTGGGCGGGGGGCGTGTCTCGGCTGGTATGCCCGAAGCAGCGTAGCCGGGGCGCGCCTTTTTCCCGCCCAAGGAGGGTTGTCCTAGACACCTACACCGTTGGCCACGCCCCTTAGGCGTACCTGAGGAGGGTACACGCCCTCCCGAAGAAGAATAAAGGGAGCAACAATCCAAGAAGCATCCTCTTGTTCCTGTGCTTGGAAGCTGCCCCGTCTCGTTGCACGTGAGCCCTCGACGGAACAAGGAGCAATTTTGAGAACTTGTAATTCTTGTGTTTCTCATTCAGCGACTCCGTACTTTTGGATCCAGGACCTCCAGGACCTCGTACGCGACAAGGATCGAATATCCGACAACGATGCCTGGCAAGAAGCCCGGAAAGAAGGCAGGGACTGACCAGATGCTCCGCATGTTAATGAAGGAAATGGCGAGCATGAAAAAACAGATGGCGGCAATGAACAACTCGGGCAGACCGAAGAAGGTAATCGGCCCAGCATTGCCGGGAGTGGTCCCCGCTGGGAGAGGTAAAAGGGCCAGGAACAGGGCAGCAGGGGGGGAAGCCCCAGTCCCCGAGTCACCCCCGGCAAGTCCGGTTACTCCAGTAGAGACCCCGGTTCCGATCCCCGACGCAGGCCAACCGATTCCGGTTGTAGTGACGCCCACTAACGAGGAGGATATGCCTTCCGAGCTGGCCGCCCAGTTAGCCGCATGGCTCGGCAAAAATACGGAAGGTGCTACGGCGCCAGGAGACACGGCCGAAGAGGCCCAATTACTAATGAAGCAGTTGCGGCAATCGAGAGATGCTGCGAAGGCGAATCTCCCTGTTGTCTCCCCACAGGTTCCCTCGGAACGACCGGCGTCTGGCGTTGGAAAGACAGCGGGACCAGCTACGGATTCGGGTAAGCAGCCATTGCCAATGGCGAGGGAGGGTTCGATACCCTCAAGAAGGGAAAAGGTGGTCCAACATATTCCGCTGGCCACGAAAGAGTTGATTTGGGCAGATAAATATGTAAATATGTTTTCTCTGTTGACCGACCACCACGAGGTGGAGTATGTTAAAAGTCAGAAAGATTTGTGGCACCCGAATGTGTGGCGTGCAAAAATGGCGGGATTCAGGGTTGATGAGACGATCTCAAATTGGGCCAGGGCATTTGCGATGTTTACCGCTATCATGGGGTATGTAGGCCCGAAGTGTTGACCGAATTGACCTGCTATCAGACGCGTATAATGGATTTCTATGAATCATATGAAGGCAATGAATGGTTGGGTTATGATAGTAAGTTTCGTAAGGCCAAGGAGCACGATTCATCTCTGACGTGGGATTGTCTCGACTCCATCTCTTGGCAGAAGCAGCTCCTGCCGGGCCCAACCAAGTCATCTTCTCTTGGCGGGAATGGGTCGGCGCCCTCCCGCCAACATTCGGCGGCGCCCTTTCGAGCAGGCGCCAATGGTGACCACCAACCAAGGAGTGGTGGGAACGGAGGTAAAAAAGGGGTTTGTTGGAACTTTAACAGAGGCAAGTGCACGAGGCCACAAGGGACATGTAAGTTCAGGCATGAGTGTGCAGGGTGCGGACACTCTTCGCACCCTGAGAGTTCGTGCAGAGCCAAGAATGGTGATACAGGGGGTAGGGGAGGGACCAAACAGGTCTAATGTCGACCAAGGGGTACCGCTACCTACCCCCGTAGATATTATGGCAATGATCCCCTGGCTGAATGAATACCCTGATCATGTCTCCGCTGGAGTGTTGCGGGATGGCTTCTCGTACGGTTTCCACATCCCGGCGGGGGATTTTCGGGGGGAATCACTATGTAAGAACCAACTGTCGGTGCAGCAGAATACAGCAGTGGTGGAAAGTAAGATTTCAAAAGAGGTTGCCCGGGGCCGGGTTGCTGGCCCATTTGGGCACCCGCCAGTCCCTAATTTTGTTTGTTCACCATTGGGAGTAGTCCCCAAGAAGGACCCAGGTGAGTTTAGGTTAATTCATAATCTGTCGGCCCCACGGGGTCTCTCGGTGAACGATGCGATTGATCCAGGAATTTGTTCGGTGCGTTATGCATCCTTCGATGAGGCCGTCGCCATGTTGAATCGCCTGGGGCCCGGAGCGCTGATGGCTAAATCGGATATTGAGTCAGCGTTCCGGTTGCTCCCGGTACACCCACAGGATCAGCGTCTGTTAGGCTTTGTGTTTCAGGGACGCTACTACATGGATAAATGTATGCCAATGGGTTGTTCTATCTCTTGTGCCTATTTTGAAAAATTCAGTTGTTTTCTGCAATGGGTGTTCACCAAAGCCACTGGCCATACCCAGGTTATGCATTACCTAGACGATTTTTTGTTCCTGGGGGCTGCTGGCGACACAAAGCGTGCACTGGCGCTACAGGAATTTTGCACTCTCATGAAGAGGTTCGGGGTGCCATTGGCACCCGGTAAAACGGTCGGACCATCCACTTCACTCGAGTTTCTTGGAATTGAGCTTGATTCAGAGGAAGGATGTTTCCGTTTGCCGGTGGGGAAGGTAGCGAAGTTCAGGGCTTCCCTGGAACTGTGCATTAGCAAAGAGAAGGTTACTCTCCATCAGTTGCAACAAACAGTGGGCCAGCTTAACTTTGCCCTACGAGTGATACCAATGGCCCGCCCCTTTTCCCGCTCTATTGCACAAGCCATGGTCGGTCTCAAGGAAAGACACCATCGCACCAGACTGTCTGCAGAGGTCCGCCAGGACATGCGCATATGGTTGGCATTTCTGGTGGACTTCAACGGTCGAGTGGTGTGGGGCAAGGCACCAGCGTCCTCGGACGAGCTGGGTTTGTGGACCGACTCGGCAGGGAGCGTGGGATTTGGCGCCATCTTCGGTAATCGATGGTCGGCACAAACATGGCACACCAGTGGGCTCACAGGTAACATTGGGTTTCTTGAGCTGTTCCCTATTTTTGTGGCTCTGAAGGCATGGCCGGATGAGTTTTGTGATCGCACAGTGGTGTTTTGGTCCGACAACATGACCGTTGTTGAATGTATAAATAATCAGGCAGCACGCTGCAAGTGGATATTGAGATTGCTAAAAGAAATTGTACTAATTTGCATGAGACTGAACGTACAGTTTAGGGCGAGGCACGTGCCGGGTGTGTTGAACCAAGCGGCTGATGCACTCTCTCGTTCCCATATGCAGGCCTTCAGGGGATATCTACCTTCCGCGGACCTAGTGGCAGCACCATTTCCCGAAGCTCTCTGGTTACTCGGTGCCCCGGATTACAGGACCTCGTGGGAGCAAGCCTAGCCCCCAGGACAAGGAAGGCATACGAAGGAGCGTTTCGTTCCTATTGTGCATTTTTGGGTCCAGCGGGAGGGGATAATTGGGGCCAGGAGGAGTATGTTCTAAAGTTTTTAGTGGCACTCCACAAGGCAGGCCGATCTGCGGCAACGGCCAATAGGCACCGGGCCGCCATTGCATTCATGGCACAGGCGCATGGCATCAAGGACCCCACATCGTCCTTTCTGGTAAAGAAGGCACTACGTGGGTGGCAGCGCCTCGAGGGTCATAGAGCTGACGAGAGGCGCCCGATTGGGTTAGAAAGATTGTCCCTGTTGATGTCAGTACTCCCCGCAACATGTTCCTCCCAGTCCGAGGCAGTGCTGTTCCGGGCCGCTTTCGCATTAGCATTCCATGGGGCTATGCGGGTGTGCGAGCTGGTGGCAAAAAATAAGCAGGATGTGGGGGGAGGACTGTGTCGGGAACACATTATGATCAAGGGCGATTCAATGGTAATCACAATAGCCATGTCCAAGACCGATCAAGGTGCTATGGGGAACAGTATTGTTGTCCAGCGCATGCGAGGGTCCCCCATGTGCCCGGTGAAATGCGTTGAGGAATATTTAGCGCAAAGGGCTGTAACATGGGGGGGAAGCTTGCTGAGACACACCGACGCCACCCCACTGACTAGGTTTCAGTTTCAGCAGGTGCTTACAATGGCAATTGCGGCAGCGGGCTTTGACCCGGGCGATTTTGGGACCCATTCCTTTAGGATCGGGGCTGCTACAGAGGCTACAGCCAGGGGTCAAAGTGTGGAACAGGTGAAACAATTGGGGCGTTGGTCCTCGAACTGTTATAAAAGGTATGTGCGGTTGCACATGTTGTGAAGCCAATGTCATGCACTCACGCTTCTTGTCTTCTGTTTGGTTTACAGTTTCGCAAGCATACGATGCGGGGCGTACTGTGCAGTCGACCCGACACCTGGGGACCTGTGGTCAAAGATCACCGACTGAGGAGAGAGTGGTGTGGGTCGTGGGCCACTCATACGTGAGGCGTGCCGCGGACGTATTCAAAGCAGGTGACATGATTCATGCAGCTGGGGAATACGGGTACAGGGTGACCTTCTACGGAAGGGGCGGGCTCTGTATTGACCAATTTCAACGTTTTGTTGAGGGACTGTTAGAGCGGACAAGGTCACCGCCGTCTGTAATCATAGTACACCTGGGGGGCAATGATCTGGTGCCACTCGCTAGGCGAGTACTACTCGAGAGAATTCTATCCACTGTTAGCTGGTTGGCAAGAAGGGTCCCGGGGTGCACGATAGCATGGTCATACATGATTCCCAGGAAGGTGTGACGGGGGGCCCTCTTAGTATCAGCTTTGAATCATTCTGTAAAGAAAGTCAATAACAAGCTTGGTAGGTTGTTTCGCTCGGCGCAGTTGCACTGTATTCCGCATGGATGTATTCGGGGGGATCACATGTATCTCGAAGATGGGGTCCATTTGTCCCGGGAGGGGAATGTCTTACTCATAGGAGACTTCATAGCATGGTTAAGGGGTTTGTAAAGCATGACCTTTAGTAGGAGTGTGGGGGGCCGGATAGCCGGTCAACTATCCGGCCTGTGGCGGTAAGGTCATGATCGGTGAGCAGTAATTTCAAGGTCCCTAGAGGGGGGCGCCACCCATTATGGATGGAAGCGCCCACGGGGAGGCGGCCATTGGCCCCTCACACGGGGAGGCGGCACCCACTAAGTATGGGGTCGCCGAAGGGAAGGCGGTCATAGGCCCCTCCCAGGGGAGGAGGCGGCGAGATGCCCCTCCTACGAATTTCCCGGGGCCAGGATATCCGCGACGGCGGATGTGAGAAGCAGTGTGGGGTGGGAGGGGGGTCCACGCTACCTTCTAGACACCTCACACGAGTCCTCGGATGACCATTAAGATGGCGTCGAGTTAAATAAGGGGCCCCCGCTAAGACAAGGGAAATTGGAAGTTGGCACAGAGGTACAGTCCTCTGTGCGCCCGCCCCTCACACCGTGAGGGGGGAATTTTGGTAGTGGGGACCTGACACCGGTTACGACCTTGCCGTTGGCCGGTAATGTTAGGATATACAATTTTATTTAGAAAGTATGCATTTGCAGGATGCTTAGACTCGGCTAGGAGAACCTTTGTATTAGAGATTTGTTAAGGTTAGCCAATGAACATGTCTGCATCGTAATGTCATAAATATAAAATTGTACATAATATGAAACTGTTATTTTAATGTTTTAATTTTGTTTCATATTTTAATAAATACGGCCGGGAGGTTAACTCCCTCCCGCCTTCCAAAAGTTCAGAACTGCGTCCGTCTTCCCATCCTTGGGGATTGTGTTGGGAGGGGGTGACAGGCATCCCGGCCATATGATGAAATTATTTTAGAAGCTCTATTAAGTAATAAGTTGTTATAAGAATACAATTATTAAAATGGTTTGAGACATTCTTCTTGCAGAAATGTAATCATTCAGGTAGTACTGAAGTACTCATGTTGCAAAGTGGGCCTTAGGGCACGGACTGCTTCAAACTCCTATAGACTATGTATGCACTCTTCCATGCAACTGCAAATTTGTCTTTTATGGCTTCAATTGCTGAGTCTCTTTCCTTACACTTCCAGGAAACACTATCACAATTCTAGAAAGGCAGCAAGTGTGCACAATTGTCACTGCCTTTGGGTGGGGTAGTTGTTACAACAAAAAGGCTCGATAAAGGGCCGGCACTTTGAATACAAATATGAAATAGAAGAATACTTAATAACCATAGCCAAGAAAGGCAGCAAGTAGATGTATGTTTGTGTGGATGATTTGTTGATTGAGTGGAAGATGAATAATGTAAAAAAAAAGAAAGGCTGCAAGTGTGAAAATTACACAGTGCCTTTAGCTGGGGAAGTAGTTAGAGCAAAAAGTCTCGATAAAGGACCTTAACTTTGAATCAGAATATGAAATAGAAGACTAGTTGATAACTACAGCCAAGAAAGGCAGCAAGTAGGTGTGTGTACGTGTGGATTGATATGTTCACCTACTTTTTCAATTTGTCCAGATGTGGAATCTCTTCTTCTACAGTTATTTCTTCTTCTCACAAGTACACATTTTAATAGTATTGATTATTTTTTACCAGATAGAATGTTGCTTTTTTCACTTTCCTAATATACAGTAATTCTTGCCAGATTTTCTTACTCTTAGTATGAACGCCATTAACTAAAATACCTAGAGGTTTATCTTCAACATTTTGTACACCAATTGTTTCAATATCTTTCAATGTTGTATCAATAAAGATATTGTGATACATATTATCCAATTAGAAGAATAATTGATAATCCCAGTCAGGAATAGCTGCAAGTGTGGAAATAACCCAGTGCCTTCAGCCGGGGAAGTTGTTACAACAAAAAAGGCTCCATAAAGGGCCATGACTTTGAATCAGAATATGAAATTGAAGAATAATTGGCAACCACTGCGAAGAAAGGCAGCAAGTGTGGAAATTTCCCACTACCTTCTGCTAGGGAAGTATGTACATGAAAAAGGTTCGATAAAGGGCCTTGACTTTGAATCAGAATATGAAATTGAACAATAATTGATAACCCCTGTGACAAAAGGCAGCAAGTGCGCATATTTTCCACTGCCTTCTGCCGGGGTAGTATCTACATGAAAAACTGATAAAGGGCCTTGACTTTGAATCAGAATATGAAATTGAAGAGTAATTGATAACCCCAGACAAGAAAGGCAGCAAGTAAGTGTGTGTATGTGTGGATGATGTGTTCGTTGAATGGAAGATGAATAAGGTAAAAAGTAAGAAAGGCTGTAGACTCGCAAAGTAACCACTGCCTTATCAGGGAAGTAGATCTTTGGATACCCAGCTCATTACATAGACTGTGCGTCGCAAGAAAGGATGCAAGTGTGGAAATTACCTACTGATATTCATGGAAAATAATTACCAAGAAGGCTCAAAAAAGGGCCTGCACTTTGAATTTGTATTACATGAAGAAGAATTGATAACTCCAGTCAAGAAAGGCAGCACGTGTACAAATTTCCCACTGCCTTTTGCCAGGGTAGTAGCTACAACAAAAAGGCTCGATTAAGGGTCTTGACTTTAATTGATGACCGCAGCCAAAAAAGGCAGCAAGTAAGTGTGTGTACATGTGGATGATGTGTTCATTGAATGGAAAATTAATAAGGTAAAAAGTTAGAAATGTTGAAGATGCGCAAAGTAACGATTGCCTTATCGTGGAAGTAGATTTTTAGATACCGAGCTCATTACACAGACTGTGCGTCGGAAGAAAGGATGCAAGCGTGAGAAATTATGCACTGCAATTTACGGGAAGTAGTTAACAAGAAGGCTGAATAAAGGGTGTACACTTTGAATTTGTATTAGAAGAAGAATAATTGATAACCCCAGTCAAGGAAGGCAGCAAGTGTGCATATTTCCAACTGCCTTCGGTTGGAGTAGTTGCAACAAAAAAGGTTGATAAATGTCTAATTAGTAATGTTGAGGACAGATATGTTCCTGTTTTTTATGAAGTTGATAAACTGTTTTGAGTAACAGAAAAGTTCATGGCAATAAATGCATAAAAATGTAAGTTTACTAAAATCAAGATTAATATGTGAGTATGGACTGCTTGCCGAAGATGCTGTTGCAGCAGTTTATGTGCTTGGTGCAGCAGCAGGTGGGTTGCCCTGCAATTTTTATGTTGCAGCTCAAGCAAAGTTGTTGGGGTGGAAGGTATTCATGTGTTGCCCTATGTTTGCTGTGCTAAAGAAGTATTTTTTGGATGAATTACCCTTTGAAAGAGTTGTTTGGCAAATTTTACAGATTACTTTTGGAGTATTAACCTTCGGCTGGGGTAGTAGCTATGACAAAAAGGTTTGATAAAGGGCCTTGATGTTCAATCAGTATATGAAATTGAGGAATAATTGGTAATCCTAGCCAAGAAAGGCAGCAAGTGTGCATCTAAAGCAACGAGGTTCTGTGGAGTGTGCGATGATGTGTGGTCCAAGCAGGACGCATTGGTAACAAAGTCTTTAAAATTAAGTCTTCTAATAAATATTGGTTGTCCATTCACCGAAGTAGCTTGAAGTATATCTTCAAAAAGTATGATATATTTTTTTCTAAATAAGTCATCTCATTCAATACGGTCACGTGGTGATGATTTGTGGTGCACTGAGTTTGTAATACCTTTGTCGCTGAGCTTGATCGTACCCTGTGATGATGTGTGGTCGGGGGGAAGGTACAGTAATTGAAGTAATGTCTTTTGTTGAATGAATTCTGCATCAATTCCATTTAAAAGGACTCACTGTGACATAAAACTGTTCACTCTTCTTTGTGATGATTTATGGTGCACTGAGTAAGTAGTATCTTTGGCGTTGAGCTTGTACGTTTCCTGTGCAGTGTAGATTGAAGGAAGTTGTTAACAGAGATAGACGAATGGTTTTTGTCAATTATTTAAACAAAATGTGAACACATAGTAGAATTGTGTCTACATTAAATAAATGAAGGCTGCATTTCCTAATATTCAAAGTTTAAGAAAGTCTGAGGACATTGTACAATTGTCTCTGTCTTAAGTAAATGAAGATTGTATTGCATTTTTTCTGTAGTGCTGGCGCTCTGGGTATCTAGTTATGAACTCTACTGAGCACAGAATTGATTGAAGGCACTTCTAAGCACACATAGTGAAGAGAAATGTACATGCAAAACCGAATTGAAGTTGTGAACCCTGCTGTCCGTAATGTACATCAAAGGTACTAATTGACACAAACATCGATGATTGCTATTTTGTACAGTTAACAGAACAGCAGTACAATTGTCTCTGCCTTAAGTAAAGCAAGGCTGGATTCAATGCTGTCCTCAATGTAGAAGGAAAGCTGAATTCACGTTGTGAACCCTGCTGTCCGCCGTGTAGATTGAAGGCTCTAGTGAGCACAGTTATAGATGAATGCTATTTGTGACATCCTTTTACAAAATCGGAAGACATAGAATCCATTAGTCTCTACCAAAAAATAAAGGAAGGCTGGATTGAATGTTTTCTTTAGTAGTGGAGCTCCTGCTATCAAGTTTTAAACTCTACTGACCGCAGATTTGATTGAAGGCAGTTGTCAGCACAGATATTGAGTTCTAAACCTGAATTCAAGTTGTGAACCCTGTTGTCCGCAGTGTTGATTGAAGGTAGTTGTTGACACAAAGATCGATGAATGCTATTTTATCACAGTTAACAGAATCTGAGGACCCAGTACAATTGTCTGTCTTAAATAAAGCAAGGCTGGATTCAATGTTGTTCTTAGTGTAGATGGAAAGGTGAATTCAAGTTGTGAAACCTGCTGTTCGCAGTGTAGATTAAAGGGTTTAGTGAGCACAGTGCTATTTGTCACATTCTTTTACAAAATTGGAAGATATAGAATCTGTTAGTCTCAACCTTAAATAAAGGAAGGCTGGATTCAATGTTTTCTGTAGTACTGATATGCTCGTGGTATGAAGAGGTAAACTCTGTTGTTCGTAGTGTATATTTGTAAGAAGTACTTAGTACAGACATTGAGGAATGTTTCTTGTGCCATCCAATAATAAAAATGTGTCTGCCTTACATAAATGAAGGCTAATTTGAATGTGGTGCATAGTGTAGATGGAAAGCTGAATTCAAGTTGTGAACCCTGCTGTCCGTAGTGTAGATCGAAGGCAGTAGTTGACACAGAGATGGAGGAATGCTTTTTGTCACTTATTTAAACAAAATATGAAGACATACAGTAGAAATATCTCTAAATTCAAGAAATGAAGGCTGAATTTCCTACTGTTCAAACTTTAAGAAATTCTGAGGACATTGTGAAATTGTCTCTGTTTTAAATACAACAAGATTGTATTGAATGTTTTCTGTAGTGCTGGCGCTGTTGGTATCTAGTTGTAAACTCTACTGAGCGCATAATTGATTGAAGGTAGTTCTCAGTACACAAACTGAAGAGAAATTTACATGCAAAGATGAATTGAACTTGTGAAGTCTGCTGTTTGCAATGAATATCGAAGGTAGTACTCGACACAAACATCGATGAATGCTATTTTGTTCAGTTAACACAATCTGAGGACATAGTACAATTGTCTCTGCCTTAAATAAATTGAGACTAATATGTCATGCTCTGTTTTAAGAATATGCTGCATTCTTAAATGCACAAAGGCAAGCATTAAGTTTGATACCATGCTTACATCATCAATAATGAGAGGTTTCATTTTCTTCAAGAGTCTTCACAACAAGCTTCTCCAGATAGCTTGTGGTATTGCAATTTGTTGTCATGCTCTACAGGTAGTATAAGTAAAAGATGTAATGTAGCATTGGAAATGTTAACATTTGGTCATATTTTGAATATATGGAATTTATTACAAATATGCGACAAGGAAATTATGCTAATTATAGAACTATTCTATAAGGTATAAGAATTGGAAAAATGACTGAACATGGCCAAGAAGTTTTACACATACGATTACTTTGCAATTGGTTTGCAAATGAAAATATTGTTCCTGAGTTGTAGCTACTTTTAGAATAATTGATAACCCCAGTTAAGAAAGGCAGCAAGTGTGCAAATTTCCCACTGCGTTCAGCCGTGGTAGTTGATACAACAAAAGGCTCAATAAAGGGCCTGCACTTTGAATCAGAATATCAAATTGCACAATACTGGATAACCCCTGCTAAGAAAGGCAGCAAGTGCGCAAATTTCCCACTGCCTTCTGGTCGGGTAGTACCTACATGAAAAAGGCTCGATAAAGGGTCTTGTCTTTGAATCAGAATATGAATTTGAAGAATAATTGATAACCCCAGCCAAAAAAGGCAGCAAGTAAGTGTGTGTACGTGTGGATGATGTCTTGATCGAGTAGAAGATAAATAAGGTGAAAAATTAGAAAGGCTGCAGACACGCAAACTACCCTCGGCTTTGGCAAGGAAGAGGATCTTTGGATATTCTTTTTATTATACAGACAGGGTGTCCGATTCCGCAGTGGGAGGCTGAGAAATGATTATTACATCTAAGGAAGCAAAGCAAGTGCACTAAGCTCCCACTCTGGGCCGTAGTGCTGAAAAATAACAACACCCTTTCCAGGGCCTCTACTTTGAATTAGATGAATAGTTGGTAAAGACAGTCATTAAAGGCAGCAGGTAGGTGTGTTTCTGCTAGTGGATGCAGAATAAGGTGAAAATTAAGAGAGGCAGCAGATGTGCAAACTACCCATTGCTTTGTAAAGGAAGTGGGTGTTTGGTTTTCCAGTCCATTACACAGACAGCAGTGGGAGCCTGAGAAATGGGTATCACATCTAAGCAAACAATGCAAATGCACAAAGTACACACACTGTGTGGTAGAAATGACGCAAGAAAGGATGCAAGTATGCAAACTACTCACTGCCATTCAGGGGTAGTAGTTACCAAGAAGGCTGAATAAAGGGTCTGATTTTTGAATTTGAATTAGTTTTAGAATAATTGATAACCCAGCCAAGAAAGGCAGCAAGTGTGCAAATTTCCCACTGCCTTCAGCTTGGGGTAGTAGGTACAACAAAATGGCTCGAAAAACGGTTTAGACTTTGAATCAGAATATTTAATTCAAGAATAATTTATAACCCCAGCCAAGAAAAGATGCAAGTGTGTACGTTTCTTACTGCCTTCTGCTGGGGTAGATGTTTCAACAAAAAAGGCTTGATAAACGGCCTGTGCTTTGAATAAGAATATGAAATAGAATAGATGATAATCGCAGCCAAGAAAGGCATCAGGTGTGTGTGTGTATGTGTAGATGATGTGTTGATGGAGTGGAAGATGACTAATATTAAAAATAAGAAAGGCTGCAAGTGCACAAGATACCCACTGCCATTTATGAGTAATAGTTACCAAGAAGGTCTAATAAAGGGCCTGTACTTTGAATTTGTATTACCAGAAGAATAATTTATAACCCCTGCCAAGAAAGGCAGCAAGTGTGCACATTTCTCACTGCCTTCGGCCAGGGTAGTAGCTACTACAAAAAGGCTCCATAAATGGCCTGCACTTTGAATAGGAATATGAAATTTAATAATAATTGATAACCCCTGTCAAAAAAAGGCAGCAAGTAGGTGTGTGGATGTGTGGATGATGTGTTGATTGAGTGGAAGATGAATAAGGTGAAAAATAACAAAGGCAACAGACCCGCACAATACCCACTGCCTTGTCAGGGAAGCGGATGTTTGGATTTCCAGTCCATTACATAGAGTGGGAGTTGAATTCTGCAGTGAGAGTCTTGAGGAACTGCTTCCACATTTAATTAATCAAGCAAGTGCATAAAGTACACACTCCAGACACTGGGTGGTAGGGTTGAAAAATAACAATATTGCCCCCTTTCTGGGGTTTGTCATTAGAATTTCAAAATTACTCGGCAACCGCACTAACTCTTGAGTGACCGACACAGATCTGGCAACCAAGACTGTACTAGGGGGTGGGCCGCAGGGACGCAGCAGTGGGAGGAGTGGGAATGGTGGGAAACAGTGAGAGAAGGCGTGTGGTGTTGTGGGGAGCGACCTGCCCGCGAGCATGGTCGGAGGTCGCTCCATCACCACAGCGCGTCCTCCATAAGAGGGGGAGAGGGAGGGAAGAGCAGATGGGAGGCGGGAGTGGGGTGGCCACTGGGGAAGCAGGTGGGGCGGGGACGCAGGGACACAGCAGCAGGAAGAGTGGGAATGGCAGGAAATGGCGAGAGAAGGCGGGCAGCAGTATCAGGCACGAAGCAGCTGGGAACCATGTGGTGGGACGGGGAGCGACCTGCCTGCGACCAATACCTTGTCAGCATCTTTTATACCACACTATTATGCTGCATATTCAGCATTCTACTAATATTCACATTCTTGAGCCTACCAAATAAAAAGCAATAACACCTCTTTGTTATACATCATGCCCCTTCAAATGTATAAGAAATATGAAAATACATATAAATTAGAAACAAACTTCAGACAGAAGTCCATGCACACCTTAAAACTTGACAGACTCCACTTCCAATTTGAAAGCAACATCTAAAATGATGCAGTATACTACAAATGTATATATCCACACACTAGAACACACTACCATAATCACTAATCCATGTACCAATATATATATATATTACTTTTAACAGAATCTATTTCAAATAACATTTAACCACAATAAAACAAACTACAATACACATCTCTACATTTAATATTATATTTCAAACATCACAGTTCTTGAATAATTTCTAAAGATTAAAAATAAACCTAATACATAATAATACACCTCACAAATGTATAACTCACCTGCCATATTGATTTGTGGAATATGAAATATCACAAACTCATAAAAGGTTTTCTTATGCGCACAATCAATGCCATGCATCACTCTCAACAAGGTAAAACCAGTAATGGCAAACCTTCCCTCTCTTTCTCCACACAAATAAATGTAAGTAACAAATCACATTGCTTCCTACATTATTTCAAATTGTAAAACACATTTCTATTGGTTAGACATATTAACCCTTACCAACAGACTTCTAAAAGGGAACAAACTGGTTCAGGAAATGTTTGGAGTCACCACTCCACCGCGCAACAATGCGATAGAGCTGCGAATCCATACCGGGGGTTCAAAAATATATTACAAATAAAAATAACACTATTTTTTACCAACACACCACTTCTAAAGATAGGTCTGATTTGGGAAATTATACTTTAATAACATATCACTTATATATCAATTACATTTTAACATTTTAAGTCCACAGTTAAGTTTTAACCCTTCCTCCATTCTGCTTAATGCTAGTTTCAATAGTAAAAGTTCATGGAACATTCAACTGAACTAACAAGTCACAGGTTCACCATATTTTCTAGTTCAGCACACACGGTTACAAATGCAACAGCAGGTGTGGTTGACTTTTGCAAATTATGAACTTATCCGCTCTACTGTACCTTTCAAACATTTTTTACAAACCAATAACAACAATGCTTTTTAAATAAAGTAAAATGCACTCTATTTTTGAGTGTACAATGTTCTTAAACAGCCAATCAATTATCTTCTCTTTCAAAAAGCAACATCTTGTAAACTGTTTTAGATACCTCTCATATTACAAACTGACTAACTCAGCTACAGACATCTTTTCATTACTTCCAGACATCTCTTCAACATGCTTACAGTATGGATTGTTGGGCACAGCTCTTTTTTTTATGGTACAAAAGTAAACGTAGAGGTATTGACAAAGACCTAGCTTTGTAAAATGTGGATATTAAGTGGATTGTACAAAGAGGATTAAAGGAGTACCAATTGATGCTTTTGGTTAAACCCTTTTTGCATCTCCAACTACCTGACTTCATGATTGTGTACTCTGGTGGCAATGACCCAGGCACATTGACTGAGGTAGGACTAGATATGCTCATGAAGGATACATTTGCACAGTTGATGTTGATTTCCCCTCAACTGTTTTTGTACAATCTAATATATCCCAAAGACAAAAATGGAAGGGGTCAAATCAATTCTGTCCACAGATTGAGAAAGGTAGAAAGAGTGTCACTGAGGCTGTTTCTGCTTACCTCCGAAACCATAGGATGGGCTCCATATATAACAAGAATATACGTTTTGATATGGATTTCATCTACAAAAGTGATGGAGTGCTCTTCACAGATCATGGAAACAGAGGGGCATATTCTCAAGAGTGTGTGATACCCATCGAAAATTTAGCTTAACGCAACTTTACATATCGCAGTCTATCGCAAGAAAATAACACTGTCTTAACGCCCAATTCCCAACCCGGCGGCACCATGCAATAGTAGCAGGATAACACGCCAAATGACGGTGTAAAAATCTACGCGACAAAGAAAAATGTGAAACACGAATGCCCAAAAAAGTTGCGATGCCCCAAAGCGCGATTCCAAATTCAGCGAAAACCAGCGACAGGCCTGCAATTCCCACGAGTCATGCTGGGAAATACACTATAAAAGAAAAAAAAATATCAAAACGAAATCAAACTGCTTAGCAACATGGATGCACCCGGACTGAGTGCTGAGGACAAGCCGAACCCCACAAGACCCACAGAGGACCAGCCAGGAACCCCGTGTTCGGGGGAAGGGCAAGTTGAAGAGGAAGACGGGGTTTAGTCCACAGGAAGACCGGATCATCGTCACAGAGGTGATAGAACACTACCATCAACTGTTTGTCACCTCCACTGCGGCACTGGCAACCCAAATGGAAATATAGAAGACCATTGCCAACAACTTCAATGCAGTTGCAGGGTTGAGGAGGTCAATGGAGGAGGTGAAGACACGTTGGCATGTTGTTAGAGGGACGGGTTTTGTGGGCAGCTTAACTTGAGCCAGTGCCCATACTAAAATGAAGGAAGTAAAATGTGTGAGTCACAAAAACCAAGCCACAAAGGTTCACGCAATTTTTTAGAAAACACAGCTTCAAAGAAGTAATACTGGAAGCAGATTAAAGTCACTGTGTTTTCACAGATAATCACATTCATCAGAAGGCATTATTTTTTATGACTTTCAATGGAATTTCAGAAAAAATTTACTAAAGAGAAAACACTTTAAAAAAATGATGTAAACAGTTTAACATACAAATCAGGTGTTTGCTGTGATGCTAAAAAAGCCAAAAGGCTAACATAAGAAAACTGAAGTCTTAAATTTCAAACAAGAAAGCATCATTTTAAAGACAAGTTGGCAGATATAATATATGAGAAGCTAAATATATCTCAAAAGAAACACCAACAAAAATCAAGAGCAGTTGGACAGTACACATACGGTCGGCGACTTGTAGCATCAGCATGAGTGGCAGTCCAAAGAGCAACTGGTGTGTTTCATTCGTATAACCCTAAAAGCAGAAATTAAATGCAGAACTGGTCAGTTACACTGACGTCAATAATACTAAGGGTGGGCGGAATTTGCATAGTAGCTCTACGCAAAGCTCCGCCAAACGGTAAAAAATCTCAGCGAGCACGCAAAAGTTCAGCGAACACGCGGAATTGCTTTTCCTGCCCGTTCACGATGCTTTTTTCCTGTTCGTGAACGTTATTTGTGTGCTCGGGGAGAAATATCTTGTGAACACGCATTTTGAAAGCGTGAACAAGCAAAAGATTCTGCGAAGCCATGGATTGCAGAATTTTTGGCAATTCCGTGTTCTACGTGGAACGCAAAATTACCCAAATTCCGCAAATTCCACAAGCCGAATGGAATTTACCTCCCAGGCCTAAATAATACCCACATGTTGTACATTTTATAGAAATAAAACAAATACTTACCAAATATTTACAAGAATGTGGAAATTCACCTGGTCAGGGGTCAGTGTCACATGCTCAAGTGCCCATCTTCTGTTACATAGGGCTAGCGAGAGATTGGCGATATTATGATAATATTATGATAAACAAAAAGATAGGTCAGTGCCATTGTTTGACACAGCACCTCCTTACCTGTTGAGTATTTGACCCTGTACTGTGGGTGACAATCCGATGTGGCTGCTGGAACGTAGTTACCCATCCATGAATGCGAGGGCAGCTTCATGGGAAATGTGTTCCAATAGTATATCAGTGTTGGGCTCAAGGAACACCAGGGTGAGCCAATCCATTAACTGTTCTGAGCAGATGTGCTCAGTCCAAGCCGTTTCACCAAGCCACAATACAGCCCAATAGGGGAGTGCCTCACTGCACACGAGGAGTTGTGCAATCTCCGATGCACAATTGAGAGCACTTACACCAAAGATCAGTGCATACCATGCTGTTTGTGGGCCAACAGGGCACCCACTGTCAGGTCATAATCCAATTCAGCTACCGTTGCGTTGGATAGGCAGACCTCCATGGGCCACTCGAATATGCATGATCGACATTGGAACCAGGGCTGGATGCAGGTGATGTAGGCAAAAAGGAAACACAGACAGAAACTGATGTGCAACACTGCCATTGGCACAGATCTTAACAGATGCAGCATTCATGCGTGGTACAGTTCCATGTGACAGGGGTTGTGCATGTTACCAGGAATGCCTGCCATTGTGCTTGTTGGTCTTGTAGCACCAGCACTCCTCAGACAGTTGGCACTTCGGTGGATGACATGCCACAGCTCTGGGCAATGAGTCATATGTGCGTGCAATGTTTGGACGTATGGATAGTTTTTAACCAATGTATCAAGGGCACCCCTTGCAGGTGTAGGTTGCGCGGGGACAAGTGTGTGTGGGGTGTGGGCATGTTGTTCTTTCATTAGCACAGTTTGTGGTGTGGCAGTTGCTGGAGGCTGGTATGGTATCTCACGTGGCCTCCCTCCTGAGGCCAATTATGGCCCTGGGGACCCTATCCCCTGGTGCCTGGCCATACATTGGAGACCGTGGGGGGAGCCCCATTGCCCCTATGGTCCCAGGTGGCTCCCTGCCTCCTGAGGGAGTAAGCATTGCTTTTGGGCAAATAGAGCTGATTACATGCAGCTCCCCTTGGCCAAAAGCAAACTACTTTGCTTCTTTTACTTCCAAGAAGCAAAGCAGAGTTTGCTATGGCAGGGTAGGAGCTGTGCTTCCGCCTTGCCATAGAAAATGGCAATGTTCTGGAGTGGGCACCCCAGAACATTGCAGGAGCCTGCCCTGGGGGGTGCCTGTTCCCAGAGAAATTGAGGGCTCCAGGAGGGTTGCCGCACGACCCCTCCAATCAGTATTAAATCCAAAGGGAGATGGTGATCCCAGGGAGTCAGCAACAGCCCGCATTTAAATAAAGGTGGTCCCCAGGGCAGTGTGGGGGTAGCTTGAGCCCCCCCACACAGATTTAGAATGTAGCCCTGAGAGGTGGCGGTACTGGGGCTTTGGGGGGTCCCACAAGGCCCCCCACCCTAAAATAACAATGGTCCAGGGAGGTGGAGGTCCCAGGAGCAGCATGGGTCGTCTTGAGCCCAACCACCATTTGAATAAAAAAGCCCCCAGGATGTTGCAGTTCCTGGGGCTGTGGGGGTCCCAACAGGCCCCCGCTACCTATTTGTGCATTGCCCCCGGGACACGGACCACCGAGAGGCTTATAGAATACAAAGCGCGGGAGCCTGCGCTTCATTATTTTTATTTTTTGACCGGATTTGAACACCCAGCACGAATTTGGTAATTTGCATTTAAGAATAAAGCTTTTTGTAGCCCTGGGGGTCCTTGTGGGTGCCTCTGAGCAGGCCCAGGGGATCAAGGTTTTCCTCCGGACCACTTTTCTTGTTTTTATCCTTTTTTAAACACATTTCTTGTGACTCTGCTTTACAGAGTCACAAGATGGATGCCAACACATTCTAGTTTGGAGTGTTGGCAGCCAATCAGAATTAAGCTTGTGCTCGGAAGGGTTTGCAAATCCTCCAAGACCTACCTTTTTGCCAAATTTGGTGTAATCCATTTAGCGGTTCGGGATGTAGTTTTGCCTAAGGATCATATGAAAATTAACTTGTGGAAAATGCGTTTTGGGACCCCCTTTTTTCTCGGTTCCTGGTGTCTCTGACCATGTCATGAATGATGTAATATGTGACATCATCAGCAGTGGATTGCGGGCGCGTGAGTTTTAGTGAGTCCAACTAACTATTACGTGGGAATTTCAATGGTTTTGTATGAATAAAATGTTCAGCTAACTATAACTGGTGAGAAACCTATGTTTTTTCAGTGAATGTATATATATATATATATATATATATATATAATATTATATAATGTGATCAAGGGCTGTACAGCCCGAAACGCGTCGTCGTGAGAGGTGACAAATAAAATACTTCTTGCCTGAAACATTTGCTGCTGAGGCCTGAGTTTCCTTCTTCGCCTGGCGTTTGCTTGGAAGTGGTGGGAATCGTCTCGAATATATATATATATATACATCCACTGAAAGAAACATAGGTTTCGGGGACATTATAGTTAGTTGTACATTTCACTCATACAAAACCATAGAAATAAATTCAGCCGTTATAGTTAGTTAAGCTAACTATAACTCATGCCCCAGCAATGCACTGCTGATGACGTCACATATTACATCATTCATGACATCACATATTACATCATTCATGACATGGTCAGTGACCTCAATGATGACATCACTGATGACATTTCAAATATCATCACTGATGACATCATCCAGTGACTGTGTGTTTCTGTAAAGTTTAAATATGTTTTATACATATATTGGCCAAAGTGTATTGAAGAATGACTGGGTGTATAAGTGTCTGGATGGAGGATTTAGTAGGTGCGTGACTGACTGTATAAGTGAGTGATTAAATGTGTCTTAGTGAATGCATGGGTTAGTGAATAACTGTGTGAATGTCTGTATCAGTCTGTCTATTGGTGTGTAAGCTGCTGCATTGGTTGGTGAGTAGCTACATGAGTGTCTTTATGGGTTATTGGTTGGTTGACTGAGTATTTGTATGGGTGCCTCAGTTTGTGTGTGGGTGGGTGGGAGGTGTGTGACTCTGTGCATAGATGTGTGAGCTCTTTATTCACAGGGAGTATGGGTTCAAAACAGCTGTATGAGTGGGTGAGTGTGTGTATGGGTGTGTTGGTGAGTGAATAGATATCTCAGTGCTACATGTCCAAGTAACTACATATGTAAAACACAGTGCATGTGAGAGTTGGTGTATATAAATGACTATACGTGAGAGTTAGTGATTGTGAGAATGGCTGCATGGATGATGAGTGTGTACTTGTATCAATGATTGTATGAGAGAGTAAGTATAAGTTAGTATCTGTATGAATAAGTGAGGTTGTGTGTGTATAACTGTATAGGTGAATAAATAGAAGTGTTTTTGATCCTTTGCATAAGTGACTAGATGTGTGAGTAACTCTGGATATGTGGCGGTGTGTGAGTGTTTGTAAAGGTGTATCAGTGCCTATAATAGTGTCATATTGTTGAGTCACTGCATGTATGAGTAACTGTATGGGTGAGTGAGTGGATGTGTGTGTAGACCTAGGAATCAATGAGTTCGTATGTAGTAACTGGTACTGATATCTCTATTGTTTTGAAAATGGTAGTCTATATTTAAGAGTGGGTGTATCAAAGGTTTTATTAAGGTGTGAGGAGGTGTATCAGATTTTCACATGGATGATGTCATCAGTGATGTCATTTGAGATGTCATCATTAATGTCATCAGTGATGTCACAGACCATGTCATGAATGATGTAATATGTGACGTCATCAGCAGTGCATTGCGGAGGTGCGAGTTATAGTTAGCTCAACTAACTATAACGGCAGAATTTCTATGGTTTTGTATGATGATTGAAATGTCCAACTAACTATAACGTCCCTGAAACCTATGTTGTTTTCTGAGAATTTCAAAGTTTTTTTAATGCTATTTTGTAACTATAACGTCTCTGAAACCTATGGTTTGTTCAGTGAATTTCAATGGTTTTTTTAAATGCTAATTTCTAATTATAATGTTCATGAAATGTATGTTTTTTTCAGTGATTTTAAATTATCATTCCATTCTTAACCCAGTGAAAACAGCCAATATCCCCAGTTTGCCACCAATAGCTTTCGCTAAAAAATCACCACAAATAAGAGCAACAACCAACGGTAATAATATGCACAGTAGGCGTTCCAGTGCAAAAATAACACAATAACACCACTTCCTGATATTTGCAATGAGCAGCCAGATCTGGGGTGAGATCCAAAAACAGACAATAAGCAGCGTTAGCAGTAGGAATCTAACATCTGCCTTTTACTGGTGTAAAGCAGGACGACTACCTACAGTGTGAAGAGGAGCCCGTCCCAGAATCACATCTGAAGACCAACACATGTCGTAAACTTACTGATCATGCAGCTCCGACACCCAAGAAGGCCACAACACCCACTGGCACCACCCTCAGGATGTCCCACCCGGACCACCTCCCTCCCTACTACCACTGAGGCAGCGCAGAACAGGACAGCGGACTTTCCAAAAACTGCATCATCCCTCAGCCACACAATACTTGAATGTTGGCACTTGTGGCAACCAATTATGTGTGAAGGACACAAGTCATCCTTCAATAAAAATTCACACAGTACCAAGTGTAGCGGTGATGTGCTGGATAGACCTCACTATGCAAAGAACAAACCTCTCCAGGTGCACAAATACTGCTGGCGCTTGCTTCGATAAGGTGTCACACGAGATTTTGCTGTCGAGGCTGGAGGAGATAGGGATTACAGGGCAGGCTCTCAATTGGTTTAAAGATTTCCTATCAGGCAGCTCCTTCAAAGTTTCCACACCCCCTTTTCTCTCTAAAGAGTACCCTATTGAGCAGGGTGTGCCCCAGGGGTCAGCTTTGAGCCCTACCCTGTTCAATGTCTACGTGCAACCCCTGGCAGAAGTAGCCAGGAGACATGGACTCTCACTTGTGACTTACGCCGACGACACCCAGCTGGTGGTGGCACTGGACAATGAAAGCGGTCTCAGTGCACAAAATTTCAACCAGACGCTTATTGACATCACCAGCTGGATGACGGCGAACTATCTCCAACTAAACGCCGGCAAAACGGAGGTGTTACTAGTGGGTAAAGAAACAACTGCCTGGGGGAACAGCTGGTGGCCAGAGTGCAAATACCATGTAAGAAACCTGGGAGTCTGGGTGGATGCTGCCCTGAACTTTACTTACCATACCAAAAAAGTGGCGGCTACCTTTTTTGTTATTTTACGCAATCTTAGACCGATTTTAAAATTCTTCGACCTCCAAACCCGCCAACTAGTGGTGCAGTCAGCAATCCTGTCAAGGCTGGACTGCGCCAGCTCCCTCTTGTTAGGGGCAAATGTAGCAGAGAAATCTAGATTCCAGTGAGTCCAGAACGTCGCCGCCAGAGTGCTGACCGGTCTCCTGCATCATAAGTCAGTGTCCACTGTCCTCACGAAACTCCACTGGCTCCCCGTTGAAAAAAGGATCCACTATAAAACCCTTTGCCTTGCATTTAAAATCCTCAAAACTGCCTCCCCCCCCAAGCTATGTCCACTTCTGAAATCCTATGTTCCCCGACGCACGCTGCGTTCAGAGGGACAGAACTTGCCCATAGTGCCCCGCTTCAAATTAGCAAGAATGGGCGGCCGGTCATTTAGATACCTCACTGCAAAACTCTGGAATGAACTTCCTATTCAAATCAGAGGAATAGAAGATCTACTACCCTTCAGGAAAGCCATAAAAACTCACCTCTTCTGTTAGTGTGCAATTTCCCTACTATGACAACACAAACACCCCCTACCTGTGCAACTTCATGTAGCTAGCGCCGGGACGCCCCTTGGCTGGGGCAGCCGTGTGCGTAATAAGTTCATATAACATTAATATTAACATTAGTGTTGTGGACAATAGACACAACTATGTTACTTCAGGCAGTGAGGAATATCTTGGTCATGTAGCTGCGTTGTCCCCCCCGGAAGTGGAATAGGAGTGGGCTGGTCCAACGTACGCCTCTCCAATGAAGGAGTATGAATAAATCCACCGGAGTTCTGGGTTGGTTCACTTGTGGGAAGGCAAAACCATTTCCAGAGCGGTGGCCCTCACCCTGTCACGTGGCTGCCGCCATGACCATTGTCCTCCTCGACACAGGCCCCCTGTGAACCCAGCAGCACATCACTGCAGATTTATGTCTGTACAGACTACTGCATTTGATCTACACTGTGGACAGCAGGGCTCACAATTCAGATGGAGTGGCGATTGCAGATGGCATAGTCCAATATTTAAGACACATTGCTCCCAGTGCGACCCACCCGGACCACGCATCATCGCAGGGTATGCACACGCTGAGTGCTTGAGGTGCCGCTAAATCACTGCACCATAAGTCATCACCACATGGCCTTATTAAGGCAAAATTCAATAGACAAAAAACATTGCTCCCAGTGCGGCCCGCCCGGACCATGCATCATTGCTGGGTGCTCACACGCTGAGTGCTTCAGGTGCCACTAACTCACTGCATCATAAGTCATTGCCACGTAGACTTATTAAGGCAGAATTTAGTAGGCAAAAATCATTGCTCCCAGTGCAGCCTGCTCGGACTGCGCATCATTGCAGGGTGCGCACACGCTGGTTGCTTCAGGTGCCACTAACTCAGTGTACCACTTATCATCGCTAGCTGCACACACGCTGAATTGCCAATAACTGTGCAGCTCAACTCACTGCCACGTGGCTGAAGGCCCTTGCTGACCACTGCCTCCTGCTTACAATGCGGTCATCAGGGCTCACAGTTAAAATTGAGTCGTCATTCATTAATTACAGAGGGTAGTAGGCAACTAACTACAACATCCTTAAAACCTACATAATATCATTTTAGTGGGGCGTGGCCAAGAGCTCGATGTAAGAGGACGTGCCCGGGTAGAGCTCCGAGCGAGGCTCCCCTTCCACGGGCGATTTCTCCTTCAATTCCGGTGCATTCGGGCCCAAACTCGGACCGAGTGCACCCGGGGACCTGCCCTGCCATCCCTGAAAATTTCAGGAGGATCGGAGCACCGGACCCCCCGACCGTCGGCTGCTGCTGCACCTGCCCGCCCAGGGCTCACTTCCGGTCGGCGGCCCCATCTACCCAAGACCGGGGATCCGGCCCAACGAGGTAGGCCGCAACACGTGTGCACTCCCCGGCGCGATCCGGAGGGGAAGGAGACCGCGCCGCAACGCCGGCCGCCCACCAGCGCTCCAGCCGTGCAGGGGCCCCAGATTCAGCTGCAAGGCATCCAACCCTGGCCCACGGCAGGCGGTGAAATCGGCCCGCCCTGCCGACCGACCCTGGAGGCATCCTGCCAGGCCCTGCGAGCACCGGAGAGGGGGACCACTCGGACACCTGGGGGTCCATTTGATCAGCGTTGCCCCTGGCTCCCGGCAGACCACAGCAACAACTGACCCGCTCTGCCCCCTGGACCCTCACACTCGCCCGCCGCCTTGTCACTGGCCCAGCGAGGGGGACGAGACAGTACCACAGCGCCCGGTACCCCCGGTGAACCCACGGCGCGGGGATCCCAGAGACTACAAGCAGGCACGCCACACTGACCCGCGGCGCCCTGCACTGCTGACCCGCCCTGCCTGCCGGCGCTGGGGACTTCCCGCCAAAACTAGCGGGAGCCGGAGGACTATCGCACTCCACTGCTTGGTGACCCGCACTATCGACGTCGCCCCTGGGCCTGAATGATCGGCGACGGTAGCTGGGTGGCCCCACCTCCTGGACACCGGAACCCACCCGCTGTACAGATACAGCCGCTGGTCAACGTCGGACCCATCCAGTGCTGAAGAGCTCGGCCCACGCGACACACGGACCGTGACCACGTCGAGACAGCCCATCTAACAATCGACCTTACACCAGGGGACCTGCCCAGGCCCACGCGGGTGAGAACCCAGAACAGCTCCGCATTCTCCACCTCAGCTAATCCGGCACCGAGCTCCACGGTGCCCCACGCAATGTCAGGTGACATCCAGGATCCCGCACACCGCCCGGCACGGGCTGAGCGGACGGCCTGACCAGGAGAGGCTAGTACGCACGGGCCCCAACAGCGTTCGCCGTGAAAGCTTGCCTGACCGGCTGCCTACCCGTGACGACCACCCACATGTCAGGGGGGACCAGAGCGAAGACCGGCACCGGTGGGACACTGAGCAAAGGAAAGATGGTGAAGAACACAGAGGCTGACCAAACCGCCTCCAAACTGGACACTATGCTGGCGGCCATGGAACGCCTGGAGGAATCCATGCAGCTCACCCGTACGTCACTGGAGAACAGGATCGATAAAGTGGCTGTGGACTTAACGCTCCTTCGAGCGGACCACAAGAAACTGTCCGACCGCACCACGGCCTTGGAGCAAACGATGGCGGAGACCACACCCAAGCTGACGCAGACAGATAAACACGTCCGTGACCTACTCAACCGGGTGGAATTCCTCGAGGATAGAGCGGAGGATGCTGAAGGTCGGGCCAGAAGAAACAATGTACGCATAGTGGGCCTGCCGGAACGATGGGAACGGAGGGAGACTGCGGAACATATGGAAATCTGGCTCAGGGAGCTCCTACCAGAAGGCACCCTGTCACCGCATTTTGTGGTGGAAAGGGCGCACAGAGTACCATCCCGTCCACCCCCGGAGGGCTCCAGCCCGAGGCCAATGCTCATGCGGGTGCTGAACTACCGTGACCGGGACGCCATTCTCCGCGAAACGCGGAAACTGTCGGACATACAGGTGGACAACGCCAAGGTGATGTTCTTCCCTGATTACACCATTCAGGTCCAGCGCCGGCGTCAATCGTTCCTCGAGGTGAAACAACGGCTCAGGCGCCTGGCTCTCAAGTACTCCTTGCTGTTCCCAGCACGTCTCAGAGTGGTGGCGCAGGACAAAACCCACTTCTTCGATACTCCAGAGGCGGCGGCGGCCTGGCTGGATTCAGGAGTGGATGCGAACTACGTACCTGCGCCGAAGGAGCAGCGCCGAAATCGAGGTACCCGCAGGCGGAGACAACGACACGTCTCGAGGCCCGGGCCGCCGACCACAGACGCAGAAATCGGACCCACCCCAGAGCAAATACTGATTGAACATCGAGAGGCCATCCGGAGAACGGCTGAGATCAGTGGTTCACAATCGCCCATCCTGATCTCTAACGCAAGCCCAAGATCACGCGGGAGCGAGGACGACGATTTCATGTACGGACTGCCAGATGACTCAAACACTGAGGGCTTGCCGGATGTCACACCCCAAACATCGGATCTGATAGCATAAACGACCCTCCTCAACCTAGCCCAGGCCTGGGCATTGCGATTGGCATCCTGGGACAGTTTGGTCACTTTTAAGGCTGACCTGTCCGGGAGTCCACAACAGCACTTCTGAGACCCACGGCAGCTACATACAGCCCCATCTCCGTGATCTGAGCTCCACTCCTGATCCCCCCCACCTACCGGCCCGGCACGGCCCGCCGTGACACCGAGAGAGGGGTTGGAGCGGTCCCATTGACACGTCACTGGGAGCAAGCATCTGGTGGGGTGGACGGACCCCTAGAGGTGAGTGGCCCCCCCTGAGGAAGTAGCAGATGGGATCCCCCCCCAGGGGTGGACTATCCGAGACCAGCGACATTGGGAACCCTGACTTGTCTGCGGACACTGCCACTGACATTTGGTGCCCCTAGACATACTGCCCGTGGAGGGGAGCTGCCACAGCTCTCTTGGCGACTTGAACTCACTTGCTTTACTCACGTGCTGAACTTCGTCATCCCCCCATTGAACTCACGGATTGATTAAGCTCGATAGAGCGTTTGGGCGGCGACTCGTTCTGTCGTTGCCCTTTTGGTATTATGTTTCTGTTAAAGTTCTTCCTTTTGAGACTAGTGTGGACATTGCAATGCTACAACGTGCATCCCTGGGACTGTGGGAGTGGGCGAGGGGTAACAATAGCCACTGTCCGCGGCCGCTGTGTGTGTGTGGGTGGGGTGGGCTGGGGGTTGGGAGGGGGGGGCTGGGTGCTTGAGCGCGATGCATACTGTGATGGCTACGGTTAAATTTTGTACCTGGAATGTCAGGGGCATGCACACACCCTCACGTAGATACCAGGTGTACTCATACCTTAGGCGACATCAGGTCCAGATTGCACTACTGCAGGAGACACACCTAGTCGCCGCTGAGGTGGCCGCACTTCGCCGTAGGTGGAGGGGGCAGATATACGCCACGACCTTTTCAGCGTTCGCGCGGGGGACCCTGATCTGGGTCAGACCTGGGGTTCCATTCGCACTAACACACAGCAATATCGACACCGAGGGACGCTACGTCTTCATACAGGGCAGACTAGACGGACAGCAAATTGTCATAGCCTCCATATACGCACCCAATGTGGAACAGGGGAAATTCTTCACGCGCTTGTCGGCAGTAATTGCGCCCTGGCCAGACGTACCCTTGATGGTGGGCGGGGATTACAACTGCGTACTAGATGTTTCCCTTGACCGCTCGTCCCCCCCAGCAGCGATCGCCCCAGCGCAAGCGACTTCCAGGGCCCTAACCGATTGGGCGACACAATGGAACCTGCACGATGCCTGGCGAGTCAGGAATCCCACCGCCCGGGTGTATTCCTATTACTCGGGAGCCCATTCTCTGCATGTTAGGTTGGACCGATACATGCTGTCCCGCGACCTGATTTCCTCCGTGACTGACGCTGACTATCTGGGACGGACGCACTCGGACCATAACCCGCACACACTGGTCTATGGATGGCGGCGCCCACGTCCGCCCGTACCCACATGGCGCTTACAGCCAGACCTCCTACTCGACCCGCCATTCCGGGAGGAGATGTCCAGGAGAATCATTCAATATTTTGAAGACAACACCGACTCGACCTCCTCCCCGAGACTTGAGTGGGACGCCTTCAAGGCGGTCACCCGGGGAGGCTGCCTCAGTGTTCAGGCGGGCCTGCGAGGCCAGGTGGAGAGGGATCTGATAAGGGTGGAGGAGGCGCTACTGGATAAAGAACGGGAGGCGACGGGAGGCGATGATTCCCAGCTGATCTCGACCAGGGCAGATCACGCTGCGTTGATGGAGCGCCTAAAGAACATTAACTTCGCGGCCCACTCCGCGCGCACTCACAACGCGGGGGACAAACCTGGCAGACTGCTATCGTGGCTGATACGGCAGGACGCGCAGTCTGCGCCGGTCCTATCGATCCGTACGTCCCAAGGCGTCGAGGTCTACACCCAGACACAGATCCACGAGGCGTTCACGTCACATTACAAGTCCCTGTATAACACACGGCTGCGGGCCACCGTGGTGGAGATCGTGGACTATCTAACGACCCTGCAGCTCCCAACAGCTACTGCTGCCCACCAGGCGGAGCTGGGTGCTGCAATTACCGGTGAGGAACTACGGGACGTGATTTTCTCCCTTTCCAATAGCAAAGCGCCGGGCCCTGACGGGCTCCCGGCAGAGTTCTACAAAGCCTACTCACTGGTGCTAATACCAGAACTGCTGAGAATGTATAAGGCGGCATTGGAAGATGCTGAGCTCCCAGCGTCCCTAAACGAAGCTAACCTGGTCTCTCTGCTGAAACCAGGTAGGGAGGCGACCGAACTTGGCTCATACAGACCATTGGCACTCCTCAACACCGATTATAAAATATTAGCCGCGACGCTCGCCCGGAGACTTGCACCGCTGGTCCCCACGCTGGTGCACGCTGATCAAAATGGCTTTGTGCCCACCAGGAGCACGTCCTACAACCTACGCCGGTTTTTTAAGATCCAACGGTATGCAACCCCTACCTGGCCGCGTTCAGGGTGCATCGTGCTCGATCTGGAAAAAGCGTTCGACTCGGTGGAATGGCCGTATCTCCTCCGAGTCCTTGAGAAATACGAACTAGGCGAAGCCTATATCCAGATGGTGGGGCTCCTCTATCAGGCGCCCGAAGTGCGTGTCCGGACTGGGCGGTTGTTTTCCGACAGGATCCGCATTGGGCGGGGTACCAGACAGGGCTGCCCCCTCTCCCCTATGATATTCGCCCTGGCGATGGAGCCATTGGCGGAACTGCTCCGCACCTCCGGCACCACATGGGGCATCCCACTAGCGGACGGCATACACTCGGTGTCTCTATATGCCGATGATCTACTACTGTATGTCAGAGATCTCACATGCATACCTGAGGCAATCGCGGACATCTTCCGTACATTCGGAGATATGTCGGGGCTCCGCGTTAACTGGGCCAAATCGGGAACCTACGCATTCAGTAGCGAGATGCCGCAATGTGAGGTGCGCATGATGGGGGAGACGCTCCGATGGCACCCGACGGTATTCAGGTACCTAGGGATCTTGATATATCGAGACCCCGTGGATCTCCTGGAGGGTAACCTGGTGAGGGCTATATCCTCACTCACGGCCCAGGTCACGTTCTGGAACTCCCTCCCGCTGAATGTGCCGGCCAGAGTGGCACTGACCAAAATGATACTGCTCCCCCGGCTCCTCTATTATTATGCTAACCTGCCAGTGTATGTGCCAGCGCGCATATTCAGAGGGCTGGAAACTCTCACCAGGCGCCTTATTTGGAACAAAGGGAGACCACGGGTAGCGTTAAAGACTCTATATGCGGCCACGGACGCTGGAGGCTTAGCCGTCCCCAACCAGGAGCTATATTACTTAGCAGCCCAGCTACAATGGGTCGCTTACTGGCTGAGCGGCAAGAACCTGATAGACACGGCCACGGCTGATACCACTCTGTCCCCCGTGCAGGTGCTCACACTCTTCCACCCCCTAACGCAGGGGCGACACCCCACACAAGTCCATGTGGCGATCGCGAAGCGGTGCTTTGCGCGGGCCCTCAGACTTACCAAAGGCACAGTGCCCTACGCTCCGAACCTGCCACTACTGGGAACTCCCTTGGGCACTAGCATACTTTCCTCGACTGCGCTACGCAGCTGGACGGCGGCAGACCTGGACGACCTGAGCGGCCTATATAGCGACGGAGTGCTGCTGCCCTTCGAGACCCTGACCGCAGACACCGAGCTGCCAGTGGGTCAATTCCTGGCACACGCCGGACTCCTACATGAACTGACGAAGGCATGGGGTGACATGAGCCAAGAACCGCCCACTCATCTTCTCATCCAGTACCTGCACGTGATGGGCAATGGGTCTCATATAGTGCACTGGCTGGCACAGGCACTACACACCCATACTCTATTCTCCTCCCAAAGGCTGAGGGGGAAGTGGACGACCGACCGAGGCTCCGACTGGACGGACAAACAATGGACCGCAATATTAGCGGGCGCTAGAAATGTTCCCCGAAACGCGCGATTTAAAACCATCCAATATTATATCATTCATCGAGCATATTTGTCTCCTGACAAACTGAATCGCTATTTCGGACTCACTTCGTCGGCATGTCCCAGATGCGGCCTCCTAGACTCAGACTTCCTGCACGCACTCTGGAACTGCGCCCACCTCGCCTCGTACTGGTCAGCGGTCACTGACACGCTGACGGCGGCCTCGGGCGAAACTCTCCCCAAGACGTGGGAAGTATGCCTACTGGGGCTCTACAGGAGAACCAAGCAGACCAAGCTGCGGGCACGCTTTTGGGACTTAGGCCTCATTACGGCTAAACGCCTCATTACGAAACGGTGGAAAAACTCCAACCCACCGCGCCCTGCAGACTGGCGTCGCTCTTTTGGCAACTGGGCCAGTGCGGAGAGTGTGTCACTACACAGAGAGGAGACCACTGGCCTACGGAAATACCCGATCGCCCAAGACTGGGACGCTACCCTGATCGCGTACCACAGGGCATGCGCCCGGGCCGGTATAGAATGCCAACCTGACGCGGAATAGAAGGGGCCCTGTCGCTTGCTGTCCATATAGGTCACGGAATTTGCCCCCCCCCCCCACTGCCGCGTCCCCCCCCTTCCTCCCCCACTGCCGCGCCCCCCCCCCCCCCTCATTCCCCCCCGCCGCCAGCCCCGACTACCGAGCTCTTGCACACCGAGCGATGTCCCCTGCCGCCCCCCGCCGCTGCCCTTCCCCCCCCCCGCTGCCTCCTCCCCCCCCCGCCTCCACCCCGCGGCCGCAGCGACACCACATCCTCGATCACCCCCGCCCCTGCGCAGCCCGTACAGGGTGCACCACACACGGCTAGGATTCAAGACACACTACCACACGCACATGCACTAGTCCAACAGTTGTTGAAATGTTTCTCCCTCCCCCTCCTCTTTTAATTCCCAGTTATACCTTTTGGTTGACACAGAGACTGTTGATTTTGTACACGCGCTAATGCTCGACACCCCCCTCCCTGTTTCCGTATCATACAATGGCAACTGGGTGTTTTCATGTACAGGCAGCGGAAGCCCAGCGATCCATGTGACGACGGGGGATATGATCCTGCTCCAGCTCGCTACTGTACTGAACAGGGAACATAACTCAATGCAATGACTGTCGGATTTCTTACAGCACCCTGGTCCTAGCGCAGTGCCATGAGCCGCAAGCGCTGCGACACGAGACATTTCCTAGCACCGCTGCTTGTGAACTAATGCATTACCACTGGCTACTGTTTATTTTCACTCGTATTTAATTGCCATGTCATTCTGTACTGACAGCCGAGTACCGCTTGTAGTAGTGGTTTATTGTTATGACACTGTGTGACTGCTGTTTAACTCATCTGTGAAACTAAATAAAGTTTGGGACCATTGGTCTTCAAAAAAAAAAAAAATAATAATATCATTTTAGTATCCTTGCTTCAAGAACTGTTTTGATAACAAGTATAGCATCATCGCAGGGTGCCTACATGCTGAGTGCTTCAGGAGAAGCCACTAACTCAGTGCAGCACAACTTATGGACCCTTTATGATACAATATTTTGTTATTTTCAACCAAAATAGATTACTGCATGCAGTTGATACCTGTTTTCATTGTTATGAAGTGAAAATGTCTCTCCAATTGAAAAAGAAAATATAGGGGCATATTATCAAGGGGGTTTATCTCCGCTTTTTGGGCTTTAAAAGCCAAGAAAGCGGAGATAAAATTATCTTCCTATTACCTAGCTGCCGCTAACACCAGTTAGCGACAGCTAGTAGGAGATAGCGACCATCTTGGGCCCCACTTTGCATGTCAGTGATATTTATCACTAATGAGATGCAAAGTGGGCGTGCCAAGATGTTAGAGACTGAAAACAGTCGCAAACATCGCTATCTCCTATTACCAATTTTTGGAGATATTCGCGCTAAGCGGGAATATCTCCAAAAGCTAACACCTGCCCTGAGCAGTTCGTAGCCATGTTATCCAATGGGAGGTGGATAACATGGCTAAGAGCATTAGCCCGCTAATGCATGAATATCGCTGACTTTTCAGCGATATTCATGCTTTGCGGCGATTTTTACCGCATTTGCGTTAATCCTTGGTAATACCAAGGTTTATTTGCGGTAAAAATCGGCGCAGCGCTGCGGTAAATTTTTGTCTCTAACCAAGCAATAGCGATAATTATCGCTATTGCTTGGTAATATGCCCCATAGTTCCTAAAAATGTTGAACAAGTAATAGCTGAGGAAGTTCAAGAGAGATGTACCCAGGCTTCAGTGTTTACATGGGATTGTAGTAGTATTTGTAGTATACGTCAACAATGTATTGATATTTTACTAAATTTCTTAAGACAATATGGAAGAAAGACTGTGAAACAGAAGATTAAGATATTACAAGGACTGGATCCTTGCAAAGTGGGAAAAAATACAGTGTTGACAGGTCATTCTCTGGCTTCTCTTTCTAGGAAAGTGTGTCAAAGTCATTTTAATCATTTAAGAATGTTAGCAGTATATCATTCTGAAATGTGAAAGTTAGTTAGAAGATTTTACTACGTGACAATTCCTGCATTATGTCTAAATGAAGTTAATACAGCTCTTTTGCATGGTTCATTGGTGGATGTAAAAAAAATTGTGATGATATAGAGTTACGTTTCTTTGCTGGTCAAGAGGAGTGTAGAGAAAGTAGGAGTTTGATAAGTGTTGGTTTTGAAGTAGAGATAGTACTGATGTGAAGTTTGAAAAATAAATAGCAAAGTTTAAAGTAGTTTCTGGTGAAAATCCCAACTATGTTTGTATTTGTTGCTGACGTACTCATTATAAAATTCAAATTAGGAATGTAAATGTGTTTTTAAAAAGAGGAAAGGAAAACAATGATAAATGGAAAAAATTAGCTGTGTATTTGTTTGTGGAAGGTCGTTTTGAGTAAGGAACTGTAAAATATATTTGTAAATATTGTTACAATAAATTAGAAGAAAACAAAATGTAAGCTAAAGCTGTCCATAATGACTTAAAATTAGTAGCCACACCTCCTGAGCCAAAAGATTTAAATACATATGAGGCCATCTTTATACCATCTGTGCACCCTTTTCAGGCTATAATTTGTATGCAGTCTAAAACAGGTAAGCTGTCTCCAACAGATTTACAAAGAGGTTTAAAAGGAAAAGTTGTGTATTTACCTTTAGGTTTTAAGAAATGTTTTGGAACTGTTGGTGTAGAAAGAGAGGATACTGAACCTGTAGTCATTCTTGTTAATGGTGTACCCACAATGAGTCATAAAATATGGCAAGAGTTAGTGGATGTCAGAAAAGTCCAAAAGGCTGCATTATATCTGGTGCAAAAAAATATTTACTATAAATCTGTAAATATAGAAAAAGAAGAAATCATGTTAGAAGGTGAAACACATATTTCAAGTAGACACATAGAAAAAGTGTAGAATTCAAGAAAAGAAGAAATGTATGAACATTATACTATACACCCTTTACATTCGAAAGAACTGATAGGAGATACTATTAAATTGTTCCAGATGAAAAAACAAAAGGAACTCCCATGAGTACGCTAGAAAAAAGTTTGGAAGGTCGTTGTTTTCCAAAGTTGTTCCCTACTGAAAAAGTGGATGATAGGATGATCAACCAGTTCAGATTCCAGCTTCAGAATACTGTACTTTACACCTGTACTCAGAAGAACCAAGATTTTGTCAGTCAATTCCATAAATGTTTCATCTTGTGTTCCATACACCTACACCGCGGTCAGCAGAGCTCTCAATTTAAATTGAGACGTGATATATTTATTGCAGAGAGAATTGTACTCTTTGTCCTCGAATTTTGTCAAGAGGAAGTACTTAAAAGCATTCCACGATGTTTTTGAGACTACTGCCTTCGATTTACACTAGGATAGCAGGGCTCACAATTCACATCGAGTCACGATTGTAGATGACGCAGTCCAGTAGGCAACTCACCACGCATCATCGCTGGCTGCTCAGACACTAAATGATTCTGATACCTCTATTTCAGTGCAATACAACTCAGGGACCCTTTATGATACAATATTTTGTGTATAATTTCACATCTGGTCCCCCTACCTCAGTGTACCACAAGTCATGGACCCTTTACAATAGAATCTTTTGTGTATTATTTCACATCTGGTGTCCCTACTTTACTGCAGCACAAATCATTGATCATTTATGATTGAATCGCTGTGTCTGATGCAATGATTACTGTTGTACTTGTTTCCAGCACCAACCACTCCCGGAGAGCTGGCTTACACTCACCCCATGCGCATCCAGCACCAATGTGACTGAACATGGGACCCTGCACATGCCCAATCGCCAAAATTGATTGATCAGTCAGCTCTAAGCCCTCCTCCCGCACGGAGATCTTGACTCCAGCAGAAAACGGCAACACCCCAGTAACCTCATCTATCCGTTGGACATCCTTCCGGCCCATCCAGGATGAAGTGATAAGCAATCTAATCGCCTCTGCTAAACCCTCGTCCCACTCCCTCGATCAGCTACCCTTGAGACTGACCAAAGACCTGAAGCTTACCGAAGCCCCAATTTGGGGCAAGATCATCAACAGCTCTTTGAGCGAGGGATCCATTCCAGATTGCCTCAAAGTAGGACAAGTCATACTGCTTCTAAAAAAAACTGGCCTTGATCCCAAGGACATGAAAAACTTCAGACCGGTATCAAACCTCCTTCTCTTATCCAAAATTATTGAAACATGTGTGCTGTCATTGTTAACCCAACACCTAGAGAACACTAATCTACTAGACCCACACCAATAAGGATTCAGAAAGGGCTTCAGCATTGAAACCGCAATCCTAAATGTCCTAGATGATCTGCACATGTCACTCGACCCCAACCAATGTAGCCTTCTCATCCTCTTAGACCTCTCGGCTGCGTTCGATACAGTTGATCATACCCTGCTACTCGAAGTCCTCCAGGAGAGAGTGGGTATCGATAAGACGGTTCTATAATGGTTCTCCTCCTTTCTCAACAACTGCACTCAAAGAATAAAAATCAACAGCTTTGAGTCGGACCCCCTTCCCATTAGTAGAGGGGTTTCACAAGGCTCTGTACTCTCCCAGCAACTTTTCAACATCTACATGGAACCCCTCACCTCACTCTAAGGAACTCCAACATTCCCTTCCACCTCTACGCGGATGACACACAACTCAATCTGGAAACCATATCTATCGCAGACATTCACAGACTGAACGTTACACTCATGGAGGTCCAACATTGGCTCTCTTCCAACCACCTCAAATTCAATGAAGAGAAAACAGAAGTGCTCCTCATCTCAAATAGAGATGAAAACCCCCAAATAGTAGAATGGCTACAAAGCCTTAAACACCCTCAATGATACTCTTACGCCAACGGACTCTGTGAAATCCCTAGGGATTACTCTCGACCCCAAACTGGACATGAAAAAAACACATCCCATAAACCGCCAAAAGTGCGTTCCTTAACCTGAAACTTCTCTACAAAATAAAACCCTGCCTCCCCCCGAAAGATCTGAAACAGGCCACTCCAGAATTGACTATGGCATCGCAGCCCTGACTGGAACAGCCAAATTTCACCTGGGGCCTCTTACCACTACCCTCAATGCTGCAGCAAGAATGGTCACAGGAACAAATAAATATGAGCACATCTCACTGGCACTCAAGGAATTGAAGTGGCTCCCTATAGACCAACGAGCCAATTTCCGTACAGTTTGCACAAAGCCCTGCACACAGGCAAACCAGAATATTTGGCCGCCAAACTCAGTCAGTCTAGGAACCTCAGAAGTTCCAACACGCTCCGCATCATCCCTCTGAAAACACAAAACCTCTTTCTCAATGGCAACCGTTGAAAATGATGACAAGCGGACACTCAATTTGAACAGAACCTGCTGCAGTGGGCGTGGCCGCAAAGCGGCATGCTGGTTCTTGTAGTACACGGAAAAATATCATTCCAGTAAGTTCATCATTAAAAACGATTTAATAAAACAAATAGATTCAAACCACAGTGGGCTGGTGAAAATGGTGCTGTACTGTCCAGTTTCAACTCGCTCTGCTGCACCTGGATGGCCGGTCCCCCGCATCACGATAGAGCCATGTGCACCCATCGCACGGTCCGCCTCAGAGCGGCAGGCATTACTTCCGCGGCTGGGCTTCAGCCGCAAGTATTCCATCCAAAGTTTTAAGCCCTGACAGGAAGATGCCACAGGATCGGCATATTTGCATCCATTTCATTTCAAGGCACAGCAGCAAACAGGAGGTGCAGACACAAGTTCGCCAACTAAGTTACTGCCAGACCGGTTTCAGGATAGTGATCCCTTTCTCAATGGCAACCGTTGAAAATGATGACAAGCGTGCACTCAATTTGAACAGAACCTGCTGCAGTGGGCGTGGCCGCAAAGCGGCATGCTGGTTCTTGTAGTACACGGAAAAATATCATTCCAGTAAGTTCATCATTAAAAACGATTTAATAAAACAAATAGATTCAAACCACAGTGGGCTGGTGAAAATGGTGCTGTACTGTCCAGTTTCAACTCGCTCTGCTGCACCTGGATGGCCGGTCCCCCGCATCACGATAGAGCCATGTGCACCCATCGCACGGTCCGCCTCAGAGCGGCAGGCATTACTTCCGCGGCTGGGCTTCAGCCGCAAGTATTCCATCCAAAGTTTTAAGCCCTGACAGGAAGATGCCACAGGATCGGCATATTTGCATCCATTTCATTTCAAGGCACAGCAGCAAACAGGAGGTGCAGACACAAGTTCGCCAACTAAGTTACTGCCAGACCGGTTTCAGGATAGTGATCCCTTTCTCAATGGCAACCGTTGAAAATGATGACAAGCGTGCACTCAATTTGAACAGAACCTGCTGCAGTGGGCGTGGCCGCAAAGCGGCATGCTGGTTCTTGTAGTACACGGAAAAATATCATTCCAGTAAGTTCATCATTAAAAACGATTTAATAAAACAAATAGATTCAAACCACAGTGGGCTGGTGAAAATGGTGCTGTACTGTCCAGTTTCAACTCGCTCTGCTGCACCTGGATGGCCGGTCCCCCGCATCACGATAGAGCCATGTGCACCCATCGCACGGTCCGCCTCAGAGCGGCAGGCATTACTTCCGCGGCTGGGCTTCAGCCGCAAGTATTCCATCCAAAGTTTTAAGCCCTGACAGGAAGATGCCACAGGATCGGCATATTTGCATCCATTTCATTTCAAGGCACAGCAGCAAACAGGAGGTGCAGACACAAGTCCGCCAACTAAGTTACTGCCAGACCGGTTTCAGGATAGTGATCCCTTTCTCAATGGCAACCATTGAAAATGATGACAAGCGTGCACTCAATTTGAACAGAACCTGCTGCAGTGGGCGTGGCCGCAAAGCGGCATGCTAGTTCTTGTAGTACACGGAAAAATATCATTCCAGTAAGTTCATCATTAAAAACGATTTAATAAAACAAATAGATTCAAACCACAGTGGGCTGGTGAAAATGGTGCTGTACTGTCCAGTTTCACCTCGCTCTGCTGCACCTGGATGGCCGGTCCCCCGCATCACGATAGAGCCATGTGCACCCATCGCACGGTCCGCCTCAGAGCGGCAGGCATTACTTCCGCGGCTGGGCTTCAGCCGCAAGTATTCCATCCAAAGTTTTAAGCCCTGACAGGAAGTTGCCACAGGATCGGCATATTTGCATCCATTTCATTTCAAGGCACAGCAGCAAACAGGAGGTGCAGACTCAAGTTCGCCAACTAAGTTACTGCCAGACCGGTTTCAGGATAGTGATCCCTTTCTCAATGGCAACCGTTGAAAATGATGACAAGCGTGCACTCAATTTGAACAGAACCTGCTGCAGTGGGCGTGGCCGCAAAGCGGCATGCTGGTTCTTGTAGTACACGGAAAAATATCATTCCAGTAAGTTCATCATTAAAAACGATTTAATAAAACAAATAGATTCAAACCACAGTGGGCTGGTGAAAATGGTGCTGTACTGTCCAGTTTCAACTCGCTCTGCTGCACCTGGATGGCCGGTCCCCCGCATCACGATAGAGCCATGTGCACCCATCGCACGGTCCGCCTCAGAGCGGCAGGCATTACTTCCGCGGCTGGGCTTCATTTATATATATATATATATACATATATTAATCAACAAACGTCCTGAACCCTCACAACCTACCATTGCCATAGTCAGGCACAAACCTCAAAAAACGTGCTCTAAGAAGTTAATATTCAGTGCATGATCTTTTTTGCAGTGTTGCCAGCATGACCCGTTTCGGCTGCAGGGCAGCAGTCTTGATCACATGACACCCCATGACATAGTGCACATCTTAAATAGTAACACTTCCTGGTCAGGCTAAATTGATTTACAAGTAAAAACAGAAGACATACTTCTATAAACACATTGAAATCCTGGATCCAAATATACATGGTAAATCGTAAATACTAGCAAAAAAACATAAATATGTTTTAAAACCCAGTATTAAATAACGATACAATTCCATATAAAAAACAATATTATAAATCTTTAAAATTCGGAGTCAATTCATTTTGTCATTAGCACCATATATATATATATATATATATACATATATATACATATATACCCGCTCCTTTGCCCACACATTGAACAGCACTCGAACGTCAGCATAAGGTAGCAAGCCTTTAATCAAATTTCACAGATTGCATGCCGTTTCCCAATTCCATTTGTCAGCAGTTCCGTCCTGCGTAGCCTAACGCGATTCAAAGGTTCTTTCCTTCTTCATTAGAGGCTTTCAACGGAAAAGGATGCGTGCGGTTTCCGTTTGCACTTGCCCAATTAATTATGCTCAGTACCACGCCTTCCCATAGGCTGCTTGTTAAAGACTGTGGGGCATTATGGGGGATGCAGTACTGGAAACTCTTTAATGCCTGGAGGGCTGCACTAATTCTCTGCCGGATAACACATTTATCAGCCCTGGATGAGCCTCGGCAAACGGGAGCGATCCTAATTCTGACGCTGAAGTTCCACAAGTTTGCTCGGTTGGATACCGGCGCTGTGCCCACCACGTTAGCGGGGTAGTGTCTGTTTGGCGGCGAGACAACCGCCAGAAATATCCGTTCCTTTGCTTTGCCCACACATTGAACAGCACTCGAACTTCAGCGTAAGGTAGCAAGCCTTTAATCAAATTTCACAGATTGCATGCCGTTTCCCAATTCCATTTGGCAGCAGTTCCGTCCTGCATAGCCTAACACATTTCAAAGGTTCTTTCCTTCTTCATCAGAGGCTTTCAACGGAAAAGGATACGTGTGGTTTCCATTTGCACTTGCCCAATTAATTATGCTCAGTGCCACGCTTTCCCATAGGCTGCTTGTTAAAGACTGTTGGGCATTATGGGGGATGCAGTCCTGGAAACCCTTTAATGCCTGGATGGCTGCACTAATTCTCTGCCGGATAACACATTTCTCAGCCCTGGATGAGCCTCGGCAAACAGGAGCGATCCTAATTCTGACGCTGAAGTTCCACAAGTTTGCTCGGTTGGATACCGGGCTGTGCCCTCCACGTTAGCGGGGTGGTGTCTGTTCGGCGGCGAGACCACTGCCAGAAATATCTGCTCCTTTGCTTTGCCCACACATTGAACAGCACTTGAACTTCAGCGTAAGGTAGCAAGCCTTTAATCAAATTTCACAGATTGCATGCCGTTTCCCAATTCCATTTGGCAGCAGTTCCGTCCTGCGTAGCCTAACGCGTTTCAAAGGTTCTTTCCTTCTTCATCAGAGGCTTTTAACGGAAAAGGATACGTGCGGTTTCCGTTTGCACTTGCCCAATTAATTATGCTCAGTACCACGCCTTCCCATAGGCTGCTTGTTAAAGACTGTGGGGCATTATGGGGGATGCAGTCCTGGAAACCCTTCAATGCCTGGATGGCTGCACTAATTCTCTACCGGATAACACATTTCTCAGCCCTGGATGAGCCTCGGCAAACAGGAGCGATCCTAATTCTGACTCTGAAGTTCCACAAGTTTGCTCGGTTGGATACCGGGCTGTGCCCTCCACATTAGCGGGGTGGTGTCTGTTCAGCGGCGAGACCACCGCCAGAAATATCCGCTCCTTTGCTTTGCCCACACATTGAACAGCACTCGAACTTCAGCGTAAGGTAGCAAGCCTTTAATCAAATTTCACAGATTACATGCCGTTTCCCAATTCCATTTGGCAGCAGTTCAGTCCTGCGTAGCCTAACGCGTTTCAAAGGTTCTTTCCTTCTTCATCAGAGGCTTTCAACGGAAAAGGAATCGAGGATGGGCACTCTTACCGGGTCCATACAGGACTTGATTTGTGCTTTCCACACCACACTTCCCATAACGCACAGTCTCATCTGAGCTTCCCAATGGTGGGTGTGGCATATGGAAAATGGAGAAGTTGGTTGGCGGTCATGCACGCCGCTTACGTTAAAGCCCCTGAAGAAAAGCATATGGAACTTTGAATCGCGTCGGGCAGATCCATTATGGAGCGGCATCTGCAAGCGGATTCTCGTCCTCACCTACGCATAAATTAAGCTGATGCCCGTGTGCTACTCAATGGTGCACAACCTTGGAGTGAGAATATACATGCGGCCGTCCAGCCGCAGAGCAGGCACCACCCCGCTAGCCTTGGGGGTCACGGCAGTGAAGCAGCAGCCGTACATGGTATCGAGGACGGGCACTCTTGCGGGGTCCATACAGTACTTGATTTGTGCTTTCCACGCCATACTTCCCATAACGCACAGTCTCATCTGAGCCTCCCAATGGTGGGTGTGGCATATGGAAAATGGAGAAGTTGGTTGGCGGTCATGCATGCCGCTTACGTTAAAGCCCCTGAAGAGAAGCATATGGAGCCTCGAAACGCGTCGGGCAGATCCATTATGGAGCGGCATCTGCAAGCGGATTCCCGTCCTCACCTACGCATAAATTGAGCTGCTGCTCGTGTGCTACCCAATGGTGGACAACTGTGGAGCGAGAATATACATGCGGCCGTCCAGCCGCAAAGCAGGCACCACCCCGCTTGCCTTGGGGGTCACGGCAGTGAAGCAGCAGCCGTACATGGAATTGAGGACGGGCACTCTTGCGGGGTCCATACAGGACTTGATTTGGGCTGTCCACACCATACTTCCCATAACGCACAGTCTCATCTGAGCCTCCCCATGGTGGGTGTGGCATATGGAAAATGGAGAAGTTGGTTGGCGGTCATGCACGTCGCTTACGTTAAAGCCCCTGAAGAGAAGCATATGGAGCTTCGAAACGCGTCGGGCGGATCCATTATGGGGCGGCATCTGCAAGCGGATTCCTGTCCTCACCTACGCATAAATTAAGCTGCTGCTCGTGTGCTACTCAATAGTGGACAACCTTGGAGCGAGAATATACATGCGGCCGTCCAGCCGCAGAGCAGGCACCACCTCGCTAGCCTTGGGGGTCACGGCAGTGAAGCAGCAGCCGTACATGGAATCGAGGACGGGGTCCATACAGGACTTGATTTGTGCTTTCCACACCATACTTCCCATAACGCACAGTCTCATCTGAGCCTCCCAATGGTGGGTGTGGCATATGGAAAATGAAGAAGTTGGTTAGCGGTCATGCACGCCGCTAACGTTAAGGAGCTTCGAAACACGTCGGGCAGATCCATTATGGAGCGGCATCTGCAAGTGGATTCCCGTCCTCACCTACGCATAAATTAAGCTGCTGCTCGTGTGCTACTCAATGGTGGACAACCTTGGAGCGAGAATATACACATGTACGTATATATATCCGACCCCAGAGCCTGGCCACATGCACTTTCTCAGCACAGTATACAGGAACGAACCTCCACACAGGAAAAGATTTCTTCAGTGCAATTTGTTATCCAAGATAACAACATGACGCTTTTCGACCGGGTCACCCCAGTCTTGATCACATGGCACTATGGAAACTAGGTAGTTACTATAACTACCTACTGGCGATCGCCAGTAAGTAATATATATATTATATATATATTACCTACTGGCTGTCGCCAGTAGGTATATATAGTTAGGATTTTTTCTCTATGGAACTTTTGAAAATTCTATGTCTAATAACTTTGGCGTTTGTGGACGGAATCGGCTGAAATTTTCAGGAAAATGGCACATTCTGTTTCTGAGCAGCCCCTGAAAATTTGGGGGGGGGGGTTTGTCAAGGGGGGGCCGAGAAAAAAGGGGGGTCCCAAAACGCGTTTTTCCCATGTTAATTTCCATAGGGCGTTTGGCCTCACTTTTAGCTCGAACGGCTGAATGGATTTACACGAAACTTGGCAAAATTGTAGGGACTGTTAGCCCGTTGTGCCTTTGCTGGGTCTCAATATATGTGCTCCAGTGGATTTTGAGAAATTAACGTTTAAAAAAATTAATATATCTGTGACAGCGTCCCAGATAGCGCTCCAGATCGCGTACTTTTCGCGTCACGGAGCTTTGCGAAGCGATGCTGATTTGCTCTCCGGTGTCTGTCAACATTCTAAACAGTCCGGAGAGGCCGCTATCTTGTCTCTCGGTGGGATCGAGAGACAAGAAGAGGTGAAAAATGAAGGGGGAATTTAATGAAAGGGGGCAAGGTAGACCCCTCTTGACCCTCTAGGAATGATGTTGGGGTTATTAAAGGGTCCCGTGGGGAAAATTAAAAAAATTTGATTTTTCACGGTAGAAGCGCTTCTCGGTTCGCAAATTAACGGCTGAATGGATTTGCACGAAACTTGGCAAAATTATAGGGACTGTTAGCCCGATGTGCCTTTGCTGGGTCTCAATATATGTGCTCCAGTGGATTTTGAGAAATTAACGTTTAAAAAACAGGTATATCTGTGACAGCGTCCCAGATCGCGTATTTTTCGCGTAACGGAGCTTTGCGTAGCGAAGCTGATTGGCTCTCCGGTGTCTGTCAACATTCTAAACAGTCTGGTGCGGCCGCCATCCTGTCTGTCGGTAGGATCGAGAGACAAGAGGAGGAGAAAAACGAAGGGGGAATTTAATGAAAGGGGGCTAGGTAGACCTCTCTTGACCCCCTAGGAATGATGTTGGGGTTATTAAAGGGTCCCGTGGGGCAAATAATAAAAATTTGATTTTTCGAGGTAGAAGCGCTTCTCGGTTCGCAAACTGGTAGCGAAACGTGAATTCGCCATTTTGTGTTTCGATTTCATTAAATTACTAGGTATAAGGGGGTACGGGAGACGTATCCTGACCCCTTTTGTTTTCTGAGGGTGGCTGAGGAGGCTCATATATGTTGATACATGTCTTCCAGCGGCTGTGCGTGAGCGTTTTTTTTTTTGTTGCGTGACGTCGGTTAACGTTCGATTCGATGGAAATCAGGAAGTGTTGACCGCCATTTTGTCACTGCGAGTAAATATTTTGTTTTAAATAATTGTTATAAATTAATCCTTATTGATAAACATTGTCTGCGCCATCTTGTCTTTTTTGCAATGCCACACTTTTGTTGAGCACGGCAGCCATTTTAGATGCCTTGACCAGACCCACTCTCTGCACGCCGCCGATCCTCAGCATGGCTCCTCACCCTCGCAAGCATCTCCCCCACGCACTGGTCACCCCCGCTCTCTCTCTCATGCATGGGCTAGAAACCTCCTCCCATGTGCGCTGCTCTTCCCTGAGAATCACACCCTGTGCCCGCCCGACACCACCCTTTCACCCTATTCACTACCGCACCCTCTGACACTCTTCTTCCTCTGTGTCCGATTGTTCAGGCCGGTCCCAGGCTATCACCTAGCCCTGCAGATGTAGTTTATGGCCCCAGCTGTAGAGAATCACCCCTCTTTAAAGGAGTTACAGTAGATCTGTCACACCACACGCATTCCTACTATCTGATAACCATCCTGTATTGTGCTTGGTGAGGGGATTCTCACTGTGAGGGTGTGTGGGACCGAGCCTGAAGCGGAAGATTCCAGGGATGCCTCTTTGTACATCAAAGTTTTTACAATTAAGTGTCACATTATAAATATATAGTACTCCAACAAAGTAGGATTATAACACTTTAATAACTTTTAAATATATAGAACGCAACAAAAACAGTAAATACATTTAAACATTTTTTTGAAAAAGAAGCAACAATGGTCAGTAGCTGTGTTTTGTGCGAATAGTCCCAAGGCAGCACAACGTGCTGAGTTCTGGAGGGCACCCAGGTGATGTTACCTGGGTACCGCACTGGTTTTTGGTATCCTACAATGCAGCTCCGAAAAATGGCATGGGGCGTCCCGGGGTTGCGCGGGGAGGCCTCGTCAGTAGCGGTCTGTTGTGCGAATAGTCCCAAGGCAGCAGAACGCGCTGAGATGTGGATGGCACCCAGGTGATGTCCAGTAAGTTGTCGCACTGGTTTTGGCATCCTACAATGCTGCTCCGAAAAACGGCGTGGGGGGCCCCGGGGTGGGGGGGGGGGTTGAGGCGGCGTGAACGGGTCTCCCCAGGTGGAGGCTCGTCGGCTGTACTGGGGCGCCCCTTTACCGTTTCTGTTGCCATTCCGCCCGCTTTTGCTACACTGTGCCTCATCCTCCATTCAGCTGTTTATCGCCCGCTCTTGCGGCTACAGCGTCTCGCTCACCATGTAGTTGAGTTGCGCCCACTCTTGCGGTGCAGCGATAGGCGGCTGCCACAGGACTCTTAAAATGGCGGACGGCTCTTCGGATTTGGGCCTGGTCCACTAACATGGCCCTGGGACACCTTGGAACTCGGACGTCCCATGAGCCTTGAAGATTTTACAAAAGTCTTGGGGGCTCCCGACTCCTGCAGGCTTCCGGTGGGGAGCGGCTGCCATGATTGCTCGCGGAATGACCACAACGGAGCCACGAGATGGTGGTGCTCTCAGGCTGACGCCAGCTTTAGTCTGAAACAACTAGAAACAAGGTGGGGCTTTCATCGTTTGGGAAAAAAAAAATTTTTAATCCAATGAAAAGTGATATTTTTAGGTCATATGATCAAGCCTTCCATCATTAGGAAACCAAAAGTAAAATGAACCAATGAAAAGTTTTATAAAGAAGTCACATGACCTGTTATGTTTACGTTACGCGCTGCTATAAAAAGCGTAGAAAATCCTTTGGCACGTGAGGCGGCGTCAGTAGAGGACCGATATGCGAATAGGCCGAAGGCAGCACAACGCGCCGAGATCCGGATGGCACCGAGGTGGTGTCCAGCAAGTTGCACTGGTGTGGCCATCCTACAATGCTGTGCCGAAAGTCGGCGTGGGGTGCCTGGGGGGGGGGGGAGGTGGCGCAAACTGGCCTCTCTCGCCTCCCCAGGTGGAGGCACCTGATGTGCAGTGCGGCGCCCCTTATCTTTTCACTCGCCGTCCAGCAGAGTTGCGCCCGCACTTGCTGCTACAGTAGGCCGAAGGCAGCACAACGTGCCAAGATCCGGATGGCACCGAGGTGGTGTCCAGCAAATTGCCGCACTGGTGTGGCCATCCAACAATGCTGCGCCGAAATTCGGCGTGGGGCGCCCCGTTGGCCTGTGAGGTCGCGTCAGTCAGTGGGGGCTGTTTGAGAAAGCAATGTGATGCTGTGCGTCGCCCCCAAGATGGAGGCTCCTCGGCTGCAGTGGGGTGCCCCTTGGTGTTTCACTCGCTATCCAGCTGAGTTGCGTTCACACTTGCGGCTACAGTAGGCCGAAGGAAGCACAACGCGCCGAGATCTGGATGACACCGAGGTGGTGTCTAGCAAGTTGCCGCACTGGTGTGGCCATCCTACAATGCTGCGCCGAAAGTTCCATGGTCCGGCAGAACTTTTTTCCTTTTCCTTTCTGCATCTTGTCCCACAATCCGTTTAACCTTTAGACACGACCAGGTCCCTGAATGTGTGCAGGGGGACGCTATTGATTGAATCAAAATGGCGGCTTCACACAAAGCTGACTCAAGCGTTGCTGGTGATGCTATACAGACAAAAAATGGTTTTCAGTTTGTACATTCTTCAGGATTTTTCCATCCAAGTCTGCTTGAGAGTTTGTAGAACAATGGCTTTAGATCTTGCCCTCCACTCTTTTGACAGTTGGTCTTGTTGCCTATGTCTTCTGTTGTCATTTAACTGAACCTTTTTTGACTGCCGAAAGGGGTTCTGGTCCGACCGCTGGTTGGTGGAGATATTTTGACTATATCCTGGACCTGCCCGGCCTCGCCCAAAATGGCGCCGGTATAAATGGGACTCGTACCTCCTTGTTGTGTACTGGTTGCACAACCTTGATATCACGAGATACGTATGCAGTTTTGAAGCACATGGCGGGCGGGAATGAGAATTGATTGAATATTTCGACATCCCTATTGATATTAAGTTCTGATATGTTATTGATTACTGTACTATTGAAAGTTCGAATTAACGTCACCCATGGTACTTGCCCGCAAATGTATATCTAGATAATTTTATTGTAAGTGGCCCTGTCGTATTTTAATTACAAAATGTACGTCCACCGATTCCGCAACTGTTAGACACCTTAGTTCTTGCAACCTAATGGCCCGCTCGTTGCGTTCCTCTACAGTGTAAATGTCTCCTCATCATATACGATTCCAGTTTGCTCCGTGGCCGGCCCACGTGGTTATAGGCCCGTATTTGTATACTGACATTTTCACAATAAAGGTTTTTAAAACAAAACATGGTAGTAGTATTTACATTGGTAAAGTTTTTAATTTTAGTCACTGTTTTCGAATCAGTAAAAGGCAAGTGAAATAAAGCAGTCCAATTACATGACGGATAAAAGGTATAATACGCAGGAACGCAGTAAAGATAAATGGTCAAGGGCTGTTGTGTTTTTTACTCCTGCAACATAAAGTGATCGATAAGAATCTGACATTCGGGCGTATCGGCGACTAAGACAGCAGGCCGAGCATCTTGTTGGACAGTTGTAAATTTTCCGGGAAAATACATTAGCCTGGAACATTATAACATATATGTTTAAGAAAAAATAATGTTCGAAAGCAATAAAAAGCGTACTTTTTAGGTCATATGACCAAGCCTTTCATCATTAGTATAACAAAAGTAAAAGGAACCAATGAAAAGTTTTATTAACAAGTCACATGACCTGTTATGCTTACGTTACGCGCTGCGCGCCGCGCCCCGGATCCCTTCCGGGAAGCTGCGCTTCGCGCACTGGAGTACTTCCGGGTGCGCTAACGCGGCGTGTCATATAACGCATTACGCGACAACGTAGGTCCAGAATATAGTCAAAATGTCTCCACCAACCATCGGTCGGAACACAACCCCTTTCAGCAGTCTAAAAAGTTCTGTTAAATGACAACAGAAGGGACAGGCAACAAGAACCATCAGTCAAAGAGGGGAGGGCAAGTTCTTCCCTACCGGGTCACGTTGGGGCGCTACCGGAACTGATCGAATTGGTAGTCTACAGTGTTTCTGGATGTTTCAGACTGAAGCTGGCGTTAGCATGAGAGCACCACCATCTCGTATCTCAGTCGTGGCCATTCCACGAGCAATCATGGCAGCCGCTCCCCACCAGAAGCCTGCGGGAGTCGGGGGCCCCCAAGACTTTTGTAGAATCTTCAAGGCTCAGTGGACGCTTTCGAGAATGGGGCCCAAGCCCTAGCAGACAAGCGTCCGAGTTCCAAGGTGTCCCATGGCCATTTTAGTAAACCACGCCCAAATCTGAAGAGGCGGCCGCCATTTTGAGAGTCCTGTGGCAGCCGCATATAGTTGCATTGCAAGAGCGGGAGCAACTCAACTACATGGTGAGCGAGACGCTGTAGTCGCAAGAGCGGGCAGTAAACAGCTGAATGGCAGAAGAGGCACAGTGTAGCAAAAGCGGGCGGAATGGCAACTGAAACGGTAAAGGAACCCCCCACTACAGCGTGTCTTCAGGTCAAACGGATTGTGGGATAAGGTCCAGAATGGAAGAGTCATCAATAGGCAAAAAGTTCCGCCGGACCCCGGGAGCCGGCCGCCTATGTCGGGGGCGATCTTAGGCCATGCCAGAGCAACACGACTTGGGGAGGGGGCAGAAGTCAAGCGCACCCTCCCAGTCCGCGCCACCACACCGTATGTTGAAAATCTGAAGCCATCGTTCTACAAACTCTCAACCAGCCTTGGATGAAAAATCTTGAAGAATGTACAAACTGAAAACCAGTTTTTGTTTGCATAGCATCAGCAGCAACGCTTGCTATCAGAATGCATGAGTTTCATGCTCGATCGATTGAGCTAGCCGAATCAGGCAACAAAAAGTATAAAATAGTTATGTAAATAGTTATTTAATAAAATGTTTTACCCTGTTACTTTGCTGGTGTGTTGTATATATTTATAATATTTGCATAGAGTTTATCGTTATTTTGGGCGGGGTGGGTGGCGGAGCCGAGCTGTCTTGCAGCCATCATGGTGTGGAGCTCAGTTCATCTCACTAGTTTTGTATTTCTCATGAAGGGTTGTTCCCGATGTTTCTATTTTAGCGAGGTCAAAAAGAGATCCCATTAGTGGCCTACTGATTTTGCTCGATTATTTTTTTTTTTTACACGATTTTTCACTATCTGCAAAGACTAAACAGAATATTGCGGCTTTGTGCTTGTTAGTAAATAGAGAATGAACCAAAGAGAATAAATTCTAAAATAGTAAATGCATGGATAACAATCAATCAAATGGAGAGACAAGCAGGCACGACGGATTACAACGGGGGCAAAGGCCTGCGTTAACTACCCTTCACTATCTGCAAAGAGAGAGTACTTCTAAGAGAAAAGAGGGGGGGGCAGCGTTTAAAGCACATCAGCGTGCATAAACACGAAAATGTTTTTACCTATCACGTACTTGACATTTGACAGCTTTTGATATTTGTTATTAAAAAAACATTGAAATTCAATGAAAAAACCATAGGTTTTAGCCCATATATAGTTAGGGATTAGCATTTTCAAAACCTTATTTTACTCGCATAAAACCATTGAAATTCGCATATATAGTTAGATGCGCTAACTATATATCGCGCACCCGCAATCCACTGCTGATGATGTCACATATTACATCATTCATGACATGCTCAGTGACATCACTGATGACATCACTGATGACATCTCAAATGACATCACTGATGACATCACTGATGACAACATCCAGTGACTGTATGTTTCTGTAAAGTTAAAATATGTCTTACATATTGAAGAATGAGTGGATGTATATGTGTCTGGATGAAGGATTTAGTAGGTGCATGACTGACTGTATGAGTGAGTGATTAAATGTGTCTCACTGAGTGAATGGGTTAGTGACTAAACTGTCTTAATTTGTGCATCATTATGTCTGTTGTTCTGTAAACTGCTGCATGTGTTGATCAGTAGTTATATGAGTAACTATATGGGTTATTGATTGGTTGCCCAAGTATTTGTATGGGAGACTGAGTGTGTGTGGGTGACTGGGAGGTGTATGACTTTGTGCATAGATGTGTGAGCAGTTGATTCACTAGATGTATGGGTTAAAAGTGCATGTGGAAACAGCTGTATGGGCGGTTGACTGTGTGCATGAGTGTATTGGTGAGTGAATGGATATCTCAGTGCTACATATCAAAGTAAGTACATATGTAAAACACAGTACATGTGAGAGTTGACATATATAAATAACTGTGCATAAGAGCCAGTGAATGTGTGAGTGGCTGTATGGATCATCGAGAACTTGTATCAGGGATTGTATAAGAGAGTAAATATGTGTTAGTATATGTTTGAATAAGTAAGGTGTGTATAACTGTATAGTAGAGGAAATGGAGGTGTGATTGATTCTTTGCATGACTGACTAGGTGTGTGAGTAACTCCATGGATGAGTGGCAGTCTGTGAGTTTTTCTTTACACTGAGTGTATCTAAGGTTATATTAGAGTCTGAAGAGGTTCATCGTATTATCACATGAATGATGTCATTAGTGATGTGCTCAGTAATGTCAAATGAGATGTCAAATGAGATGTCATCAGTGATGTCATTTTAAATGTCTTCAGTGATGTCATCAGTGATGTCATCAGTGATGTCATCAGTGATGTCATTTGAGATGTCATCAGTGATGTCATCAGTGATGTCATTTGAGATGTAATCAGTGATGTCATCAGTGATGTCACTGAGCATGTCATGAATGATGTAATATGTGACATCATCAGCAGTGGATTGCGGGTGCGCGATATATAGTTAGCGCATCTAACTATATATGCGAATTTCAATGGTTTTATGCGAGTAAAATAAGGTTTTGAAAATGCTAATCCCTAACTATATATGGGCTAAAACCTATGGTTTTTTCATTGAATATGTATATATATATATATATATATATATATATATATATATATATATATATATATATATATATATATATATATATATATATATATATATATATATATATATATATATATATGTATATATATATATATATATATATATATATCTTTTTATACTCATTTCTTATATTTTTAATTTAAATATTTATATTTATTTTATTTTTTAGAATATATTTCATATTCTTATTATAAAATAATACCAAAACTAAATTGAAAAGTCATTTTTGAATGAAATATTGCTTGACGTCGGTTGCAAGTATAACACAGCTCCAGCAATTCTCTTGCGGCTCTATGCTCACAAAGCTGTATCAATCCTTACACCTGCTTCAAGCATGTGCAAGGTTTTGACGCAGCATAACCTCAAAAGTCACTGAATAAAATGTTATACATTTCACTTAGTCAGTTTTAGGGGGCCTTGCTGCACCCCCTTCTGCACAAGAAAGCCTCTTCTGGCTCAGCGCTTTACAATGTAATGCACCCTCCAGATGCGTCACATTGTTAATAGCACACAACATGGCACATCTTTTGCACCACCGCTGTGTCACAAAAGTGACGCAACGCTGTGTAAAAGAGGCACAAGGGGATTTTAAATCCGCCTCTAACACATACAAATTCACCCAGGCACTTTCACCAGCAGCGCAAATTGAAACATAGACTAGTAACATATTTATGTACATATGATACATCCAAGTGCTTCGGACATACCACAGTATACTATAGATAAACACCTTATAGATTTATGCTGTAGCAGTTCCTTATAGTTCTGCACTTTCACATTCTCCATACGCTAGTAACATATTCATTCATTCCTTTATGAACACATTCATTCTGCCAAACTTTTACACACTAACATAGAAATATAGTTCTTTCTTTGACCAGTGAAGGTACTTATAAAAATAACTGTTTTTTTGTTTTGTATTTTTTTTGTGTTTTCTCAACAAATTACAAGCGGAACAAAAGAATGAAAAAAAGAACAACTAATATCGAGGACAGCAATGATCCTGCATACTGCGTTTCATCAAGTCTATAGACTGTTCCCCATAACACAAAAGTTTATCACAATAAATGCATAGAATGTCAACTTTAGCAAATTCAGAATCAATATGTGGGTGTGGAATGCTTGCTGAAAATCCTGCTGTCGCAGTTGATGTGCTTGGTGTAGCAGCAGGTGGGTTCTCGTGCAACCTTCGTCTTGCAGCTCGAGCAAAGTTCTTGGGTGCAAATTCTTCTCGTGTCGCACCATATTTGCTGTGCCAAGAGTATTTTTTACATGGATCACCCCTTGAAAGAGTTGTTTCGCAAATTTAACAGGTTACTTTTGGAGCATTAACCTTTTTTTGACCTTCTGGAAAAGTGAAAAACTTCCAAATTAGAGCTTCTTTCCTCTTCTTTGGAGGTTCTTCAGGAATGAAAACTCCCTCTGAAGATCTGCTGGAAGATGACTACATTGCTCTTATTATTGTGATCTTCCTTTTATTTGAGAAGATTCTCAGAACAAATGCTTCTTCTTAGAAAGTCAAAGTCGAATAATTATAATGGGACAGAACTTTCAACAGTCGCAATGGGAAAAGTTATGAACTAATCAAATCTCTACTTTTTAAGTCACATGGCTTTGCGTACGCTTATGATGCGCTTGCACAACTCTTTCATGCGAGTACAAGTAGAAACATTGACCCCTTTCACATACAGAATGCCGTACACGACATCACACCAAAGCTTAATGCGATTTGTAACGTCAAAGCATATTCGTACTGTATGCGCGGGTACACGCTGAGTATGATAAGCAGTACAAACTATGGTGCGATTACCTTTCAGTGACAAATCAGAGCTCAGGGTCCGCTAAGGAGAATGATTAGAAGTGCTGACTCATTGCAGATCAGATTCTGGGCCTGCCTCTGCGTACATTACATAACTGCCCCATCTCTCTCTGTTGTTAATCATTAGTGCACACACTCATACTTGCACATGCACGGTGCACGCCCGCCCCCCTACAAACATGCCGCCACCAAGCATGCTTGCTATCATTTAGCCTGGAAACCAATACATTAGCCAATGGGATGTCCCCCAGGGCCATCATCCTTGCAGACCGTGAAAACGCTACCAAAAAAGGCCCGAGGCTTGGTTTGGTCAGCCCCGTCGATTCCCATATCATGCGGGCATTGACGTGAGCACGCCCTCTTTTGCCTGCCGCTGCTGCGATGACACACAGACTGTCAAAAACACCACAGACTCAGCGAAACCACAGCCTTTCAAGACACGACAAAAGACGGCAAAATCAAAGGTAAGAGAAGACATCACATCAGACTCCACTGTAAATTGTATATGCATAATACTTTTTTGTTTATCCTTCAAATGGCTTTCCTACCCCTCAATGGTTTTAAATTGTACTTACATAATTGAAATATTTCTTTATAAGTCGGAAGGTCCTATACACCTCTAATCTTAAAAATTGTGTGTGCATACATTTCTCTGTCGTATTTCTGTACTACGCCACGTGCTTAGGCCTCTATTATTATTAATTGGGCGTCCATGATAGTATTTTTTTTTCTGCGTCACAAGGCCGTCCCAGGCCTCTATTAACTTTTTAATCTTCCTTTGTTTTCTGGAGCTGCAACAGTGTTAACTATGGAATATTAGGAACCCACATTAAAATTCACTTTTGATAGTAGTTACGCAACTCAGTTTATGATGACTAATCAAAATAACCTTTTGTTTCCTTCAGCAAACATCGTTCAGAAGCAACCACGGCCTATCGAGCAACAGCAATGGAATTCTCTGCAACTTATTGAATATACTTTGACGTATGGAAGCAGAGTTCAAGTGAAGTGGTGAACTCCAGCGGCCGCCCTCTTTATACAAGGTAAGCACAGCAGCCTAGATCTCCAAAGCCTTCATAGGAATGCATCAGAAATAGGTCGGCATAGTGGGCGTCAGTAACGCAGTAGGCACTTCCATATAAACACCACTTGAACGCGGCACTATAACAACTGAAATATACCAGGTACACTGCACTTGTAAAACTGTAGTGTTAGCTTTATTTGTGAAACGAGAGAGGGCCATATTATCAAGCCTGGGTGGCAAAATTATCACCACTTTATCAGCAGGAAAGTGGCGATAATGGGTTTGATAATATGCTCTATGGAATTCCAATCGAAGCTCATGTTAGATGTGAAGAACATCAGACATGAGCTTCGATTGGAATTCCATAGAGCATATAATTAAACCCATTATCGCCACTTTAGCGACACTTTCCTGCCGATAAAGTGGCAAAGATTTTGTCACCCAGGCTTGATATTATGCGTACTGTACAGCAGCTTCTTTTTAAATTCTATATTTACCTACGAGCAGTGACAACAGATAGGTTACAACAGTCTGACAAACAGATCTATAACTTTATTACGCCACTTTTGAGTCACTTTTAACACAGTTAAAGTGATGCAAGGAAAAAATCTTAACTCCAGACTCTGCGACACAGTTTTAATGTTGTTTTCTCTCTCTTACTCTCTCTCTCACTCTCTGTGACATCATTTCTCTTTCTCTCTTAAACTTAGACACTCATGTCTGCTCAAGCATGTAGAAGAATTGTTGAAATCAAGTTGTCAATCCAACTCCCTGAAGTGTTTGGCCGCAAGGTTTATACAACGGTAAACACAGAGGCCTAGATCTACAAATCCTTTATAAGAATGCATTCAAAATAATTCGGCATAACAGGCGTTAGTAACACAGTTGGCACTTCCATATAGACACCACTTGAATGTGGCACTATAACAAGTGAAATGTACCAGGTACACTGCACTCGTAAAACTGTAGTGTTAGCTTTATTTGTGAAACGAGAGAAGACCATATTATCAAGCCTTGGTGACAAAATTATCGCCACTTTATCGGCAACAAACTGCAGCTAAAGTGGCTATAATGGGTTTGATCTATAATTACCTCCGAGCAATGACAACAGATAGGTTACAACTAAGCTTGGGCGAATTTGTTACGATTTTCTCAATACTTAACTGGATACCTTTCTACTAGGTAATCAGTAAGTGATACCTCGTTGGGTAAATGTATAGTGCTTTTCCCTCACTACAGCTGCGTAAAGGGCCAGAAGAGTTGCCTCCAGTGACCATGTGTGTGTAACTTTGCCATTGCGCTGGCCAGGGTCCCTCGAGTAAGCTGTCCATCATAGTGTGTAAAGGGCGAGAAGACGGTGCACACCGCTAATGTGAGTGGCGGGTCCAAACAGGGGGCTTCTATGCGAGTTCACATGCCTCTTGTGTGTGTATAAAAGGTCAGACACCGATCAGAGCAGCAAATGACGAGAAAGAAGCTCCTGGTCACGGGGATTGCGCCCGTGAAAGTCAAGGATGCAAAGGCCTCCATCAAACATCATAGCTAATGTTCGACGGTAGATATGGGGAGAACGCAAACCTGCCCAGCCTCAACAAAGCGCACATTTGTTTTGGGCTGATTAACTTTGCCATTGCGCCGAAGGGCGCCGTGGTCCCTCAAGTGAGCTGTCCATCATAGTTTGTAAAGGGCGGGAAGACGGTGCACTCCGCTAGTGAGAGTGGCAGGGCCAAACGGGGGGGGGCTTCTATGCGAGTTCACATGCCTCTTGTGTGTGTATAAAAGGCCAGACACCGATTAGAGCAGCAAATGACGAGAAAGAAGCTCCTGGTCACGGGGATTGCACCCGTGAAAGTCAAGGATGCAAAGGCCTCCATCAAGCATCATAGCTAATTTTCGACTGTAGATATGGGGAGAATGCACACCTGCCCAGCCTCGACAAAGCACACATTTTTTTGGGCTGATCAACTTTGCCATCGGGCCGAAGGGCGCCGGGGTCCCTCGAGTGAGCTGTCCATCATAGTGTGTAAAGGGCGGGAAGACGGTGCACACCGCTTATTTGAGTGGTGGGGCCAAAGGGGGGGGGGCTTCTATGCGAGTTCACATGCCTATTGTGTGTGTATAAAAGTACAGACACCGATCAGAGCAGCAGATGACGAGAAAGAAGTTCCTGGTCACGGGGATTGCGCCCGTGAAAGTCAAGGATGCAAAGGCCTCCATCCAGCCTCGACAAAGCGCACATCTTTTTGAGATGATTAAGGAATTACTTATTTTGAGCTTCAACTCTGGCACCTGCTTTAATTATTTGTATCTGTAAGTGCTTTCTGTTGAGGTTTAATTTTTGTGACAGGAACCTCGTTGTCTACTTATAACTATTCTCTGACCCTGCTTCGAGGGTCAGAGCAGGGTCAGAGAATAGTTGCAAGTAGGCAATGAGGCGCCGCTCAGGAAGCACTAACAGGCTTACAGCAGGTGCTCAAGTTGAAGTTAAATTGTTTGTAACCCTTTTGTAAAGGGTTACAAAGAAATTAACTTCAACTTGTGCACCTTCTGCAGATTTTCTGCGATTTCGCGAGATTCGCTGATCGCAAAATCGCGGAATATCCACAAATTCTGCGAGCGGAATGAACTTTCTGCCCACACTTAGTTACAACAGTCTGAGAAACAGATCCACCACCTTATTACGACACTTTTGGGTCACTTTTAACATGAGTGAAGTGACGCGAGGAATAAATCTCAACTCCAGACTCTGCGACAAAGTTTTAATGTTGTTTTCTCTCTCTTTCTCTCTCTCACTCTCTGTGACATCAATTCTTTTTCTCTCTTAAATGTAGACACTGCTGTCTTCGACGTGTAGACGTGAATAAGAATTGTTCAGAATAAGTTGTGACACCAACTGCCTGAAAGGTTTACTCGCAGGGTTTATACAACGGTAAGCACAGAAGCCTAGATCTACAAAGCCTTCAAAGGAATGTATTAGAAATAAGTCACCATAACGGGTGTCAGTAATGCACTAGGCACTTCCATATAGACACCACTTGAACGCAGCACTATAAAAGAACTGGAATGTACGAGTTACACTGCAAACTGCGGTTTCAGCAGCAAGAAACTGCTGCTAAAGCGGCGATAACGGGCTTGATAATATGTCCTTGTAAATTCCCATAGTAACCCAGGTTAACACCAGAACCTGCACTGCTATGGGAATTCACAACACCATATTATCAAGCCCATTATTGCCCCTTTAGCTGCAGTTTCCTGCTGCTTAAACAGCGATAATTTTATCGCCGTTATTGATAATAAGGAAGCGACAGATTTACTAACTGATACAAAGAAAGGTTTGCTTGTTGAACTTGAAGAAAAATAAAACATGGGCTTCAAAACGACGCTGAGCATGCAAAGAGAGTACAACTGCTACATCAAAAAAAGAGGGAAAGCTTTACATACTATCATAGAAATGAAAGAGCATTTTATCAACAAAAGTCGATATATTATCGACAAGAAACTGCAGATAAAGCGGCGATAATAAGCTTGACAATAGGCCCTTGTAACTTCCCATAGCAGCCCAGGTTCTGATATTAACCTGGGCTCCTATTGTTATTCACAAGGGCATATTATCAAGCCCATTATCTCTGCTTTATCAGCAGTTTACTGCCGATAAAAACGACGATAATGTATCGCCTTTTGTGGATAATATGACTCAATGCTCTTTTTTTGACCAGTAAACTTAGATGCATATTATCAAAGACTGGTGTTACAATTATCGCTGTTTTATTGGCAAGAAACTACCGATAAAACGGCAATAATTACCATCATAATACGGCCTTGTTATTTACCATAGAAGCCCATGTTAACACCAGAACATAGGCTTCTATGGCAAATAACAAGGACGTAATATTAAGCCCACCCTCCCAATATTAATAAAAAACCATAGGCCCTTCTAAATTCCCATAGCAGCCCAAGTTCTGATCTTAACCTGGGCTTCTATGGTTCTTCACAAGGGCATATTATCAAGCCCATTATCGCCGCTTTATCGGCAGTTTCCTGCTGATAAAAACAACGATAATGTATCACCTTTTGTTGATATTATGGCCATTTGCTCTTTATTTGACCAGTAAACTTAGGTGCATATTATCAAGGACGTGTGTTAAAATTATCGCCGCTTTATTGGCAGGAAACTGACGATAAAACGGCGATACTGAGCTTCATGAGTGATGTAACTGACCATGTCATGAGTGATGTAATATGTGATGTCATCAGCAGTGCATTACACGCGCTAGTTATAGTGAGTCCAACTAACTATAACGTGGGAATTTCAATGGTTTTATGTCAGTAAAATTTCCAGGTAACTATAACTGGTGTGAAACCTATGGTTTTTTCAGTGAATTTGATAGGTTTTTTAAATGCGTATTCCTAACTATAACTGGTGTGAAACCTTTGGTTTTTTCTGTGAATTTCATAGGTTTTTTAACTGCTAATTCTTAACTTTTTATAGGGCTTCATACTTATATACTTTTTAGTGAATTTCTTTGTTTTTTTTTCGCAAATGTCTATAGCTGAGAAAGGTATGTTTTTATAAAAATGAACCCTATATTGTATATTAATATAATATATTTTTTTTAAGTATATTCATTTTTTTTTTTAAATTCACTATGGTGCTCTTCCGGTGCATGTACCGGTGAGCGCCCCGGTGCGCGTACCGGGGCGCGTTCCGTCAGCGTACTTTTTTAAAAAAAAAATTAAAAAAAATAATGAGAAAAGGAAAATGAATAAGGGAGCAAAATAAAAGAAGAAAGAGGAAGAAGACTAAAGTTGAAGTTCTGGGAGAATGTGAATGGATGATGAAAGTAAAAGGAAGGAGAGTAAAGGATGGGGAATGACAGGTAGTGACAGAACTAGAGAAAAGGAACAGCGGTGACAGAGGGAAACAAAATAGCAGTTAGTGTAAGTAAAGAGGAGTGAAAGAGGGTGGATAAAAGTGAATAAGACATGGGGAGTGATAGAGAGAAAGAACAGAGAGAGTAAAGGAAGGAGTGTCAGAAAGGGACTAAGTGAATCAGAAAAAAGGTAAGTGAAGGAGTTTAAATGAGCAGGGACACTGAAAGAAGTTGAATGTGGTAGGAAAGTAAGGAAAAGAGAAGTAAACATGGAGGATAAGAATAAGTGAGGGAAGCACAGTAAGGAATTAGGGGTGAAGTAGGGTGAGAGAAAAGTAGTGAAGTTAAAGCAAAGGGTGATGATAAACTACTTTTTTTAATCACACTTACCATATAATTATTGAAAACTTTACTCCATGTTAAAACTACACTTTGTATCTGTGAAAGACAAAAGAAAAAAAAGTTATATTTAGTAAAATATATATTTTAAAATAGAAGAAACAGGTGAAGAGGAAAAAAAACAAAAAAAGTATACTAAGAAATAAAGCAAGAGTGAAGGATACAGAAACAGAAATAATGTAATGTAGAAAGAGAAAAAAGAGGGAAAAAGAAATAGAAGGAGAACACATTACTGAAGATAAGTAAAATACTAAAAGAATGTGAGATATCAAAACGAAATCAGGAAAGAGAAGTAAGTAAAAGGAAAATGAGGGAAAGGGAAAGGAGTCTAAATGATGATCCATTAATAAGAAACAGGAATAGAAGGTGACTGAGAGTGAGTGAAGGGGAGTCACAGAGTGAAAGGATGATAGGAATGAGGTTAATATAGAACGATAGAGGAAAAAGAAGTGAGGAAGTACGTACACAGAAAGACAAAGAGAAGGACTGAGTGAACTGCAGTACAATGAGTGAAGATTGCAAAAAGAAGAAAGGAACAAAAGAAGGAAATAGAGGGGAAGAGAACTAAAGCAGTGGTACTGAGAGAATGTGAGAAAGATGAAAAGTGGTGGAAGGGAGAGAGGAAATGCAGACAGTTGAAATTGGATTGAGGAGTTGTGAATGAAGTGGAGTACAGGAACAGTGATGAAACAAAGTGAAAGAAAGGCAGTGTAAGTGAGTAAAGAGAGCTAAATAAGGGTGGAAAAAGGAAAATGAGTGAGAGACAATGGGAATACAATATAAATTACACCATGCAAACTATAGAATAACTTATACATCATGTTACATAGTTTTCTTTGCTGTTCTCAGAATATATTGATTTTCACTTAAATTAGTGAGTTCAAACTCTTCATCATATAACAGCGGAAAAAAAACACAATCTAAAAGATTGTGTTTAAAAAAAAACCATAAAAACTTACAACTCATATAAGTACACTAATCTTAAATTCAGTTACTTTTCCATGAGGCCAAATAGAAGATAGTGAAGGTCCTTTTGGTGGAAAGAAAGTGTGCTGTTCTCTATAACTTCCATTTCATCGACTTCCTATGAAAAAATCTAAGAACATCATACCGTACACTTTCCTTACGGCCAAATCGTGTCTGATATATGAGTATTTTTTACTTTGAGATCCACTTACAGTACCTATATGAGATAAATAATTTAAAACATTAGATTAACTAACCAACAAACTAACTTTTATTATCTATTCCCGTCTTCAAAGGCCAATTCCCTTTACTAAAACTTTGGTTTTAAAAACACTAGGTAAGAATTTTTAGAGTCATAAGGCAAACGTTGTTTATAAGTCAAATGAGAATCATTGCAGTAACTCCATCCTTTTTCACATTTTAAGTAGCATGTATAATGTCCTGAAGTTGTCGAAGGACCGTCTTGATAAATAATAGCTTCAGTTGTAAAGGTTCTTCCTGAAATTGATAACTGAGAAGCCACAACATTTTTGTTTGATAGAAGTTGTCAATTTAGTTCCATCAGGTCTACATCGTTGGAAAACTAAAATGATATACTGACCATAACTTTGTATAAATAATGTGGATAGCATTGGACAGTTACATTGGGTATACACCATATTATGATCTGCTGCTTTAACTAGATTTTTAAATGACACTGATTTACAGTCTGGTAAAGTCAAATATATAAATGTTTCAGTGTCTATTCTAGTATTACTTGATGAACTACAATTGTGGCACTCATGCTGCCATTGATAAGAAAGGCTGAAAAGATTATCTACATCTACACCTTCATCTTCCAAAACACCAAACATATACATTAAAAGTTCCTGACAATCCTGCTGAATGTTCTGTGAAAATGTATCTTGACCAGAACACATATCTAAAATATTTCGAATTTCTGTTACACTTTCTATTTTTGCTCTATCACTGCTACATTTCTCAAACACAGAATTCAATAAACCACACAATCTTTGATCCCGATTTTCAACAATCTGTTCTTGTAAAGTTTGAAGAAAAAAAACAACATTAACCACTACATTAGCATAGCAGTTGACACCAGAACTATTTTCAAACTGAAATCCAACAACATTTTCATCACAATCCTTTCTGTTTTGAAGTACAGTTTTATATGGCTGAGATACCCGCCACCCCCTCTCAACACAATCCCCAAAGGAGGGAAACCGGAAACAGTTCTTGAAGTTTTTGGAAGAGGGAGGGAGTAACCCTCCCGGCCGTATTTATTAAAACAAAATTAAAACATTAAATCAACATTTTATATTATGTACAATTTCATTACCACATTGCGATGTTTGGCTAACCTTAACAGATTCTCTAATACAGAGGTTCTCCTAGCCGAACTAACATCCTACACACATTGACTTGAACTTATGAAATTGTACATCCTAACGTTTAAGGGCCAACGGCAAGGTCGTAACCGGTGTCAAGATCCCTAACCAGAAATACCCCCCCCACTTGTGAGGGGCGACAGCACTGAGGCGTACCTCAAGTGCAACTACCAATTTCCCTTTGACTTGACGGGGGCACCAATAAAACTCGACGCCACTTAAAGGTCGTTCGAGGACTCGTGTGAGGTATCTAGAAGGTAGCGTAGACCCCCCCCCAAAAACCCCGCACAACTTACCACATCTGCCGTCGCAGACGTCACTGGCCCCGGGAAATTCCCCAGGAGGGGGCTGTAACCCCTCCTACACAGGAAGGGGCCTTGACCGCCTTTCCTTTTCTTTCGGCGACCCATCCTTAGAAGGGACCGCCTCCCCGTTGAGGGGCCAATGGCCACCTCTCCCGAGCGCTCCCATCCGTGTTGGGTGACGCCCACTCATAGGGATCTTCCAATTAGTGCTCACCGATCATGACCTTACCGCCTGACCAAAATAAATACGACAATGCTAACTAAATGACTAAACTAAAATCACAGTAGCAACTATACTTTCATTAAAAGCATGCTACCAATGAACACTAAAGCAGAATTTCTTTATTTGCAAAACGTACCACAAATCGACATTCTTTATTACATACTCAAAATCATCACGATAATACCACAACCTGTAAACGAAAATCAGAGTTATCCATCAACTTTATTCAAAACCACTTGCTGTCATCAGGGGCTGGTGGGTGGGTCAAAATTGGCTCTTCGTTCCGTCTCGAGCTCACGTGCAGCGAGGAGGTGCAGCTTCAGAGCACAGGAACAAGAGGATGCCTTCCGGTCTTGCGTCCCCTTTTATCCGTCTTCAGGGCGGGGGTAAACCCGCCCCTGCCTGCCCCGAGGGCGTGGCCAGCCGCGTCAGTGTCGTGTCTAGGCCAGCCCACTCTAGGGCGGGAAAAAGCGCGCCCCGGCTACGCCGCTTCGGGCATACCAGCCGAGACACGCCTCCCGCCCAAGATGGCTTCCCGGGGGGATCGTGGTACTCTGCCATACGTGCGGGGGGACCGAGTGGTCGCCCCTTTCCATATGGCTGAGATACCCGCCACCCCCTCTCAACACAATCCCCAAAGGAGGGAAACCGGAAACAGTTCTTGAAGTTTTTGGAAGAGGGAGGGAGTAACCCTCCCGGCCGTATTTATTAAAACAAAATTAAAACATTAAATCAACATTTTATATTATGTACAATTTCATTACCACATTGCGATGTTTGGCTAACCTTAACAGATTCTCTAATACAGAGGTTCTCCTAGCCGAACTAACATCCTACACACATTGACTTGAACGTATGAAATTGTACATCCTAACGTTTAAGGGCCAACGGCAAGGTCGTAACCGGTGTCAAGATCCCTAACCAGAAATACCCCCCCCCACTTGTGAGGGGCGACAGCACTGAGGCGTACCTCAAGTGCAACTACCAATTTCCCTTTGACTTGACGGGGGCACCAATAAAACTCGACGCCACTTAAAGGTCGTTCGAGGACTCGTGTGAGGTATCTAGAAGGTAGCGTAGACCCCCCCCCAAAAACCCCGCACAACTTACCACATCTGCGTCGCAGACGTCACTGGCCCCGGGAAATTCCCCAGGAGGGGGCTGTAACCCCTCCTACACAGGAAGGGGCCTTGACCGCCTTTCCTTTTCTTTCGGCGACCCATCCTTAGAAGGGACCGCCTCCCCGTTGAGGGGCCAATGGCCACCTCTCCCGAGCGCTCCCATCCGTGTTGGGTGACGCCCACTCATAGGGATCTTCCAATTAGTGCTCACCGATCATGACCTTACCGCCACAGGCCGGATAGTTGACCGGCTATCCGGACCCCCCACAAAGCTCCTACCTAAAGGTCATGTTCTAACGTTTTTAACCATGCTAAGAAGTCTCCTATGAGTAACTCATTCCCCACCCGAGACAAATGCACACCATCCCCCAAATACATACTGTCATCATTAATACAGCCATGCGAAATAGAATGCAATGTCCTGGAACGGAACAACCTACTCACTTTGTTATTAAGCTTTCTAACAGAATGATTCAAAGCAGGAATAGAAATAGCCCCTCGCCATACCTTTCGTGGGATCATATGGGACCACGCAATTATGCACCCCGGAACTCTCCTCGCCAACCAACTTACAGTGGAAAGCATTGCCTCCAGGAGAAGTCGTCTACCGGTGATGCCTAAATCATTGCCCCCTAGATGTACTATGACTATAGACGGCGGTGACCTCATCCGCCCTAACAAACCCTCGAAAAATGTTTGAAACTGGTCAATACAGAGACCGCCTCTTCCGTAGAAGGACACCCTGTACCCGTATTCCCCAGCTACGTGAATCATGTCACCTGCTTTGAATACGTCCGCGGCACGCCTCACGTATGAGTGGCCCACGACCCACACCTCCTTTTTCACAGCCGGTGATGTCTGACCGCTGGCCCGGTGTTGGGTCGACTGCATAGTCCGCCCCGCCTCGTAGGCTTGCGCAACTGAAAATCAAACAAAACAAGAGGCGTGAGTACATCATTACAGCTTCACAACATGTGCAACCGCACATACCTCTTATAACAATTGGAGGACCAACGCCCCACTCTTTTTACTTGTTCAACATTAAGACCCCTAGCTGTAGCTTCTGTAGCAGCCCCTATCCGAAAGGAATGGGTCCCAAACTCGCCCGGGTTCAAGCCCGCAGCGGCAATTGACATCGCAAGCACCCGCTGAAACTGAAATTTCGTCAGTGGGGTGGCGTCCGCGTGTCTCAACAAGGTCCCCCCCCATGATGCCACCCTTCGTGCTAGGTAGTCATCTAAACACTTTACCGGACACATGGAGGACCCGGGAATCCTGCGTATGATTATGCAGTCACCCATTCCACCCTGATCGGTCTTGGACCTGACAAAGGAGGCAGTCATTGTCTCTCCTCTGATCTGAACGTGTTCCTGGCACAAACCCCCTGTCACATCCTGTTTGTTCCTTGCCACTAGTTCGCTTACCCGCATCGCCCCATGAAATGCCAGCGTAAAAGCGGCTCGGAACAACACTGTCTCAAACTGAGATGAACATGTGGAAGGGAGTGTGGCCAACAACTGGGCCAACCTATCCAAACCTATCGGGCGCCTCTCATCTACTCTGCGACCCTCAAGGCGTTGCCACCCACGCAGCGCTTTCTGTACCACGAAAGACGCTGTCGGGTCCTGGATATCATGAGCCCTGGCAACAAAGGAAATGGCAGCACGATGCCTCTGGGCCGTAGCCACTGATTTCCCAGCCCTACGTAAGGACATCAGAAAATTCACTACCCATTCTTCGTGGCCCCAAAGCCCCTCTCTATCGGTCCCCAAAAAGGCTAAATAGGACCGAAACGCCCCTTCATATGCCTTCCTCGTCCTTGGTGCTAGACTCTCTCCCACGAGGTGACGAAGTTCGGGGCACCGAGAGACCAGAGAGCTTCGGGAAAGGGTGCCGGCCCTGGGTCCGCTGTGGGAAGGAAACCCGAGAAAGCCTGCATATGAAAACGAGACAGTGCATCAGCCGCCTGATTCATTACCCCCGGGACATGTTTTGCTCTGAATAGCACATTCAGTTGCATACACAGCAACACAATTTCTTTGAGCAGTCTTAAAATCAGTTTACATCGTGCAGCCTGGCTATTGATGCACTCGACCACGGTCATATTGTCAGACCAAAATATCACAGAGTGATCTTTGAACCCTTCTGGCCAGGTTCTCAGGGCCACCAAAATGGGGAAAAGTTCAAGGAAAGCAATATTACTTGTCAGACCACTGTCATGCCACCATGTCGGCCACCTTTGTGCCGACCATTTTGTGCCGAAGATGGCACCAAAACCTATGCTACCTGCTGAATCTGTCCATAGCCCCAGCTCTTCCGAGGACACGGCTGGTTTGTTCCAGACGACTCGACCATTAAAGTCCGCCAGGAATGCTAGCCAAATGCGCATGTCCTGGCGGACCTCAGCCGATAGTCTCGTGCGATGATGGCCCTCCTTTAAGCCGACCATAGCTTGGGCAATTGAACGGGAGAAGGGGCGGGCCATTGGTATAACCCTCAGGGCAAAATTTAACTGTCCCACCAACTGCTGTAATTGATGCAGCGTAACTTTAGATCCATTTATACACACTCGCAGGCTGCCCTGAACTTCAACACTTTGTCAGCTGGCAAACGAAAACAACCCTCACTGGAGTCTAACTCGATCCCCAGAAACTCGAGGCAAGTCGCAGGACCCACCGTCTTACCTGGTGCCAATGGCACACCAAACTGCTTCATTAACATACAAAATTCGGCCAAGGCCCGGCCACATTCAAGATCCCCGGCTGCCCCAAGGAACAGAAAATCATCAAGGTAATGCATCACATGTTGGAAAACCGTCTTCTTTGTGAAGACCCATTGTAGAAAACTACTGAATTTCTCGAAATAGGCACAAGATATAGAGCACCCCATCGGCATACACCTATCCATGTAATAATAACCCTGAAACATGAAACCAGGAGACGCTGGTCGTCTGGGTGTACCGGGAGCAATCGGAACGCTGACTCGATATCTGACTTCGCCATCAGCGCCCCGGGCCCCAGGCGATTCAAAATGGCTACGGCCTCATCGAAGGATGCGTACCGCACCGAACATACATCCGGGTCTATTGCATCGTTTACAGAAAAACCACGTGGAGCTGATAAATTGTGAATCAATCGGAACTCACCCGGGTCCTTCTTGGGGACCACCCCTAAAGGAGAACAAACAAAATCCTGCACCGGGGGTACACTAAACGGGCCGGCGACCCGACCTCGAGTAACCTCTTTCCGGATCTTATCCTGTACCACGGTCGTATGCTGCAGGACCGACAGTTGATTTTTACACTTCTCCACACCCTGAAAGTCCCCTACCGGGATGCGGAAACCATACGAAAAACCGTTCCGCAGCACCCCAGCAGAAGTACGATCCGGGTTTTCACTGAGCCAGGGAATCATCGCCAAGGTATCAATCGGGGTAGGTAAAGGCGCCCCTCGGACTATGTTAGACCTGTTTGGCGCCTCCTCTCCCCCCGTTATCACCCGTTTTGGCTCTGCACGTGGACTCAGGATGGGGCGACCCGCACCCACTACATTCATGTTTAAATTTACACGATCCCTGGGGCCTAGTACATTTACCTCTGTTGAAATTAAAGCATAACCCCTTTTTTCCTGTATTGCCGGCAGGTCTCGAGTAATCGTCGGTACCCGTACCTGAACGAAAGGGCGTCCCCCCATATTGGCGGGAGGATTCGCCAACATTACTTCCTACCAATGGCATTTTCAACATACCTGTCTCCTTCATTTTATCCCATGTCAAAGAATCGTAACAATCCCAGGTTAAGCTTTTATTATGCTCTTTAGCCTTTCTAAAAAGATTATCGTAGCAAAACCAATGGTTACCCTGGTATGATGTCGAGTACCCCATGATTCGCGACTGATAGGTCGGCAACTCGGCAAGCAACTCGGGCCTACGTTCCCCCAAGATCGACGTAAAGATTCCCCATGCATTGCCCCAATTGCCAATATTTTCATTCACTTTAAAGGCGGCCATTTTTGCGCGCCAAACACTCGGATGCATGAGGTCCTTCTGACCCTTAACATGCTCCACCTCATAATGATCAACAAGCAAAGAGAAGATGTTCACATATTCCCCCGCCCAAATCTTCTCCTTAATTGCCAAAGGCACATGTTGACCCAACCTTTCTCTACGAGAGGGTGCTGACTCATCCCTCGCAATCGGCAATGGCCGCTTACCTGCACCGGACGCTGCCTCTGCGGTCGCAATCGTCCCTTGTGGCTTGTCAACTACTGCAACCGGTGTAGACACCTTGGCTGCATCCCGTTTCTCGCGCAATTGCTTCATCAGCGTCTGCGCCTCGGCAGCCGTGGCGCCCTCACTACTTTCGCCCAACCACGCTGCAAGTTGTGCTGCCAGCTCGGGCGGCATATCCTCATTGGACACCGGGGTGACCACCACGGGAATCGGGTTCCCCTCCGCCGGTACTGGGGTTGGCGCTTCGAGCGGGGTACAGGGAACCGGGACGTCTCCCCCAGCCGGTCCCCTCCTTGGCCTCTTGGCTCTCCCTCCTGGGGCTGCTCCAGCCGGCGGACGTTCCGGCCCCCCTTCCCCGTCTCTCTCCGCCACCCGCTTCTTCAGCTCGGTCATCTCCTTCATGAGGACCCGAACCATCTGTTCAGTCGTCATTCTCTTCCCGCCTTTCTTGGGCATTTCTCCGACAGAGTATCTGTAAGACAAAAAAGAGATTACAACGCTCAAAATTGGCTCTTCGTTCCGTCTCGAGCTCACGTGCAGCGAGGAGGTGCAGCTTCAGAGCACAGGAACAAGAGGATGCCTTCCGGTCTTGCGTCCCCTTTTATCCGTCTTCAGGGCGGGCGTAAACCCGCCCCTGCCTGCCCCGAGGGCGTGGCCAGCCGCGTCAGTGTCGTGTCTAGGCCAGCCCACTCTAGGGCGGGAAAAAGCGCGCCCCGGCTACGCCGCTTCGGGCATACCAGCCGAGACACGCCTCCCGCCCAAGATGGCTTCCCGGGGGGATCGTGGTACTCTGCCATACGTGCGGGGGGACCGAGTGGTCGCCCCTTTCCATCTACTTTTTGTCTTTTTGCTACTACCTCACTGCAATTATCCTCATTTCTTGTTTTTCGGCCTACCACACGTTTTTCAAACAGAGGATATTGAGGCAAATGTGGAGCATACTCTCTTCTTAACCTATTGTATTCTTTAACACAATCTAGATCTGCACAAATTTTTTTCTCATCACACTCAATCAAGTACAATCCTGATAAAGTTCTGACTCGGGATAATGCCACATATGCCATACCCTCTTTAAACACAGATCTTCCAATGTTCACTAAAGCATTATCTACAGTTAAACCTTGAGATTTATGAATTGTTACTGAATATGCCAAACAAACAGGAAACTGTTTTCGGCGAACATATAAGTCTTTTACAAGTAAAAATCTAGCAGAACAACGACTGATTTGTTGTACTTGCTCAATACCATCAAATTTTATTTTTAAAAATTCAATTCCATCTCTATTTCTATAATACACAAAATCAACAACATAACCCATTGCTCCATATACCAGACCTCTTTCAACATTTAAATTCCTTCTCAAAATGATAGGACAATTTAAGCACACATTCAAAGTCTTTTCAAAACCAGCTGTTTTAGAAATACTTTTCTCTAATCAATCCAATTTGGTTTTCAAATTTTCGGACAAAACAATTGTTGCACCCATATGCTCTATTTTATCTATTGCTTCCAGTTTCACAATCTCTTCATTTTCTAACTCTAACATTTTGTTGTTGAAGATGGAACATTCTTGCAGAGTTGGCATCAAACATATCCCAGATTTCTTCTCAGTCATTTTTTAAAAAATATTCTCTGGAAGAATGTTTTCATTTGGATACAAATTTGAAATTTATTGAGCATGTAAAGCTTCTTTCCCAAGCTCACTTACTTTTCCAATTCTTACATCTTGTAGAATATTTTTATAATCTTCATCCTTTGCCTGTCGCATATGTTAAAGCAGTTCAGCATATTTAAAATGTACCCATATATTAACGTTTCCAATGCTTCCAAGGGACTTCATGGTATCGTCATGCGTGAGCATTTTAAACACTGGTTGTCCTTTTACTGGAGTCAACTGCAATAGATCTCCAAAAACAATAATGTGTTTTCCTCCAAATAACACATCATACTCTGTTCTAAGAATGTCTTGCATTCTCAAATGCACAGAAGCAAGCATTAGATTTGAGACCATGCTTACTTCATCAATGATAAGAAGTTTCATTTTCTTCAAGACTCTTGAAACTTCAGAACATGCATCTCCAGATAACTTGTTGTAATGCAATTTATTATCATGCTCAACTGGCAGCATCAATAAACGATGTAGAGTAATCCCTTTAATGTTATGTGCTGCCAGACCAGTTGGAGCAGTTACAACACAAGACAGTGGTGAATCAGTTCTTTTCTGCAGATAACTTGAAATGGCTTTAATCAGAAAACGTTTTCCTGTCCCCGCTTTTCCACTTACGTACAGTCGGACAGGCTCAAATGATGTACATGAGCACTCTTTTTTCTCATGTCTGAATCCATGTTCAATCTGTTCTGTAACTTAATCATATATCTTTTTCTGCTCAACGTTTAGTTGCTTTACCAAATCTTCTAAGTTAACTCCATCCTCTTGAGCTTGTTCCATTGCTCTTTCCACCTCATCCATGGCAGTTGCAGCTTCATTTTGGATAATTGGTCCTCCTAGTGGATCCTGGCTCAATGAAGTAGAACTCTGACTGTCTTGAGAACTGTCTCTAGCAATCTCTTCAGCAATTGTGGTTTCTTGCTCTATTTATTCGTTCAACATTTGCAGATAATTTGGAAAAACAGGATATTCTATGGTATCCTTAGTTGCATTAAAAGAGTCTTCATAACACAAAAAATCTCCAAGTAGTTCCTCTTCTGTACGCCATGGCTTAAAGAGTTGCAAAAGAGCTAAATAGTAAAATTCTCTTTTGTCTGGACCTTCGCAACTCAATTTTCGATGATTAACCAAATGGCCTTTTCTCTGCTTCACTAGACATCCTTCATACCCAATGACAGCATTTTTTCCTTTATTGATATCTTCTGTGATGTTCCTCTTATAACTGTAGTTTTGCAGAACTTCATATAAACAAGTGTTCTCAAGGTGAGTACTTCATATTTGGATAGTATGTATCCAACATATTTGTCTTCAAAATATCTGTACTGTTTGGTTCTTTCTCCGCCAAATATTCAATTTCTCGTACAGATTTCAAAACTCGGTTTCGTGTTGCAGCAAGACCTAGACTCACCCAAATTATTGTTCTTGATTTGGCATAGAGACTTGCTGATGATAACCTATCAGAACATTCATATGCTCCAATTTCTCGATGCGACAACATCTTCAGACTAAAACTGTATAATTTCTTGCTTAGACTCTTTTCATGTGAAATGTCCTTCCACATTTCCTTCAGTTCTGTCTTTTCTTTTTTTGTGATGTAAGATGTCACATATCGAGCCACAGCAATAGAGTTGTCAGCAACAAACTGAATATCCATGTTAGCATTCCACATGGACAAAATCACTGGGTTGTAGTCGTTGATGTACTTGGACTCTTCATTTCTTTTTAAATTATATGTATTTTTGGGAGATTTCCTCGTCACAGTATGTCGTAGAGATGACATCAAATTATTTACTCTTCCCTTAGAAATCACTGGTCGTGGAAAAGCAAAACGCCATTTCGTGTAGTACTTTTCCTTGTTTTAAAATATTTGACGACAGTACTTTCCACAACGATGAGCTTGAAAACGTAAAACTTGTTGCCTTAAACTGTTTTCTTCAGTAGTTTTTGGAACAGCACATGTTGAATACTGTTCAATGAAACTCATCACTGTTTCATCCGAATCTAATCCAAATTTGGTGCATCTTTAATCCATAACAGCATATGTATATGAGGAGCACCTCTCGCTTGATATTCCTTCCTCCAAAAGAAATCCAAAACCTCTCCAAGGGGAGGATTTTTTTTGTTGGTAATAAAAGACACCATAGCTTCAAATCTATGATTAAAATATCTGCAAACATTCACTGGATCCAAAGAACACAGTTCTCCAGGTGTTTTCAATTCTATATTTTGTATGTTTCCATTTGCCTCCCGTAGAAATTGAAGTAAGTCGTCCCATGCATACTCAGCACAGCTAAGAGTAAGGAACCATGTAGGAGTTCCTAAGTTTCTTAGCATACATTTCAATTCCCCATGACGACGGAACCAATACTCATTTGTTCCACGCTGACATGCCATGAGATTGATTAGCTGAGATTCCAAAATACTGTCTTGCACATTGACTTTCTCCATAAAGTCCCTTGCTGAAACATTTTGCAGATGAGCTCCACTTCTCAATATATGATTAACTGCATAAGAAAGCCCAGACAAATCACTTTCATACAGTAGATGAAACAAATACGGAATGCATTGCCGAAACCTTGGATCTTCAGCATATAATCTTAAAGTCCGGTATTCAGCTGCAGGAATTTGAACTGGTCGATCGTCATATCGTCCACCACGACCTGTTGGAAATAACTGTGGAAAACAACGAGCTTCCAGACTTTCTTCCCATACACTAATGGGACTTCCTTTTGCTGCTTTCATTTGAAACAAGTCAATTGCATTCCCCATTACTTCTTTGGAATGCAAAGGATGAAGAGTATAATGTTCATATATTTCTTCACTTCTAGACACATCAACTTTTTCAATTTGGCCAACTGAACAATCACTGTCTTCTTCTGTATCTGTTTCCTCTGATCCAACACTTACATCTTTATAGTACTCATTGTTTTTGAGCAAATACAACGTTGCCTTTTTGACTTTCCTAACATCCACTAAATCTTGCCAGATTATGTTACTCTTTGTCGGAACCCCATTAACTAGAATAACCAGAGGATCCTCTTCTACTCTTTCTACACCAATTGTATCAATATTTTTCTTGATATCTAGAGGCAAATAAACAACTCTTCCCTTTAATCCTCTTTGTAAATCTGTAGGAGGTAATTTCCCTATCTTAGACTCCATGCGAACAATAGCTTGAAAAGGATGGACACATTGAATCAAAATTGATTCATAAGTATTTAAATCCATCAATTCAGAAGGAATATCTATCAACTGAAGATTATTATGAGCAGCTCCAGCAGGCATTCTATTTTCATTTAATTTTTTCAAACAATATTACAAATACACTGATCAAAACTTAAATCAAAAGAATTCTCCACCAACAAATAATTTACAAAATCCTGCCATTCACTATTATTTTCCAATTCACATTTTGCATATAAATCAACTAACCTAGTCTGAATCTTATAATGAGTCCGTCGACAACACACACAAGTTAAATTAGGCCTTTCACTTGATTTCACATTAAACTTGGTAATTTCCTCGTCAAACTTTTCTGTACTTGAAATCTGTACATTGTCTTCCACATTACCATCCAATACTGTATCCATTTCTACACTGTCCTGTTTGTTCCCAAAATAACAAAACTCAATTTCTTCACAAATAGTCTTCACATCCACTTCAGATCCATGAAAAAGAGCACTGTTTAACTGTTTAAGCTTAAGTGCTGGACTTTTTGCATGATACAACCTTCTCACTAATTTCCTCACCTTATTATGATGCACTGCTAACATCCTAAAATGGTGAAAAACACTCTGACATACTTTTCTAGAAAGACAAGCCAGTGAATGCCCATGCAAACCTGTGCTTTCTCTCACTCTGCAAGGATCTAACTCTTGCAAGATCTTAATTTTTTTTTTAGACTTTTCTTACTATATGTACGTAAGAAATTTCGAAGCAAATCAATTGAATTCTGTCGCACACTACAAATACTACTGTATTTCCATGTGTACACTGGACGCTTAGTATATCTCCCTAAAACTTCATCACCTAACACCTCTTCTGCATCTCTAGACATAAGTTTCTCTTTTTCTATCGAACAACCGTCTTTCACCTCATATGCTCGACCACTGGTGTCAACTGCATGCACCAAATCATTTTCCTGAAAGTAACTCTCCTCATTAAAAAATGGCTCAGAACTTGAACTATGCATCCATTCTCCAGAAAATACTTTACAAAAATTAGTCCGATTAATAATTCTTTTCCATCTACTGTTCGATTTGAAAACATCAATTGCCTTATTAAGAATTCTAATTCTATTGATTACTAAAATAAATAATTTTTTCTTAACTTCAAAAGCCTGATCAACAATCTTCTCTACACTTTTCTTTTTCTTGTAAAAAGCAGCTCTCTGTTTACCTTTCTTTTCATTTTTTAGCAAATTTAAAACTACCCTATTGCGAAACATTCGTCTACGAATGTCCCTAAATTGATTTAACCTTCGATTGCTATCCATAGTCTTATCTCCTGCTCCAATAGAGACTTTTTTGAGGGCCTCTTCTTCCTTTTTAAATTTGTTCTCTGCTTCTGGATCCTCTTATGACCATTAACATAACTTTTTGATCTACATAAATTGTGAAGAAAAGACTTAATTGTCTTACCAGGAGCTTTTCTGGTGTTTTGTGAAGTACTTGTTGTAGAAGATTCTTGTATTTCCTTTGATGATTTTGATTTTTTACGTATGGTATTTTTTCTATTCCTTTGCCTTGATGGCATTTTTGCTTGCTTTTAAAATGTTGATTTCAATCTGTGGTTCTGAAAAAAATAACACATTAAAGACTACTATTAGCAAACAACAAAGTAATGACAAAAAGAAAACAATATAAATACTAATTTGCAACATATAAAGGTTTATACCACAGCAACTCAGGGCCTTAATAATGAAGGCCTTGCGCCACCAGTGCAGCCCATGTTAAAAGAGACGTACCGGTGCCACAAGGCAGTCATAAATAAGGACCAAATGTAAATACCATTGATTTTCCCCAAAAATTGTTTTTTGAATAACATTTAAGAAACACTGCACAAAACCTATGTACAACCACTCAATATCACTTTGGGAACCTCACTGTTTCCAAAAATACAAATCCTTTATCTTGCAAATGTTGATACCAAGTTTTATCAAAAAGCAAAAAACGAACCAACAGCAAACAAACTCAGGGCCTTATTTATGAAGGCCTTGCGCCAATAGAGCGTCACTTATTTCCCATGTTTAAAGTGATGCACCGGCTGCAAAAGGCAATCATAAATAAGGGCCAAATGAAAATACCATTGATTTGCACCCAAAATCGTTTTTTTAATAACATTTTAGAAACACAGCAAAGATCCTATATACAAGCACTCAATTTCACTACTGAAACCTCACTATTTCACAAAATAGAAATCCTCTATCTTGCAAATGTTCATAATAAGTATTATCAAAAAGCAAAAAACAAATCAACAGCCAACAAACTCAGGGCCTTATTTATGAAGAACTTGCGCCACAAGAGCGTCACTTATTTCCCATGTTTAAATTGATGCACCGGCTGCACAAGGCAATCATAAATAAAGGCCAAATGAAAATACCATTGATTTGCCCCCCAAATCGTTTTTTGAATAACATTTTAGAAACACTGCGCAGAACCTATGTACAACCACTGGTTATCACTTTTGAAACCTCACTGTTTCCCAAAATACAAATCCTCTATTTTGCAAATGTTCATAGCAAGTATTATCCAAAAGCAAGACACAAACCAACAACAAAAAAAATCAGGGCCTTATTTATGAAGGCCTTGCGCACAAGAGCGTCACTTATTTCCCATGTTTAAAGTGATGCACTGGCTGCACAAGGCAATCATAAATCAGGGCCAAATGAAAATACCATTCATTTGCACCTAAAATCGTTTTTTGAATAACATTTTAGAAAAACTGCGCAGAACCTATGTACAACCACTCAATATCACTTTTGAAACCTCACTGTTTCCCAAAATACAAATCCTCTATCTTGCAAATGTTCATAGCAAGTATTATCAAAAAGCAAAAAACAAACCAACAGCAAACAAACTTAGGGCCTTATTTATGAAGGCCTTGCGCCAATAGAGCGTCAGTTATTTCCCATGTTTAAAGTGATGCACCGGCTGCACAAGGCAATCATAAATAAGGGCCAAATGAAAATACCATTGATTTGCACCCAAAATCGTTTTTTGAATAACATTTTAGAAACACTGCGCAGAACCTATGTACAACCACTCAATATCACTTTTGAAACTTCACTGTTTCCCAAAATACAAATCCACTATCTTGCAAATGTTCATAATAAGTATTATCAAAAAGCAAAAAAAAAATCAACAGCCAACAAACTCAGGGCCTTATTTATGAAGGTCTTGCGCCACAAGAGCGTCACTTATTTTTCATGTTTAAAGTGATGCACTGGCTGCACAAGGCAATCATAAATAAGGGCCAAATGAAAATACCATTGATTTGCACCCAAAATCGTTTTTTGAATAACATTTTAGAAAAACTGCGCAGAACCTATGTACAACCACTCAATATCACTTTTGAAACCTCACTGTTTCCCAAAATACAAATCCTCTATTTTGCAAATGTTCATAGCTAGTATTATCAAAAAGCAAAAACACAAACTAACAACAACAAAAAATCAGGGCCTTATTTATGAAGGCCTTGCGCCACAAGAGCGTCACTTATTTCCCATGTTTAAAGTGATGCACCGGCTGCACAAGGCAATCATAAATAGGGGCCAAATGAAAATACCATTGATTTGCACCCAAAATCATTTTTTGAATAACATTTTAGAAACACTGCGCAGAACCTATGTACAACCACTTAATATCACTTTTGAAACCTCACTGTTTCCCAAAATACAAATCCACTATCTTGCAAATGTTCATAATAAGTATTATCAAAAAGCAAAAAACAAATCAACAGCCAACAAACTCATTGCCTTATTTATGAAGGCCTTGCGCCACAAGAGCGTCACTTATTTCCCATGTTTAAAGTGATGCACTGACTGCACAAGGCAATCATAAATAAGGGCCAAATGAAAATACCATTCATTTGCACCCAAAATCGTTTTTTGAATAACATTTTAGAAAAACTGCGCAGAACCTATGTTCAACCACTCAATATCACTTTTGAAACCTCACTGTTTCCCAAAATACAAATCCTCTATTTTGCAAATGTTCATAGCTAGTATTAACAAAAAGCAAAAACACAAACCAACAACAAAAAAAATCAGGGCCTTATTTATGAAGGCCCGGCGCCACAAGAGCGTCACTTATTTCCCATGTTTAAAGTGATGCACCGGCTGCACAAGGCAATCATAAATAAGGGCCAAATGAAAATACCATTGATTTGCCCCCAAAATCGTTTTTTGAATAACATTTTAGAAACACTGCGCAGAACCTATGTACAACCACTGATTATCACTTTTGAAACCTCACTGTTTCCCAAAATACAAATCCTCTATCTTGCAAATGTTCATAGCAAGCATTATCAAAAAGCAAAAAACAAACCAACAGCAAACAAACTCAGGGCCTTATTTATGAAGGCCTTGCGCCACAAGAGCGTCACTTATTTCCCATGTTTATAGTGATGCACCGGCTGCACAAGGCAATCATAAATAAGGGCCAAATGAAAATACCATTGATTTGCACCCAAAATCGTTTTTTGAATAACATTTTAGAAACACTGCGCAGAACCTATGTACAACCATTCAATATCACTTTTGAAACCTCACTGTTTCCCAAAATACAAATCCACTATCTTGCAAATGTTCATAATAAGTATTATCAAAAAGCAAAAAAAAAATAAACAGCCAACAAACTCAGGGCCTTATTTATGAAGGTCTTGCGCCACAAGAGCGTCACTTATTTTCCATGTTTAAAGTGATGCACTGGCTGCACAAGGCAATCATAAATAAGGGCCAAATGAAAATACCATTGATTTTCACCCAAAATCGTTTTTTGAATAACATTTTAGAAAAACTGTGCAGCACCTATGTACAACCACTCAATATCACTTTTGACACCTCACTGTTTCCCAAAATACAAATCCTTTATTTTGCAAATGTTCATAGCTAGTATTATCAAAAAGCAAAAACACAAACCAACAACAACAACAATCAGGGCCTTATTTATGAAGGCCTTGCGCCACAAGAGCGTCACTTATTTCCCATGTTTAAAGTGATGCACCGGCTGCACAAGGCAATCATAAATAAGGGCCAAATGAAAATACCATTGATATGCACCCAAAATCGTTTTTTGAATAACATTTTAGAAACACAACACAGGACTTATTACAAGCATACAATTTCACTACTGAAACATAACTATCTGCTTCCATATGGCTGAGATACCCGCCACCCCCTCTCAACACAATCCCCAAAAGGAGGGAAACCGGAAACAGTTCTTAAAGTTTTTGGATGTGGGAGGGAGTGACCCTCCCGGCCGTATTTATTAAAAACAAAAAATTAAAACATTAAACGTTTCATGTTATGTACAATTTCATTATCACATTGCGATGTTTTGCTAACCTTAACATATTCTCTAATACAGAGGTTCTCCTAGCCGAACTAGCATCCTACAAAAACATTCTCTAGAAACACTGAAATTGTACATCCTAACGTTTAAGGGCCAACGGCAAGGTCATAACCGGTGTCAAGATCCCTAACCAGACTTACCCCTCCCACTTGGGAGGGGCGACAGCACAGAGGCTTACCTCAAGTGCAACTACTAACAATTTCCCTTGACTTGACGGGGGCACTTAAGACTCGACGCCATTTAAAGGTCGTTCGAAGACTTGTGTGTGGTATCTAGAAGGTATCGTGGACCTCCCCCCACCCCACACAACTTACCGCATCTGCCGTCGCAGATGACACTGGCCCCGGGAAATTCCCCAGGAGGGGGCTGTAACCCCTCCTACAAAGGAAGGGGCCTTGACCGCCTTTCCTTTACTTCCGGCGACCCGCCCTTAGACGGGACCGCCTCCCCATTGAGGGGCCAATGGCCACCTCTCCCGAGCGCTCCCATCCGTGTTGGGTGACGCCCACTCATAGGGATCTACCAATTAGTGCTCACCGATCATGACCTTACCGCCTACCAAAATAAATACGACAATTCTTACTCAAACCTATGAAAACATTGGTCGCTACGACCGAAAGAACATGCTTAAACTACATCAAATCATTTTAACCGTAACAACTTACACGATATTCACCATACTTTATTATGATCAACAACAAACTGATACTTTCACAGCCTGTAAACGAAACGGAGAAACATCCTTATAAAATTCACTTTATTGCACAACAACTTGCTGTCCTCAGGGGCTGGTGGGTGGGTCAAAATTGGCTCTTCGTTCTGTCCCGAGCTCACGGGTAGCGAGGAGGTGCAGCTTCGGAGCACAAGAACAAGAGGACGTCTTCTGGTCTTGCGTCTCTTTTTATCCGTCTTCAGGGCGGGCGAGAACCCGCCCCTGCCTGCCCCTAGGGCGGGGCTGGCTACGTCGGTGTCTAGGCCAGCCCACTCTAGGGCGGGAAAAAGCGCGCCCTGGCTACGCCGCTTCGGGCATACCAGCCGAGACGCGCCTCCCGCCCAAAAATGGCTTCCCGGGGGGATCGAGGCACTCCACCATACGTTCGGGGGGACCGAGTGGTCGCCCCTTTCCATATGGCTGAGATACCCGCCACCCCCTCTCAACACAATCCCCAAAAGGAGGGAAACCGGAAACAGTTCTTAAAGTTTTTGGATGTGGGAGGGAGTGACCCTCCCGGCCGTATTTATTAAAAACAAAAAATTAAAACATTAAACGTTTCATGTTATGTACAATTTCATTATCACATTGCGATGTTTTGCTAACCTTAACATATTCTCTAATACAGAGGTTCTCCTAGCCGAACTAGCATCCTACAAAAACATTCTCTAGAAACACTGAAATTGTACATCCTAACGTTTAAGGGCCAACGGCAAGGTCATAACCGGTGTCAAGATCCCTAACCAGACTTACCCCTCCCACTTGGGAGGGGCGACAGCACAGAGGCTTACCTCAAGTGCAACTACTAACAATTTCCCTTGACTTGACGGGGGCACTTAAGACTCGACGCCATTTAAAGGTCGTTCGAAGACTTGTGTGTGGTATCTAGAAGGTATCGTGGACCTCCCCCCACCCCACACAACTTACCGCATCTGCCGTCGCAGATGACACTGGCCCCGGGAAATTCCCCAGGAGGGGGCTGTAACCCCTCCTACAAAGGAAGGGGCCTTGACCGCCTTTCCTTTACTTCCGGCGACCCGCCCTTAGACGGGACCGCCTCCCCATTGAGGGGCCAATGGCCACCTCTCCCGAGCGCTCCCATCCGTGTTGGGTGACGCCCACTCATAGGGATCTACCAATTAGTGCTCACCGATCATGACCTTACCGCCACAGGTCCGGATAGTTGACCGGCTATCCGGACCCCCCACAAAACTCCTACCTAAAGGTCATGTTTTAACGATTTTAACCAAGCTAAGAAGTCTCCTATGAGTAACTCATTCCCCACCCTTGACAAATGCACACCATCCCCCAAATACATACTGTCATCATTAATACAACTATGCGAGATCGAATGCAATGTCTTGGAACGGAACAACCTACTCACTTTGTTATTCAGTTTTCTAACCGAATGATTCAAAGCAGGGATCGAGATAGCCCCCCGCCACACTTTTCGTGGGATCATATGAGACCACGCAATTATGCACCCCGGAACTCTCCTCGCTAACCAACTTACCGTGGAAAGCATAGCCTCCAGGAGAAGTCGTCTACCGGTGGTGACCAAATCATTGCCCCCCAAATGCACTATGACTATGGACGGCGGTGACCTTATCCGCTCTAACAAACCCTCAAAGAATGCTTGAAACTGGTCAATACAGAGACCACCCCTTCCGTAGAAGGACACTCTGTACCCGTATTCCCCAGGTACGTGAATCATGTCACCTGCTTTGAATACGTCCGCGGCCCGTCTCACGTATGAGTGGCCCACGACCCACACCTCCTTTCTCACAGCCGGTGATGTGCGACCGCTGGCCTGGTGTTGGGTCGACTGCACAGTCCGCCCTGCCGCGTAGGCTTGCGCAACTGAAAACAAACAAAAGACAAGAAGCGTGAGTACATGATTACAGCTTCACAACATGTGCAATCGCACGTACCTCTTATAACAATTGGAGGACCAACGCCCCACTCGTTTCACTTGTTCCACATTAAGACCCCTGGCTGTAGCTTCAGTGGCAGCCCCTATTCGAAAGGAATGGGTCCCAAATTCGCCCGGGTCCAAGCCCGCTGCGGCAATGGCCATTGCAAGCACCCGCTGAAACTGAAACCTCGTCAGCGGGGTGGCGTCTGCATGCCTCAACAATGTCCCCCCCCATGATGCCACCCTTCGTGCTAGGTAATCTTCTAAGCACTGTATCGGACACATGGATGACCCGGGGGTCCTGCGAATGATCGTGCAGTCCCCTCTCCCATCTTGGTCGATCTTGGACCTGAGAAAGGAGACAATCATCGCATCGCCCCTGATCTGAATATGTTCCCTGCACAAGCCCCCCGCCACATCCTGCTTGTTCCTTGCAACCAGCTCACTTATCCTCATAGCCCCGTGAAATGCCAGCGTAAATGCAGTCCGGAACAGACAGGTCTCGAAAGGAGACGAGCATGTGTTAGGGAGTGTGGCCAGTAACTGGGACAACCTATCTAGACCTATCGGTCGTCTCACGTCTACTCTGCGACCCTCTAGGCGTTGCCACCCACGCAGCGCCTTTTGTACTGTAAAAGACGCTGTCGGGTCCTGGATGCCATGGGCCCTGGCAACAAAGGAAATGGCGGCACGATGCCTTTGGGCCGTAGCCACCGACTTCCCAGCCCTACGTAAGGACATCAGAAAATGTACTACCCACTCTTCCTGACCCCAAAGTCTCCCTCTCTCTGCCCCCAAAAAGGCTAAATAGGCCTGAAACGCCCCTTCATATGCCTTCCTTGTCCTGGGTGCTAGACTCTCTCCCACGAGGTGACGAAGTTCGGGGCACCGAGAGACCAGAGAGCTTCGGGGAAGGGTGCCGGCTCTGGGTCCGCTGAAGGAAGGAAACCCGAGAAAGCCTGCATGTGAAAACGAGACAGTGCATCAGCAGCCTGATTCATCACCCCCGGGACATGTTTTGCTCTGAATATCACGTTCAGTTGCATACACAGTAAGACAATTTCTTTGAGCAGCCTCAAAATCAATTTACAACGGGCTGCCTGACTATTGATGCATTCTACAACGGTCATATTGTCGGACCAGAACACGACAGAATGATCTCTGAAACCTTCTGGCCAGGTTCTCAGGGCAACCAGAATGGGAAATAGTTCAAGGAAAGCAATATTATTCGTCAGCCCCTTCTCGTGCCACCATGGGGGCCACCTTTGTGCAGACCATTTTGTGCCGAAGATGGCGCCAAAGCCTATGCTTCCCGCTGAATCTGTCCATAGCCCAAGCTCTTCGGAGGACACGGCTGGCTTGTTCCAGACGACTCGGCCATTGAAGTCCGCCAAAAATGCTAACCAAATCCGCATGTCCTGGCGGACCTCAGCCGATAACCTCGTGCGATGATGACCTTCCTTTAGGCCAACCATCGCTTGGGCGATTGAGCGGGAAAAGGGGCGGGCCATTGGGATCACCCTCAAGGCAAAGTTCAACTTTCCCACCAATTGTTGCAACTGATGCAGTGTAACCTTAGATGCATTTAAACATACTTGGAGGGCTGCCCTGAATTTCAACACTTTGCTAGCTGGTAAACGGAAACACCCCTCCCTTGAGTCCAACTCGATCCCCAAAAACTCGAGGCAAGTCGTGGGACCCATAGTTTTTCCCGGTGCCAATGGCACGCCAAAATGACCCATCAACACACAGAATTCAGCTAAGGCCTGGGCACATTCGGGATTTCCGGCGGGGCCAAGGAACAAAAAGTCGTCAAGGTAGTGCATTACATTTCGGAAACCCGTTTTCTTAGTGAACACCCATTGCAGGAAAGTACTGAATTTCTCAAAATAAGCACATGATATAGAGCATCCCATTGGCATACACCTATCCATGTAAAATGACCCCTGAAACCCGAATCCCAGAAGACGCTGATCGTCTGGGTGTACCGGGAGCAACCGGAACGCTGACTCGATATCTGATTTCGCCATCAACGTCCCGGGCCCCAGGCGATTCAAGATGGCTACTGCCTCGTCAAACGATGCGTATCGCACCGAACAAACTTCTGGATCAATTGCATCGTTCACCGAAAGACCATGTGGAGCAGACAGATTATGGATCAAACGAAACTCACCTGGGTCCTTCTTGGGGACCACCCCTAACGGAGAACAGACAAAATCCGGTACCGGGGGTACACTAAACGGGCCGGCGACCCGTCCCCGGCTAACCTCTTTCTGAATCTTCTCTTGCACTACAGATGTATGTTGTAAAACGGAAAGTTGATTTTTGCACATCCCTACACCCTGAAAGTCCCCTACCGGGATGCGGAAACCATGTGTAAAACCGTTCCGCAGCACCCCAGCAGAAGTACGATCCGGGTATTCGCTGAGCCAGGGAATCATTGCCAAGGTATCAATCGGGGTTGGTAAAGGCGCCCTTCGGACTAACCTAGACCTGTTTGGCGCCTCCCTTACCCCCATTCTCACTCGTTCTGGCTCTGCACGATGACTCAGGATGGGACGACCCACAAGTACTACATTCGTGTTTGAATTTACACGATCCCGGAGGCCTGGTACATTTCCCTTTGTTGAAATTAAAGCAGAAACCCTTTCTCCCTGTATTGCCTGCGGGTCTCGAATAATCGTCGGTGCTCGTACTTGGTCGAAAGGGTGTCCCCACATTTTGGCGGGAGTAATCAACAACATTGCTCCCGACCAATGGCATTTTTAACATTCCTGATTCTTTCATTTTATCCCATGTCACAGAATCGTAACAATCCCAAGTCAAACCCTTGTTATGCTCCTTTTCTTTCCTGAACAGATTGTCATAACAGAACCAATGGTTACCTTGATACGCTGTCGAGTAACCCATAATTCGTGATTGATAAATGGGAAACTCAGGAAGCAACTCGGGCCTACGTTCCCCCAAAATCGATGTAAAAATACCCCACGCATTGCCCCAGTTGCCAATATTCTCATTTACCTTAAAGGCGGCCATTTTTGCGCGCCAAACACTCGGATGCATTAGGTCCTTCTGACTCTTAACATGCTCCACCTCATAATGATCAACAAGCAGGGAAAAAATATTCACATACTCCCCCGCCCAGATCTTTTCCTTTACTGCTAGAGGCACATGTTGTCCCAATCTCTCTCTACGAGAGGGTGCTGACTCGTCTCTTGCAATCGGCAATGGCCGCTTACCTGAACCGGACGCTGCTTCAGCCGTTTGCGGCTTGTCTGTTCCCGCCAACGGCGCAGTCACTTTAGCTGCATTTCTCTTCTCACGCAGCCCTCTTATCAGCGCCTGTGCCTCGGCAGCCATGGCGCCCTCACTACTATCCCCCAACCATGCTGCTAGCTGTGCTGCCAGCTCGGGGGGCATGTCTTCATTGGATGTCGGGGTGACGACAACGGGGATTGGATTCCCCTCCATCGGTACTGGGGTCGGCGCCTCGAGCGGGGCAGAGGGAAACGGGATGTCTCCACCGGCCGGAACCCTTTTCGGCCTCTTAGGTCTCCCTCCAGCCGGCGCAGGGCCCGAACCCTCCTCCCCGTCTCGCTCTGCCAACCGTTTCTTTATCTCGGACATCTCTCTGAAAAGGGCCCGAACCATCTGGTCGGTCGTCATTCTTTTTTCGCCTTTCTTGGGCATCTCTCCGACGAAGTATCTAGAAGACAAAGAAAAAGATAAAAATGCTCAAAATTGGCTCTTCGTTCTGTCCCGAGCTCACGGGTAGCGAGGAGGTGCAGCTTCGGAGCACAAGAACAAGAGGACGTCTTCTGGTCTTGCGTCTCTTTTTATCCGTCTTCAGGGCGGGCGAGAACCCGCCCCTGCCTGCCCCTAGGGCGGGGCTGGCTACGTCGGTGTCTAGGCCAGCCCACTCTAGGGCGGGAAAAAGCGCGCCCTGGCTACGCCGCTTCGGGCATACCAGCCGAGACGCGCCTCCCGCCCAAAAATGGCTTCCCGGGGGGATCGAGGCACTCCACCATACGTTCGGGGGGACCGAGTGGTCGCCCCTTTCCAGATATTTTCCATAGAGCAAACAAGTCTCTATCTAAATTGAATAAATCATTACTTACCTTTTTCAAATGCTTTGGGAGATTGAAAACAGTGTAAGACACACACACCAATTGTTCTTTAGCAGAGCAAAAGGTGTGCACTCAATACACTGAAACCAAGACTGGCATAGAAAATCTCTAACTTTACACACATATGCCTTATTTCAACCAATCAAAAGTCTTCCCTCACTATTTTCAAACCAACACCCATCCCCCTCTCAGACCTTCCTATCTGTTACCATAGCAACTCCCTCCTAACTGAACTCTCAGGTTCAAAAGTTTATTCTACAATGTTGCAAATTAAGTCAGCAAGGATGTTTGACCTCTCAATACACCAGCTTATCCAGGGCATTATTGCTTTTAGTGACTTTTTCTTAACCATTCAACTTGCTTCTTAGACACAACACAACCATGCACCCTAACTTTCTGTTTTCAACGAACTGAATCCACCAATCATTGCTTGTGATTCAACAGCTGGGACACTCCACAATTATTTTTTTGTAAACTCCTACTGTTCCAACTGCCATTTCATTCCCACACTTCATCTGACTGCACCAGAACCTTCTCACATCATGTATTCTGTATGGATTATTGGACATAGCTACATCCACTGGGCTCAAAGGTATGCAGCAAGCAGAAATTATCACAACCTTGATTTATCAAATGTAGAAATTAAGTGGATTGGCCAGAGAGGATTGAGATGTCATCAATTGATAGAATTGGTGAAAACTTTTTTGCATCTGCCAAACCCTGACCTCTTAATAGTGCACTGTGGTGGAAATGATTTGGGCACTATGACTGGGGTTGGTCTGGAAATGCTTTTAAAGGTCACCTTTGATCAATTGATGATACTTTTTCCACAAACTGCCTTGGTATATTCCAATGATTGCCAAAGACAGAAATGGAACTGGTCCAAACAATTTTGTCCACAATTTGAGAAAGCACGGAAACATGTGAATAAATCTGTTTCTGCTTACATTAGAGACTGTGGAATGTGTTCAATATACAATAATAACTTGCGTTACAACATGCAAGACATCTACAGAGGAGATGGTGTGCACTTCTCAGATGAGGGGAATAGAATATTCCTCCTGAATTTAAGACTGTGCATTGGAACCCACTTGTAGGTACCTAAATCAGCCACAGACCCAAAAGCTCTCTTCAGAGCTACCCTACCTCTGATCATTCAAAACGTTTATCTTTTTCTAACTTTTTTCACTATTTTTCACCAAAGTACGCTCCCCAGTACGCTTACCGGTGCGCGTACCGGGCGCTCCCCCTTCATATTTTTCTTTTTTTTGTTTTTTTGTTTGGCCTATATGAGCGTCCTAAGCCCCCCTCAGAAAACCTAGAGGGTCAGGAAGTGTCTACCGTGCCCCCTTCTACCCATTCCCAACGTTGTTTGTCCTCCATCTTCTGTCTCGATTGTACCGAAACACAAAATGGAGGACTCCCGTAACGCTGCTGGTGCGCGTACCGGAGCGCGCACCGGTAAGCGCTCCATAAAAAAAGGTGGGAAAGTAATTTACAGAAAAACCACTGGAGACACTTTCATCAATATAGAATAGGCCCTACTACATAGCAGTCCCTACCATTTGCCTAAATTTGGTGAAATTCAATTGAGACATTTAGGCTGCAGACCTGTTTAAATATCCTGAGGTAAATTACATGACCAAAACACATATGAAGTGTTAGAATTGACAGCCAATTAAAAAGTTTCTTACATTTTCTACAATTATTTCCTGACATTTGATTGGTTATGTACATGAATATATATATAAAAAATAGAAGGGAACACAGCCATTGTGACTACTACTTACTGAAGTACATTTGAAAAGAAATTACACTGACAACTTCAACTGCTTTCTTAAAGGTAAGTTGTTATTTGGAAAAGTGAAGTATGTTGTGCACTTTCAGTTAATTTGAGAAAAAATATTCTGTTACTTATATACTATCCCACTGTAATAGAAATAGATTGAGATAGGCTTCTCTGTTATAGTTTTAGATTGAGTTAGGCTTCCCTTGTATTATTATAAATTTACTTAGGCTTTATCACATACACTTTTATATATTTCAAATTGCAGCCTAATACCATACACTACCCAAAGATAGCTTCACTGTTAAAAAATCCAAACTGCCTGTCTGAACTTAAACCCAACAGTGCCTTAACTCTACTGCTATATATTTTTTTATGCAATTTACAGCAACAAAATGGAAGGAGAACAGGATATTTCTTTTGAAATTGTTTTGGACAACAACACAGAAGAAAGAATTGCTGAAAATGATGACTTTGATTTTATGGATGAGTCTCTGGACCATGAATTAGTTCAGTGTGTGGAATCAATAGAATCACATAATACAAATGAGGACATTCCAGACAATATATTATTAGAAGTTTTATTAAATTATTAAAAAGAATCAGAAGAATAAATTTATATTTAATAATCAAAAATCGTTCGAGCCATTATTCATTTTGATATGTAATTTATCAAGTAGATCAAAAATTTCTAAAATATAAAGTGAGACTTATAGTATACTGTGCAACTTTTTTGTGTTACATAGTAAGTTTGGAAAGGGGCGACCATTCGGTCCCCCCGAACGTATGGCCGAGTACCACGATCCCCCCGGGAAGCCATCTTGGGCGGGAGGCGAGTCTCGGCTGGTATGCCCGAAGCGGCGTAGCCGGGGCGCGCCTTTTCCCGCCCTGGAGTGGGCTGGCCTAGACACTGACGAGGCCACGCCCTCGGGGCAGGCCGGGGCGGGTTTATGCCCGCCCTGAAGACGGATAAAAGGAGCAGCAAGCCAAGGAAGCATCCTCTTGTTCCTGTGCTCTGAAGCTGCACCACCTCGCTGCACGTGAGCTCGAGACGGAACGAAGAGCCAATTTTGAGCGTTATAATCTTCTTGTTTGTTTTGCAGATACTCTGTCGGAGAATGCCTAAGAAGGCGGGAAAGCGAATGACTACCGAGCAGATGCTGCGTGTTCTCATGAAAGAGGTGACCGACCTAAAGAAGCGAATGGCGGAGAAAGACGAGGAAGGGGGGCCGAAACGTCCTCTGGCGGGAACAGCTCCAGGAGGAAAAGGCAAGAGGCCCAGGAGGGGAACAGCTGGGGGAGACGTCCCAGTTCCCTGTACCCCGCTCGAAGCACCCACTCCGGTCCCGGAGGAAGGAAATCCGATTCCCGTAGTGGTCACCCCCGTGTCCGGGGAGGATATGCCGCCCGAGCTGGCAGCACAATTAGCAGCGTGGTTGGGTAAAGGTAGCAAGGGCGCCACGGCTGACGACGCGCAGGTGTTGATGAAACAGCAGCGGGAAACAAGGGAAGCGACGAAGGCACCATCGCCGGCTGCGGCAGTAGAGAAACCACCTGGGTCAGGTCCAGTCGCAGATACAGCTTCCGGTTCAGGTAAGCGGCCATTGCCGATTGCGAGGGATGAGTCGGCACCCTCTCGAAGGGAAAAGTTGGGTCAGCATGTCCCTCTGGCTATCAAGGAGAAGATATGGGCAGGGGAGTATATAAACATCTTCTCGTTGCTTACTGATCATTATGAGATGGAGCATGTTAAGAGTCAAAAGGAGCTCATGCATCCGAGTGTTTGGCGCGCAAAGATGGCCGCCTTTAAGGTAAATGAAAACATTGGTAATTGGGGCAAAGCATGGGGGGTTTTTACATCCATCTTAGGTGAACGTAGGCCCGAATTGCTGCCCGAATTGCCCATTTATCAATCACGGATCATGGGGTATTCAGTATCTCACGAGGGCAACCATTGGTTTTGTTACGACAATATTTTCAGAAAAGCAAAAGAGCATGATAAAAACTTAACTTGGGATTGTTATGATTCTGTGTCCTGGTCCAAAATGGAGGATTCTGGTATGTTGAAGGTGCCATTGGTAGGGAGTAACGTGGGTGAATCCTCCCGCCAATATGCGGGGACGCCCTTTCGATCAGGTACGAGTAACGACAATCACTCGAGGCCAAGCGGCAATGCAGGTAAAAGGGGGGTTTGTTGGAACTTTAACAGGGGGAAATGTACTAGGCCCCAGGGGTCATGCAAATTTAGGCACGAATGTGGGGGGTGCGGGCAATCATCCCATCCTGAGTCCATGTGCAGAGCCAAAACGGGTGATAACGGGGGTAGAGGAGGCGCCAAACAGGTCTGACATAGTCCGAGGGGCGCCTTTACCTACTCCGATTGATACCATGGCAATGATTCCCTGGCTCAGTGAATACCCGGATCACGCTTCCGCTGGGGTGTTACGGGACGGATTTTCGTATGGTTTCCGCATCCCAGTGAGGGATTTTCAGGGTATAGCAAAATGTAAAAACCAGATATCGGTCTTACAGCATACGACCGTGGTACAGGAAAAGATCGGGAAAGAGGTGGCTCGAGGTCGAGTCGCCGGTCCATTTAATGTGCCACCAGTTGCTAACTTTGTTTGTTCCCCTTTAGGGGTGGTCCCCAAGAAGGACCCGGGTGAGTTTCGGCTGATACATAATTTATCAGCCCCACGTGGTCTTTCCGTAAACGAGGCAATAGACCCGGAAGTGTGTTCGGTGCGGTACGCATCCTTCGATGAGGCCGTAGCCATATTGAATCGCCTGGGGCCCGGAGCGCTGATGGCAAAATCTGATATCGAGTCAGCGTTCCGGTTGCTCCCGGTACATCCAGACGATCAGCGTCTCCTTGGTTTCATGTTTCAGGGTCACTACTACATGGATAGGTGTATGCCGATGGGGTGCTCTATATCGTGTGCCTATTTCGAAAAGTTCAGTTGCTTCCTGCAATGGGTCTTCACAAGGAAGACGGGGTTTAAACATGTTATGCATTATCTCGATGACTTTTTGTTTCTGGGGGCAGCCGGGGATCCAGAATGTGGACAGGCTTTGACTGCATTTTGTGTCTTGATGAATCAGTTTGGCGTGCCATTGGCACCAGGTAAGACTGTGGGTCCCTCGACTTGCCTTGAGTTTCTGGGGATCGAGCTCGATTCCAAAGAAGGTTGTTTTCGTTTACCAGATGACAAAGTGGTAAGATTCAGGGCATCCTTGCAAATGTGTATAAGTGAGTCTAAGGTGAAGCTACATCAATTACAGCAATTGGTGGGACAGTTGAATTTTGCCCTAAGAGTTATACCGATGGCCCGCCCCTTTTCTCGCTCGATCGCTCAAGCCATGGTCGGCCTGAGGGAGGGTCATCATCGCACAAGGCTCTCGGCAGAGGTTCGCCAGGACATGCGCATTTGGTTGGCATTTCTGGCGGATTTCAATGGTCGAATTGTCTGGAACAAACCGGCCGTGTCCTCTGAGGAGCTAGGGCTGTGGACAGATTCGGCAGGGAGCATTGGTTTTGGTGCCATATTCGGCACTCAGTGGTCGGCACAAAAATGGCCGTCATGGTGGCATGATAGTGGTCGGACAAGCAACATTGCTTTCCTAGAACTTTTTCCCATACTGGTGGCCCTGAGAACTTGGCCCGAGGGGTTCAGAGATCACTCTGTGGTATTCTGGTCTGATAACATGACCGTTGTTGAGTGTATCAATAGCCAGGCAGCACGATGCAAATGGATTCTGAGATTGCTCAAGGAAATTGTGTTATTGTGTATGCAATTGAATGTACTATTTAGGGCAAGACATGTCCCGGGGGTGATGAACCAGGCGGCTGATGCGCTTTCTCGTTTTCATATGCAGGCCTTCTGGGGTTTTCTGCCCACAGCGGACCCGGTGGCAGCACCCTTTCCCGAAGCTCTCTGGTCTCTCGGTGCCCCGAACTACAGAACCTCGTGGGAGAGAGTTTAGCACCCAGGACGAGGAAGGCATATGAAGGGGCGTTCCGTTCCTATTGGGCCTTTTTGGGGGCGGCTAGAGGGGAGATTTGGGGCCAGGAGGAGTTGGTAGTGAAATTCCTGCTGTCTTTACGTCAGGCAGGCAAATCAGTGGCTACGGCCCAGAGGCATCGGGCCGCCATTTCCTTTGTGGCTAGGGCTCATGGGATCCAGGACCCGACAGCGTCTTTCGTTGTGCAAAAAGCGCTACGTGGGTGGCAACGCCTTGAGGGTCGCAGAGTAGATGAAAGGCGCCCGATAGGTTTGGATAGGTTGGCCCTGTTATTATCTAGACTCCCTGCAACATGTTCATCCCAGTATGAAATGGTGTTATTCCGAGCCGCTTTTACGCTGGCATTCCATGGGGCTATGCGAGTAAGCGAACTAGTGGCGAGGAACAAGCAGGACGTGATGGGGGGACTGTGCCGAGAGCACGTTCAGATCAGAGGGGAGACGATGACTCTCTCGTTCGTCAGGTCCAAGACCGATCAGGGTGCGATGGGTGATTGCATGATCATACAAAGGATCCCCGGGTCCTCCATGTGCCCGGTGAGTTGTGTAGAGGAATATTTGGCACAAAGGGTGGCATCATGGGGGGGGACCTTGTTGAGACACGCTGACACCACCCCACTGACGAGGTTTCAGTTTCAGCGGGTGCTTGCGATGTCGATTACTGCTGCGGGCTTGAACCCGGGCGAGTTTGGGACCCATTCCTTTCGGATAGGGGCTGCTACAGAGGCTACAGCCAGGGGTCTGAATGTCGAACAGGTTAAACGTGTGGGGCGTTGGTCCTCCAATTGTTATAAGAGGTATGTGCGGTTGCACATGTTGTGAAGCTGTAATGATGTACTCACGCTTCTTGTTTTTGTTTGGTTTCAGTTGCGCAAGCCTACGAGGCGGGGCGGACTATGCAGTCGACCCAACACCGGGCCAGCGGTCAGACTTCACCGGCTGTGAAAAAGGAGGTGTGGGTCGTGGGCCACTCATACGTGAGGCGTGCCGCGGACGTATTCAAAGCAGGTGACATGATTCACGTGGCTGGGGAATACGGGTACAGTGTGTCCTTCTACGGAAAGGGCGGACTCTGTATTGACCAGTTTCAATCATTTTTTGAGGGTTTGCTAGGGCGGACGAGGTCACCGCCGTCTATAATCATAGTACATCTTGGGGGCAATGATTTGGTCACCACTGGTAGACGACTTCTCCTGGAGGCGATGCTTTCCACTGTAAGTTGGTTGACGAGGAGAGTTCCAGGGTGCACGATTGCATGGTCACATATGATCCCACGAAAAGTATGGCGGGGGGCTATTTCTGTTTCTGCTCTGAATCATTCAGTAAGGAAAATTAATAACAAAGTGAGTAGATTGTTCCGTTCCAATACACTGCATTCTATTTCGCATGGTTGTATTACTGGTGACAGTATGTATTTGGGGGATGGTGTTCATTTGTCCCGGGTGGGGAACGAGTTACTCATAGGGGACTGTATAGCTTGGCTAAAAACTTTAAGACATGACCTTTAGGTAGGAGTGTTGTGGGGGGTCCGGATAGCCGGTCAACTATCCGGCCTGTGGCGGTAAGGTCATGATCGGTGAGCACTAATTGGAAGATCCCTATGAGTGGGCGTCACCCATTACGGATGGGAGCGCTCGATGGAGGTGGCCATTGGCCCCTCAACGGGGTAGGCGGTCCCTTCTAAGGATGGGCCGCCGAAAGGAAAGGAAAGGCGGTCAAGGCCCCTTCCTGGGTAGGAGGGGCTACAGCCCCCTCCTGGAGAATTTCCCGGGGCCAGGTCATCTGCGACGGCAGATGCGGTAAGTTGTGTGGGGTGTGGGGGGGGGGTCTACGCTACCTTCTAGATACCTCACACGAGTCCTCGGACGACCTTTAAGTGGCGTCGAGTTTATTGGGGCCCCCGTCAAGTCAAGGGAAATTGGTAGTTGCACTCGAGGTACACCTCTGTGCGGTCGCCCCTCACAAGTGAGGGGGATATTTCTGGTTTAGGGATCTTGACACCGGTTACGACCTTGCCGTTGGCCCTTAAACGTTAGGATGTACAATTTCAAAATTTCAAGTTAAATGTTTTGTAGGATGTTAGTTCGGCTAGGAGAACCTTTGTATTAGAGAATATGTTAAGGTTAGCCAAACATCGCAATGTGGTAATGAAATTGTACATAATATGAAACTGTTATTTTAATGTTTTAATTTTGTTTCATATTTTAATAAATACGGCCGGGAGGGTCACTCCCTCCCGTCTTCCAAAAAGTTCAGAACTGTTTCCGGTTTCCCATCCTTGGGGATTGTGTTGAGAGGGGGTGGCGGGTATCTCGGCCATATGGAAAGGGGCGACCATTCGGTCCCCCCGAACGTATGGCCGAGTACCACGATCCCCCCGGGAAGCCATCTTGGGCGGGAGGCGAGTCTCGGCTGGTATGCCCGAAGCGGCGTAGCCGGGGCGCGCCTTTTCCCGCCCTGGAGTGGGCTGGCCTAGACACTGACGAGGCCACGCCCTCGGGGCAGGCCGGGGCGGGTTTACGCCCGCCCTGAAGATGGATAAAAGGAGCAGCAAGCCAAGGAAGCATCCTCTTGTTCCTGTGCTCTGAAGCTGCACCACCTCGCTGCACGTGAGCTCGAGACGGAACGAAGAGCCAATTTTGACCCACCCACCAGCCCCTGAGGACAGCAAGTGGTTTTGAATAAAGTTTGATGTGATAACTCTTTTGTTTTGCAGGTACCGGATTATTATCGTGATAACTTTGAATATGCAATAAAGAAATGGTCAATTGTGGTATGTTTTGCAAATAAAGTAATCCTGCTCTAGTGTTGATCAGTAGCATGCTTTTAATAAAGTGGTTGCTTTTAACTGTCTTTTAAGTAATTTAGTCATTTAGTTTAGAACTGTCGTATTTATTTTGGTCGGGCGGTAAGGTCATGATCGGTGAGCACTAATTGGAAGATCCCTATGAGTGGGCGTCACCCATTACGGATGGGAGCGCTCGATGGAGGTGGCCATTGGCCCCTCAACGGGGTAGGCGGTCCCTTCTAAGGATGGGCCGCCGAAAGGAAAGGAAAGGCGGTCAAGGCCCCTTCCTGGGTAGGAGGGGCTACAGCCCCCTCCTGGAGAATTTCCCGGGGCCAGGTCATCTGCGACGGCAGATGCAGTAAGTTGTGTGGGGTGTGGGGGGGGGGGGGTCTACGCTACCTTCTAGATACCTCACACGAGTCCTCGGACGACCTTTAAGTGGCGTCGAGTTTATTGGGGCCCCCGTCAAGTCAAGGGAAATTGGTAGTTGCACTCGAGGTACACCTCTGTGCGGTCGCCCCTCACAAGTGAGGGGGATATTTCTGGTTTAGGGATCTTGACACCGGTTACGACCTTGCCGTTGGCCCTTAAACGTTAGGATGTACAATTTCAAAATTTCAAGTTAAATGTTTTGTAGGATGTTAGTTCGGCTAGGAGAACCTTTGTATTAGAGAATATGTTAAGGTTAGCCAAACATCGCAATGTGGTAATGAAATTGTACATAATATGAAACTGTTATTTTAATGTTTTAATTTTGTTTCATATTTTAATAAATACGGCCGGGAGGGTCACTCCCTCCCGTCTTCCAAAAAGTTCAGAACTGTTTCCGGTTTCCCATCCTTGGGGATTGTGTTGAGAGGGGGTGGCGGGTATCTCGGCCATATGCTCATAGTTACTTCCTTTCTCCCATTATATTATCTCCAATGTGTATTTAACATCTCTTTATCATCTCCTGCCTCCATGTTGTTTCTGCTTTCCTGACAGACTACGCTATGAATTCCATATACCACAATAACTTCTGTAACAACATGCAAGATATCTAAAAAGGAGATGGTGTATATTAAATTATAGACTCTGCATTGGTACCTACATGTTGGTACTTAAATAAAAAAAAACAACAACAAAAAGAACAATTGATAAACATACAATTTTTAAAAGTGTCATTCTTTTTTCCCCATAGTACGCTCCCCGGTCCCCTCCCCGGTGTGCGTACCGGGCGCTTCCCCCGCAAAAATCGAAAAAAATATTTTTTTTTTGGGCCCCGCCGGGCCCTTAAAGCCCCTACATCAAACCTAGGGGGTCAGGGAGGGTCTACTCTGCCCCCTTATGGTCATTTCCCCCTTTGTTTTGGCCACCTCTCATGTCTCGATCCTACCGAGACACAAGATGGTGGCCGCTCCGGACTGTTTAGAATGTTTACAGACACCCGTGACCCAATCAGCTTTGCGTGCGCAATTCGCGTGACGCGCCCGGTGCGCTCCCCGGTGCGCGTACCGGGGCGCGCCTATAGATATATATATTTTTTTGAACTTAAATTACTCAAAATCCAATGGAGAACATATCTTGAGACATAGCAAAGGCACATCGGGCAACCAGTCCCTACAATTTTGCCAAGTTTGGTGGAAATCCATTCAGCCGTTCGGGCTAAAAGTGAGGTTGACCACCCTATGTAAATTAACATGGGGAAAACGCGTTTTGGGACCCCCCTTTTATCTCGGCCCCCGCTTGACGAATCCCCCCCAAACATTCAGGGAAGGACCGGAGCTCGAAGAGGCCATTTTGAGGAAATTTTCAGGCAGATTCGTCAACCGGTGCCCAAAAAAAAACCAAAAAAACAAAAAAAACATCATTAACTTGTTGCTCCTCCTGGAACTTCCAGACCCAGGGGAAGTGGTGCACATGCTGGCAGAGCATACCGGCTGATAAAACATCCACAAAGTTCAATAAGTATTTGGTACGATTTTTCAAGGATATTTGCAATTTTCAAAAGTAGGCAGAAGAAATTTCAGAGAAAAACAGTCAATGGTTTCCTATGGGAGAATATTCAGTTTATGTGTAAGTATAGGTAAAATCTCCTTTGTAGTTCAGCACTGGGCTGAATGGTACAGTACTGGCTCCTCTCCTGATTCCAGGTGAGTAACTCCGATTTCGTTACTCAGCGGATTTTAGAGGAATATTTTAGAGTTTCAAAACCAGTCACTGTTATCCTATGGCAGGAAAGTGAGTTATCGGTTTCCAGGTGAGTACTCGCCTGGTGGAGTTAAGGTTTTGGACATAGACTCAGGGGTCTCCCAGGGTCGGAAAGGTACAGTAGGTACACCCTCAGGGGCACAGGGGGCCTTCGGTTGGTGGCTGCAAGCAAGCAGGCCACGCGGCTGTGGGAGCTGATCTCCTGCTCTCTTACTCAGGGCAAGTGGGGAAGTAGAGTAGGATAGTAGTTGCACTTCTAGTGGCACTCGCGTGGCTTGGTGCAGGGTGCTTTTGAGCCGCCAGGCGCTCAATGTTATTTAATGGGAAAGGTAAAAAAGGAACAAAGGCTGCAGACTCGGGGACGGAGATTCTTCAGGTGCGACCACCACTTCGAGATAATACTGAATTTAGGGATGTTACAGGGTAGGACAAGGGCATGGACCAATAGGTCCCTGTCCTGGGGTGAGTACACCCCATAGTCTGCTCCTCTCTGGTGGTAGGGGGGCAGGAGCCTAGCTGTGATTGGGCAGGGCTCCCCATATTCATGATGGCCTGAGCCCTGGGTCATGCTTCACCTCGCCTCTCCCATCTGAGGGGTGAGGTTGACACAGGCCGGCACACCCCTCTTCCTGATGTAGGGGTTCCCGCCAGTCTTTCTGCCAGAGTGGGGGTAGGAACTGTTGGGGGCCAGTTGCTGGGTACAGCAAATGGTCTGGAGAAGCTCACAGAGGCGGCTGGCCTTGGAAGCTTTCCCCTGCCCATCCTGGGGGAGGAGACCTAGCACCTAACCCCGGATGTGCATACATGTGCATTGTTGCAGGCCCAGGAGAGAGGAGGCTCTCCACCCAGTGCGCATATTGTGGTTCACCGACTCACTGACACAAGCAGGAGAAAGACGATGAGTCTTGCCGCCCCCTGCTGATCCTTTTTACCATCAGTGGAGTGACATTGACACCCGACGCTACCTCGGTCTCGCCCGCCTGACACCACCTTGGTCCCGCTTGGTCCCGCTTGCTCCTATTCAACGTGATGGGACCAGAGCGGAAGCGGGAGCAATTTACAGTGACCTGGGGGTAGAGTGACATAGGCTGATGCGAGCAGAGCCTCAAACGTTACCCAAAACAAGCCTCATGAGCTGAAGAGCAGTGGAACCACCCTCCCGCTTGGCAGCCTGACATTCTGCCGGCCCATTGCGGACCACTCATTTTTGCTGGGCTGTTAGGAGCAGATGAACACGCTTCCACCATGGCTGACCGCTGACAGCTGCTGCCCCAGGTCCCCCACTGGGTGTTGATTGTTTGTGCCCTCAGAGTGCTCCAATCCAGGTTTTGTTCTGTTCTGTTCTGGTGAATGCTGATCGGAGAAGCTACACAAAGTTGAGGCTGGAGTTTTGTGCTTCGTGCCGGGCAGGCGGCTGGCGGCTGGTGATGAACAGCGGAGCGGAGGTGAGTAGCCACCCCCAGAAACCTCAAACCTGCAGCTAAGGTACCAGGAAGCTGAGTGGGTTGGAGCGCAGGGGGTTTCTTTGAGTTCTTTGAATTGAACTGCTGAGCGTGAAAAGCACTTGTACCAAGTGGAAAAAAGCGGGAGAGCGTAGTTGACGTTAGAGTCAGCCTGAAGTGTGTGCCCAGGTGTTGCTGCTGCTCTTGTTGTTGAGGCGGCTCCAACCAGGCTGGAAGTAGCCTGAAGCGCCCTGCTCTCTAACCCCTTCCTGGCTTTGGTGCTGTATCATCGTGCCTCATCACACTGCATTATCCCCTCACCGCTTATTGTTTGCTTGTTGTCGAACCAGCCTCAAGAACCAGCTTAACCATTGCTCCTAGATATTCGCTGGGTGATCAATAATTCATCTCCCACAACCCCCTATGACTCCTGCCGACTTCTACCGACCAACTGGGGTAAAGTTGGGTTAAACAAAGTGGCTCACTGACTGTGAGTGGGGATGTGAAGTAGTTGCTCAAACAAAGAAACATAAACATCATACTACATCGTATTGCCAATTTAATAAACAAAACCTAACAAGATCCGACACATATGCAATAACAATATTTATCAAGAAAGGAGGAATAAGATCCGGCAAAGTTAGACAGAAGCCTTTTTAAAGCCTTTAAAAAAGGATCAGCGGCTTTTGTTTCTATGTTGGCCAGTAGAGAGCAGTAGTGCAGAAGAGAGCAGAGACCAGCAAACGCCACAGCAAACCGTCATACCACGCTCTAGACCAGGAAGCTTATGGACGCAAACATAGTGGCTTAGAAAAGCTTCAGATAAAGACAAACAAACGCTAAGTAGTTAAACCTAATAAATAAATAAACTTCACATCACCACCAAAACACCTATATAATAACACCCAAAAGAAGACGTGCCCCTGCTGCTGTGACGCTGAAAGTTGCTGTGAGTCCAGTTTAGATGCTGAAATACGGAGCTCCTGCACTTTTGGACTTTCCACTATTTTGGGTTGCCAACCTACCTACTGCTAGTACCTGTCCCTGCTGCTCCTGGCTGCCTGTCAGTACCTGCCTACTGCCATTGCGTCCCACTGCCAAGCTGTGTTGTGCCGTGCTGTAAGGTTATTGGTGCCCCTATGACTCAGCGGTTTTCGGGCTCTTGAGGGCGGGGTGCCCGGGCTGTGAGCAGATAGGCTGGGGAGTTTGAATGGTTTGCAGTGGGTACACGGACTGCGAGACACGGAGGGACACTGAGTCTGTGCGCGAATCACTGGTTCCTCATGTAACCAAGCTGAAGAGGCAGGTCAAAGTGCCCAGTGTCTAGCAAGATGGGAAGGAATCACGGTATCTGTTGGTTGTGGTAACTGCAAGCACGAGAGCAGGAAGTAGGAGAGCAGGAACCAGGAGGCCAGGGCTGTCCTTCACGGGTACACCACGGGTACACTGTCCGAACACTGTAAGCACAGCAAAACACCTCTACAACACGGGACTCACCGTTAAATAGAAAACAATAGAAGAATACAACTCTTATAACATTTTGACTGAGTGAGGAATCAATCAGAAATGCGATCAGGCAAAGAAAGAAGTAGGGTAGTCCAAAGAAACGCACCCGAAAAAATTAAGCACCCAAGGCACTAAAGAAATCTAGAGCTAAGGCGGATATGAGGAGAGCTACTCAGACGCTAATCTCACCTATAGCGAGGATGTTTGAAAGGTCTACCAAAATCCCACATAAATTTGACTTCATGAAAGATCCAGCTATGGCACTTATGTCAAAGCAATTAGAACCAGAATTAAAAACACTACAGTCCCCGTACAAACCAATAAATACATCGAAAGAGAACTTGGACCTATCTGACGAAGTTGGGGTGAGTGACCACATTTTAAACCAACAAGTATCCATTGGGAATGGGCAAAGCGAAGGACAATTCTCTGTATTTAATGAATACACAGATGAAAGACCAAAGGATCTTAATGACCTTGATACCACCAAGAAAATACTCAATGAACAAGCTCCAATCCCATTAGAGGCCAAAGTGGTTATTAGGAAAAAACAGGATGATATATCTGAAGAATATCTACCAGATTTACCAGTAGGGCACTGAGAGAACTGCGAGAAGGAAAAAATTGAGTATGTACGAGGTAAACAACAAGCAGACATTGGATTAATCAAACTGGAACACAGCCTAACCTCGCAAATAAATGCTGGCAGAGAAAACATCATTGTGCAAATCCATGGAAGTAAAGAACAATTACAACAGATGAATTTAAACCAATCACAGACACCACTTAACACTAACGACAAAATAGGTAGTAATGACCTACTAGCATCGACAGTTGAATTTGCAACTGTACCTAAAAGTCCCATTAACAAAACCAGGGCCCCAGCTACATGTATCAACAATTCCAGACAAAGAATTTCTAGAGAGAGAATATAACCACAAAGATACCCAAAATACGTTGGAACTTAATGAATGAAACGGGAACTAAAAAACAAAAGAACAAGAAAAACGACGCATGAACAATATGGGACATACACTACCAAACTTCAGTAATAACTCTTGAGGCACTAGCCGCACAGTCAAACAAAATGGACATTCAAATAGATATTCTGGGATTTATGGCCGACGCAGTTGCCGGAATTGATAATAAACTAGCTGAATTAAATAATCTAACAATAAAAGCACAAAGGGCATCAGCACCAAGTTACATCGAATGCTCATGTGCCCCAATAATCTACAAACTGGTAACTATACCGGAGGTCACGAAAACAATCTTGGAGGATGTCAAAGAAAGTATCTGTAAAAGAAAAAAGGACACCTGTACAGAGGACAGTCGTCAATCTAACATTAGTGAATTTACACCAGTAGGAAAACTGGACCAAGTACTACTAAAAATGGGTACTGCTAACGATAAAATATCAAATGGGATCATAAAACCGAATAAAAACCGAGACATAAATACTATTGTAGATGACAAAGTACTGTTGAACTCACAATATGAATTGAATAAAAAAGGATTAAAGGATGAGGACATGGTAGCCTTTGAACCAACAAAAAGATAGAGAAAAAAGCTGTGAAAAGCAAGGAACAAGGCAATAAAGGGAAACACTTCAATTTAATATTGAAATGGCCACATGTAACAAAGAAAGAGGAACAACAACAGACATTAAATCTGACTCATCGCCCACTAGGAATGAAGTAGGAAAAAAACATATACAAACAAAATCAACAGATGGTAATACTAATGGGATGATTAATACAAAAGATAACACCAATAGGAAGAACCAAACAAAATGTACAAAAACTATTGAGGGAGACGATAAATACCACAAGATTTTTTCAAAACCACTAGTTTCTAGTAGTAAAAAATAACTGGTTCAAGCTAACATCGGTACACTAACTGAAAACTCCCATGAAGCTAAACAAAACAAAGTTCAGGAAGAAGAAGTAACGCAAATAATTTAGGGAAATGGTTGCATAGTAAAAGAGCCTACTTATTCCGATATCCGAAGTGACAAAACTAAATGTATGACCAAAGAAAAGGTGTTAGGGACTATACCGGAACCCGGAACATCATCACCTAACGAGAATACTGACAAAATCACACAAGTCCATTGATGCTAACAGAACGAGATGAAAAACCTTTTTTTGGCATCCTTAGGAATTGTAACCAAAAAGACGATCTGGTGGCAAGGAACGAAACAGGGATTAAGAGAACAAAGTCAAAATATTGGAATGAAAAAGAACCAACAGATGACCTGGCTCACCCAATTACCCAAAATAACCTAATAATTGAAAGAAGAGGCCAGAATAGGCAAATCATTTATACGGAATACAGAAGAAATGGAGACACCAATGGTGATATCACTCACCTAAAAAATAGGTCCACACAACTTATCTCCAAACCACTTTAAGAATCAAAAGGAGCCCATGATGTTCTAAATAGAGGAAATATCCTCCGATTGTTGAAATCGATAACAACGCTTGAAAAGATAACTTCAGAATACATTTTATGTGTGGGTTTTCAGCCTAACCGGAAAGGAAGCCTACCGTTAATGTTACTAACAGTGGCCACAGGACCATTAGCGGACTCAATCCTGAAAGAGCATGGTACCTTTCTTGAATGGGGTATACTAATCAGCCAGCCACGTCCAAAGGTCTATCCAACTCTGCTTCTACAGACAGAAAGTCAAATAAAAAAAATCACAGACTGAAAGAATCAAGAGTGTTTTTTCTATTCTAAAAAACCCCCTTGGCAAAACAAACATTGAAGATAAAAAACGTCTCAATAACCTAAAGAACGACGATTGCAATGAGGTAAACGAAAAATGGATTACGGCAGCCTTGCATGATAACAAGGAACATTGACAACACTCGTCACAAGTTCTATTACAAGAGCAGAGTAAGGCCACCTCTATAACAAAGATATGCTCATGGAACATAAAGCGGATTTGTAGTAAGTTAATTGATGCCAAAATAGAAGTTATCCCGCACATCCTTTGTGCGGGATGACTTTGTCCAATCTCAAAATCAACAATGGGGAATCCCAGATACAATAATGGAACCTAGAACACCTAATAAACAAAATAGAATAGGTAGAAACTTGGTAAAGGACATGGAAGCGCTAGGTCTCAGGATACTAAATGGTAGATACACAACAGACTGTCCACCTGCTTTTTCTTTTTATTCAACTAATGGTAATTCATGTATTGATTACACACTTACATCATTGTGTACTTTCAACAGAGGGACATCCTACTGTCTGTAAAAAGTTTTAAACAGCGACCACAGTCAAAAAAATAATTGAGATAAAACTATTCTGCCCAAAATCTGAAAAGTACTTGACACTTCAAGGTCAGATCGGTACCATCAACTATAAGAAACTTACATGGAAGCCTGAAAATATGGATGAGATTACAGTAATGGCAAAGAATCTATTTAAAGAATGCTTTGACAAACAAATAAAGTCATCTGCCCTCGACCAGTGGGTTGAATTTACACAGAAAGTAGTGACCTACAATACAAAAATAACAGGTTGTTAAATCAATATCCAGGAATACAAATTGTGTAGAAAGTAAGTTTATTCCAAGATAGGAGGCAATCCCCGGCACACATCCGATGGCTCCGTGCAACAGCAGTAACTGATATACATTAACTGAATAACACAGTATGGTAGGTTGCAAACAGCACAGTGTAGTGAGGAATACACATTTGAAAGAATACATGTCACGAGGAATGCACATTTGAAAGGATACATGTCACGAGATACATTTGAAGGTAAATACACTCACGAGCTAGGCGCGAGTCTGTGCACGTGAATGCCAGCGCGAAACAGGCAAGCACGAGATGACATAAGAACTCAACACACCTTCCTCCCTTATAAAATGAAACACATAAAGGAAAGAAAAAAAAAAATGTGAAACTCAACATTTTCCCGCCATATAGGCAACAAAATCTGACAACCACCTTGGTTTTTTTGTGGCTCTTTTCTGTAAAGAAACATTATCACCATGGGATTGGGGAATACTCTGATTGAAATTGCTGGTGTTGGAACAACAAGGTGTCACATCTCCACCATGATTGGTGTCGCTAGTGGTGGAGCAACAAGGTTCATCAAATACAGCATCTCTACTCAAATCCTCATCTAAATATGAAAAATCAGAATTTTCCAATGTAGATTCTTTACGATAAACATCTTTATCAGCCTTGAGAATAGCAATTCTACTGAGATTCCAAACTTTATTGTCTGATAATCTTACAGAGTTTTTTAAGATTTCAATGACTTCAAAAGGACCCATGAACGCACTTTCCCCTTTCTTGACCTTCCAGGGTTTTTTAACTTTCACCATCATCCCAATTTCTACCTTTGGATCTGTTTTAGAACCACATTTCTCATCAAGATACTTCTTATTAGAACAGTGAGTACGAATAAGGTTCTCTTTGACTTTTTTCAGATCCACACTAGAAGAGGATGACTTCACTAACCATGATGGATTCACCTTGGTCCTAGGAGTTCTCCCCCTCATGATTTCAAACGGGGAATAACCAGTCATTGAATTCATGGTTGTTCTATACATCCAAATTTTTTTAAAGATTTCAATCTCCCATTTCTTATCATCTTTGCCAACAGACTGTATGGCACTCTTGAGAACTCTATTGAACCTCTCTATAACTCCGTTGCCACTGGGATTATATAAGGAGGTGGTAGAGTGTGCTATGCCAAGCCTTGCAAAATAATCGTTGGCTTTTTTTGAGTTAAATTGAACTCCATTGTCAGATATAATCCTTACTGGCAGTCCTTCCTCAATGAAAACTCTATCTAAGAAACAAAGTACTGAATCAGTATCTATTCCTTGAACAATTTTGATCACAGGCCACTTAGAGAAAACGTCAATCGCTGCAATTACATACTTAGAATCATAACCAACGGGGCCCATAATATCAATAGCAATGGTCTCCCATGGATTGTCAGGAATGGTGTGCTCCCCCATATTTGGTTTCAGAGTGACTAATGACTTGTCAGAGTTCGCGCAAACAACACAATTCCTAACCATTCGCTCAATAAACATATCCATCCCAGGCCACCAAAATAAACGCTTAACTAGCTGTTTAGTTCTGACCATGCCACTATGCCCTTCATGACTTTGTAAAACAATAACCTTCCTCACACCGGTAGGTGGGACAATGCGTTCACCTCTCTTAATGATGTCTTCACAACATGAAAGCTCTGATCTTACTTCCCAGAAGCTCTTCAAACTAGAATCAAGATACCTTTTATCAGGCCAGCCGCTTGTAACATATTTTGTCACACTTTTTAAAGTTTCATCAACTTCAAATTTCTCTCTCCACAGAGTCTGATCAATAGAAATAGGGCCTTCATCATGAATCAAAGCAATTTGAAAATCATCCCACTCATTATGCAAATCTTCCTGAATAGGTAAAGGCATCCTTGACAAGAAATCAGCAGAAACATTTTCTTTCCCGGGTACATATTGTATGTCATAAATGAAATCCTGTAAGCGCATGGACATACGTGCAATGCGAGCAGAGGCTCTTAACATCCCTTCAGTGGTAAGAAGACGAACAAGTGGTTTATGATCACTCCTCAGTACACACTCTTTACCCCAAATAAATACTTTAAAATGTTCCAAAGCCCATATGCATGCTAAAGTCTCCCTTTCTATTGTGGAGTATTTTTCTTCAGCAGGAGTAAGAGCCCTAGAAGCATGTGCAATAATGACCTCTTTTCCTTCCTTAGTCTTTTGAGTAAACACAGCTCCCAGGCCCTTCGAACTAGCATCAGTGGTGATGATGTTTTGTAAAGATGGATCAAAACAGGAAAGAGCATTGGCAGAACAAATGGCACCTTTCACATCACAAAACTCCTTCTCACATTCATTGGTCCATTCAAAAGCAACTCTATTCTTAATTAACTGCCTAATGCTGTATGTCCTGCATGAAAAATCGGGTACATACCTGGCGTAAAATTCCACTAGCCCTAAAAATGATCTCACATCATCCTTTGATTGAGGATAAGGTGCAGACTTAATGGCTTCTAAAAGAGAAGGTTTAGGTTTGATACCTTCTTCACAGAGTTCATGTCCCAAGTAATTCACAGAATGAACACCAAATTTACACTTTTCATGCTTTATAGTGAGCCCATGTGCATTAAGTGCACCTAACACCTCTTCTAAAGCAGAGATATGTTTGTCTTTGTCATCATTAAACACCAGAATGTCATCTTGAAAACAGATGGCATTTTTACAGTCTTTCAGAATATCTTGCATTACTCTTTGAAAAATGGCTGCCGCAGATGCCAAACCGAAAGGCATCCTGTTGAATCTGAAACACCCAAAAGGTGTAATGAATGCGGTTAAGTCCTTGCTTTTATCACTAAGTTCTATCTGGTGGTAAGCCGCAGATAAATCTATGGTTGAGAAAAACTTAGAACCACCAACCACAGATAGCATCTCTGAAATACGGGGAAGGGGAAACTGATCTACAATGATATTATTGTTGAGGTGGCGAAGATCAATGCAGAGTCTCACTTTACCATTGGCCCGTCTGGCAACCACTATGGGCGAAACCCATTCAGATGATTCGATTCTTTCTATTATGCCCCCTTCCACTAAACCATCTAACTCATTTTTTACTTCTTCCCTGACAGCAAAAGGTATATTTCTTGCTTTGTGCACTTTAGGGCAAGAATTCTCTTTTAACCGAATTTCATGTTTAAAGTTGGTTAACCTCCCAATACCTTTCGAGAAAACATTAGGAAATTTACTTAACATTAGTGAAGAAATCCCATTCTGTTCATCAACTAACATCACAGGATTGGGACTATTGGGATCAAGTATGATATCAAGCTTACCAAAATCAAACCAACTCAGCACTGAAGGACCTTTCTTTGAAACATATAATTTTGCAATGCATTTCCTATTTTTGAATCTGAAGACTAGAGTCCTGAACCCTAAAATATCTATCGTTCCACCAGAATACCCTTCTGGGTTGATGTCACTTTCCTCTAGATGACTGCCTAATCTAGGAACAAACATTTTATTCCAAACGGATTCACACACAATAGAATAAGGAGATCCAGAATCTGCATACATGTTGATCTTTACACCACCAATAATCATATCACATAAAGGTTTTTTCTTAATAGTGGTATCATTTACATTCAGGATGACAGATTCTTTTATATTAAGAACAAAAGAACAGTTGTTAGAATAATTAGTGAGATCTTCATCATCACTATAGTCGCTTAATTCAATGCACTTCACCTTCTGGTTAACTTTACTCCTTCTACATGCAGAAGTGAAATGACCCATTAAGCCACAGTTTGAACATTTCTGTTTTAGACCAGGACAAATTTTGTTATTGGCTAAATGAGACTTACTGTTGCACCTAAAACACCTTAAATTATTCTTGGAATCTTCAGAATTTCCTTTTGGAGGAAATGTTTGTCTCTTTTTAGAAGGATCTCTATTTTTGTTATCATACTTTTGGTTAATCTTTGACACAATGTCTTTACTGACAGAGACTTCCTTCCCTTTGACTTGTTGTGCACTCCTACAAGAGAGTTCTGCTTTTCTTACAATGGATAAAATGAAATCTAAGTTCTCATCACCATTGATCCACAATCTCTCCTGTATAGTTTCATTTTTTGAGTGCATGACAACCTGATCTCTAATTAAATCTTCTTGTAAGTTGCCAAATTTACAATCTAATGCAAGAGTTTTTAAAGAAGATACAAAATTGTCAACAGATTCCTCAGTTAACTGTTTTCTCTGGAAAAACTTGAATCTAGAAATTCCTATACACACTTTAGGAGAACAATATTTGTCAAAATCATAAATAGCTTTATCAAAAACATTCATATCCCCACTGGCTTGTGAAATGGGTAATTGATTAAATGCTTTCAGACCCTCTGGTCCTAGTGAATGCAAAAAGATACCCTTTTTTTCAGGAGCTTTCATCTTCCCATTTGCATCTAAAGTTTCTATGTAATTTAAGAAGTATGCCTTCCATTCTATCCATGGCATACAAGGAGAACTACCTGCCGACCAGTAACTTTGTGGTGGAGAAAGAGTATATCCTTGTGCACACATAATGAAAAAGAATAAAGGCTTAATCAATATTCAATGTAAAAGTACAAGCACTTTGCTCTCAATTTAAGAAAATAAAAAAAAAAAATTAAATAAATGTTAATGAAAATGAGATGGTAAAACTCAATGAAGATAAATCAAAGTACTTGTGAATAGTTGATGAAGGAGAAAAACGAGTAGTTCCAAGTTCCTTCCAGAAAAACAACGTTTTGCTGTATAAACTCCGTGTTTGTTAAAGCAAAATCAAAGAATTCACCTTCCTTTCCTTTCTTCCTCTCACTCCGTAGGCTATGAAATGACTTTTGCCGTTTTTTTTTTTTAAGTAACTGGTAGAAAACGGAGAAACGAGAAGTCACCTCTTTACTTTTAACTAAAATAGACGAAGAGTAGCGTCTCACGGAAATGCGCTAATCATTTTCCGCCCACAATCCTCTTCCGCCCACAATCATCCACACGGAGAGTGTATGCGCATACAGAATGCGGCAGAAAATTGGAGAGAAGATAAGTAGAGGTGCGTAGGAAAGGTTAATTAATTTAAAATCAAACCACAGTAGATCGGTGACAGTCCGACTTGTAGTAGTTAAATCTCGTTGAATTTGAAGAGATGAGTCACGTATTAGTATTCAGTAACGTGTTCAAAATCCATCGAAGATTAATAAAGTAAAATAAAATGTCAGGAAATGCCTCCAAATGGTCCGTAAATGCTCCGTCCCTCGTCGCCAAATTGTTAAATCAATATCCAGGAATACAAATTGTGTAGAAAGTAAGTTTATTCCAAGATAGGAGGCAATCCCCGGCACACATCTGATGGCTCCGTGCAACAGCAGTAACTGATATACATTAACTGAATAACACAGTATGGTACGTTGCAAACAGCACAGTGTAGTGAGGAATACACATTTGAAAGAATACATGTCACGAGGAATGCACATTTGAAAGGATACATGTCACGAGATACATTTGAAGGTAAATACACTCACGAGCTAGGCGCGAGTCTGTGCACGTGAATGCCAGCGCGAAACAGGCAAGCACGAGATGACATAAGAACACAACACAGGTGAACAAAGGAAAAAGAGTAAAACCATGGAATCTAGAGAAACTGACATTTTTCTTCCATATGCTGTAAGAAAAATTAGAAGCACGAGAAACAGTCTTAGGAAACAACTAACCAAGTCCCCACTGAACGAGGAAATACTGGCATCATTAAAAAATACAAATTGCACTTTAAGAAAACTAATTAGGAATGAGAAAAAAACAAAGCCAAACAAGAGCTCTTGACAAAAATCTTCCATGCAAGCACTTTAACAAACTCGCGGGAGTTTTGGAGACTAATTGGTCTAGCAAGACCAAATAAAGCTGCTAGCAAGTCTAGCAAGACCAAATAAAGCTGCTATAGGATCTAGCTTATCTGAAGAAGAATGGGTGACGTTCCTAAAAAATCATCTAAATTCGGAATCCGCAACACACAAACAATCGGCTAACAATCCGATGTACAGAAAAGCTGATCAAGAAGGCGATTGTGAAATCTTAATAACAAAAACTCAAGTGGCCGGACTAATTAGGAGACAAAAGGATGGGGCCCTCGGTCCTAATGGCATTCCATTTGCGCTATACAAGGAAGCACCTGATTTCTGGTCTACTTATCTTACAGATGTTTTTAGAGCAGTAGTCGAAAGTTGCCAAATCCCTAAATCATGGAAAGGATCGCTAATAACACCCATCTTGAAGAAAGGAAATTGGCAACTACTGGAAAACTATTGGCTAATTACACTGCAGGATACGGACGCAAAGTTGTTTGCTGGAATCCTGCTGAAGAATTTAACGGACTGGGCAACGGAGAAACAGGTATTGCCCTCGAACCAAACAGGCTTTATCAAAGGCCTTGGTACTTCCACAAACATTTTAATACTATCAATACTAACTGACAAGGCAACTGAAGTTAAAGAACCATTATACCTGTGTTTCGTAGACTTTAAGTCTGCTTTTGACTGTGTCGACAGAGATCTCCTATGGGAAAAACTTAACAATCAAGGAATTCCGCATAACCTGTTAAAGATGATCGGGCTCCTGCACTCGGAAACTTGGGTAAGGGTAAGGTTAGGTGAGGGAAAAACACTAACGAATACAATTTCTACATTGAGTGGTTTGAAACAAGGGTGCGTTCTGTCCCCCTTACTTTTTAATTTATTTTTAGCTTATCTATCTACTGAGCTAAACGAAATGAATGCACACCCTCCAAGGTTAGCTCACAAACCGATATCTAATCTATTATATGCAGACGACGTTGTACTTTTAAGTCAAACCAAAGTTGGCATGCAACGATTAATTGATAGAGTTTTTAGGTATTCACAAGAAAATGGTATGCGAATAAATGAAGCTAAGACCAAGGTAATAGTCATCTCAAAAAATGTGCACCTTAAATCCAAACATAAATGGTTTTTGGATGGCAAAAAATTAGAGCAAGTAGCTGATTATAAATACTTGGGAGTTACTTTTAACGACAACGGCAACTTCCAGACACCAAAAATGGATATTACAAGAAAAGCAAACTCCCTAGTAGGGGCATTTAAAATCATTCAGAATATAACAGGAGAATCCTCGTATCATCCTTTATTAAAAATTATTTCTGCAAAACTATTGCCTGCCGTAACTTATGGTAGTGAGGCACTCAATGGTGAAGATGCTGAGATTATTGATATTGCTGTGGCCAAAACTTATAGATCTTTATTCTCTCTCCCGAAGAATGCCTCACAAGCCCAGGTGAGATTGGAGTTGGGGCTAAACAACTAATGCTATGCAAGGAAAGGGCACATACTAAAAGTATGGAACAGAATAAAAAACAATCAGGACAACGAAATGTCCCATTTATTGTGGCAAGAAGTAAAAAATAAATAAACACAAAAGTTGGCTCCTACTTAAATAGCGCAATTGCAGAATTTGGAATAACACCCATCTGGAAGACCACAATTACATCGGAAAGCTTAAAAAAACAATAAACAAACTTACTAATTATCTCTCCCTGATTAAGGATAAAGATATTTTGGTTAAACGCAGCCTTGCATGGTCAATTGTCTATGGATTTGAGAATAAAAAGGTTCAAACTTACCTTGAGGCACCATGGTCTAAGAAAAATAAACACATTTTTACTAATGCTAGATGTGGCACCTTTCCAGGTACATGTCACTTAGCTCCATGGAAAAGATTACAAGAAAATAAGTTATGCAGGCTTTGTAAACTAGGAGAAGAAAACATTTTACATCTATTGTGTCTTTGTCCGGATCTGGAAATTGAAAAAAAAAAAAACTATGCTTAAAAGAATGTTTAACAAGCGTGCTGTAAGGACATGAAGCCAGGTCTTGATTGCAAGTCTAAATCCAGAAGATCTGACAATGAGTTCTGCACTTGTCAAATTCTATGGGAATATGGATTTTATATAAAACTGTTTTTTTTAATGTAAAGGACAGGCTATCAGACAATTATATGTGTACTAGCAACCCGTCCCGACGTTGTCCGGGAGCAAAAGGCTGCTTCTGGGCCCCCGCCCGCCCCAACGTTAAGGTTGCTTCAGGGCCCCCTGCAATACTGACACCCGTCACAGTTTTTATTTCGTGCAGCAATTGTGCCTGCCACCAAATGATGCCATAACAAACTAAGCAGCGGGGACAGGACCACCTTGAATAACGCAGCGTCGCGCCTCCGTCTTGCTTTTTATGGAGCCCATTTGCTGCCTGGAAACAATCACCACGCTCACATGGCATTGCGTCTTCGAATGTGCTGCCAGGCCGCGTTGCTATGAGTGAACACCAGCCAAAAACAGGAACGGCTTCAGTGACCGTCCTTCCATTATGTAGACTTTTTTCTGTATCGGGCCCATAGGAAAGGAAACAGCTCCCAACTCGAGAGTTGCAACGGTTGCACTGCACCCAAAGAGGGTATCAGAGGCATTGGCATTTTTTATCACCATTCTTGTCTGCTCCTTTCCGCGCTCCAGGAAGTCCCTTACCTCGTGTCCCCACTGTCGCCGCCGCTAGGTGCAAAGTGAGGAATTATGTATATTTAACAAATTGTGTGTTCCTTTCCGCGCTCCAGGAAGTCCCTTACCTCACGTCCCCACTGTCGCCGCCGCTGTCTTTCGTGCTCCTCCCGCCGAACACCGCATTAGTTTTCCTCCCCACGACTCCACACATTTCAGTGAACCGGATGTCGGTTCCGCGCCGTCTTTACTTTTCCTCCCCACGGCTGTACTCCTTGCGCTCCTGATGATGGCAGCACGTTCGCGCACACGGCCGGCGCTACTTCCAAGGGACTACTTTTTTTTGTAAGGTATATTTTTTAAAGAACGTATATTTTTGGGGGGTATATAGCCTATGTCACTCGGCAGACCAGTTCTTACTTTATAATAGTAGTGTAGATGGTATATATTTTACTCTCTGGAAAATAATTGAAAAAAACGATTGATTTATATCTTTAAAAGTTGGTGAAGTTTTATCTGCTTTTTTGTAAGATTTTAATTAATCAAACAAATAAAAATAAACTTGAAACTTGAAACTCTTCACCCAGGGGTCCAGCAACATGTTTCTTGTGTGGCAGCCTCTCAGTCCAGACGTGGATTGTAGGTTGGGTTTCAGGGGGCATCTCTAAGATGCCCTCTGGTACATTTTACATTAGATCTCACACTGACATCAGTGTGGGTTTAATGTGCTGAGAAGTTTGATATCTAACTTCTCAGTCTTCAGTGGAGACATCATGGTACTGTGGAGTTTGTAACGACAAACTCCCAGCACCATATACTCTTAATGGCAGCACTGCACTTACAGTGCCCAGGAATGGCCCTGGGTACTTTAGGGGCATGGAGCTCATGCACCTTAGCCCACACCACAGGCATAGGGCACCCAGCTAGAGGGGTGACTGATGTATGCCAGGGCAGTGGGTGTTGTGGGCATGGCACACAGGGATGTGTACCATGTCGACTCTCTGTATAGTTCTGTACTGAGACACTCAGCCTGCAAAGGCAGTGTGTAGGTGTCAGGGTACAAGGCCCCTAAGGGTGGCACAATAAGTGCTGCAGCCCTCAGGGGCCTTCTCTGGTCACCATGCCCTGGGTAACTAGGGTACCATTTACTAAGGGCTGATAGGTGGCCAAAGGTGCGAATTGGGTTTTAGTTTCAACAAAGTTGTAGGGAAGGAACACAGACACTGGGCACCTGGTTGGCAGGAGACCAGGACACACTCAGTCAAATCACATAAGCAGTTCAGCAAAAAGTGGGGGCATACCAATGCATTACACAATCATTACACAAAAAAAATACATCTGCGAATGTCACACACAAACATAGGATAACGAGGTAACACCAAAATAGTACCAACACATGGCCTCCCAACACAGTCAGAGTTCTTGCAAAGACAGTAACAACAAGGTGTTTTTGCTTGGACAGCATTCCAGAGTTACACTGGCAAAACCAATGAGGGTAAAGCCATTGCCCATCCAAAACCATGTATCTAGAACATAGGCTCCTTACAATGTAGGTCAATCCGGTCCAAAAATATTCTGCTAGGGTCAAAAGGAGTATTCAGTGTAGCAAGAGCCCTAGTGTTGGGCTAGTGCCCAGGTGTAGTCTGACTCAGGTTATGTCATAGTGCCCAAAGATCCTCATATGATAATCAAAAATTATGCATAGTAAATCTTAACTGGTATGACATCTCAGGAGTAACGATGAAGAAAAGGGTGTGGAACCCATGCTGCTGAGTGAGGTGAAAATTGTTCCCTTCCTATTCATCCTGCAAAGAAGAAACTCAAAAGAAAGATATCGGTATCAAGAAAATAAAACTTATAAACAAAGCGATACAGGTTATGAATGTAATTACATTTGGTTTCAAAGTATACAAAAGAAGAGCAGAAACAGAGTTGAAAACTATTCCACTTTGAGATGGACAGCAAGTTCCTCATCCTGGTTTAGCCCCTCCAGGGATTATCATTTGGAAGTCAAACTTTATTTTGACTCCCTCTTCCTAAGCTTGAGAACTCTATCTCCCCCTCTGAGTTCATTATTGATCTGTTCGATGGCACAGTGATGAAGTTGGGATGCATCAGAAAAATCCCTGTCCTGAAAGTGTCAGGCTACTCAATACCGAGTGTCCCTGTTGATAATGGCCCGCATGTGTTCCAGTATCCTCATTTTGGCCATCAGAGTGGTGCTCCCTATGTACCACAATTTACACGGGCATTCTATGATATAAATAACAAAAGTGGTAATACGCGTGAGGAACTGGGAAATTACTCAGCTGGTTGACCCACGTGCTACTTCCTTGCGAATCAGGTTGTTTCTGCATGGCTTACAGTGGCAGCATTGAAAAAACATGGAGGTTGTGTGCGTTGCTACTTGGTGAATGGGTGATATCACTGTAAACAAGCATGTGCCTGGAGCTACATCCTCTCCTGTATGTGATGTGGGTGTGTCATCAATGTTGTTACCAATGACACTGTCACACTTGAGTATGTTTCAGTTCTTAACCAGGATCTTCCTGACATTGCTAGCATCACAATTGTATGGTAAATTGATCCTGGTGCTGCCTCACTCTTTTCTGACTCAGTGTTTACTTTATCAGAGAGAGTCTCCTGTCTGCTGAGGCCATCTGCTCTGTCACTGGCCTTATTGAGAACCCAGATCGGGTAACCTCTCTCACTGAATCTGTCAATCATAATCCTGATCACTTGAAGGTATGCTTCCTTCGCGTTATAATTCTGGTTATCCCTTAGTAGGTCTCCAAACGGGATGCTCCATTTGAGGGTCTCTGGGTGACCACTAAGGGCATGTAACAGGCTGTAGCCAATTGTGCTCTAGTGGAAGAGTTCCATGTGTATTTTGTTCTAACTGATCTATATCTTGATGTCCAAATATTCCACTGTGGTGCTGCTGATCTTACTAGTCAGGTGTATGTTGCGGTTATTGGTATTGAGTTTCCTAATGAAATCGATGGCTATATGTTCTGAGCCCCTCCATATGATGAACAGGTCGTCAATGTACCTAAGCCACACCACGACCCACCCAACATCTGGTGCAGCCTCGGAACAGCCAAAGATCTCCTCCTCCCACAGGCCCATGAACAGATTAGCAAAGCTGGGAGCGAAGCACAAACCCATGTCAGTCCTGGTTATTTGTCTGTAGATGACACTGTCAAACAAAAGATGTCATTGCTGAGACAATGCTCAGTCATGTCAAGAATCATCATAGTGTGGTCTCTGAATCTGACTTGTCTTCTGCGTAGCAAATGTAGACATGCTTTCAATCCTTGTTTGTGGTCAAAAATTGTGTACAAGAAGTTAACATTGAGGGTGATAAGGAGGAAATCTTCCTCCCAAACAATGTCCTGTATTTTACCCAAAAAGTCTTTGGTGTCCCTAATGTATGAGGTGAGCTTAGCCACGAGGGCCCTAAGAACATGGTCCAAGTATTTCGACACATGTTCCATTGCACTACTTATTGAGGACACAATGTATATATATATATATCTATATTACCTACTGACAGTCACCAGTAGGTAGTTATAGTTAGGACCTTGTTTCTATTCAAAAAGCATTTTATCCTTTGCCAATATCTTTGGCGCCATTTGAAGAATCTTCACACAATTTTCAAAACTAACAGCCTGCTCAGGTCAGCTCCTGTCTTAAATGTTTCAGGGGGGTTTGCCAAGCAGGGGCAAGAAAAAAGGAGGGTACAAAAACTCATTTTCTCCATGTTAATTTCCATAGGAAACCTTTGTCGCAGATACAGCCTGAAGTGCTGAATGGAAGTACACCAAATTTGTCAGAAAGGTACCTCTTGGTTCAGGGTGCACTCTTTTTTTAATGGTGTAAATGCGTTCAGTAGTTCATGAGAAATTCAGATAGTTTGAAACATTAGTATCGTGACCTCTGTAGATCCGCAAACCCTCACGATGTCTAACTTGGCTTTGATTGGCTGTCAACACACTCTATCGTGGAGCGGTACCGGATGTTCCTCAATGCTGCGGATCCATTTGTTTAAAGGATCAGATTGGAAGAATATACCGTGATATAAAATGCTTGATTCAGGGTAATTTTAAACCCCTTCATAGGGGACGGAGGACTGATTTGCCTCTTGTTAGAAGATTGTTGCAATTTGAGGGCTGACAAATTCCGATTACATTGGCAGCCTTTTTGATACATAATGGCATGTGATCGCCTAGTCGTTTAGCGGTTTATACCTTGTGAAACAAAGGAACATCCAAGCTTCAGAACCTACAATCTCCAATAGGAAGATTTCATATGCCAGTACTACTTCACAATTGAGCCCTTATATCTTCCTGATGGGAAAGTGCAATCATGAGACACATATGATACAGTGCTAACTCTAGGAGAGATGTTCATTTTAAAAGTCCTGATTAAGGTGGAATAGAAATACTTAGCACACCGAAACGCATTGGCGCTTTTTTCTAATGTTAAATTCGTAGAACTTTTGAGTCTAATTTTAAAAAGGATTGATAAGCTCCACCGCAACAGATTCAATCGAATTAACATATTTATGATGATTTTTTATGTGTCACTTTTTTTTCTGTCTCTATTGTATATTGAAATTGATTTGTTATATGTATGAATTTGTTTTATTATACAAAAGTGGTCTAGATAAAATTGGTTACATTATTGTATTTTACATCATCGATTGTGTTTTTAATAAATGAATTTTTTGTAATGCTTATGTGAGATTTCCTTGTGTTTATAATTGGCTTATCGGTTCATAAACAATAGTGGATTTACAACATGTCTACATCCAGTATATGATTGAATGTGGTAGATTGACTCTCTGTGAGTTGTAATCCAAGACACATTTTTGTTTATAAATTAGTCAACACTTTATACCAGGAAGTGTTGGCATCCATCTAGTGACTCGGTTGAACAGAGTCACAAGAAAAACAGAAAAAAAACAAGAACATTGCAATTATGTAGAGAGTACCATTGTAATAAACCTATCACCTATCTAGTACATATGCAAGTAGAGAGCCAATCGTCTTGCCCTAATACAATCACCCCAGCAGTATACTTACTTGTATCTAATCTCTCAAACTTTAACAATGGTCACTCATATACTAGTCATGCACTCATCTAATTCGGTAGGCACTACTGATGCACTCATTCAATTCTCTAGACACTATCCATGTAGTCATGTAAGCATCCAGGCACTACCCGTTCAGTCAACCAAAAAGACATGGGTAGTATCCAATCAATGAAATGCTATTTACCCTGTAGGCTAGGTTCTATGCAAGGACTTAAACAACCATATATGCACTATCCATGAACTGCGTAAATCACCTGTATACTAGTTATGCACTCTTGCAATCAACCACGTACTAAAGTTGCACTCCTTTAATCATCCTACCACTATCTATGCATGTATTGAATTATTGAAGCATTAGTCACACACTTGTTGAATCATTCAGGCTTAACACATGCACTCATGCAAACACCTTGGGCCTTATTTATGAAGGCCTTGCATCAGTTTTGCGCCGCCGGTGCGTCACTTTTTGAGTCCATGAGGGTTACTGTCGCTATTGTTGTAGTGGAGACATAGGTAGTCAATCCACCTGATTGCCAAACCTGCTAGTCCTTGTAGCTGGTGTGGCAAAACATGTGTAGCCCTTGAAGTGCTTTGGATCCTTGAGTCAGGTTTTTTGAAACATTATTATGTCAAAAAGGGAGACATAGTGCAGAAACTCCGGATTGTCTATTTTTGTAGTTAAGCCATTGACGTTCCACGAGCATAGGCCTAGGATTGGTTCCTTTCCCCTACTGCAAGCACTATCTTGTAGGTAGCGTCAGTCCTCCTCAGGGCGTATGGTGATGGTGCGAGACAATACTTCCCTTGTTGGACCTTGATATGGCTGAGCAGCTATCTTCGACTATAGGTCTGCTCAATTTCATTGGCTACTAGTGCTCCTTTTTGGCGATCTTCCCAGTGTGCCTCTAAGTACACTGTTTGAGGGTGCCTGGTGTGTCTTTGTTGCTGAGCTTGTCATGCTCAGGAATGGGAGAGGGTAGGCTGCTTTTTGAAAGGGGGCAATGCTAATGTCCCAGTTATTAAATAGCTCCAGCTCAGCTAAAATCATGTCTGCATTTTTTCTTAAGGTCCAAGTTGTTTTAGTTGCCTCTGAGCTTTGGGGATTAGCAGTGGCTAAAAATTCAACAGAAAGTAGATACTTTGACCTTATACCATCGAACTTTGAGATAGATTTCATTAATCTGAGGATGTTACCACGATTTAGCAGGTCTTGTTGTCCCTTTGACGTATATTCAGGATAAAAGACCAAAACCTCTGTTGACTGGTGTCTATTTTCTGGTATTTGTTGTGTCACTGGTTGTAAATTTGTTATAGCCATTAGTCCATTGTTTGGTTTTTCTACCTGGGTTTCCAAAAGCTTGCTTGCTCCTACTGCCATGGAGATCTTTATATTTGGTTTTGATGTTGTATGTTTTAGAGGAGTTTGTGTTGGTTCCTGCCCCTTATCATGTACCCTTTTTTCCAGTGGCTTCCACATAGGACTCATTGTGGTTTGTGTGCTCATCGTTTCTGCCCCCCAATGCGATAGTTCTTGGTTTGGCTTAATTGTTGGTCCATTGATTTTTCTTCTGTCCCCTGTGTTGGAACTTGGAGTAGGGATTTTTTGCTTACTTTCAAGTAGGCTTATTGCCTCTGAGTTGCACATCTCTCCACATACTTGCCCTAAAAGTTCAGGTTCATTGAATGAGAGACTTGGTTCTCCCCTTAGATCTTGACTGTTTTTCCACTGACTGATCTTGCCACTGTCAATTTTTAAAGACTAACGCATCTTACTTTTTTCTTGATTTTGTTCTTCATTTTGTTCTGTTTTCTCCCTTGATGGCAAATCTTGCCCCTTTATTTCTCCATGTTGCGTACTTGTTCTGTTTGCTATTTGCTGTGTTTCGGAAGTAGGTGGGAACAATTTTGCCTGATGGTTTGGCCCTACATCTCTGTCATTGGTTTCATGTTTATTCTGGGCACCTGAGAAAATAGAAAAATATTTTTTGTGTTTGTTTGTAACTTTTGATTTTGGCCTTTACTTTTTTGTTGAGGACGTTGTTTCGCATTATGTTTTTGAAGTTTCCCATTTCCAACTGTGCCATCTCCTCATTATGCACCTCAGCATTGTCTTTTAGCCCATTGCCAATTTTTTTTCTCTGAGTATTTCCTCTGCGCTTTCGGTGGTACCCAGGTATTTTGTTGCATTTTTTGCTGTTCAGATTTTAATATTGCTTATAAGACCAGTTAGCATTGAGGGCATTGTAGATAATTTATCGACAACCTGTTTGCAGTTACAAGTAAGATAGTTGTTTGTTTGTGCTCTTGTTATCAAGCCGTCAGGTTTCCCAACTTTTCGTCAATACCGGCTGTGAAAACTGCCAATGTATTCAGAAGTGTTAGTTGTTACTCCATCTTTTCTGATTGGTATTGCAATGCTTCGACGGCTAGTTGGATTGTATTTAAAGGAGGAGTCCAGGTACCAGTGTTTTGTTCTTTTTTTAGCACTTTCTCGTTCATGCTTTGGTTGGTGTTATGTTCTGCCCGGGGAGACTCCTGTGGGGAGTCTTGGTGAGGGTGCTCTTTCTGATCTGAGTTGTAATTTGCAAGCATGTCTTCCCATTCTAGTGTGGTTAGGTAGGACACAATTGCCCTGCCTTCTTCTTTCTGGCTTTGGTCCTGTGACCCTACCCCTGATCCTCGGTTGTATAGGCACACTACCTTGGGCATGACCTATGTTGATCTGGAGTTGATGATGATCTTTGATCAATAGATCTGTTATCTCAATCGGCGTACTGTAGCTTCTGGTCAGCATGCTAGTCGGGAGCTGAAATTAAATTCCCTGATTTGTTCCTCTTCTTTTGTCCTTAGTTCTGCCCCAGGTTCTCGCTTGGGTTTAAGCCTATCGGTGGACCAGTTTTCCAATTTAGCATCTAGTTGTAGTGGTGTGATAGCTGTTTTTTGCGATTTGAGTTCTACAGATGGAATCCTCGGGCTACTGCCCAGGCGGCTATATTCCGATCTGCCAGCGGATTGTGGTGGAGGTAGTGCAAAGCAAAAACTGTTGTTGGGGGCTTATCTGCTTTGGTCGGGCTCCTATGGAAGCTGCCCTGGTTTCTGTGTTTTGAAGGCTCGCCTTGATGCTGTGGTGCCGTCAGTTTGTATGGTGGCAAAGGGCTTGTGGCAAAGGCTAGCGTTTGTGAAGGTGGTAGTACTGGTAGCAATGGCATTTTCAAGCCTTGCAGGAGTTTGTTGCTGGAAAAAATTGCTGCGCATGCGTCCTTTAAAAAGATGAACTTTGTGTAGATCTTTGGTTGGTAGCAGCATGTTGCGCTTGTCACTTGCAATTTTGCTGTTGGCGTATCCTGATCCTGGACCGGATCCTGGGCCAGATCCTGCTCGGTTGTTAGGAGTTTCGGCTCAGCAGTATTTTTTGCACTGGGGTTTGACTTCTTCCCTTTTTTTCCCTTTGGTTTAGGTGCAAGGGTCTCCCTAGTTCTTCCCGACCTCATGAGTTCGCCTGAAGTCCGCCTGAAGGCACAAAGATTGTATGTAAATTAACAACCCTTCAGCTCTTGCAGCCTTTTAACAGGTCTTTCGCACTCCAGACACTCCAGTTGCTTAGGTGAACATGCGCTTGGAATGGGATCAAAGAGGCACCCAGGGCCTTGAAGGGGGTCTTAGAGAGCTGCGGGACTGAGGGACTGGGGCCTGAATAAAAAAGCTGGTGTTTAAAGGTTTCAGGGTATCAGAGTTTTGCAGGGTTTTACGGGAGTTGCTGAATGCCCAGGTACCTGACCTGCTGACTTGCTCTAAGTAATGCTCTGAGGGTTACTCTGGAGTTTGCTCAGAGCCAAGGTCCCAGCTCAATTGGCTTTCTCCTCTATTTCAGTTTCTTGAAAGTGTAGACAGGATCCACTATAACCGGCCAGCGTTCATCATGGCATCACTGAGGTGCAGGGGGGGGGGGAGGTTAAGACCCTATTTGAGCAGAAAGGTAGAAACCCCTTGTGACCAGCCAAATGCCTGCTCCTCATCGATTCTACCACCCTGCTGTCCCCCTTTTGGCTGAAGTTCTCCTTCTCGCTGGGGGGGACCCCTTACCAGGCTTACCAAGCTTGTGTTAGTTGTTCCTTGTGCTGGGCTCCTCTTTTATCCTGACTTAACTTGATTAGGTTTGCTGTTTGCTATGCTGGTACCGTTGGGGACACAGTGAGCACTGTGCAGTGTGGATGCAGTAGATAAGCGGAGGTGAGTTGCCAGCTTGAGGCGCCCGGCACCCGGCTCCTCGCTAAACGCTGCAATGTGACTGGGGCCCTCTGCCGCTCGTCTCTGGCTCCCCCGCTTCTTCCGCGTCCTCTCCCCTCCAGCCACAGGCTGCGGTACGGACGGCGCGTCTATTGCGCTCAGGGTGGCGGACACTAGAGCTGCACTGGGCAGTCCGCGCAGTCAGCATTGCACAACTCGGCGGTCCCAGCTACACTCACTTGTGGTAGCTGCACTCACTTGCGGTAGCAGGTTGCAAATGCCGGGGATGAGCTACCAGCTCCTGGCTCTCTCACCCACTCCTACTCCGCTCCTCCGCTCCTCTGCTCCTCCGCACTCAGCTTGTCAGTCCCAGCTTTCCAGCTGCGACAACTGCTTCCGGCCCATCCAGACTGTGATAGGAAAAAATGAAAAATATAAACAGGAATCGGATTAGGACCCAGGTCAAGGTGGTGGCAAGGCAGGGCCTACCGGCAGGCTGCGCTCACTGGGAGTTTCAACAGGTATGTTCTCCATTAATGGGGAAGAAGATAGACATATGGTAAATTTATCCTGCGTATTTTCCGGTACTTACCGTTCATAAACAGGTAAAGGTGTCCAGATGAGGCACATCGGATTGCACAATAATATGTGTGGGATGTTCTGGAAATAGAACTGTAAACAGGTGAGGGTGTCTACCTGAGACTCTGGGAAAGGCTTAAAAGCCTCACCACATGTTTCAAATAACATGTTCTCCACTGATGGGAGAGGAAATATGTATGGGGTTAAGTTGTCCGGTATATTTTCTGGTGTATGCCATTTATTCTAGTCAGGATTTTGCCATTTTCTGTAACAATAAAGTACGTCTGTAGGCAAAAGGCAGCTCTCGTGAAGAATAGTCAGCATCTGGGGGGGAGGGCGAGTGAGCCGGGAAGCTTCTCACCCTGTTGCAGAACGCTGACAGTTAACAACAAAGACGGATGCACAACAATGGAGGTGCAGCCATTCCATGGACCCCAGGAGGGCATAGATTCAACGTTTACATTGGTTCGGCGGGGAGGAGGGACTGACCTGCCGGTAGTCCTGGATTTTACTGCTCTCACCCACGACGGATGGAGTGAGAACAATCTTGGGGATGCTGCCTGTGGGCAGGTACCCTGGTTGCCTGTGCATTATGCTGTGCCCTGGATCTCAAGCAGTGCAACTGTTAGCTGTAGCACGTTAGGGCCTGCCGGCACAATGTGCCAAGCAGAGTGGTGGCCGAGACGGCCACGTTCAAATTTACGGCCAAGTTCTAGTGTACGGCCGAGTTAAAAAGTTAAAGTGTAAAGTTCAAATGTACAGCCAAGTTATTCTAGTGTATGGGCAAGTAAAGTTCAAATGTAATATCATACTTAATTTCCTTTCTGCCGTTAACATGTTGATGCAGCTAAAGTGAGATGCTGTGAATAATTCTTATATATCCTTTCCTTGGTAATGGTCTGTAGTTAATTCCTTAGCTTGATGTGAATAAAAGGCTACGCCGTAGACAACCTACCTTGATTCTGAGAGTTCTTAGGAGTGATGGGGCTAAGGTGACAGAATTTGGGGAGGAAGGAATGTCACTTGTGCGCATACTATGACAGGTGCCACCTGTGCCTAGGGTAGGGGCGCCCATAGTAGTGCCACAGGGCTGAGCCTCTTCCGGGGCTCCTGTACATAGAAGGGGGTTGGCTGGCCTGGGTGACGTAGAAATGAAACTGGTAAGAAATTAAACCTAGCAGGCTATTTAAGGCTGTGCCACAGGTGGTTTTATTCTCTTTGTTCCCTTGGTTTACTGAATGGATTAAAGGAGCGTCGTCGAACATCCACCCTCCCAGCAGAATAGTAAGGCATTGCGGAGCGCTGAAAGTTAACAACAAAGATGGATGCACAACAATGGAGGTGCAGCCATTCCATGGACCCCAGGAAGGGGTAGATTCCACGTTTGCATTGGGTCGGCAGGGAGGAGGGACTGACATGCCGGTAGTCCTGTATTCTACTGCCCTCACCCACAACATATGAACTGAGAACAATCTTGGGGAGGCTGCCTGTGGGCAGGAACCCTGGTGAGCCAGTGCATTATTCGGTGCCCTGGATCTCAAGTAGTGCAGCTGTTGGCTCTAGCGCATTGGGGGTCTTCCGGCACAATGTGCGTATCAGAGTGGTACATTGGTGGCCGAGACGGCCAAGTTCAAATGTGCGGCCAAGTTCTAGTGTACGGCTGAGTTAAAAAGTTAAAGTGCAACTGTTGGCTGTAGCACATTGGAGCCTGCAGGCACATTGTGCGCAGCAGAGTGGTGGCCGAGACGACCAAGTTCAAATGTACGGCCAAGTTATTCTAGTGTACGGCTGAGTTAAAGTTAAAATATAATGTTGTACCTAATTTCCTTACTGCCTTTAACATGTTAATGCAGCTAAAGTGTGATGCTGTGAATAATTCTTATATATCCAAGAAGGATCCTTTCCTTGGTAATGGTCTGTAGTTGATTCCTTGGCCTAATGTGAATAAAAAGCTACACCATAGACAACCTACCTTGATTCTGAGAGTTCTTGGGCGTAGTGGGGCTACGGTGACAGAATTTGGGGAGGAGAGAATGTCAAGTTGTGTACATAGTATGCATCGTGGAAAACAGTGGCACGGCTCTGGCTGTGGAAAGTAAAAAATAAACAGGTAATAAATGAATGTTATTGCCTTTTTATTTTTCACCTTTGCTGCGCTGGCAGCAGGGGGGTGACACTCTTCCGCCATAATGGAGGGGCTGTCACTGACTCTGATGACGACTTTCAGGCAACTATGTTGCATATACAAAGGTGGATGGATCTAAACCACCTCAAGCTCAATCCAGGCAAGACAGAATTAGTTTTGCCTGGGAAGAGCGACCTCAGTTGGGGCCCCCAATTTTGGCCATCACACTTGGGTGATACGCCCAAGGCTTCCCAGTCAGTCAAAAGCCTGGGGGTCATCCTTGGGGCCGACCTGTCACTCAGAAGTCAGGTGGGAGATGTTGTGTCATCCAGCTTCTTCCAACTATGAAAAATTAGGAAAATTACCCATCTGCTCACCCATTCTGCACTTGTACAGGTAACAATAGCCTTAGTGCTCTGATGTAAATATATAATTTACCGTCTTAATTTCTATGCAGGTAAGTACTTAATCAATAATAACTCAAATCGGAAAGAAAAAACCAGAGTCCGTGGTGTTAGAGTTCTTAGGGGTTTTATTCCTCAAAAAGGAATGGTCAAGACCAAGATATCATGTTCTTCCCACCACAGGGGTGGAAGAAGGGATAGAGCGCTACATTTTATTGACAGTACATAGCTTATATACTTAATTCATGTCGTAGAAAGCAATACAGTAGGCGTAACAGCTGAGAGAAGACAAGATAACAGTATCCACGTGTTACTAGTACGTAATCAGAAGGCGTGGACTAGGCGTGAACTGGAGGTGTGTGCTAGAAACGTCACAGGTAGGTGTCACAAAAGGGGTGGCACTAACAGAAATGTTGTAATGTCAGCAGAAATCGGAAACTTGGATGCGCGCGCAGCTGCATGACGTGTGATTGACGTGAAACTGGAGGGTGCAGGGGACTTGACATTTACACTGATGGAAAGAGACAGAAGTCTGGCATGTCAGATCAACTTGTACTTCTATCATATCTGATATCTGATGTTTGGGAACCATATTATCTGGACGGAAAGGTCTCTGGGGCAGAAGCTATTCTATACTGACTGTGAGTGCGTGTATATGCGCCTGAGTGTCTACATGAGAAGCGTGGGGGCATGGGGCCTTCCATGGGAGCATGGTAACAGAGGCTATGAATTACTTGCACTGAGACAGGTCGGCCCTTTGGCTCTGTAGCCGAGGGGGATGTTTACTGAAGCTAGTAGGCAGGAATGTGTTTTCGAGGAGCGGAACAGATAACTCGAAGGTTATAGTCAGTCTTGGCAGGCAGCAGGCTGAGCTGAGCGCGGTGGGCCACGCTGGAAGTAAGTCAGAGTTCACGGGTACAGAGGCAGCCTGGGCTGAGGCTTTCAGAGTCAGAAGCCAGAAAAGAAGGCTCGATGGCAGAAATTCAGGGCCTACTTTGCCAGAGCAGAAAAACATGTAAGGTACACTACGAAAAGACGTTGGCATAGCATACTTAGGAACGGACTAATTAACCCATTCAGGGTGGGTCTGAAAGAGGACATGTTAACGTTGGACGCAAATGTATTTGCGTCTTCATAGCTGGCACAGGAGGGAAGTTACATGCACTTTAAGCTGGTACATGGAGACGGTGGGGTACGCGCTAGGGAACACATCTTGACCATAAAATTTATATTTCCTCATTCCCTCCTTGTTCCCTACGGACCCTTCATGATATATCGATCCTCATGAATCGATCAGTTTGTTCTTGTAACATCATTTGCTCCTCTTTCTTTCTTTTGCGTTTTGAAAGGAAACTGGAATGTTCAATGCATGACGTGGCACACAGTCCACAAATCGCTGGCCCACACTGCAGGCACAGGCAGCAACTGAATACTAGGACTAGTCCAATGCCTAGGAAGGATAGGATCTTCCATCCCCAAGCGGTTAACGTTGTCCAGAACCAACCGGACCAAGTCCAGGTGCCTGGATTCTGATGTATCTGTTTTGCAATTTTATGGAGACGGGTAATAGCTTGATATACAGATGGTGCGTTTTGTGGAATGAAAACACAGCAACTTGACCCGATGACCTTACAGGCTCCACCTCTATCTGCCAAGATGACGTCAATAACAAGACGATTCTGAAGGACAACAACCCGCATGGCGGACTGCTCTTCGGTTAAGTTACCTAGGGCGGAGGCAGTTTCATTCACTACTGCTTCAAGTGTTCTAGTTAATCTGCGTATTAGTTTACTATTTTGAACAGGTCCTAAAAAGAAAAAGAATCCTTTATTAAAATCGGTGTACTGTTCCCATGCCGTTTCTGTGTAGTCGACAAGTGGGGTATCTCTTCTGAGTCTATTCTTTACTAGATTTGTATTTCTGTGGTAATCAGGAGGAGCTAGAAAAACAGGTGGCAGAAGGAATGCAATATAACAGGTACCATCCCAGTCGGGAGGTAGGCGTATGTATGCGGTGTGACCACAAACAAAATAGGAATGACGGATAGCTTTAAAGGACGATTTACCATGATCACTGAATTCGACCACAGTAGTACATTTACTATGACCTAAGTGTACTGAACCTTTCTTCCTGACACATAATTCACCAGTGACGGGTAGTACTGACAGAACGGGCAGAACTGGTGCAGCTTCGGACTCAACAGTAAGAATCACAAGGTTAATTGTGTAATTACCTAATCCATACACTTCATTTTCTAGATTAGTTCCTATTCGAGTGGGGAGTCCCTCTTTATCAGGGTAACAGACGTCGAGCAGGACCAAGTTCAAGTTTCCCCAAACCCAGCCCCCATCGAAAACAGCAATATCAGGATCTAAGGAATTAATTATTTTAAACCATGCACCACAGGAGCCATTGTGAGTGAACGGGTACGGAAAGAGGGGCAGAGCTCCCTTGTAATTCTGGTAGGGAGGGAGTCGGCCACATATCCAGCAGTTTGTAGCATTGTTAGTCTGATGGGAATGATGTAGCATACTAATGAAAGTGTTGTTGCGCAGCGCAAGTCTGTAGGAGAGTTCATGTGGAGGTAACTCGCTAAAAGTGTGCTCAGCAGAGACATTGTAAGCAGATTGTTCACGCTTGAAAATAGGACAATAGATAGGGAGAAGTATACTTGCACCTATTATCAGAAGACTTAGAAAAAACATTATTAACAATGTCACTATACAGTGACTACGCAGTGATTTGCAGTATGTACGTTTCTTGACTTCTCTCTCTCTCTCTCTATCTCGATCTAGGGGATACATGTCAGAAACTATTTAACCGATTCACCTAGGGGAGGACTTAAACAATTAAACTGTCTGACTTGCTAGATCGAAGCTTGCGTCGGTACTCCTCTTGGGGAGTTTTCTCTCGTTCGGAAATTTTAAAGTCACTGGGCTCGATACAGTCTTTGGAAGGGGTGGATGAGCCTGGGTCGGATTTCAGTTCATTGCACAGTTTAACATGGCTCATGTGGATCCACCCCTTCCTGCCCTCTACTTTCACCGCTGTCCTTGTAGTAAGTAGAACGGTCTTCGGCGATTTCCAGCGGGGCTCCAGCGGACTTTTCCTGTCAAAATTTCTTATGAGAATCAGGTCGCCTGGACGGACATCATGCGGCTTTACATCAGTGTTGTCAGGGAAGGCTGCGGCAACCTGTGAACGACATGATTGGAGTGCAGACATCAAGGAGGCAAGGTAATCTGTCAACATATTGCAATCAACATCAGTAATTTTCTTCGGAATGGGCGTCCCCCACATATTCGGTGGTCTGCCAAAGACCACTTCGTACGGGGATAGTCCTGATCTCGAATGGGCAACCATTCTCATATAGAACAGTGCCACTGGCAGGGCGACTATCCAGTCGACCCCTTTCTCTTGACATATTTTAGCAAGACGGGTCTTTAATGTCTGATTATGCCTTTCTACAAGGCCTGCGGCTTTAGGATGTCGGACACAATGGAATTTCCATTGATATCCTAGCAGCAAGGAAACCTGCTTCATTAATTCGGATGAGAATGGCTGACCGTTATCTGAATACACGACACGAGGCATGCCGTACCGTGGGAAGAATTCACGAACCAACTGCCTGGCAGTGGTCGGGGCAGTATAATCTGGGACTGGATATGCTTCGGTCCAACGGGACAGAGCACAAACAATTACGAGGACATACTTGAATCCTCGACAACGGTCCATCTGGATATAATCCATCTGGAGGACTTCAAAAGGGTGATCGGGAGGATGAAATCCACCTTGCTCTACAGGGACGCTTTTACCTGGATTGAACTGACAACAGATCATGCAAGTACGCACTTTCTGTTTTGCTGCTGCTCGTAAGTGTTTATTGCTCCAAAGATTTTGTAAACTGTCTAACATCGCTTTTTCTCCTAGATGTGCTGGACTATGTGCTGTATTAATCATGACTTGAACCATAGAGTCAGGGAGAAACCATGTAGGTTTTCCCTTCATCATCCAACCTTGATCTGTCTGGATCCCTCCTAGTTCAATCCATTTCTTTATTTCTTCTGGGGTAGCATGTGTCTGAATATCGATAACATCTAGTGTGGGATCCCTGACTGTCATACAATTTGTCGGTCCTATTGTCTTTGTCATGTCAGTTGTCTGAGTGTGAGTCAATGCTGTATGTTTTGCTGTCTGGTCTGTCAGGTCGTTACCCTGGGAAACAGAATCTGTAACTTTAGTATGTGCTTTACACTTCATGACGGATATGCCTGAAGGCAGATGTATTGCTTCTAATAGTGCTTGAATGAGGGGACCGTGTTGGATCTTGGCACCATGAGAGGTCAGAAAACCTCGTTCTTGCCATAACATGCCGAAGTCGTGTACAACTCCGAATGCATAACGGGAATCAGTGTATATGTTGACATTTCTGTTCTTGGCTAGAATACAGGCTCGGGTCAGAGCAATAAGCTCTGCTGCTTGTGCAGACAGTGTGTCAATACGATGTGTTTCTTTTACTTCGTTTTCAGTGGTCACGGCATATGCGGCCACTAATTCTCCTGTACTTGTTCGCATACATGAACCATCCACATAAAGTGTCAGGTCTGGATTTGTCAATGGAACATCTGTTAAGTCTCGTCGGGGCTTTGTTACTGCATTAATGATTTCTATGCAATCATGCGGGGCTGGATCTGTCATAATTGTAGGTAACAGTGTTGCGGGGTTCAGAATGCTGCAGCGTCTGATTTCTATGTGTGGCTGGAATAGCGTCAATTCGTAACCTGTCAATCGTGCTATAGTCAAGTGTTGAGTCTGGGTTCTGTTTAACAGAACCTCCACAGAGTGTGGAACTTGTACTGTCAACTGATGTCCTAAAACAATTGAATCGCTCTGTCTTATTGCTAACGCTGTTGCTGCTACTGACTTTAAGCACGCAGGGAGTGCCTGGGCTACTGAATCCAATGTACTTGAAAAATAAGCGCAAGGCTTATGTGAACCTGCTTGGTCTTGAGTGAGGACAGACAATGCTGTACCATCACGTTCTGTAACAAAAAGTGTAAACGGTTTGCTGTAGCATGGTGTCGCTAAAACTGGTGCTTGACATAATGCTTTCTTTAATTCCTCAAAGGCTTGTGTATGTTCCTGAGTCCAAGGGAGGACAGTCGAAGTCGCTGCCTCCTGCGTCGTTAACTGGATGAGTGGTTTAGCTAGAAATGCATATTGAGGAATCCATTGTCTGCAGTACGAGGTGCGGCCTATGAAGGCCCGCACTTCCTTTTGTGTCTGGGGTCGTGGCATATTTACAATTAACTGAATGCGATCGGGAGTGAGCTGTCTCCCCACTTTGGACAGCAAGTGACCCAAGTACACAACTTGCTGAACACAGAATTGAAGCTTCGAAGGAGACACCTTGTGTCCCTTGTCTGCCAGAAAATGTAAAACTGTCAGTGATGCTTGTTCACATTCGGGCTCACTTCGTGCGGTGATCAATAGATCATCGACGTATTGCAGTAAAGCTGTGTTAGCTGGCATTTGAATACAATCTAGTTGTCTTTTCAGTGCTTGACTATAGATGCTGGGGCTTTCTGTGAATCCTTGTGGTGCGCGGGAAAATTTGAAGCTTCGTACATTTAAACTGAATCCGAAGAGATATTGGCTCTCCGGATCAATAGGTACACTGAAGAAAGCGTTCTTGAGATCAATTACAGTAAAGAACGTTGCTTCTGAATCAATAGCAGTCAATAGGGAAGAGATATCGGGGACCACAGGGTACTGTGGTACAATACATTTATTCAGCTCTCGAAGATCAATCACCAGCCGATATACTGCCGGTGCATTTGGGGTCAGTACGTTTAAGAATTGGAATGATGGGTGAATTACAGATATTGGAGTCGGTCTCTACGACCACTCCTTGGGCTATGAGCTCTTCAATGATTTCCAGTAAAGCCACTACAGCATCGGGTGGTAACTTGTATTGTCTGATTCGTGGTAGAACAACTCTTGTCTTGAGTGTAACACGGTATGGTGTGATATGAATACAACCTACATCAATTGGGCCTTTTGCCCACAGGTGATCTGGTACATTTTTCAATCTGACATCAAATTCTCGCAAAACATAATGACCCTTGAAATCCCGTAGAAAGAGTCTAACTCCCTCCGGGGAACAGCAGATTATAGCTCCTAGAGCCTTCAATGTTTTAATTCCTAACAGATTTTCTGGGCATGATTTCGTAAGTAACAAGTCTGTAACTCGTGATAATGGACCCACAGCCAGGGGTACTGGTTCTGATACTTCATTTACAATGGGCTGTCCTGAAAAACCAAGGGAAACATTCTGTGAGCCTGAGAGGGGTGCCCCTGGGACTTCATTATGACTGATCGTTGTGCGGCTTGCCCCTGTGTCAATTAAAAACTTTCTATCTTTTCCCAATACTTGACTGTGTACATAAGGACCTTCTTGATCTACAGGAATTTCAATAAGAGGCAAGGCATACTCCCTCTCTAGGCTGTTTCATGTGTATCGTTGATACTCAGGGTAAGCAGATTGGGCATACTGGTACATCTGTTGGGAAACTTGTTGAGTCGAGGCAATGGGCTGTGGTACCGCTACTGTCTGTGCTGTATGAGATGTAGCATGCATAGGCTGTGTGTTCTGCATGGGCTGTACATTCTGTGAAGTCTGTTGCTGAACCTGATCATGTCTAGGTGGATGCGGTCTCTCTTTAGTTTTACCTGTTGCTATGTTATGTTTCAGAACTGGACATTCATGTACGTAGTGACCTGGCTGCTTGCAATAATTGCATGTCCCTTTAACGGGACCTGCGACGTGACCTGTCTGGTTCGTACCCTTTCTGTTTCCGTCGGTATGGACCGACTGGGCTACTAACATTTTCATTTTCGTGTCTTTCATACGTTTCTGTTCTTGATCCTGTTCTTCTCTAATTCTATTCTGATGGTATTGTAACATTTGTAACATCTGGGATGGCGTATTTGCTTGCCATGTACTCTCAACCTTGTATACACGATTCTTGACTGCTAACAGGGAATTCTCAACTAACTTGGATACAAAAAGATGCGGATACGATTCGCTACTTGGTTTAAGACCACTATTAATAATAAAACATTTCTCGAATCTTGAATAAAAGTCACTAGTATCTTCGTCGGGTTTCTGTTTACATGCTGAGATTGCATCCCAGTCTTCTTTTCTAGTTGTCAATAATCTTGGCAGAACCTGAAATATTAAACCTGGTAATGCTTTAGTTTTGTCCCCAAGGCCTACCCCTGGGACACGTTTGTTCTCTTCGTCTTCTATTTCTGCCCATACAATCTTTTTCTCTCCTACCTCCCATTCCTTTTCCTTCAGTTTCTCGTAGATGCCCGTGGGCAGCAGTACCTTTAACATTTTCATGATATCTTCATAGGTGTAATCCCCCATCAGTAACATGTCTTTAAGCTCTCTGTGAAAACCTGCAGGGTCTTTATCATGGCTCGGGACTAGTTTCTTCATTTCTAACAGTTCTAACTTAGTCAGTGGCGTGTGTACATATACACGTTTCAAGAGATGATCCTCACCCATAACTGGGTGCACTTCTCGTAAGGGGTTCTGACTTTCAATGCCACTCAGGCGTTGCATGTGATACATTTTCCTTTCTGGGGGCGGAGCGGGAACATATTCAGAGCTTATGAAAGCGTTATATCTATGTCGTTGTTCTAGAATTATTTGTATTAACTTGGTACTGAGACCTCTCCATCTATCCATGAGTAGTGCTTCTAATGTTTCATGTAAGGGACCTGGATCAGAATGTTGGTTTCTGTATTTCGTGAGGAGGTGCTGAATCATGTATACACCTACTAATTTCTGCTCGTCTGGGGAGAGGTTCAGAAATGTCTGCGCTACTGTGTCATCATTATACATATCCGGATTTTCAGCCCATAATATGGCTGACCGAGCTAGTTCTTGTTCATCCATAGAATTGAGTATGTGGTACCCCACTCGGTCTCGGAGTCTTTTATCAGTCTCCTGGAACTGATGTTCAGAAGAATTCGGGTTTGTTAAGGCAGAGAGGAAAACTCTCTTGCTTTCCGGACAGACACCTTTCCTAAGGTAAGTTCCCTTACCTACATACGCTATAGTATCTGTAGTCTTTTCTGGTTCTTCAAGTTCTTCTTCCTCCTCGGAGGAAGCCTTTTCTTTCTCTTTTTGGTGTATTTCTATCACTGTTTTTCTAATTTTCTTGTACATACTGGCTATGCAAGTCCCCTTATCATGTTTTCCTTCAGATATATTTTGACCCCACTTGTTTAGTGCATCTAATTCACTCTGATCTGTCCCAGGCCTGTCTCGTTCTCTTATTAGGCAATTTATAAAAAAACGTAGTATCTGTGCTTGAACGTCAACTTTCTGACGCTCCATGGCCTCCTGAATACTGTCAGGGTCTTTCCCCGTCTGAACAAACTCATATATTCTATCTAGGCGCTCCTTCATTCCTGCATAACACAGCAGGAAATCAGTAGCAGATCTTAACCGTAGTGATGCCATCATCATTATATTGTCTTTACCGGGTACTGGATCATATCTGCAAACTGAAAGGTTTTCCTTGAATATGTCAAGGCGGGGTGACTTGAACGTAAAAGGAGCCCGCAAATCCCCGAGCTGTAACCTGCGTATTAACGGCGGTGTTTGAAAACCCCCGGCCGCACCCCCTGAGGCGGAAGCTTGGGCATTATCGCTCGGCGGAGTCTCTGTATCTGAACTTGAATTTGTCTTTTAGTAGGATCAGGTAGAAGTGGTTTCGGTAGATCAATTTTAGGTGCGGGAAGTGGTGGAGGTGGAGGAACAGGAGCATTCTGTTGTGGTACTGGCGGAATATGATCTTGGGGCGGGTTACCACCCCCGTCCCTGTCGTTAGGCAGGGAGCGGACAGGCAGATTGGTGTAAGCGGGTGCTACATCCTCTAGATAGGAATTCAGGAATATGTCTTTAGTAGTCTTATGCATCACTTTAGTTGGAACTAATGGTGTCGGCAGATTTTTCGGTATTTCAGAAATGGCCTCAGGCGAACCCTCGGCCGCGAGATACATACCGTTTACGAGGTTATTTCGTGCGCGGTCTACTTGCTCTGATTTTACTCGAATCCCCTCGGTAACTAACTCGTTTTCTTGGGCCTTGTCTGATTCTTTAAGTCTGTCTTCTCTACGTAGTGCTTTTTCAGTATGCTTATGTGATTCTTTACACCAAAACTCTATGGCGTCTTTCTGAGACTGTCTGGCTTTCTTTTTCCATAGTGCTTCCTCTACCTTCATGATGCACTCGGCATCTCATGTTCCGGTAACAGGCCATCTGTGTCTTTCGTCTAGATGCTTAGTATAGTCGGCCCATAACTCTAGATATAATATGGCATCTATGCCATGCTTGTGGTACATGAAGTTTCCTGGAGTGTCCCTAGGGGGGATAGGAATTGCTTCCTCTAGTATCCCTTTCCTAGTTCCTATCTGCTTTAATTTATCGAAAAACGGCATTTTGCTAACTTAATACTGAGTGCTCAATCCTTACTACTTAATACTGAATATAGCTGGTTATACAAGAACACAATAATGCACAAAAACAGTCACACTCATACCACGACATTAATCACATGAAAAAACATTTCAGACATATATGACTACCCCCTATACTGGATGTACTGCTAAACAGCACAGATACACTGGTAAACAGTGCAGAACTTCAGAACACTAGATATACTGCTAAACAGTACAGATACACTGTCTAAAAACAGTGCAGACCGGACTTGTGTACCCAAACCCGTCTAGATACGTCCCAGCAATGGTACTCACCGGGAAGCACGGAAACAGAAGGCCTCGGAAAACTCGACTGGACTTGACTCGATACTTCGGAAAACTTCGGAAAACTTCGGAAAACTGGTGGGCCTCTTGACACCTCGGACCTTGCTTCTTTCGGCTAGGCTCTGGTCGGGATACTCCGCACTCCTCACCGCCTCGTCTGGGTACTGATCGCAGTCTTCGTCACCTCCGTGGGCCAGAGGGAGATACAGGAAATCCTGCCGGTACGCGTAGTTTCCGTCTAACTGATGGCAGGGGACAGAGCTTGCAACGCACCAACAGGCGCGTGAGGTGGGGGAGGGGTCCCTGTTCGGGCGCCAAAATGATGTAAATATATAATTTACCGTCTTAATTTCTATGCAGGTAAGTACTTAATCAATAATAACTCAAATCGGAAAGAAAAAACCAGAGTCCGTGGTGTTAGAGTTCTTAGGGGTTTTATTCCTCAAAAAGGAATGGTCAAGACCAAGATATCATGTTCTTCCCACCACAGGGGTGGAAGAAGGGATAGAGCGCTACATTTTATTGACAGTACATAGCTTATATACTTAATTCATGTCATAGAAAGCAATACAGTAGGCGTAACAGCTGAGAGAAGACAAGATAACAGTATCCACGTGTTACTAGTACGTAATCAGAAGGCGTGGACTAGGCGTGAACTGGAGGTGTGTGCTAGAAACGTCACAGGTAGGTGTCACAAAAGGGGTGGCACTAACAGAAATGTTGTAATGTCAGCAGAAATCGGAAACTTGGATGCGCGCGCAGCTGCATGACGTGTGATTGACGTGAAATTGGAGGGTGCAGGGGACTTGACATTTACACTGACGGAAAGAGACAGAAGTCTGGCATGTCAGATCAACTTGTACTTCTATCATATCTGATATCTGATGTTTGGGAACCATATTGTCTGGACGGAAAGGTCTCTGGGGCAGAAGCTATTCTATACTGACTGTGAGTGCGTGTATATGCGCCTGAGTGTCTACATGAGAAGCGTGGGGGCATGGGGCCTTCCATGGGAGCATGGTAACAGAGGCTATGAATTACTTGCACTGAGACAGGTCGGCCCTTTGGCTCTGTAGCCGATGGGGATGTTTACTGAAGCTAGTAGGCAGGAATGTGTTTTCGAGGAGCGGAACAGATAACTCGAAGGTTATAGTCAGTCTTGGCAGGCAGCAGGCTGAGCTGAGCGCGGTGGGCCGCGCTGGAAGTAAGTCAGAGTTCACGGGTACAGAGGCAGCCTGGGCTGAGGCTTTCAGAGTCAGAAGCCAGAAAAGAACGCTCGATGGCAGAAATTCAGGGCCTACTTGCCAGAGCAGAAAAACATGTAAGGTACACTGCGAAAAGACGTTGGCATAGCATACTTAGGAACGGACTAATTAACCCATTCAGGGTGGGTCTGAAAGAGGACATGTTAACGTTGGACGCAAATGTATTTGCGTCTTCATAGCTGGCACAGGAGGGAAGTTACATGCACTTTAAGCTGGTACATGGAGACGGTGGGGTACGCGCTAGGGAACACATCTTGACCATAAAATTTATATTTCCTCAGCTCTCCCGCCTAGATTTCTCAAATGCTATTTATCTTGGGTTCCCATCTGGACTACTAAAACGACTCCAGATGGTGCAGAACCAGGCGGTCAGACTGATATGGAAACTTCCTAAATGGCAATCAGCCCGACCTGGTATGGAAAAACTTCATTAGTTACCATTGGCCCAAAGGATCACCTTCAAAACTGGTTGCCCAGTTTTTAAAGCATTGCAGGGAAAGGGCCCTAAATTCATTATACAGTTGCTCACCGTCTATAAACCACAGCGCAACCTGCGATCGGTCCATCTTAACTTGCTCACCACCCCTCGCTTTAAAAGGAAGAAGCATGGAGGATGTTGTTTTTCGCTCTTGGCGGCCACTCTGTGGAACTCCATCCCTATTTCACTCAGGAACTGTGACAATCTTTTGATCTTCAGAAAATCCCTGAAAACGTGATTATTCAAACAGGCATACGTTTAAGGAATGTATCAGGATCATTGACATTAGCACCATGAAACCTAAGGGTGTACGTGCGCTCACTAAATAAATATTAACATAACATAACATAACATTTGAGTTTACGTGTGTTCTCCAACAGTGAAGAGGGTTTATGGCTTAACTTTGCGGCTTCATGCCTCTTATGGGGCAAGAACAATACTGATCTTGCTTACATACTACGTGAAATGCCAGAATGCAAAATGTGTGAACTTATCCTTTGCAATGTGCTGTCTTTCTTAAGCAAATTGCTGTTTTGTCATATCAACGCAGTGAGAGTAGACACAGCAAAGTAGTGTAGTTTTGGTTTAGGGTCTCTCGACTTTATATCACAAGTAATAAAGTGCAAAGTAAGCTGTTCTTGAAATACAGTCAATACAATTGATATCCAATAAGGTGAACATTATTTTAAACCCTCCCATGCTCATGACGAGCCACGGTTCCTGTGTGCTCATGACAAGCTGAGCTCGTCACGGCCGTTAGAACGCTCGCACGCTGGGCTAATTCCCCTGCTGTGCTGAACGTTCTATGAAAACGGGTGTTGCCGTGACGAGCTCAGCACGTAATGAGCACACGAGAACCGTGGCTCATGACGAGCTGAGGTCGTCATGAGCACCGGGGCGCTGTGCGCGCCACCGCCCCCCAGCACAGCCGGGGAATCTGCCCCGCAGAGAAGCGGTTAAGGGTTATTTATAGCATTATATAAAAGCAAATTCGATTCCAGGGTTCCGCTTTTTCCACTTATAAATATATAAATCGAGCAAGGACATCCCTCACTGACTTATGTATGACACATGGCTTTCACAGTGGCTGAGCATGCAATGCTTCCAAATTATTTCAATTACAAGAATAAAGGAGCATTTTACTGAAGCTAAAAGTAAAATGTTCGATTTCGAGAAATGTACATTAATTTTGCATTTTTTTCCTAGGTTCAGATGAAGTAATACGACCATGGACTGTGGCAATCAATCCTTTGTCAATGAATTCATCCTGATGGGATTTTCAGAGCTGAATTCTTTTCTACGAATCACATTGTTTGTATTCCTCATTTTTGCCTACCTTGCAGCTGTGCTAGGTAATATGATCATCATATTACTGGTATCTGTGGACAACAGCCTCCATTCACCAATGTACCTTTTTCTAAGAAATCTATCTTTCTTGGAAGTCTTTTTCATCTCCTCAACGGTACCCAAGTCTCTAACTGACTTCCACCTCAAAAACTCCAGTATTTCATTTGGGGGCTGTGCTGTGCAGATGTTTGTGTTTGTTTTTATGGGGGTCACAGAGTGCCTGTTTCTTGGGGTGATGGCATATGACCGGCACGTCGCCATTTGTAACCCTCTGCGATACAGTGTGATAATTACCCCAAGAATCTGTTCTATCCTGATGATTGTTTCATGGATGTGGGGAGTGCTTGTTTCTATTGGACAGACTAGCTTCATCTTCAGTTTGCCTTATTGTGGGTCTAACATCATCAACCACTTTTTCTGTGACATGCCAGCAGTTCTTAGTCAAGCTTCTGTTGATACTTTCAAGAATGGGGTTAGCGTGTTCATTGCCGCTATGGTTGGAGGCATTTTCCCCTTTACCTTGATATTGTTCTCCTATGTAAACATCCTTCGCACCATCCTCAAGATGAGCAGTGCAGAAGGGAGATATAAGGCCTTCTCTACATGTGGCTCTCACCTCTTTTCTGTCACTCTGTTCTATGGCTCCACAATGTGCATGTACCTGCGAATCAGGCAAGGCGACTCGCAGGAGCGAGACAAGCTGCTCTCTCTTCTGTACAGTGTGGTGACCCCCATGCTGAATCCAGTGATCTACAGTCTAAGAAACCAGGATGTTAAACATGGTTTAAAGAGACTAATAAAAATGAATGATTTAGCCCCTTAATAACATGTAGTCAATGTGCATAAAATATGTTGAGATGTTTTGAAGCTGCAGATAACCACGATTTTTAAAGCGAATGTTTTCCATGGCTTGTCACATTTGACTAATTTGAAAAATGCCTATTAGAAATTTAGCATAGACACTTCTAGAGGAAAGGTCCAGCAGTGTTTCCCAAAAAATAACAAAGCAACAAAATGTTTGACTGTAAAATTCCTAAAAAAGACATCAGCTTACTCCAACAGATGCTTTACTTCTGCCAGTATAGTTGTCATTGTTGTTCAGATCTTATAACAACATGCAGATAGACAGTCAATAGGCCAAATCTCCTCAGTGATTGGTTGCAGTAAGCGTCATTCATAATTTTGATGTTCACATTACATTTGAAGTCATTCCTAACATATGGAATGTTTTTCCTTCATCGCTATACAGCTTTGCTTAAGGCTTACATTCCTCTCCCCAGATCACAACTATGGACTGACAATATAGAGGGTCATCCTTGCAGGGTATAGCTATGCTACTTAATACATTCAGTGATTGTTAGTAAATATCGCCAGACCCACAAACGAGAACACGCTCGTTCTTAAAGAAATTACATGTGCTCCAAAAGCAACTGATCTGTTTCTTTGGAAGGTACAACCATGGTGCTTCAACAGGAGAGAGTGTTGTCTTACCTCAAGGCATATTGTCAGCGCTGAGTCTTCCGTGTTGCGCTGTTCGGTCAGCTGGGAAGTATGGTAGGCATGTGGCTGCAGCATGCAGATTTTCACCAGTAGTCCTGTGTCATACATACACTCCAACCCTCATTATCGTCATCCCAATAAAGTAAGCCAGAATGTGTTTTGCTACCTCTCCTCCCCTTACACAGTCTCTTTGGGAGGCTCAGATCTCCACAACTGAACCCCGGTTGCATGAACGACTCTGCCTGATCTATCCCAAGCCCTATATTATGTCTCATACGTGGATTTCTCTTCCCTCTTCGGAAACCAGATACTGTTCTGTTGTTGCAAGCCACCAGTTACAATCCACAGTGCAGGCAAAACATTTTGCTTCATATCTGACATCTTCATCAATACCATATCGAGCTCCACACCATACTCTGGCCACATTCAGAAAGATATTAGGGTGCTTATGTTCACCCTGCTAAAACAAACATATATATGTTGGGGTGAAAAATCATTTGTGAATTTTTCACCCCTGAAATTATTTACTTATTCAAAGATTTTTGTGTGAGTAAATTTACTTATATGGGTTGGAATTGATTCAGCGATTTTTGTGACCTTATAACTCATCCTTGACCTGAATAGTGACCAATGTCCTCCGGAAATAAATGCATTCGGTTGAAACTTTGATGTCTGTAATTGATGATTCTCAACAACACTAGTCTCTCATATCCATTCATAGTTGAGTGAGTTCTAGTATTTGTTACATGAGAAAATGTATTATATGAGGATATTTAAGTACATTGCAACATGTACAGTAAAATGTGCCTAGGAAACTTGCAAAATGTCATAAAGCAGTGAAATGCTGGTGTATGTTTTATCACTAGTAAGTAATAGGGGCCAACAAGGGAATTTGTTTGCAATGAACTTGAATAGGTATAGGGTTATTTAAATGGTTAGTCCATCTGGAACAAACCCTACTGTGTCATTAGACAACTTCAAGCAATGAATAAGCACAAAGAACAAAGAACAAGGGAAAACCTAATTCTTTAAAGGTACAAAATATTTTTTTTAGAGCAATGATTAAGAAGGAGTACAGACATTTACATTAAGTCAGCAAATGATCATGAAAAGAAGTGAAATCAAATTATCCTAACGATTCATGACCAACAACTATTCCACAATGATATATATAACGACAAATCTTCTCATGAAAATATATGTTGATAGAGATCGACACAGTTTCTCCAGAATAGAAGGTGGAGTCGACGTTTCGGTCTTGTGGCTTCAGTCCTTCAGTCCATCTTCAGGACAATAGTGTTCGCTAGAACAAAACTCTTGCATAAGTGATAGAATGCAACCAGAAACCATACAACAAATCAATGGTCGCGAATGTCGATAGTGACACTGATCGCTATGGTGCATGTATATATTTAGGGTCAGCTGAATCAATCATGCGACACAGGAGAGCAATCTTCCATGCGTGAAGAGTCTTCAATATCTTCGAAAGTAGTCAATGGCGTGGCGGGGGAACCAACGTGTGTCCGGCAGTCACGTTTGCAGGTCAAGTGCTAACCCCTCACCTGATGGTTCTGAATGAAGGACTCAGTCTCTGCATCGAGGAAGGCACCCTGCAAGGTATGTCAGATCTCTGCCTGTCGAAGGATCAGCATGCAGAGTCTTGTCCAGCCTGGAAGGAATTCTCCTCTGTGTCTGTAAGGGGGAGTGACAGGCATTCATACTAAATTAGGCACTCCAGGTGTTTTCCCAGAATCGATATGTTTTGAAAAAAATCATTAATCCCTTGCTAAACCTTTTATAAACAAAGACCCTGCTGCATAGCAGGCTGAGGGCCATGGATGAAAAACAGAGGTGACCCTTATACAGAATAAATCTGATGTGCCCGAGAACATGTTTATGCATGTCAGGTACAGATATTAAGATAGGATACCGAGCCACCATTCGTGGCTTTGCCAAAGTCCATCTTAAGCACAAATGACTAACCCAGAACTCACTGTCTTGGAGGCACACGCAACCAACCTTGAGAGCCGAACACCAGAGCAGAAAGTCAACCTGCAAGACAGATGTCTTGCCTTTGTAAGAGATGAGATCAGGTAGATCTCAATGGAGGCCGCTAAGCTATTGTGGAGGTCCTTTAGAGCTAGGGTGTATGGATGGGGGACAAAAATGGGTAGATTCTACATTGACTGGCTACATACCCCATGTCTAATTGAATATTCCTAGAGATTAAAGACTTCAATGGTCTGTTCACTGCTCACCAGTGGTGATGGCCCAGAGTTTTGCTTCCTACTACTCCAGACTTTACTCCAAGAGCCACCCTAGTCGCTCCCTCCCAGAGCTTATCCATCAAGAACACATCTGCCTCCCTCGCCTTAGTGAAAATTAAATGGCTGACCTTGACCTTCCCATCATGCAGTAAGAAGTTAACAACGCCATATTACATACCTCTGCAGGCAAAACTCCAGGCCCTGATGTGCTCCACAGGAGTACTAGGGGCCTATACAGGAACACGTGTTCCCCATCTCGTAGATATGCACGCAGAAGCTGTAAAAAATGGCCCGTTCTTTCCCGAAATAGACGCTGCCACCATCATAGTGATCCCCAAACCACAACCCGGTCTGTAAACTGCTCGGAATATCGTCTTATCTCCCTAATTAACGTGGAAGTTAAAATATTTGTGTCAATCCTGGCTACCCGATTTTGGCCCTATCTTACTACACTGGTCCACCCTGACCAATGTGGATTTATGCCATCCCAGGGCACTAGGCATTGCATTAGATGCCGCCATCTAGCCTTAGAGAATCGTCAGTTACTGACCCCTTACTTAGCACTTCTCCTCATTGATCTTGAGAAGGCTTTTGATTCCGTAGACTGATGATACCTGGAGGATATACTCGTTAAAATGAGTCTAGGTCAACACTTACGCAATTTGGTCAGGGTGCTATACGCCAGACTGCAGGCATGTGTGCTTGTCAATGGAGCACTGTCAGAGCCGTTTCCTATTAGGAGGGGGACGAGGCAAAGCTGTCCTCTCTCACCATTCCTATTCGCCCTAGTGATCGAGCTTCTGGCATTCCTTATGCGGACCAATAATGGAATCAGGTGATGGAAATGGCCAGGCTCTGATGAGGAAAACATTGCTCTATATGCAGATGACATACTGCTCTTCCGAGCTGAGCCAGCCCAATCTGGACTCCTCTGTCTTTGGGCATTGCACTCTTTCAGGCAAGACTCCAGCCTACATTTAGACCCCACCAAATCTGCCCTTGTTCCTCTCCATGTCTCAAGAGACTGCTTTGATTGGCAATCCACAATACCTATTAGAAGGCAATCTTTTAAATATCTCGGAGTTTGGGTGACCCTGCTGCCTGACCTTGCGTGCTTGCTTAACGAGACCCCACTGCAGAGGAAAGCCGGAGCTGACCTCCGCAGATGGCACACGCTATCGCTAAACCCCTCTCGGAAGAGTCTCCCCATTCAAAATGATAATACTTCCTACGTTCCTATATATAATCCAAATCACTCCATTTCAATTCTCATGGACCTGGCTTATAGGACTGGGCAGCTTGACCACTAAATTCCTTTGGGGTGGCCGGAAACCCCGTATGGCCCCATCCCAATGCCGGATCCCGTCCTTTGACGGAGAAATGGGCATGACTAATCTATACCTGTATTATTTGGCTACACGCTTGCTTACGATACATGACTGGTTCAATGGAGGCTGGTCTGACTCGGCATACAGAGTAGAACTGAGTAACTTAGGCCCACTCAGAATTCAGGTGATGATGTATGGGGCTCCCATCTCCAGTTCTCTGCCTATGGTGATGCAAGGGGTTCTCCTTGCTAGGCATGCCTCCTTGCTTCATACACAGTGGTCAAACAAATGGACCCAATACACGCCACTTTGGCAGGCTCCTGGCTCCGAGCGGTCAGCAACTTGAAGGGATTCACAGCCTGGGACCTTATCAGCATCTCACAGCTCGGAGATGTATGGGGAGGAGACCACATGCCCACTTTTCTAGACCTGCAAACCCAATATTCATTACATTCCTCTCAGTTCCATAGATATCTGCAACCACACCACGCCCTCAAATCCACATATCAAATGGCACTTCATCTCCTCAATATAGCCCACCTGAGGCACAAATCTTGACACGGGATCAGGGGAAGGAAGGAATCTCCTGTATCTACTGATACTTGACAAATAACACTCCAAATATGTTGGATCGACTTAGGGACCAATGGGCGTGGTGGATCTGGCTTCTCGAGGAAGAGGACTGGATAGATGCACTGATGGCACCCAAAACAGTTACCACTTCAGCCACACTCCATCTGGTGCAACTGTATTACCTACACGCCGCATACCTAACACCAAAACGCCCTCATAACCAGGTCTGCGATCACATGCATCATGCGACACCGCAACCAAGGTCAGGCAGATTTCATTCACATGGTATTGCTCTGCCTCTTCATTACACAATACTGGGACTCCATAGAGAAGGAACTCAAGGAGGGTCTAGGCTGGGAGTTCCCACATAATCCATTAAATGTGCCCCTGTGAATCACAAATGGGTTAGAAGTGTCCAGAACCGACAAACATTTTTTCAACACAGACATGATGGTGGCCAAAAGAGACATCGCCACCAGATGGATAAACCCTGTGTAGCAGGGTTTCCGTTCTCCCACAGAACTGTGCATAGAGATCTAGAACCTCAGTGAGTTAGGATGATCCAAAACTCATCTCAGTGTCAGAAATCCCCTTACCTAGCTAGCTACAGTGTCTCATGGATCATTATGGAATGATCCATGTCTTAGACAAACCAGAACATGAACTTTAGAATACCTCAGGAATCGTGGAACACATGAACACTCTTTCGTTATATAATCATTTCAAACCAAAACTGAGAGTCAAAGAACACAAGTGCAAGTTTGAAATATTTATTATTCAATGCAAAGTTCTCAAACGCAGTATCTTGTATAATACCAAAATGCAGATTATAAAAATCAGAGTCAGCAGCATAGTCACTAATCCATAGTAAGCAAAAGGTGCTAGCATGTTATAATGCAAAATCTATAGAAATCTATAACACCTATATTTCGCGCACCCTATCTAGCATATTATTTTATATCTAAGAAGGTCTCATTCGGGCTTTAGCAGGGCGGCCCCATACCTCTCAATGTCAGTAGGAGCAGATCACATCAACAGCTACCAGCTCTCTTCATGCGCAGCACCAAGTGTCTACGTTCATTCCGTGTAACTCTATCTTAAACCCGCGTAGAGCCCAAAATGTTGGCATCAACATTATTTGTGTTATGTCTAATGTGGTGCGAGGATCAGGCCTCTCAGCAACCTTGTGTTAGGTTAATTTTAGAGTGTGCAGCTCTCAGTGTGCAGACAGTTGTACCAAGTGTACCAGGCAAAGCTGATAGCATAGAAATAACATATTATTCTCAAATAAACCACCTCACCGCTTCTAGGGTGAAAGCGACAACAACAAGTATGTGTCGTGTGCAAAACTGAAGCCGAAAGAAAAAAGGCTGTTTAAACATGTAATGCACTCATGCTAACTTAACGCAATATATGTAACGAAGTATCCATATGACACCTGCCCCACCCCTCCCTCTTTCTGGGATCCCCGAAATATGTTGTTAACCGTCTGCAAGTCGTCCAAAACGCAGCAGCTCGGTTACTATTAAACACACCCAGACGCCAATCAATGACACCCAGACTAAGGAATTTCACTGGCTCCCTGTTCAGGCAAGATTCAAATTCAAAGCACTCAATCTGGCTCAATGCGCTATGCACGGGAGGGGCCCTGCACTCATTCAAAAACTGGTTACCCACTACATTCCCCAACGACAACTGAGATCCAGTTCAAAATTCCTCATGAAGAACACCATTGCTAAAAGAGCCAGATGGGGGGGTAGGTCCTTTTCCTATCTAATACCCAAACTCTGGAACAGCTTGGACCCCGACATCCGATCCATCCAAAATGAAACCCAGTTCAGGAAAAAAATCAAGACCTGGCTCTTTCCACAAGGCTAGTCTCTCCCTCCTGCGTTCTATGCATCACAGCGCTAAGATGCCCAAGGGTAGTCACGCGCTTTATAAATCCCATAAACATAAACATAAACCTACTATGATGAAATGGCAAAGGGGGGTGGATTGGTGCCCAGCAGAAGAAAAACCTATGTACGAGGGCAGGGGGTGCCCGGATAAATATCAAAAAGTTTGGGGCAAATGATTGGGATTATTAGAATGAAAGTATCCCACTCTAGGGAATGTGAGCTATGTATGAGGGTTTCTCATTTTATTCTCGTCCCGGACATCATGCATCTCAGGTGGTGCCCCCCCTTTTTTTTTTTTGTCAATATGGTTAACATGATGATGTTTTGCAATTTATGTAATATGCTGTCTTTGATTACTGCTGGTTTTCCTTGTTTTAAAGGTTGATTATAAAAAAAAATAGGTTACCAAGAGCTTGTTGACAGAAGAATGCGACTGGGTAAAAGGTCACCTGTGTAGAACCTGTTATGTTGTGTGGGTGGGACAAAAATTATGTAATTTGATATGTACGTGATGGGACTATCCTAAAAGACATGATACCCACTCCTTATCAAAAGGTCAACAAGGTCAGCTAGTTAATGACACAAAATGTTAAAAAAGGCATAAAATCATGTATACTGACACAGACTAAAAAGTCCTAAAAATGTTCATAAAAGCAATGTCTATATCGAAAGCATTCTTCCTTAAAAAAGGTTCATAAAAGGTCCTCTATATATTCGAATATATTGTCATTGTTTTGCTGAGCACATTTAAAGGCACTATGTTCAGATAGAGCAGAGAAGAAAAACAAAATCAGTTCCACCTTCAATTTGGTTCATGTTTAGAAATCGTCCAAACGGTTCCCAGCACAGGAGAGGCCAAATTGTTTAAGAATCCTATGCTGATGAAGACTCAACATCACTGAACATGTCATCCGCAGGAGGCAGTCCATCTAGCGCCTCCAGTATGATATCACGCGAGCAGAGGTGGTCATAACGAGTACCCACGGCAGCCATCAGGGATGAATGTGATGCCTGTGTGCCTGAGACTGATGTTTGCACATCCATGATGGAGCCGATCTCTGTTCCAAGAGGAGCTGAAGCATCCTGAGGAGGCTCTAGGAACGCCATCATCAACATGTGAATACTCTTGTGGAATCTGTGCACATGGGCCCGTAAAGGCGCCAGGAGCATGTCTATTTCCAGCAGCGCAACAGATGGAAGTGTCAGACGGAGGTCCAACATGCGTCCGAATCCACAAAAGAGGTAACAGAATACTGGCAGAATGCAGTCAAGCCAGGCCGGTCTGAAAGAAAAAAACCAATGCTCAATCAGCTCTTGAAGCAGAGGGATACCAGGAAGAACACCAATCGCTCACAACAACGTTGCTCCAGTAGTGTTCACTCCATGTCTCGAGTGATGTTGACATCCATTGACTTAAATGTGTATGGCAACTCCCAGGTTTCCCGTACGTACCCTTCACCCTATGCTTCATACCTGCCCACAGGGTAATATTTCGGGCAGTACTGTAATTAGATTGTTGTGATTGGCAGTGTGATATAGCCATGGATTAACCATTCTGTAGACGGTGGCTCTATTACAGTAAAAGATAACTTCTCTAGTTTTTTGTAATGAGCAGCATGGTGTACTTTGCATCGCTACGACCACGGTCAATTGTCTGTTGGTCAGATTATAAGCAGAACACGAATTTGTATCTTTAATGAATCACCATGGAACGTGGCCAGAAAGCAATGATTTGGGCATCCAGCTTAAAAGCATAATTGCGTGTAACTTGAACTGTCCATGTTGTAGAATAGACAGATATTGTTCCAAAATGTCGATAGCCGAGTACACAATGTTGCATAGTAAATAAATACGAGACAAGAGTGTGGTCATTCCATTGCCTACCACAGCTAAGGCCTTTTCTAGGTCAATTCTATAGATTTAACGTTGTCTCTCTGCAGCTTCCTCTTTGGAGACTTTCGAAACCTCATTATAGATGGTGTATAAGAAGCGATTCCAATGTGGTTTCTTAGGACCAAATAGGAAATCCCTAAGGTCCATTTTGTCTGACAGAAGGGGCAATTGTTGTTTCCGCTCTGATAGTGTTGCATGTCTTTCTTCAGCCAATCTAGGCACAACTTTCAGACACTTATAGGAAGTCACTACCCATGGGTTGTCTGTGTGTACATACCATGGGTCGGCCCTGCGGATACTAAACCCTTCGGTGGTACCCTTAAATCTTGAAGTACACATATTTGTGTCTACAGGACAAACCAAAAAACCCTTCCAATCGGGAGAGGATTAATTGTATGTATCATGTGTCCCTTTACTTGTTAGTATGTTCTTTGAAATACCCTAATAGGTGTGGGTGAAGGGATGTCAGTGTTTTCAGTTTTTCAATTTTTGCAAACCCATAACGGGTAGTCTGTTGCACTGTTTTGTTCAGGAAAATCATCTGTGAAGGTATGAGGCAGGCTCTAAATACTCAGTTCCCTGAACCAGTCACTCTCTTGTCCCAGACGGATTTGGTATCTATGGTGTTTCTCCAGTAGTCGAAACCCTATAGAGACAGTTGAAAGATAAAAGGTGCTGAATATATCATTGTATTAGTATCTGCAAGTTTGTAATAAAATGATTTTAGGTCTGAAGTATAGAACCATGAGAAGTTTGCAAATTTCTGTGCAAATATGGCAGACTTACCCTTTGGTGGTGTCAGGCAATGTTCACATTGATGGTAAATTTTAGTAGTGTGTGGTACACTTACTCTATGCAAAAAATGATGACCATAATGATGGTAACAAAAAATCGTATTGTAATCAGTTGTATCTTCATACCATTCCCCGTAGGAAAATGCACCAGACGTTTCTAAATCTATGAGCATAGTGTTCTCAGTCTCAATATCCCAATCATCAGAGAGTGTACCGTGGGTAATGAAATCATTTAAGGAAATTATGAACAAATGTGGGATTTTCAAATGTTTAGTAGGACCAAATACATCATATGAAACGTTATTCCAAACTATTCCTTCAGGTATGGGAATTGCTGTAATGTTCACCATGGACGAGTCTCTTTGTTCACAATGAGATGACGTATGTGGTTTCAGGACCAAGTTCACAGATTGCACTGCAGAGCTTCCTGGGAGATAATTGTTGTTCAGAAGTAGAAAAAAGACAGTCACTGTGCCAATCCAAATGGACAGGTATACTACCACTATAGCAAAAGATAGCATTGTAGAAGTTTCTCTTTCTTAGAAATTGATGGTGTTTGATCAGGTTCACTTGAATATGAAGAGAAATCATCGAAGTTGATTAACTAGCCGGAAGCAGTTTGATCTATCTTTGGTAGCTCCACAGGTTTTGTACAACTGGCAGCTGTGTCATTTGAAGGCACATTAATGAAGACATCATTCTTCGGCCGACGTGCAACTTGAATTGTAGTTTCTTCTTGATGTTTCAAAATTTCAACTGATGTGATTTGTACTCCATTATTCGTTACTCCTTCACATTGTGCAGTGGAGTCCTGAAAGGTTATCAGTCTTTCCATCTGAGCTTCCCGTATAGTAGCAAGAGGAGATCTGAGGCTACTGAGGACCCCAAGTGGCCTACTGTTGAGAACCGACCACAATATGTGGTTTGATCAGATCAATAGAGACTAATCTTTCTTTTTATATGCCGACAAGAGGTGGAAGAAGTACTGTTCTTGTTCCCACTACCGAATGGACAGGTACAGGTGATCTGTAAGAAGCACTAAACTCTCTTCTGTCCACAATCTTTTCCCTAACTAGGTCCCCAATCTGTGGGACCCAGGAAGGTCTTGCCGGAACTGGTTTCACTTCCCCAGTGGCAGTGCGTTTGACTTGCATGTGACTTTGTAACGCTCGGGATTCATTGAGTTCCTGTAAAACAGCCAAACAGTCATTCAGTTCAAATGGTTTTGCAGCCGCCATTGTCCTGGCACAATCAACATCAGGTACCCACATTCTTGTGCCAAACAGGATTTCATAAGGTATTCGGCCTCCCACAGATTTTCTTGGCATATTTTTTAGTGCCCTCTGGATCCCATTTAGGTGATTAACACAACTACCCCCCAAATACTCTAGTTGTTAGGGATTGCTATAGGTCCCAGTTTTTCCCCTCCACCACCAAATTTCCTCTGGATGGTAGGGAGAGGAGTACTGCAAGGCCATGCCCATACTTTCCATGGCTTACTTGTAAGCCCTTGAGCTAAAAGCAGGGCCACGGTTGGAATGTGACGTGCCAAATGCGTATGTCCAGATTAAGACTCGCAAATCCTTTTTAACAGTTCAAGCGTCAGCCGAGCACCGAGGCCAAATACATTGGAATTTAGAGCATAAATCCACTGCCACCAAGATGTACTGTAAGACCCATTTGAATTTAAGGGGCTGCAGGGGTCCAAATAGACCCGTGCGATAATCCTGTCTGAATTCAGTAGTGGTGTTTGTGTTGGCCTGTGAATGGTGGAACACTTCTTTTGCTGGCAAATATCACACTTCAGGACATAGTTCTTTGTTTTGTCTGCCCCTACCGCTAGTAACACTGCCTCAATAATGAAATTGTTGCAGGGACTCCTGTGCGTGCTGAGCCCAGACCCTCATGTGCAGCTAGAATTAAACCTAATCTGCGATCTTTGTTCAGTATTACTCTATCCCCCACTCCTGAAATTTCAATCAATCAGGGGGTGTGTAAAGCGCTCTACTCACCCATGAGAGTCTCAAGGTGCTGGGGGGGGGGGGGGGGGCAGCACCAGATCAGTCGAAGAGCCAAGTCTTGAGGTCCTTCCTGAACATGTGCAGGGTCAGGGAGTGTATTTGAGCATACAGTGTGTTATGTGCATGCAACTTTGGGGAGTACTTGAGTGGAAAGCATTTTGGCAGTACTGCGGAGCCTTTCTTTGGGGGATTGATAGCTACTAGTATATCTCCATCCATTCTCGTATGTAAACGAGTGATTGAGGCAACAGCAGCAGTTTGCACTGTTGCTTTGGGGGCTTCATCATCCCCGGAATAACCTTCAATGTGTATGCCAATACGCTGATGTCTCAAGGTGTGAATAACTTGAGCCCATGCCAGGCATGCTTTCAGCTTTGCCACTTGTTCCCATAACAATTTATGTTTTATTGTGCCACCCCTGGCATCTTTAAACTCATTCTGGCCCCAGTAGTTAGGATATGCATTGAAAGTGTGTACACAGTAAAATGAATCGTACACAATCAGTGTGCGGAATTCCTGACCCGATACTGTAGTGCTAGTATCAGGGCCTTCAGTTCTGCCAGCTGCACTGGACAATCTCCTAGAGATTGCATAGTTATATTGCTGGGATAAAATTTACCATCCCGCATACGACCTTTCACCATAGCACACAAAGTGCTATAGTGCTGTTTACTTCCTATGGCGGGCTGAGCAGATCCATCAGTGTAAATGATATATTCATACTGATAAATAAGCAAGATTTCATTCAGGTGAGGGTATTTTTGTTCGTGCTGCAGAAATACTTGAGTTCTCAGTGTAGGATCTTATTTATATCTGTTGCAGTGAGAGTATTAGCCCATTGCATCCATTGTGAATGCAGTGCCTTCACATTTGGAATGCTGGCTTTCGTTACTGCTTCTAAAGTTGTATTGGGGTAACAATCATGGTGTATTCCCCCTGTCCTAGTGCTCTTTCTCTCCCTACTGCAATCTGTACTGCATCCGTATATTTTCTGTTGCTGAAAACCGATTTTCAGCATTCATGTACATAATGAAATTTGTACGCGATTGGAACTGTCTCACCTTCATTGAACGTGATGTAAGTATACCCTTATAACCCTGGGACTACATGTATTATCAGGTTGTGGACGTTTACTCGTGTATGCAAGTGTTTTGAAGCTAACATGTCAGCCTGAACTGAACGTAGGGTGTCTGTATGTTTTGAGTCCACTTGTTTAATGTGAAATCTGTTCTGATTAGGTCTTAGAAAGCTTTTACTCTTTCTGCGTAGTCTTGAATGTATGTTCTGCTGAAACTGAGAAATCCTAAAATGTATTGTAAACCATTTTGAGTCTTTTTATAGGCTAGATTAGCGTGCATTTGTTTAAAAAAATTGCAGCCACGCTTTTGCCTTCACTTGACAACTCATATCCCAAAAATAGAATGCTGAGATGGACAGTTTTTGATTTTTTAAGTTAAATTTGTTGCCCAAATTGGCAACATCAACAAATATGTTGTTCACCCTGCATAAATGTTCAAGTAATTCATCGTCCATCAGATAAATATCTTCTACATAAGACAGTGCCTCTTCATTGCAGGTTTGTAATGACTCTGACACTCTTGCAGAGAAACATCCAGGGCTGCACTGATAGCCTTGGGGCAGGCGACAAAACTGACCCTGAGGACAGAAAATCCTGTCAAATATCTGCTTTCAGGGGCTATATTTTGGCAGAAGACTCCAATCAAGATCTCTAGTGTTGTTTTTTAATTCTTCCACACAATCTTTTTCTTTTTCATTAATGCAGCACTCAGTGCTTTCTGAACTGCAAATGTTTTTGTGCATGTGTTCAAGTGTCTATAATCTAAAACGAAACGATATGTGTTGTCAGGTTACATTACGGTAAACAAAGGTTGTTCATTGTTTAGGTGCATGTTTCAATCACACCTTGGTATTCAAATTGAACTAAGATTTCTTTGATCTGTTGCTTCGCTTAATTTTTAATAGGGTACTGTTTCTGTGGAGTTGGAGTAGTTTTTAATGGAATCTCATGGTGTTTGGACTTCACGTCTCACCCTACATGGTTGTGGTATAATGCCGGGGTTAGCACTTGCGCCTACTCCCAAGCGTATGAGTGCTTTAAGGAAACAGGAACGAGGTCAAAAAAAGCAGGCAAAATGACGCTTTCACCTTTTGGGCATTCCATTATATATTCAGGCGGCTAATCTATTTCTGCTAACAGGTTGTCATATCCAAATGTAAAATTTTCCCAAAAGAGACCTTTAATTTTTCATGAGCTGTCCCCCTCTATTTGGAGATTCATTTTGTGTAGACACTCACTCTTGTTTCAGGTGTTTCCACTGTGATGTATTCATTCAATACTGCTGCCACAAGAAATTCCTTCAGGTTCAGGTCCTGGTGAGCTATTGTTACCTCTTCCGCGCTGTCTAGCATCGTCAGAGCCCTTTCCCCGCTCAGAAGCTGAGTCCTCAGTAACCTAGGCATTTCTAATTTTTAAGACGGCTACTTTCTTCTTTTTGAATTGAGTCTTTGTTTAATGTTGCTCTTCCTGTTTGATAATGACATGTGAATTGTGATGTGTTTCTCTTTTTCCCTTTGGTCGATCTTCAATGTTTTGTTCTGACCATCCTCGCCTCTCTGAGTTTTTTGATTAACCCTGAAAGTAATGAAAGAAATGTGTATCAATATCCTGATACCTGTCAGGTTTCCAAATGTTATCACGATTCCTATGGTTATACCTCTTTTCAGAGGAATCCCGTTGGGGAGACCCACTACTTGATCATGCAGTGTTTCTTTTGGATAGATTTTTCTTGTTTTCCCATTTCTTTTTAGAAGAAATGGGTGCTTGCTTTGAGTTATCCTTATCAGAATTAATCACCTCATGTGGTTTGCCTGGTTTGGCTCCCAAACTATCTCGACCTAGCAAAGCATAGGGTTCCTTGATAATGTTTGATAATGCACACTCCTGATTTACAGGAGCTGTTTCCCTTGAGTGTTAGCGTATATCCACAGCTGCTGCTTCCCCCCTGATGTTGCTTAGCATTATTCCCAAGACTTGGTCAAAATTACTCATCAGTTTCATCCCCATGTCCAGGGAAGGTCCTGCCCCGCATTCATTCTGTATCTGTTTAAATACTTCAAGAATAACTGATATGGTTGGGTTACCATGTATTCTAATGTATAGTGCAGCAAATGTTGTTCCCCATGTGGTACAATCCTCAATTGAAGGAACCATTCCCATAGGCAAGCAAATTGTTAACATTCTGTGTTTTAACTGTTGACCCTTATGGGAAATACTGCTTCCATCTGTGCTTTTTTTGAGCAATGCAGAATGGTATCTGATCCCTTTTTGATGGGAACACACCCATTATTACTTTTAGAGCCTGTGGACCAATTATTAGTGTGTGTTGGGTCTGGACAGTTCCAGGTGGAACAGATCTTGCAGGTTGTAATGTGAGTGTTCGCATGATGAACTGGATAATGTGCCTGTATAGCCTGACTACTTCTTTGGAAACTGTGTGTCTATATCAGGATGTGCAGTGTAAGTCGCTAATTCCAGCCATGTGACTCTTCCTATGCTGAGTGGACTGAGTCTTACGACCAAAGTTGTGTGATTTAGGGCGCCTTTAAACCAGTTTTTATGTTGCTGGTAATTTAACGGGACGTCTTTGTCCATGTATTGGATGTATTCATCTGGTCGTTCCACTTCAATGTTTTCATGAAATAAATGTGTCTGTGGATCTGCAGGTTGGAATTTTACCCAAGAATAGAATACCTCTGATCCAAACACCTTGTGTGCCTCAATCACAACGGTAACATGGCTACCTATTGCAGGTAATCCATGTTCTAACAATCTCAGAGTCACTGCCTGTCTGCAGTTCTCTGTAATGTTAAGAGCGTTCAAAAATTGGTCTCCTTCTGCACTTCCACTGCTACTCATAGTTACAGTCATTTTTAAAGGAGAAGAAAGTAAAGGTTTTAGGAGGTAGGGTTTTGCACAATATGGCAACCTTTAATCCTTAAAAGCTTGTCTAAACCTTCAGCCAATACACAGGGGGTGCACCTGCTCAGCTGAGGCAGATTACCCTTCCCACTTCAGACGTCTGTGAAAAATGTAAGTAGGACTTTCAAAGAAAGCACAACTGAACTATTCGGATTTAACTGGTAATATAAGAGCCAAACCGATGTTGGTGGTGCCATGCTATGTAGTTCCTAGGATCCCCCCGGACCTGCGTGTTTTGGATGATGTAAACTGAGGACCCCACAGGATGAATCAGCCATTAGTCCAGCTAGCTCTTCGGTGCCACTACCACCCCCTGTATTCCATAGTGGTGTGTCTAGTTTCTGGCAACCACTGAACATGACAACCCAGATTCCTAAGGTATCGCTCAGTCACTCGTACTTACTTTTCTCAGAATACACATAGAATGATGATTGGACCGGTTTCAATAACTATTTATTGGTCAAGCGTCAGTCTAATGTGAAACATATTAGCTGCGACAATCAAAAAAAGGGAGCAGACAAATGTGATTGCTAGCACCAATATTGTAAATAGCAGATACATTTCTACCATAGTGCTAATAAGATTAATAAAAGGAGATTATATAAAACAATAGTATTGGCATACTCCTATGATATGTAGCCTACATAAATGTACCTAGCCTAGATATGCAGGTGAAGCATGTGTATGTAAATGTCAGGATAGATCCTAATGGAGCCAAGAATCCCCTGGGAAAGTGCTAACCCCTTACCTGACAGTTCTGGATGAAGGACTCCGACTCTGCGTTGAGAATGGCACCCCTCAAGAGATGTCAGATCTCTGCCTGTCGAAAGATCAGCCTGCAGAGTCTCCATCCAGCCTGGAAGGAATTCTCCTCTGTGTCTATAAGGAGGAATGAAGGTCTTTCATAGTAAAGTGGTCACCCAAGGTTTTCTTCCAGAATTAATATGTTTTGAAAACATTCCCTTATCCCTTGCTAATACTTTTCTAAACAAAAACACTCCTGCATAGCTAGCTGTTGGCCATGGATGAAAAAAAGAGGTTACTCATATACAGAATAAATCTGCTGTGCCTGAGGACACATTTATGTATGTCAGGTACAGGGATTAAGATAGGGTACAGAGAGCCTATTGTCGAAAAGACAGAAGTAAGCTACTGGGTAAAAGGTTGCCTGTCGTGTGGATGTGACAAAACGTATGTAATTTGGTATGTACATGATGGGACTATCCTAAAGGACATGACAGGGTCTGCACACCCCCTCTCTCTGAACCTTATTAGGCCCTGGGAAAATCTGACCATCAAAACAGGACTAATGTCATCCCTACCCCCATCTTTCTCATCCAAACCTTACTTCACAAAAAAAGGGTCTGTCAAGGATCTATCATCCCACCCATGATTTTTATCATCTACATGAAGTCATAACCAGCACTGATCAATGAATTTCACACATTTTCAATTGCCTCAGAGCTGTTGATCAATGAATGACATGGAGCTATCTCAAATTGAATGCTTCCGAAACGAAAATACTCACATGTGGTGATTGGAAAAATATGACTCACCTACCCCCTGGCCTGACTATTTGGGAACATTGTCTAAAGTTTTGAAGGAAGTAAGAAACTTCTGAGTTACAAAGCTATCAATGAATGCCCAAGATGACAAACTAGAAAGATCAAGTTTTGTTATCATAAAACCTCTGCAACACATCTTCCCCCACCTGGGATTTCTACACAAGGTCCAGGCTACTATCTCTCTTGTTCTTTATAAACTTGATTATGCCAATAGCGTTTATAATCAATAAAGCAATCAATCAACCAGGGTTTATATAGCACACCACTCACCCATTAGGGTCTCAAGGCGTTGTGGTGGGCAGTGTGCATCTCTGATGGGGTCATTCGAAGAGCCAGGTCTTTAGGTCTTTCCTGAATTGGTTCAGTGTCTGGATTCACTGGAGGTTTAGGGGGAGATCAATCCAGGTCTTGGCTATGAGGTAGGAGTAGGACCTTCCCCCTGCTCTTTTCCTTTAGAAGCATGGGACGGTGACTAGGGAGAGGTCTGATGAGTGAGGTTTCTCTTAGGGGGGTGATAAGAGAGGCGGTTTTTGCGTTACTGTGGACCGATATTGTGGAGGGCCTTCTTGGCATGCATGAGCAGTTTGAAAGTTATTCTTCTTTTGATGGAGAGCCAGTGGAGGTTGCAGAAGTGTTGGGTGATGTGGTTGTGCCGTAGAATACAAGAAGTAGTCTGGCTGCAGTGTTCTGGATGGTCTGGAGGTTAAAGAGTAGTTATTGATTGCTTTCAGCCTAGAGGGCATTGCCGTAGTCCAGTTTGCTTGTGATGAGGAGGATGTTAAAGCAAATGGAGGTAGTGAAGTTGATCTGTTGATTCATAATGAGTGATGAGTCCAGTATGATGCAGAGGTTACATGCATGGTCTGTCGGAATGGGTGGGTGTCCAAGGGCAGGAAGCCAACAGGTGCCATCCCATGGAGAGGGGGTGGAGATGAGGATTTCAGTTTTCTTTGAGTTGAGTTTAAGGCAGTTATTCTTCATGCAGGTTGCAATCGCTTCCATTCATTCTTGGTAGTTGATCCTGGTGATGTCAGGTTCCTTTTTTAGGGAAAGGATGAGTTGGGTGTCATTAGCGAAGGAGACAATGTGGAGCCCATGATTTCTGGTGATGTTTGCAAGGGGGGGCCATGTAGACGTTGAAGAGGGTGGGGCAGAGGGAAGAATGCTTGGGGTACTCTGCATCTGTTCTCTTTACTGAGAGGAAGGGCAGGAGTCTTATTCTTTGTGTGAGAGGTATCCAGGATGTTGTGGTTTAAATGAAGTAGGCTAGCTGTATGTTGATGGCCTTTTCAATGAGCTTGGCTGCAGAAGGAAGCAGCGAGATGGGCCTGAAGTTCTTGAGGGCTGTCTGGACTGTGAAGGTTTTCTTTAGGAAGGAGTTGATTTCGGTGTGCTAACAGTTGTTGGGGAATGTGTCAGTCTGGAGGGAGCATTTAATGGTTTGGCATATTTCGGGTGTGACAGCTGTGGCAGCCTTATGAAAGATGTGTGGCGAGCAGGCGTCTGAAGGTGCTCTGCAGTGAATACTCTTCTTAGTCTTTAGGGTATCATGAGTGAGGTCCAATTAAGTCAGGTCTGTTGGGTGGCATCGCTGGAGGTGAGGGTTTAGGCAGTGCAGAGGTCTTTGTCATCAAAGTTGTCACAGAGCCGTTTGATCTTGAGGTGAAAGAAGAAGCTGAGTCTGTCATAGAGTTCTTGGGAGGAAGGACATCTGTTATGTCCTGGGCGGGTGGGGCGGTCTTTCCAGGGATGACGGTTGCGATAATGGGTGTGGAGCTGACATTGGTCCAGGTCTCTGTGCGTAAGGTGACGTCGGGCTTGTGAGTGTTGAGAAGGTCCCAGATTTCTATGGGTTGTCTGAGCAGGAGGTGTACGTTGAGGAGGATGCAGTTCAGAAAGGCTTGCCTTTGGTGTGCCATTAAGTAGTGTCAGGGAGGGCGATCAATTGGGAGGCGGAAGGGAAACACTGGGGAAAGGGGCCATGGGGGCAGCAGCATTAGGGAATGCGGGAAGAGGACACAAAATGAGGCAAAAGGGAAAAGAGGCTAAGAGAAAAAAGAGGCAAAAGAGAAAAAAAGAGGCCAGGAGGTCCGAGTTCTTGCGTCACCACAGATCCTCTTTAACCCCTTCGCTACTAATGACGAGCTCAGCTCGTCATCAGCCACGGTAGTCGTGTGCGGATGACGAGCTGAGCTCGTTACGTAACGCAGCTTTCCGTAAATTGCCACACACAGCGGGAAAACCCGCCGCAGCGATGCGGTTAAGAACTATGAAAAGACTAGAACAGATTCAGATCTCTGCTGCCAGACTGCTCTTACTGACAAAGCAACAAACAAACATCTCTCCTACCTTAAAAGCACTATGTGGCGTAATGGTTCCCAGAAGGTCCACATTCAAGCTGCTTTGTTTCACCCACAAAGCAATACATTGAAAATGTTTGCTCTTCATCAGGAATAAAATGACCAAATACATTCAACAAAGGAACCTCCACTCTAGATTGGCACCTTGCCTCAAAACCCCACCATACAAGAATACAACCATAGTTTGCACATCTTTTTCTGTTGAAGCAGCCAAACATTAGAACTCTTTACCCTCGAACCTAACGTCCACAGATAACTACCTAATCTTCAGAAGACTACTCAAGAATTGTCTCTTCCCCATATGACCACCATACTCAAACATAAATATACAATATATCCCTGTGCATATAGCATTTAGTTGGATTATATGTGTGTTCTTAGATATGTGTATTCCTTTGTATAAATGTGCATAATAAATATATCTATAATATATAGATATTTGTTAGTTCTACTTATGGCTATATTATTACCATGTATATATGTCACTGCATAAATAAGTACATGTTTATCATAACTATTTAGCTACAATTGCTTCACTATTGAATTTAAAAAAATTAATTATGAAAACAAAACATTTAGCTTAAAGTACAGCAACACCTGAAAGTCTAAGTTTATTAAATTCAACTTAAATCTAGATATATTACTTTCCTTTTACATATATACCTTGCATGTATTTATGTATCTATATATAACTCCTAATTCAGCATCTCCAATGCACTACCCTATAACTCACCCAATAACTCTCTCAATATATCCTCTACCTCCACTCCCTTACTCTTTCCAACGTTCATTCTTCTACTATCATCCCCAAAACAGCCCTGTTTAGACTCTTCTTTCTTCTACCCCTCCTTGCATCATCTAAAACCTCTTTTAGTATTGAGATCTCCCAAAAACGCCTTTCTAAACCCTTCTCTCTGACTCTTAACACTCCACCTCCCCTTTACTCACCCCTAACCTAGTGTGGCTCACTGGTTAGAGGCGGCAGACCCGAGAGCAGAGGACGGCCCGGGACCAGGGTTCGATTCCCGGCGCGGCAGGTTTCTGGACGAGGTTCAGCGGACTCAATAATTCTCTCGCCTCGGTGCCCACTCTGATCAGCGATCACACTCGGCAACTCTGGGCATTAGCTTGCCTCATCTTCACTAACGGCCCCACCAGACCGCCGGGGATGCCTGGTCTCACCCTGGAGATACCCATTAAGGGACCATCTCTCAGGGAAGCCAGGAAGGGTTTCGCAGCGGTCGAAGCACCTTGGGACCCTCCGGGTAAGTAGTGCGCTATATAAATGCCTATATATTATATTATTATTCCACTGCTATGATCTCCAAATCATCACTTTCAAGAGCCTTCCCTCTTCTATACCTACACTATCTTTTTCTATCAAACTAACACACTCACATGTGCACAGATCAAATTATTTTCCATATTTCCCTATACTAATTCACCACTAATCCTATTTTTAGGTTCCAGAGTAGTGTGCTACTCTTCAGAAAGTATGTTGACACTGCATCATGGGTAACACGCACCATATAAATGCAAACCTTTTCCTCTTCTATCTTTACACTATCCATTTTCAATCCAAATAACAGACTCACGTGTCACCCATTCAAATTATTTAATATTTCCCCATACTTTTTTACCACTAATACTTTTTGGGTTTCGGAGTTTCATGCTACTTGCTAAAAAAACTCTTCCTTACCTCATCAGGGATAGCAAGCGCTATATAAATGCAAACCCTTCCCTCTTCCATCACTCCACTATACTTTTTCAATCCAAATAAACTCACAAGTCCACCGCTTGTGATAATTTCATAGTTCCTTATACTAAATCACCACTAATCCTTTTGGGTTCCCCGGAGTTGTGTACTACTCGCTGAACAGCACTTTGACACCTTTTCAATGGTAGTGGTATATATATATATATATATATATATATATATATATATATATATATATATATATATATATATATATATATATATTACCTACTGGCGGTCGCCAGTAGGTAGTTATAGTTAGGACCTAGTTACTATGGGAAATCCACAACATTCTATTGAGAATAACTTTGGCGCCGGTGGACACATCTTTGCGAATTTCTCAAAGAAGATGGCCTGCTCCGCTCCGCTGCTTCCCTGAAGGTTTGGGAGGGATTTGTCAAGTGGGGGCTGAGATAAAAGGGGAGTCCCAAAATGTGTTTTCCCCATGCTATTTTCCATAGGACGTTTAGACATGGCTACAGCTCGAACGGCTGAATGGATTTATAAGAAATTTGGTAGAAAGGTAGAGTCCGGCTCGCCGATTACGCTTTTCTTTGAATGGTGTAAATCTGTTCAGTAGTTGCTGAGAAAATTAACTTTGAAAAAATTTATATTGGGCTACATTGGGCTATATATATGTTAGAGCCCAAATGTAGCCCAATGTAGCCCAAAGATGGACACCAGAGACAAAAAAAAACAAATGTAGCCCAAATATCAGCAGGATGTAGCCGAACTATAGCCCAATGACAGAATGTCCCAGAGTGTTCTAAAGAACAACTAGAGTGCTAACAGTCTTACTTATGACAAAAGTATGGCACACCTGAAGTCATCTTGATTGGAATAAAGTGTTAACACTTAAAACATTTAATTTGCAAAGGAACAAAATGAGGGGGTTCATTTTGCCATAGAAATTGTGATTAGTGCTGAAGAAAGAAAAATTAGGGCACATTTGGAGTGACTTCTCAAATCCTCTTATATTTCATTAAAAAAATTCTGATATGCATTATTATTACTGTGAACACCTCTGTATTTCATGCCTCTTTATTTCTCTTACCATAAATATTTCTATGCTGTTCCCCTTCCCCCATTTTTCCCTTTCTTCCCTCTTTCTTTCTCTCTTCCTTCCCCACAAAATGAAAAGTTATAAAAGCATTGTTTCTTTGAATAGTGTGTTCCCCTTTTGGGGCCTTTCTTGTTTATTGGCACATTATTCTCCACAATTATTTTAATTCCTATTGCTCTTTATTTGTGCTATTATACTGATGTTTTACATTGTTTTCTTCAACTCAATAAAGCTTTTCAAACTAAAAAAAAAAAAAAATCTGATATGCAGTGTCCCAAGATGGCCACCAGAGACAAAAGAGCCCAAATGTAGCCCAAATATCAGCCAGATGTAGCCCAACTATAGCCCAATGACAGTAGTTAGGACCTAGTTTCCATAGGAAATCCGCAACATTCTATTGAGAATAACTTTGGCGCCCGTGGACAAATCTTTGCGAATTTCTCAAAGAAGATGGCCTGCTTCGCTCCGCTCCTTCCCTGAAAGTTTGGGGGGGATTCGTCAAGTGGGGGCTGAGATAAAAGGGGGTCCCAAAACGTGTTTTCCTCATGTTATTTTCCATAGGATGTTTAGACACGGCTACAGCTCGAACGGCTGAATGGATTTATAAGAAATTTGGTAGAAATTTAGAGTCCGGCTCGCAGATTACACTTTTCTTTGAATGGTGTAAATCTGTTCAGTAGTTGCTGAGAAAATTAACTTTGAAAAAATATATATTGGGCTACATTGGGCTATATATATGTTAGAGCCCAAATGTAGCCCAATGTAGCCCAATGTAGCCCAAAGATGGCCACCAGAGACAAAAAAAAACAAATGTAGCCCAAATATCAGCCAGATGTAGCCCAACTATAGCCCAATGACAGAATGTCCCAGAGTGTTCTAAAGAACAACTAGAGTGCTAACAGTCTTACTTATGACAAACGTGTGGCACACCTGAAGTCATCTTGATTGGAATAAAGTGTTAACACTTAAAACATTTAATTTGCAAAGGAACAAAATGAGGGGGTTCATTTTGCCATAGAAATTATGATTAGTGCTGAAGAAAGAAAAATTAGGGCACATATTGAGTGACTTTTCAAATCCTCTTATATTTCATGAAAAAAAATTCTGATATGCAGTCTCCCAAGATGGCCACCAGAGACGAAAGAGCCCAAATATCAGCCAGATGTAGCCCAACTATAGCCCAATGACAGAATGTACCAGAGTGTTCTAAAAAACAACTAGAACGCTAACAGTCTTACTTATGACAAAAGTATGGCACACCTGAAGTCATATTGATTGGAATAAAGTGGTAACACTTAATACATTTAATTTGATAAGGAACAAATGGAGGGGTTTCATTTTGCCATAGAAATTCTATATATATATATATATATAAATATATATATATATATATATATATATATATATATATATATATATATATATATATATATATATATATATATATATATATATATATCAGTAGTGGAAATGTGATGCAGTGCGCGCAACGAAATTCGTTTTATGTATTTAAATGTTTACTTACCTGTAAAACTCCGTAATCCATACATTATTTCCCCCCACCCTGCCCCTCCTCCTGCCCACGTCACCGCCCTATAGAAACACCTACTGCCGACCGCTACTGATATATATATATATATATATATTCACTGAAAAAACCATAGGTTTTAAACACGTTATAGTTAGGAAGTAGCATTTAAAAAACCTATGAAATTCACTGAAAAAAACATAGGTTTTAAACCCGTTATAGTTAGGAAGTAGCATTCAAAAAACCTATGAAATTCACTGAAAAAAACAAATGTTTTACACACGTTATATTATTATATCACTCATGACATGGTCAGTGACATCACTCACTGATGATATCTGAATTAACATCACTGATGAAATCACTGATGACATCATCCTTGTAAAAGAGTGGTAGACCTCCTCTCAGCGTAATATAACCTTTGATACACATATTTAAAAATAGAAGCTAAAATGTTCAAAGCATGAGTGATGTAATATGTGACGTCATCAGCAGTGCATTGCGGGCGCGCGAGTTATAGTTAGCTGAAGTAACTATAACGGGGGAATTTCATTGGTTTTATATGAGTAAAATGTGACGTCATCAGCAGTGCATTGCGGGCGCGCGAGTTATAGTTAGCTGAAGTAACTATAACGGGGGAATTTCATTGGTTTTATATGAGTAAAATGTCCAGTTAACTATAACATGTGTCAAACCTATGGTTTTTTCAGTGAATTTCATAGGTTTTGTAAATGCTACTTCCTAACTATAACGTGTGTAAAACCTTTGGTTTTTTCAGTGAATATATATACATATAAATATTCACTGAAAAATCCATTAATTTTACACATGTCATAGTTAGCTGGACATTTCACTCATACAAAACCGTTGAAATTCCCTCGTTATTGCTAACTATAACTCACATGCCCGCAATCCACTGCTGATGACGTCACATACTACATCACTCATGACATGGTCAGTGACAGTGACTCATGTCAGTTGAGATGTCATCAGTGGTGTCATCAGTGATGTCACTGACCAGGTCATGAGCAATGTAATATGTGACGTCATCAGCAGTGGATTGCGGGCGCGCAAGTTATAGTTAGCTGACCTAACTATAACCAGGGAATTTCAATGGTTTTGTATGAGTGAAACGTCCAGCTAACTATAACATGTGTGAAACCTATGGTTTTTTCAGTGAATTTCAAAGTTTTGTAAATGATAATTTTTAAATGTATTAATTTTTATATTTCTTTCTTTTTATACTAATTTCCTACATTTCTATTATAATTATGTATAGTTATTTTATTTTTAAGTTATATTCCTTATTCTTAATGTAAAATAATAACAAAACAAATTTTTATTCCTTATTTTTATTTACAATTTATTAAAATGAAATTCTATATTTTTCCTTTTTCATTTTTTTTTCCGGATAATCTTACCGTACGCGTACGGTGATCGCACCATCCTTTCTACAGGTAATCGTACTCTGAGCATGAGCGCCCATACGTTACAAATACGTTTTGAGATTACGTGTTGCATCAGCACTTCCACGTGACGTCACGTGCGTTTGTACGGCGTCCGTACGCGTACTCAACGAAAGTTTCGAATTGTTCAAAAAGATATATTTATGAATTTGTTATAAGGGAAGACATTATCAGAGATAATCATGAAATAGTTTTTTTTTTTACTTTTAAAAAGCGTATATTACTTTTAAAAGCAATCACGCAAATCGCTGCGGTACGTCGAATGTACTCGCAGCTTAAGAGCACCGTAAGCGCACCGTGAGCGTACGCAAAGCCATGTGACTTCAAAACAACAGATTTGATTGGTTCATAAGACTTCCTATTCCAACTGTTGAAAGACCCCACTCACTTTAATCATTTTTCTTTGACTTTCTTAGGAGAACCATCCCTTCTGTAGAGTTCCAGAACCAAACTTCACTATGGCTGCACGTATGGAGTCCACATGCAAAATATGTGACACAACTCTTTCCAGGGACGACCCCAGCAAAAAATATTCTTTCGGAACAGCGAGTATGGTGCGCCATGTGAAAAATCTGTACCCTCATAATTACGCAAGAGCTTGCACACAAAGACTGCGGGACAACCCTCATCCTTCTGTTCTGAGCACATCTTCTGCATCACCTCAAGGAAGCAGTCCACGGCCAAATTTTTGAACCTGATTTTGCGGATCTCGTCATACATTGCAAACTTTGCAATGAAATTTTATGTTATGGTGGACAATCGATTGACTTAATTATCAGGAGGAAACAGGAGCATCGTTGTTCACGTCGTAAATTTTTTTTTATTGATTTGTTCCTGTTGGACACTTTTTTGGTTGCAGTTTCCTTTTTTTTTTTTTATCTGTTAAAAAGATTACAAAAAAATACAAAACTTAAAAAAATACAAAAAAACATTTATTTTCAGAACTACCTTCACTGGTCAAAAAAAGAGCTCTATTTCTATGATAGTGTGTACAAATTTGTTCGAATGAATGTGTAGTGCATAAATGAATGCATTAATACATTAGTAGTGTATGATGAATGTGAAAGTGCAGAACTTTAAGGAAGTGCTACAGTATAAATCTATAAGGTGTTTACTTATAGTATACTGTAGTACTTCCGAAGCACTTGAATGTAACATATGTGCATAAATATGTTACAAGTCTATGCTTCCCTTTGCACTGCTGGTGAAACTGCCTGGGTGAATTTGTAAGTGTTAGGGGCAGATTTGCAACCTCCTTGTGCCTCTTTAACACCGCCATTGCATCACTTTTCTGATGCAGCGGTGGTGCAAAGATGTGCCATGGTTTGTGGTATTTACAATGTGATGTATCTGGGTGGTGCATCAAATTGTAAATCAGAAGGAGACATTCCTACAGGTGTGGGGGGGCGTTCTGTGGCAGGAGCACCTCCTAAAAGTGGCTGAGTGAAATCTACAAGATTTCACTTTGTCACTTTTGGGCTCATGCTGCGTCAAAACCCTGCACTTCCTTGAAGCAGGTGTAAGGATTGACACAGCATTCTGAGCATAGGGCCCCCTGAGCACTGCTGGAGATGCGTTGCTCTTGCAAAGCAACTCAAGCAATGCATCACCTTTACGGCACAGAGACATCACATATCTGGGCCATTTTTGCCCCATGGTGCAGCGCCTTGTAAATACGGTACAAAAGGGGGTGGTAATGGATGGAGCATCTGAACTAATCAAACACTCACACCCAGTCAAAAGATCTGGGTTTAATCCATCACCATTCTTTAGCCCACTCTGCCACCCCAGTTCAGACATGACCATATGCAAATCAGTCTGACCCTGTGCCTCTTGGGAACAGTCCAGCCCGAACTGCCAAGCCATGCCTTCTCTGGACCGGAAACAAGCTTCTAAGGACCGGTTTCTGGCATTCCAGCCATCTTCAGCCCGGCTTGCTTGAATCCAGTGGCAAAGTGAGCAAGGGACTCACGTCTGAGCATACTCTGCCACACTTATGGCGGCCAAAAGCAGTACAAAAGGGGGTGGTAATGGATGGAGCATCTGAACCAATCAAACACTCACACCCAGTCAAAAGATCTGTGTTTAATCCAATACCGTTCTTTAGCCCACTCTGCCACCCCAGTTCAGACATGGTCATATGCAAATCAGTCTGACCCTGTGCCTCTTGGAAACAGTCCAGCCCAAACTGCCAAGCCATGCCTTCCCTGGACCGGAAACAAGCTTCCGAGGACCATTTTCTGGCATTCCAGCTGTCTTCAGCCCGGCTTGCTTGAATCAAGTGGCAAAGTGAGCAAGGGACTCACGTCTGAGCATACTCTGCCACACTTATGGCGGCCAAAAGCAGTACAAAAGGGGGTGGTAATGGATGGAGCATCTGAACCAATCAAACACTCACACCCAGTCAAAAGATCTGTGTTTAATCCAATACCGTTCTTTAGCCCACTCTGCCACCCCAGTTCAGACATGGTCATATGCAAATCAGTCTGACCCTGTGCCTCTTGGAAACAGTCCAGCCCAAACTGCCAAGTCATGCCTTCCCTGGACCGGAAACAAGCTTCCGAGGACCAGTTTCTGGCATTCCAGCCGTCTTCAGCCCGGCTTTCTTGAATCCAGTGGCAAAGTGAGTAAGGGACTCACATCTGAGCATACCCTGCCACACTTATGGCGGCCAAAAGTGGTGCAAAAGGGGGTGTTAATGGACGGAGTATCTGAACCAATCAAACACTTACACCCAGTCAAAAGATCTGAGTTTAATCCATCACCGTTCTTTATCCCACTCTGCCACCCCAGTTCAGACATGGCCATATGCATATCAGTCTGACCATGTGCCTCTTGGGAACAGTCCAGCCCGAACTGCCAAGCCATGCCTTCCCTGGACTGGAAACAAGCTTCCGAGGACCCACCCCAAATAAATACGGCGCATCCATGGTGCTGGTGTCATGGTGCACAATAACTGGCATATTCCTGGGGATATGCTAGTTATTGTATATCTGCACATTAGTGTTTTAATGTAGTGAATGGATTACTACACACTTATGAATGTGTCACTACAAAACTAAAACAGCAGTGATAGAGCGTTTGGTGGAAGTGTAAGGATACAGACTGGGGAATTGAATGTATAAAAGACAAGTTTGCAGGTGCATAGAAGACTGCATTCATAGTCTATAGGGGTTTGAAGCAGTTTATGGCGAAAAGGCATATTTTAATGCATGAGTACGTAGGTAGTGAATGGATGATTACAGTTCTGCAAGGAAAGTGCCTGACTGAATTTATAACAGCTTCAGTTTTACCACAGTACATAGATAAGCACATACTCATGAATGGATCACTACAATACTGAAACAGTAGGGTCAGAGTGTTTTGGTGAAAGTGAAAGGATACAGACTGGGGAATTGAAGATATAAAGGAAAAGTTTGCAGGTGCATAGAAGACTGCAAGCTTAGTCTATAGGGGTTTAAAGCAGTCCATGGTCTAAGGTCTACTTTGCTCCATGAGTAATTGAGTACTGACTGGATGATTACAATTCTGCAAGAGAGTCTCTGGCTGAATTTATAACAGCTTCAGTTTTACCATTGTGCATAGATAAGGTCATACTGCTGAATGACTCAGTACAATAGTGAATCAGCAATCACAGAGTATTTGCTGGAAGTGTAAGGATACAGACTGGGGAATTGAAGGTATAAAAGTCATGTTTGCAGGTGCATGGAAGACTGCATGCATAGTCTATAGAAGTTTGAAACAGTCTATGGCCTAAAGCCTATTTTAATGCATGAGTACCTACGTACTGAGTGGATGATTATACATCTGCAAGGAAAGTGCCTGACAAAATTTATAACAGCATCAGTTTTAGCACAGTGTATACATAAGGACATTCTGCTGAATGGCTCAGTACAAAACTGAATCAGCAATAACAGAGTGTTTTCTGGAAGTGTAAATATACAGACTGGGAAATTGAAGGTATAAAAGACAAGTTTGCAGGTGCATGAAAGACTGCATGCATAGTGTATAGAGGTTTGAAGCAGTCTATGGCCTAAAGCCTGTTTTAATGCATGAGTACTCAGGTACTGAGTGGATGATTATAGTTCTGCAATGGAAGTGCCTGAATGTATAACGGCTTCAGTTTTACCACAGTACATAGATAAGCACATAGGCCCACATGCATCAAGCATTTTTGGAGTCGCAAACGGTGCGATTCCTTAAAATCGGCCGTTTGCGATTCAAAAAGTGCTGTTTGGCATGCATCATGCTATTTTAGAAATCGCAACTTTTTTGCGATTGCTAAAATTGCGATAGCATATAAGAAATCGCAATTTTACGATTTCTGAAATGCTATGCATCATTTCCAAAAAATGTGCGATTTTTCAAATTGGAAGTGCAAATTACAACGAAGTTCAACCTCGTGGTAATTTGCGAAATTGTTTAAAAATGCACAAAAATGCATTTTTTCAACTGTTAAGTTACAGACACATGTCCTTAGGACATGTGTGAATGTAACTTATACTGAAAAGTACATTTCATGGGTGCAGGGGGGGGTCATTTGGACCCCCCACTCCACCCTTGAAATGCATTGATGAATTGCGATTTCAAATTGCGAATTCGCATTTCCCATTCATTCCTATGGGCATTTTGGCCCATATGAATGAATGGGAATTGCGAATTTGCAATTGTAAATTCGCATTTTTTATGCGATTCGGTAAAAATAGCGATTTTTACCGAATTGCAAAAAAAATGCGAAAATATTCATGCATAGGCTTTTGCGATTTCTAAATTGCGAATCGCTATTTTTCGCAATTTAGAAATCGCAAAAGCCGATTTTGATGCATGTGGGCCATACTGCTGAATGGCTCACTACAATACTAAAACAGAAGTGTGATAGTGTTTTGTGAAAGTGTTACGATACAGACTAGGAATTAAAGGTATAAAAGAGAAGTTTGCAGGTGCATAGAAGATTGTATTCATAGTCTATAGGGGTTTAAAACAGTCCATGGCCTAAGGCCTACTTTGCTCCATGATTACTTGGCTATGGACTGGATGATTGCAGTTCAGCAAGGAGAGTGCCTGACTAAATTTATATGAGCTTCATTTTTAGCACAGTGCATAGATAAGGACATTCTGCTGAATGGCTCACTACAATACTAAAACAATAGTGACACAGTGTTCGAAGGATACAGACTAGGCAAAGAATTTTAAAAATGTATAAGTGAATCTATAAGTGCTACACTTTTATTACAGTGAATGTTTTACTACATAGTACTCAGACCATTATTATTATATATTAATAAATGTATTCTTATAACATCTCATCATTTTATTTTAACAGAGCTTCTAAAATAATTTCATCAGGTATTTCATTGATATCAATTTCCTGGTTATCAATTTCGGAATTTATATGATGAAACTTGATATCATCTAATGCTTCCACAAAATCAGCATCCAAGCTTTCGTCTAGGAAATCACAGCTGATATCTGCAGCACTAATTTCTTGTTCTTCATTCTTGCTGCCTGTTAAATGTATGTTTAGCTCTTCTATGAGACTGTTGCTAATTCCCAAAATGTCTTCCATACTGTTCTGTTATTTTTCCATAATGAATTTCTTATGTTGTAGGTCCTTGTACAAAAACATAAACACTTCATTTTATCAGTTTTCCTAATACGTAACACAAAATTAGCTTTATCAACATATTTGACCTTAAATAAATATTATACAAATACCATTGTCTATAACTTTATAAGATTATATAAGTATAATTATTTATATGAATGTTCTGTTTTAAAATTTTCTTAAATTTTCAACCTAGTCACTCCTTATCACTATAGGAAAAAAGTCAGACTGTTAATATAAAATGCAGTACTAAAAAAGTACAATGTGTCTATTCACATTACCTATTCCAAACTAGTTGATGTGTTGTAGTAAAATGCAAAGAATAGTGGTACACTCAGTATATATATTAAGTTTTTCAAATGTCTTTAAAATATACAAACCATCTTTGCACACATATGTACTCCATCCATCTCTTGTTATTTCAGCTTTGTAGAAGCACATCCCATCGACCATTTTTAACAGTTACGTATACTTACCTTAAACATAATAAAAAAAAATATATGTCATAAAATTTGCATCTGTGGAAGACAAAGAAACAAATACAGTTACAATATATATTTTACAGCACAAAATAATTTATAAAGCATTTCATTTGCCTTTTTTGCTGTTCTACAAACAGTGAGTTCAGTACTACTGTCATATAGCTATTTCGTTTCTATATACTGTGTTAAGTTAGCATGAGCTTATTAAGGGGTCGATTAGGATCGCGGACGGACTTGCGTCCGTCCGCAACCCCAGAGCAGGAGGGAACCTCCGCATGGCATGCGGACTTCCCTCCTGTGCAATTAGGATGTGACCGCCACCCTGGCGGTCACATCCTCAATTTTTAACATTGCAGCGGGTGCAGCTTCAAGCTGCACCCGCGGCAATGTTAAAAATGCACGCATTGCATTTGCATGCAGAAAGAGGCAGGCACCGCACGGTGCCTGCCGCTTTCTGCATGCAAATGCAGGGGGGTACCATAGCTACCCCCCATGTGCACCCCCCAACCCCCCTTCACCTAGGGGGCCCGCAACGGGCCCCCGCAGTGACGATCCGTATGCTTTTCCACAGCGGAAAACCCGCCGCGGAAAAGCACTTTTTAAAGCCCATCCTGATATGGCGGACGGTGTCTGAGAGACACCGTCACCATATCAGAGCTTTTCCGCTGCGGTTGTAAGCCGACCGCGGCGGAAAAGCTGCAGACGGAAACCAGGACCCACCAGCCATCCTAATGTGGAGGTGGGTCCTTGGTCAGTCCGCTGCGGTTTTTCCGCATCCTCTGGGCCGGCGGTGGCTTCCGCCGGCCCTGAGGATGCGGAAAAACCGCAATCATAATCGGCCCCAAAATGTTTAAACACCATTTTTCCTTTTTGCTTTCATGTTTTGCCCCTGTTCTGGTCTTAACCTACCTTAATTTTTGACCGTGCTTGGATCATTGGGGGGGGGGGGTGTCCTATAGCTATTTCGTTTCTATATGCTGTGTTAAGTTAGCATGAGCTTATTAAATGTTTAAACGCCATTTTTCCTTTTTGCTTCATTTTGCACACAAAACATAATTGTTGTTTTAGCTTTCAACCCAGAAGAGCTTCGTGATTTACTTGAGAAATAAAATGTTATTGCTCTGATATCAGTTTTGCTTGGTACACTGTCTGCACAGTGAGTGCTGAAGGCTCCAAGGATAACTCGACACAGTGTTGTTGTGAGGTCTGATCTTCGCACCTTCATAGACATAACACACATGCTGCTGCCAAAATCTGGCTCTAAGCGGGTTTTATATTGCTTTGCTGAAAACACACGTAACACACTTGATAGTGCTTCGCATGCAGAGAGCTGGTGTAAGATGATGTGATCCTCTGCCACTGAGATTTTGTAGTATGGGCCAGCCCTGCTAAAACCCAAATGAGACCTTCATAGATATAAAAATACTATGCTAAATGGGGAGGGTAGGAATTAGGTGTTGTTAATTCCTATTAATTTCAGCATCTTAGTATGCTGTCACCATTCGCCTTGTATGGACTATTAACTATGCTAATAACTTTGTTGCTTATAATATGTTTGCTAGTATTGTATAAGATATATAAGATACTGCGTTTGAGAACCCTGCATTAGTAAATAAATATTTCAAATATGTACGTGTCCTCATTTACTCCACGTTCTGGTTTGAAATGATTATATAGCGAAAGAGTGCTCATGTGTTCCACGATACCTGAGGTAATCTAAGTTCATGTTCTGGTTTGTCTAAGCATTGGGAGTTTGTTATGACCAATGAGACAATGTAGCTAGCTCGGTAAGGTGATTTTGGGTACTGAGGTGAGCTTTGGGCCATCCTAATTCACCGAGGTTCCAGGTCTCTAGGCACAGTTCTGTAGGAGAACGGAATTCCCGCTACACTACTCATCACATAACAGGCGAAAAAAAGTTAATCAATAAGATTATCTTAAAAATACATTCAACATTCTCAATAACAATCTAAAAAATAGAAATAAAACATGTTAAATGTTTTTTTCTTAAGACCAATTTCTTCCGTAAGTATGAGATATCCCAAACAATCTTAAAATAACAAAACACTATCATTAATTTTCATACATTGCAAATAAAGTTATTTACAAATATATGCTGAAAAAATATACAACAAATAGTCCTTAATGGTTTTACATAAATTTCCTCATGGACAAATAGTATATCTCCATTACTTAGCTTGGAAGTTCTTCAATAGTAAGCCTCAGCATCCGCCTCCCACCCTTCTGATCCAAAACCACCAACATTATTTGCAGCATCCCCCAGAGCTTATCCATCAACCTGATGCTATTCAATATCTACCTGCCACCCTCACACGAGTGGCCCACCATCACAACCTCAACATTATCTGCTAAGACGATGACACGCAACTCATCTTCTCCCTCACCAAGGAGCCACATAGCACTGAAAGACGTTGCCAACTGCATGAGGATCAACTCTCTAAATCTTAACTCAGACAAACACCTACAACGACTACAATGAATCCGAAACAACTCCATTTGACTGATCATCAATGTCCCCTGCCACAGCCACATCACCCACCACCTGAGAGTCCTACACTGGCTCCACGTTGACAAGAGGATAACCTTCAAGTTCCTCACCCTCACTTACAAAGTACTCTACAACACCAGACCAACCTACCTTAACAGCAGCAATCCTGAAAGGCAAAATTTTGTTCCTAAAATGTTGGCTTTAAAAATATTAGGTAAGAATATAGTACCTCTTTAGGCAAACGTTGTTTAAAAATTAATTGACTATCATTACAATGTATCCAATCTTTCAAACATTTTAAATAAACAGTATAATGTCCAGATGTTGTAGAAGGACCATCATGAAAAATAATTACAACAGCTACAAAAGTTCTTCCTGATACTGATGGATGAGTAGCTACAAAAATGTTCTTCCATCAGCTCTACAACGTTGCAGCATTAAAATTACATACTGTCCATATCTTTGTAAAAATAATATTGATGACATTTCTGATTTACATTGGCTACACTCCATGTTTTGAGTTGCTCCTCTAACTATATTGGTAAATGACATTGATTCACAGTCAGGTAAAGTCAAATATATGAATCTTTCAGTGTCTATGTTAGTGCTACATGTAAACAAACACTTTTCGCAGTCATTTTGCCATTTATAAGAAAGGCCAAAAAGGTTTTCAATATCTATACCTTCATCTTCCAATACAACAAGCATATACATTAGAAATTCCTGACAATCCTGCTGAATATTCTGCATAAATTGAGTAGAACCCAAACATATGTCCAAAACATTTAGAATATCAGAAACACTTTGTATTTTACTTTTAGCACTACTACATTTCTCATAAACAGAATATAACAACGAACAGAATTTTTCTTCCCAATTTTCAACAATTTGCTGTTGCAAACTTTCAAGGAAAAAACATTAACAACATTAACAACTACATTAGCATATCAGTTGACACCAGAATTATTTTCAAACTGATAACCAACATTCTCTTCAACACTGTCCTTTTTTTTTGCTTGCAATCACAACTTCAGCTTGTTTTTTTCTTTCTCTATAGCTTCACTACAGATATTCTCAAATCTTCTTTTTCTACCTACCACACACATTTCAAATGTTGAATATTGACCTAAATTGGGTGTATATTCACTTCTTAACCTATTATACTCTTTCACGCAATTTGCATCTGCACTAATCTTTGTCTCAGCAAAATCAATCAAGTACAATCCAGATAAAGTTCTCACTCGAGACAAAGCAACATATGCCATACCCTCTTTAAACACGGTACTTCCAATATTCACTAAAGCCCTATCTACACTTAAACCTTGAGATTTATGAATGGTCACCGTATATGCCAAAGAAATAGGAAACTGTTTTCTGCGTACATATAAATCTTTTACAAGCAAAAACCGAACTGTACTTCTGCAATTTCATCAAATTTGATTTTCAAAAATTCAATACCATCTCGATTTACATAATTAACGAAATCAACAATTCTACCCATTGCTCCATTTACTAAACCTTTTTCCATATTCAAATTACGTCGTAAATTTACCCTAAAGTTTACACATCCATATAAATTATTTTCAAAAGCAGCAGTTTTACTTATGGATTTCTCTAAAGAATCCAATTTCCTCTTCACATTTTCAGTCAAAATAATAGTGATTCCTTCATGTTCTATTTTATCAATAGTTCCAATTTTATAATTTCTTCATTTTCCAACTTTAAAATTTCTTCATTGAATGTGGAACATTCACACAGTGTTGGCATTAAGCAGATTACAGATTTGTTTTCTGCAATTCTCATATATTTTTTCTCAGGAACAATATTTTCATTTGGAAACAAATTGAAAAGTAATTGTCTCTGTAAAGCTTCTTTGCCATGTTCAGTCACTTTTCCAATTCTTATATCTTGAAGAATAGTTCCATAATCAGCATCATTTGCCTGTCGCATATTTGTAATAAGATCCTTATACTCAAAATATGACCAAATGTTAACATTTCCAATGCTCCCCAAGGACTTTCTGGTATCTTCATGCGCCAGTGTTTTAAACACTGTTTGTTCTTTTACAGGAGTAAGCGGTAGTAGATCTCCAAAAACGATGACCTGTTTTCCTCCAAATAATACGTCACACTCTGTTTTAAGAATTTGCTGCATTCTTAAATGCACAAAGGCAAGCATTAAGTTTGATACCATGCTTACCTAATCGATAATAAGAAGTTTCATTTTCTTCAAGACTCTTGAAACTTCACAACAAGGTTCTCCAGATAGCTTGTGGTATTCTAATTTGTTTTCATGCTTTACTGGTAGCATTAATAAACGATGTAAAGTAATTCCTTTAATAATGTGCGCTGTCAATCCAGTTGGAGCCGTGACAACACAATACAAATGCGACTCAGTGGTTTTCTGTAGAAATGTTGTGATTACTTTAATTAAAAAACTTTTGCCTGTTCCACCTTGTCCACTTTCTACATTTGGATAGGTTGAAATGATGAGCAAGAGCACTCTTTCTTTTCATGAAGTAAACCAATCTGTTCTCTCACTTGCTCAAATATTTGTTTCAGCTCAACATTTAGTTGTTCTTCCAAGTTTCCTAAGTTTGTTACATCTTCTTGAGCTTGATACATTACTGTTTCCACCTCTTCCGTAGCAGTTGCTGCTTCATTTTGAGCAATTGGTTCTCCTAGTGGATCCTGACTCAATGGAGCAGAAGTTTGACTGTCTTGAGAACTGCCTCTAGCAATCTCAGCAGCAATTGTAGCTTCTTGCTCAATTTCGTCATTCAACATTTTCACATAATTCGAAAAACCGGACATTCTTTAGTATCTTTACTTGCGTTGAACGAATTTTCATAGCTCTCAAAATCTCCAAGTAATTCCAATTCTGAACGCCACGGCTTGAACAGTTGCAAAAGAGCTAAATAGTAAAATTCCCTTTTGTCAGGAGTTTCGCAACTCAGTTTACGGTGATTAATCAAATGTCCTTTTCTTTGTTTCATCAAACATCCTTCAGAACCAATCAAGGCATGTTATTGATGTTTTCTGTAATATTTTGTTTAACAATATAGTTTTGCAGTACTTCATGGAGACACATGTTCTCAAGATGATGACTTCTATTTGGATAATATGTATCCAATATATTTGTTTTCACAATGTCTGTACTTTCTGGCTCTTTTTCAGCTAAATATTAAATTTCTTGTACAGATTTAAGTACTCGATTTCGTGTTGCAGCAAAAACTAGACTCACCCAAATGATTCTTTTAGATTTGGAGTATAGACTTGCAGATGATAAGTGATCCGAACATTCATACTCTCCAATTTCTCGATGAGATAACATCTTCAAACTGTACCTATATAATTTCTTACTTAGACTCTTCTCGTGGGAAATCTCTTCCCACATTTCCTTCAATTCTGTCTTTTCTGATTTGGTTATGTAGGATGTTACATATCGAGCAACAGCAATGGAATTGTCCGCAACGTATTGAATATCCATGTTAGCATTCCACATGGATAAAATTACTGGGTTGTAGTCATTTATGTATTTTGACTCTTCATTTCTTCTTAAGTTATAGGTATTTTTTGGAGACTTTCTTGTGATGGTATGTCGCAAAGATGACATAAAACTGTTCACTCTTCCTTTCGATATTACAGGACGTGGAAATCCAAAATGACATTTGGTGTAGAATTTGTCCTTAGATTTGTACTTTCGACGACAGTAATTCCCACAACGATGGCTTTGGAATCGTAAGACTTGTCTTAAGCCCTTATCTTCTGTTCTTTTGGGTATAGAACATGTGGCATATTCTTCAATAAAAGACAAAACAGTATCATCCGAGTCTGTTCCAAATTGGGGGGCATCCTTGATCCATATCAGCATATGTATATGAGGAGCACCTCTTGCTTGATACTCCTTTCTCCAAAAGAAATCTACAACTTCACCAAAAGGAGGATTTTTTTTACTGCAGATAAAAGGCATTATAGCTTAAAATATATGATTAAAATCCCTGCATTCATTAACAGGATCCAAAGAGCACAATTCTCCAGGTGTCTTGTATTCAACATTTTTTATATTCAAATTTGCCTCTCGAAGAAATTTAAGTAAATCATCCCAAGCGTATTCAGCTCAGCTTAGGGTAAGGAAAGATGTAGGAGTTCCTAAGGTCCTTAGCATACATTTAAGTTCTCCAGGACGGTAACAGTACACATTAGTACGATGCTGACATGCCATGAGAATAATTCGCTGAGTTTCCAAAACATTATCTTTCAACATTATCTTTCTGCTATACTTTATCCATAAATTCCTTTGCTGAAACATTTTGAAGATGTACACCTATTTTCAATATATGGTTCACTGCATAAGAAAGTCCAGACAAGTCACTCTCAAACAAAAGATAAAACAAATACGGAATACATTGTCAAAATCGTGGATCTTCTGCATACAATCTTGATGTCCGGTATTCAGATGCAGGAATCTGCATAGGTCGTTCATCATATCGTCCTCCTTTTCCTGTTGGAAACAACTGAGAGAAACAACGAGCTACCAAGCTTTTCTCCCATACACTAATGGGACTTCCCTTTGCTTCTTTCATTTGGAATAACTCCATAGTATTCCCCATTACTTCTTTGGAATGATGTGGATGAACACTGTAATGTTCTTAGATTTCTTCAGTTCTGGACACATCCTCTTTTTCAATTTGTCCAAATGGCAAGTCAATATCTTCTTCTACAGTTATCTATTTTTCTCCCACATACACATTTTTATAGTATTGATTATTTTTTACCAGATACAACATTGCCTTTTTTACTTTCCTAACATCCACTAATTCTTGCCAGATTTTCTTACTCTTAGTCGGAACCAGTAGCGGTCGGCAGTAGGTGTTTCTATAGGGCGGTGACGTGGGCAGGAGGAGGGGCAGGGTGGGGGGAAATAATGTATGGATTACGGAGTTTTACAGGTAAGTAAACATTTAAATACATAAAACGAATTTCGTTGCGCGCACTGCATCACATTTGGTGATGCAGTGTGCGCAACGAAATTCGTTTTATGTATTTAAATGTTTACTTACCTGTAAAACTCCGTAATCCATACATTATTTCCCCCCACCCTGCCCCTCCTCCTGCCCACGTCACCGCCCTATAGAAACACCTACTGCCGACCGCTACTGGTCGGAACACCATTAACTAAAATGACTAGAGGCTCATCATCAATTTCTATACCAATTGTTTCAATATTTTTCTTTAAATCTAGAGGCAAATATACAACTCTTCCCTTTAATCCTCTTTGTAAATCTATAGGAGGGCATTTCCCTATCTTAGGCTCAATACGAACAATAGCCTGAAATGGATGCACACATTGAATAAGAATAGACTCATAGGTTTTTAAATAGATCAGTTCAGAAGGAATATTTACCAAATCAAGATTATTATGCACAGCACTAGCAGGCATTTTGTTCTCGTCTAATTTGTTATAAAAATATTTACAAATACGCTGATCAGAACTCAAATCAAAACAATTCTCTACCAACAAATTAGTTGCAAATTCCTTCCACTCATTATTATTTTCCTTATCAATTTTTAAATACAGATCAACAGTCCTGGTCTGATTTTTATAATGAGTTTGTCGACAACAAATACAAGAATAATTTGGTCTTTCACCTGAAATCACCTTAAATTTTGTAAATTCTTGCTCAAAATTTTCTGTACTACAATGTTGAACATTCTCTTCCGCATTTCCTTCTATTATTGTATCAATTTCTACACTGTCTTCCTCAGGACCAAAGTAACTAACGTGAATTTCATCACAAACATTCATTACATTTGATACAGATCCACGCAAAAGAGCACTGTTCAACTTTTTTAACATTAGTGCTAGACTTTTTGCATAATACAATCTTCTGACTAATTTCCTCATTTGAGTATGATGAACTGCTAACATCCTGAAATGATGAATAACACTTCAACAAACTTTTTTAGAAAGACAAGCCAGACAATGACCTTGCAAACCAGTATTTTCTCTCACTCTGCAAGGGTCTAGTCCTTGCAACATCTTAATCTTTAGATTCTTGCTGTACACTACAAATACTACTGCAATTCCAAGTGTACACTGGAGCTTTAGGACGTCTCCCTAAAACTTCATCAGCTAACACCTCTTCTGCATTTCTAGCAACAATTTTCTCTTTCTCAATAGGACAACCATTTCTAACCTCATAAGCACGACCACTAGTGTCAACTGCATGCAACAAATCATTATTCTGAAGATAACTCTCTTCATGAAAAAAGGCTCAGAACTTGAACTATGTTTCCATTCACCCAAAAAAAATCATAAAAATGACTTCTATTAATTATTCGTCTCCACTTACTTTTGGCCTTCATTAAATGGATTGGCTTATCTAGTGATCGTATTCTATTGATTACTAAAATAAACATTTTTTTTTCAGTTTGAAAGCTTTTTCAACTATATTTTCTATATGTTTCTTCTTATAAAATGCAGTTTTTTTAACATTTCCTCACTTCCTTAAGTAAATTCGACACAACTCTATTATAAAACATTCTTTTTCTAATTTCCTGAAATTGATTCTTCCTCCTTTCACTATACACTGTTTTTTTACAAGATGATTTTCCATGGTTGTTGTCTTTTCTGTTGTTTTTCCTATTAGTTGCAGATACACTATTTCTATTTTTGACATTGTCCACACTATTCCTACTGTTTGATAAGTTCTTCAAAAAAATCTTCATTCTCTTACTAGGACTTTTTTTCTTTTTGTTCGCAAATTGTTGCTCAGGTAAATCTTGTGGATGACTTCCCTTTAAATGATAAGCTTTATTTTTGTTGTTTCTTCTTTTCACTTTTTGAAGGCATGATGAATTTCTCTCAGTGTTGATAAAAATGATCTGTTACAAAAAATATATGTAACATTATAAAAATAAATATATGAAATATACTACTCTATTACTAAATAAATACAATGTAAAATCACTAAGTATAAAAAACAACTGTGTAACTGATAACAGGAGTGCATATACACTGCATAAATCTTTCAAGAACTACATCTGGAAGAAGAATACCTTAATGAATTTATCAGTAGTTCAACTTTTCAGAACTGAATGGATTAGAATATGCTACTAAATGCATCACTAGAACAGTACAAAGGGAAACACATACTATAACAGCAGAACTGAAGGTATAAAAGACAAGTTTGTAGGTACATAGAAAACTGCATGCATATTGTATCGAGGTTTGAAGCAGTCCATGGCCTAAGGCCTACTTCAATGCATCAGTACTTGGGTACTGACTAAATAATTACAATTCTGTAAGGAAATTGCCTGACTGAATTTATAAGTGCTTCAGTGTTACTGCAGTGAATGGATTACCAGAGACTGCTAAATTTGTCACTACAGTACTACAAGACCAGCCACAAAGTTGTTGGTGGAAGTATAAGCATACAGAGTGTAGAATTACAGATATAAAGCACAAGTGTACAGATTAATAGAAGACTACAAATATACTGGATAAAGGTTTGAAATAGTCCATGGCCTAAGGCTTACTGCACTGCATCAGTACTTGAGCACTGACTAAATAAATTCAGTTGTGTAAGGAGAGTACTTTAATACATTTATAAGTGCTTGACTTTTAGTGCACTGAAAACATTATCACAGACTGGTAAATGGGTCACTATAATAGTGCAAGAACAGTCACAGAGTGTTTGATGAAAGTATAAGGATACGGAATGCAGAATTGAAGATGTGAAACACATGGATACAAAAATGCATAAACACTGGATAAAGGATTCAAGGACTTCATCTGCTAAGGCCTACTTCGCTGGATCAATACTTGAGTAATGACTAAAAGATTTCACTTCTGTAAGGAGAGTGCCTGACTAAATTTATAAGTGCTTCAGTGTATGAGGACAGACGAGGAGTATGAGGAAAGAGGGAAAAATATGAAAAGAGAGGAGTGACAATGAGGAAATAGAGAGGAGTATAAGGACACAGGGGTGTGTATAAGGAGAGAGGGATGTGTATAAGGAAAGAGGGTGGAGTATCAGAAGATGGGGGGTATGATGAGAGGACGGAGTATGAGCAAAGGGGGACAAATGAGGAGAGAGGGTGGAGTAACAGTAAAGAGGGGGAAGTATGAGGACAGGGGTGAGTATGAGGAGAAATAGAGGAGAATGAAGAGACAGGGGGAATATCAGGACAGAAGGGGAGTATAAGGAGAGAAAAGCAGAGTGTGAGGAGAGACAGAAGAGTATGTGGAAGCAGGGGCGAGTATGAGAACAAAGGAGAGAACAAGTATGAGAACAAAGGAAAAGTACAAGGAAAGACGGAGAACAATGAGGAAAAAAGAAAAACATAAGGAAAGAAGGGGTGATTGAGGAGAGAGGGGAATATGAGGAGAAGGGGGAGTATGAGGAGAGAGGGAGGAGTAAGATGAGAGACGGGGAAAAAAGAGCAGGGAGTATGATTAGAGATAAGGGACTATCAGTAAATAGGAAGGAATATAAGGACAAAAGGGGAAGTGTGAGAAGAGTGGGGGTAGTATGAGGAGAGAGAAGAGAAGTATGAAGACAGAGGGACATGTATGTGTAAAGAGGAGCGAGTATGAGGAGAAAACAAGAGTATAAGGAAATAGGGGTGTGTATTCGCATAGAGGGGAGAGTATGAGAAGAAAGGGGAAGAATGTGGAGAAAAGAGGAGTATAACAACAGAGGGGGTGTATGAGGACAGAGGGACTACTATGTGAAGAGTGGGAGGAGTATGAGAAGATGGGGGAGTATGAGGAGTGAAGGGGGTCTGAGGAGAGAGGAAGGAATATGACAAGAGGGAGAAATATGAGGAGGGAGAGAGTATGAGGAAACAGGGAGTGTAAGGTTTGAGGGGGTGTATTAGGAGACAAAAGGTACTATGAGGAGAGAGGAAGAAGTATGAGGAAATGTAGGAGTATGAGGAGTGAAGAAGGTATGAGGAGAGAGGTGGGAGTATGAGGAGAGAAGAAAGAGTATGAGGAGAGACAGAGGGAGTGTGAGGAGAGAGGGGTGGTATAAAGAAAAAGGGGTGTGTATGAGGAGAGAGGTGGAGTATAACAATAGAGAGGAGAGAATATGGAAAAAGGCGCAAATATAATTCCTTAATGTACACAGACGCAAAGCGTGATATTAGACAAAAAATATGAGACCATGCATTATACCAAAACACATTTACTACTCTAAAATAGTTAAGTGACTGCACACATTCCATGTATATAGCTACTACATTTCAGTGGACAACCCTGACTCATTTTTCAAATACATATGCAATTTACTACATTATTTTGGCCAACATTGCATCATAAAAGTGACACAATAGAACAACAAACAGGCACAACGGGCTTCTAAATCTGCCCCAGAGTATAGGCAGGGAGAGAGGGAGGAGTAAGAGGAGAGACCAGGGAGTATGAAGAGAAAGGGGAAGTATGAACAGGGAGGGGGGAAATGAGGAGACAGGAGGAATATGAGGAGAGACAGAGGAATATGAACACAGAGAGGGGGAGTATGAGGACAGAGGGGAATATAAGAAAAACAGGGTAGTATGAGGAGAGAGGGGGGAGTAAGAGGAGAGAGGGGGGAATATGAAGACTAAGCGTGAGCGCAAAATCCATTCCGCTCGCGGATTTCATGGATTTTCAGTAAATCCGCAATTCGCGAACTCCCGCGAATTTAACGAAAATCCGCGAATCCGCGAGCGGCGGATCCGGGGGGCAAAAAGTCAAGCCTTCAAGCTTGAAGTTGTAACAATTTTAGGATGGCGCCGGCAAGCTGCCAGCGCCATCCTAAAATAGTTACTAAGTTAGCTTCAGTTAGCTTCAATAGGAAGCACTAATAGATAAAATAAAGCAGGTGCTCAAGCACCTGCTTTATTTTATCTATTAGTGCTTCCTGATGAAGCTAATTTAGTAACTATTTTAGGAAGGCGCTGGCAGCTTGCCGGCGCCATCCTAAAATAGTTACAGGATGATGGATGGACAGCTCACTCAAGGGACCCCTGCGCACATCGGTGCGATTGCATAGTAACACACACATGGCCACTGGAACTAGTTGAAGCTCAAATTCAGTGACTCATTCATAAGCCCAAAAACAATCGTGAGCTTGTTCGAGGCTGGGCAGGTGTGCCTTCTTCCCAAATCTGCTGTCGAAAATCAGCTGTGATGCTGGATAGAGGCCTTTGTATCCTTGACTTTCACGAGCGCAATCCTCGTGCTGTTCCTGTGACCAGGAGCTTCTTTCTCTTCATCTGCTGCTCTGATCGGTCTCTGACCATTTATACACACAAGAGGCACTTGAACTCGTACAGAAGGCCCCCCCGTTTAAAAAAAATCTGCAAAATCCGCGAATCCGCAAATTCGCGGATTTTGCGGATACGCGAATACGCAAATAGGCAAGTTCGCGGATCGCGAATCCGCGAAATCCGCTCATGCTTAATGAAGACAGGGAATATTATAAGGACAGAGGGGAGTATGAGGAGAAAAAGGTGAGAATGAGAAAAGGGGAATTATCAGGAGAGAGTAGGGAGGATAAGGAAAGACAGCGGGAGTGTGAGGAGAGAGAGGAGAGTATGAGAAGAGAGAGAGAATATGGAAAAAGGGGCAAATATAATTCCTGAATGTACACAGACACACAGTGGTATTCTTGACAAAAAAAATTAGGCCAAGCATTTTACTAAAACACATTTACTACTGTATGCCAGTTAAGTGACTGCACACATCCATGTATATAACTACTACATTTCAGTGAACAACACTGACTCATTTTGCAAATACATATCCAATTTGCTACATTATTTTTACCAACATTGCATCAAAAAGCTGATACAAATCAACAACAAAGAGGCGCAAGGGGCTTGTAAATCTGCCCCAGATTGTGTGCAGGGAGAGAGGGAGGATTAAGAGGAGAGAGCAGGGAGTATGAACAGAAAGGGGAAGTATGAAGAGAGAGGGGAGAAAATGAAGAGAGAGGAGGAATATTAGGTAAGACTGGGTAATATGAACACAGAGAGGGGGAGTATGAGGACAGAGAAGAATATAAGAAAAGGGAGTAGTATAAGGAGAGTGGAAGGAGTAAGAGGAGAGAGGGGAGAATATTAAGACAGAGGGGAGTATAAGGACAGGGAGGAGTATGAGAAGAGAAAGTTGAGAAAGAGGAAAGAGGGGGAATATCAGGAGACAGTGGGGAGTATGATAAGAGAAAGAGGAGTATGAGAAAAGAAGAGGTAGTATGTTCAAAGAAGGACGAGCATAAGAAGAAAGGGAGACTATAAGGAGAGAAAGAATGTGGAGAAAAGACAAATATAATGGAAGAAAGAGTGTATAAGGTATGAGGAGACAGAAATAAGTATGAAGACAGGAGGGAATATGAAGAGTAGGGGAAGTATGGAAAAAGAGGGGCAAGTATGAGGAGATAAGAGGAGTATAAGGAGAGAGGAGTGTGTATGAGGAGAAAAGGGAGAGTATGAGAACAGTGGGGGAAGAATGTGAAGAAAAGGGAAGTATATGAGGATAGAAGAAGAAGTATGAGGAGATCGAGGAGTAAGCGCAGTGAAGAAGGTATGAGGAGAGAGGTGGGAGTATGAGGGGAGAAGATAGAGTATGATGAGAGAGAGAGGGAGTGTGAGGAGAGAGGGGAAGTATAAGGAGAAAGGAGTGTGTATGAGGAGAGAGGGGGAGTATGACAAGAGAGGAGATAATATGTAAAAAGGGGCAAATATAATTCCTTAATGTACACAGACGCACAGTGTGATATTATACAAAAAAATATGAGACCATGCATTTTACCAAAACACATTTACTACTTTAAAACGGGTAAGTGATAGCACACATTCCATGTATATAACTGCTACATTTCAGTGGACAACCCTGACTCATTTTGCAAATACATATGCAATTTACTAAATTATTTTTGCCAACATTACATCAAAAAAGTGACACAATAGAACAACAAACAGGCACAACGGGCTTCTAAATCTGCCCCAGAGTATAGGCAGGGAGAGAGGGAGGAGTAAGAGGAGAGACCAGGGAGTATGAAGAGAAAGGGGAAGTATGAACAGGGAGGGGGGAAATGAGGAGACAGGAGGAATATGAGGAGAGACAGAGGAATATGAACACAGAGAGGGGGAGTATGAGGACAGAGGGGAATATAAGAAAAACAGGGTAGTATGAGGAGACAGGGAGGAGTAAGAGGAGAGAGGGGGGAATATGAAGACTAAGCGTGAGCGCAAAATCCATTCCGCTCGCGGATTTCATGGATTTTCAGTAAATCCGCAATGCGCGAACTCCCGCGAATTTAACGAAAATCCGCGAGCGGCAGATCCGGGGGGCAAAAAGTCAAGCCTTCAAGCTTGAAGTTGTAACAATTTTAGGATGGCGCCGGCAAGCTGCCAGCGCCATCCTAAAATAGTTACTAAGTTAGCTTCAGTTAGCTTCAATAGGAAGCACTAATAGATAAAATAAAGCAGGTGCTCAAGCACCTGCTTTATTTTATCTATTAGTGCTTCCTGATGAAGCTAATTTAGTAACTATTTTAGGAAGGCGCTGGCAGCTTGCCGGCGCCATCCTAAAATAGTTACAGGATGATGGATGGACAGCTCACTCAAGGGACCCCTGCGAACATCGGTGCGATTGCATAGTAACACACACATGGCCACTGGAACTAGTTGAAGCTCAAATTCAGTGACTCATTCATAAGCCCAAAAACAATCGTGAGCTTGTTCGAGGCTGGGCAGGTGTGCCTTCTTCCCAAATCTGCCGTCGAAAATCAGCTGTGATGCTGGATAGAGGCCTTTGTATCCTTGACTTTCACGAGCGCAATCCTCGTGCTGTTCCTGTGACCAGGAGCTTCTTTCTCTTCATCTGCTGCTCTGATCGGTCTCTGACCATTTATACACACAAGAGGCACTTGAACTCGTACAGAAGGCCCCCCCGTTTAAAAAAAATCTGCAAAATCCGCGAATCCGCAAATTCGCGGATTTTGCGGATACGCGAATACGCAAATAGGCAAGTTCGCGGATCGCGAATCCGCGAAATCCGCTCATGCTTAATGAAGACAGGGAATATTATAAGGACAGAGGGGAGTATGAGGAGAAAAAGGTGAGAATGAGAAAAGGGGAATTATCAGGAGAGAGTAGGGAGGATAAGGAAAGACAGCGGGAGTGTGAGGAGAGAGAGGAGAGTATGAGAAGAGAGAGAGAATATGGAAAAAGGGGCAAATATAATTCCTGAATGTACACAGACACACAGTGGTATTCTTGACAAAAAAAATTAGGCCAAGCATTTTACTAAAACACATTTACTACTGTATGCCAGTTAAGTGACTGCACACATCCATGTATATAACTACTACATTTCAGTGAACAACACTGACTCATTTTGCAAATACATATCCAATTTGCTACATTATTTTTACCAACATTGCATCAAAAAGCTGATACAAATCAACAACAAAGAGGCGCAAGGGGCTTGTAAATCTGCCCCAGAGTGTGTGCAGGGAGAGAGGGAGGATTAAGAGGAGAGAGCAGGGAGTATGAACAGAAAGGGGAAGTATGAAGAGAGAGGGGAGAAAATGAAGAGAGAGGAGGAATATTAGGAAAGACTGGGTAATATGAACACAGAGAGGGGGAGTATGAGGACAGAGAAGAATATAAGAAAAGGGAGTAGTATAAGGAGAGTGGAAGGAGTAAGAGGAGAGAGGGGAGAATATTAAGACAGAGGGGAGTATAAGGACAGGGAGGAGTATGAGAAGAGAAAGTTGAGAAAGAGGAAAGAGGGGGAATATCAGGAGACAGTGGGGAGTATGATAAGAGAAAGAGGAGTATGAGAAAAGAAGAGGTAGTATGTTCAAAGAAGGACGAGCATAAGAAGAAAGGGAGACTATAAGGAGAGAAAGAATGTGGAGAAAAGACAAATATAATGGAAGAAAGAGTGTATAAGGAGAGAGGGGGTAGTATGAGGAGACAGAAAGAAGTATGAAGACAGGAGGGAATATGAAGAGTAGGGGAAGTATGGAAAAAGAGGGGCAAGTATGAGGAGATAAGAGGAGTATAAGGAGAGAGGAGTGTGTATGAGGAGAAAAGGGAGAGTATGAGAACAGTGGGGGAAGAATGTGAAGAAAAGGGAAGTATATGAGGATAGAAGAAGAAGTATGAGGAGATGGAGGAGTAAGCGCAGTGAAGAAGGTATGAGGAGAGAGGTGGGAGTATGAGGGGAGAAGATAGAGTATGATGAGAGAGAGAGGGAGTGTGAGGAGAGAGGGGAAGTATAAGGAGAAAGGGGTGTGTATGAGGAGAGAGGGGGAGTATGACAAGAGAGGAGATAATATGTAAAAAGGGGCAAATATAATTCCTTAATGTACACAGACGCACAGTGTGATATTATACAAAAAAATATGAGACCATGCATTTTACCAAAACACATTTACTACTTTAAAACGGGTAAGTGATAGCACACATTCCATGTATATAACTGCTACATTTCAGTGGACAACCCTGACTCATTTTGCAAATACATATGCAATTTACTAAATTATTTTTGCCAACATTACATCAAAAAAGTGACACAATAGAACAACAAAGATGTGCAAGGGGCTTCTAAATCTACCCCAGAGTGTATACAGGGAGAGAGGGAGTAGTAAGAGGAGAGAGCAGGGAGTATGAAGAGAAAGGGTAAGTATGAAGAGAGAGGGGGAGAAATGAGGAGAGAGGAGGAATATGAGGAGAGAAGGGGGAATATGAACATAGAGAGGAGGAATATGAGAACAGATGGGAATATAAGAAAAAGGGGGTAGTATGAGGAGTCAGGAAGGAGTAAGAGGAGAGAGGGGAAAATATGAAGACAGGGGGAGTATAAGGACAGGGGGGAGTATGAGGAGAGAAAGGTGAGAATGAGAAAAGAGGGGACATATCAAGAGAGTGTGGGGAGTATAAGGAAAGAGAGGGGAAGTGTGAGGATAGACAGTGGAGTATGAGAAGAGAGAGAGAATATGTAAAAAGGGGCAAATGAGACCAAGCATTTTACTAAAACACATTTGCTACTCTAAAACAGTTACGTGACTGCACACATTACATGTATATAACTACTATATTTCAGTGGACAACACTGACTCATTTTGCAAATACATATGCAACTTACTGCATTATTTTTGCCAACATTACATCAAAAACGTTACACAATACAACAACAAAAAGGCACAAGGGCTTGTAAATCTGCTCAAAAGTGTATTCAGCAGTGTATGTATACCAAAAAAGGGCACCTTTTCCCTCTCAATTTACACAAATATACACACGTTAATAACAAATCAAATTCCTTCACACATTAATTCAAAACCAAACACACATTTCTATTGGTTGAACATCTGAACACTTTCCAACTGACATAAATTTGCACCCTACTCCCAACAGATAATGCAAAAGTCAACTGTTCACAGAGGTCAAAAGTTCAGCACACTGTAAAACACTCCTCCTCAACAAGTTTAGACTCTCCATAGGTACATACTTAACACTACCAATAAAGAGAAACACTCCTATTAGAACCAACAAACATCTAAACACATAATCTCTATAAAATATATTTTTTAAATTTCTTGCTTAGGTACTCTTTCGGGACGACTTACAAACTTAGCACTCTGCGTCGTACATACGTGCATGGTATGCGTACAATAAATCTATCATAATAAAAATAGCCTCTATGACTAATTAATATAATCCCCGGGGACCCCATCCCCCGGGGCTAAAATACAACATTGGGGACCGTGGGAGGAGCGCCAATGCCCCCATGGTCCCACCCGGCTCCCCGCATCCTTCAGGAGCCGGCATAGCTTTTCCTCAGAGAGAGCAGCTTACATGATGCTCTCCCTAACGAAAATCAATTTGCTTTCCTATTTGAAAGAAAGAGCAGATTAACCTGCTCTCTCTTTCAAATAGGAAAGCAGTTTGCTATGGTAGGGTGGGAGCAGCGAAGCTCCGGCCCTACCATAGCAAACAGCAGAGTCCCGGGGAGCCGGCCCTGGGGGATGGCAGTCGCCAGGACCACCACAAGGCTCCAGGAGGGGAGCCATGCGGCCCCTTCCCAACATTAAAAAGCCCCGGGGGTGGTGGTCCCCGGGGATGGGGGGTCCAGCACGGACCCCTATTTTAGATATTAGAGCCCCAGGGAGGTGGCAGAGCCCAGGGCGTGTGGGGGGTTTAAGCCACCCCACACAAGTGTTTATTTGAAAAAAATTAAAATAAAAAAGAAGCCCCGAGGGGTGACGTTCCCCGGGGCTGCGGGGGGGCCATGAGCCACCCGCATACATATAGTTTATTTTGACCTTGGTGATCATTCTGAAACCCCCTAAGCAGCACTAGGGGATCAGGAATTCCTGTAGCAAAAAAACAACTTTTCCAGTCAATCTACACACTCAATCTACCCACTTATACAAAAAATAAATCACATTTATTCCCAGATTAAATCAAAATGAAACACACTTTTCTATTGCTTGAACTTTTGAACCCTTTCCAACTGATAAAACGTTTAACCGTACCCCCATTCCACATTCTGCTAGTTGCCATAGAAACACTTCAGGGATACCTAACTGAGCACACAGGTGAAAAGTTCATCATACATTGTTGCTAATCAAAACAGCAAGTGTGCTTGACTTGTCAATATACCAGCTTATCTTAAGTAATGTTCTTTTCTATCGCTTTTTGTTAACCAATAAATAATAGGCTTTTAAAAAACAGAAAATTGCGCCCTAGTTTTTTATCTAAAATGTTTTCAAACAACCAATCATTTCTTTGCTTTTTTCAAAACTCCACTTATCCACCATTTTAGAAAAAACATTTTTTCAAACTGCCATTTCATTTACAGAGACCATCTGAGTGCATCCAGACCTCTCTTCAAGAAGCTTACAGTGTGGATTGTGGGACACAGCTATATTTTCTGGAGTCAAAGTTACGCAGAAAGGATTTCACAAAGACCTAGGTTTACCAAATAGATATTAAATGGATTGAACAGAGAGGATTAAAGTGGCACCAATTGAAGCCATTGGTGAAATCCTTTTTGCATCTCCAACACCCTGACTTCATTATTGTGCACTGTGGTGGCAATGACCTAGGCACTTTGACTGGGGTAGGTCTGGACATGTTTATGAAGGATACCTTTACAGAACTGATGTCACTTTTCCCCCAAACTACCTTTGTCTATTCTAATACATCATCAATTGGTGGAGAGAGAGAGAGTAGAGATCCTTTCAATCTCCTTTCAATAATTATAAATCAATGTGGAAAGGATCACTGGTCCTGCATAACCAAGGTCTGCAGGTGGATCGGTAGGTGTCTCCCAAATAAAAGACCCTCATACACGTGTTTTTTCAGAGTTGTGTAGCGGTATATGATGTGTCCCCGCTTCTTGTAACACGTGTCCGTGCGTAATCCTTGGGTCAGTTTTTGTTTGCACCCTCCGCCAGGAGGTTGTACCATTAGTTAAAACAGTAGTGATGGTGAATAAGTGAAATAGTGCTATAAAGGGGTTCTAAAATACCCGGACAGCCAGAGGTTCAACTTTAATATTTCTGGATTCGGGTAAAAGGTTAAGGCGTGTCGCTATGGAATTATTTAGGAATTCTAGCGCACTAATCTTGTGAGGTTAAAAGTGGTCGACATGTTTCAGCCTTATCTGCCTATTGGTCAGTCGGCTTTCCTCAGGACCATAAAGTGATTAAGTGAAAAAAAGGGGAAAAGGTAAATTTGTAACCTGATTCGTTTTGTGGTAGTAGGTCACATTGTACCTGTAATGAAAGAAAAGGGAGATAGTGCAACCACATTTGTAGCGAATAAGTGGAAAAAGACACCTCAGCCATGTACAATGACATAGAGACACAGTTGAGAATTAAGAAGCATAGTATTAAAAAACATATAATTAAAAACGAGTAGTGCAATACTAAACTCAGAGTCACATTTATATTAAGCATCAACTTACTCATTCTCAAAATTCTATGCGGAATATTGTGATGTATAAATCCCAAAATAGTATTTAGGCGTCATGAGATCATTCCTTTACAGTGCCCTGATATTTAAAGCGCTATTTAATTTAATGTGCAATTCTATTGTTACATTGCCATGACGTCCAAGGCGCTAATCAATTTTACTGTGTCATCACGATTATCTTAGACATTGGTATAACTATGTAATACCTGTTCGAGTGTAGACTCTTACAATTATTTAAAAGTACATGCATTCGTTATTAGACGGTACCAAGCACTCGTTCTACATGTATTCTGAAAATTGAACATGCGCATACTGCCGCTATAGCCTCTTTAAATGCGCACTCTGGAAAGCCTATTCAGAAAAAGATTCTCTTCAAAAAGTAGGTACTTCTAACAAAAGTCTAAAACTAAGCAAAACTCAATACAGAGCGGGGTTTTCACATGCGCTTATGCGTAACTAGACCTTATAGAATGTACCTATACATTATGTAAGACTTGTCTCCTCGGTAACCATGGCATCCCCCTAACTGCCATTAAAAGAGACTATAGCGGCAGTATGCACATGTTCAGTTTTCAGAACTCGAACAGGTATTACATAGTTATACCAATGTCTAAGATAATCGTGATGACACAGTAAAATTGATTAGCGCCTTGGACGTCATGGCAATGTAACAATAGAATTGCACATTAAATTAAATAGCGCTTTCAATATCAGGGCACTGTAAAGGAATGATCTCATGACGCCTAAATACTATTTTGGGATTTATACATCACAATATTCCGCATAGAATTTTGAGAATGAGTAAGTTGAGGCTTAATATGAATGTGACTCTGAGTTTAGTATTTCACAACTCGTTTTTAATTATATGTTTTTTAATAATATGCTTCTTAATTCTCAACTGTGTCTCTATGTCATTGTACATTGCTGAAGTGTCTTTTCCCACTTATTCACTGCAAATGTGGTTGCACTATCTCCCTTTTCTTTCATTACAGGTACAATGTGACATACTACCACAAAAGGAATCAGGTTACAAATTTACCTTTTCCCCTTTTTTTCACGTAATCACTTTATGGTCCTGAGGAAAGCCGACTGACCAATAGGCAGATAAGGCTGAAACATGTTGACCACTTTTAACCTCACAAGATTAGTGCGCTAGAATTCCTAAATAATTCCAGAGCGACACGCCTTAACCTTTTACCCGAATCCAGAAATATTAAAGTTGAACCTCTGGCTGTCCGGGTATTTTAGAACCCCTTTATAGCACTATTTCACTTATTCACCATCACTACTGTTTTAACCAATGGTACAACCTCCTGGCGGAGGGTGCAAACAAAAACTGACCCAAGGATTATGCACGGACACGTGTTACAAGAAGCAGGGACACATCACATACCGCTACACGACTCTGAAAAAACACATGTATGAGGGTCTTTTATTTGGGAGACACCTACCGATCCACCTGCAGACCTTGGTTATGCAGGACCAGTGATCCTTTCCACATTGATTCATTCTAATATATGCCAAAGGCGGAATTGGAACTGGTCCAATCAATTTTGTCCACAGATTGAGAAAGCTAGAAAACATGTAAACAAACTGTTTTCTGCTTTTCTACGAGTCTATAGAATATGGTCCATTTACAACAACATGTTGCGTTTCAATATGCAAGGCATCTATAGGAGAGATGGTGTACATTTTACAGATGAAGGGAACAGAGTCTTCCTCATGAACTTTAGACTCTGCATCGGTACTTACTTGTGTAGGTTCTAAAATCTCCCAATAAACACAAGGGCTCTTTTTAGAGCCACCCAACATCTAAACACATACACTTCATAAATATCAGAAAAATATTTTTCTTTTTCTTGCTTAAGTACGCTTACGGGACGACTTACAAACTTCGCACCGTACATCGTATGTACGTGCCTGGTATACGTACGGTAAATGTACCGTAAAAAAAAACGCTATCACTAATTTTTATAATCCCTGGGGACCCCATCCTCATTCAAAAAAAAAAAAAAAAAAGCTCTGGGTGAGGGGGCCCACGGTGGCGGTCCTCGGGGCTGCGGGGAGGCCCTGAGCCCCCCGCAAACCTATTGTGAAAGCCCTGGGGGCGGTGTCTTCTCCCAGGCCGTGTGCCTCATCCGCTGTAACACTTTTCTAATATATTAATAATAATATTCTATCCATATTTATCTGAAACGTATTGCCTGGGGCACCAAACCTTGATTACATACTCCGTACTCCGCCATTTTTGTAGTTTTCCTCCGTAATTTTTATTATACCTGCCACCTACCTTCTCTGTGAGCCATGAGACTTCCTATCACATACACCACGGTGTTTGTCCTTGGCCTCCGATGGTCACACGAATACCTAAAAACTAATTTTAAGCACGTAAGCCTTAGCCATTACAACGCATGACTGTCACCACAAAGTCATTACCACGCTTATGCCTTTATCATACGTGGTAAATGCATACTAGTTGGAAAAGCATGCTTGGTAACGCCATATGCGTGCTAATGACTTCGTAGTGACGGTCACACGTGGTTATCACCGCGTTGTAATGGCTGTTTCCCCCCAGGACACTGCAGGAACCAGGTCTGGGCGTGGTAGACTCCTGGGCACCAGGCGGAGGGCCACGCATCCCCTCTCACACAATATGGAAAGCTCCGGGGGTCGTTGTTTCAGTAATTTGAAGAGAGTCATTGAGGCCCACAAACTTTTAATTTTGTAGGAGGATGGCTTTGCACGCGAAAGTGGCGCAGTGAGTTTGTAAATCTGGTACACATTGTTTTGTTTTACTTTCATTTCCTTTCTGTCTTGTAGAGCATTCACTAAATATAACTTATTGTAAAGCCAGTACTTTTCAACCCTACTCTCAAACTTCTTACCATAGTACTTAAAATTATAAATATTATTTATATTGTGGACCGTCACCCCCCCAAAAAAAGACATATATAGTTTTTTTTTATTGACTTTTATTAAAACAACAATAACTGTAAACGTAACTTAAAGATAACAATATAATAAACAACTAGAAAAATAACTTTAATAAAACAATATTATAAACAAATTGTGATGTCGACTCCAAAAGACGTACGATAGGTAATCTGCAAAACAAAAAAGAAAATTAGAGTTTAAAATTATGTACATGTGACTAAATGAGGTGAAACATTACAAGTCAAGGTAACACTACGATTTTACGTGTGCACTATACCTGGTATATTTCACTTCTGTTATAGTCCCGCATTCAAGTGGTGTGTATATGGAAGTGCCTACTGCGTTACTAACACAAAAGTGGCATAACGGAATTGTAAATACGCCGATTTATTTCTAATGCATTTAATTGGAGGCATTGTATATCTAGGCCACTGTGCTTACCTTGTATAAACACTGCGGCCATCAGAGTTCACAACTTGGATTTAACTCTGCTTCTACACGTCAAAGTATATTCAATACATTGCGGACAATGCCGTAATTGCTCCTGAAGGATGTTTGGTGAAAACAAAAGGACATTTGATTAATCACTGTGAACTGAGCTACGAAACTTCTGTCAAAAGTGAATTTAATGTGAGTTATTAATATTCTGTACCTAGACTGTTGCACCCCATTGACTCGCACAATATGGAGTTGAGAGTTTTTCTTGAAAAGTCCGACGCAGATTTACAAGCTCCTTGCGCCACTTTTCCCATGTTAAAAGTAACACAAAAGTGGCGCAATAAGCTTGTACATCTGTTCCTCAGACTTCTGTAACCCATCTGTTGTCACTGCTCACAAGTAATAATACATTTCGACACAGTCAAGCGGCTGCACACTACCCACTCTCTCCTTTCACAGACAATTTGTTGTTGTTTCGTAACCTAAATTCTTTGCTCACCTAGTGCTATAGGCATCATTAAAAGAGGGTGCTTTACGTCTCGAAGCAGGCTTCACAGTAGCCAACAGAGTTCACCACTTAAACTCAGGTAAGGTTCTATACGGCACAGTGGACACAGCAGTGTCCATAACTCTACAAAAGAAAAAAAACGATGTGAGAGATAGTAAAACAGAGAGAGAAAAAAGGACAATAAAACGTGAAAGAGACACATACGATGAGTGGGGGGCTGAAGCACCGTTAGCCTAACAGGTATTGCGCGCCTGCTGCATACTACATATTCTCTCCTTTCACAGATAACGTGTTGTTCTTTTGGAAACAAGCTTCTTTTATCCCCTTGTGCCATTGGTGCCATTCAAAGAGGGTGCACTACATGTCGAAGGAGGCTTCTCAGTCGTTGTTACAGTGGCCACGCATTATCGCAGAATAAATGAACGTAGAGCTTTGTAGGTTTCTTTTGCGGTTGTTTCGTAAATTTGTAAAACACAACCTATAAGGTAAAAAGGTAGTTACCATTGTGTGTAATTTTTTTATGAAAGGGGAGAGGAAATAAGAGAGTGACTAAAAACAATATTTGCAGCTCACCTTTCTGTCACCAGTGTTTTTCACCATGTGCCGGACATAATGCTCTACATCTAAAAGATAGTAAAAGAAAGATGTTATGATTTGTAATTGTTACCATCTTAAAGTGCAGTTAGATAACAACGCGCTTTCATACACGTTCCTTCTCACATTTATACAAACTATTTGCATAGGTAATATTCCGGACATTTCACCGATTATAACAACGTTCCTGCTATTGGGAAAAAAATGTATACATGTAAATTGATACACTATATAGGAGTGCATTTATCTAAATAGTTGCGTCGCCTTTTTGTTTCTAGTCTGCTACAACCCTTTGACTCCCTCCGCTGCATACCCAGGCCTCACTGCTCACCTTTTCGTGGAAAAGACACCTTCTGCATCATGTAGTCCCGATCTGCAAAAATGAAATCTCATATAGGGTGCCGAGTCTTGATATCTCTATGGCTAACGACATACTCGTGCTCCCATCATCATAATCGCAGGTTCTTTACCCGCTCAGTGACCAAAGAAGCCACGCATGTGGTAGTGGGCTCCCTTGTTCGGAAGTTTGGGAACCACTCTAAAATGGCATACAACACGTGCGCTCCATCTTGTTATAGGTAGGGTCACGTGTGTAGTGATGGATGCGCTGGATGGGTGTGGTGTGGGTGTATACCAAACATGAGGGAGTGTGTGTGCCGATCTGACAACTAGACCTGGAACTAAGAAATCACTACAATAGAAATCTGGTCCATGTAGTGTTGTTGTGTTTTCCTGGTAGTGTAAGCACAGTGGGCTGTACTAACATATTCAATCTCGATTAATTTACCACCACCCACCTGGTGTTTTTAAATGTTGTGAGGGGAGCCGCGCAACACATACTGTGGTGGCGAATGAATTAATCAATTAGAGATGTATAGACCTCACTATTCACCTGTGAGGATTTTCAAGCGCTGAGGGAGTATGTGGGGGGATTTGTGCAACTTTCATCATTCAAAAAGGCAGGTGTTATGGCTCTTCCTGAATGCTTTCAGTGTGGGGGTTCATCTATTACTAAGGGGGAGTTCTTTCCAGGTCTTGGCCATGATGTACGACAAGGGTGTGCCTCTTGTCTGGTTACCTCATTACAGAGGATTTCGGCCAAAGCCTGGTCAGAGGAGTGGGCCCTCCTCTGGGCCACCCATTATAAATAAAAACATTGCCCCCGGGATTTGGCCCCCCCCGGGTGCTAATTACCAAACTGGCTTTGTTTTTTTTCTTTTTCACACCATACACGTACTATAAACATATTGCGCAATTTAAAAAATAAAAGTAAAAAGAGATTTGGGCCTTAGGGTCCTTGTGAGAACCCCTGAGCAGGCCTAGGGGGTCAGGGTGTTTCTACCCTGCCTACCGAGGCACAAGATGGCTGCCAACATTTCCTGGTTTGGAGTGTTGACAAACAGTTGACAGCCAATGAGCATGCAGCTCGTGCTCGTAATGGTACGCTTGAGGGTAAACTTACCGTACGAGTACGGTACTTCGTCTATAGATATATCTTTACTTTTGATTTTCTCAGGAACTACTGTATGGATTTACACCATTTTACAAAAAGCATGCTCTGTGAACCGAACTCTACCTTTTTTGCCAAATTTGGTGTAATTCCGTTCAGCAGTTCGGGCTGTAGCCCGTCTTGAAGGTCCCTATAAGAAATTGCATGGAGAAAACACGTTTGGGAGCCCCTTTTTTCTCAGCCCCCGCTTCATGAATCACCACCAAGCTTTCAGGGAAGGAGCGGGGCGGAGCAGGCCATTTTCTTGGAGAATTTCGCAAAGATTCATTGACCAGCGCCAAAGTTATTCCAAATAGAATGTTGCAGATTTCCTATGGAAACTAGGTTCTAACTATAACTACCTACTGGCGACCATATATATATATATATATATATATATATATATATATATATATATATATATATATATATATATATATATACAATTACAATTACATCCCCAGGGGCTCTTTTTAATGAAAGGTGAGGGGGGCCATGAGTCCCCTCCTTGAGCATTATTAGGCCCTGGGAAGCTCATCCCCCTAGGACCAATTTTTTCATTAATGGAGAGAGGGGCTGCGTGACCCCCCTCCCAGTGCCCTATTAGGCTATGGGGACCCCATCCCCAGGGCATTTTATTATGAAAGTAGATGAGGACTAAGTGGGCCCCATCCCCAAGCCTTCTTAGGCCCTGGAGACCCGATCCCCTAGGGCAACAACTTAAAATAAAGGGGAGGCGGTCACGTAGTCCTCCCTTTCTAAGCCTTTTTAAGCTCTGAGGAACCCATGACCATGGCCATTTTTTGAATGAATGGGGGGGGAGGGCACCGCCCCATGCCTGATCATGTTTAGTCTCTGGGCACCTGGAGGTAAGTAATCCTTTTTGCCCTTATCAACCCAATTTTTTGACTGATACCGGTGGATACTAGGTATGGGAAATATTTTGCTCTGCGGAACTCTACAAAGTCCAGGAAAACTCTGCTGGGTTCCACAGAGTTCCACCAGGAGTATGTTAAGTTGCACTGGAGGCACTGATTTTTAGCGCCAGAAGTTTTACCTGTGCTGTGAAATCAGCGCGATCGGCACTACATGTCGCTTTTAGGGCGCTGCTGGTTTCTGCTCCTTCAGTAGGCATTCTACTCAAGCAGCAGCTTCCTCAATGCAAGCTGCAAATTTCTCAACGTGAGCAGTTGTGACCTGCCACGACTGCCGACATTAAGAAATATTTCCGGGAGGAGGTCTAGCGCTCAATTTTTTCTTGTGAGCACTCGCCAACTTAACATTGGTGAGCCTCTCGAGAGAAAAAACTATGCTCTGCGTCACTTTCCAGGATTTTTTAAAGTGGGCAAAGCTTCTTGATCTCTACCGGCGGTGCAGAATTCTTCTTTCACCCCTAGTGTTTACTGACTCTGAGAGTGTCCTGAGGTCTGCTAACCTGGCCCAGAGACAGTGCTCTGTCCTTCATAGGTATATGGTAATTGGTGTAATTCTTATTGGCAAATAACGCCTACCTGTAAGTTCATAGTACATGGTAGGTTTAGAGATTCCAGTACACTTAATGCACTTAGGTGTACACTGCTTTAGTGTCTGGTGTCATCTTAAATCAATGCCTGCCTTCAAGGCTGATTTTAAAATAAACGGTGTCCAAACAACTTTGGAATACTTCCAAAGTCTAAAACTAGCTTTGTACTACATATTGCTCACCCCAAGGGCTGACCCAGGTGCTCCTAGCGTAAGATGCCTTGTAATAAAAAGCAGGCCCAGTATAAAATATGTTTTATAAGCCCTGTTCGAAAAAACAGCCAAAGTAGTGTTTAGTGCTGCTAATCTCACAAGTTAACTTTCTTAAATGTAATAAAGTCTGACTTTTGATGGGTGTTAGGCTAGCTAGCAATTTGATTCAATGGATCACAATAAAGGTTAAAATAAAGCCAAAAACTTGCCAAGGTCAGATGTATTATAACTATTACAGGAAACAACCTGTTCTGATAGACCAGCCTATTACAATCTGAATCAATATGCTCCATGAGTAGGTGTGGAGAGTCATGGGGATGAAACAATACAGTCATTTGGTGGGAGGAGATTTTCTTCCTAGAGAAGCCAGTGATAAAAAGGGGCTGGGGAGATAAGCTAGAATTCAAAGATATGAAAATAGATGTCACAAGACCCAGGACAGCACCCCATTCCTTGATCCCCAGCCAGATTTGAGCCGCCAATTAGATTAGGAAAGGGACTGGAAGGGGAGTGCAGTGAATTTTTAGCCACACCTGTGGGTTGGATTAGCTGGACACACTCCAAATAGAAAATGTATCCATTTTGATTTTGAAGAAACGAGCATTCTAGGCCACAAATATGCCACACACTTCACAAGAACTGTTCATAGAAGAGGGAGGCAACTTCAACCCTATTGGTTGGGATACCCCAAACTCTTGCCACCTCAGAATGGTAAATAAATATGGGAGGTCTACAGGAGCCCTACAGATCGCTGCCTGGAATGTGCATTAGTCAAAGAAAAGGAGTGGAATCACTGAGCAGCAACAGGTAGAAAAGTGCCGGAAGAATCAACTTGCAGCAGACTAATCCAGCTGACCAGCTACAACTGGATTTTCCTGGACTGCCCAGGTTCATTGTGTCCCAGAACCCAAGAGGAAATCAAGAGATTTTGAACCTGTGGCTGGTGCTGCTGGACACTTTTCTACACAAAGGAACCATCAGAGAAGAACTTATGAAAGTTTGGTAGCTTTTTCCAAAGTTTTGATAAAAAGCTCCAGAAGAAGACAGGGTCTACGTCGAAAGTCAAGCCGCCATTGCTGACTCGAGAATTAGCTTGAATGCACTGGTTTGTCTCGCTGAATTCCTCGGAGCTCCTCATTATTACCACCAAGGACAAAGACTTCCAAAGCCTTCTAGGGCTCACAAAGGCATTGTGCTGCAGCAGACCACCATCCTCAAAACGAAATCCTGATCGGAGGGACCCAAGTGTTTAGAGACTAAGGGCCTCATGACAATGCTGGTTGGACCAGCCATTGTCCTGTCAGATGTGGTCTGACTGGCAAATCTCTTGCCCGAAGTGATCACATCAACCTTCTCATTATGATGTGCACGAATAGACTGAAATGCGACTGCAGCGATCCTTTGCAACTCTGACAGCAAATCACTACTGCGGACGCATTGGAAAGTCCCATTGGAGCCAATCATAGAGCAGAACAGAATTGATACACCCACCCAAATACGGTACGCTCCTCCAATGGGGCAGCCATGTTGGTACAACCACCTCATCAGAGCTGATAGAAAGCGAAGGAAAAAAGGCCAAAATCCACCTCCACACAGCTACGCACATCCTGTGACAACATGGATCCTGCATTACTCATCTCGTTGCTGCAGTGCTGCTCGATTACAAAGAAAACCGAAAATGTTGTGGACTCAACCGCCAGTAAGTGTCACACTGATCCCTCCACTGAGATCCCACAGCAAATTGATGGGCTGCCATAAAAAAACAGGAGTGGACAGATAGCAGCCGAGACGGCCCCAGTGAAAATTCCTCAACATTTCGGCCCTTCCCGTTGGAAGAGCCGTGATACAGCACAAATTAGGTCTGAGGCACAGAGGGAGGCGGCTACCCCACTGAGAGACCAGCGGAAGTAGGTTTGAGCACCCCCGCTTGAAGAGAAGGAACAGAGAAACAGCTAGCAGCCAGCGGGAGATCCCCTGCAGCCCCGCCGGACTCCGCGCTGGAAAACAATGGCCGACAGACTGGATTACGTCCCATCGAAGGTGAGGTGTTGACAAGCGGGGAAGTAGCTGCCATTCTCTGGGCTACAGCTGGGTTGGAGATGCTGCGGGATGGACCTTGGAGGCTCTGGAGGGGTGACCCCAGTGCCACCCTGACATCCCGAATTATGCGAATTAGCAGAGACCACCCAGCGGACTGGAGGACTGCAGAGAGACACCAGAGGGCATTGTGCACGCAGCGGAAATCTCTTTGGGGGGACCCACTTTCTGTAGCCTGAGAGAGCGAGAATATGCTGGAGGGCCCTCCAAGCAATTTTAAATCGCTGGATCGGTGGGAGACAAGAGGAGAACTGAGCAAGGCCCACCTGGCTCTTTAACCCACGAGGTGCCAGTCCCTGCAATGGCCACCAAGAAGTGAGTAATGAGTGGTGCTGTCCCTAATACCTGAGGAACAAGAGGAAGTCGGCCCATTCTTCCCAGCAAGGCGCTGTGAGTACCAGATATACGCAGAGGGGGGCCCTAGGGCCACTACTTGCGCAAAGCTGAAGAAGGTGGCTGCCTGACCGTAACATGGCCACCAGCAACTTTAGACTTTGAATGGGGCGTTCAGGCATTAACATCAGAGCAAGCTGTGGCCCCCCTCACTTCTACATATAAAAAAAGTTAGCGCTAAAAGTGGGCAATGACGTTGGTGGGAGTCCTTTTACAATGCTCCTCTAGTGAAACCACATGCTGCCTTCACCGAGGTGACTCATTGACCCAGCCTTGGTAGTCTGGGCATTCAGTCCCAGGGATATATTGGCACGTACTAGCAGCGCATAACAAAAGTTGTTGAGAGACTGAGGAACACAAGGCCAGGCCCTGAGCAGTAACCGGAGGCGGCCAGGAGCTGGTCCAGAGCAGCTTCCACCTATGCCACTGAAAAAGAACCCCAATAAAAAAATATCCAACTACTTTCCTGCAGCAGGAGCAGGGCCATTCAGTGAAGATACGTGCAACCCACGGGTGCAATAGTGCTTACCAGGGAAGACCTGCTGGCCACTTTCCGAGAATTTAAAAAGGAGCTCCGAGAAGGCATAATATCAGATATGGAGTGGACGCCTCCTTCGAAGCATTTTGTACAGAAATGTGGGAGAATGACATCCCTGCAGGCAGATTTAGACTCGGTGGGCACCAGAACGATGGACCTGGAGGCAAAAGTGCAGGAGCTGCTGGAACATGTGCAGCACCTGAAAGCAGAGTCCGCTGACATAAGGGGACTGTTGCGCACCACATTGCTCAAATGTGAGGACTTGGAGAACAGGTCCCTTCGGGATAACATTTTGGGTCTGCGGCCTGGAGGAAGACAGTGAGGGTTCAGATCTGGAGTCTTTCATGGTGAGCCTCTTTTCCTCTGTGCTGGGAGGCGATGGCCCGGACATCCAGCTGGAAAGATGTGGACCACGGCTCCCTGGAGAGAGTAGGAGACTGCAAGATGTTCTGGCAAAATTCAGCTCCTTTAAAACCAAAGAACTGGTACTACAAAAAGCTAGAAACATGGATAACGTATATTTCCAAAATGCCACATGTCTACTCTACCAAGATGTGGCTCAGGCAACACTTAACCGCAATCTGCAGTGCTGCCCGATCACCGACTACCAGAGAGAGAAAAAGGTCATGTTAGAACCGGGACCCTGGCCGGCCAAGACTCGCGTCGAGGTCAGTCAGGGATCGCCAGTTCTAGGTGTCAGGGCAAGGGAGTCACACGCCAAGGCAACCCCCACTCGCCCTCTAGGTAACGTGGCGCGAGCAGTCAAGGCTAAACTTGGAGGCGATGTAAGTTAAGTATTTGCGCATGCACCCCAGCAACAACACCCAAGGCCCACCACAAAGAAAACACTCCACACAAGGTTATATGAAAATAGCCTTTGTATTATAATAAATATACATCAGATAAAACACACATCTTGTTACACTGTGCCAACAGGCACGGGCGGAATTTACAAGGGATATTTGTACAGGACAGGGCCACTTGAACCACTGTCAAGGGTATCAACACTTTTAGCAGCAATACTTTCAGTAATAAAGCAATACCTTCAGTAATAAAGCAATACTTTCAGTAATAGCACTTTAGCAATACCTTCAGTAATAAAGCAATACTTTCAGTAATAACACTTTAGCAATACCTTCAGTAATAAAGCAATACTTTCAGTAATAGCACTTCAGCAATACCTTCAGTAATAAAGCAATACTTTCAGTAATAGCACTTTAGCAATACCTTCAGTAATAAAGCAATACTTTCAGTAATAGCACTTCAGCAATACCTTCAGTAATAAAGCAATACTTTCAGTAATAGCACTTTAGCAATACCTTCAGTAATAAAGCAATACTTTCAGTAATAGCAATACTTTCAGTAATAGCATACAACCAGTAATTACTGGTAACAGGGCCTCACTAGCACCACCTGTACTAGGGAGAAAACAACCACCTACACGTCACACTACCTGTAGGGGTGCAAAAGCAACACACATGATGTCGTAACATTCAGAGGTGTAAAAGGACAAAGAGAACACATGATGAATAATCTACCCATTCAGAGGTATAAGCAAAACACATGATGCCGTAACATTCAGAGGTGTAAAGGCACATGACGCACAATCAATACATTCAGAGGTGCAGAATCAATAACAATTTCCCCAAACTAACCAGTCACCACCTGTGACTGTCCCGGTGTCCCAATGTCAGGGCCTAAACGTGGCAGTTGCCCACAAAGTGCTGGACAACTGGAGCAGGGAAAGTTAGCGCAAAGTTGGAGCCTCTCTGGGCTCAAAGAACCACCACTGTGGCACTGGTGAGCCTCTCTTAGGCTCTCTCACCAGTAAGGGGGGGGCTGCTGAGCCTCTCAGGGCTCCAGCAACAAAAGGTGCAGCCTCGCTGGGCCGGGTGGTCCCTCGCTCTGGGGACCCGGATTATAGACAAATGCTCCTCAAGAGCCTCGCAGGCTCACGGACGAAATGCCCCTCAGAGCCTCTCTGGTCTCTTAGTAAATGTGCTCGCGAGCCTCTCTGGCTCGCCAGACAAGAAATGCGCTGGTCGTTGGGGCCTCTCCGGGGCTCTTCAACACACAATGCCCCCGAGCCCTCAGGCTCAAAACACAAAGGCGCGAGGTCGCGCTACAGAGAGGGGGCGGGCGGACACCGGCAATGTGTCCCGACGCTCCCCCCCTCCTCTGCAGGCACCTGCACTCACCGGGTTCGCGCTGGGCTTTCCAGCGACGGCGGGTCTCTCCCGCTGGTCCCGGGGCTCTCCTTTCCTCTCGGGGAGCTTCGGCAGGCTCTCTCGCTGCTCGGTGGAGAAGGCGGGACTTCCGGGTTGACTCTCCCGGGCCGCGCGGTGATTGGACGGTAATCCCTTCACTTCCGGGTCGCCGCGGGCAGCGCGGCGGCTCGCTTTAGGCAGGCAGGCGGGCTCCCAGATGATCCGAGGAGTGGGCTCCCTCGTAGATCAATCAAAGCCGGGCAGAACACTACGGCAATAAGCGGGGTGGCACCCGCGCCGTCAACTCGCCACACAGGGCGGGCAAAATGCAGCGCTCACAGCGCTCGGGCAAAATCCAGCGCTCTCCAAGCGCTAGGCAGGCGATCTCAGCGCTCCCAGCGCTGAAGGGCAGAGAGCAGCGCTCTCAGGCTGCAGACAACAAAGTCCTCAGTGCTCCCCAGCACTGGAGGACAGGACAGGGCTCCAGCAGGGCTGGAGGCAGGCAGGGGGGGCAAGGCTGGGCCAGAGCCAGCACACTGGGTCTCCAGGCAGGGAGACTCCCCAAGTGGCGGTCCTCCTGGCCCCAGCAGCGGCAAAAGCCCCCTCTGGCAGGATTCCAAAGTAGAACATTTTCCAAGGGGACACAGCCCCTTCTTATACTGTAAATTCCTTTGTTACAATGTGCAGGGTGGGGGGAAAACCAGTCGCAGCTGGTTCTGGAGCACTCTTGATGGCCCAACCACCCATTCCTTTCACTGGGGAGGCTGGGGTCATTAGACACACCACAGGGGGGCGGAGCCAGCATTGTGTGGGGAAAACCCAGCCCATCCAGGACACAGGTACACTCCTCCCACACGTCACTCATGGTAATCTCCCACTCACCACCGGGCAGACCCATCCAGACTTCCTGGAGCCTGGCATGCCAGCCAGCTCCAGCCAATCATGCTCCAGCACCCTCACTGCACACATATCTCAATGTCCAGAAGTAGCACTTCCCAACTAGACACACATATGCCGCAGACACCATCTTGCAGCATTCACTCTCAAGAGTTTAGGCATACCAAACTCGAGCCTGCACTCCCCACGCATCAGGAACTACCAGGGATACACACATTCCCCATGCATTCCTATGGGAGGGCAGGCCAGCCATACTACACGCACGCACTTTTACTCTGGGACTCAGGGGAAAGTGCGCAGAGACCCAAAAATCACTAACACAGGGTCACAAATAAGGCAAAAAAGTCTAGGGGTGAACCTGCCCTGCGGGCCAAGTCCAACACAACCCCCTTCCAGCCAAAACGCAGGGGAGAACAATCACCACCGTGATGGACTTCCCTGCTTGGGGCGATAGAACATGGACGCAGGCCGCCACTGCCGGGACACTCTCCTGTTCTATGCCACGGTGAACCCCTAGGGTTCCTTCTAAAGCTCCTGTAAGGACCAACTAGGCTACCCCACTGGTACTCCTCAGCTGTCCGCGGCCAGGACCCGGCCCTGGGCCACCCAGGTGCCACCGGTCCTTGCCAATTCGCAGAGCGGGGGGTAGTAACCCCTGGCACATAGTGTCCATTCTCCACTCTCCCTGTCTGCAAGACAGGACTAGACTGCCACTGGTTTACCAGCCTTTGGTCTACAACCTCAGGCGGACCAGGAGTCTCAGGGAAGGCTCTCCTCCCCTTACCTCGTCTTCCAGGGTTCCTCCTCCTCCTGCGAGGGGTACCCTTACAACGCCACTCCAACCCAGGGTTTAACCCCTCAGGTTGCACCGGGGTCAGAGGAGGGCTTTCCCACCCTCTGCACCCCCTTCCAGAGGTCTGCCCTCTCCCAACTGGAGAAGTTCCTCTGGAAGAACCGGTCAGGACACTGGTTACAGTCGTCCTACCCTTCAGGTCAGGCCGAACCTGAACCTGGCCTCCCAACCTCCGGTCTAAAACCTTTGGTGGAATAATTGCCTGGCACTCCAGGACTTCTGGGGACTCACAGGCAATCCCCCTGAGGTTGACACATGACCCATGTGTCGTGTGACGGTCTGTCTGGCGCAGATCTCCCGCCTCCTGTCCACCTGACAGGGCGCAAAGATCCCCCAGACCAGAAGTGGCGCCACCCGGGTCCACCCAAGAAGATCTAGCCCCACTGGCTAGTCTCTGGTCCACTGGTGCATCCACTGGGAAACTCATCCCCCAATCACTCCTCGCTTCGGACTTCTGTGCCCTCCCAACTGGAGCGACACTGCCGGACACTGGAACCCCTGGAGCTCTAGTTACAGACGCTCCAGGTTCCCTAGACCCTAGGAGATCCTCCTCAAGTGTACCAACAGGACAGCCTAGGTCCCCAACCTGGTGTTCCCTCAAGAAACCACCCAAGTTCTGAGACAGGGCTTCGGGCCTCTGGGGGCTCTCAGCCACCCACTGACTCCTGCTCCACTGAGCCAGGCAGTCAGCCCTTCCACCCTTCTCACGATACTGGGACCTAGCTGGGCTACACTGAGCCTCTTCCACCACGCTGGGCTGGAAGCTCCCTGTACCACTACTGTTGGACTCACTCTCTAATGACTGTAAAGAACCTCTGGCCCTCTCCCAGCGGTCTGCTTCGTCTGCAAGCTCACTTGCCTCAGACAATCCACACCCCAACAGGTGTGTGCGCAACCCTGGAGAACAACAACTGAGCAGGTGCTCCTTGACAATCAGGTCAAACAAGACATCAAAATCATCTCTCGTGTGAACCTTTACCCAATCAAACAGTGTCCCACAACATTCATCCTCAAACTCCTCCCACGACTGGTGAGGCAGCTTCCTACTGCCCCTGAATTTCAACCTTAACTCCTCCTCTGGGGACACAGGTACCAGACTGGGGGAACTGGGGGTGGGACTGCTCGCACTGGGCTCTACATAGCTGCCACCACTGGACTCCACCCTCCCTGGGGGATCCAGAAAATTAAGACTGCGGTCAGGGGATACCCTACACTCTAGGGCTATCTTCTCCCTGGCCAAGGCCCTCTCAGCCTCTGCAATCCGCTCATTCACACCCAGCTGCGCCATCTTCCAGGCATGCTCTAACCTGAGCTTCTCCATGGCCAGCTGGTGCTCCCTCTCTTCTCTCCTATCCATCCACTCCTCTGGGGACAGGGAAAGGGATGGGGTGCTACATCTGACACTGGACCCAGCAAGGGACTCCCTATCTAGGGGGTACCCGCTCTCCGCTGGCTCCCATCCACTGTCAAACTCACTCTCCACATCAGACTCTTCAGGGCTCCCCTCAGACCCACCACCCTCATGGTGTGCGGTCCGGGCCCTCTCCCTCTCACTGTGCTCACGCTCCCAGTCACTCTTCTGCCACAGGATCATGTTATCCCTAAGCTTGGACTGGGTGTCTGACTCACTCACTGGGATGTCTCTCTCCTTACATAACCGTACCAACTCATGCACACTGTACTTAAACAGGCTACAAAGGTTAAAAGGAGATTCCATCTTGACAGGATGCTCACAAACACGTGCAACACAAGGGAACTAGCAATCTGAAGTAGAAGTACACAATTCCAAAATTTCAACCCTCTCCTTAAAAAAAGAACTTACTCATGCGTCCAGGAAAACACACCATTCATCCACACACACCCTCCCCTCGGATCGGTAAGGCAGTTTCTACCACCCCTGACTTCTTAACCTGACCACATGTGACACAGGTACCAAACTCTGGAAGCAGGGCGGGGGACAAATGTACTGAACACAATTATCAAATGACACTCTTCAGGAGAAGCAATAATGGAACTTCACCAAAACACAATAATCCCCAAAAATGTGGTCATCTAAAATGCAGAGCTTTGTAGTGGCCAGTTGCCACTGTGGTACAACGCAAACACAAATTCTTATCCTCACCGCTTGCCGCCAATGTTAGAACCGGGACCCTGGCCGGCCAAGACTCGCGTCGAGGTCAGTCAGGGATCGCCAGTTCTAGGTGTCAGGGCAAGGGAGTCACACGCCAAGGCAACCCCCACTCGCCCTCTAGGTAACGTGGCGCGAGCAGTCAAGGCTAAACTTGGAGGCGATGTAAGTTAAGTATTTGCGCATGCACCCCAGCAACAACACCCAAGGCCCACCACAAAGAAAACACTCCACACAAGATTATATGAAAATAGCCTTTGTATTATAATAAATATACATCAGATAAAACACACATCTTGTTACACTGTGCCAACAGGCACGGGCGGAATTTACAAGGGATATTTGTACAGGACAGGGCCACTTGAACCACTGTCAAGGGTATCAACACTTTTAGCAGCAATACTTTCAGTAATAAAGCAATACCTTCAGTAATAAAGCAATACTTTCAGTAATAGCACTTTAGCAATACCTTCAGTAATAAAGCAATACTTTCAGTAATAGCACTTTAGCAATACCTTCAGTAATAAAGCAATACTTTCAGTAATAGCACTTCAGCAATACCTTCAGTAATAAAGCAATACTTTCAGTAATAGCACTTTAGCAATACCTTCAGTAATAAAGCAATACTTTCAGTAATAGCACTTCAGCAATACCTTCAGTAATAAAGCAATACTTTCAGTAATAGCACTTTAGCAATACCTTCAGTAATAAAGCAATACTTTCAGTAATAGCAATACTTTCAGTAATAGCATACAACCAGTAATTACTGGTAACAGGGCCTCACTAGCACCACCTGTACTAGGGAGAAAACAACCACCTACACGTCACACTACCTGTAGGGGTGCAAAAGCAACACACATGATGTCGTAACATTCAGAGGTGTAAAAGGACAAAGAGAACACATGATGAATAATCTACCCATTCAGAGGTGTAAGCAAAACACATGATGCCGTAACATTCAGAGGTGTAAAGGCACATGACACATAATCAATACATTCAGAGGTGCAAAATCAATAACAATTTCCCCAAACTCACCAGTCACCACCTGTGACTGTCCCGGTGTCCCAATGTCAGGGCCTAAACGTGGCAGTTGCCCACAAAGTGCTGGGCAACTGGAGCAGGGAAAGTTAGCGCAAAGTTGGAGCCTCTCTGGGCTCAAAGAACCACCACTGTGGCACTGGTGAGCCTCTCTTAGGCTCTCTCACCAGTAAGGGGGGGGCTGCTGAGCCTCTCAGGGCTCCAGCAACAAAAGGTGCAGCCTCGCTGGGCCGGGGGGTCCCTCGCTCTGGGGACCCGGATTATAGACAAATGCTCCTCAAGAGCCTCGCAGGCTCACGGACGAAATGCCCCTCAGAGCCTCTCTGGGCTCTTAGTAAATGTGCTCGCGAGCCTCTCTGGCTCGCCAGACAAGAAATGCGCTGGTCGTTGGGGCCTCTCCGGGGCTCTTCAACACACAATGCCCCCGAGCCCTCAGGCTCAAAACACAAAGGCGCGAGGTCGCGCTACAGAGAGGGGGCGGGGCGGACACCGGCAATGTGTCCCGACGCTCCCCCCCTCCTCTGCAGGCACCTGCACTCACCGGGTTCGCGCTGGGCTTTCCAGCGACGGCGGGTCTCTCCCGCTGGTCCCGGGGCTCTCCTTTCCTCTCGGGGAGCCTCGGCAGGCTCTCTCGCGGCTCGGTGGAGAAGGCGGGACTTCCGGGTTGACTCTCCCGGGCCGCGCGGTGATTGGACGGTAATCCCTTCACTTCCGGGTCGCCGCGGGCAGCGCGGCGGCTCGCTTTATGCAGGCAGGCAGGCTCCCAGATGATCCGAGGAGTGGGCTCCCTCGTAGATCAATCAAAACCGGGCAGAACACTACGGCATCAAGCGGGGTGGCACCCGCGCCGTCAACTCGCCACACAGGGCGGGCAAAATGCAGCGCTCACAGCGCTCGGGCAAAATCCAGCGCTCTCCAAGCGCTAGGCAGGCGATCTCAGCGCTCCCAGCGCTGAAGGGCAGAGAGCAGCGCTCTCAGGCTGCAGACAACGAAGTCCTCAGTGCTCCCCAGCACTGGAGGACAGGACAGGGCTCCAGCAGGGCTGGAGGCAGGCAGGGGGGGCAAGGCTGGGCCAGAGCCAGCACACTGGGTCTCCAGGCAGGGAGACTCCCCAAGTGGCGGTCCTCCTGGCCCCAGCAGCGGCAAAAGCCCCCTCTGGCAGGATTCCAAAGTAGAACATTTTCCAAGGGGACACAGCCCCTTCTTATACTGTAAATTCCTTTGTTACAATGTGCAGGGTGGGGGGAAAACCAGTCGCAGCTGGTTCTGGAGCACTCTTGATGGCCCAACCACCCATTCCTTTCACTGGGGAGGCTGGGGTCATTAGACACACCACAGGGGGGCGGAGCCAGCATTGTGTGGGGAAAACCCAGCCCATCCAGGACACAGGTACACTCCTCCCACACGTCACTCATGCTAATCTCCCACTCACCACGGGCAGACCCATCCAGACTTCCTGGAGCCTGGCATGCCAGCCAGCTCCAGCCAATCACGCTCCAGCACCCTCACTGCACACATATCTCAATGTCCAGAAGTAGCACTTCCCAACTAGACACACATATGCCGCAGACACCATCTTGCAGCATTCACTCTCACGAGTTTAGGCATACCAAACTCGAGCCTGCACTCCCCACGCATCAGGAACTACCAGGGATACACACATTCCCCATGCATTCCTATGGGAGGGCAGGCCAGCCATACTACACGCACGCACTTTCACTCTGGGACTCAGGGGAAAGTGCGCAGAGACCCAAAAATCACTAACACAGGGTCACAAATAAGGCAAAAAAGTCTATGGGTGAACCTGCCCTGCGGGCCAAGTCCAACAGGTCAGGTACAGATGGACTTATCTGTTTGGGATTGCCTTCCACTGGGAAAACAAGCAGATACACTGCCCTGAGTTCGCAGAAGCGGCGGACACCCTGGGGATCGATGTTCCGGTATCTGACGGTGCACCAACTTTGGGAGCCAATGATGGAGAAAGACAGCGAGCACGAGGTAGGAGCGGACTATGGAGAAGAGTAGGTTGCAAGACCAACATAACTCCGGATGGATCTTCGTGACTTGTGGACTCCTGGGTCAAGCTTTCTCCTTTGAACGGGTTGCTCCACCTGCCCTACCCACCCAGTGGGAGCAACCAGATTTCTAAATCGGAGAGCTGGATGAAGCAGAGGACTTTCCTCTCACGGGTCTTTGGCACAGCTTTAGAACTGGACATTAAAGGTGGCACCTGTGGTGCGGACTGTCCCCCCGAGCCACCGAGGCACACTTTGAGCGCTGAAAATGGACTGTGAAGTGACTCACCTCTGAGGAGAAGAAGATGGGAGGGTGACTTGAGTGGAGGACTTGCATGTTTCCGGATTCATGTGATGCAGTTGGGGCTCACACTCTTGAACAACCCGTCCCAGGGTGGTAAGACAAAGGACACTCACTAGAGGGCTGGTTAGTCTTGCAATCATATGCCTCACTAGATACTGTTTTGGGGGCAGCAGGAATGGAAATGGTTACGTTCCACAAGTTCGACCTGGTAGGGAAGTTCGCCTCTGGGAGGGGGATTCTTCATACTCGTTCTTATTGTTTGTTCGGTTTGTAATTTAGTTCAATGTCATGGTGCCAGTTTTTTATTGTTTGTGGGAGTAGGGGGAGCGAGAAGAGAGAGCAGAGGCCTACTACGTGCCGAGGCCCTTAAAAAGGGGATGGGTCCCATCCAGACATAGATGGCTATCAGGTCTATAAACTGGAATGCCTGGGGCTTAAACTCCCCTAATAAGCATCATCATCTTTGGAAAAATTTGCTAGATCACATTGTCCAGATGGCGACCCTTCAGGAGACGCACCACAAGAAATCGGAAGAACACCGTTGCACCACAAACAGTATCCTCTTATATATGGATCCAAACAAAATGAAGCGGCGCTACTTTTCCATGCGGGGGTCCAGTTTCAGGCACACGACACAAAGGCTGACAAAGCAGGGAGATACGTAATGGTTTGGGGGGAACTAAGGGGCCGGAAATGTACATTTGCAGTTCTCTATGTGCCAAACACGGGTCAACAGGACTTTATTCTTTCTTCCCTTATGGCCTTATAGACCTTTGCGCAAGGGGACAAAGTGCTTTTTGGAGCTTTCAACCTTGTCTGGGACCAGGGCCTAGACACGACTCACACACACAGGGCAGAGGGATGAGTCTTTGGTAAGGCACCCAAGTCACAACTCCTGCGCATGGGATTGACTGACGTGTGGGACAGTAATCCTAATGTGCAGGATTACTCTTTCTTCTTCTACTTTCACAGATCATACTTCCGCATCGATCACATATTCCTGAGTCAGGCTTCGCTCCCCTCAGTGCTGCGAACACACTTCCACCCAATATGTCTGTCGGACCATGCTCCCCTAGAGATGACACTCACCTTGCCACATCCACGGCCAAACCATGTGTGCTTGTACTTCCCCAACTTCATCTTCAGGGATAGGCTAATACATGACGACCTCAGGAAATCTTTTAAGAATTTGTTCGAGCACAATGACCTGGGTACTACTTCTTATGCCAATACCTGGAACACACTTAAAGCGGTTGTCTGGAGTAAATGCATTGAGCTGGCCATGATCTTGAGAAAACAGCAGCAAGAGAAGCGCCTCATGCTAGAACGAGAATTACAGTCTGCAGAGCAGGTTCATAAGAATAGTGCAAGGAGTATGAGTGTGGAAACAAAGTGTGATCCCTGCTAGTGAGCCAGCTCAGGGCCAAGTAGGAAAGGGAGTACATAAAAATTATAGTAGATGACGCAGGTGTCTCACACAAGACCGAAGAGGGGAAGGCACAGGCCTTCAAGAAGTTCAATGGCACTCTGTATACTTCCGAAGTTGCAAGGGAGCAGGATCAATGGGAATACTTGGATCCCTTAGACCTCCCCAAGGTCCCCACTAACACCAATGCAGAAGTTGCGAATCTTATAACCTCAGAGGAAGTGCAGAAAGCAATTGACGTGCTCAAGTTTTAGAAAGCACAAGGGCCAGATGGCTTTTTAACACACTTCTATCGTACCTTCGCTCCGAAGCTGGTAAATTTTTTAACTCATATATTAAACATCATTGCCTCATTACAGCAAGTGACTCCTTCCATGGGAGAAGCGATTGTGGAAGTGATTCCCAAGCCTGGAAAGGACCCCACAGCATGTTCATAATGTTCCTATTGCCCTTCTAAATCTAGATGCCAAGATCTATTCCAAGATCCTGGCCACTCGCCTAAAATCTGTGCTCCCTGGCCTTATCCACCCAGACCAATCAGGCTTTATTAAGGGGTGGCTCTTCTCTTGTTAGATGCTGAAAAAAGCATTTGACCCTGTGGAGTGGTCCTTTTTATTTCAAGTGCTCCGGTGCTTTGGTTTTAATGAGACCTTAATAGGGATGAATTGCGGCAATTATCACTGTCCTCGTTCCCGGGTCTCTGCTTCCCCCCCTTTTAATTTAGCGCGTGGAACAAGACCGGGCTGACCATTGTCCCACCTTCTCTTTCCTTTGAGTATAGAACCCCTGGTGCATACAGTTAGGGGAAACAAGGACATTCAGACATTCAGGGGATAAGGTTTAGTACAGATGATGATAAGATAACACTCTTTGCCGATGATGTGCTTCTCCCTGTCACAGAGCCGCTGACCTCTCTCCTGGCTATTCAAGAGGAAGAGGCTGTTTGAGCGGGCAGGGGGTTTAAGATTAACCTGGCCAAGTCCTCCTTACTTATTCTGTCACTATCCACAGAAGAATAGCGACGAGTGGAGGGAGCATCACCCTTTATTTGTACAACTAAGGAGTATCTGGGAGTTAAGCTCACCCCTCGTATTTCAGACCTCTACAAGGCAGCATTTCCTCCCCTTTTACGCCAGCTCAAAACGGATTTGGGTAAATGACTCGCTGCCTACATTACCTGGTAAGCCAGGATTAATGCCATATGGATGAATGCACTTCCCCGCTTGCTTTACCTTTTTCAGGGCTTACGGATTGCTGTGGAAGAAGGGCTCTTCTGAGAACTGCGACAAATGATTACTAAATTTATATGGTTGGGAAAGAGAGCTCACCTTCCACATCCGTGCTCACGCGTCCACGTAGGCAGGGGGGATTGGCACTACCAGATATTAAAGTGTATTATAGAGCGGCGCTACTACGCATAATTACAGAATGGTCACTGAGGACTTCCGAGAAGCACTGGCTCCATATGGACAGATAGATAGTTGGCTGAACAATTTGGGACCTGCGATGGAAGCCTAAACATGACAGACCATCTACCGCTTACACCAGGACTTTCACTTCCACCAGACTTCAGACATGGCATACTCTTACTGAGAGACTGCAGCTCACCACCTTCCCCTCCCCCTGCATGCCCATACATTTTAATAATGAGTTTCTCCCTGCACTTCATGAGGGACCATTTGAGACCTTGAGGGAGGGAGGTTGTTGGGTGATTTCCCATTTATATGACAATGGCGAGCTTCTCACCTTTCAAGAATGCAAGAAACAGTTTGTGCTAACTGCCAAAGAGGAGTGTCATTAACTAGAGCTTAAACATTGGGTACAGCAACTGCTGGTGCTGCTGGCCGCCACCAGGGACTTGCTCCCCATAGAGAAGTTTGCCCAATCGAGGTCCACCAATGAGAGCTGCATCTCCTTCCTATATGCAGTTATACAGGCCCTGAGCCCCAGGTTCACTCTGCCGCATAAACGCTTTGTGGATGTACTTATGGACACCCCTTTAGCCGAAAAGCAGTGGGAGCACTTAAGTAGAGATGTAGTTAAATTTAACAGCTTAATGCACCTCAGGGAGGCCCACTACAAGCTGACATACGGTTGATACCTCTAACACTGCATATAGGTGCTGGAGGGGTTGCGGACTGCTGGGTGATTTGTGTCACATTTGGTGGGATTGTCCCTCCATACAGACGTTTTGGAAGTACATTTTATCACAAATCAAACTCATTCTTAGTTACCCGATTCCTTTTTCCCTGGAACATACTCTACTGGGGGTGAGAAACCCAAACCTAAAACACCAAACACAGAGCAATAGGAATGTCATGTGGCTTTGCCTGGGGGCGGCAAAAATGGCAATAGTCTCTGCGTGCAAAAACAAGAGGCACCATCTTTGATGCAATGGCATGCAAGGCTATGGAGGGCGCTGACGCTGGAGTGCATGGCAGACATAGTGGACGATACCAGAAAAGGCTTTGAGTATATATGGTCTTCGCTGGTGAGTTACCTATTGAAGGGGCTCCCCTGACGGCGTGCGCCCCAACACTGAGGGCCCTCAATCTGTTCCATATTTAATCCCACAGCAGCGCAGCAGGCAATTTTGATTATGGGTTGCACCATGACATCAGAGTTTTGTTAGGGTTTTCTATTTGTGTTTTTTTTGGTATGATAAGTTTCCATTCTCAAGTTACTCCCCCCCAAGGGGGCGGGGGGGGGCAGATAGACAGATACGGGAAAATTTATGCAAAGAAATATGATTGTGACATTTGTATGTTTTTTAAGACATATATCTTGTGACCATGCTGAAACCTACATATGGAATCTGTAACTCTGGGCTTATTCTGATGATTGTTGCATATGCAATATATCCCTATATTATTTGTTAAGAAAAATCCAAATAAACAGAATTTGACATGAAAAGCAGGAGCTTACCCTTGACCACATGTTTGCGGGTATATGAGCAATATTACCAAGACACCTGTGTAGTGAAAATGGACATGAGGGGCCTCAAGCGTTTCAGTGGGATAGCTCCAGCTGGTGCACAGAACGGGTAGTACAAAAAGGATTCAGTGAGACAGGCTCCTATCAGGTCTCCATTCGAGCCATCACCCTCAGGATTCACAAATCCACAAGTGACATCAGCAGCAGTACCACCCTTTAGTCCCAGTGATGTCTCTTCAAAGTGACTCGTCATAGTTCACTGACAGTTTCATCATGTCAGAACATAAGCTATTCCAAAATACACAACAAAGCCATAGTTGTTGCCTGTTGATCCTATGCAACACAAACCTACCAAAATGCAAATAGTCATGGAATGGCCCAGGTGTAATGTAACTTGTATCAGATATCTGGTAGCAATGATAGAAGCTGTTAAATACTAATCAGGTGGCACCCTAGGATAAGCATTGATGCACAGTAAATGTGTCATAAGACTCAGCTGCTTTTACCTAAGGTGTGCCCATCTCAGAGGCCCTCCAAGTTAGTATCAGCCCACTGAAAGGCCTGGGTGTCCTGAAGGGACCTTCAATAGAACGAGTAGTGTGAGTTGTATAGCAGGCTTTAAAGTGCTCTGGGGTATGTCCGTAGCCAAAGCTGATGCTCCTAAGATACCCAATGCACATTCCATATTTGCACACACCCTCAGGCTGCAAAGCATTTCATAATCAGCAGCTGTACCACCTTCCACTGCTGCACATGGAACATCTAACACACTCATAACAATTGCCAGTTCAGTTTCATGGAAGTAAATCAGAGTACAGACTCCAACATCTACTACTACAAACAACCACTGGCAAAAGCAACTGTCCTTGTCCCCTGTAGATGCAAAGTAAGCTGTAGTATCAGATAACAAGATGTAGTGCTATGATTCAGGAGGAATATATGTAATTGCGTGAGATAATATGCCAATCATTGATGTATAGGTGATATGCAAGGAAGTCAAGCCCTTATGTACATCAGACATGCTTCTGTAAGAGCCCACCCCCTGCATAAAGTCTACTCAAAGTTCTTGTGTGGAGAACAAAAGACACATATTAAAACATAAAACTAGACAACACTGTACATGTCCATCACAACATAGAAGACAGATAGTGTGTGTATGTGTCAGTGGGGGTAGCTCAAACATCCCTGCTGAACATCTACAGACAATGAGCGTAACCTGACTTCAATCACTCATTACCAACTCTGTCACCCAGTAAACATCAATAATACCCCCACCCCTTTAGCCACAACACAGTGGATAAGGTTAGGGCTGTTGAATCTCTGGTCTAAACATATCTTATCCCTGTATGCAACATCATATAACGTTTGTTCTCATCACATCTGTTTGGTTCCTCCAATGTCCAGAACAGTGGCTATGTACAGGCACACACTTACAAATTCTACATTTGTGTGCCTCTCAGAAGCTGTTGTAATGCTGTGTGTAATAAACAGTTTTAAAATACTGCACATCCTCACGAATACCATATAAAACATTTCCTTTGACAGCCTGAAAAACTCAGTATGGATGTCTTTTAGAAAATACAGTCTCCTCCACTGTTGATGCACTGTCCTGGGCTTGCACACAGAACCCAAATTAAGAAGTAAATGCAGCTATATAGGTTACCCACAAACAACTCCCAGCTGATTTGAGTCAGCCTAACCTGGTGGACACTGGGAAGGAAAGTGGCCAAGGCGACACCACACATAGCACCTGCATCAAAGTCTCCATGTGCCTTGGACCTGTGGCATGGTATACAAAAGGGACAACCAATGTTTTCTCCAAGTGGCATCCACATGTGGCTAATGTGTAAGTAGAAGTCCCTAAAGACATCAAAGCAACAACTGTTGTTCTGACATCAATGACATTTTGGTTGAAAGAGCACACATGGAACTTCTCACATGTGCCTCTAATAACTCATTGCAAAGAGACAACCACAACTCCTATGTGTGCTGTAATAAAATCCTATGGTGCACACATCAAACACTCTTCCACCCTACATCTCGGGTAGTAATGCAAGCTATCATACAGAGACATTGTTGAAGCCAAGATGCCATACTTACAATTACAGAGACCAGTCAAAGCAATGTTTGCCCCAATAGTAACTCATCCTAAATATGCATACATTCAACATTGAGCCTTAGACTCTGTAACTCCATTACCCGTCTGCAGTGCTGAACATACATATTACTCCAAAAGGACCATCTATCATGATGAAACTAACACAACTAAACTCTCACAGGCCTACATACCCACTAAAACGGTTAGATCATTAGCAAGGGCAGGACAGAGGTCTACATAAATAAAATATTTTTTTATTGTACATGACACATGAGTGTTCAAACAAAAAGGCCAATGGCCAGTCCAAAATATGATATGTGGTCCAGCACACTGCTGTGTCATTTAGCTTGCCAAGCAGGGCATTGCCAGGGAACCCACACCCATAGATAGACATCTAATGGGCAGTCCACGCACCTCAGAGGAGTAAAATGAGTGGGCTGGGGTTTGGGGCGGGGGTGGATTATTCTTTGGGAGGGCTGGTCTTGGGATTGGGTGTTTGGGCTGGTCTGTGATAGGGCTGGACTCTGGATTAGGAGGGTTGGTTTAGGCAGTGGAAGGGCTGGGCTCAGGATTGGTAAGTTTGGCTTGGTATGTGGGAGGGCTGGGTTCAGAATTGGGAGGGCTGGTCTGAAGCATAAGGGGAATTTTGTTCTCTTTAGGGTAGTGAAGGGTTGAGAGAAGAGAGGTATAGCTTTAGACCTTTGGTCTTCTGCTTTGAAGACCTAGGGTGAGGAAGCAGTCATTTGGGATTTGGTAGGGGTGGGTTGGTATCATGGAAATTTGCTCTATTCCTTCATTGTGGGGCAGGGACTGGGGTAGTAGTTTGGTGCAGGATTTTTAGGGGTGGACATGGAAGAGTAGGGTGTTTTGACTGTAGTGTGTTGGTTTATGACCTTGGGAGTGGATGTGTCAGGGTTTACGGGTATGGAGTCTGTCTGTATGTCAGTGGATGTTGTGGTGAGGGTGGTGATTGGGTAGTCTGTGGGTGTTCTGTGTTTTTACTCCTCATTTGTGTGTTGGAGTGCGCTGCATGTGTGAATTTGAGGTGGATGGCTACTGCAGCATGCCTGTGCATTGGGAAGGTTTTGGGATACGGGTGGAGGATGGAGAAGGTGCAGGAGGTATGGTGGACAGTTGGAAGATATGAAAGGCTGCTGTGAGTGTGGAAGCCAGAGACTTCATAGATCTCTGTAGGCCTGCCATGTCAGAATGAATGCCCTCCAAGTAGGCAACAGCATGGGTCAGATTGTTGCCATGCTCCTGGAGGTTCAGCACTGCAGTTTGACCCACAGATATCTACCTCAGGATATCTATGAGCTCCACACTCAGGGCAGCAATGGAGACAGGGGCAGGAGCTGAAGTGCCTGGATAGAAGAATACTCTCCTCTGCCTAGGGGATAAGCCCTGGACAGCTGTTTGGGGAACAGCATGGAGGATGTAGATGGAGAGGGGTGGCAGTCATGAATCTAGCGGATGGTGTTCTATGTTGATCTGCCAACACCAGGGAGAGGTCACTGGAGCATGACAAAGATGAGGATGTTGAAGTGTTGTCTTTTTTGCTCCTCCAGGGTACTCCCATCACCCTCTGGGCCACTGGTCAACTCTATGTCAGTGGGGTGTAGGGAATCACTGTGGCTAGCTGCAACCCTAACAGTCTTGGGCCTGTCTGCTTCACTGCCTTTAGTTTATACTGTAAATGGAGTAGAAATAGTTTCAATACAATTGCCAACGGCATATTGTGCATATTGTGACATTACTCATTAGCACTGATAACTACTTGTACAAGGATCTGTACATAAGCTCAACCACTGGCATGAGAACTTTTTTTAATGCCACATGACATGAGCACAGTCAATCATCGGGGTGACAGAACCACTTCCATATCAACTGAAGGTGTGTGCATGTCCATATTTTACCCTTTATGTGTGTAGCAAGAAATAACATCAATCTCTCAACCTTGGCCTTTGTACCATAACATTGTCAACTACAGTTATATAATGGAATGTCCACATGAATACATCAATACCTATCCACAAAGGGCCCTACAACAGGCACAAGGTCAGGTGTCCGAAGCCTACTAAATGTAGTACTGCAGGGCAACTATTAGGGATAAGTTTCACTACATTTGAAAGTCACAAGTGGCATGGAAGTGTCATTCCACTCTGATAACATTCCCAAGTTACAGTTGTGCTTCTGTCCACTGCCAGATGATGCTGTTAACTGATGCACATGAGTAGCCTAGCTAAGTGTCACATGCAGTACAGAAGAGTAGTATGGAGAAAAATAGTAATCAAGTGGTGTGAAACTGCATCACAAATAAATATTGTACAAGCGTCTGTCTAGATACATCCCCAGACAATATAGGTGCATCTGAGAAGACAATTTCCACATTCCAATTGTCAATGCCATGAAGACACTGAAAGTGCCTGGGGCATTGTAAGGAGCCCTTCCATTGAGATGTCAGATTGTCCTCCATGAGGGCAGAGTACTCGCTGTATATTTCAATTCAATTTTATTTGAATATGATTTGGAACTCGATTGAGATCCACATATAAACACAACAAAATTATCAGCAGACATTGAAAAAACATAAAAACCACAAAAATACATTCCTATTTATACAAGAATCATATCTGTTAATATAATTCAAAAAAACATTTTAAAAAGTTAAAAATTATGACAACAAAACATTTCATTAGGAGGATTGAAAATGGCATTGCGTAAAGATTTAGCAGAAGAAATGCTTAACTGTAAACATATGGGTCTCACCCACTTTCGACGTTGGACCATTAGGGAAGGGCATATAAAAAGAATATGGGTAAGGTCCTGAATTGAATTGTCATTGCCGCATAAATTACATTTGTCAGAACAACCATGCCATCTAGCTAGTAATTTATTTAGAGACAGGAGATCATGTCTCAAAAGAAACCAAAAACGGCGTAATCCGTGGGGAAGAGTCCAGGATGCATAGGGTTGTGTCTGTTTAAATAAGTAAGAATTGACAACCTCTGTAACACCTTTCTTTAAGATGAGGACATCTCTATTTCTCCTAAAACCTAATTCCCAAGTTGCTCGTTTTAATGACAACTTTAGCTGATGTGGAGTTAGTGAAAAAAGAGTTAATTCATCTAATTCTAATAAGGTAACCGCCCTTCTAAAGTTCTTTAAAAGTAGAGAGTGTTTCTTCATAGGACCCAATAATTCCTTTTTATTCAGAGATCTTAAAGTTGCCGATTTGCCCTTCGCTAAATGGAAGACCCAACGTATGACTCCTGCCAGGGCCTGAACCAAACTGCCTCGTATGCCGAATTCAAGCCTGAGGGATTCCACTCTACAAGCATTATTAACTGACAATAAATGTCACAAGAGACTACCCTCGATGGTATCTAGGAAGCCCCATTGACACAACTCTATTAACTCAATGCCCTAGAGCAGGGAAGCTGGAATTTTTGCTCGAAAGGCCTCTAATAGATGTGCAAAGTGTCTTCTGCCGGTAGCCTTATAAAGAGCACTCAGTCCATTTCCCTGGGACTTGGCTTTCCTTATATTGTTGTCTATATGAGGCTTGGCACTCAGGTTGCTGTATACTATTTTCCCCAAGAAAACATAAGATTTTACAGTATCTAGTTTCTCATTACCTAAAAACCAACTGAAATTTCCAGATTTCGTTTTTCTCTTCCCTGTAATACACATTACCTTGCTTTTAGACATGTTGATCTTCAGGAAGTGGGACTCAGCGAATAGATGTAATGCATGCAGTCGATTATTCAGACCCCCCGGGGTAAGGTCTAAAAGAAGAATATTGTCTGCATACATTAAGCATGCAACCGATTTGTCCCCTAAAATGGGAGCAATTCCTTCGCTAAGAGATAAAAACTGTGGTAGGTCACAAACATAAAGAGAAAACAACAAAGGAGCCAATAAACAGCCCTGTTTAAGACAATTAGCTGTGGGAATTGCTTGGGATAGGCCTCTCTCTCCACCTAACAGTACTCTACACCAGGTATCAGAATGGAGTTCCTGAATTAGATTTAACATCCTAGCTGGCATACCCAGGGTGAGTAATTTCTTCCACAGCAAAGGACGGTCAACTTTATCGAAGGCCGTGGAGAAGTCAATAAAGGCCGCATAGACCCCCCCCCCTCCACGGACCCTGATATATTTATCAGTTATTACTTGGAGAGCAGTTAAGTTATCCAAGGTACCATGGTTTTTTCGGAATCCTGTCTGTTCTAGGGGAAGTACATTTGGGTGGTCCACCCAATCATTGATTTGTTTCAAGAGGCATCTTGCAAACACTTTGCCAATTGCATCCAAAAGGGCAATTTGGCGGTAGTTTTGGGGAGATAGTCGGTCTCCCTTTTTAAAAAGGGGTACTAAGATACTCTCTTTCCACATGGGGAGAATCTTTCCGCTAGAGAAACAAGTATTAAACAAAGGGCATACCAATTTGCTCCATTTCATGCTGCTTTGCTTTAGAACAGAGATAGGAAGTTCATCCGGCCCCATTGCCCCAGATGAGCGCATTTCCTTTATAGCTGTTTCAATGTCCCTTTCAGATAAAGGGGCCAAAAGCTGATCACTCTCTTTAAAACCTGTTGGGGAGTCCACTACTCCATTATTTGCATAGAGGGTTGTGACATAATCCACCCATGATTGTTCTTCAATAGGGATAGGAAGCAGTCTGGTTCTTGAGCCACACCCCTCACCTATGAGGGACCAAAACTTTCTCATTTCTCCTTTGAAGGCCGCCTCTCTTAATTTTATCCAAATGTTGTCCTCCCTTTCTTTCCGTAATTTTACTTGTTGCCTTTTCCTCCTTCTTTTTAATAAAGTTATCCTGTGTGATCCTTCTGCCGATTTACACAAGTATTGTGCCCTTACTAACTTGTTTATTTCTATATTGAGTAAACGTAGGGGGCAAGAGGGTATTGTGAAGCACCTTTTCTTTTTTGGATTTTTAGCTACCAATATCACAAGTTTCATAAAATCTTTCAAACACGCAATTTCAAAACCATGCCACATAGCAAGATCGTCGATTGCTGCATCAAGAACTATCTCCAGATCTTGTTCTGCTTTTGTGTTCCAATAACATCTGCCTGATTTCACTCCAAAACTTACCAGGTCGCCATTTAGTGACCATACGTCAGACTTGGGAGGATTTATATTCATATTGGTACATTCCATGTATCTGTGACACACTTACCTATGTAATACTGCCTGCTGACGTATACATGTCACACCAACATGTCAGCATATCGCTCCCTGATGCATGTCACCATCCACAGATTGACGGTTCACTGTTGCACAGGCCCACCCCAACTTACTGCATGCATCCTTCCCATTTGCATGCTCATAGGCATTGGCTGAACCAACTGGAACATAACAAACATGTGTCATTGCATAAACATTTACACCTCTAAGATGTTATCCATTAATTCTATTGGGTCTGTGTGACTCATCCACCCAATCCTAAAATACCACTATTTTGAAGTACTCCAACTCTTTCTGCCCGTCACTCGTTTCTATAGTCATGTACACATTGCCCAACATGAACACCTGATGCATACAGATAGTAAATCCTATATACTAACCCTGGTCATAGTGTGCCTAGTGGGTGTAGCGGGGCTATGCGGAGGTCCACGGAGTCTCAAGCAAACTCCCTGGAGCTCCACTAAACCCAACCACCTCAACCCCCACTATTACAAGTAAGTAAACATTAATTAAGAATACATTTAAAACCACTCACCTCTGTACTGCGGCATCCCCGGGCTGCAGTCCTCCTCTTCCTCGCCGTATCGGTAATCCTGGTGAAAACTGCGCATGCGCGCCTCCGCACATGCGCATTTCTTGCCAAACAAATGTGGCTCTACTATTAAAATGCACACAAACAATCTACCTAGCCCAGTCTTAATTGTGTAAGCCAGGACAATATGCTTTACAAAGCAAGAGGGTACAGTAGATGCACCATGCCAGGGTTTGTTCTGCTGTATAGACAACCGAAGTTCTGATCATAGGTCTACAGTCCATGAATCCATGGGTTGCACTCTCAGCTCAGAAAGACCTTGGTGAAATTGAAATGCTGTTGAAGGACTTTGCCCCGGACAGAAAAGAGTTTACATGGCCTCCCTAGTCATGCCTTTGGTAAGCCTGATTCTCCAAAGCTGAGGTGTAGAGAGATCGAGAAGTGATAGGGCCCTTCAGAGTGTTTTAAGATTATTTCTAATTTTCCAACCCTTAGCCTGAGGACCAGCCTAAATCCTTAGAGCCAATGTTTAAAAAAGAAGTTTCTCATGACACTTTTGCTTGACAAAAGGACCATAAACATCCATCTCTATTGGCTAGAATCGTTATAAAAGGGAGGGTATTCATAAAGTGTGATACGGTAAAATTCAGTCCTGCATCGAACCCTAAAAATATCTGTTTGGAGTTATCATCTGCACTACCAGCTGAGCAGTGTCCTGCTTACGAGCCCTCGGTAGATGGGTGGATGACTCATATTGGTTGGGCATAAGGTAATTCTAGATGCCATAATAATCTGCACAACTATTTTGGTCCCGACATTTGGCATTTTCCTATTTGGGTAAACAGTGCCTGGGGAAACAAAAAACATATTTTAGGGATGCCTCAAACATCAGAAGGTTGGATAGTAGATAGTTTAGGAGTGTCTCCACAGACTTTAGATTTCGAAGCATTCTTTCTTAATTTTGTGACAGTCCTGTTCATAGAGAAGGAGCTTCAGACAGATGAAAAACAGCCCTGTGAGGGATCACCGACACTGAGTTTTACAGGCCGCCACTTATTTTTCCACATCAGACAAATAGGAGGGCAACTGAAGGGAAACAAACGGGGGGTGGGGGAGAAAAATGGTGCAATGGAAAAAAACATCAGAAAAGGAGAAAGCGGAGCTTACACGAGTAAGACAAAGGGCCAAAGAATGTCTGCTAGTGCATTAAAGAGGCATGATCTGGTTTCTAGAATACACACCCTTGGTAATCAGTGCACATCATTTAAAAAAACCTTACACCTGTTTGTAGGCAGAGCTTTGGGAACCGGCACTGTAAATATCTCTGAACTCGTTTTTTTAGGTAATATTTTTTATTTAGAATTGAATGCGGAATAAAATATAATAGGGTACATACTCAAGGGGAAAAACAATCCCCAAAACAACAGGAAGTAGCTAAATATCCGATTTCAACTTTACTAATAACATAAAAATAGTACAAGCAGGAGACCTCTAATCTCAAAACAGGAAGGCCAAATTTGAGCTATGTGATATATTCCCTTTTTAACCCGTAAGCCAAAGAATGGCAACTTCAGTCTCTCTGATCTGTCTCAGTGATGCCCACCATTGATAGACTGTGGGGGAGGAGGGGAATTGGGGAGGGGGGCGGAGGGGGCTGGGGTAGCAGGCTGTAGTGTAGCCCTTTGAGGTCAATGGATATTGCGCACGTTCCCCGCCCCCAGCAGCGAGGCGCAGAGATGCCCTCCCATGATCGGGAAAGAAGGAAGAAGACGCAAAGAGATACTGACACACCCCCTGCCCCCCCATGAGAGAGGCACAGAAAAGGTGGGTGGATGAATGATGGGTGGATGGATGGATGTAAGGATGAAAGATGGATGGATGTGTGAAAAGGTGGGTGGATGAATGATGAATGGATGGATGAAAGGGTGGATGGATGGATGAAAGGATGGATGGATGGAAGGATGAAAGGGTAGATGGATGAAGGATGTATGGATGGATAAAAGGTTGCATGGATGAATGATGGACGGATGGATGGATGTGTGAAAAGATGGGTGGATGAATGATGGATGGATGGAAGGGTGGATGGGTAAAGGATGGATGTATGGATGGAATGATGAAAGGATGGATGGATGGAAAGATGAAAGGATGGATGGATGTGTGAAAGTGTGGGTGGATGAATGATGTATGGATGTGATGAGGTCTAACATGCGCATTTATGGTTGTCAAAAGATGATGATGAGGAGTACAAGTTTCTAGAAACTTTTGTCGGAAGGGGGTCCTTACCCCTAAAAAGGTTTTAAAAGGGGGTCTCCGCATCAAAAAGTATGAAGACCTCTGGTCTAGTGGGTTGAATCCCTACTTTAGTTGATGGCTGAAGAGACGCGCGGCGGATGAGCACAATGGGAGCGCCTAAGCCAAGCCAGTCTGCATCTTTCAACACCAGGATGTCGCCCGGAGCCAGGACCCCTGCTAGTTTCCCCTCAGATATTTACAATGTTACGAGTCCACGGTGCTCCTACACATGAGATGAGCAGCTCATGATTAGACAAAACCCCATGTGAGCTCCTGATACACTCGCACAGCCTACTTGAAGGCCCTTTTGCTTGCAGGGCTTGCAGATATCAAAGCATTGCTCCCCCTCATTCTAGATTACTCCCTGAACAGACAAAAGGACCTGGGTCTCTCTGGAGTATTCCTTATAGCTGTGCCCAGACACCACCCACCAACATAGGCTGGAAATGTGTTGTACATAAAAGATGTTCTAGAGTCATGGTATATATTTCATGTTGCTTTATTCAAGGTAGTTACAGGTCCAGTTCTTATGATGGTAATTAACAGACCCCACCAGGAGTGACCGCCCTGTCACTCAGCCTGCCTCCAACTGTCTGTAGGCCAAGGCAAAACCCCCAACATTCTATGATGTCATCAGGTAAACATACTGTGACATCAAGTGAGTATCAAGGAATTACAAGGCTAGGGAAAAGAGTCAAAGTCCATGTACAACAAAATGCTTCCTAGCTGACGTCAGATCCCTCCCCAAACATGCTATAAATATATGAGATCGTTTCACTGTAAATGATCCTCACATTGGATTCCTCTCCGAAACTTAGGACAAACCTTCTTCCAGCCCCGCTATTGCATTGGCACTCCCGGATGGCTACCGTATCCAAAAACTAGACAGGACTGGACGAGCAGGGGGCAGCACAGCCTTAATTTACAAGGAATACATAGCCATTTCTATTTTAGACCAGCTGTGCACAGACAAATTAGAATGCCTTGTTTTCAGACTCGACCTAAACCCCCAACATAGCTGGAAAGGGGCTCTTGTTTATAGACCCCAGGCCCGACTCTAGGTTTTACTAGCCCACTGATGGAATTTATCTCCCCACATGTTATTTCCACCCATAACCTCGTATTCCCGATTAAGTTCAACATCCACAGTGAGGATGCCCTCATTTGTGATGCCACAGCATGCCTAAAAGACATGGCCACTACTGGTCTCTTGAAGATCAATAACGACCCTAAACGCGGCTGGGCACACTTTAGATCTCATCCTATCCAATTCCATGAATATCCTCTGTGGGGAAACGTGCTCTCTGATTTGGTCTGACCACTCTCTGTTGAATTTCCAACTTATGAGCCCCAGAAGGCTCTCCACCCCCCACCTCACGCCAAACATTGGTAAAGAGCTTGGCATAAACTGAAGCCCGACCAACTCCTGTCCCTTTTCTGTTCCTGGAACACCGAAACTAGCAGTTTTAGTATAGAAGAACAACTAGCTCATTTTAACTCCATCATTCAAGACATTATAGATATTGTAGCCCTAGGAAGGCACAGACCCACTGCCCTAAACCCACACCCACTAGCTGGTATTCCCCAGCTTACAAACTGAAAAAAGTCTATGTAACATACTAGAACGGATATGGCGACACTCTCACAGTGGGCAAGGTAAAGAAATATAGCAAGCCGCACTGTCCTCCTACCATAAAAATATTTCGTTTGCCCGCAAGCTACACATCACTCTTCAGATGGAGCAAGCTGGGAACAATTCTAGAACCCTTTTTCAGATCCTGAAGTCTTACACGAATCCCAGAGCTTGCGAAACTGCGGAATCTCCCTCACAGTTGCTGTGCGACAATATAGCTTCCTTTTTAAACCCAAAAAAAGACCACATCTAGCAGAAAATTATCACGTCCAATGAAATTTCTCCACACCCTTCAGCAGTATATCCTTGCTCCCCTAACAATACCTTGCAGATCCACTGCTTTCCCCCTCTCACTCCAGTAGAGGGTGAATCTCTCCTTACCAAAACTTAATCTGGTTATCTCCTAGATATCATTCCTGCCAAAATCTCATCCAGCTTTCCTCACAGCTAGCCACACCCATCTGTACCATTCAAAATAGTTCCTTGAGTACACGCAGACCGACCCTAGGATGGAAACCTTCTCATGGAATACCCATTCGTAAAAATGTCAATATGTCTACAACTGAGCTTTCCAATTACCGCCCCATATCTTTGCTCCCCCTTCAGAGCAAGCTTTTTGAAAAACACAGAAACAGACATCTGTCTGACTTTGTTGAAACCTCCAATTGCTTTGATATCTCCCAGTCAGGTTTCCAGGCCAAGCACAGTACCGAATCCACTTTGATTGAGGTAACTGATAACATCAGAATGGTCCTGGACAATGGTCAGGCAGCCCTTCTGGTGCTGCTTGACCTATCAACAGCATTTGACACCATCTTGTACCAGATCCTACTGGAGAGACTTCGGGGCATTGGAGTACTGGGGCTTGCAATGAAGTGGTTGACAGACTTTCTTACTGATAGAACCCAGACGGTTACATTGGGGACTTTTAGATAAAAAAAACACTACATTCACTAAGCGGATACCGCAGGGCTCTTGTTTGAGCCCTACTCTCTTTAACATTTATGGTACCCCCTTGGCCAATCTAATGAGGAACTTAGGGTTAGTCCCAACTCATACCCGGATGGCACCCAGCTCCACCCCACCTTTGATAAAAACAGACCTGATTTACAACTCATCTTTTCTGATGGCATGAAGAACATTGCTGCCTGGATGAAGTCTAACTTCCTCCAATTAAATGCTGAGAAATCAGAGATCATGCTGTTTGGAGGAGCAGCTATAAGCTGGACTCCCAGATGGTGGACTGATGAGCTGAACCATTCCCAGTCTCCTAAGGAGGTGGTCAAGAATTTAGAAATCAGGATCAACAAGATGCTCAAACCACTACTTCTGCTGGCACCTGCTTCTACACACTCAGCTTTCTTAGAATAATCTTCCCCCTGTTACCTTTCTCTACAAATAAAACCATTGATGCAAGCCCTAGTACTAAGTTGTCTGGACTATTGTAACGCACTGTTGGCATCGGCCAATAAAGCCTCCTTAAACAAGCTACAAATTGTGCATAACACAGCTGCCCGTCTAGTAGGAAATGCCCCATCTAGAACAGCTCTATACCCCTGCTCAAAAAACTCCACTGGCTCCCTGTGAGAAAGCGGGTACAATTTAAGATAGACTTCACTGATTTTAAAGCACTTAATGAACAGGGACCTTCCTACTTATCTGCTAAACTTATCAAGTACACCCCCTCACGGCCCTTTCAATCTGGGTCCAAGCTCCTCCTGTGCAGCCCTAGAATTAAAAAGGCATGCAAGGGTGGGAAAGGATTTACACATCTTGCCCCTGCTTTTTGGAACAAGCTGACCCTCTAGCTTCACGATTGCCAGAGCCTCTCTCAGTTCAGGAAGCTTCTGAAAACTCATCTTTTCTGATTCCCTTGGGGCTGGCTGCAGCACTCCGTCCTAAGTGCAGAGATATCCCTTTGGGGTGACTCAGTGCTATATAAATGAATAATAATAAATGAATAATAATAAGCACTGATCTTAATCTCAGTTCCTTTCAAAACTACAGGAGTGATACATGGACTGTAAATAAGACGCTATAGGTAAGGCTCCAAATACAGGGCAAATAATAGCGGGGCCTAATGACATCCCTGCTGTGTGCCATGAGGGATTTTAAAAAGGGGAGAGCAGTATCCAGACAAAAAACACGGGACTTGATCAATATATATATCCCCAAAGCTCAAAATTCAGATGGTTGCTCATAGAAAAGACCACAGAACCCTATCAAATACCTCCTCAGCATCTAAGAATGTCATCCTGACACAGCTTGCTAGAGTATTAGTGGCATCAAACATTGCTATAGCTGTTTTGATATGTTTGGTAGTATCCATGTCTGGAATAAAACCGTGTTTTTGTGTACATACCACATCTTGAATACAAGGAGCCAGCCTTTTAGCCTGTAATTGTGCATACAGTTTTGCGTCTGCATTAATTAATGGAATAAGGTTGTATGACCCTTTCTCTTCTGCTGGCTAATCCTTTCTAAAAAAGATGAAAATATAAGTATAAATGTGGGTCTGGGATATTTCTGCCCTGATCAATATACAGTATGAGCATAAGTAACAGAGGTCCCAATATATCTGCAATAATCTTATAAAATTCCACTGGCAGGTCGTCGTCCCCTGCTGACTTTCCCGACAGGAGTAAACAATAGCTTCCTTCAACTATGCAAGAGTAAACACATTATCTAGTACCTCAGCCTGCAAAGGTCAGAGCCTAGGAACATGCATATTTGAAGGACATTCCTCTACCGCACCTTGACTCAGAGCCTAGGACTCTGTATAAAGATCCTAATAGAAGCTCTTGTTTGAGAATGACCTGTGGTTTATCATGCTTCATCCGATCTTTATTCACAATGCATTTGATGATTTCTTTATTTTTCTTTTGGATAATTTATATGCCAATATCTTGCCAACTTTTTCCCCATATTCTACTATGGATGCCCACCCAGCTAGGTAAGCCACTTCAGCCTTTTCCTACTGTATACATTGACACTGCACCGAAACTTGATCATATTAAATCACATCTGTGGTTCATTTAAATCTTTCCCTGTGATACCTTAAGCAGGTTTCCACTCCTACCAAAGTAGTTCCAGGTGCAGGCTCTGTGCTTGAGCATTCTTTAATCTAGTTTGCCGAGATACGAACTGACCAGTACTCTCCTCCCAATTAAAGGCTTTTAGGATATATTAGAATACACTAGGAGAAGTAGATCCCAAGTTAACCAATATACATGTCTTCAACTGTTTACACATCCTATCTATGAATGCACTATTAGATAATAGTGATCTTGGAAATGTCCACCTAAGAGGTTCCTTCAAAGAGTGGGGGATCGAAAGACTTGGCAGCAAAGGATTATGATCTGAGGTGATCTAGGGATACAATTCAATACTGGAATTTTCTATTAAGCCTTGATGAGCTAGAACCATCTCAAATCTAGAATATGCCCACAAGGGGCAGAATAATATGTGTACCTGTAATGGGCAATCACATTCATACGCACCCCAATTTTCCCATGAGTACCAGACCCAGTTTGTGGCCCCGAAGACCAAGTTTACCCCCTCAAGCAGGACTCATGGACAGGCCAAGTGATCAATGGAGTGGGACAGAGAATATGCATGCTGTTGGATTCTGGTAATGGCACATTTTGTGAGCACTACCTATACAGCAGCCAGTGCAGGGATATGATTTAAAGATAGTGCTTAGAACAATGAAGAACTTTGACACATGACACATGCAGGCAATAGCACAAATTGAGTGTGCTGATGTTTAGAGGACTGGGTAACACAAAGTGCATGAGAAGAGTGCTACTTTGTAGAGGACTTAGTGGTCCAGAACTCTTAGCAGCAAAACAAACCTGCCTGCAACGACACACGAGATTATGACATCTCACAGCATTTTTGGAAATGGGGGAGTATAAAAACCACTCCCTGAGACCGCACCCTTGTTAGGCAACCCGTGCCTAACAAAACGATTCTCCTCCATCGTTCCCTCTCCCTCCCAGGGACACAATGTGAGACTTCACTTACCAGGCCAGCCTCACCACGAGAGCTTCATGCATCCAACACATCAGGCTTCTGCTCTGCCACATTCTGAGATCCTACATAGACAAGATAGAAAGATGAAGATCACAGCTGGGACTTACTAAAGCATGCGCATGCATGACTAACATTGTGTTCAGTGATTGTGATGAACTATTTGTCATTAGACCAGTGAGTGAGCTAACCCATCCCTCAAAAGCATGCTGACTACAAACAATCATGAAGAGTTAAGCGTGTAGACATACTACCTAACCAATGGCTTAGATTGGAAGTAATAAGGTTCATATTTGGTATCAATCCTGCTATGTCAAATGGCAAAATAAAAACAGACTTTATGCAACCTGATGGCAAATGCACATGTAGGGTGGGTATGAAATGTAATAGTTTAAATATCCTAATGGACTGCCAAAAATTGTTAGCTCAGCAGAAACAGTTTTTACACCCTATCTTTTAAAAATATTGTACGAAGTTGAGTGCACAAGCAATTGAACTCCTCAGTGACATGACAAAACTTGACAATGCAATAGCCACTGTGAAGTTTATGCCGGCTGCAAAAAGGCTTCTTATGGCATTGGAAATGGCTGGCTGTAAGTTACGTTGAAGATATGATGCTTAGGGATTTTAGGGAAAATGTATTTATATATCCTTTTACAAATATTTTAAAGTAGGGTTTTTCTACTATTTGGATTATATATGTGACATATGGGTGTTATTATGACATGTATGGAGCATTGTGTCAAAATTGAGAGCAAATGCATGAAAATCAGGCTTCTAGTATGGCGTGGGTTGATGAATGTGTAATGATTTTTGAATATTTATATAAAATGTCATGTTTTTATGTGGTTTAAAGACCAATGGTCTAAATAAACTTTTTTGTATTTGATTTGATTAGTGAGCCAAAGAGGAACATCAGTGGTAATTGCACGAGCGCATTTTGAACATTTATTCAAACAGTTTGTATTCTATAAATATATATTCAATTAAAAAACAAACAATACAAAAAGGTCTCTTTCTGAACCAAGAGCTACCTTTTGCCAAATTTGTTGTAATTCCGTTCAGCAGTTCAGGATGTAGCCTTGTCTAAAACTTCCGATCGAAATTAACAAGGAGAAAACGTGTTTTGGGACCACCATGTTTCCTTGGCCCCCGCTTGATGAATCACCCCGAAACATTCATGACAGGAGCTGACTGGAGTGCCCCAATAGTTTCTTGAAGATTCGTCAAACTGCGCCAAAGATATTGGGAAATAAAAAAAATTATTTTCCAATGGAACTAGGTTCTAACTATAGCTACCTACTGTCGACCACATATATTTATTTGGCATAGGTGAAATTCAAATTATAAATATTACCCAGTGGTGGTGGACACTGGGTAGTTGTAATTTGGATTGTGTTTCCATTAGAAATTAATTTTTTGGTTTGCACATATATTTTGCGCGGTTTGAAGAATCTTCACAAAATTGTTCCAAAGATCTGTCAAGTGAGGGTCAAGAAAAAGGAGTGTTCTCAAATGTGTTATTTCAATTCATTTTTCCATAGGAATTTTAGACGCAGCTGCAGCCTAATCCTCTGAACAGATTTTACATCACATTTGGCAGAAAGCTAGATGTTGGCCCATAAAGAGCGCTTTCTGTGATATGATGTAAATCCACGCAGTAGTTTGCAATTAATGCTCAAAAGCTTTGAATATTTCATGCAACATAGGATGTTTGGGGGACTGCAGATTTATTGCTGTTCCATGTCCCTGGAGTTGAGCTAGCCTGGCTGATGAGGGGTGATATCGGGAAACTTGTCCCAGGATGCTTGTTACCAGATCAGGGAGGATCTGGCCTGGCAGTTCGGGCTGCGCTGTTCTTATGGGTAATAGGGTCAATATGATTTGCTTTTGGCTGGGTGTTATCTGCAATGACATAGGGAGCGGAGAAATTATGGATTTAGGCCCAGATCTCTGTACTGGGGTGAATGTTTGACATTGTGTAGCAATTGTTCTTTTTGAAGTCTGATTGACTGCCACCTCATCCAGGAAGTGGTGGCAGACATTATAGATCTTGGAACTCAGTCCCAAATTCTAACTAAAGGAAAAAAAGACATAGGTGATAAGGTTGGGATTCCCTCACCCCCTAGATCAGGAGGTGGGGTGCCAGAGAAACACCGCCTGGGGCCCCAAAATATTTTTCCCTGCAAATCTGCCGTCAAATTGTAAAACAAAATGTGCAGTATTTTTTGTGTGTGTTAATGTTAATATTGTGATGTTGGCAAACAATGCTACAACTGTTTTTTGAAAGAACTACAGAACGTTGCAGATAGAGATTCTCTTTGCCCATAACACCTGCTGCTGAGGTGATACACCCTTCTGGAACATTGAACCAGCTGCAGAGTAAACCTCATTTACTGATGAACCTCTAATCACCAAACAATGCAACAGTCAGACTCCAGGGACTCAACAAGGTCCCTATGGAATAAAAAGAGCAGATAAATGCTTCTCCCTGATTTCCACTTGCCATCGTTGCCAACCGATTGTGTGGCTTTTCATTGCTGGAAATAACGGTTCTGGTATGTCGAATATTTATTTGTTTTTTAAGTTGAATTGTTTTTCTAATGTCATAAATGGTTGATACCAATAAGACAATTGGGAGATGGATTGTAGCAGAAGAAATGCATGCTTTACAGTAACGACTTTCCTCTTACATAAAATAGGATAACATAAAAGTGGACTTATGGCTGGCCAAGTGCACTATACTAAAAAATGCATCACCGAGAATTGTTGACGCCTGGAAATGCCCGTCTGATAATAGATACCACAGGTCGGAGGTTAGGTAGCATCAGCTCCTGAAGTAGCCACAACAGGTGGAATTTTCAGATGGTAGTTTTAAAGGCGTACACTTCTGTCCACTGTGAACAATGAAATACACGTGGTAGAAACGTGTAAGGCAAATGTTTTTAAAATGTTTTAAATGTATTCTCTTTGAAGAAGCCAATTCGCTGTAGGCAAATACTTTTCCTACTCAGGAAATGCAGTTTTATCATTTGTTGAAATACCGGTTTCATCCGCAGATGCTGAAGCAAACTTAAAAATGCGTGATTCTAAGTAAATGCATTTTACAGGGTTAGTTTCCACCCCATTCCCTCACACCCCAGGAGTGACCGCTTACTAACCGCAGCCAGCAATTGTGACTGTGTGCTAAAGTTCGATCAGTTAGATAGAAGAAATAGAAGAAATATTAATTAATCTCCAAAATCAGGATCAGGGAATTTCTTGCAATCGGTTAGTTTTTGTAGAATTAGCTTTATTAAAAAAATTAAATGATGTGCTATTTATAAAAAAAAAAAAGCATTTAAGTGCATTTAGGTGGACCGTATATGTTTGCTGAATGGGTTATTTCTGAACTGTTCAGAGTGCTGAGTGAGATAAGTAGGAGATAGTTGTCCAATACATGTAATTTACATATGTTGTATGCATTACATTTTCCCCTATACATGTTTTATCATTTTTGGTGTGGTCATAGGATGTTGGTTGTGTGGGGGTTAGTGTATACGGAAGCCTGTTTATTTAGTCACGAAAATAATAAGTTCTGCCAGAAAAAAATGAAATCCGTTTTTTGTAAATATAATTTGTTTTAATGTACAATAAACATTTGTGACCACTATTTGTAACATTTAATCGTGCAACAAAACAATACCTTTATTTTGACTTTCTAAAGTTATTAAATGGAATGGAACGAAAGTACAACCAATTATTTCTAGCACAGTTAATTTCTAGCAAAGTTAGTCGGTCTCTTTAAAAGGTCCGATCGGACATAGAAAAGTGGATAGTGTGGCAACAACATCGCCCATCATTGCATAAAAAACGTAAAACACGATTTTTCTTTTCAACTTTCACTCCCTTACAGATCGTACTACCGCAGCTAAACCCTACTTGAATCTTGTCATCACTGTATTCCCCATAACGAACATCGACAGCACAGGTTTTCTAAATTCAAGACAATAGTTACACAAAACAAACATTAAAGTACATCTTAAACATATATTTCCTTGTTTGGGAAGTAACAAGGGGCCATATTCTGAATGAAGTGGCGGAGAGAGGCGTCAAAATGTGGCGCAGCCTTGCGTTTCCCCCTGCGATGGCGCTAAGTTTCACAACTTAGCACCAAAGCAGACATCCTTGCACCAGAGTGCAAGGGTGTCTGTGTTCAGCGGAGGGGTTTTTTATGTATAAGAAGGTGCTCCTTCCAATCCTTAAATACCATTTTGTAACTTTCATGTGTGCTGCTTCGTGCAACACACATCAAAGTTACAAAATGGCATTTTTTAAAAGGTTTGTTCATGTACAGGAAGAAAGAAACCATGGCATTTTGCTTTTTCCATGGATGCTGCACAAGGCAGCACACATGGAAAAAGCAAAGATGAGGAGAAATAAAGCATTTGTCCTCGTTTCGACAATTTACGGCCAGGATTTTCTGGTCTTAAGTTTGGCGCTGCCACCTATTATCACCGCCCTTGATAATAAGTGGCAGCGTGGATCACAATGGGTGTTGCATTGGAACACCCACTGCACCAACCACTGCATGCCCCTTTCACGCTTAAATTACTGTGAAAGGGGCCTTATTCTCAAGGCAGCGTTAAGCCACTTAATGTCGCTTATTCCACGTTAAGTGGGTTAACGTGCCTTGAGAATAAGGCACTGACCCTATCGCCAATGGAAAGTCAGAAAAAGTGACGTTCCCGTGGTGATAGGGTCTTGCAAATATGCCCCAAGGTCTTTAAGAGCCTGATTTTTATCCGTTATTCTGTCACATGGAATGGTGTGATTAACTGACATAGTATGTGAGTGAGTATAACATTGATAGACAACTGGGATACACAGGGAGAAAAGATGTCAACTGGGTTGTGGAGTGAAAGAATGAAAGATACCGATTGAGAGAGTGAGGGTGAAAGTAGTAGAGTAATGAAAGAGAGAAATAAAATAGATACAGGGCCAGTTTGAGGCAGATATTGTGTGTGGAATGTGGAAAGACTTTTGTGAAGGGAGAGATAGGGACACAATTAGGTAAACAGAAGAAAAAGATAAAGTGAAGAGAGGAAAACAGTAGCAAGTGCTTGAAGGGGCGTTGTCTGGAGAAAGGCATAGGGAGGGCACGGCAGATGATTGACCAGCACTATCTTGACCCTCTGGATCCAAGGCTGATGCTCAACAATTCCGATTGCCTTGCTTGTTTGCTCTTTAAATCTAAAAGTCGTATTTTCCCGACGGATCTATTAGGAGAAACATCTTTTCAGTGAAATTTGCTATTATGTACGCACCTCACAAAAGGGTTATGATCGATGACATTTCTTATGGCATAAAAATTCCAACTGTCATCATTGGGGCTGCAGTGACGCTTCTCTTTTCAAGTTTCGCATGAGACACCGATCCAAGAGAGCTCGGCGGACAACGACATTGGAGACAGCTATTGTCAAGTCTATTTGCTTCCTAGTTTAGATCATTGCTTGCATGTGGTATTCTATACAAAGACAGAAAAGTGGAGAAGTGTGGCTCAATGGTTAGAGCGGCAGACCTTGATGCAGAGTGCTGGCCAGGGACCAGGGTTCGATTCCCGCCTCAGCGGGATTGGGCTTAAATTCCTCTGACCGGATATTCTCGCCTCAGTGCCGAATCTAAGCATGGGCCCCATGCTGCAACTCTGGGCAATAGCTTGCTTCGTCTCCACAACGGCCCCCGATACACAAGGGATGCCAGGTTTCACCATGGGATGCCCAGGAGTGGACACCTCACAAGGAAAAGCCAGGAGGGGTTCCCTTGTGGTAGGAGTACAAACGCCGGGATGCTTACGGGTTACTGTTCGCGCTATACAAATACAACACATTTACATTTACAAAACCTTTTGCAGTTTGCTCCAATCAGGAAGGTGTTCTCTTGAGCGTCTGAGCAGTATTTTCCTTTTTACGCGTCAATAATAGCAAATAAGACCCGGGGGCATAATTACGAGCCCAGTGTCACACTTGCACCATGGAAAGTGGTGCAAGAGCTACGCAACTCAGAAATGCGATTTATGAAGCCAAATGCCACCCTGCCCGTCCCTGAGTGGATTCATAAACCTCGAGTAAATCAAAGCAGCGCAAATCACTGCATTGTCTTTCTCTGCACTGTGTGTGGGTCTTCCCAAACAACTCTGTCAGTTTTTGACACTTTCCCAGATTTACCACAACTGCTGAACCTGGGAATGTGCCAAAAAGATACGCCTTCCCAGGAGAGGTGTAACAAGGAGAAATATCTTTATTTCACCTTGGTACTTCCGCTTTCTATGTGTGCTGCAAACATAGATAGAAGTTTATGCATTTCAGGATGGTTTTCTGTTAAAAAAAAATCCTGCATGCATCACAGGCACACATGCACCACGGTGCAAGGGTGCCTGCATTGGCGCTAGACAGCCAAAAAGGCACCAACTCAGGAAAAGAGTATGAATCCACCACATTCTTTTAAGTTCAGCACATTCCTGCCTTTCCTGTCATGCAGCTTAGCAAAGTGACTTGCTGCACTGCGTGGAAATGTCATAAATATGCCAAATTGAAGTGCAGTTTAACCTGCAGTAAGGAGGGCGGGGAAGATATTCAGAGCTGTATCTGAACTTTGAGGTGTTAAAACTGCAAGTTTGCCTCATGACCAGGGGTGTGATGTAGGTCATCCCAGCACAAGAGCCACCCCTGTTTCTAGGGGTGCCATCTCAGCCTAAGGTCTCTGAATACCTATGAGCCACAAGAGCCTCGGAGGCAGTGGTGGTTCCTCTTCAAGGGCTTCAAAGTGCAGCCCTGCCACCAGTGAGGAGCCTTTGTCCACACTGCTTCTTAGCAGTGTTCATGAAGTTTTCATAAACACCGCCAGTGAGCAGGTCACCCCTCCCCGCCCATGCTGCAAGCCCCAAACGACAGGAAGAGGAAGGGGCTGAGGCACTGAGCATGATTCACCCACACAGTGTTGTTTGACTATAGTCCCGTTGCACAGGCACCATGCATTTTATTTAACAGATATACTGCACATGCCGCAGGCTGCACAGTGTATCAGCTAAAAGGTGTTATCCAGTGCCCACATCAGTGCATCCCTGAGGCCAAAGAGAGAGACACACATAGAAGCAGGGGCAGGATCCCCAGCACTTGCCTAGCTTCTTTTAGAGCAGTGTTTTCAGTTCTTAGGTTTGAGATGGATCTGCCTCTTAATCCTGGCACTGCTGCTAGGTCTGGCCCCTCAATTGGAATCATGCCTCGCTGGTTCCAATGCTAGGTGCCACATTCCGCCTCTGCTGTTGCCACAGAGCCTTGAGTTACCAGCAAAGGAAGAAAGGTGAGTAAGAAAATCTGTGGGTTAAAGTGTGTTTGTTAGTGAGTGGGAGAGAATGACATTAAGTGAGTGTTCATTTAGTTTTAGAGTTTCAATGAGAGCGAAAGAGTGTGAGAATCAATGAGTGTGGGAGAGTATGAATGATTGAAAGCGAGGACAAGGCAGGGCGTGGGTTAGAAAGAGTGTGTGATGGTGAGACTGTGCGATGGAGCGGGAGTGAGTCAGACGAGCTGCTAATAATGATCACAAGATCAATCGTGCAGTGACTGTGCCCTCTTTAGTTGCCAAAGGGAACGCCAAAGGACTTTCGACCTTATCACTTAGAAGGGGGGGGGGGGCAGAGAGTGCCACGAACAGCCGTGGAAGCTTTTCATACGTTCGGTGAATTTCCACTGTAAAGCACTGCGAATTTTTGGGATGTGTTCGTTTGGAAATGATCGCTCTATGTCAAATACTTAATTTCTGACTTAGTTTCTGAAACTTTAGAGCCTTATAGTTTTGGCAGGCTACCTCCTCAGTTATATTCGTGAATAATTCATTTGTCTTTGATGGTTGCTTTCAAAACGTGTTCCTTGTGTTCTTATGATGACGTTCTAAGTGATAAGGTCGAAACGACGGCAAAGTTCCCTTTGGCAACTAAAGAGGACTCAGTCACTCCATTATTGATCTTGTGATATATTTGGCATTTTTGTTTTTTGCCCCGCTGCCATTGTGTCTGTTTGTATACATTGTAACTAGTGTTTTTTTTAAATGTTCATTTTGTGTAACCCCATGAGCACCATGTTATATGTTTGTATTATTCTTGATATTTTTTATGTTCTATAGTAAGTAATTTCAATAACACAAACGCTATGTTCAAGAAAATTTTCATCGTTGGGTACCTTTTATTTGCACGTCATCATGTGATTAAATATATTTCTTTAACTCATTTTTTACCCTCAACCACTGTAGCTACCATATTGTTTGATTGCCCCAGTGTTGCAGATCATCACTAACAATAATGCGGCACGTGCAGTTTCGCCAGGGACCAGAGTCATCTGGAGCTCATGAAACCTATCTATTAAAGCAGTGCTGCACCTTTTCCCACACAAGTTAAAATCACAGCTCCTAGGCCCTTATTTATGAGGCCTTGCGTCAGTTTTGCGCCGCTGGTGCGTCACTTTTTGTGACGCACCAGCGGTGTACAAAATGCGCCTTGTTGCGCCATATTTAAAAAGTGACGCATCTAGGTAGATGCGTCACTTTTTAAACCCCTGCGCCACATTATACCTGCGTCAGGTATAATGTATGCAGAGGGGGCGTTCCCCCGCAAAAAGCCTCGTGATAGTGACGCAGTGAAATCTATGAGATTTCACTGCGTCACTTTTAGGATGCTGTTGCGTCAAAATCTTGCGCCTGCCTCACAGCAGGCGTAAGACTGACGCAAGCCCTTTCACATGGGGCTTTCCCCATGTGAAAGGACGCATTGCTGGAGTTGCATCACTTTTGTGACACACTCCAGCAATGCGTCACTTTTGCGCTAACAGATGCGTCAGAAATACTGACGTATCTGTAAGTCCTTGCGACATGATGCGTCATACATTAAATATGACGCATCATTGGTGTCGCAAGGAGTGCGCAGTGAAAAGTGACGCATCGCTGTTTTCACGCAGCGATGCGTCACTTTTCATGAATGAGGCCCCTGGATGCCAGTAGTTGTGAGTGAGGGTCAGTGATTGTGAAAGAGTGAATGTATGTAAGTGCGTTTGTGAGAGTGAGAGTTTTTGGCTACAATTGTACTTCAGTGAAAGTGTGTGTGGGAGTGAAACTGAATCAAAATGAGTACGTGAGAGAGTGAGTTGGAGCGAGTGAGGTAGACTAAGACTGATAGTGAATGACACAGAGAGTGGTGGCGAGTTTAAACAGGTAAACGTGTACTTGTTAGCGGGTTTATGCGTGTGAGTCTGCTGGTAGTCATGGCATACTCAAGACAATTCTTGGCTTTTGGAGACACCCAAGATAATTTGCTGTGGCTGGCATATTGAAGGTAATTCTTGGCTAAACGCAGCCGCGGCCAGGAGTGGGAGTACCGTCCAAGCTGTGATATGGGGAGGGGCAGGGTGGGGTGTAGTTATGTATGGCTTACGGAGTGTAACAGGTAAGTAAACATATAAATTAAAAAACGAATTTCGTTGCGCGCACTGCATCGCATTTTCATTTAATTTCGGATAAGTTTAATTGAGTTTTGTATACGAATGCAAACAAAAAGACAGTTCGCAAAAACAATTAAGGCAAAGACAGTGCTTCTCTGTGTAAAATAACATTTATCGGAAAACCATGTATAAGGCACCATGTGAGAGGGGAAGGGGTGGTGCATGAGGAGCATAACACTTGTTTCATTATAATACATATACAGAAGACATATGTGCAATCATGGATTAATAAATGCAAATTTTAGGGGCTATAAATGGCGATTAGATTCGAAAACATTTCATAGAGTCCAGCGATTTCGTTCCAGAGCACATCATCATGTGAACTGCATGTACATCATATTGGTATCTATGTGCACAACATAATAAACGGTCAATACTAAGGCTGGTATTTTAGTATACGTCAGTGTTACATGAGTATCAAATGTAAGGGAGAGTCCATCATGGGAAAAAGTATAAAAATATTTTGAAACATTTCCGCCTCTGAACTCAGAAATGAACCATATTACCCGAAATCCGACACAATTTTTTAAACTTGTGTAAAGTACACAAGTCAAAATAAACTCAGATTTCTTGTTCTTTTTCTAATTTCTTATTTCTGCCAGTAACAATTGAAACTAGTGGAAGCCAACAAATAAGTGTGATTTGTGGCATCTGGGATAAAATAATGTATTTCTTTTCATCAATGCTGTTATAACAAATCAAAGACCGGAAGATCAACAACAAACTGCCCCAGATTACAAGGTAAGTGTGCAGCAGGTCGGAGATCAGGAGTCACAGACTGTATGGTGAGCAGGAGCAGATTAACAAGCCTTGATGGGTCCAGCAAGAGGTATTGCATGAGCGCAGCCCAGCACACGGGGAACACAAGCTGTGCAAACGCTACAGTCAGAGGTCAGTACTTGAATGACTGGTCAATGGGAGTGGGGAGGAGCAGCTCAGAAGGGTTATACTAATGAATATGGACCTAGTAATATTATGGCACACTAATATTGAGGACAGAATATCGAGGGACAAAATATCAAAAGGTGAGTGCATATAGAGGAGCTTGGATTTACTATTCCTAACTCAACATCTAGGTACCTAAGATATATATACCGCATAGGTACATATATGTGAACTCAGGTGTAAAAAACCTAGACTTACTTCCCTATCTATATTTGGTTTTCGATGTACAGCCCTTGATATTCTGTCCCACCGATGCTATCAATTCAGTATTCCGGGGGCACACTGTACAGAACTTGTCATGCTGAAGGCAGCTCAAAAAAGATATTTCCCTTTATAGATGCTGAAGAAATATGAACACCTACACCGCAGCTTATTTGAAGCGCAGCAGCTCTAAACGAGCAGAGGCTGGTACCATATAATGCAGTGCATCCAGGCTATGAGGTTTAGTCCAAGAGCAGGAATGCGCGTTCCTTGTCATGTGCATGCACCAGGCAGGGATTCATGACCCAATGATTCCACCAGTCAGTACCTTCCATCGTTGTGGGAACTTAAATCCACCTCTACCTAGAGAATGGTATTCACAACTTTTAAGTGGCCCCATGCCATGAAGCCCCTTTAGGGCAAGCCTAGGTATTTTTTCAACTGAATTGTGCATATTATGTTTATGGTTTTAAGCCCATTATTACAGCGCTAATATTGGAATGGAACATATTATTATCTTAAAAAAGTGAGAAATGGGCAGACGTGCCACACATTACGTGGACAAATGTGGTAGCTCTTTGCAATTGTAATGAGAGAGAAGTTGGAAACGGTTTTGTTTTGGTCATGGGTTTATTTACATTTGCGTTGACGTTTCAAATATGTCTTATATGGAAAACTAAACTGAACACATCCACGCCTATTTCCGATTCAAGGGCTAAGGCATATGTGGGCATATTTACAATCCCCATGTGCCATATTTACGCTGCTGTTGCAGCACTCCTGTGATGCAGCGGCAGTGCAAACCATGTGCCACGTTGCACCTCATTTACAACGTGACTCATCTAGTGAGATGCGTCACGTTGTAAAGTCCTGTACCATATGAAACCAGCATTAGGTTTCATGTGGGCGTTCCGGCGCAGGAACGCCTTGTAAAAGTGACTCAGTGAAATCTACGAGATTTCACTAAGTCACTTTTACGTCCAAGCTGCATCAATACCCTGCGCCTGCTTGAAGCAGGCTAAGTGAGTGATACAGCATGTTAGGCATAGGGCACCCCTGAACTTTGCTAGAGCCGCATCATGCTTGCGACAAGACTTACGCCACAGAATGTGACACGTATTGCTCTATCCTTACGCCACGGTGCACCGCATTGTAAATGCGTCAAATTTGTGGTGGCGCAGGGAGGGAATTGCGTGTAGCATCTGTTCTGGCGCATCCCTGCTGATTTGAAGAGATGCGCCAGTACTTGTAAATCTGCCCCATGGTTTACTGGTTCATGCATGCAATTTCATTACTATTGCTTTAGGGGCACTTGACGTTTTTTAGATTATTTTGTCTATGAATTCAGCTAGAGGAATTCAGCTGGAGGGCTGTTCCAGACACCATAGCCCCCATGTGTCGAAACAGGTTTTCATATGACTCTGAGACTCAGATTGTCATTCCTGTTCTATAGCCCCCGCAGCAGCAGCATGCAGTTATTAGTGTGAATTGATTCCTTATCATAATTTTACTATTTTTATCATAACATTGTGAACAAAAAATCCAGCAGTCAACAATACTATACATTTGTCAGTATCTAGTATCTATAAGGTGCAATATTTGTTCAAATCAAACTTAAAATCCAATTTTTTCAATGCCATCAATCAGTTTTGCTTTTCAGAAAACTTCATTTTGCACACTGGAGTATTTGAGCCCATTCGTAAACAGATAAAAAAACAAAGGGGCATATTTACAAAGTATTGGTGCAGTGCAGAGTTGCCAGCAATATAGCAGCATCACACTGTGTCATTTAAAAAATGCAAGGATGCGTCATATTCACATGGATCCAGCACACCCCTGTGATTTCCCTTGAGCCAGTGCTAGAAAAGCTGCCTAGGGCCAACACTGACACCCTCGCGCACTGGTGTGAGGGTAACTGCATTTCAGCTAATGATCCATGCAATGCAGGCACCCTTGCAATAGTGCAAAGGTGGCAGCATTGTCAAGGATGATTGTGTATGATCTTTCCTGCATATAAGCAATCATTAAAAGCGATTTGCTCCTTTTGCAGCACACATAAAAAGAGCAAAAACAAGGAGAAATAATAGTATTTCTCCTCGTTACTCCACTGCCTGCTTTTTAGTGGAATTAGTTTTGGGTACTGCCTCAGATTTACACAGCCTTGTAAATCTGGTGCAATGTTAAAAAGTAATGGGTGTTGTGTGGAACGCCCACAGCAACACGGATTGTACGCCCCTTTCGCGCAGATACTTGCGTGAAATGGTACAATATGTACAAAGCAGTGTTTTTCTTACTTTTTTTCTTTTTATTAGATGTTCAGCTTCACATTATGACTATCAATAACTCTATATATTATACAACTTCTGGATCACAGCAGTGTATCGTGTCTACACATTAGCAACATTCAAATCACATTTATGGGATCTTCAATCCTTACACCTTAAAGTTGATGTATAACAAGTTACATTCATGTTGGCATTGTCTCTTTTGAGATCCCTCTGTATTCTAACCATTTACTCCAAATGCTGTCCCACTTCCCCGGGAATCCATGGCTGTGGTAAACTGGTATTTCAGCTGCACAACACCAGTCAAAGTCTGCTTTGCAATCTTTGACTATGCGTGGTTCGCTTGCTCCCCAGGACCTAGCTATATTTCTTTTGGCTATTGTATCTGCTATAATGAGCCATAGTGTGATATATTTTTGACATTTGGTGTCCCTTGTAAAGCATTGTATATTTGCCATTTGCCATCTAGTGAGACCCTCTGCTATATGACTGTTGACATCACCTGTGTGATTTTGCTCCATTTTCTCTGTATTAAGGGTCAGTCCCGCAATGTGTGAAAGAAAGTGCCCATTATGTTGCATCTCCTCAAGCATTTATCATTATCACTCCTACCCATTTGTTAGAGTATAGTCCTGGTTGTATAGGACCTGTGTAGGGTTTGTAATTGTATTACCAGGAACCTTGCTTGTATTGTCACTTCTATGGGGCTCCATATAGCTTCAACCCTGTCATCATCTTCTAGGCTACCTATCAGTCCCTCCCATGCCTCTTGGAGGGCTCGCTATGGGTGTGCGGTATTGTTCATAATCATTTTTGTAGAAAAGGACGTTTGCCTTTTCCAGTACTGGGTCTATTAGCACTCTATCTTCGAGTGGTGAATATTCGGGTACTTTGTCCCCTAGTGGGATGTGGGTCTTGAGGACATACATTTGTTGTGTGTAGCGGATATTTTTCATATCCAACATCTGATATTCAGTCTGCACTTCATGGAATTTCATAACCCTCTGTCTGATCCAGATATCTCCCAAGTATTCTATGCCCAGCAAGGACCATCAATGGAAGCCCTGCAGTCTGCCAACTTCCTTTAGAAGGCCACTACACCATAGAGAAGTGAACACCGTCAGCCATACTTCCCAGCCCAGATATTTAGTAACCCTGGGTGTAGTTTGCGTAGTAGCACTCACGTAGCTGCACGTAGTATACTTTGAACTTTGCATAGTACTGAACTTTGCGTAGTACACAAACTGCGTAGTGAGTATCTGATAGCACTGTGTACTTGTATGCACTGTATAATAATTGCAAAAGGCATCTTGCACAGTGCCAGTTATGATGAATTAAGTATCTCTGTCTTTATCTGCTAAAGAGCATATAGCACTTTCATAAAAGTGAAACTGAAAATTTAGCAAGCAGTGAGAGAAGTGATGATTTTGGGATCCTTCCAAACGTAGGGAGAGAACTAAGCAGATGCCTTGAAAACAAAAATCACATCTCATTGAACGATTCGGTGGTGGTCGCATCCTCTTAGGATCACCCCAAGCAAAGTTATTGGCAAAAAAACAATCCCAACCAAAGGTCCTGCAAAGCAATATGGGACAAGATTAGCAGCAGTTCAACTAGTCATTACTAGATGTCCCTCAAGAGTCGAATGCAAATGCATTGAAATTATTCTTACATCAAGCTGCAGTTCCACTAGTCATTACTAGATGTCCCTCACGAGTCAAATGCAAATGAATAATGAAAGGGTCTTTCAATGCTTATGTATTTGACTCAAGAGGGACATCTAGAACCGACTAGTGGAACTGCAGCTTGATGTAAGAATAATTTTAATGACTTTGCATTTGACTTGTGAGGGACATCTAGTAACCACTAGTTGAACTGCAGCTCTTTGCAGAATTATTTTGACATTGGATACTATAATATTCACTGCCCACTGCTAATCTCCTCCCATAATGCTTTGCAGGGCCTTTGGTTGGAATTGTTTTTTTGCCAATAACTGTGCTTGTGGTGGTCCTAGGAGGATGGGACCACCACCGAAGTTCAAAAAGATGTGCTTTTAGTTTATGCTCTCTGTGTTCAAGGCATTTGCTTGGTCCTCCCCCTAGGTTGGGGGAGACCCCAATATCATCACCTCTCTCATTGCCTAATATTTTCATTCAAAAAGTTCACTTTTGTGAATTGGTTATATGATTTTTAGCATGTAAAATTGCTCTATCAAAGCATCTGAGGATGTTGTTGATTTAGCTGCCACGCTACGTGATTTAGCACAGTTCTTGTATTGTACTAAGTGCAATTGGCGGAGTGCAATTGTCTGGGATCGCTAAGCCACCCTCATATACTCCTTGTTGTAGTTTGTTGAGAGCTATCCTGGAGTCCCCACCCCCAGCAGCTGTCAGATTTCTGAACCTATTTTGTGAAAGAAATCTAGGGGTATCTTGTATCGGGTATTTCTTAAAACATAGAGTAGGCACAGGAGCACCATTGTTTTTGAGAATGGCCACTATCCCCATCAGTGAGAGTGGCAGCATTCTCCAATTGGAAACATCCCTCAGTTATCAGTGCTACTGGGGCATCATGTTATCCACTAGGAAGTCAGCCTCTGTTTGAAAGACATCCACTCCAAGGTATTTAAATGTATCCCTAATCGTTAGAGCTTTCCCTACAGTCAGCAGGTTTGGAGTCTCTCCAGACAGGACAAATACCAGGGATTTATTCCAATATATCTGATATAACCTGAATAACTGCCAGACAGATGAATTATCTGAAGAATAAGGTTTGTTACGTATAGAATTATGTCATCATACAGAGAGATTCTGTGCTCCCAGGCCCCTGCCCCGGAGATATCTCTTATAAGCGGGTCACCCCTAAGCCATGTTGCCAGATGCTCCTTTGCCATGGCAAAGAGCATGGGGGAGAGCAGGCATCCCTGCCTTATGCCTTCATGCAACATCAACTGTTCGGAGACCACTTTGTTTACTCTAACTCTTGCTAGGGGTTTCACATATAGTAGTTAAACCCACATGCAAAATTTGGGGCCAAGGCCCACACTCCTCAGGAATGCAAATAGGTATTGCCATTCTATGCTATCAAAGGCCACGCATGTGTCTTGAGACATCAGTACCACACTTTTCTCAGGTGTGTCTTTAATAGTGTGTAACACTCCCTAGAGATGTCGCACATTTAGTCTAGTGCTCCGGTGGGGCATAAATCAAGACTAGTCTGGGTAAATAATGGTAGTTATTACTCTGGTTAACCGAAGCGCAAGGACCATAGCCTGGGTTTTGGCTTTAGCATTTAGATTGTTCTGTTGGTCTGTAGGAGGCACACTCCTTTGGGGGTTTACCCTGTTTAGGGATGACTATAATTGCTGCCAAATGCAAAAACCACAGTTGATGGACAGAATGCAGAACAATGTCTTACATTCACCCCAGTACAGAGATCTGGGCCCGAATCCATCGTATTTTTGCACTCCACACCACCCCAGTTCAGACATGGCCATATGCAAATCAGTCGGACCCTGTGCCTCATGGGAACAGTCCAGCCCGAACTGCCAAGCCATGCCTTCCCTGAAACGGAAACAAACTTCAGTGGACCGGTTTCTGGCATTCCAGCCATCTTCAGCCCGGTTTGCTTGAATCCAGTGGTGTGGAGTGCATGGGACTCACGTCTGAGCATACCCATCCCACTCGGGGTGACAAATGAAAAAACCACAGTTGATGGACAGAATGCAGAACAATGTCATACATTCACCCCATTACAGAGATCTGGGCCTAAATCCATAGTTTTTTTGCACTCCACACCACCCCAGTTCAGACATGGCCATATGCAAATCAGTCTGACCCTGTGCCTCATGGGAACAGTCCAGCTCGGACTGCCATGCCATGCCTTCCCTGGACCGGAACCAAGCTTCCAAGGACTGGTTTCTGGCATTCCAGCCGTCTTCATCCCGGTTTGCTTGAATCCAGTCGTGTTTAGTGCATGGGACTCACGTCTGAGCATACCCATCCCACTCGGGGTGACAAATGCAAAAACCACAGTTGATGGACAGAATGTAGAATAATGTCATACATTCACCCCAGTACAAAGATCTGGGCCCAAATCCATCGTTTTTTTGCACTCCACACCACCCCAGTTCAGACATGGCCATATGCAAATCAGTCTGACCCTGTGCCTCATGGGAACAGTCCAGCCCAAACTGCCAAGCCATGCCTTCCCTGTACCGGAAACAAACTTCCGAGGGCCGGTTTCTGGCATTCCAGCCGCCTTGAGCCCGGTTTGCTTGAATCCAGTGGTGTGGAGTGCATGGGACTCACGTCTGAGCATACCCATCCCACTCTGGGCGACAAATGCAAAAACCACAGTTGATGGACAGAATGCAGAACAATGTCATACATTCACCCCAGTACAAAGATCTGGGCCCAAATCCATCGTTTTTTTGCACTCCACACCACCCCAGTTCAGACATGGCCATATGCAAATCAGTCTGACCCTGTGCCTCATGGGAACAGTCCAGCCCGAACTGCCAAGCCATGCCTTCCCTGGACCGGAAACAAGCTTCTGAGGACCAGTTTCTGGCATTCCAGCCGTCTTCAGCCCGGTTTGCTTGAATCCAGTGGTGTGGACTGCATGGGACTCACGTCTGAGCATACCCATCCCACTCGGGGTGACAAATGCAAAAACCACAGTTGATGGACAGAATGCAGAACAATGTCATACATTCACCCCAGTACAGAGATCGGAGCCCAAATCTATCGTTTTTTTTGCACTCCACACCACCCCAGTTCAGACATGGCCATATGCAAATCAGTCTGACTCTGTGCCTCATGGGAACAGTCCAGCCTGAACTGCCAAGCCATGCCTTCCCTGGACCGGAAACAAGCTTCCGAGGACCGGTTTCTGGCATTCCAGCCATCTTCAGCCCGGTTTGCTTGAATCCAGTGGTGTGGAGTGCATGGGACTCACGTCTGAGCATATCCATCCCACTCGGGGTGACAAATGCAAAAACCACAGTTGATGGACAGAATGCAGAACAATGTCATACATTCACCCCAGTACAGAGATCTGGGCCCAAATCCATCGTTTTTTTGCACCCCACACCACCCCAGTTCAGACATGGCCATATGCAAATCAGTCTGACCCTGTGCCTCATGGGAACAGTCCAGCCCGAACTGCCAAGCCATGCCTTCCCTGGACCGGAAACAAGCTTCTGAGGACCGGTTTCTGGCATTCCAGCCGTCTTCAGCCCGGTTTGCTTGAATCCAGTGGTGTGGAATGCATGTGACTCACGTCTGAGCATACCCATCCCACTCGGGGTGACAAATGCAAAAACCACAGTTGATGGACAGAATGCAGAACAATGTCATACATTCACCCCAGTACAGAGATCTGGGCCCAGATCCATCGTTTTTTTGCACTCCACACCACACCAGTTCAGACATGGCCATATGCAAATCAGTCTGACCCTGTGCCTCATGGGAACAGTCCAGCCCGAACTGCCAAGCCATGCCTTCCCTGGACCGGAAACAAGCTTCCGAGGACCGGTTTTTGCCAGGCGCTGTTCTTCCATCAAGCAACCCCGCCCCAACAATTCCGCCCCAACAATTCCCTGAACATGTTTAACATGTGTGGGGCCACCAGTGTTGCAGTGCTTCTGTATAGTTCAATAGGTATGCCATTAGGTCTGGCTGCTTTACCTGATTGCAAGGCTCTTATCACACCACAGATCTCATCTGTGGTAATGTCGATATTAAGGTCTTCTCAGTCCTCATGTGTTATGGTGGATCTCCTGTAGGAGCTCTTCACAATCTGATTGTGATCTTGTTGTGGAAGACCTATATCGTTATTCATAGTAGTTTGCAAACTCAGTGGCTATTTCTACTCGTGTGTTACAGTATTCTCCATTTGGGGTTTTATTGTCTAGTACCCAGTTCCTCTCCGAATCTCGCTTTTCTAACCATACCCACAATTTAGATGCTTTGTCTCCTATTTTGTATATGCACCTCTGGGGTAACCTGGTGTGTTCCCTGGCTTTGCCTTCTGCTATGTCTCACAACTCTCGTTGCTTAAGATGGATTAAGTGGTTAATGTGTGGGGTTGGTTCCTTCGGTTCCCAACGGCTCCTTCTACCTGGGTTATCTCCCTTTACAGGGCCTTGTATTGGAGTTTCTGTTCTATGTTTTTTAACCCCTGCATGCCCTCCTATTACTGCCTTGTAGGCTTCCCATAAATTGCAAGTCAAGTCTACTGTCCCTTCGTTCTCTTGAAAATACTGCTCAGTCCATACTCAAATCTCGTCTCTGTCTTTTTTATACTTAAGGAGCCATGGGTCGATCTGTGTAGGTATGGCGTTTGTTCAGTTGGGCCCCAACATTTGTACCTCTAGCGGTGAGTGATCAGATAAGCCCCTTGCTCTGTGTAATGCCCCTTTAAAGTGACCTACCTCGGTGGATTGCGTTAATAATAATCCAATCGGGAAAAAATCCATGTGGTGCAGAAAAGAATGTAATTTGCTCCACCGAGGGATTATGCTCCCTCCAGAGGTTGACTAATCCCAGAGCATCAATGAACCTCCTCATGGGGTCTGACCCTACTTCTCTCCCTGCTTTTGAAATCCTATCTTTATCCAGATCCACTACTTCATTCCAGTCTTCATCCAAACCTAGGGGCCTATTATGATCGCGGACGGACTTGGTAAAAATGCATACATTGCATTTGTATGCAGAAAGCGGCAGGCACCGTGCGGTGCCTGTTGATTTCTGCATACAAATGCAGGGAGTACCATAGGTACCCCTCATGTGCACCACCTACCTCCCCTTCACCCAGGGGGCCCGCAACGGACCCCCGCAGTGAAGTTCCACATGCTTTTCCACGGCGGAAAACCAGCCGCGGAAAAGCATTTTTTAAAGCCCATCCTAATATGGCTGGCGGTGTCCGAGAGACACCGCCACCATATTAGAGCTTTTCTGCCACGGTTGTAAGCCAACCACGGCGGAAAAGCTGCGGACGGAAACCAGGACCCACCAGCCATCCTAATGTGGCGGTGGATCTTTGGTGGGTCCGCTGCGGTTTTCCGCATCCTCCGGCCCGACGGTGGCTTCCGCCGGCCTGGAGGATGCGGAAAAACCGCAATCGTAATAGGCCCCATATTGTGGAAGTTCTAGGAGCAATGAGCTTAGATCAGGCATTGTGGTAGCATGCATCCTGGGTGGTATGTAAACTGAATATAAGTTTAGATCAGGACCCTCATTGAGGTCCACACATTTGCCCATGTGGTCTTGCCATATTTTCCTGGATATAAAAGCTGAGCTGGCTTTAACGAGTATCCCCACTCCCCGTGACCCTGAGGTAAGTCCTGCATGCGCTTGCAATTAGTATCCGAATCTGTCTAACGCTCTGCAGGTGCTGCTGATAAAATGTGTCTTCTGTAGCAGAACTATGTCATATGCTCTTCTCAGGATGTATTGCATTATCATTGTACGTTGTATTTTGCTGCCTAGCCCATTCACACTCCAGGTCATGAATTTCACGACTTCTCTACCTTGGGAAGTTTGAGTAATCAGAATCTCTGGGTATGTGTTATGAGTCTGTGTGGTCATCGGGGTCATTCAGTAGTGTCTCTGTTCGATTCTTTTTGGACATGCATTGAGGTGTATTCCGAATCATTCCCAGTTCCCCTTCCCTGATCCCCATGTGTGGCATGGCTGGACATCGGTTGACCGAAGGAGTAACATCTCCTAACATACAAACTTTAAACCTAACATGATAGAACTCCCCCCTCCCTGCTGCCCTGCATGTTGGGATAAAAACCTCCCATCTCCACAATCTTCAGAGCGCCTGTTGCCCCAAAACTGCCACACCAAACATCAGGGTTGGCTTAAGCCAAACATGAGCTCACTGGCCCCCCTCCCCATTTCTCCACGAAGAAACTGTTCTACCATATCAATTTATTAACCAATGTGTTCGTTCTGTATATTGTGGGAAGTTACCAGTCATTGAAAGATATAGGAAAGTTTAAGCCCACAATCTTATCTGAGCGTTTGATGTTTAGCCGGCTTTCCCTCAACGGCAGTTGGGATCTAGCTTTAGCCCCATGTGCATTCATGAGTCTTCTCTGTGTCACACACCGGCCCTGCACTGTTCCATCGCCTCACCTCCATTTTCTCTATTAACTGGAGAGCCACCATGCTGAGCCAGATTGCGACTGGTGTCCATCTCCGCTTCGGACCCAGCACCCATCCCCGTGCCAGAGCCCCTAGGTGTATGTCGCTGTTTTCCCACTGTTCACCACATATCCAACCAGTCCCAGGCCTCCTCTGGGGTACCACATTTCCACACCTTTCCCTCTGCAGTCACTCGAAGTGTCGATGGAATAAGCATAGTGTATTTAATTTCCTTAGCCAGTAGGGCTTTTTTTGACTTCCAGGAAAGTCTGTCTCGCTTGTTTCACCTACAGAGTGAAGTGAGGGAAATGGTAGATTATTGCGTTGTCTACTTTGAGCAGTGGGCCACTATGGGCAGCCTGGAGGATTACATACCTGTCACGGAAGTTGAAGATACGGGTAATAATTGGTCTCAGTGGGGCCCTCGGTTGTGGCTGCAAGCCCGGGACTCTATGGGCTCTTTCTATTGAGAAATATTTTGACAGGCCTCTGGGCTATAGCGATTTTATTATTAGATCTTCCACATACAGGTCCACAGCTTGGCCCTCCGCCCTTCTTGAACTCCAATAATGCACACATTATTAAAATGTGAACAGCCCTCCAGGAACTTCCAACTTGGCCTCTAGAACTTTGTTTGTGGTGGTGAGCACTTTCTTTTGCAATATTTTTGATGTTTATTACCAGAGTATTCATGACTTCCTCAACTTCCTTTACGTGGTTGCCCAGATTTCTAAAGTCGGCTCTTAGCAGTGAGACTTCTCATGAGACAGCGTCTATTCGCTTGTCAAGGTTTGTTCGTACTCCCTGTAGGGCAATCATAAGATCTGGTGTGGACTCCGAGGCTGCCGATGGGGGTTGTGGTTCCGATTCCGGTTCAGTGTCCATTATGTGCCTCACCGACGAATCCCTAGGGAGCATGAACTTGTTTAATTTTGTCCGGTGGTCATCCCTGGATCCCTTGCCGTCTGTCATGGTTTTCCTCCTCCGTACCTGTGGTCAGGGACACTCTCACAAAAGAAAAGGATGAGAGGATGGGGAGTAAAGCCCAAGCGGACACCAGGTGGCGTGCCATGCTTGTCTGCCCCGGTATGTGTCTGATGGCCTAAGGGGGATATCGCCTTGTGCACTCTTCGATTGTGCTCACCATCCAGTCATTGTGGCCTGTGATGAGCTTCTATTCGAGACCCTCACAATGACATACAAAAGTATCCCGGTACCGCCAGCAGCACCCACACGCTGGTCTATTGAAATTTCCACTCTCCCTCATCTCCAATATCTGTGGTTGCCGCTTGCTTGGGATGTCTCAGTCGCATCAAGCACCAATCTCATTATATTGCACTGGCCCACACCGGCGATTCTGCACTTCTCACGGCTGTGGCATTTTGTCCTGAGACGGGCTATATATTTAGGGCCAAGTGAAAGTTGAGCTTTCCCGGTCAGCTCCTCTCCACGTTTCTGCAGAGTCGGATCATACCACTGTCAGCCACTGCTGTACTAGAGTCTTGCCCAAGGCCCCTATACTTGCTCTTATGCTCCTTCAGGTGCTCAGCCCCAGGCACAATCAGACGCTGGCTCAGTGACACAGCTTCGCTCGGGGAACATCCACCTGTATTTTGGGGCCCGGTCCAGTCACCTGGCTCTCCTGCCATGCCTCTGATAGTTCTATTAGTCAAGTCCCACCCCTCAGCCCGATGCTCCTGTGTGGACTACGCTAGGCCGCCACTCCAAAGTATGCTTACTTGGCAGCTGGTGCTCAGGGATTACAGGTCAAGCATGACCCTGCGAGGCATCGCTATCTCCGGGTCGTGTTGCTTCATTCTTTTTCCATTTTTGTTTCATGTTTTCGGATTAGTGATGGATGTACTGGGGGATTTACGTGGATGGCAAAACAGAAGTACTCTATTCTGCGGCCATCTTGCTTCTTGGCCAGCCACGCACCATCTACATTGCGCCACCGGAACATCATAAAAGTGACACTCGGGTGGCACAATTCCCTTGTAAACATGCCCCAAAGTTACCTTAAAAATACAAGGGGGCATACTTACAAAGAGCTATCACTGCTGAAGCATCAATTTACTGATGCTGCAACAGATTTTTTTTGGCACCATATTTACAAAGTGATGCTAGAGGGCTTTAATGTTTCTTTTTCAACTCCTGTACCTATTTTATTTTAGCACCAGATCTGTCTGCAGCAGTTATCGCTAATGAAATGATAGGTAGGCGTTCCCCTGAAATAGCCTTGCAAGACTGACACAGACATATTTACAATGATTTTGGAAAACAGCACTACTTTGGCAAAAGAAGAACAGAGTAACAATGGCGGCAATTTTTTACTGCTACAGAAAAGTATGTGTAAAAATTATGCATGTCCACTGGTATTAAAGAAGGACATACCCAAATCACTACGGCAAGCTCAATGGCACCATGGACCTACTCTTACTGCAGATGGGAGCATCAAGACGACCACCAACACCACAATCATCACCACCTACATCATCATGGAGGCAGCGCAGGAGAAGGGAGCTGACATACCGCTCGAGGTTGTCCTTATTGTCCTCAGGGAGGAGGAGGTCATTGCTCATTACAGGCTCAGTCCATTGTCTACCTCCTGCACCAGATTGCACCAAGGATGCAGCCAACATCGCAGCTGTCCACCAATATCCCTCTGCAGGCCAAGCTACTGGCTGTCCTACACATGTTGGCATCAGCAACTTTCCACCCCACCATAGTCACAGTGGCAGACATCCTTCTCTAAATTCCTCCCCTCTGTCATGGATGCCATTATAATCCTTACAAGCAGCCCATAACAGAATGTACATGAATGTTGTGCCAACCCTTCTCATAACTCCTAATTTTACACCTGCTGTCTTTCCAGCTGACCAAGGATATGTGCTGCAGCCATGGATTATGACTCTAAAAAAAAAAAGAGACAGAACCACAAACGGGCTACACTCATGCCATAAGCAGGGTCCAGTCAATAGAAGGCTGAGATTTGGCATACTCAAAGCCCGCTTTAGGAGTCTGAATATGTCTAGGGGCTGATTGCTCTACTTACTACCAGTGGTATGCTAAATTGCACTAATCTGTTGCATAATGCACAATATTTCTGTGTGGTCAAATGATGGAGCAGGAACTAACAGGCATTGAAGTTGAGGAGCCACATCAAACAGTACCATCAGTAGCAGCAACATGACGGAGGGACAATATTATTCCCAACTTTGGTGACTTACAAGATGTCACAAAATAATGTCTACATGAAATTGTGTACATATATATATATAGGTAAATAAGTATATGAGCACAACCAGTGGCTTTGCATTTTGAGTTCATAGTCACAGTAAACATTGACATCACACCAGCTCATTGTGGCTAGACAAGCTGACCTCCTGATCCACAAATCATAGGCTACGCTTTGTGGTAAAGACTATGCGCAATTGCTACATGGATAGCCCACACATATCATACCAGACACAAGGCCACGCAGTTGATGCTTGTGTACCACAGCATGATATGATGGCTTCTCTCAACACTTCCCTGCACATAAAAACTTCATTCTAATCTACTAGCAATTGTGAGCACCAGTATGCAGGACACATGGAGACATGTGTGCCAAGGTTACATCTTTTGATACATCCTTGTTCTGAATCTACTGATGATATCTGTCATGTTTTGGACTGTACCAGGGCCTTGTTACTCTCATCACCTTCATCAATGTCAAACTACATGAGTGTTGCATGTAAACACCCACTGCAATGCACAAGCAACACCGCCTTGATGCAGAGTACTATTATAGTGTGATGTATGCAACCTTATTGTCAGCAATATATAGTAGGTCTAGCCAAGGCATGCATACTTAGCTAGCATAGCACCATCAGCATGAGTGAGAATCATGTGGCCCACAAATTATGTTTTTTTCCTCTGGGGTATAACTCTTGAATTGAATTGCCTAAACTCAGTCAATCATCTGGTGGAATCCATACCTCCCCTTCCATGGTTTGCTGCCAATCGCAGCACTCACCTGCAAGGGAAAAGGTAACCCTCCCAAGTATCCCCACAGCCTACTGCCTGCACTGTGGTTCATGGCACAGATGGAAAGTCGGCTGAACTGTCGTAAACGTGAGTGCACTAAACCCATTGCAGTGCTATTTTGTGGAATCCCTGGGGGAAGGTAAAGCAAAGTCATACTAATACCAATTTAGCACATAGGGCACCCCTTGTACAGTGTTTTCTTGTGGTACCAGAGGGATTTGGCCATAAGCATAGTATGATACCCAAAAAGCATTAATTCTCCCATGCGTACACTGTCAACACACATATGAAACACATGCAATGACAACAAGCAGGCCAACTTCACTATTTACACCCAACACAGCAATTCCAAAAAATGATCACCTACATTGCATATCCCAATGCACACAACATACATGCCCCATAGCATAAAGAAAATTGATGTGTGAGCTTAAGATATCTATTTTGCCACCACGTCTGAATGACCGCATAGTGCCTGTGAGGCCTTGTGTGAAATCGATGCTTTCACAATAGCTTAATAAAGAAAAACTACACACGGCTGAAAAAGTGATGCATCTGCCCAGGAAGTGATATTATGGGTATAGGGAAGTGAAGTCATGGATCCTGCATGGACCCTTCATGCTGCAAACCAGGAAGAGGGAAGGTACTTTCACTTCCACATTAAGTCACAGTTTTCCTGACTGAGTTTGGGAGCGGTAGTGATTTGGCTGTGTTGGAGAGTGTTTTGTTATGTTTGTAGCTGATTGGTCATATCTGCAATCCCTGTCATGTCTCTCAAGTTCTGTGGGTGCTGTTTTGTTCTCTATTGTTGTGTATTGTCCTGTGTGCTGTCTGCGATTTTTCCTCTGGGGTATTGTTTTCATAGGGGTATTGTATCTTTGGGTGGGATCATGCATGGGATGGTTAGGGCTCACCCAATGAGGGAACAGGAGTCTGGCATCTTCCTGTGGCTGATTACCCATTACCTGCCCAACATGGTAGCCAGTGAGGGACGTGTGCTCCAGGGCTACCCAGTGAAGGTGCGGAAGCAATGTTGGGCGAGGGTGAAACAATTAATGCTGAGGCTGTTTGGAGTCCACAGAAACATCCAACAGTTCAAACATTGCTGGGCGGATGTGGTTGGCCGTGGGTCTGATCTACTCAGCTACGTTGGAATCGAAGTTGTTGGGCCAGTTGGTAAGTATACATGATTTGTGTGCTTTCCTATGTGTCTCATGTACCCATTGATGAATAGTGGTGACATTAAGTATGGATCTGATGACTTTTTGCTCAAAATAGCAATGCTCCTATGCAAATGAGGGAAATGACATTTCAAGTGTGCTGGCATGATCTATGCTCTACTGCTATCTGTGACACTGAGTGGGTCACACAGATCAGGTAGGGCAGATTACCTCCAGAGGTAGTTACTTCACAAACATTTGTCAGGTACAGTTGTGATGGGCCATTACAGAACATACGCTACACATCAAGGGCCTTATTTACAAGCCACTTGCGCCATCGGGATGTCACTTTTTCCATAATCAAAAGTGATGCAGTGGAAGTGCAAGGGCCTTGTATATAAGCTCCATAGTTATGTGCTGATGATCTGCCTTGGCCTGCCTCCCCTGGCAGTTGCACATTAATGAGGTTTGCCATGCCTTACACAGCTTAGCTAACCTGTGAATGTTGCGAAACACAACGCACTGGTCTTGAGCAGATTTTCTCATGTAAAAGGTATGGCTCCTTGATGTCCACTATGGCTATGCTGTACTTTGCACGGACTTGACTGACTCCATACCTCAGATTGCATAGCAAATCCTGCATGCTGGGTTAGCATGGCCTCATGGAGATTTCTTTGAGGCCAGAGCCACTGGAGCCGTCCCTATATATGAGACTCCCATTGCATATGCCTCTTGTATGAGACGCCCAATGTATGTGAGAGGCGAGGTCAATTAACTGGTACTGTATCCATGGGCATGCCAGCCTGATTCTGACACATCCCAACATATCCCATACATGTTATTGTTCAATTGTCCAATGCAAAATGTAGGGATACATAGAAAATGACTGATTAATATCTGGTTCATTGCAGCACGCACAGGTACAGAGAGCATGCTATACCTTGCTGAGGATGGTATGTGAGTTATGTAGTCGCAGAGACTCACAAAAGTCGGCTACCATAGTAAAGTATAGTAAGGATGAGGTTGATGAACTGATTCCGCAAACTGGCTAACAGGTGCATGTTTTGGCTCATCACATCCATGTACACTTCAGCCTGTGTATATTTCAGGCATGTTGATAGTGCCATTTGATTAATAACAACCTGAAGGGTTACATAGCCAATAGCTATGTATATGTATTGTGTTTTTGTTGCACATAATATGTGTATCTAAGTTAACTGTTGTGCTTTCATTGTTATGTCTTGTAGGTGAACCCCCAGCATACACAGTTGGTGAGGTGGATGGTTTAAAGGATCTCCGCTTCACCAGTGAGTAGCTTTGTTAATGTAAATCGTGTAGTGTAAGAATTCAGTGTGATGTCAGATGTTGTGTGAATTGCCAGTTTCAATGTGCATCCCTATCACAAATACACTTTTGTATAATGATTAATAGGTCAGGAAATGTAGGTATTAAGAGTTGCATGTGTATCAGCCTCTGACTAATGTGAAGGATAATGTATTGCCAATTTGGTATGAACCACATGATAGAGGCTTGAAAGGGGAGCCAAGATCACAGTGACAAAATATGTGAAAATATGTGTTAGTGGATACACGTCTGAACATGTTATTTGGATGTGAAGAATTCAGAATGCATGTCACTTGCACATGCTATGATATTGGGAGCATGTAATGAGCAGTGGCATGGTCCACCTTGGACTTACAGTAGTTTAAAAGGAGAGTTTTCATAACCCTCTGTGTGATGTGAGTTGTTTAACCAGCGTCTAGTGTTACATGTGACACCTGACAAGTGTTCAGAATAGTTAGCGATGCGTCCTGATATGGGTCCTTGCCATATCACTTACACTACGTTGTGAGACAATACATGTACTTTGCAGACATTGCACATCCTACTGTGGCAAATGCCTAGGGCATTGTAGGATGCAGTAGCCACACTAATGTTCAGTAAAGATGATGTGTATAATACCATAGTTACCAAACAACATTGTTCCTAAGCATACTATGTACTGACGTGGTCATACCTAGATTTGCCAATGTGTTGCAATTGCTTTGTGCAACAATTGCCATTGCTTTGTAATTTGGCCATAGTAAATCTGATACGATAGCTAATAGGAATGTGTATGCTCATTCTAAGCTGCAAGATGATGTTAAGTTGTTGGTACTGCTAGCTTAGGATGTTGTGAAAATAATGTTCTTTCATGGTGTTTGTACCTATTCCTAGTCTCCTTTTGACAGACAGCTTTCCTTTTTTTCATGACCCTAGAGCAGTTGAGGAAGCACAAAAAGGAAAGGAGCGCTACTTCCACCTTTGTAGAGTCAGTAAGGCTCACAGGGCAATGAGGAATCTACATGAGGAGAAGGTTCTAAGCAAGTGAAAAGTCTTTCTGTTGAGCACCAACATTGGACAAGAGAAGCACAGGAAGGGAGTCAGTTCATGGTACCTCCAAGCCACTGTTACCTAGCACCTCCTCCAGCTTACATCACAAGCCACCTCAGGCCACAGGAGGGGCAATGTCATTTGAGCTCGAAATATACAAGGACCTTTTGACCCTAAAGATGCGCTTGGCTGTGCCTAAACTCAAAACGGACAATATCACTGTCCCAGGAAGTGAAGCAGGCAGTGTGAAGCCTCAAGCCACATTAGCCACAGGGAGCCTTTCTGCCCTTCCCCCTGTACATAGTTTAATGTTGGTCATAATGGTGTTATAGCTTAGTTTAGGTTAGTTATTGCAGTTATAGAGAAGGGTTGTGGTTTTAGAGGTTTTTTGGGGGTGTGGATCATTTTAGTGGATAGGGATTATATTGTGTTTTTTTGGGGTTGATGTGTTTCATATGTATATTAAAAAAAATACAAAACGTCCCAAAAAACTAAACAATTTGTAGTTAGTTGATGTTTATGGGTAGTTTCTGCTGTCCTTGTGTGAAGACATGTCTTAAAGGGTGTGATTGAATAGGTAGATTTAGTAATTGTAATTTTTCTGTTGACATTACATTTCTTTGTTTGCTACATACATGCCTACATCATGATTTCCTGTCTGGAAGTTAGCATGTGTGCTCAGATAATGTTATGTACATGCACTTGCCTTTGCCAGCAGTGTCTGGCAACATGTGTGAGGGTTTTTGCCTTTGAACAGGGATCAGTCAGGTGGCTATGGCTTTAAATTATCCATCAATATTGGAAAAGGTGATGGACAGAGTTTCTGAATGATGCAGAATACTCCTACCCAGTCAAGAGATCAGGGCTCGATCCATCACCATTTTTTAGCTCACTGCACCATCCCAGCTCAGAACCTGGCTATATGCAAATTAGTCTGTTCCTGTCCCAGTGCATGATGGGAACAGGGCAAACCAAACTACCAAGCCAATTTTTATACTGGGAAGGAGACAAGCTTCCGGGGACCGGTTCCTGGCATTTCAGCCGTCGTCGGCCCGGCTTGCTTGAATCCTGATGGTGCAATGAGCTATGGACTCACGTCTGAGTATACCCTCCCACACTTAGTGTGGATAAAATCAATTTTGGAAAAGGTGATGGACAGAGTTTCTGAATGATGCAGAATACTCCTACCCAGTCAAGAGATCAGGGCTTGATCCATCACCGTTTTTTAGCTCACTGCACCATCCCAGCTCAGAAACTGGCTATATGCAAATTAGTCTGCTCCTGTCCCAGTGCATGATGGGAACAGGGCAAACCAAACTACCAAGCCAATTCTTATACTGGGAAGGAGACAAGCTTCCGGGGACCGTTTTCTGGCATTTCAGCCATCGTCGGCCCGGCTTGCTTGAATCCTGATGGTGCAATGAGCTAGGGACTCACGTCTGAGTATACCCTCCCACACTTAGTGTGGATAAAATCAATTTTCAGGTGGCCATGGCTTTAAATTATCCATCTACAGACATTGTTGAGCAGTGCACATGGCAATGATGATGGAAATGGTACACAGTGAAACACATTTATTCACGTCCCATTTTTCTGTGCGGGTACATCATGCAACATGCTTTGGAGGGAAGTATTGGTTACATTTGCCCAATGTTCTTTTTGCACCAGTGAAGTGATGAGCACAGGGCTGGCATGGCACGTATTCTTGTAAATCCAGACCTTCCCTGCATTTTTTGAATGACACAACTCAGCAGGCAGATGTGCTTGAATTGATGCACTGCCCCCTTTCACTGTATATATGCCCCATCATCCTCTGGTGTACAATACTTACATTCACCCACATACCCAGTCATACATACAAGATGAGAGGAGTTCAGGTGGTCCATATCATGGCAGCTGAAGCCTGGGTACTGTGACCCTGCACGGCAGGACAGCTGGGTGAAATGCATTTTAATCTATGCTACTATGGACAGGGCTCTTGAAATGTCCCCATGTGTAGATACTTCCCATGGCCCATATATCCACCACCTCAGGTGTGTTATTTCTCCTCTGAGATACAATTCAATGCTATGGATATGCAGGCTAGGCTACTGTGCATGGCCCAGGTTAGACAGAGGAGCATATTTCATGAACATGTGGTGCAGCGCAGCACCAAAAACCATGTTGCTGCCTCAAGCTGTATCATTAGGAAAGTTCTGGGATGCACTGTAGTTAATACAACACCATCCCTGTGCTTTCCTCTGTGCTGGTGCACAATTGGCTGGTTAGCATCAATGCAGGTACCCTTACACTATGGTGCAAGGGTACCTGCTAAGGTGAACATCTGCTGTTTTTCCACCAATGCTGGCAGAAAGTATTTCATTTATTTATTTATAAAATTTATAGAGCGTGAACATATGCCCGAGGGCATCTTGGCGCTAAAAAATTGATTAATGATTCCCTACTGAGGTTGTCGGCCACGTCATTGGTTAAACAGCCAAGTCTTTAAGTTCTTCCTGAATGACAGCAACGTATGACTCATCCGAATTGACAGAGTAAGAGAATTCCAGAGTCTGGATGCTGTAACTGTGAACCGTCTATCTCCCCAAGAGACTGTTCTCGTACGGGGAACATTTAGATGAAGCAGAGTAGCTGATCTCAATTGTCTTGGCGGACAGTATGGAATTATCTGATTCCTAAGAAACTGTGGACCTGATTTCTGAAGAGTCTTAAAAACCAGGCACATTGCTTTAAATTTTACTCGATTTTTGATAGTCAACCAATGAAGATTACGAATAGTTTGAGCAATGGGTTTGAATTTAGGAGTTTTGGTCAACAGCCTCGCTGCTGTATTCTGCACAGATTGCATTTTATTGATGACTCTGGTCTGTGCACTAGTAAACAATCCATTACAATAATCGAGTATTGATAATACCAATGAACTCACCAGAGTTTAACCTGCAGCGTCAGGTAAAAACTGAGTGATTTTTTTGATGAATTTCAGCTTATGAAAAGCTGTGGCTGCAACTTGATTTGCGTGAGCCGAAAAGTTAAGCTTTTCATCGAATACCACTCCCAAATTCCTAACCTTTGGGACAGGACATGGCGGGGTTCCGAAGGATAAAGGCCACCACATAGGAGACCAGCAAGGGGAAAGGTTTCCAAAAATTACAACCTCGGTCTTTCAGGAGTTTAATTTAAGGGAACTGGCGGACATCCAGTCCCCAATAGCCAGCATACCCTCCTGAAAATGTTTTGCCACATTTTCTCCATGCTGGTGACGGAGCTGTTCCATCATGACCCGCCCCGCTCATTAGAACGCCCGCGCAGGCGCGAAATCAGCGCCGCGCAGGCGCGGCGGCTGGGCCATGACGGAACCGCTCCGTCATCAGCACAGCGCACCCGCAGCTGATGACGGAGCGGTTCCGTCATCAGCATGCAAAGGGTTAACTGACAGTATATGAGTGAGTATACCATTGATAGACAACTGGGATACACAGGGAGAAAAGATGTCAACTGGGTTGTGGAGTGAAAGAATGAAAGATACCGATTGAGAGAGTGAGGGTGGAAGTAGTAGAGTAATGAAAGAGAGAAAAAGAAGAGTTACAGAGCCAGTTTGAGGCAGATATTGTGTGTGGAATGTGGAGAGACTTTTGTGAACGGAGAGCTAGGGACACAATTAGGTGATTAGAAGAAAAAGATAATGTGAAGAGAGGAAAACAGTAGCAAGTGCTTGAAGGGGCGTTGTCCGGAGAAAGGCATAGGGAGGGCACAGCAGATGATTGACCAGCACTATCTTGACCCTCTGGATCCAAGGCTGATGCTCAACAATTCCGATTGCCTTGCTTGTTTGCACTTCAAATCTAAAAGTCGTATTTTCCCGACGGATCTATTAGGAGAAACATATTTTCAGTGAATTTGATTATGATGTATGCACCTCAAAAAAGGGTTATGATCAATGACGTTTCTTCTGGAATAAAAAAAATTCCAACAGTGACGCTTCTCTTTTCAAGTTTCGCATTAGACACCGATCCAAGAGAGCTCGGCGGACAACGACATTGGACACAGCTATTGTCAAGTCTATTTGCTTCCTATTTTAGATCATTGCTTGCATGTCGTATTTTATACAAAGACAGAAAACCTTTTGCAGTTTGCTCCAATCAGGAAGGTGTTCTCTTGAGCATCTGAGCAGTATTTTCCTTTTTACAAGTCAATAATAGCAGATGAGACCCGGGGTCATACTTACGACCCCAGTGTGACACTTGCACCATGGAAAGTGGGGCAAGAGCTACGCAGCTCAGAAATGCGATTTATGATGCCAAATGCCAACTCTGTCAGTTTTTGTCACTATCCCATATTTACCACAACTGGTGAACCTGGGAATGTGCCAAAAAGATACCCCTTCCCAGGAGAGGTGTAACAAGGAGAAATATCTTTATTTCTCCTTGGTACTTCCGCTTTCTCTGTGTGCTGCAAACATAGATAGAAGATTATGCATTTCAGGATGGTTTTCTGTTTAAAAAAAATCCTGCATGCAACACAGGCATAGATGCACCACGGTGCAAGGGTGCCTGCATTGGCGCTAGACAGCCAAAAAGGCACCAACGCAGGGAAAGAGTATGAATCCACCACATTCTTTTAAGTTCAGCACATTCCTGCCTTTCCTGTCACCTAGCATAGCAAAGTGACTTGCTGTACTGCTTTGAATTGTCATAAATATGCCAAATTGAAGTGCAGTTTAACCTGCAGTAAGGAGGGTGGGGAAGATATTCAGAGCTGTATCTGAACTTTGGGGTGTTGAAACTGCAAGTTTGCCTCATGACCAGGGGTGTGATGTAGGTCATCCCAGCACAAGAGCCACCCCTCCTTCTAGGGGTGCCATCTCAGCCTAAGGTCTCTGAATACCTATGAGCCACAAGAGCCTCGGAGGCAGTGGTGGTTCCTCTTCAGGGGCTTCAAAGTGCAGCCCTGCCACCAGTGAGGAGCCTTTGTCCACACTGCTTATTAGCAGTGTTCATGAAGTTTTCATAAACACCGCCAGTGAGCAGGTCACCCCTCCCCGCCCATGCTGCAAGCCCCAAACGACAGGAAGAGGAAGGGGCTGAGGCACTGAGCATGATTCACCCACACAGTGTTGTTTGAAAACTCGGTAGATGAGTAACTGAATTGCATATGTAAGGGGTACTTCAACTATAGTCCTGCTGCACAGGCACCATACATTGTATTTAACAGATAAACTGCACATGCCTCAGGCTGCACAGGGTATCAGCTAAGATGTGGGGCCAGTACCCACATCAGTGCATCCCTGAGGCCAAAGAGAGAGAAACACATGGACGCAGGGGCAGGATCCCCAGCACTTGCCTAGCTTCTTTTAGAGCAGTGTTTTCAGTTCTTAGGTTTGAGATGGATCTGCCTCTTAATCCTGGCACTGCTGATAAGTCTGGCCCCTCAATTGGAATCATGCCTCGCTGGTTCCAATGCTAGGTGCCACATTCCGCCTCTGCTGTTGCCACAGAGCCTTGAGTTACCAGCAAAGGAAGAAAGGTGAGTAAGAAAATCTGTGGGTTAAAGTGTGTTTGTTAGTGAGTGGGAGAGAATGACATTAAGTGAGTGTTAATTTAGTTTTAGAGTTTCAATGAGAGTGAAAGAGTGTGAGAATCAATGCGTGAGTGTGAGAGAGTATGAATGATTGAAAGTGAGGACAAGGCAGGGCGTGGGTTAGAAAGAGTGTCTGATGGTGAGACTGTGCGATGGAGCGGGAGTAAGTCAGATGTGCTGCTAATAATGATCACAAGATCAATCATGACTGTGCCCTCTTTAGTTGCCAAAGGGAACGCCAAAGGTCTTTCGACCTTATCACTTAGAAAGGGGGGGGCAGAGAGTACCACGAACAGCCGTGGAAGCTTTTCATACGTTCGGTGAATTTCCACTGTAAAGCACTGCGAATTTTTGGGATGTGTTCGTTTGGAAATGATCGCTCTATGTCAAATACTTAATTTCTGACTTAGTTTCTGAAACTTTAGAGCCCTAAAGTTTTGGCAGGCTACCTCCTCAGTTATATCCGTGGTTACTTCTGTCGTGAAGAATTCATTTGTCTTTGATGGTTGCTTTCTAAACGTTTTCCTTGTGTTCTTACGATGACGTTCTAAGTGATAAGGTCGAAACGACAGCAACGTTCCCTTTGGCAATTAAAGAGGACTCAGTCACTCCATTATTGATCTTGTGATATTTTAGGCATTTTTGTTTTTTACCCCGCTGCCATTGTGTCTATTTGTATACACTGTAACTAGTGTTTTTTTAAATGTTCATTTTGTGTAACCCCATGAGCACCATGTTATATGTTTGTATTATTCTTGATATTTTTTTATGTTCTATAGTAAGTAATTTCAATAACACAAACGCTATGTTCAAGAAAGTTTTCATCGTTGGGTACCTTTTATTTGCACGTCATCATGTGGTTAAATATATTTCTTTAAATCTTTTTTTACCCTCAACCACTGTAGCTACCATATTGTTTGATTGCCCCAGTGTTGCAGATCATCACTAACAATAATGCGGCACGTGCAGTTTCGCCAGGGACCAGAGTCATCTGGAGCTCATGAAACCTATCTATTAAAGCAGTGCTGCACCTTTTCCCACACAAGTTAAAATCACAGCTCCTGGATGCCAGTAGTTGTGAGTGAGGGTTAGTTCTTGTGAAAGAGTGAATGTATGTACGTGCGTTTGTGAGAGTGAGAATTAGCGAGTGAGAGTTTTTGGCTACAATTGTGCTTAAATGACAGTGTGTGGGAGTGAAACTGAATCAGAATGAGTAAGTGAGAGAGTGAGTTGGAGCGAGTGAGGTAGAGTGATAGTGAATGACACAGGTGAGTTTAAACAGGTAAACGTGTACTTGTTAGCGGGTTTATGCTTGTGAGTCTGCTGATAGTCATGGTATATTCAAGATAATTCTTGGCTTATGGAGACACCCAAGATAATTTGCTGTGGCTGGCATATTGAAGGTAATTCTTGGCTAAACGCAGCCGTGGCCGGTAGTGGGAGTACCGTCCGGGCCGTGACGTGGGGAGGGGCAGGGTGGGGTGTAGAAATGTATGGCTTACGGAGTGTAACAGGTAAGTAAACATATAAATAAAAAAAAAAACGAATTTCGTTGTGCGCACTGCACTGCATCGCATTTTCTTTTAATTTCGGATAGGTTTTATTGAGTTTTGTATACGAATGCAAACAAAAAGACAGTTCGCATAAACAATTAAGGCAAAGACGGTGCTTGTCTGTGTATAATAACATTTCTGGGAAAACCATGTATAAGGCACCATGTGAGAGGGGAAGGGGGTGGTGCATGAGGTGCATAACACTTGTTTCATTAATAATACATATACACAAGACACATGTGCCAATCATGGATTATTAAATGCAAATTTTAGGGGCTATAAATGGCGATTAGATTCGAAACATTTCATAGAGTCTAGAGATTTCGTTCCAGAGCACATCATCATGTGAACTGTAGGTACATCATATTGGTATCTATGTGCACAACATAATAAACGGTCAATACTAAGGCTGGCATTTTAGTATACGTCAGTGTTGCATGAGTATCAAATGTAAGGGAGAGTCCATCATGGGAAAAAGTATAAAAATATTTTGAAACATTTCCGCCTCTGAACTCAGAAATGAACCATATAACCCACAATCCGACACAATTTTTTAAACTTGTGTAAAGTACACGAGTCAAAATAAACTCAGATTTCTTGTTCTTTTTCTAATTTCTTATTTCTGCCAGTAACAATTGAAACTAGTGGAAGCCAACAAATAAGTGTGATTTGTGACATCTGGGATAAAATAATGTATTTCTTTTCATCAATGCTGTTATAACAAATCAAAGACCGGAAGATCAACAACAAACTGCCCCAGATTACAAGGTAAGTGTGCAGCAGGTCTGAGATCAGGAGTCACAGACTGTATGGTGAGCAGGAGCAGATTAACAAGCCTTGATGGGCCCAGCAAGAAGTATTGCTTGAGCGCAGCCCAGCACACGGGGAACACAAGCTGTGCAAACGCTACAGTCAGAGGTCAGTACTTGAATGACTGGTCAATGGGAGTGGGGAGGAGCAGCTCAGAAGGGTTATACTAATGAATATGGACCTAGAAATGTTATGGCACTCTAATATTGAGGACAGAATATCGAGGGACAAAATATCGAAAGGTAAGTGCATATAGAGAAGCTTGGATTTACTATGCCTAACTCCACATCTAGGTACCTTGAAGATATATACACAGCATAGGAACATATATGTGAACTCAGGTGTAAAAAACCTAGACTTACTTCCCTATCTATATTTGATTTTCAATGTTCAGCCCTTGATATTCAGTCTCACCGATGCTATCGATGCAGAATTTCATGGGCAGACTGCACAGAACTTGTCATGCTGAAGGCAGCTCAAAAAAGATATTTCCCTTTATAGATGCTGAAGAAATATGAACACCTACACCGCAGCTTATTTGAAGCGCAGCAGCTCTAAACGAGCAGAGGCTGGTACCATATAATGCAGTGCATTCAGGCAACGAGGTTTAGTCCAAGAGCAGGAATGCGCATTCCTTGGCATGTGCAGGCACCAGGCAGGGATTCATGACCCCATGACTCCACCAGTCAGAACCTTCCATCGTTGTGGGAACTTAAATCCACCTCTACCTAGAGAATCGTATTCACAACTTTTAAGTCGCCCCATGCCACGAGGCCCCTTTAAGGCAGGTCTAGGTATTTGTTCAACTGAATTGTGCATATTATGTTTATGGTTTTAAGCCCATTATTACAGCGCTAATATTAGAATAGAACATATTATTATCTTAAAAAAGTGAGACGTGCCACACATTACGTGGACAAATGTGGTAGCTCAAGTCAAGTCAAAGAATTTTTATTTGTTTTGGTACTCACTTGAGGACCACAAATCTTTAAAAATTGCACACAATTTGTTAAACAATTCAATACATTTTCAATGAAATTTTTAAAAATGTATATATTTTATAACAAACAAATTCATTCGGCGGCCGTTTGCATATTAATAGCAGATCTTTAGCAGTGACAATCCTACATGTCCGATAGATGGGATCGAGGCATGTTAACCGTGCATTTACAACTTTAGCATTTGGGCATATAAATAGAAGATGCTCGGGATTCTGGTTTCCCCCCTGACAGAGAGAACATAGCGGAGAACTGTCTGGTCTCCAAGTTGAGGTAAAGGTTAACACCGGTAATATACCCAGACGCAACATCGTAATTGACCGCCTTGCACCGTGTTTAAGAGAATAGTCTAAGTAAGGCTGTTCATGTTTGTATTCCTGAGACTCAGCGTAAGATTTATACACAGGTAAATTGGTACAGTGTAAGTGGTCAAGCTCAAAACTCAATTTGGGGGAAAAGTTTTTTAGAAAAAGTTTGAGTTGTGCAGGTGTCCAAGATAACAAAATTTCAGAGCTAATTTTGGCTAATTGAAATGCAGCTGTCATATTTCTGAAAAAGATCAAATGAGAGGTATCCTTATCAAATGTCTTGATCTTTAACAGGCAACGTAAAGTTCCTTCTTTAGAGTGAAGAAGGTTGTAAGCCCACCTGATGATGTTGGCTACGGCTGTAGCGTAGGCGCTGGTGATTAAATATTCGAGTCTTAGTGCCTGCACTGGTGTAGATGTGGAGACTTTCAGTATTTTCTTTAGTATTTTACCTTCTTTTAAATCCATGTAGGACCATTGTTTTAAGGGAATGTGTTCAGAGGCATACGACAGAACAGGAGGAATCTTTGCTCTGTAGACTTTTATAAGTGCAGAAAAATGCTGGTTTCCAGTAGCCGAGTACAGTCGCGACATGGCCCCAGCATGTAAGTCACATTTCCTTTTTAAATGGTTTATTTGTTTAGTGTTTTTCATGTTATGTGAAAAAATCCTGCCTAGGTAGGTATATTCCTCTACCTGCTCTAACCTCTCTCCACCCAACTTCCAGCAGTACTTAACGCCTTTTTTCTTTCTTGAGAATGCGACCACTTTAGTTTTATTTATATTAGGAATTAGAAAATTGTCTTTCGAGTAGTTATGTAGAATATCTAGAAGACGTTGTAATCCAAAAGGCGTTAAATCAAACATGACTATATCGTCCGCGTATAACAGTGCGTGTATACGTTGAGTGGCGATCTTCGGAGGCGTACTTAACCCTTTTTGCAGTTGAGACGGTAGGTCGCTTAAGTACAAAGAAAATAAAATCGGAGCTAAAAGACACCCTTGTTTAAGGCCATTAGACGTACATATTATCTTAGACAGACCCTTGTCACTCCCCATTTGGACACGGCACCATGTGTTACTGTGGAGATTCACAATCACTTGAAGTAGTGGTTCAGGGATTCCCATCCTCCTTAATTTATTCCACAGGGTTGGTCTGTCCACTCGGTCGAAGGCGGTGGAATAATCGATGAATGCTGAGTATATGGGTTGTGATTTCCCTACTGTATATTTATCTAAGATGGTCTGGAAAATTGCTATGTTCGGGATTTGCGGGGAGGAGTCAAGATGGCGGGCTGACTCCGCTGAGTAAAGGACGCTACATGGTGCTGCTCTGCCGGAGACTCGCTTATGCAGTGATACGGATAAATGTTTCTCATACCAAGTTGTTAGTTTGAAGCCGGCGAGGTCGAGCTGTGAATTTCAGCGAAATAACTCCATAATGCCATAACTGCACTTACGAGTTTAACTTTTGGCCGTAGTTCTAGATAGCTGGAATCTCCCCGGATCCCGATCCGCTCCTGCTAGACTGTTTGATCTGCCCGTCAGATTTCAACACGGCCTCAATGCTACGGGCTTTGCTACAACTCTACCGCGGGAATCTGTCACGCGTTTGGCTCTACGCGGCGGTCCGCCCTGTTAGCACGCCAGGAGGGGAAGCCAGCTGGGCGTGCTCACCTCAGCTGGTCGCTCACCTGAATCGGCACTCAATCTTCACGAGAACACAGAGGACGCTGCAGAGAACAGGGACGGAGGCAACAGAAAAGTCGATGTCTGCTCGGCAGACAAGAACCACACGGAGCAGGAAGACCACCCCGGCTGGAAGACAACCAAACGCAAGTACAATGGCGGCTGCAGTGGCTGGGGTGGCGGTAGTGGGGGTGTCTAGCAGTAGCAAGGAAACCAAGCATGCTCAAGACACTAGTAGTATTGATAACAGCGGGGGAATGAAAGAGAAAAGCACTAAACCGGCTGTTGTAACAGATGAAAAAATATGCTGGGAGGGGAAAAATGCTCCTATTAATAGGGGGATCGATTGTACAGAGCCCAACCCGGATTTAGAACGATTGACTGTGCCTAAAATTAAAAAGAAATCGAACAATAAGGACGAAGAGGTGAACATTATATCTGAAAAGAATTTAACACTGGCTGAAATTTCTAAGGAGAAAATCGATAAATCTGGGACTAAGACTAAGAATTACGATGTGCAAGGCTCAGATAAAGAACCCTGCGCAAACACTGACTCTTGCTCTGACCTGTTAAATATAGCTTTGGAAACTCAGCTAGGGAGCAGAGCTATTACACCCCGCGATGGAAATTTGACCACGCGAATTACAGAAGAAACAGAGGGAATACAAACTGTGGCACAAAATCAAAAAAAAAGGGTGGATGAGTCTACTACTACTAATACTGATCAAAACGAAAAAAGGGAGAAGGAAATTGGTGAGGGTTTAACGCAGGAATCTATGGCTGCAGCTGATGAAGACTCTAATTTAGAGTACGAGGAATTGACAGACGACGAGGGAGCTGATGAAGCACTTAAAACTCTACCAAATAAGAAAACTACTTCAAGGAAAATTAAGATGAAAGTTAAAACCAAGCAAAAAAATGTATTACTAAAGACAGTCAACAAGGAACCTCTTGGAAATAAAAAAAGCCGCCTAATTGATGATAGTCCTCTGAGAAGATGGATGGAGGCAAACGGAGGGGTTAAGAACATGGCTCTAAGACTGTCAGGCGCCAGCCCCGACGAGGGGCCTAGCACTCAGGGGGGTAGCAAAATTAACCCTATAGATTTCACTGGTGATCCTAACCTGGGTGGCGTACCTATAAATCAAGAGACCTCACAACACGCGGCCTTGACTGATACAGAGTCGGCAACTGGGATTTCCCCAATAAGCATAACTACCTCACCCACTGATATTTACAATACTTCATCTACTCCGGCTACGTACAATAAAGAGGCGAATAAATCCGAAGACCAGGGTTCTGAACTCACCACCCTCGACTCTGACCAACTGAAAGAGAATACTGAATCTATAATATCAAGCTTGAAAAAAACCCAGATACTGCTAACAGGAACTTCTACTGAAAATATAGGCCATAATCTTGAAGAAAATGATGTACAGCTGAGGCCAGATGACTCTACTAACAATAATCAAGACACGCCAACAGGTCTCGGATTGCCATCTGGAGCAAGATTTCAACAAATGGCCTCACAGGATTCCTCTAATTTCCCTAACCCTTCTAATCTCCTTAACCCTTCTAATTTACCAGATCCAACAAAGATATTTATGGAATCAATTATGCAGACTCTCCTAGAGCAAAGAGCGGAGATCCAACAACAATATTTGAAACTTAGAGAAGACAATACTAAGATGCAAGAAACTATGAGCGTAATTTGCCAAGGCCTGGGAGGAGTGACAAAGGAGATCGAAGATATCAAACAACGTATTGTTGAAGTGGAAGGAGACGTAAATAAGACCTCAGCAACAGTAAAACAGAATACATCAAGAGTATCTAAACTAGAAGTTAAAGTGGAGGATTTGGAAAATCGCGCTCGAAGGCAAAACCTCAGACTATTTGGTATACCAGAAGGAATGGAGGGGTCCGATCCGAGGGCATTTGTGGTGAAACTCTTTCAGAGAGCCTTCACGGATCTTGCTGATTGGGAATGGGATTCTCAGCTACAGAGAGTTCACAGATTGCCTTTGATACAAAGAAATACCAGTAGCAAATTTCCTCGACCATTCTTGATCTACTTTGGTAACTTTCTTTTACGACAGGCTGTATCATTGAAAGCAAGGCCGAATAATCCCGTGACTGTAGACAACCTAACTTTTTTTGTGAAATCGGATCTAAGTAAGGGCACTATGGACAAACGTTGGGAGCTTAGGAAGTTGATAGATCCTTTCAAAAATTTGGGATGCATGGCTTATCTCCAAGAGCCTGCTCGTCTTAAGGTGATACGAAACGGCCATGTGGTTTTCTTTACAGATCTCGAAGCCGCGGAACAAGCTCTGGAAAAGTTCTCTAGGGAAAGTGAAAGGAATAAACAGAATGAAAATGAAAAAGAAAAAGTAGATATATATGGGCTCAAATGGTTCTAGATTGGAGGTATGAGTTTACAAGGAGTAATTTAAGTTGTGGCATGAGCAGACTATCATGTTAGCATCTTCACTCTGCTGCCACTTCAGCGGCAGCTCTAGATAGAGGGGTGCTCCCCCCTCAGGGACGGGTGGGTGCGAGGGCTATGTTGGGGTCCTTGCTGGGGAGGGTTCGATCCTTCGGGTCAGGGGTGGGGAATAAATGTGGGGAAAAAATGGATTACAGGATTCGACCGTTTTTTAAAGTTTAGTAAGGAAAACCTAATCTATACGAAAAGGGCAAAGATAGTGGGGAGAAATTTGTATTGGAAGACCATCATGATATCAATATGTCTAAACTAAGAATACTAAGCTGGAATGTTGACGGTTTAAATAGTAAAAACAAAAGGAATTTAGTCAAAGAAGAGATTAAAATGTATAACCCGAATATAGTTTTGCTCTCAGAGACACATGTAAAATATCAAGACCGCAAGTTGCTTTCACAATTGAGCTATGATTTGGTGGTATGCTCTACTCTAAACGAGACTATTAGAGGGGTAGCTATTCTAAAACAACGAGCTGCTCGACTAGAAACTCTTCAGATGCCCGGGGTAGGTGGGCAATTGCGCAGATGCAATGTGATAATGTTAAAATAGTATTATGTGTAGTATATGGACCAAATATTGATGATCCAAGAGTTTTCGAAGAACTAAGTTTAGAGCTATTGGAATGGGAAGGAGAAATTATAATAGCAGGGGATTTTAATTGTACTATTAATTATAAAGTAGACTCTACTGGGCAAAGCAAACATAAAAGAATGTATAAAGTTAGAATAGCAATCTTAGAATTAGCAAGACTGAACAATGTCAGAGATGTATGGCGATCAAAATACCCTTTTCAGGCAGGCTTTACTTATTATTCTGTACCGCACAGATCCTGCTCAAGAATCGATATGATTTGGGCTTCTGAACAAATTATAGACAATTGTGTGATTGACATCTGCCCTAAAGTCACCTCTGATCACAATCCTTTGCTACTTGAAGTCACACTTAAAGATCAAATAAAAGAACCACGAAAAATTACTTTCCCGAGACACTTACTAACAGACTCAAGATTCTCTACCCTACTTAAACAGCACATACAGGAGTTTATCTCAATCAATATTAACTCGGCCAATATAAATGTGGTGTGGGATACATGTAAGTGCAGCATTAGAGGTTTTGCCCAACAATATATACTTAGGCAAAATGCTGAGAGCCGCTATAATAATAAACAAATAATTGCCAATATACGGAATATGGAAATATGCCTGGCAGAGGCATCACGTCATGCAAAGAACAATATTGAAGGGATTAGGCTAAAGTTGGCGGAACTACAAGCTGGATTAATAAAAACTTTGAGAGAAAGATACATTTCCAAATTACAAAAGTATAAATTTGATCAATATGAAGGTGGCGATCGTATTGGGAAATTACTGGCCTTTAAAACCGCGGATAGGAAAGCTAAAACAAAAATTAAAGAAATAGTAGGAATAGATTCAAATACGTACGACAGAACGGATCAAATACTAAGCCAGTTTGTTAAATTTTACCAACAACTTTATACACCAGAGGTTGTACCAGCTAAAATAGATATAATACAATATCTAGATAAATACTTAACTCCATCTCAAGCACTAAATACAGAAACACTTCAACAACTCAATTCAGAAATAACACTAGATGAAATAAAACGCGCCATAGATAACTTACCCTTAGGGAAAGCGGTTGGAGAAGATTGCCTACCAGTTGAACTATATAAACTCTGCGCCCAAGAACTATTGCCCCTATTAGAGAAAGTGATAAATTCAATTAGTGTCTCTAAACAAGCACCTCCTTCATGGAAAATAGCGAAAATTATATTTTTTTTGAAAAAAGGGAAACCGGAAAAAGAATGTGGGTCTTACCGACCGATTTCTTTACTTAATTCGGATGTTAAAATTTTTTCTAAGATTCTGCCAAATCGGCTTGCCCCTACCTTGTCATCTATTGTTAATCTCCAACAGCACGGTTTCGTAATGGGAAGGGATACTACAACACACGTTAATACTTCAATAATAGCCTTTGATGTAGCTGAAGTTGAACACACTCCGCTCGGTATGATTATGTTAGATGCAGAAAAGGCATTCGACCGAGTGGGGTGGGACTATCTGTGGGAAGTATTAAAGAAATTGGGGCTTTCCGGTTCTTATTTGGATTGGGTTATGTCTCTCTATGACGAACCTTTGGCTTTGATAAGCTATGGAGATAAAAACTCAGCGAATTTTAAAATATCAAGAGGCACAAGACAAGGTTGTCCCCTTTCCCCCTTACTTTTTGCCCTTTCTTTAGAACCTTTTTTAAATGCACTAAATGATCAAGCTAATATTATTCCAGTGAATCATGGGGGCATTTCTCTTAAATTAACGGCTTTTGCTGACGACATAGCAATATATACAACTGATATTAATAAAGCTATGCCAGAAATTATAAATGAAGCACAAAAATTTGGCTTAATCTCGGGTTATAAATTGAATGTGAGTAAAACCCAAATTATAGCGAATTATATTCCGGACATCCACATTTACGACACTTGCAGAGAAGCTACCTATTTAGGTATTAAATTAATGGCTAAAGTAGGGAAAATTTTGGAAACAAATTATGAGACACTTTTAAAAGAAACCACCACAACCCTCAAAAAGTGGCATAAAATCCCTCTTAGTTTATTAGGCCGACTTAACTTGATTAAGATGAAAATACTACCTAAATTACTTTATTTGTTTAGAGCCATACCACTACAACCGAATCAACTCTTTTTTAAAAACTAGACGGTATATGTAGCAGCTTTATTTGGGGATACAAAAAGGCACGCAGGGTTATTACATTTTTGACATTGCCAATATCGAAAGGGGGACTTGCTTTCCTGGACTTTAATTTATACTTTTTGGCTACTTTTTTTTTTCGAATAAGGAGCTTACTAAAAAATGAGCCTTCCCTATTTTTTATCAGTATTTGTTGGGTGCCGACTCTAACCAATTCTTGCTTCGCACACACGATCCAAACTATTTCAAGCGGGTCAAATTCAAGACTGCTAAACATGCCATAAAAATCTGGAATAAAATCATGCACATCAGTCAGAGTTCATTTTATAATTCTGAACTTAGGCTATGGAACAATCCGGGTCTTCCGGGTATCTTTTCGGATGGGACAGGGAATCGTTGGATTAGTTGTGGTATTAATACACTAGGTGATATATTTGGAAGTAATGGTATGCTAGATTTTGAAACTTTGAAAACACTAAATGGTTTAACGAACGATATGCACTTCAAATATCGCCAGCTGAGAGACTTTTTTTTTAACAAAATGAAAATAACGGCAGTTACTCAGTCCGATATTTTAGAGTGCATATACTCTGATAAAACTAAATCACTCATAAAGTCGGGATACCAACTTCTAATTAAAGACAAATGCGAAAATACTACTAAAATTGCAACTAAGTGGTCTCGCCGTTTAAACCTTGACATAAACTCCAAGCAGATCGGAAAGGCTCTAACGCACTTAAGTGATGTTGTGCACTCCTCTAACCTAAGAATGCAACTGTATAGGACTATCACTGAACTATATTACACACCACAGAGAATTTCCTCATGGACGCAAGGGAACCAACTATCCGAAAAAACGACATGTGTGAAGTGTAATACATATGCTGCTGGTATAGAACATATGCTTTTTTCCTGTCCAGCATTTTCTAGTTATTGGAAAGGAATAATGGATCATCTCCAAGCTAGCCAGAGAAAGATACCTGAACTATCTCCTCAATTGGTCTCATTAGACATTTATGAGACTAACTGTCCCAACCAGGATCTTATAACAATTCTGTTAGCCTGTGCAAGATTAATCATAGCAAGAGCATGGATCTCTAAGAATATTCCAACCGTAGCTGAGTGGTTAGCATTGGTTATCGAAATTAGAACCATGGAACTAACACTTGCCAAATATAGAGGACCAAAAGCTCTAGCTAGAAAGGACAAGATTTGGAAACAATTTTTTGAAGTATAAGAAATTGGGATTGCTAAAGGTTTATTTGTGTGCTAAGTAATATCTCTATCAACTGTTTTCCTGAATTATCCCCATTTTCCTTTATTAACCTATCTTTCTCCTCTATGCCCCTTACTATTTCCGTTGTCTATTACTTCTATTTCTTTTTCTTTTCTTCTCCTTAAACCCTCACTATCTTACCTCTTAAATTACAATTATTGTAAATATATGCTTTTCAAGGTCATTGGAAATTGTACTTATGTATTACTTTTGGTTTTTGTCGCTTCCTGCAATAATAAAAATATTTAAAAAAAAAAAAAAAAAAAAGGAAAATTGCTATGTTGTCGGTAACTGAGTGATTGGGTCGAAATCCGGCCTGAAACATGGGAATTAGACCCTGTGAAAATGCCCAGGTTTATAGTCTGTCCAGTACTTCCGCTGCAAAGATTTTCCCGGAAGCGTCCATCAACGCTATTTGTCGATAATTTCCCGCTATGTTTCTATTTCCTTTTTTATATATGGGAATAATTGTACTTCCCTGCCAGGACTTCGGTATTTTACCAGTGTCAAAGATGTAATTGAACAGAGGCGAGAGCGTCATGCCCCATTCATTGGGGTCAGCTTGGAAGACTTTTATAGGGATCTGGTCAGGGCCAGACGCGCCCGTACTTCTTGCCTTTCTTATATTCATGGCAATGGAAACTGCCGAAGTCTTGATGATTTTAGTGTCTTTACTTTCCGTCTCATGATCTAGAACCTTCCTTTCCGAGAAAGATGAATTAGATTTGTATAGGTCGCTCAGGTAAATATCCCAGTCCTCCGCTGATACAGGGATTGCTTCCAGCTTCTTTTTAGATCCAGTCATTTTAGAAATCAAAGACCAGTATTTACGCTGATTACGTTGTTTGGCTGCTAATTGGATATCAACCCAGTTGGAATCCTGAGCCTGTTTTTTATGTTTAGTTTTCTCTCTTCGTATTTGATTCTTTAGTTTATTAATTTCCACTTTATTTGCCGTAGAGAAGTTCAAATACTGGGCTCGGATTAATCTATTAAGTTTTTTAACAGTTGGTTGATTCCAATTTTTGTTCTTATTGGTGTTTTTACTTTTCAAGTGACTATCCTGTTGTAATTTATTTTCGAGCGCTTTCTTAAGATTGTAGATCATACTTTCAAAGTTCATTATAGGGTCGTCTGAATAAATGTTAGTCAACAATTGGGTGTGGGCAATTAAAGTTTTTATATAGTCCAAGTTTTCCGAGGTCCAGTAAATCCGACGCTGGGCTGTATTAACTTCGATTGTAGATTTTTGAAATATTGGCTGATTGATGAAGGTGGTGGGTGCCGTCCAAAGAGTTGTTAAATGTAAAAGAGCGTGATCGCTCTCTTCTGTAAAATGGATTGTGAGGTGAATAATTTGTTTCTTTTCATCTATCCCACAGATGAAATAATCAAGAGTAGAAGAAGTTCCATTTCCCTGTCTAGTATGTGATGCTGGTATATCTCCTTTAGTATTACCATTTAGGATTGTCCCATTTATGCTGGGGAGGAGTGATAGTAATGACCTTCCTCTCTTATCTGATTTAGCTCCTTTAGGGAGTTGTGGGAGGGACGTTTCGAAAGATTCTTCTTTAAAGAGTTTTGCCCATTTCTCGATTTCACTATTTGAAATTTTGCCATTCAAATCGCCCATTATTATGTATGGCATATAGGAGCGATCGCCAAGTATGTGGATAATAGTTTCCATTAAGTGATCAAATAAAGTATCATGTTTGTTACTTGGGGGAGCATATATGTTAAAGAGCAGTATTTTATTCTGGGCGGCTGTTGATTGAGTTTTAAATGACACCTTAATACATTGCAAGTTATCTAAGTTTGTATCTATAATTTCTTGACACCAAGAGTATTCCTCGCGTAGTAAAATTGCCAGACCTCCCTTTGCGTGGCCCCTATTGGATTTCTTAGCGGGAATTTCATAGACGTAGTATCCTTTTTGAGAGAAGGTTATGGTTGACCATGTTTCCTGTAGAGCAAGAATGTCCGGATGATTTTTTGTGGCTTCTATCATTTTTTTAGCAGTTTTCCCGGCCATGTTCCATGTCGTAATCGTCAAACCTTTGCTAAACCAGATGTTGTTGAAGTTTGGCCGTTTTTTTACAGTTTAAAGTCTCCGATATCCATGCCCAAGATTTTATTGATTCCCCAACGTCGCTTCGTTCTAACTCTTGGGACCATACTGTCCTTTCGCCTTGAGATACTTGAATTTTTAGTGTGTCATTTCCCATTGCATTTGGTGCAAGGTCTCCCCATTTGGTATTGAGATTACCCTTTCTTTGGTCAAATAGACCAATTGGTCCGTTATTTTGAATACTTCTTCTTGGTTCGGATGTTAGAATCACATCATAGCCGTTTTTATGTAGGATTTCCTTCTCTCTAATTATTATTCCTGGTAGTACTGGAGACAGAAATGAGACTAGTGCTAGTTTGTCATTTTCTTTGTTCGAAAAGCACACCAAGTCTATTTTGTTACTTGTAAGAGATTGTAGAGATGGTATTTGTTGTAAGAGATTGACTATTCTGCCTCGATTGAATGGCAGATTATCTGTAGGAAAAGGTTCTTCGATTATTACATGCTTTGATGGTGTTCCTTCCCACGGCTGGGATTTGCTATCAAGTATTTCTTTTGTGACATTGATCTTAGGCCCTGTTGTTTTTGTTGTTATTGGGGCCGGACGGTAAACTTCTGCTTTAGGATTCAAAGATTTCACCATCGGTGTTGTTTGGATAACTGAAGGTTCCTCCAGTGTAGGAGTAGAAGAAATAGTTTCGGTATTTTGGACCTTTATGGGATTGATGAAGATGGTAGATTTATGGAATTTAAGTTTACGCCCTTTTTTCTTTTAAATTCTTCTTAATGGCTTTCTTCTCTTTTTCTTGCCCCTGGCTTCTTCCAGATCATTAGTTATTGAAGTCTTCTCCGTTTGATTTGATTCCTGCTCAGTGTGGACTCTAGAAATCTCTACTTTATTGTCGCGGGCTATACGATCTAGGTCAGTATGATTAGCGTATTTTGAGAAAATGGGGTAGTGTTTAGTTGTATTTTTGGTAGTATTTTTAGAATCTTCTCTGAATAATCTCTTAAGAGAGTAGGTGATAGGAGATTTTTTGTTTTTTCTTAATTCCTTCATTTTTGACTCTAATATTACTACCTCCGTAGTTTGTGAACTTGTTTCTCGTTTTTTTGGAGACAGAGTACGGTTTTTTGGATCATCTTCCAGATGTGGCATATTATCTGTTTCATGTTGTTTTGTCAATACGTTAGTTAGATGTTTTTTCCTTTTTTCTTCCACTAGGAATTTAAGAATACCTATTTGTACATCGAGAGTGTCATCTGAATTTGCTAGAATTTGACCAAGATGAGTAAGGACCGATTCCAAAATTTCCTGCAGGGAAAAAAGAGCTTTTGACAGGGGAGAAACAGAGTTTGCGGAAGTTGAGTTTGGAAAAAAAGGATCAGTAAAGGTCGCATGATTTGAATAATGATGAGGTGATTTTTCAGGAGAACTGGTAAATGGCTGTTTTTGGCTTAATGGTAGTTCCGATTTTTCGTTTTCTATTTTCATGGTGTTACATGCGTAATCCTCTAGACAGAATTGACTCTCCAGAGGTTTTATAGGAGTTAAGGATTTTATTTGAGACATCTCATGGACCGATTTTTGATGATCCTCGGCTAGAGAGGTCTTTTTTTGGTTACTCTCTGAAGTTATGTAACTTTGGTTGTGATTACTTTGGTGGGAGGAAAGTAGCGACTGATGTTCGACTTTGGTCTCCATGAGATCAAACGTATTTTCTACTTCAGAAGTGATGATAGATGAATGATTTTTCAGAGGTAGAGTGGAGAAATATTTATTTATGGCTGATGTACAGGATAATTGGCCAGGTTTTAGTGCTTTATCAGAGGATTTTTTGACAGCTTCCTCAGTGCCCATACGCCTCATGTATATTGTGCGTGATCGTAACTTTTTTAGTGCCATTGGGGAGACCGATGAATCTACTGAAGGTTTTATGAAGTTACTATTGTTTCGGCAAAGAGTTTTAGGGTTGACTTAGGTAACTGGTTAGGGGCAATTGGAAAAGTGAAGATATATTATACTAACAAGGAGTGAGTAATATAGTAATCCGCCTTCCTTTGCCTTGATCAACTCCTAGATGAGTCAGTTGTTAATGTGCACGTCTCACCTTGGATGTTTGCAGTTTGTTCCCGATACTCATGAAGTCCAAAGCAAACAGAGTAAATGAAAATGGGGTGGCCCGTCCCGTCCTCGGTCGTCCCCGGACGGCCACAGACTGCCCGCCCTTTGCCCGGGCTTCGCCCGGCGTCCCGCGACGCGGGAATTATGATGTAGTTATATACTTGTAGGTGGTGGGCGTGTCCATGGGCGGGAGCGCCGGGGGAAGAGGAACCAGCTGGGCTACCTGTAGTATGCTGGTCCTCGCAGTCCCCCGGCTCGCTGCAAGTTTTATTCCTGAGCCTCAACCCGTGGGTCTCTAGCTGGGAGCATGTCACCAGCCCTGCCGATTGTAGGGCTCGCTCACACCAGCGAGTCCTCATTGAGGGTAGTCTTCAGGAGACGAGCTTGATGAAAAGCAGGACGGACTTTCGCTCCGTTAGTGAACAAACAAACAGCACAGTTCCTGTAGTAAGGGTGAGTGGCGCCCGCGAAGCGGGGGTCACGAATGATATACACTGTGGGTGGTGGGCGTGTCTGTGGGCGGGAGCGCCGGGGGAAGAGGAACCAGCTGGGCTACCTGTAGGATGCTGGTCCTCGCAGTCCCCCGGCTCGCTGCAAGTTGTATTCCTGAGCCTCAACCCGTGGGTCTCTAGCTGGGAGCGTGTCACCAGCCCTGCCGATTGCAGGGCTCGATCACACCAGCGAGTCCTCGTCGAGGGGAGGCTTCAGGAGACGAGCTTGATGAAAAGCAGGACGGACTTTCGCTCCGTTAGTGAACAAACAAACAGCACAGTTCCTGTAGTAAGGGTGAGTGGCGCCCGCGAAGCGGGGGTCACAAATGATATACACTGTGGGTGGTGGGCGTGTCCGTGGGCAGGAGCGCCGGGGGAAGAGGAACCAGCTGGGCTACCTGTAGGATGCTGGTCCTCGCAGTCCCCCGGCTCGCTGCAAGTTGTATTCCTGAGCCTCAACCCGTGGGTCTCTAGCTGGGAGCGTGTCACCAGCCCTGCCGATTGCAGGGCTCGCTCACACCAGCGAGTCCTCGTCGAGGGGAGGCTTCAGGAGACGAGCTTGATGAAAAGCAGGACGGACTTTCGCTCCGTTAGTGAACAAACAAACAGCACAGTTCCTGTAGTAAGGGTGAGTGGTAGCTCTTTGCAATTGTAATGAGAGAGAAGTTGGAAACTGTTTTGTTTTGGTCTCGGTTTTATTTACATTTGCGTTGACGTTTCAAATATTTCTTATATGGAAAACTAAACTAAACTCATCCACGCCTATTTCCTATTCAAGGGCTAAGACATATGGGGGCATATTTACAATCCCCCTGTGCCATATATATGCTGCTGTTGCGTCACTCCTGTGACGCAGCGGCGGTGCAAACCATGTGCCGCGTTTCACCTCATTTACAACGTGACTCATCTAGTGAGATGCGTCACGTTGTAAAGCCCTGTACCACATGAAACCTGCATTAGGTTTCATGTGGGCGTTCCGGCCCAGGAATGCCTTGTAAGAGTGACTCAGTGAAATCTACAATATTTCACTAAGTCACTTTTACGTCCAAGCTGCATCAATTCCCTGCGCGTGCTTGAAGCAAGCTTAGTGAGTGACACAGCATATTAGGCATAGGGCACCCCTGAGCATTGCTAGAGCAGCATCACGCTTGCGACAAGACTTACGCCACAGGATGTGACACACATTGCTCTATCCTTGCGCCATGGTGCACCGTATTGTAAATGCGACAAATTTGTGGTGGCGCAGGGAGGGAATTGCGTGTAGCATCTGTTCTGGCGCATCCCTGCTGATTTGCAGAGATGCGCCAGAACTTGTAAATCTGCCCCATGGTTTACCGGTTCATGAATGCAATTTCATTACTATTGCTTTAGGCGCATTTGACGTTTTTTAGATTATTTTGTCTATGAATTCAGCTGGAGGAATTCTGCTGGAGGGCTGTTCCAGACACCATAGCCCCCATGTGTCGAAACAGGTTTTAATATGACTCTGAGACTCAGATTGTCATTCCTGTTCTATAGCCCCAGCAGTACCCTACAGCTGCCAACACAGCATGCAGTTATTAGTGTGAATTGATTCCTTATCATTTTACTATTTCACTATTTTTTATCATAACATTATGAACAAATAAACCCATGTCATGGGTGGGATTATGGAAATCCAGCAGCCAACAATACTTTACATTTGTCAGTATCTAGTATCAATAAGGTGCAATATTTATTCAAATCAAACTTAAAATCCAGGAATTGCAATGCCTTCCTTCAGTTTTGCCTTTCAAAAAACTTCATTTTGCACACTGGAGTATTTGAGCCCATTCGTAAACAGATAAAATAACAAAGGGGCATATTTACAAAGGAATGGTGCAGTGCAGAGTTGCCAGCAATACAGAAGAATCAAACTGTGTCATTTAAAAAATGCAGGGATGCGTCATATTCACAAGGATACAGCACACCCCTGTGATTTCCCTTGAGCCAGTGCTAGAAAAGCTGCCTAGCGCCAACACTGACACCCTTGCGCACTGGTGCAAGGGTAACTGCATTTCAGCCAATCATCCATGCAATGCAGGCACCCTTGCAATAGTGCAAGGGTGGCAGCATTTTCAAGGATGATTGTGTATGATCTTTCCTGCACAAACGCAATCATTAAAAGTGATTTGCTCCTTTTGCAGCACAAATAAAAAGAGCAAAAACAAGGAAAAATAACAGTATTTCTCCTCGGTACTCCACTCTAATGCCTGCTCTTCAGTGGAATTAGTTTTGGGTACTGCCTCAGATTTACACAACCTTGTAAATCTGGTGCAGCGTTAAAATGCAATGGGTGTTGTGTGGAACTCAACACAGATTGCACGCCCCTTTCACGCAGATACTTGCGTGAAAGGGTACATTATTTCCAAAGAAGTGTTTTTTTTTAATTTCTTTTTAGTAGATGGTCAGCTTCACATTATGACTGTCAATAACTTCATATATTATACAACTTCTGGATCACAGCAGTGTATCGTGTCTACACATGGGTTTCTTTCTAAAACATTTACATTAGCAACATTGGAATCATTATTATGGGATCTTAAATTCTTACACCCTAAAGTCGACGTATAACAAGTTACATTCATGTTGGCATTGTCTCTTTTGAGATCCCTCTGCATTCTAACCATTTACTTCAAATACTGTCCCACTTCCCAGAAATCCATGGCTCTGGTATACTGTTATTTCAGCTGCACAGCACCAGTCAAAGTCTGCTTCCCAATCTTTGACTCTGGGGGGTTCCCTTGCTCCCCAGAAACCTAGCTATATTTCTTTTGGCTATTGTATCTACTATATTGAGCCCTAGTGTGATATATTTTTGGCATTTGGTGTCCCTTGTAATGCATGTGTATATGCCATTTGGCATCTAGTGAGGCCCTCTGCTCTATGACTGTTGACATCACCTGTGTGATTTTGCTCCAGTGTCTCTGTATTAAGGGTCAGTCCCACAATGTGTGAAAGATAGTGCCTATTCTGTGGCATCTCCTCAAGCATTTATCTGTATCAGTCCTACCCATTCGTTAGAGTATAGTCCTGGTTGTATAGGATCTGTGTAGGATTTGTAATTGTATGACCCGGAACCTTGCTCGTATTATCACTTCTATGGGGCTCCATATAGCCTCCACGCAGTCATCATCCTCTGGACTACCTATCTGTCCCTTCCATGTCGCCCGGAGGCCTCACTATGGGTGTGCGGTATTGTTCATAATCTTTTTTGTAGAAAAGGAAGTTTGCCTTTTCCAGTACTGGGTCTATTAGCACTCTATCTTGGAGTGGTGAATATTCGGGTACTTGGTCCCCTAGTGGGATGTGGGCAGGGCCGGACTGAGAACCAAAACCGGCCCTGGCAAAGTGCTCAGCCGGCCCCCCACCCCCGGCGGGGGGGTTGGGGGTGCGACCACGCTCGTTGCCAGGGCCGGTGTTCGTCCAATTTTGTTACAGGGCCGTTTTTGCAGCAAAGCTGCAAAAATGGCCCCCCAGGGGCCCAAAACCGGCCCCCACCCTTGTGGCGCACCAGGGGATTGCCCGGTGCCCGCAACGGCCGGTCCGGGCCTGGATGTGGGTTTTGAGGACATACATTTGTTGTGTGTAGCGGATATTTTTCATTTCCGACATCTGATATTCAGTCTGCACTTCATGGAATTTCATAACCTTCTGTCTGTTCCAGATATCTCCCAATTATTCTATGCCCAGCAGGACCATCGATGGAAGCCCTACAGTCTGCTGTCATATGGTTACTGCATTTCTATATATTGTGTTAAGTTAGCATGAGTTTATTAAATGTTTAAACACCATATTTTCCTTCGGCTTCAGTTTGCACACAACACCTAATTGTTATTGTAGCTTTCAACCTAGACGAAAGATGTGATTTATTTGAGAATAATATGTTATTGCTCTGATATCAGTCGTGCTTGGTACACTTGGTACAAATGTCTGCACACTGAGAACTGCACCCTCTAAGAATAACCTAACACAAGGTTGCTGAAGGCCTGATCCTCGCACCACATTAGACATAACACAAATAATGTTGCTGCCAACATTGGGCTCTACTCGGGTTTAAGATAGAGCTACAGGGAATGAATCAACACACTTGATGCTTCGCATGCAGAGAGCTGGTAGCTGTTGATGTGATCTGCTCCTACTGACCATTAGAGGTATGGGCCCGCCCTGCTAGAACCCAAATGAGACCTTCTTAGATATAATATAATATGCTAAATAGGGTGCGCGAAATATAGGTGATACAGAATTTTATAGATTTTTGCATCATAACATGCTATCACCTTTTGCTTACTATGGATTAGTGACTATGCTGCTAACTCTGATTTTTATAATATGTATGTTGATATTATACAAGATACTGCGTTTGAGAACTTTGCATTGAAAAATAAACATTTCAAACTTGCACGTGTGTTCTTTGCCTCCCAGTTTCGGTTTGTAATGATTATATAACGAAAGAGTGTTCATGTGTTCCACGATACCTGAGGTACCCTAAGTTCATGTTCTGGATTGTCTAAGTCATTGGTAAGTTATTACTACCGATGAGACACTGTAGCTAGCTTGGTAAGGGGATTTCTGAAACTAAGGTGAGTTTTGGGTCACCCTAACTCACCCGGGTTCTAGATCTCTATGCACAGTTCTGTGGGAGAACGGAAACCCTGCTACATGGCGCCCAACGTTGTTGGCCTTATATCATGACACTCGAGTAGTATATCATTCAAACCTTAACCCCTTCATTCCCGTTTCCGGAAAACGACAGTGTCGGAGAAACCTACCTATTTTTGAAATAGGTCTTTTTCAAGCTTGATTCTATCTAAAAACGGTTTCTTTGAATTACTACCCAGTTGTGCTACAAAGTAATCTTTGTTTTTTCACTTTCCTGTGCTGACATGGCACAAGCCGTGGACATCCCGCAGCATAGTCGCATTGCGGTGCGTGACCACTTGCGGGCTTATAATGTACCTGTAGAAGGCTTGGCTGTTGTTCTAGTGGTGAGTGCGGAACATGCTTACCCGTACGAACTGTTTTATTCGTGGGTGACATTTCCGGCGTTGAACGCTAATTCTGGTGTTTTCCACTCCTACACTGCTATGGCTGTGCCGGCTGCGTATGCTCCGTACAGAGCACTGGAGGTTCCTATTGATGCTTGGCAGCATGGAGTTTGGTTTGGTGGCGCCCTACCACACGCTTTAACCGCTCCGAGGTTGGGTCCTTTGTCCATTCCGGGCACACCTTGGCCCGCTTTGGCGGGATTCACTCCTCACCCTAACCGCGCCACGTGTAACGTGGCTGATCTGCGGCAACTTCATGAAGTCGCAGTGGCAGTGATTAGAACGCTTGTTCATTACACTAGCCGTAATGTTCAAGACGTAGCCCCTAGGGGTGCACAGCTTCGTGCAAAACAGGCTGGTTTGAAGATCAATCCTGTCATGGTGAATTCCGTGATGGGCAAGAAGCCCCAGGACAAGGATGATTTTCCGTTCTGGCTTGCGGAGAAATTCGGCCAGCTGGAAGCTGTGTTTCCTAATACGAATCCAGGTGATAAGCACCGGATTCTTACACTAAGTTTACCAAAAGATTTGGCGCCTGAGCTTGTTGACTGTGAGACCTGGGGTAAGACTTTTGCAGCGGTCTATTCGAGGTGCTATGGCACCCCGTCTGTGACCAATCTGGGTGCGGTCCTTAAGCGTGTTCAGGACGAACACGGACCGGAGTCGGCGGTTGAGTTGGGTATGCGCCTGTGTCGCTCCTTTGATGTAGTTTGCGATCTGATCCTTGCAAATGTCAAGGGAGATGCAGTGAACTTTCAGGTTGCTAACGCTTTAGCGTTGATTTCCGAGGCCGAGAGACCCCGTCAGTTGGCAAGGATTATTGTGGCTGCTTATAAAACGGTTGGCCGCAATGCGAAGGGGCTTAAAGCTTTTCCTGATAAAGAGAAAAAGCAGCCCCAGGGTCAGTCTTCGGAGACTAGTGTTCAACCGAAGTCCAAGAAACAGAATTGGCCTAAAAAGCAAAATCAGGGTAAGCAACAACAACAACAAACACAGGTTCCTGCTCCTGCGTCTCCGTTGCCTGTGCAGTCGGATCGTGTTTATGATTTACGCGACCGCGCGATGATTAAATCGCCTGAGAGGTTTCAGGCTTCTGACCAACGCTCTCCTCGTTCCTTTCAGGACTCATCGGCTCCGTCAACCGGTGGTGGAGGGGGCGGCAGGGGCCAGGGTGGCCAGCAAGGACGTGGTCAGCCCCGCCCGCGTAACGGTGGAGAGCAGCAGGAAGGCGCTACACCCAAGAGACCACAGTTTGCCACGAAGAAAGTCGCCGCCCTGACAGCGCATCGTTATGCCCCAGATAGTGAGAACGCGGCTTCGGAATCTGACGTGGGCTCTGACCTTGCGGGACAGCGCGGCAGAATTTACCATAGTGAGAGAGGCCCTCCGTCCACTTTTGAAGGTGACAGCGTCTGACACTTATGTTGTGATTGAAACTGCTGATACGCATGTTGCTCCCCCTGAACGTCTTTTTGAAATTGTCCTGTTAATTGAAGGTGACATGCAGCGAACTGTAAAAGGGGTATTTTGGGACGTATGACATTTTGCTTTCGGAGGCTGACTGGCCCCCCCCTTTTGTTCTCGCAGCTCCACGAGGGGAGGAGGTGATCCTCCCCAGTTTCGCGCACACTGTATCGAGAGTGGAAGCGCTGCATTTTGCAGAAGAGTGGGCTCTGGCGCTTGCGCCGGCTGTGTACCGCAATCAATGTGGCTGGGATAAATTGTCTCCAAGCCATGAGATTCCGTTACGGTCTCAGCCACAGCCTCAACCTCAATATCCCATACGGCGTGAAGCCAAAGCTTCAGTCGCGGCTATCCTTGAACAATTGGAATATCAAGGTGTAATTGAAACGTGTGTGTCACCGATGAATAACCCCCTTTTTATTGTAAACAAGCCGGACGGCTCATATCATTTGTTTTTGGTTTATAGGCATTTAAACTCGCATTGCCGTAACTGCGCAGTACAGAATACTCATGGCTCTGCTTTAGTGAATAGTCTTGAGCGTAAACGGTTCAAAACCACGCTCGACATTTCCAATGGTTTTTATGCCCATAGATTAGACGTCTAAGTTCCCAATGGACCAGTTTCACATGCGGCGGTGTGCAAAAAATGTTTCGGCGTCTCCCAATGGGCTATAAGAATAGTCCTGGAGTGTTCTCCGCCCGCATTGTCTCTCTTTTGGAGGGCATCGACCCAGTTGCTTGTTCGTATGTGGATGACATTTATCTGACAGACGACGATCTTTGGGAGCATCTGTGTCGAGTGAATAGCATAATTTGTAACTTTGCTGACATAGGTTACAAATTTAACTTTGCAAAGTCGCACATTGCAGAGTACACAGTGTTGTTTCTCGGTTACGAGCTTAACAAAGAGGGAAAAGGGTTAGCACCTCACTTCCTGGAGAAATGCGCACAATTGCGCTCTCCGACAAGACTGAAAAAATTACAATCTTTGCTGGGTTTTTTGAATTTCGGGAGAACTTACATTCCGGAATATGCCCAGCGTATCAAGCCTTTGTATGCTTTGATACAACCATCTTTCTCCAAATCATGCTGGCTGCCTGAGCATTCAGCCATTCTGCAGTCTTTGCAGGCTGATTTGCTCACTTCTGAATACTTACAGACTCGTGATAACCAGACCAACCTGGTGATAAGAATTATCCCTGGGGCGGTGGGTTTCACGTACCTGACTTTTAATGAAGGAGATACAGTACCTATTGCTTACAAGTCACACTTGTACACTTCGGCTGAAATGCGTTTTTCCACTGTGGAGAAAGTTTTAACGGCTGTACAGATGGCAATTCTTAAAGAACGTGCCCTGTTACAAGGAAAACGCATGTTGGTTGTTACCCCGTGTCCTGCCTTGGAGGCAGTTACGAAAGCCAGTGTACCTAATTCCAAAGCTTTGCACCCTAGGTGGATTCAGTGGGCTGCATCCTTGGCATCCCAGGATGTCACGTTTATTTTTGACGCCACTTTACGGTCGCAGGAGTTTTTACAGTATGAATTTGTTCATCCTGCTCCTTTAGCAATGCGGCCGTTGGAGGATTTCCATTGCATCATTTACACTGATGGTTCGGCGCAGGTTGCGCATGGCTCTAAACATGCCTACGTTTCCGCTTGCGCCATTGTGGTCGGTGCCATGTTGAACGATGAAATCAAGTCCAGTGTCGTGCACACGCAGACACTTGGGGACTGCACCGCACAATTAGCAGAGCTTCGTGCGCTGATGCTTGCATTGGAGTACGCAGATCCTAGTGTGACGACTTTAATCGTAAGTGACTCTTACTACTGTGTTCAGTCTTACAATGAAAACTTGTTCTTTTGGATTCAGAATGAGTTTCGTGATTCCAAAGGTAGCACAATAACACATAAAATGATCTGGGTCCGAGTGGCGGAACTTAAAGAGAAGTCAGCGCGTGGGGGTCCACGCTGTTGGCAATTCGCTTGCTGATGAAGCAGCAAAGTCAGCGGTATCGAAATACTTAGTTGCAGCAGTCACGAGGTCCAAAAGCAAGATAGATGATGACATCTTGGCAGCTGTTGCTGCGACCGAGAAGGGAGGTAAATATCCTGCGGGGTTCCCTTCTAAGTACACATACCACTTAAGTCCCGATAAGGTTCCTTATGTGAAAATTCCTGATGTTGACGAACGGCTAGTTCCCAACTCGGATCGCAGGGCTGCTTTGATTACAGCGGCTCATGAAGGTGTGGCGTCTGCGCATGCGGGCGTCTCAGCCACTGTAACTCAGCTACAACAGAGGTTCTGGTGGCGGGACTGTACAAACAGACGCGCGATTATGTCCTTCAATGTGACATTTGCCAGCAGATTAAACCTTTGACTGCTGCGCGTCCGCCTCAGACACAGTTTTACATCTCTAATAAACCGCTTGGAGGCGTTTATTTGGATCACTGCGGTCCATTTTCTTCTGATACTGCATACAAGTACATCTTGGTAGCAGTTGATTCATGCACACGCTTTGTGTGGGTATGGCCACATCGGAGCGCTGATTCACGGACTGTCATCAAGGATTTGCGAGTCTTTATAGGGATTTTTGCCTGTGGTACCTTCCATTCGGATCAGGGTCTGGCTTTCGCCTCTAAGGCGTATAAGGATGATATGGTTTTGTTGGGGGTCCACGTCAAGTTTTCAAGTCCGTACAGACCCGAGGGTAACAGTGTAGTAGAAAGAATGAACCGTGACTTAAAGCAATCTTTGACAGCCCGAGTTATAGGCACTTGCAGAAACTGGTTAGCCCACCTTAATGGCGTGCAGCGTGCGCTTAATAATCTCCCTAGAGGGTCTCTGGGTGGGCGGACCCCGTACGAAATGCTCTTTGGTATCAAGATGTACGTCCCTGACCTCGATGGTTTAGACTGCAAGGCCCAGACCTCGGCCTTTGACGTAGATGAACATTGCAATGTTTTACAGGATCTACAAAAGACCAGAGACAGTCTAGCAAAGGAACATTTGCCCTCCACATCGGATGATGCGTTGCAGATCCCGGTAGTTGGCTGGCTACCCCAAGTTGGAGAACTGGTTCGAGAGAAGATCGATAACAAGAAAGAGTTTGGTCCCTCATATCGTGCACCGGTTCGAGTTCTTGGAGTGAAGGGCACAAGAACAGTCATTTTACCACCACTTCCAGGTCGTAAGGAAAACAGATTTATTTCTATTGACAATGTCAAGACACACAGGGTGGCCGATTCTTCATAGCATGACACCGGCTGTTTCCTTTTCTTCCATGGTAAGGCACTCTGTGCTGGCTATTACATCTGGTGCAGAACAGGAGGTGTCACTCGAGATGCCTGCCATATCCAGTCCTTTATTAAATACTATTCCTGTTACTAACATTGATGAGTTGAACTACACCTATCCTGCTGATTTATTGATGCCTGATTTACAGACTCGTTTGGCCGACCAGTCCAGATTCTCTTTTGACTCTGTTTCGGAACCTTCAAAGAAACCCTCAACTATTGCAAAATATGCCACGTTGTTTAAAAAACATTTTTTAATTCCCCCCTGGACATACATTTGGTTGATCCTATTTTCATTTTACCTTTTTATGTCAATTGGTTTTGTGTTTTATTTTTTCCGCCTGATCGATGGTCACTACGTTAAAGAAAGAACAGGAATTCGGTACCTTAATGGAACATTGGCCCCTCTTTCCTCTTCACATTCAGCGCACAGACTGAAACGAAACTTGAATACAGTTAACATTACTGCTTGGCCTGTCCTTGATGGGATTGTGTGGGATGCGGTTAGATTTCAAATACATGGGCCCACTGAAGTGATTAATGTTCCGAATGTGCTTAGAGTAAACATGGGAGAGGTGATTAAACAAAATATACGTTCTGATGATTTTGATATTCAGGCCGTAGAAGCATTATTTTCTGATTTGAAATACTATGCGGCTTTTGATGCTGAAGACTTATATTTAGATTCTATTAATTATGGTGATTTATTTTGCTTCCAACATTATGGTAATCATTTTCTCCATAAGACAAATTCCAGGAGGGTTGCTGTGAATTACACGCAATGGTAACATTGCCCAGCTCCTATAATTGGAAGCTCCAGTACATTTCTGAAAAAATACAGTTATTTTACAGATTTCAATCAATCAGATCCTGAGTCCTTTTATTTCATAATGACAGAAAAATCCATGTCCAAAGTTAGACTTACCGATACAAAGTTGCTGTATTCGAAGTCCTTTCTAGACATATTGGCTTTAGATGGCTATGAGATCTGGAAGGGAATTATTGACCTTAAATCGGTTTGGGGTACCAAAGTTTGGCAGGTACAAGGCACTGAGGCTTTGCACCGTGCATGTCTCATCCCAAATCACATGTTGTTTCTAAATTCTACTATTTCCCAGACAACATGCTTTGGATTGGCTACTTCTAAAAAATTAAATACACCAATAATCCCCAAATTAGAAGAATATTCAGGATGGGGTAATTTTTCTGATTTGTCTATTCATGAGATACAGTCTCTAATACACAATTCGTCCTTTAATGTATCCAGTTTGGATCCAGAGGGTTGGCTGTTGTGGCAGAAGAGTTCTGATTCTTGCCAACGTCGATTTCTGGGGTTGACTAAAGGGTTCACACAAGTACGACCAGACCCCCGTTTTGAAACTGATTATACTGTCACCACTTACTCTGTAGGGAAACTGTGTCAGAATTGGTTACAACATTCCACGTTAGCTGCAGTTAAACTACATCTGTCTCAGTTAACTGAAAATGTGGATTTGAATGATTTTATAAAAGGCCCAGCTAAGGGTAGATCTAAACGGTGGATTTATGCTGTTTACAATGAAATTTGGAAAGTGTCTCAAATTGAGGCTGCTAAGCGCCTAAGGGCAATTGACCAAGCAAATTTGGAGAAAGTACTTGCAGTGGTAGATGACAGTATTAACACGCTTTCTTCCCGAAATTACACATTAAACAATATTGTTTCTTCTGTTGTTGACATTGTGCATGATGAAGTGTCCGTATTATATCATGGTCAAAATCAATTGCGTTCTGTTATGCAGTTTGCCTGGACACTACAGACTCTGAAGGCTGGTCGAGTGCCTTGGAGTTATATGAACGTCTCATCACTATTTGCCCCATTTAATTTGACTGACAAGCAGCGCATGCTTTCCATGCGAGATGCATCATTTTCTATGTTACACATTGAGAAGTTAGAATCTTTGCCCTTCTCTGTGACTGAGGCGGCTGCTGCTACATGGCTTATCCACGGTATTATTACTTTACCATTTGCTCTGTATAAATTTACAAATTGTATGAGATATATTGCTATAGGGCGATATGACCCACTGGGAAGTGCTTTCCTACATGAGACATGGTCTTTACCATATACATACAGATGTCTGAAAGAAGGAAAGGAAGTGAATCTGAATGGTGAAGAATGCACACAGTCACCTGACCGTTCACTGATATGCAGGCACATCCAATTACATGGTTCTTGTAATCAGGACAGACCAAATTTAGCCTGTGTTTTAAAAGGCACACCGGTTCCTGCAATAGTTCCCACATTCACTTTGTTGTCTAACGGTAGTTATTTACTTTTGAACAACGAACTGTGTTGTGGGTTAATGGTCGGTATCGCATATGTGGTTACTGTATCAGAACGTGTGGTGTGTTGCAAGACCGTGTTATATCCACCCACGCATGGGAATTCAGATGTTTCCATTTGGCCAAGAATAGCAACCTTGAGAGCGGAGTTCAATGGTTTGAGCCGAATAAGAGCCCTATTGTCTCAAAAAGAAGTGGCCCTGAGCTCGGCCCGCGAAACTTATGTCCTTCACATAGCTAACACACGCACAGAGGTGCAGGCGCTTTTAAATACTGATTTGCCGTTTCATTTCTGCGAGCTGGTTCATCAAATCTTTAATGCCTCCTCCACGACTGGCCTAGCACATTTTTTTAAATTGGTTAGCAGTGGTCTCGTGACTACGTTTGAAAAAGTATTTGGTATTATCCGTGCGTTTTTTCATTCTATATTCGCAAGCTTGTTTGGCGGATTCCCTGTTTTGCTGGCTTTGGCTGCAGGCGTGCTGGTGATATTTTGCTTTATTAAACATGGATGCCCATCCTGCGCAAGAAAACGCTCAGCCCCTACTGATGCTGTTTCGTAACCGGATGCTTGATTACTATGGCTCCTTGCCGCTTGCGACTTTAAGCACGGCTTTTGGATTATCGTTTCGATTTTCCTATTTCACATGTGTCCAGCCTGTGTTTCATTGCCTGAGCTGTGATTTCGACTGGGCCATTGATTTGTGTCTCTGCTTACCGACTTCTCCTGACGTCGATTTTGATCAGCTGATGAGCCCCGTAGTTGCTCACGAGTTGGTTTGTTCTGGCGAAAGGGTTATGGCCTTGGCAGCGATGCATGGACTAATGGGTCAGTGGGACATATTCGCAGCGGCGCATAACTTTCTGGCACATAGCGTTCTCGAGAACCCACTGAGTTGTCCTCTGATGTTGCTAGAGGATTCGGTGCTGGAAGAGCACGTATGTTCTTTCCCATTGCTCAATTGGATGGCTGAACTGTTTTCGGATGATGACAGTGATTTCATGTTGGAAGCTGTGGCTTCCTATTTTGCATATTCTATCCACCCATGAGTGGCTTTAAAGACTTTCACTATAATGGCACGTGACTTTTTAGTAATTCTGAATGGTGCCTTTTCTATTACGAACATTGGACTTTGATATGTTCTGGGCCTATGATTTTATAAATGGCCTCAGGTTCAAGTTTTTTTATTTTTTTTAAATATATATATATATATATTTTTGTGTGGCCACTATAGACATTCATACATATTTTGTATTATTGATTTTTATATACATTTACATACATTTAGCTTGGCTCAATATTATTGAACTCTGCTTTCATGTTTTGCCTTTATTATAGTATTGGCTTAATTTTTCCTTTTTTGACCGTCCTCGGATCATCACTATGCTGCTAACTCTGATTTTTATAATATGTATAATGATATTATACAAGATACTGCGTTTGAGAACTTTGCATTGAAAAATAAACATTTCAAACTTGCACATGTGTTCTTTGCCTCCCAGTTTCGGTTTGTAATGATTATATAACGAAAGAGTGTTCATGTGTTCCACGATACCTGAGGTACCCTAAGTTCATGTTCTGGATTGTCTAAGTCATTTGTAAGTTATTACTACCGATGAGACACTGTAGCTAGCTTGGTAAGGGGATTTCTGAAACTAAGGTGAGTTTTGGGTCACCCTAACTCACCCGGGTTCTAGATCTCTATGCACAGTTCTGTGGGAGAACGGAACCCCTGCTACACTGCCCATTTCCTTTAGAAGGCCACTACACCATAGAGGAGTGACCGCCGTCAGCCATCCTTCCCAGCCCAGGAATTTAGTAACCCTGGGCATAATTTGCGTAGTAGCACTACACGTAGCTGCACGTAGTATACTTTGAACTTTGCATAGTACTGAACTTTGCGTAGTACACAAACTGCGTAGTGAGTAGCTGATGGCACTATGTAATTGTCTTAACTGTACAATAATTGCAAATGGCATTTTGCACAGTGCCAGTTATGATGAAATAAGTATCTCTATCTTTATCTGCTAAAGAGCATATAGCACTTTCACAAAAGTGAAACTGAAAATTTAGCAAGCAGTGAGAGAGGTGATGATTTTGGGATCCTCCCTAACGTAGGGAGAGAACCAAGCAGATGCCTTGAAAACAAAAAGCACATCTTATTGAACAATTCGGTGGTGGTCCCATCCTCTTAGGATCACACCAAGCACAGTTATTGGCAAAAAACAATCCCAACCAAAGGTCCTGCAAAGCAATATGGGACAAGGTTAGCAGTGGGCAGTGAATATTATAGTATCCAATATCAAAATAAGTCTACAAAGAGCAGCAGTTCAACTAGTCATTACTAGATGTCCCTCACAAGTCAAATGCAAATGCATTGAAATTATTCTTACTTCAAGCTGCAGTTTCACTAGTCATTACTAGATGTCCCTCACAAGTCAAATGCAAAGGATTCATGAAAGGGTCTTTCAATACTTTTGTATTTGACTAATGAGGGACATCTAGTAATGACTAGTGGAACTGCAGCTTGATGTTAGAATAATTTTAATGACTTTGCATTTGACTTGTGAGGGACATCTAGCAACCACTAGTTGAACTGCAGCTCTTTGTAGAATTATTTTGATATCGGATACTATAATATTCACTGCCCACTGCTAATCTCCTCCCATAATGCTTTGCAGGGCCTTTGGTTGGGATTGTGTTTTTTACCAATAACTGTGCTTGGGGTGGTCCTAAGAGGATGGGACCACCACCAAAGTTCAACAAGATGTGCTTTTAGTTTATGCTCTCTGTGTTCAAGGTATCTTCTTGGCCCTCCCCCTAGGTTAGGGGGGACCCCAATATCATCAACTCTCTCATTGCCTAATATTTTCATTCAAAAAGTTCACTTTTGTGAATTGGTTATATGCTTTTTAGCATGTAAATTTGCTTTATCAAAGCATCTGAGGATGTTGTTGATTTAGCTGCCACGCTACTGATTTAGCACAGTTTTTGTACGTGCTAAGTGCAATTTGTGGAGTGCAAATTAGTACAAACTACGTATGCTCCGTTGGCTTAGCAAAGTACTATGCCCAGGGTTAGAATTTAGTAGCCTCCCTTCAAATTCTTACCGTAATTTGTGTATGATCTGGCAGCGTGCTCTCCATTTTCCTAGTGTATAGTGCTTCCAGGTACCCCTTCCATCCCATCGCATGGCGAGCAACCCGTTATGCAGGTTCCTCCCTGTCTGCAAACACCCATTCATTAAGTGTGACCAACTGTGCGGCTCAGTAATATTTCCCGATGTCTGGGATCGCTAAGCCACCCTCATATACTCCTTGTTGTAGTTCGTTGAGAGCTATCCTGGAGTTCCTGCCCCCCCGCCACAGCAGCTGTCAGATTTCTGAATCTATTTTGTGAAAGAAATCTAGGGGTATCTTGTATCGGGTATTTTGTAAAACATAGAGTAGGCACGGGGGCACCATCATTTTGAAAATGGCCACTATCCCCATCAGTGAGAGTGGCAGCATTCTCCAACTGGAAACATCCCTTAGTAATCAGTGCAACTGGGGCATCATGTTATCAACTAGGAAGTCAGCCTCTGTTTGAAAGACATCCACTCCAAGGTATTTAAATGTATCCCTAATCATTAGAGCTTTCCCTATAGTCGGCAGGTTTGGAGTTTCTCCAGACAGGACAAATGCCAGGGATTTATTCCAATATATCTCATATCCAGAATAACTGCCAGACAGATGAACTATCTGAAGAATAAGGCTGATCGTGGAGCGGGACTTAGTGACGTATAGAATTATGTCATCATACAGTGAGATTCTGTGCTCCCAGGCCCCTGCCACGGAGATATCTCTTGTAAGCGGGTCACCCCTAACCCATGTTGCCAGAGGCTCCATTGCCAAGGCAAAGAGCATGGGGGAGAGCGGGCATCCCTGCCTTATCCCTTCATGCAACATCACCTGTTCGGAGACCACTCTGTTTACTCTAAGCATGGCCGAAATTTGCGAATTCGCGTTTCGCGAATTCGCGGATTTCCCCGTGAAATCGCAAAAAAAACACGAATTCGCGAATTTTCCCATGAAATGCGGATTTTTTTGCGATTTGCCCTGAAGTACTTTCTACTGGCTAATCCAGTAAGTGCTCCCTCATTGGGTAAATGTATAGTGCTTTTACTACACTGCAGCTGCGTAAAGGGCCAGAAGATGTGTCTCCAGTGACCATGTGTGCCTGTAACACAGGCACAGGCACAGGCACACATGGTCACTGGAGACACATCTTCTGGCCCTTTACGCAGCTACAGTGTAGTAAAAGCGCTATGGGGCAGATTTACAAGCCGCTTGCGCCTCTTTTGCGTCGCAGTTGCGTCACTTTTGTGACGCAGCGGCAGCACAAAAGATACGCCATGGTGCTGGGTGTTAACATCGTGACGCATCTGAGAGATGCGTCACGTTGTAAAGCACTGCGCCATCAGGAGGCGTTCCGGCGCAGGGGAGGGCGTTCCTGCGCAGGAACGCCTCCTAAAAGTGGCTGAGTGAAATCTACAAGATTTCACTCAGTCCCTTTTAGGCTAATGCTGCCTCAAAACCCTGTGCCTGCTTGAAGCAGGCACAAGGCTTGACGCAGCATTGGGGAGATACGGCCCCCCAGAGCATTGCTGGAGCTGCGTCGCGCTTGCGACACAGCTCCAGCAATGCGTTGCTTTTACGGCGCAGATGCGTGACGCATCTGTGCCGTTTTTGGCACATGGTGCGCCACATTTACAATGCGGCGCACCATGGGTGGCGGAGCTGCGGCGCACAATAACTGGCGCATCCCTGGGGATGCGCCAGTTATTGTAAATCTGCCCCTATACATTTAGCCAACGACGGAGCACTTACTGATTAGACAGTAGAAAGTACTCCAGTTGAGTAGAGGTATTGCACAAAAAGGTGGCATCTTCGTGGACAAACACGCAGGGTGGGAATCATTCTGCCCCCTGTTAGACTCATTTTTTTTTACCTTCTGCCCTCTGTTAGACTCGTTTTTCCCTTGTTTTTCTGCCCTTCTGCCCTCTGTTAGACTCGTTTTCCCCTTGTTTTTCTGCCCTTCTGCCCCCTGTTAGACTCGTTTTTTGTGCCCTTCTGCCCTGTTAGACTAATTTTCCCCTTGTTTTTCTGCCCTTCTGCCCTCTGTTAGATTCGTTTTTTGTGCTCTTCTGCACTCTGTTATTCCCTTGTTTTTGTGCCCTTCTGCCCTCTGTTAGACTCGTTTTTTGTGCCCTTCTGTCCTCTGTTAGACTCGTTTTTGTGCCTTTCTGCCCCCTATTAGACTTGTTTTTTTGTGCCCTTCTGCCTTCTGTTAGACTCGTTTTTCCCTTGTTTTTCTACCCTTCTGTCCTCTGTGAGACTGGTTTTTTGTTCCCTTCTGCCCTCTGTTAGACTCGTTTTTCCCTTGTTTTTCAGCCCTTTTGCCCTTTGTTAGACTGCTGTTTGAGCCTTTCTGCCCTCTGCATCACCACATCATCACTAATCGCTACCCCAGCATCACTCAGCACCACCACATTATCACTCAGCACCACCACAGCATCACTCATCACCACCACAGCACCACTCAGTGGCACCACAGCATCACTCATCACCACCACAGCATCACTCAACACCACCACAGCATCACTCAGCACCACCACAGCACCACTCAGCACCACCACAGCACCACTCAGCACCACCACAGCATCACTCAGTGCCACCACAGCATCACTCAGCACCACCACAGCATCACTCAGCACCACCACAGCATCACTCAGCACCACCACAGCACTACTCAGCACCACCACAGCATCACTCAGCACCACCAAAGCACCAGTCAGCACCACCACAGCACCACTCAGAGCAACCACATTATCACTCAGCACCACCACAGCACCACTCAGCACCACCACACCATCACTCAGCACCCCCACAGCATCACTCAGCACCACCACAGCACCAATCAGCACCACCACAGCACCACTCAGCGCCACTACAGCATCACTCAGCACCACCACAGCATCACTCAGCACCACCACATTATCACTCCGCACCACCACAGCACCACCCAGCACCACCACAGCATCACTCAGCACCACCACAACATCACTCAGCACCGCCACAGCACCACTCAGCACCACCCCAGCATCACTCAGCACCATCCCAGTATCACTCAGCACCACTACAGCACCACTCAGCATCACCACAGCACCACCACAGCACCATTCAGCGCCACCCAAGCATCAATCTGCGGAACCATTCAACAACAACTGGTTCAAATATGTTCTCTCAATGTTTCAAGATTTATTACAAATGTCACAAAAATATGTTAATATTTCACTTCTGTTCTTGGATTTTCGTCACAATAAAATACACTGAACATAATCTTCACAAAAGTTATTTACAAAAGTTTAAGCTATTGCCATTATAAATTAAAATCACTTTTATGTAAGTATTAATTATTTTAACACCTTGGCTGCTATGGGTTTTCCTGCTGGGTGCTAAAATATCAAGAACCCCATTATTCATGACAAAGCCAGCTCGTCATAAGCACAGGGCAGGTAACACCCATGACGAGCTGGCTTTGTCATCAGCACAGAAGGGGTTAAACAATTAAAAGCCATTGTAATTTGTAATATCAATACATCTAAGTCACGTAAATACAAAACATGTTGCATTACAAATGCTATAGGTGTCACATTTGCGAAAGTTATAACTATTGGCATTGTAAATGACAAAGCTATTAATTTAGCTATTTTCAAAACCAACACATAAATTTAAAAAAAATGTCATTTACAAGAACAATAGCTCAAACTTTCCTAATGCGAGACCTATTGCATTGCAAATGCTTGTTTTTATATCTGTCAGGGATTCCTGTTGAGGTTTAATTTTTGTGACAGGCGCCTCATTGCCTACTTGTAACTATTCTCTGACCCTGCTTCAAGGGTCAGAGCAGGGTCAGAGAGTAGTTGCAAGTAGGCAACGAGGCGCCAGGAAGCACTTACAGGCTTACAGCAGCAGGTGCCCAAGTTGAAGTTAATTTCTTTGTAACCCTTTTGTAAAAGGTTACAAAAAATTAGCTTCAACTTCTGCACCTGCTGCTTTAACCCTGTAAGTGCCAGGCTGAAAATTCGTCCCCGCTGATTCGCGGATTTTACAGCGATTTCGCAAGATTCGCGGATTGCGAAATCGTGGAAAATCCGCAAATTCCGCAAGTGGAACGAATTTTCAGCCCATGCTTAGTTTACTCTAACTCTTTCTAGGGGTTCGCATATAGTAGTTGAACCCACATGTAAAATTTTGGGCCAAGGCACTCACTCCTCAGGACCGCAAATAGGTATTGCCATTCTATGCTATCAAAGGCCATGCATGTGTCTTGAGACATCAGTACCACACTTTCCTCAGGTGTGTATTTAATAGTGTGTAACACTCCCTAGAGATGTCGCACATTTAGTCTAGTACTCCGATAGGGCATAATTCCAGACTAGTCTGGGTAAATGATGGTGGTTATTACTCTGGTTAACCGAAGCGCTAGGACCATAGCCAGGATTTTGGCTTTGGCATTTAGGAGCAAGATCGGTCTGTAGGAGGCACACTCCTTTGGGGGTTTACCCTGTTTAGGGATGACTATAATTGCTGCCAGGTGCTGTTCTTCCATCATGCAACCCCGCCCCAACAATTCCCTGAACATGTTTAACATGTGTGGGGCCACCACTGTTGTAGTGCTTCTGTATAGTTCAATAGGTATGCCATTAGTTCTGTCTGCTTTACCTGATTGCAAGGCTCTTATCACACCACAGATCTCATCTGTGATAGTGACGCTTTTAAGGTCTTCTCAGTCCTCAGGTGTTATGGTGGATAGGTTTATCTCCTGTAGGAGCTCTTCACAATCTGATTGTATTTCTTGTTGTGGAGGACCAATATAGCTATTCATAGTAGTTTGCAAACTCAGTGGCTTTTTCTACTCCTGTCTCATAGTATTCTCCATTTGGGGATTTAATCTCTAGTACCCAGTTCCTCTCCCAGTCTCGCTTTTCTAACCATGCCCACAAATTAGATTATTTGTCTCCTATTTTGTATATGCACCTCTGGGGTGCCCTAGTGTGTTCCCTGGCTTTGCCTTCTGCTATGTCTCACAACTGTTGTTGCTTAAGATGGATTAAGTGGTTAATGTGTGGGGTTGGTTCCTTGGGTTCCCAGCCGCTCCTTCTAGCTGGGTTATCTCCCTTTCCAGGGCCTTGTATTGGAGTTTCTGTTCTATTTTTTTAACCCCAGCTATAGCTTGTGCATGCCTTCTTATTATGGCCTTGTAGGCTTTCCATAGATTGCAAGTCAAGTCTGCTGTCCCTTCGTTCTCTTAAAAATACTGCTCAGTCCATACTCAAATCTCGTCTCTGTCTTTTTGATACTTAAAGAGCCATGGGTCGATCTGTGTAGGTAAGGCGTTTGTTTAGTTGGGCCCCAACATTTGCACCTCTAGCGGTGAGTGACAGATAAGCCCCTCGCTCTGTGTACTGCCCTTTAAAGTTACCCACCTCGGTGTATTGCGTTAATAAATAAACCAATCGGAAAAAACCCCATGTGGTGCAGAAAATAATGTAAATTGCTCCACCGAGGGATTATGCTCCCTCCAGAGGTCAACTAATACAAGAGCATCAATGAACTTCCTCATGGCGTCTGATCCTACCTCTCTCCCTGCTTTTGAAATCCTATATTTATCCAGATCCACTACTTCATTCCAGTCTCCATCCAAACCTAATGTGGGAGTTCTAGGAGAATGAGCTTAGATCAGGCATTGTGGTAGCATGCATTTGTAAACTGAATATAAGTTTAGATCAGAACCCTCATTGAGGGCCACACATTTGCCCATGTGGTCTTGCCATATTTTCCTGGGTATAAAAGCTGAGCTGGCTTTAACGAGTATCCCCACTCCCTGTGACCCTGAGGTAAGACCTGCATGTGCTTGCAATTTGTATCCAAATCTGTCTAACGCTCTGCAGGTGCTGCTGATCAAATGTGTCTCCTGTAGCAGAACTATATCATATGCTCGTCTCAGGATGTATTGCATCATCATTGTACTTTGTATTTTGCTGCCTAGCCCATTCACATTCCAGGTCATGAATTTCACCACTCCTCTACCTGGGGCTGTTTGAGTAATCAAAGTCTGTGGGTATGTGTTATGAGTCTGTGTGGTCATCAGGGTCATTCGGTAGTGTCTCTGTTCGATTCTGATTGGACGTGCATTGAGGTGTATTCCAAATCATTCCCAGTTCCCCTTCCCTGACCCCCATGTGTGGCATGGCTGGATATCTGTTGACCGAAGGAGTAACATCTTCTAACATACAAACTTTAAACCTAACCTGATAGAACTCCTCCCTCTCTGCTGCCCTGCATGGTGGGATAAAAACCTCCCACCTCCACAATCTTCAGAGCGCCTGTTGCCCCAAAACTGGCACACCAAACATCAGGGTTGGCTTAAGCCAAACATGAGCTCACTGGCCCCCCTCCCCATTTCTGCCCGAAGAAACTGTTCTACCTTATCACTTTATTAACCAATATGATCGTTCTGTATATTGTGGGAAGTTACCAGTCATTGAAAGATATAGGAAAGTTTTAGCCCACAATCTTATCTGAGCGTTCGTTGTTTAGCCAGCTTTCCCTCACCGGCGGTTGGGATCTAGCTGTAACCCCATGTTTATTCATGAGTCTTCTCTGTGTCACACACCGGCCCTGCACTGTTCCATCGCCTCACCTCCATTTTCTTTATTAACGGGAGAGCAACCATGCTGAGCCAGATTGCGACTGGTGTCCGTCTCCGCTTCGGACCCAGCACCCATCCCCGTGCTAGAGCCCCTAGGTGTATGTTGCTGTTTTCCCACAGTTCACCACATATCCAACCAGTCCCAGGCCTCCTCTGGGGTACCACATTTCCACACCTTTTCCTCTGCAGTCACTCGAAGTGTCGATGGAACGAGCATAGTGTATATAATTTCCTTAGCCCGTAAATATTTTTTGACTTCCAGGAAAGTCTGTCTCGCTTGTTGCACCTTCAGAGTGAAGTGAGGGAAAAGGTAGATTATTGCGTTGTCTACTTTGAGCAATGGGCCGCTATGGGCAGCCTGGAGGATTACATCCCTGTCACGGAAGTTGACGATACGGGCAATAATTGGTCTCAGTGGGGCCCTTGGTTGTGGCTGCAAGCCCCGGACACTATGGGCTCTTTCTATTGAGAAATATTTTGACAGGCCTCTGGGCTGTAGCGATTTTATTATTAGATCTTCCACATACAGGCCCACAGCTTGGCCCTCCGCCCTTCTTGAACTCCAATAATGCGCACATTATTAAAATGTCAACAGCCCTCCAGGAACTTCCAACTTGGCCTCTGGCACTTTGTTTGTGGTGGTGAGCACTTGTACATTCTTTTGCAAAATGTTTGATGTTTATTACCAGAGTATTCATGACTTCCTCAACTTCCTTTACGTGGTTGCCCAGATTTCTGAAGTCTGCTCTCAGCAGTGAGACTTCACATGAGACAGTGTCTATTCGCTTGTCAAGGTTTGTTCGTACTCCCTGTAGGGTGACCATAAGATCTGGTGTGGGCTCCGAGGCTGCCGATGCAGGTTGTGGCTCCGATTCTGGTTCAGTCTCCATTATGTGCCTCACAGACGATTCCCTAGGGAGCATGACCTTGTCTAATTTTGTCTGGTGGTCACCCCTTGATCCCTTGCCGTCTGTCATGGTTCTCCTCCTCCGTACCTGTTGTCAGGGACACTCTCACAAAAGAAAAGGATGAGAGGATGGGGAGTAAAGCCCAAGCGGACACCAGGTGGCGTGCCATTCTTGTCTGCCCCGGTATGTGTCTGATGCCTAAGGGGGCTATTGCCTTGTGCACTCTTCGATTGTGCTCACCACCCAGTCATTGTGGCCTGTGATGAGCTTGTATTCGAGACCCTCCCAATGACATACATCAGTATCCCGGAACCTCCAGCAGCACCCACACGCTGGTCTATTGAGTTTTCCACTCCCCCTCATCTCTCATGTAGGTATCTCCAATATCTGTGGTTGCTGCTTGCTTAGGAGGTCGCAGTCGCATCAAGTACCAATCTCATTATATTGAGCTGGCCCACACCGGCGATTCTGCACTTCTCACAGCTGTGGCATTTTGTCCTGAGATGGGCTATATTTTTAGGGCCAAGTGAAAGTTGAGTTTTACCAGTCAGCTCCTCTCCACGTTTCTGCAGAGTCGGACCATACCGCTGTCAGCCACCGCTGTATTAGAGTCTTACCCCAGGCCACTGCACTTGCTCTTATGCTCCTTCAGGTGCTCAGCCCCAGGCACAATCAGCCGCTGGCTCAGTGGCACTGCTTCGCTCGGGGAACATCCACCTGTATTTTGGGGCCCGGTCCAGCCACCTGGCTCTCCTGCCATGCCACTGATAGTTCTATTAGTCAAGTCCCACCCCTCAGCCCGATGCTCCTGTGTGGACTACGCTAGGCCGCCACTCCGAGGTATGCTTACTTGGCGGCTGGTGCTCAGTGATTACAGGTCATGCAAGACCCTGCGAGGCATCGCTATCTCCGAGTCATGTTGCTTCATTCTTTTTCCATTTTTGTTTCTTGTTTTCGGATTAGTGATGGATGGACTGGGAGATTTACGAGGATGGCACAACAGAGGTACTCTATTCTGCGGCCATCTTGCTTCGTGGCAAGCCAGGCACCATCTACAAAGCAGTGTCAAGTCACGCAAAGTGGCTTAATGGTGCATTGTGAATATGGAGCAGGGCATTTCGCCACCGGAACATCATAAAAGTGACACTACGGTGGCACAATTCCCTTGTAAACATGCCCCAAAGTTACCTTAAAAATACAAGGGCGCATACTTACAAAGAGCTATCACTGCTGCAGCATCAATTTACTGATGCCCTAACAGCTTTTTTTGGGCACCATATTTACAAAGTGATGATAGAGGGCTTTAATGTTTCTTTTTCAACTCCTGTACCTTTTTTATCTTAGCACCAGATCTGGCTGAAGCAGTTATCGCTAATGAAATGATAGGTAGGCGTTCCCCTGAAATAGCCTTGCAAGACTGACACAGTCATATTTACAATGATTTTGGAAAACAGCACAACTTTGGCAAAAGAAGAGCAGAGTAACAATGGCGGCAGATTTTTACTGCTACAGAAAAGTAGGTGTAAAAATGATGCATGTCCACTGGTATTAAAGAAGGACATACCCAAATCACTATGGCAAGCTCAATGGCACCATGGACCTACTCTTACTGCAGATGGGAGCATCAAGACGACCACCATCAACACCACCACCATCACCACCTACATCATCATGGAGGCAGTGCAGGAGAAGGGAGCTGACATACCGCTCGAGGATTGTCCTTATTGTCCTCAGGGAGGAGAAGGTCATTGCTCATTACAGGCTCAGTCCATTGTCTACCTCCTGCACCAGATTGCTCCAAGGATGCAGCCAACATCGCAGCTGTCCACCAATATCCCTCTGCAGGCCAAGCTACTGGCTGTCCTACACATGTTGACGTCAGGAACTTTCCACCCCACCATAGTCACACTGGTAGGACTATCCCAGGCATCCTTCTCTAAATTCCTCCCCTCTGTCATGGATGCCATTATAATCCTTACCCTCCAGTACCTCTTCTTCCCCAACACAATGTATAACCAACAGGGAAACAAGCAAGGCTTTTATGCCGTTGCAGGATTTCCAAGTGTGTTGAGGCAAAGGGCTTTATCCATGTGCAGCCCGTGTCTCCAGTGGCTACACAATACCTGTATCGCAATAGGAAACAAATGCTTTCCATGAACATGCAGGCAATGTGGACAATCTGGGCCTCTTCATCAATGCCATTGTCAAGGACCAGGGCAGCGCTCATGATTCCTTCATCTTCCTGCATTCCATCATCAATAAGCGCCTTTAGATTGGGACATATGGGAATGGCCTACTGTTTGGTAAGTACTTCTCATGCACATGAAAGACCAGAGGATTGTCAAATAGTTGGATTATGTTGACCTACTAGTCTTGGGTGAATTATACAGTGCGTACATTGTTGCAGTGGGCCTACATACTTGTGCCATAGTACATGGCATATGCACAAAACAATATTACAAGTCAGTCACACATTTTGAGACAGCGTACACCACTATGGGCCACATGTGCAAGCGAACTGTGGTTTTGTGGAATCACTGGTCATGATGTTCTGGTAGATCAGTTCTCCAACTCATATCATTGAGGCAAGGCAAAGTCTGTCTGCATGCCCTTGCATGCCCTCATAGATATGCAGAAAGGCAAGCCAGAGTTAAGTGCAAAATTGATTTACCCTATGTCTGTGTGTCCTCAGGTAAATCCTATGGTCATGAGACATCTGAATTATCCCAGAAATGCAGAACCTCTGAGACTGACAAATCTAGTCATATTTTTTATCTTGAGAAATTATGCCTACCATGCAACATTACATTACTCATCATATGTGCACACCATTTTGGGACACACATCCAACTTTATCATTCCTCCAAGGCTCCAGACTGTGCAGCAAGGTACAGGCAAAAATGCATCTCCCATGGCAGCCAACAACACAGTCATCTTGGGAATAATGTGCCTGTCTTGGAGCAATTCTGCACATTTCCTGCTTGCACAGGCACCAAACCCTGGACACTACATCATGGGGAATATATCTCCTACACGGTCCCTAAGCAGTACGGCACTGTAGTGTGGTAGTCTGCCAGTTGCACTGTACAGTGCAAGACTCCCACATAACTCAAATCCCTTGTGTTCTGTCAACATAGAGGACAAAGTGCACTGCCACCTGTACATTATCCTGTCACAGTTTGATATCTACTCAATTCCCTCCCCATGGCAGTAAACATTGTACAACATTGACTCCAACATGTAATTTTTTAAACCCCATATTTTAAATGATATTTGGATACTGTGTAACTTTTATGGTTTTCTATATGTAAAACTGAATAAAGTTGTCTTGATTTGATTTGATTTGACTCCAACATTAATTGCCAAATATGTGTGACTGAAGTATGTAACATCACTTGCTCCATCCACAAGTTGCAAAATCAGACATGTACAGTTCAGAACTAACAATAGTAGTCAATAGCAGTTACAATAGATGAGTGTCAAAAATATGTCTACTCAATGGCTAATTGACTGTCCTTACTGTTGAAAAAACATCACCTTCATGGCATTGCCATTACCAAGTGTGATAAACAGTCAATCCCAGGGGGCAGCACACCTGTATGTGTAACACATTGTCAGTCATTTCCAATTCCTACTTGTGCGTATGCCACACAATGTCATAGCACGTCTTACAGTAGAAAAAGTGTACGAGTCATTCAGGACCCATAACAGAATGTACATGAATGTTGTGCCAACCCTTCTCATGACTCCTAATTTTACCCCTGCTGTCTTTTCAGCTGACCAAGGATATGCTCTGCAGCCATGGATTATGACTCTAAAAAAAAGAAAAAGAGACAGAGCCACAAATTAGTTACACTCATGCCATAAGCAGGGTCCAGTCCAAAGTAGGCTGAGATTTGGCATACTCAAAGCCCGCTTTAGGAGTCTGAATATGTCTAGGGGCTGATTGCTCTACTTATTACCAATGGTATGCAAAATTGCACTAATCTGTTGCATATTGCACACTATTTCTGGGTGGTCAAATGAACTGTGGGCTGATAGCCGTGAATTGACAGGCATTGAAGTTGAGGAGCCACATCAAACAGTACCATCAGTAGCAGCAACATGACTGAGGGACAATACTATTCCCAATTTTGGTGACTTACATGATGTCACAAAATGGCGTCTACATGAAATTGTGTACATATATATATGTATATGTAAATAAATATATGAGCACAACCAGTGGCTATGCATTTTGAGTTCATAGTCACAGTCACAGTAAACATCCAAACATTGGCATTACACCTGCTCATTGTGGCTAGACAAGCTGGCCTCCTGATCCACAAATCATAGGCTACGCTTTGTGGTAAAGACTATGCGCAATTGCTATATGCATAGCCCACACCAAGGCCACGCAGTCGATGCTTGTGTACCACAGCATTATATGATGGGTTCTCTCAGCACTTCCCTGCACATAAACACTTCATTCTAATCTACATGGCAATCTTGAGCACCAGTATGCAGGACACATGGAGACATGTGAGCCAAGGTTACATCTTTTGATACATCCTTGTTCTGAATCTACTGGTGATATATGTCATGTTTCGGACTGTACCAGGTCCTTGTGACTCTCATCACCTTCATCAATGCCAAACTACATGAGTGTTGCATGTAAACACCAACTGCAATGCACAAGCAACACTGCCTTGATGCAGAGTACTGTTATAGTGTGATGTACTATAAATTGTCAGCAATATATAGTAGGTCACGCCAAGGCATGTATACTTAGCTAGCATAGCACCATCAGCATGAGTTAGAATCATGTGGCTCACAAATTATGACTCTGTTACTTTCCTCTGGGGTATGACTCTTGAATTGAATTGCCTAAACTCAGCCAATCATCTGGTGGAATCCATACCTTCCCTTACATGTGTTTGCTGCCAATTGCAGCCCTCACCTGCAAGGGAAAAGGTAACCCTCCCATGTATCCCTACAGCCTACTGCCTGCACTGTGGTTCATGGCACAGATGGACAGTCGGCTGCACTAAACCTATTGCAGTGCTAGTTTGTGGAATCCCTGGGGGAAGGTAAAGCAAAGTCATTGGGTACTAATACCAATTTAGCACATAGGGCACCCCTTGTACGGTGTGTTCTTGTGCTACCAGTGGGATTGGGCCTTAAGCATAGTATGATACCCAAAAAGCATTAATTCTCACATGCGTACACTGTCAACACACATATGAAACACATGCAATGACAACAAGCAGGCCAACTTCACTATTTACACCCAACACAGCAATTCCAATAAATGATCACCTACATTGCACATCCCAATGCACACAACATACATGCCCCATTGTGTAAAAAAAAATTGATGTGTGAGCTTAAGATATCGATTTTGCCACCACGTCTGAATGACCGCATAGTGCTTGTGAGGCCTTGTGTGAAATCGATGCATTGACAATAGCTTAATAAAGAAAAACTACGCATCAGCTGAAAAAGTGATGCATCTGCCCAGGAAATGATGTTATGGGTAAAGGGAAGTGAAGTCATGGATCCTGCATGGACCCTTCATGCTGCAAACCAGGAAGTGGGAAGGTACTTTCACTTTCACATTAAGTCACAGTTTTCCTGTCTGAGTTTGGGAGCGGTTGTGATTTGGCTGTGCTGGAGAGTGTTTTGTTATGTTTGTAGCTGATTTTTCATATCTGCGATCCCTGTCATTTCCCTCAAGTCCTGTGTGTGCTGTTTTGTTCTCTATTGTTGTGTATTGTCCTGTGTGCTGTCTGGGATTTTTCCTCTGGGGTATTGTTGTCATAGAGGTATTGTATCTTTGGGTGGAATCATGCATGGGATGGTTAGGGCTCACCCAATGAGGGAACAGGAGTCTGGCATCTCCCTTGGGCTGATACCCATTACCTACCCTACATGGTAGCCAGTGCGGGACGTGTGCTCCAGGGCTACCCAGTGAAGGTGTGGAAGCAATGTCGGGCGAGGGTGCAACAATTAAGGCTGAGGCTGTTTGGAGTCGACAGGAACATCCATCAGTTCAAACATTACTGGGCGGATGTGGTTGGCCGGGAGTCTGATCTCCTCAGCTACGTTGGCATCGAAGCTGTTGGGCCAGTTGGTAAGTATACATGATTTGTGTGCTTTCCTATGTGTCTCATGTACCCATTGATGAATAGTGGTGACATTAAGTATGGATCTCATGACTTTTTGCTCAAAATAGCAATGCTCCCATGCAAATGAGGGAAATTACATTTCAATTCTGTTGGCATGATCTGTGCTCTACTGCTATCTGTGGCACTGAGTGGGTCACACAAGTGTTAGATCAGGTAGTGCAGATTAACTCCAGAGGTAGTTATTTCACAAACATTTGTCAGGTACAGTTGTGATGGGTCATTACAGAACATATGCTACACATAAAGGGCCTTATTTACAAGCCACTTGCGCTGTCAGGATGTCACTTTTTCCATTATCAAAAGTGATGCAGTGGAAGTGCAAGGGCCTTGTAAATAAGCACCATAGTTATGTGCTGATGATCTGCCTTGGTATGCCTCCCCTGGCAGTTGCACATTAATGAGGCTTGTCATGCCTTACACAGCTTAGCTAACCTGTGAATGTGGCAAAACACAAAGGACTGGTCATTAACAGAATTTCTCATGTAAAAGGTATGGCTCCTTGATGTCTACTATGGCTATGCTGTGCTTTGCACGGACTACTCTGACTCCATACCTCAGATTGCATAGCAAATCCTGCATGCTGGGTTAGCATGGCCTCATGGAGATTTCTTTGAGGCCAGAGCCACTGGAGCCGTCCTTATATATGAGACTCCCATTGTATATGCCTCTTGTATGAGAGGCCCAATGTATGTGAGAGGGGAGGTTACTCGACTGGTACTGTATCCATGGGCATGCCAGCCTGATTCTGACACATCCCAACATATCCCATACATTTTATTGTTCAATTGTCCAATGCTAAATGTAGGGATACATAGAAAATGACTGAATAATATCTGGTACTCTGCAGCACTCACAGGTACAGAGAGCATTCTGTACCTTGCTGAGGATTGTTATGTGAGTTATGTAGTCGCAGAGACTCACAAAAGTCAGCTACCATAGTAAAGTATAGTAAGGATGAGGTTGATGAACTGATTCCGCAAACTGGCCAACAGGTGCATGTTTTGACTCATCACATGCACGTACACTTCAGCCTGTGTATATTTCAGGCATTTTAATTGTGCCATTTGATTACTAACAGGCTGAAGGGTTACATAGCCAATAGCTATGTATATGTATTGTGTTTTTGTTGCACATAATATGTGTCTAAGTTAACTGTTGTTCTGTCATTGTTATGTCTTGTTGGTGAACCCCCAGCATACACAGTTGGTGAGGTGGATGGTTTAAAGGATCTCCGCTTCACCAGTGAGTAGCTTCGTTAATGCAAATCGTGTAGTGAAAGAATTCAGTGTGATGCCAGATGCTGTGTAAATTGCCAGATTCAATGTGCATCCCTATCACAAATACACTTTTGTATAATGATTAATAGGTCAGGAAATGTAGGTATTAATTGTTGCATGTGTATCAGCCTCTGACTAATGTGAAGGACAGTGTATTGCCAATTTGGGATGAACCACATGATAGAGGCTTGAAAGGGGAGCCAAGATCACAGTGACACAATATGTGAAAATATGTGTTAGTGGATACACGTCTGAACATGTTATTTGGATGTGAAGAATTCAGAATGCATGTCACTTGCACATGCTATGATATTGGGAGCATGTAATGAGCAGTGGCATGGTCCACCTTGGACTTACAGTAGTTTAAAAGGAGAGTTTTCATAACCCTCTGTATAAAGTGAGTTGTTTAACCAGCGTCTAGTGTTACATGTGACACCTGACAAGTGTTCAGAATAGTTTGCGATGTGTCCTAATATGGGTTCTTGCAATATCACTTACACTACGTTTTGAGACAATAGCTGTACTTTGCAGACATTGCACATCTTACTGTGGCAAATGCCTAAGGCATTGCAGGATGCACTAGCCACACTAATGTTCAGTAAAGATGATGTGTATAATACCATAGTTACCAAACAACATTGTTCCTAAGCATACTATGTACTGACGTGGTCATACCTATATGTGCCAATGTGTTACAATTGCTTTGTGCAACAATGGCCATTGCTTTGTAATTTGGCCATAGTAAATCTGATATGATAGCTAATAGGAATGTGTATGCTCATTCTAAGCTGCAAGATGATTTTAAGTTGTAGGGACTGCTAGGTTAGGATGTTGTGAAAATAATGTTCTTTCATGATGTTTGTACCTATTCCTAGTCTCATTTTGACAGACAGCTTTCCTTTTTTTCATGACCCCAGAGCAGTTGAGGAAGCACAAAAAGGAAAGGAGCGCTACTTCCACCTTTGTAGAGTCAGTAAGGCTCACAGGGCAATGAGGAATCTACATGAGGAGAAGGTTCTGGGCAAGTGAAAAGTCTTTCCTGTGGAAGCACCAACATTGGACAAGAGAAGCACAGGAAGACAGGCAGATCATAGTACTCCAAGCCACTGTTACCTAGCATCTCCTCCAGCTTACATCACAAGCACCTGTCCCCACACCTCAGGCCACAGGAGGGGCTATGTCATTTGAGCTTGAAATATAGAAGGACCTTTGGCCCTAAAGCTGTACGTGGCTGTGCTTAAACTCAAAACGGACCTGGCAATATCACTGTCCCAGGAAGTGAAGCAGGCAGGGTGAAGCCTCAAGCCACATTAGCCACAGGGAGCCTTTCTGCCCTTCCCCCTGTACATAGTTTATCGTTGGTCATAATGGTGTTATAGCTTAGTTTAGGTTAGTTATTGCAGTTATAGAGAAGGGTTGTGGTTTTAGGGGTTTTGTAGGGGTGTGGATAATTTTAGTGGATAGGGATTATATTGTGTTTTTTTGGGTCGGGTTGATGTGTTTCATATGTATATTAAGAAAAATACAAAACGTCCCAAAAAACCAAACAATTTGTAGTTAGTTGATGTTTATGGGTAGTTTCTGCTGTCCTTGTGTGAAGACATGTCTTAAGGGGTGTGATAGAATAGGTAGTTTTAGTAATTGTGATTTTCCTGTTGACATTACATTTCTTTGTTTGCCATATGCATGTCTACATCATGATTTCCTGTCTGGAAGTTAGCACGTGTGCTCAGATAATGTTAGGTACATGCACTTGCCTTTGCCAGCAGTGTTTGGCAACATGTGTGAGTAGGGTTTTTACCTTTGAACAGGGATCTGTCAGGTGGCTATGGCTTTAAATTATCTATCTACAGACATTGTTGAGCAGTGCACATGGCAATGATGATGGAAATGGTACACTTTGAAACACATGTATTCACGTCCCATTTCTCTGTGTGGGTACATCATGCAACATGCTTTGGAGGGATGTTATGGTTACATTTGCCCAATGTTCTTTTTGTACCAGTGAAGTGATGAGCACAGGGCTGACATGGCACGTATTCTTGTAAATCCAGACCTTCCCTGCATTTTTTGAATGACACAACTCAGCAGGCAGATTTACATCCATTGATGCACTGCCCCCTTTCACTGTATATATGCCCCATCATCCTCTGGTGTACAATACTTACATTCACCCACACACCCAGTCATACATACAAGATGAGAGGAGTTCAGGTGGTCCATACCATGGCAGCTGAAACCTGTGTACTGTGACCTTGCACGGCAGGACAGCTGGGTGAAATGCATTTTAATCTAGGCTACTATGGAGAGGGCTCTTGAAATGTCCCTATGTGTAGATACTTCCCTTGGCCCATATACCCACCACTCCCAGGTGTGTTATTTCTCCTCTGAGAAACAATTCCATGCTATGGATATGCAGGCTAGGCTACTGTGCATGGCCCAGGTGAGACAGAGGAGCATATTTCATGAACATGTGGTGCAAACAGCACCACAAACCATGTTGCTGCCTCAAGCTGTATCATTAGGAACGTTCTGGGATGCACTGTGGTTAATACAACACCATCCCTGTTCTTTCCTCTGTGCTGGTGCACAATTGGCTGGCTAGCACCAACGCAGGTACCCTTACACTATGGTGCAAAGGTACCTGCTTTGGTGAACATCTGCTGTTTGTGCACCAATTCTGGCAGGAAGTAGAAGAATGAACATATCTGAACATAGCTAGAAGGCTGTGGCACTGCCCTATGCCATGATTTTGTAAAAATATCCATGAGTCTTCTGTTGACGTCATGTTTAACCATAGATGAGCCAGCATACTACCCTTTGGCCTGCAGACAGTGGCAGAGTGCGCTGGGACATAGCTGCCTGCAATGCATTCAATGAATCAATCAATCTTCAAATTTGTAAAGCGCACTACTCGGATGAAGCCCAGGTTGCGTGCGTGCTCCGTGGGATTGGGGGCAGTGCCCAGGGCAGGGGGCCACCAGGAGTCATTCCAGGCAGAGTGGGATGGTCCCAGGATGAGGACTTCCGTCTTGTCTGAGTTCAGTTTCAGACGACTGAGCTTCATCCATTACGTGACGTCTTTCATTCCTTCCTGGAGGCTGGCTCTGGCTGTGGCGGGGTCGTTGGTGAGGGAGAGGATCAGCTGGGTGTCATCGGCATAGGAGATGATGTTGAGGTTGTGTTGACGTGCGATGGCTGCGAGGGGACTCATGTAGATGTTGAAGAGGGTGGAGCTGAGCGAGGATCCTTGTGGGACGCCGCAAATGACTTTGGTGGCCGCAGAACGGTAGGGGGGAGGCGGACTCTCTGGGTTCTTCCGGCAAGGAACGAGATGATTCACTCCAGGGACGTTCCTTGGATTCCGGTGTTCCTGAGGTGATGTATCAGGGTGGGGTGACAAACGGTGTCGAAGGCTGCTGAGAGGTCCAGGAGGATGAGGGCAACTGTTTCCCCGTTGTCGAGCAGGGATCTGATATCGTCGATAGCTGCGATGAGGGCGGTCTCGGTGCTGTGGTTTGCTCGGGATCCAGGTGCAAAGGGTGGTGGTAGGGGGTGCTGGTTCGGTGGTTTGGTGCGTGGTTTGTGCGTTGAAGCTGTTGTGTATGTCGGTGATCTTGCGGTGAAAGAACGAGGCGAGTGAGTCACAGAGGTCTTGCGAGGGTGTGATGTCGTTGCTGCAGGCGCTGGGGTCGGCGAGCTCTTTGACGACTCTGAAGAGTTCCTTTCTGTGGTGGGTGCTGTTGTCCAGTCGTTCTTTGAATGCTGTCCTCTTGGTGGTGCAGATCAGCTGGTGGTGTTTTCGGGTGGCGTTTTTGAGGGCAGTCATGTTTTGTGTTGTCTGGTCGTGGCGCCAGGCTTTCTCGAGGGTGCGGCAGGTTTTCTTGGAGCTTTTGAGGTCGTCGGAGAACCACAAGGTTTTCTTGCTGCTGGGTCTGCTGGAGGGGTTCTTTAGTGGTGCGAGGTCATCTGTGCAGTTGGTGATCCACTGTGTGAGGTTGCGGGCTGCTTCGTTGGTGGTCCGTCGTGTTGGTGGGAGGGTTCTGGCTGAGGGAGGAGGTGAGCTGGTTGGTGGTGATCTTGCTCCAGCTCCTGCAGGGTGCTTGTTGAGGGTGTTGGTGGGTCATGGTTCTACTGTAGTTGAAGTGGATGTAACTGTGGTCTGTCCAGTGTAGTCCGGTTGAGTGGCTGTAGGAGATGTGCTTGCTGGAGGAGAAGATGGGGTCACGCGTGTGGCCGGCGTAGTGGGTGGGGTTGTTCACCAGTTGATTGAGTCCGAGGTTGGCGAGGTTGTCCAGCAAGGCGGTGGTGTTCCTGTCATTGTTGTTCTCCTGGTGGAAGTTGAGGTCTCCTAGGAGGATGTAGTCTGGGGAGGTTAGGGCGTGCGGACTGACGAAGTCTGCGATGGCTTCGCTGAATTGAGTACGCGGTCCCAGGGGTCTGTACATGAGAGTGCCTCTGAGGATGGTTTTGGGGTCGGTGTGTATCTGGAAGAGGAGGTGCTCTGTGGCGGTGAGAGTGTCGTCGGAGTTGGTCGTGATCCGGATGGTGTCTCCTGTTTAGTTGACGCGGTCCCTCCGGGTGATCTTGTATCCATCCGTGATGGCTATGGCGATGCCCAGGGCTGAGGAGGCGTTCATCCAGGTTTCTGTGAGGAAGGCGACGTCTGGAGATGTTGTGTCGAGGAGGTCCCAGAGCTCGACGGCGTGTCTGTAGATGGAGCGCGTGTTGAGCAGGATGCACTTGAGGTGATTGTTGCTGGTGTCTGGCCTGGCAGGTGCGGTGCAGGTTCGGGGGCTGGTGAGTTTGCGGGCTAGGCAGGTGAAAGGTCCATGGGTGTGTTTCGGGGTGGCTTGGTAGCAGGTGGGGTTCCGATCGGAGTTGAGTGCGTGGAGTGTGGCGGCAGTGTAGGTCTGTCGTGTGGGCTGGCATCGTCTAGGGCCAGGGGTCCTGGTGCTGGGCGTGGTCCAGGCGCGGACGGGCGCAGACGGGCTTCCCTTTGGCACGCCAGCGGCGCGGCTACGCAGCGGTCTCCATAATAGGGAAGGAGGGGAGGAAGGGTCAGCTGGGAGGCGGGAGGGAAGAAGCCAATGGGTGTAGGGGGGCGGGGCCACGCTGGAGGCAGCGGTGGGAAAGACGGGGCTGAGGAGCCCGACGGAAGAACCAGGAAATAACATTCACTCACTCGGGGGTACAAAAAAGAGAAGGGGGCTGGCAGGCACACGGGGCACACAACCAAGGCACAGGCAGTCCAGGCCGTGCTCGTGCATGGCAGGAGAGCGCCGATCTGGAGGGAGGAGCAGGCGGCAAGAGTTGTCAGGAAGGCGGAGCTGCAGCTTAGGGGAAATGACCTACTCGAGGGTCAAGGTGCATTACATGATGAAGTTACCGACATTGCCTCTTGTTACAACTTACCCTGTTGCTGTTGTAGTTCATCATAGCCAGCCCTGTCCTGTCCTGCAACTTTTACCACCGACTCCTAGGAGATGACAGCGTACACCTGTGCCTCCAAGGGATGCAGCTGCTCCAGGGGTGCTGGACTACCACCTCTAGTCTGCAACGCTACCTTGAGATTTGTTGTCATTTTCTACTTTGTCCTTTACTTGCAATCATGGCATTACTTTTTACAGGCACTCACTGTCCTCTTGACTTTGGCAATACTGTTCACCTTATCCACTATGGTCTGCCATATGGCCTTTTTCCTCCTCAATGACATTTTGTGGACCTGACGAAGAGTTGGTGTTGGTGGTCCATCACCTCCGTGATAAAGATCTAATTCTCCTTCTCACTGAACTTGCACTTCATCATCCCCTGGGCCTCTGGTGAGTCATCTTTGCTTGTTCTGAGGTTGTTGTTCTGGGGTGTGCTCACTCCTAGCTTCTCTATTGCTGCTTTCAGATAAGTGTACTTTTTTTGACCTAATGTAATTTTTTGTATTATTTTTCCCGCTAGGCTCACAAAAGTGATGCTAGGATGTCTAGCGTCATTTTCTTGATGCCAGTTGGCTGAACGTCACTTTTGCAGCGAAATTCCGAACAACATGGCTCACACAACAGTGTCAGTTTTTATGACTGCAGCCTCTTCCTAATGCCATGGAGAGCCGCATTGTAAATACAATGCTAACATGGCATTGGAATTTGTCATACTGCAGCAGCACTGCTGAGGGAAAAGAGTGGTGCACCAGTTCTTGTAAATATACACCCAGGACAGCAGAAAGTAGCATAAATGACAAATGGGACCACTTGACAGGCTGAAGATGCCTTGCTTCACTGTGCTACGGTTACCCTTGCTATGTGTCCTGTTTAGCCGTTCCCTGTTTTGTTGCAACAGCATGTTGCATGCTGGGACGTGCAAGGACTAGAAGTCAAAGCTAACCATTTGTAATATGATAAATATTCTTGGTTAAAAAGCCATATGTGGTAGAAGGTGACCAGCAAGATAAAGATCCATTTGGCAACCATGACAATATGTCTGAAGATTTTAGAACCTTGTTTACTAATACTCGAGATTGCAGTATTTTTTGAGGCGATGTTGTACTTAGCTCAGTAGTGTAGATTTGTCCTAAAACAAATTTCAAGTAAAGCATTAAGTATAATATTAACACATGCTAGTAGCTCAGCAGGACTTTCCTAGAGCAGTAGTAGCTCTCACTGCAGATAAGGTTGGCGACATCTGGTATAGCACCAATGTACTTTATACTAACTTATTTTCACTTGCACTGCATCGTTGCACCATGTGGGATCATCATCTTACTTATGAATTGATCTATGCATAACACTGCAATTATTATGTTTTACTTCGTAAGAAATTAAAATAAAATAGTCCAACTGAAAAATGGAACCAATCGCTTGATGGTCAAAATGACTTGTTCCAAGGAACTAGGGGTTCACACTTCCCCCTTTGGGACCACTATTTTGCTTTATTACAGACAAGCTGGCATCACACCCAAACAAGGAAAACCTATTGCATTACTGGTTTCCCAGGAGGAGTTACTCATTATAATGGGTATATCTCAGGGGTGTGCCCAAAGCTCTGACACAAGGAGGAAAGGATCTGACATCTTACATTTGATCAGAGAGATTAATTACTGGATTGTTTAGAGAAGTTCCCCCAGAAAGTGATGCAAGAGTGGGTAGGGTTGCCCATAGGACATTTCTTTCTCGTTGGTCATGGAGTCCTCTTCACTCACAAAATCAACATTTGCAATGAAATGGCACACCTGTATTTCAGCCTCGGAATACTGTTGGGCCTGTGGAAAAGATATAAAGGACTACACCTGCACAACCAAAGTACTGGAATTCAAAAGAAGCACTGAACCTGCTGTTTTACTTGTGGAGAAAAACCCCAAGGGCTGGACCTGCTCCCGATTAAACCCAGCAGAGAAGAGTGTATTATAAGGACTAGTTGACTAGACCTCCTGTTTAGCTTCAGGAACACAGAAAGCTGCAAGAAGTTGGCAACCAAGGAGAACCCAGTTGACCAGTTCCAACTGGATGTGCCCTGGATCTTGCTGGTGGCTTCTGGGAGAATGGGTTCTAACTCACCAAGTGGTGCCTAAAAGGTCATAGACCCTTGATTTGTGTTACAGTGTACTCCTTCTTCCTCAAGAATGCAAAAGTAGACACTTGGGAACTGTTTCTGAAATTTGCTATGGTATGAACAGCAGCCCTGTCATCACATCTCTGTTCATATTCAACTTGCTCAAAGCTGCTCTATTCCAAGAAAAGTTTCTAAGTGCCAACTTGGTGTACCTTACTGGGACCTCTGATGAGCAGCACTCCCCCATCAGCGAGCCCTGAGTCCGATTCAACCGACAACCTGCCCCGAAGACAAGAAAATTCTTCCAAGTAAAAGATTAGCGGCCTAATTATGACTTTGGCGGTCGGACCTCCAGAGAACTGGCGCAACTGCCTGGGATCCATGAACCCTGGTGGTGGTGTAGCAGTCTTAAGGGTGCAATATGCTTGGTGGTACCGCTATGCCACCGAAAGAATATTCAGAGTTTCGTCACTGCCATCCGTCTTATGTCAGTTCTCACTCCATAAAACGTTTGGCATTGAGGAAACAAAAGGGGTCCTATAGGACCCCCTCTTGCCCCTGTGCATGGGGGGTGCATGCAAGGTGGCACACGTTGTGCCCCCCTGTGTGCATTCACCATGGTTCCATGCACTCATTGACTGAACAGTCCATGCCACGCAGGAACATGTATTGGCTTTCCTGCAGCAGTGCTGTTCTAAGGCTCACATATGAGCCTTTGTATTTTATTGCCGTAAAACTGCCATGCCGCCCACCCACCAGACCACATAATTACTCGTAATTTGGCAGGTGGGCAGCGGTCCCGTTTGATGTGCGGGAGTGGGGTGGTGGCATGGCAGCCCACCGCCACACCACTAAACTTGTAATTGGGCCCCAAATCAGAATGTAACATTTTCACTGGGAGTAGCCAACCTATTGTCCATTGCAGTATGTCTAAACTTTTGACTTTGACCCGGTGTACTGCCTCCAGATATCCGCTGTTGACACCTACAACTCCAAAAAATCATATCTCTCTCTAGACTTCATCATTTAATCTGATTTTCTCAAAATGATTCTTTTTTAATATAATGGAGTGAAATATTTTTGTTTTTTTTGTTTACATATTAACTGTTTTGGTACTGATAAATACTTAAACTTTTTTCCTTTAAACTAGTTCTGACAACTCTGTGCCTCATCTCCTCCGGTCTGAGCTAAGATTCAAGTTAAAGGAGCTCCCAATGCGTTCCTGACTAAAGCTGCAAGCATTCTCTCTCAGGAAATAGAACTGACAGAGAGATGTTTGTCTATGGAAACACTACTATTAGTAAATAGGTCACCTTCAGGAAGCACCATTGAGAATGCCCCCCTCACACCTAGGTCACAATCACATTTATCCAACGATCTCCCACCTGGTCAATGGGAACCAATTTTAACTAGCAAACTACTATTTATATCTAACTTGCGGGTACATGAATCCCTACCTGCTATTAGTGTACCAAATGACCCCCCATAAAACAACATAGGGGACATGAAACCGTTAAACCCGAACAACAAAAAACTGCAAAAGTGATCAAACCGAGGGCCGCCCACCCCAAGACTGATACAAAAGTCACTCCGACATTGATGCTTCCACCCACTGCAAGAACTATGACTCGAGAATCAATTCTGGATGACGTTTTTGGGCTGAAGTTGCTAAACTACTGATTGTCCAGCTTGATCCTATTCTATCCAAATTGTCTAGGATCGAAGAGAGATTAGCTGGTCCCAAAATGTATCCACACCCACCATCATCAACACGGAAGGAGTCCCTTACTCACTCAATTATGGACAAACACCAACAACCCAATTCCTGTGCGGGCAGGAATGCGATTGTTCCATCATCTTCGACGATCGCCCAAAGTTTACCCACACCAGTTCAGGAGCAACCCCCCATATAATCAATAGCCCAAATGTCATCATTGAAGGATGGAAGAGAGAGGATACCTCATTGTCAGCAGGAGCCTCAAGAGGCAGGGGAATTAAGATTGACAGCTCATCCATCAGTAACAGACCATCCTCCTGCACCAATGGCTGATTATAGTTCACATCAATGGCTTCACCTTCCACCAGCGGCCTCCCCGCTAGTGCTGTTCCTGGCCAATGTTCCTACTTTGCGGGACAATCAGCAGGAATCCACTGTACAGTTAATGGATAAATGCCTGCACTGACTTTCAAACCAGCCGATGGACTGGGAATGAGGAATCATCAGCTAGCAAACAATATAATCATGGTCAGAAGGGTAAGGTGGGTGGGAAATTCAAGGAAATCTAATAAAAAAAATAGTGCAAGTCACGCAGACTCAAAAATTCAGCACTGATGCACATCCTTTATACATCTGCTGTCTCCACAGAAATGACCAAGCCACCATTTTGACAAAATTATCAGTGTCTAGAAACCATAATTCCTCCAGTTTTGTACAAACTGATACACCGTAGAATTGTAATTTGAAAGCATTCTAGTGCTACACTACACTACTTGGTATTATGGTGTTACTTTGTATCACAGCAGCATACCATGGCAGTCACAAGGGCATTCCCATGCAATCATCATGCAATCATCAGTGATTTTTTATGCAAAGCTCTATCTGTTAACTTTTGGGGTGTCAGAAAATAGCACCTCTTTCACGCCCACGTTAACTCTGAGAATTTTTTTATTTCTCCCCACTTTACAGCACACATATAAAACTTTTAAACTACATCTTAGCATAGTTTTATGTACTAGAAGGGTACTGTTCCATTACAAAACTAATGTTAAACATCACACTGATACCTGTGCACTCTAAGGTAAATCTATGTATGTGTGTGTGTTTCTGCTTCTTTGTGTGTGTTGTGCCTGTTTATATACCAGCACTGGAGCTGGATGACAGCATCAAAGCCATCTCTTAGTAGATATGTCCCTGCCCTGCTCCATCCCCCAAAATCAATGCTGCATTACACTAAAAGTTAGTAAATCTGGCCCCAAGTGCTTTTCATTAATTTCATCATAGTTCGCCTATCACCATTGCGGTCGCATGGCCCTTGTAGGTACATCAGTTTTTTAAAATCAATGTACTCACATTTTGCCAACCTTTCACTGGCTCCCACTGGAGTTTTAGGGGTCTGGGAGACACCAGGCTTTTAATCATTTAATCAGTTCTAGTCAATCTTCCCCTGCCTTCCACTAAGGTCCAATAAATCCTGGAGGGACATCAGGTATTTATACATTTAATTTTATTGATTTATATAACACTGCTATGTTGATGATGGTAGTAGTGATGATCACCAGTACTACACTTATTAGATAGGCAAGCCGTGCAATCTTTTTTCTAATTTCTTTATTTCCTGCAGGTTTACTCAAGGATACCTCGAAATCTGTGAACTATCCGAAACCAAAGCCCAGATACCCCTCTACTAGGCGCCTGTGCTCTTGCTGCTAACCTAGTAGACGTTTAGAAGATAGCCCCATAGAAGCAGGTTACTGCTAAGAAAGAGGCCAATGAAGAGACAAATGTTGTCACCACTGACATCAGGCTCTAATCCCATTTCTGGCAACACATCGTTCCCGATGCACTCTCTCCTAAGCATAAATCACAGAGAGCAAGATCATCCCTGGGTCAACAAAGGTTCCCGCACCACACAACAGAGGTCTCTGAGCACTGCAGTGACTAACAGCAGTGAGTCTAAAATCAAATTGCCCATTAATCAAAACAAATATTTCTGACATAGGATGAGTTTGGTGGTGAGTAGATAGTTTTAACTACACTTCCATTGGACAAATGATCTTCCCCATCTCCTCCTAGGAAAAGAAAGAGCACTGTGCCATGTCCTCCAAGCCCTTCCATTAGCTGATCATGACATGGATTGGTCCCTTGACCAGTGCCATGGCAGACAAAGGAAAAGGGAATGTAACCAAAAGCCTTGGAAGTGAGGATGATGAGCCAGTGATAGTTCTGTGGAGAGAGACAAACACGAATGCAGGTAACTAATATTCAACCTTCTATGAGTCATGTACTGGCACCAACACCATCAAATTCAATATTTTCAAGATCCCATGAACCTAAAATAACTAAAATCCCTACTGTATTCTTAGTCTGCCCTAGAGAAAGTCAAAACACAACCACTTAGCTCCACCACAAGAGGTTATTCAGGCTTTGACTTTATAAGAAAACTCTTCTCCGTTAGGGACTTCTTCACTTCATTTCTTGTATCTGGTGCATCATTGAAAGGCCGGTGGCCATTATGGAACTAGGGATCAACTGGTCCATCTGAAATACCTATATAAATATAAAAGGAAACAGTGATGAGGAAGAAAATGTCACTGTCATGGGATGAATCTCGATTTCTCTTAGTGTGAAGTCACTACCCACACAACCTCTTATGGCACTAGGAAAATGAGAAACAGTCATCCCAAAAGCATCTTGCCTGCATGCTCCCAATAGGTCTTGAGGTATGGTTGTCAACAAAAAACGACAAAGACGCCAGTCAACTATCAAGTCAATGTTCGTCAAGGAGTTGCTCAAGCACTGAAAACATGTTCTAGTCTATTTATACTATGGGAAACTGCCATAAGATTAGCAATTAACCTACATTTTTGTTTGGTGAGAGGAGAGGGGTTTCTGAAATATGTGAAGACACTCTGTTTAAAATAGAATGTTCCAAACTGCACTTACATTTCAACTGTTGCATTGCCAGTGCAGCAATTGCAAGTGCATTAGTCAGTCCATCCACGATTGATAGATATGTGGACCAGTTTATAACTAATATATTACTTGTGAATCACTTCACAATGGATCTCGATCCAGGGGGTTAAGTAAAAACTGGTCACTGGTCTCAAAGTTGATGATGTTTTTCATGGCATTTATTGGTAGGTCGCAGTTACAATGTCCCTCAAGGAGAAATCACATACAGTCGCCAAAATCCTGAAAGAATCTAATACCAAAGTCTATCAGAGTCTTCAACCTAGAGATTTCAGCACTCGATTTGTTGTCACAGACAATGACTGCAATATTGTCAAATCCATGGCTGATGGAGGGTAATTCAGAGCCCTATCTTTGGCTCATGTCACAAACCCAATGCATAGGACTGCCTCAAAAAGAAGTAACAATCAACAACAACCTGTCTCAAGAATGTTCTATTACTTACCGGTAATCTTCATTACCCCAGGTCCCGTTGTCTTCGTCCCATTCATTAACTAATTGGAGATAACCATCTAACGACAGAAAAAAGAGCAGAGGCATGCTGGGACCCTAATACTGCCCCTCCCACCGGGAGTACATAAGCAGTACCTACCCAGCATCCCGTCTGTACAACCAAGCCCAGACAGGAAGGCCGGCCGCTCGGGAGGGAGGGAGGGGCGCATGAATGGGACGAGGACAACGGGACCTGGGGTAATTAAGATTACCGGTAAGTAATAGAACATGACCCCCAGGTCTCTTATGTCCTCGTCCCATTCATTAACTAGTTGGAGAATACCAAAGCAGAAAACCGGCCTTCCGCCCCCACAAGCACACCCAGGAAACCACAACAAAAAGCAGCAACCCAAGGGAGCCACGAGAAGGAGGATGAAGGAAACCGCAGGAAACAACCGGTCTGCACCCCAGTACCGGACAGCAGGAGCAAAACAAGGACAGGAGACAAACAAAAAAAAGAAGGCCAGGACCCCCAACAAGGAGGCCGCCAACCAGGGAAACCCGAAGACAGAGCAACCGGACCACAAAACCCAAATGACACGGCCAAGCATCACACCAGACAAGGCCGCCCAGCCCAGAACCAACGGGAAGACCCACATGACACACCAACCAGAAGGCCAGAACAAGAGCCGAGCAGGAGCGAAACCCCTACCAAACAGAAAAGACAGGGAATGGGAAAACACCCAAAAAAACCCAAAGGGCAAAAAACCAAAAGGGCAGGAGGCCCTCAAACAAACCAGGAAGGCCACCGAACCCAGAATAGCAGGGGAAGGGAAGGCCAACCCAAATACCACAGGCCAGAGACGCCCCCAGAAGCACCAGCGGAAAGCCGACCAACAAAGGAGAGGCCAACAAGACCGGAACCGAACAAGCCCAACAAGGGCGGGGACAAAGCCACCGGCCACAGCCCACAGAAAACCCCCAATCCAAAAAGGAAGGGAAACAGAGCAGGACCGGAGGCCAGAGCAACTGGGGAACACCCAGCAGCCCCCACACCAGGCTCAGGGGGCAGAAAAAAACAGGAGCGAACACGGCAGGGAACCGCACAGGCACCCCACACCCAGGCCAAGCAAGCAGCAAGGACAGGAGCAGCCGTAAAACAAACAGCCACAGGGCGCACAGCACCCAGGCCAAAAGCCCACAAGGCCCGACACCAGCAAAGCCGGAGAGGAGTCCAGAAACAGAGCCAAAGGAACCAGGAAGCCAGGACCACAGCCAAGCAACCGAACCACGCAGGAGGGACGCAGGCACAACAAAACCCGGGAGGAAGCCCACGCACGGACAGGCCACAGCAAAGGGGCATGGAGGAACAGGGAACCCCCAGCACACCACTGCCAGACCACAGAGAGAACCGGAAAGAAACTGAGAAAACCGCCAAAGCGAAGTCGGAGAAAGGAGAGAAGGAGAGGGCCAGACAGCAGGAGACAACAGACAACCCGCCACCTGGAGGAAGGACCCCACCGAGGCAAAGCAACTCGGAACCGCACCCCAACTCGGGAGGGGGAGGGGGCCCCCAAACAGACCCACCCCGGGAACCGAGCCCGGAGACACAAGGGAGGCAGAGCGAACCAGGACACCAAAACCAGGAAACGCCCATGAAAACCCCCCACCGAGCAGGCAAAAACTGCCAGGGAGCCCAGGAGGTACAGGCCGAAGACAACCTGAACCAGCCAGAAGCCGGCAGACCACTGTAGCCACACAGAAAAAAAGCCCAACAGGACCAACAGGAAGCGGCCACAACAGCAGAGTGCCCCGCCAGGACACAGCAGAATCAGAGCACGGCCACAGGCCACCAACCGAGAGAACGGCAGACCAGAAGAGGGGAAAAACAGGTGCCCTTCCAAGTACAAGGAAGCAACAAAGACAGCCAGGCCAAAACAGCAGCAGCACGAACCCCAGGGCCCCAAAAGGCTAACCACCACCGGAAACATAACCGGGGGAGGTGGGGAGGAAGCGCCACGGAGAAGAACAGGCGGACAACAACCGCAGCCAAAGAAGCCACATCCGCCACCCACAGGAGACCCCAACTGGGAACAAAACCAGGCAGGAACACAGGCAGCACCAGGAGGGGCAAGCAGGAAACACCCGAAGCAAGCCAAAGGCAAGCACAGGGACAGCCAGGGTCGGCAAGGAAGAACAGAAGCAGCCAGACCACAGAAGCAACCAAGGACAAAGAAAGCCCCGGGACCACACCCGAAGCCCCAGGCCGGAGCAACGGAGAACAGAACAGCCACAGCCAAGGCAGCATGAACCACGGAGGCGCAGACAGAGCGCCTGTCGCGATCACAGGCTCGCGAGTAGGGAAAAAGGTCATAGCAGGGAAGATACATGCCACACCCTTCTCTGTTTTTGAATGCGCCCTTTGTATTGCTCCAAAACGATCACGGAACAGCAGCTCCCAGAAGGCTTTGGGCCGTAGTCCCGGACCAGTCAGCTCGATCATTACATAACCCCGCCTCCTGGGAGCCTCAGTGCTTGACGAACTTCCCGAAGGCTATAGCGGATGGTACGTCCCCGCTGGAGGAGTCCACCTTACATTCTTCACCTCGACCTGGGTAAGTGAGGAGAGAGAAGGATTCCTGTTGTTCTACGTTCCTCCTCTCAAGTATTCAGGTAACTCGTTGCACGTCTCCAAGAGTGGAAGACGGCTCCCGGAGGAGCTCTCCTCTTGGAGCGCGTTAGAAGCCTCAGCTGCTGCGTCGAGTGCTCCGCTCTGTCGTTGAGTGCCTCGCGGCCGCTTTTGGGGCTTTTGACTGCCTGTATCAGCCCAGCTTAGATCTTTATCATTTCGGAGCTGCTGGGGAATTCAGTGCTTGGTCTTGACTCTGTGACCTTTTCCTGAGCAGAACAGCTGCGCTAGCAGTGAGCTGTTATTTCTGTGTAAACTTTGTAAGAAGGAGCCAATGCCTTTCAGGCATTCATTGGGTTGGAATAGACGAGTACGAACTACAATTCATTTGATACAAGAAGCTAGGTTTCTGGGTAACTATATTGCGCCTATGCAGGAATAGGTTGACATTACATTGCCACTACATTGGAAACCTTTGAATTGTACTCTTTCTTCCGTGTGGATTGCAGCAAGGTATACCTTCGGTCACATGGTCATGTGCTATGAACAGTATCATAGTCAAAGGGGTATATTATTGTATGGATCTGGTGCCAGCCACGTTATGTGAGTGTGATACACTTCTGAATCCTGAGTATAAGGTGTGTGCTCTCTGTGTTCTTACCTGTCCTCTTTCTTGTCTTCTACATACAGTATCCCAGACAGAGGCAGGCGCCCCAGACCAGACCTGTGAAGCAACAGGATCTCTTGTTATTTTGTCCCCTTCCATTTTCCCTGGGGTCCTACTGATTCAGACATTGTTGTTAGTGCTTTGTGGAAGAGGTAGTGTTCACGGGAAGAAGGAGGATACTCTTCACGACATTGTTCCCGCTGGCTGATCTAGACAGGTTAGTGGCTACCTCTTACTTGGCACCGCTGACAGTTCCTACAGATTGTCAAGCCCACGTACGACGTCCGGCCTGAACGATGGATACAAACGTGGTTTGGGCTTCATTGATGGAGAGCTTGGCTGCTCTGTAACAGGAAGTCCACACATCATGCCTATAGAACCAAGAGGTCAAAAAGGAGATGGGTACTATACGACGGGAAGTTGCAGGTTTATCCCGGCAGGGTAAGGGTTCCTATATTGGACAAGGTGACCACACCGACCTCGCTAGCGCTAGTCGCGCTTCTCTGCCTATCCTACCGGAGCTGATTTTAATTCCTCTGTTTTGTATTTAATTTCTTATTTGTTCATTCTTACCTTGCTTTTAATTGCTGCGCCCCCCCTGGCCTCATTCTTGCACCATAAAACCCCTCCTGGGACCATCACCACTGCCTTTGGCGGGTCCGGGATCACAGGGCAACGGGGACTACTCGGACCGCCATTTTGGATTGGGCTGGGGTATTCTCGCGCATTCTCGCGAGATTTCGGCCTGCAGAGACTATTTCAGCCTTCCCTTGGCCGCGCAGCCAGAGTCCTGCCCGTCTGCGCTCGTCCGCGCTAGGACGGGCTTCGGGCTCTGGCACACTCTCCTTCTCAATGAGTAAATCTATTTATTCATCATGATTCTTACATACTCATATGAAGAGTTGTATGCGCTATGTGGCGCTCCTAATAATAACTGCTCTGTCTACCCTTTTCCTCCTCACAAGTTCAGCTGTACTCGGTGCAGCTTCTCCTTACGAACTCCTACTAAATGTAGAACCCTTCAACACCAAGGTAGACGAAAGAGGCAAGCAAACTCTAGGACAGCTTCCATTCGCCCCCCTTTAAGATTATGGAGTATCAATTACAGATCCTTGCCACAACACAGATATAACATCCATGACTTTCTTGTTGAAAATCAACCTGATGCAATATTCCTGACTGAGACGTGGCTTCGGGATTGCTCAGGTCCGGATATTGCAGATGCAATTCCTTTCAATTATGCCATTCTTCGTCAGGATAGGGTCTCTGGCAGGGGTGGCGGAATTGCAATTGTCTACAGGAATGTATACACTTGTAAACTGGTAGATGCCACTCAAAAAGATTGTGAATCGGCCCTATTTAAACTGACCATCACCCCCCAATTGACGTTGTCAGGACTATTGGTATATCGTCCCCCTGGGACAGCGAGCTCATGGATAACATCATTACCAGATTTTTTAGCTCCAGTACTGCTCAAAGCATCGAATTTTACGATCTTAGGAGACCTAAATATACATCTGGAAGACCATGAGTGTCCATACAGAAATCAGTTTCTCTCCATTTTGGAAGCTTTTAATCTTCAACTTCAAAACACAGGCCCCACACATTGCGCCGGCCATCTATTAGACTCGATTCTGTCCAATCTTCCCTTAGACTGTTCTCGAGAAGCCCTACAAATTGCCTGGTCCGACCATTTAGCCGTCCCTTACTCTTTAGATATGGCTGAAACAGTAAAAAGACCTGAGGTGGGAACTGCTAGACCAGCTCGGAACTGGGGTAAGATCAACATGCCAGAACTCAATAATCTGTTGATCAAAACACTTCCGTGCACTGAACTACCAGTTGCTGCACTCAATTGCGCCACTGAACTTTGGCTAACTAATGCTGTCAATTTGGCGTTACCGATGACATCGAAGTCCGCTTCTTTACATCATCCCCCGGCTCCGTGGTACTCTGAACAACTTAAATGTCTCCGCTCACAATGTAAGACCTTGGAGCGTAAATGGAGACAAGGTTATTCCCCCTCACGTAAAATCATCTATAAAGAAGCCTTGAAAAAGTACCACAATAGCTGCAAAACTGCAAAAGCAGATTATACTAAAAAAACTGTGACTGATGCACGAAATTGCCCTAAGGTGCTATTCTCCGTTGTTAAAAAATTGACCGGTGCCAACTCCACTCCTCCCTCTCCGGCACTTGATGCCGCTCAGTGTCAATCCTTGGCAGATTACTTTATAAAGAAAGTTGATCTTATCTACGACCATTTCACCTCACTCCCAGAGACTACCTCTATTGCCCCTGACATGGTCCAGGAACGGGTAAACACCGCCATTGATGCAGTAATTACTACTTGGCAGCCTTTAGATGCCATCTCCTTTGTCTCCTGCCTAAATAGTGTGCGATCGGGCTCCCCACGGGATGCTCTCCCAGCCAAAATATTAAAACAATTAGATCCCCTCACACACCCCATCATCATTAAACTACTAAACGCTTCTCTGAGCGAGGCCCATGTCCCCCAACCTTGGAAACATGGTCGTACCTTTATTGAAAAAATTGGGTGCAGATTCCTCCAACTCTGCCAATTTCCGCCCTATATCACTGTTGCCTATCTTTTCGAAGATATTGGAGAGACATATTAATTCCCAGCTTTCCAAACTAGTCGAAAACACTGCCTTTCTCCATCCCTCGCAGTCGGGCTTTCGGCCACGACACTCAACTGAGACAGCCCTCCTGGGGGTAACAGAAAGTCTTAGGCACGGTGTCGATCAGGGTAACACCATGGCGCTCATCCTGCTGGACTTGAGCGCAGCCTTCGACACCTTGTCGCATTCCATCCTTATCGACTCTCTGAAATCCCTAGGTGTGGCAGGCCAGGCCCTGGCCTGGGTAGTGTCGTTCCTTAGCGACCGAACCTTTCAAGTGTTTTCCCCTAAAGCAGCTTCCACCATTTGTCCATCTACCCGTGGCGTTCCCCAAGGTTCAATCCTTAGCCCTTTATTATTTAATATTTATGTTAAACCCTTGGCGACCATAGTTGAACAGGCTGGGCTAACCTTGTTCTCCTATGCAGATGACACCCAGATTGTCTTCTCCCTATCAGGGAGAGACGAGAACAACACCTCCGCACTCAAGTCTGGCCTCATTCTTGTGGCCGACTGGATGCGGAGAAATTGTCTCAAGCTGAATGGGGAGAAGACCGAGGTGGTCATTCTGGGTCGGAACAAACATCTTTGGGGCCCCCGTCATTGGCCCATTGAACTGGGCAATGCGCCTACGCCATCCACTGCAGTTCGTAACCTGGGCGTCATTATTGACGACAGGCTAACTATGAAGCAACAGGCTACTAAGGTTGCGGCCATTTGCTTCTCAATGCTGCGGTGGCTTCACAAGATTTTGTGGATGCTCCCCCTCTCCTCTCGCAGAACCGTAGTCCAGGCACTTGTAACATCACGCCTGGACTATGGCAATATTCTCTACCTGGGCGCAGATAAAGCCACCATACATGTGCTTCAGTTTGTACAAAATGCGGCTGCGCGCCTGCTAAAGAACGTCCCTAGATGCACTTCAGCTGCTGCCGCGTTGCGTGACCTTCATTGGCTGAGCGTTCCTGAACGTGTTAAATTCAAGGCACTCTGTTACATGTTCAAGGCCAAGCAGGGCAGCGCTCCAACTTATATCCAAGGGTTGGTTACACCTTACACACCCGTGCGCTCACTAAGGTCATCAGACACTGGCAATTTTACAGTGCCAAGATGTAAGCTGGCAAGAATGGGAGGCCGCTCCTTTTCTATTCTGGGCCCGAAATATTGGAACTCCCTCCCACTAGCACTAAAGTCAGAGACCAACCTACTCCGCTTCCGTAGGGCTCTGAAGACTCTTCTGTTCACCAAGCGCAGTCAATAGTTGGTTGTGGCCTCAAGTCAGGTGCTGCATTGTCCTTTCTTCTATAGTCTGTCCCTGGCGCCGGGAAACCCACTGTGGGTAGCTATGCGCGGTAAAAGCTTAAATAAATAAATAAAATAAATATATTCGTGAGGCCACTTTACCTCCTCCTACCTCTACCACAACTCCCCAAGCAAACACTATAGCGGGGGGCTTTTTTGATGCTACACCTGCCTCTACGTTATCAAGAGATGCTGTTCCCACAGTACATGTTGTCCAAAACATAGGAATACCTCTAGCTCCACCTGAGAGGTTTTACGGAGACCCTAGGAAATTCGAGACATTCTTAAACCAATGCCGTTTACATTTCCTATGCAAACCCGCAGTATTTCAAGACAACGCAGCTAAGACTGCATTCATGATGTCTTACATGGGTGGCAATGCTGCCAGCTGGACTATTCCATTAATGGAACGCAACGACCCTGTGTTGCATAATTTTTCTGATTTCTGTCTGGAAATGAGGAAACTGTTTGATCGCTAGTCCCATATGCTGACCTTGGATCGTGAATTAATGACTCTCCGCCAGGGATCCCAGGATTTACTCACTTATATCACCTCTTTTAGCCGCCTGATAGTAGAAACAGACTGGCCCCAGGAAAAACGGGCTTCTCTCTTCTATCAGGGACTGAGGGGCGAATTAAAAGATGTTCTTTTCCAGGTAGTCCAACTGCCTCAGACTTGTGAGATAAATCCAAGGGTGAGCCACGCTTTTTCCTGCCTAGACCCAGATTCCAAACAGAAGAAGCTACCCGGCAACACAACAAACCTGAACCCATGCAAATAGGGGGAATCAGAGGGCCTCTCACGAATGAAGAAAGAGAAAAAAGGAGGAAAATGAAGTTGGACAAGCATCATTGAGAAGTACAGAACCGTCGGAAAACTAGAAGGCCTGGACCAGAAGGGGATCACTGGTTCATTGGGCTTAAAAAATACGATCTCGACCATCATTGCTAATACCTTGCAATCAGCTTTTGCGCACATCACCGTGAGTGTTCATCTCCAGAAGAAGGACGATCAGATCATTACCGTTGCGGCACTGCTAGACTCCGGGGCAACAGAAATGTTATGGATCTGCAGTATTCTAAAACCATCGGAATAGCATGGCAAAAGAAGGAAACCCCAACTCACGTACATGCAGTGGATGGTACTGCTTTAACCTCTGGACCGGTCTGGTACCATACTGTCCCGATACTGATGCGATTCGGAGAAGATCATATGGAACATATCCAATTCGACATCATAGTTGCTCCCCAGTTCCGCCTCATCTTAGGGATGCCTTGGTTAACGTTACATGACCCTAAAGTGAGTTGGGCGGCGCGCACAGTGGTATTAAACTCTGAGTACTGCCGGGAACGTTGTACCACATCGACGATTGCTTCTGCAATCTCTTCAGATGACTCCCAAGCTAGACTTCTAGCCACAGCCTGTACTACTCCTGAATACTGCTGCGTTACCATGTTACCAAGCGACTATAGAGATTACCAAAGTATATTTGATAAACAGAAGGCCACTCAACTACCGCCTCATCGGGTCTATGACTGCCATATAGATCTTCTACAAGGAGCTGAAATACCATGCAGCCGGGTTTATACCTTGACGGAGCCTGAAACACAATTCCTTCGGAACCGGGTGTTTGCATGGGCACACAACTCCTTATTAGGAGGACATCTGGGAAGACAGAAGATCATAGCCAATATTGAAAGGTCCTTTTGGTGGCCCACCCTGAGGAAGGATACAGCCGTTTATCTGCAAGGTTGTGCCGTGTGCGCACAAGGAAAAGCCAACCATGACAGACCTACGGGTCTCTTGCAGCCATTGCCAATACCTTCTAAACCATAGCACACTCTCTCTATAGATTTTATCATAGAAATGCCACCTTGTGAAGGATACACAGTTGTATTGGTAGTCATAGACCATCTATCAAAGATGGGCCACTTCATACCCCTGAAGAGGTTGCCCACTTCACCCGAGCTGGCCCTAGTATTCCTACAAAATGTGATCCATTTACATGGAATCCCCAACATTATCATCACAGATCGAAGTACTCAATTCGTTTCTCGGTTTTGGAAGGCTTTGTGCAAAACCATGCACATCGATGCCCGTCTGTCCAGTAGCTAACACCCTCAAACTGATGGGAAGACAGAACGCCTAAATCAGACTCTGGAACAATACCTCTGTTGTTTCACTCTCCAAAACACCATGGATTGGTATCATTTATTATGGACAGCAGAATTCACGTATGTAGGAGAGTAGGGTCTATGGTCACCCCAAATTTTTGCTTTTTGCTTCACTGGTTTATGACTTAATGTGGCTGTGGGCCTGCTAATCAGACCCACAGCCTGCTGTTCTCTCTCTAAATTACAGCCAATGCACTTTAGGTGCATTACGAATTGGAAGTGGTTCACCTTATTGGCCCCTGTAACAGTGTACCCTAGGTACCCAGGGAATAGGTGTTTCCAAGGCCTACCAGGGGCTGCAGCATGTATTGTGCCACCCCTGGCCTGGCCTCCATATTTGACACAACTGGCTGATCACTCAGCTGGGGCAAGTTGGTGTAATCACCTCTTGCTTAGGTGTAGTATACCTATACCTAACCCAAGCTGGACACATATATTCCTATCAGCCACTCCTATGGAAGGCCTCATCAATCCTGGAGGCAGAGTGCTTGGAAATATGTGAGATGGTGCTCTAGCATGAGCTGAGCCTGTCTGCAGCTGTCGGGAACAACTCCCTTAGCTGTTCCGGGATATTGCCATACCATATACTCTTAAGTGCATTATAATCCTTGCGGTTATTTGCTAACTTTGGTTTGGCTTTATCAAAACTTGTCGAGTAAGGTGTCATACGATTTGGAATACTATCCCTTCGACAGTTCTGTTGATGGGGATAGCATTCCACCCTTCTAGAGGGACACAACATGTGCGTAGCCTTAACCCCGGTTAAAGTTAACCAGAGCCTCAGCATCACAAAATGGATGCTGCCACCACAGACACAAGTCTGACCTCCTGCTGCTGGGAGTCCTTCCAGCGAGGGAGGCTTGGACAAAGAGTTTCCTGCCTTGGGAGGTGCGAGCACCACCCCAGACAGGATTTTGTGTATTGGGTAGGACAGGGCTGAATAGATTGAGACATGCTCGAGGCACACAAGGTGTGCCCGTGCATAAGCCAGTCCAAACCGGTCCTGGGACTTTCCAGACCCAGGGCTGGCGAGGAACTGGACAAAGGAAAGGGGGTGTAACCGCCCCCCTTCCTGGTCCCACCCAGAGGAGGGACCTAGCAGGTGATCCACCCCTCAGATTGGGAATAAGAGTGGGAGCAGTGCCATAGCAGGTCAGATCATCCTGAAATCAACTTGAAACAAAGAAGACGACTGGACTTCGACATTCTGCTGCTCGGAAGAATGAAGAGTATCTCCCTTGTGGCCTAGGAGTGGCCACCCTGTGAACACAGGTACCAAACAGCAACTCGACGTCTGCTTTGCCGCCGCCTCCCGCCTCCCGCCGGAGCCTAGAACCTGACAAGACCCAGACTCCCAGACTTCTCACAGCCCGATCCACAGTCCCTGCAAAGAAGGGACCAGAGGAGGCACCGAGAGACGTGGGACCGGACCTCTTGGAAGACACCCAAAAAGCTGACTGCGCAGCATCCGAGGCACCCTCGACGTTGTGCTTTAGGGACTGAGAACCCCAACCACCGAGCAGCCCTTGCACCGAAGATCAGCCCCCAGTATCTCCACAATCTGCGTGGGGCCCTTTTGCATTGTGCCACTTGACGCGCCATCCCAGCCACTAGCCACGTGGTCAGCGGCCATCTTGGCAACGAAACCGACAAACTACACAGCGGGTCTGGTTGCTCAAGGCTTGCCCTCGCTCCTGTAAAAAGGAGCACCCGCTCTGACCTTGCTGGTCCGAGTGATAAGCCTTTTTTGATTCCTGCATGGCTTGCAGTAGCCAAGGCCTGTTTGCTCCAATCTAGTTGCCGACACTGCCAACAGTGAAAAGCCTGCATGCCACAGCTCATGACCGACTCCTGGACGTCCTTGGCCCCTCGTGTCCACGTGGCTGCAGAGAGAAGCTACACAACAACGCCTGTTTGCACCCGACATCGCCTGGTTCCAATCTGGTTCCACGGTAGTCACTGGCTAGGGACTTTGAACATTGTCCCCTCTGCTCTCAGGTCTTCACGACATCAGATCCACCCTTGGATCCACCGGAACTCTTCACATCGAGCCGCCTGCAGCATCTTCAGCTCCAAGCACCATCGACCAGCTTGACGAAACCCGACACTACTTCGACCCTATGCACCCGCGTCTTGTGGGTGAGGTAACTCAGCAACGCCGGTGTTCCCACACTGGTACACACCTCTAGGGCCTGTGTCTTAAGTTTCAGCTTTCTAGGTCACTCGGAAGGCTCCTAACTAACTAACTTTGTACTTTTTACGCACCATAGACATTGTATTGGTGAGTGCATGCACTTTAAACACTGCACCCGAGTCCCGCGGGCCTTTCCGGACTTAGTCACTGCTAGTCCCAATCAGCTCCAGCGATTTCCAAGGCCCTAGGCCTATTTCCTTTTCGATTGGTATATCTTATACCACTTTCTTAGTATATGGTTTAGGTGGCCCCTAGGGCTCATCCATATTGTGCAACTTTTGTGTATTTTAAACTGTCTTGTGTTTAACGCTTGTGCTTCTGTGCTCATAAAGAGTCCAGGGGATATTTGTAGTTAATAAATATATATATATTTTCAATATATATCTGTGTGGTGTCCTTTCATTTGGTATTCAAGGGGGTTGTATATGGTAAAACAGCTTGCTTCACATGCCTTTCAGAGTTGAGCCTAAGACTGCTTTGTCCACGTTACCACTAGGATAACTGGTCTATAAGGTTGACTTACAACCGATCATCATAAGGGTTGCTTGGCATGATACAAGGTGATCACTAGAACTAGTAAGCATCATATATCAGGCCAACCTCTCACAACGTACAACAACACAGAACATACTACTCTAGCCTGTTCTCCCTTCTATTGCCTAAATTGGTTCCATTTTAACATGCTTCCATTCGAATGGCCAGTCCAGACCAAACTCCCAAGTATACAAGAACATCACGCTCACCTCAAAGCAGTGTTAATTGAGGCCAAAAAACATCTTCTATCGGCTCAGCAAACACAGAAGCGTTACGCCGATAAGAAAAGAACCCCAGAACCTGTGTACCAGGTAGGAGACAAGGTCTGGTTGGCCACAAATAATATACACCTGAAAGAGATTAACAAACTAAAACCGAAATACATTGGTCCTTATGGAATAGAGGAAGTACTCAACCCTGTGGCCATGAGACTGTCCTTGCCCACGTCATGGCATATCCATCCTGTCTTCCATGTCTCCCTCCTAAAACCCTGCCTCCCCAGTGTGAGAATTCCAGAACGTCCCCTTCCTGTAGAGATAGAGGGTCAGGAAGAATACGAAGTGCAGGTCCTCCTTGATTCCAGAATAGTAAGTGGAACCGTGCAGTATCTGGTTGAATGGAAGGGGTTTGGGGTTGAGGACAGAACATGGGAACCGGTGCATAACTTTAACTGTCCCGATTTGGTTGAACAGTTCCACACTCTTCATCCTGGGAAGCCGGGTCGACCACCGAGTTGGCGGTCCTCGAGAGGGGGTATTGTCGCGATCACAGGCTCGCGAGTAGGGAAAAAGGTCATAGCAGGGAAGATACATGCCACACCCTTCTCTGTTTTTGAATGCGCACTTTGTATTGCTCCAAAACGATCACGGAACTACAGCTCCCAGAAGGCTTTGGGCCATAGTCCCGGAACCAGTCAGCTCGATTATTACATAACCCTGCCTCCTGGGAGCCTCGGCGCTTGACAAACTTCCTGAAGGCTATAGCGGATGGTACGTCCCCGCTGGAGGAGTCCGCCTTACATTGAGCCTTTCTTTGCCTCGACCCGGGTACGTGAGGAGAGAGGAGGATTCCCGTTGTTCTACGTTCCTCCTCTCAAGTATTCAGGTAACTCGTCGCGCGTCTCCAAGAGTGGAAGACGGCTCCCGGAGAAGCTCTCCTCTTGGAGCGCGTTAGAAGACTCAGCTGCCGCGTCGTGTGCTCCGCTCTGTCGTTGAGTGCTCCGCGGCCGCTTTTGGGGCTTTTGACTGCCAGTATCAGCCCATCTGAGATCTTTATCATTTCGGAGCTGCTGGGGAATTCAGTGCTTGGTCTTGACTCTGTGACCTTTTCCTGAGCAGAACAGCGGCGCTAGCTGTGAGCTGTTATTTCTGTGTAAACTTTGTAAGAAGGAGCCACTGCCTTTCAGGCATTCATTGGGTTGGAATAGACGAGTACGAACTACTGTTCATTTGATACAAGGAGCCAGGTTTCTGGGTAACTATATTGCGCCTATGCAGGAATAGGTTGACATTACATTGCCACTACATTGGAAACCTTTGAACTGTACTCTTTCTTCCGTGTGGATTGCAGCAAGGTATATCTTCGGACACATGGTCATGTGCTATGAATAGGATCATAATCAAAGGGGTATATTATTGTATGGATCTGGTGCCAGCCACGTTATGTGAGTGTGATACACTTCTGAATCCTGAGTATAAGGTGTGTGCTCTCTATGTTCTTGCCTATCCTCTTTCTTGTCTTCTACATACAGTATCCCAGACAGAGGCAGGCGCCCCTGACCAGACCTGTAAAGCAACAGGATCTCTTTTGTTATTTTGTCCCCTTCCCTTTTCCCTGGGGTACTACCGATTCAGACATTGTTGTTAGTGCTTTGTGGAAGAGGTAGTGTTCAGGGGAAGAAGGAGGATACTCTTCATGACATCGTTCCCGCTGGCTGATCTAGACAGGTTAGTGGCTACCTCTTACTTGGCGCTGCTGAAAGTCCCGACAGCGCCCCAGAGAGCACCAGGAAAGCCAGGTGCCCCCCAGGGGACGTGAAAAAGAAAACCAGGGGCCCCCGCGCCCCGCACCCCGACCAACCACGCCGAAGCCAGGAAGCGGAGGCGCCAAACCATCAAGCAAGAGAGCACCGGCAGAACACAACAGCGGGCCCGAAGTGGAAGCAAGGCCCCCTGAAAGCAAGGGAGGATGCAGCCCCACCAAGGCCAGCCCAAGACACCCCCAATCGCAACCCCCAAGAAGGAGGCACGCAGAGGGACAGAAAGTGCAGACGGGAACCCAGGGGAGCCAACAGGGAGCACACCTACGCAGCCCCCCAAGGAACCGGAACACCAATCCACCACCAACAGAGGGAAAAGAGCTGCAGAGGAACCCGAAGAAGGGGGAAACAGAAGCAAAACCCCAACAGACCGCCGCCAAGGAAGCAAAAGGCGAGCCCGACGCACCAAAAGTAGAGGGCAAGGCGAAAGCAAGCAGGCAGGAGAAACCCCACAACACAGGGAACCCCAGGAGCAAGCAAAACACCGAGCAGGAGCCGCTAGGAGCAGGGACCCCACCAGAAAGCAGTGAACCAAGGGGAGAAGCACGGCGGCAGAAACCCCCACCATGCAGACCAAGGGCGAGGAACACCCAAGGGAGGCACCCCAGAAGGGAACCAAACTCAGGCAAAGGAAGCCAGCGCCCAAACAAAAAGGCACAGAGGGGCAGTGCAGGCAAAAGAGCATCAAACCCGAAAACAGGCCAGCACCCTGAACCAGAAGCCAGCCGTGAGAAATAAGGAGCAGGGGCGGGCAGCAGCAGAGCAAACCCCCCCCCCCCCCCAGCCCCCGACTCACAGAAAAGAGGAGCCAGGGAAGAGGCAGCGGTGGGGAAAAAAACACCCATGCAAGCTGCCCGACACAGTGCCACCAAGGAAGTGGGAGAAAAAGAGCCCCAACGAACTCAGCTAGCAGAGCCAGGCACCCCGAAGGCACCCAGCAGCAGGCGCAACCACCAACTCACCCCATCCCCGGGAGTGCGACACAGCAAGGCAAGGAGGAGAAAAGCAGCCTGGACAGCAACACCCAGAGGAAACACAGGACCCCAAACCAAGGCGAACCAGAGCCACAGAAGCCAGATGCAAGAAGCACAGCGGGGAAGGAGACCAGGAGGATCCACAGGCGCAGCAGGCCACCAGCGGGGAGCACAACACGGAACAAGCATGCCGTGAGGAAGACCAACCCCCGGGCAACACGGCACTGCCACAGCACGGAGAGCAACAGAGACCCTCCCACCAGCCAGGGCAAAAAGACAGGAGGAAGGAAGAGAGGCAGAGCGAAAGCCTTGCAAGATTGAGGCCACGGGAGCAAACCCCCGGCAGCACCAGGAGCCACCGTAAGATGGCACGGCAAACCCAGAAGGCCCAGAAGGCCCAGCCAACACTCCGCCAGGACCAGGCACGTGGGGAGGGGCAGGAGAAAGAGAGCCAAACAGCTAACCCCTGTGAGGAAGAAACCAATGTGCCAAAACAGAGCCAAAATGAGGAGACCAGAAGGCTCAGCCAAACCGAAGAGCAAGCTCCCCAGAGGCAGGCGCCGCAGACCACACGGCCAACCAGACGGCTCAGAGCGTGCACGGGACCAACTCACCCGCCTTCACCATGCACAGCAGTACACGCAGCATGCACAAACACAGCCGCAGATTTCCAAGTCCAGGAGCACACTGACCCGCAGAAGAGCGCACAACAAACACAGTGCAGGCCCCCATGGACAGGCAAGCGGGACACACACAAAGGAGGGGGCGAACTCTAGAAACAAAGCCCCCCCCACGTCCAGGACACCAGGAGACCGGCCCGAAGAACGGCCCCCCAGGAGGCAGAGGAATCACCAGCACAAACTGAGCCCCCAAGCACCAACAGCGGCAGCCTGTAGCCCCACAAGCGTCACCAACACAGCAAAGCGAGATGTGGGGCCCCTAGGAGCCACTGCGCTCGCATTATCAAAATCAGGCACGCAGACACTAGCCACAGCTCAGCAAATGGGTCCAGGGAAAAATGATCATAACACTGGGAGCGAAGCAAAGATCCCCACAACGTACTGCCATTGCTCGCAAGGGTCCACGCCGTCATCCAAGAGCCACCAATGCTGCCCTACACAGGACAAATGCCCTCACTGAGGAACGAACACAGGACCCTCAGACGGTGAGACTGACTTGCGCCGCCCACCTGCACAGAGGACGCGGCACAGAGGCACGAACCCCGGCACCCAGCACCAGCGCCGGGCGAGCAAGCCAAGAATACAGTCTTTTCACAGCAAGCAGTAAAGGAAAGAAAAAGACCGCTATGCGGAGCTTACCCGGAAGGGAGGCCCGTCCCACGAACAAGGGCCCCCCCTTCACCAGCCACAAGCGCCCAGCAGTAACATCGCCAGGGCCGGGCAGGCAGCAGGAGAAAATCACGGAGCGTCTTCCATGCAGCTAGGACCCAGGAAGACGCGCCCCCTCGACCGGGAAGAGAACCGGAGGCCGGCTCACCTGCCGCAAAGGGCCGGCCCGCAACCACAAGTCAGGGAAAGGAAGAAACCAGCCACCCAGCAAGCCCGGCAGGCCAGGAGGAAGGACAGCAGACACCCCGCCCGCACAGCCAGGCAGCCGGATGGGGAATTCCAAACAAGGGAAGCCACTCAAGCCCAGCAGGAGCAGCACCAGCAACCACAGCAAACTTCTGTCGACAGACAGAAAAAAAGAACAGACGGGATGCTGGGTAGGTACTGCTTATGTACTCCTGGTGGGAGGGGCAGTATTAGGGTCCCAGCATGCCTCTGCTCTTTTTATCTGTCGGGAGATGGTTATCTACAATTAGTTAATGAATGGAACGAGGACATAAGGGACCTGGGGGTAATCACTCTCCTTTCAATATTTCTTTCAAATGCAGGAAACAGCTGAGGATAATATAGCTTGCTAATAGAGTCCCTGTAAAAGCTTTGATACAGGTGGTCTGACTGCAATGGGACACCACATTCTATAGGCTGCAACACCTGTTTGAGCTGTACAGGTCTATCAATGATTGCTTACTCTAAGGGAGAGGGTATGCACTTGGCAAAGTCATAAAGATGAAGGTTGATAAATTGGGGGCTAATGCGGTGCCTGATCCAAATGCTAATGCATTTTGTATCTTTGACCAGAGGCATCAGCAGAAAGGATTGTACAATGAGGTAAGTCTATCTACTGTTGCACATGCAGCAGGACCATTTGTAAAAGGTATAACAAAATGCACAAATGTAAATGAAGATGTACCGGCTTTGATCACCTGCTTAATCCTGCTTGTGAACATAAATAAAGGCCGCAAATAGTAATTGCGATCTCCAAAGAGTATATTTGTGCCATTACACTGATCTATGGATCAAAAAATCTACCATCTTACATTCTTTTTTATCACTATTTTTTTCGATTGACAAAAACTGGACCATCAGGAAAGCTAGTGAATAAGAAGACAAAGTATTGAAAGTTCAAGGGCATAGCCAAACTGAAGCGCTGTCTTCAACCTCTGGAGAGCTTGATGGTGGTATAAAGCCAAAAGAATGTTGCAACTATTTTAGCCGCACCCATCAGAGACCACAACTATGATAATGCAGAATATGGTGCAAGACTAATTGGATGACCAAACAGAAATTAACTTGTATCAAGAGCTGGTAACCTATTAGCCTGGGGAAAAACACAGTTGCCAGGATTCAGCAGGCTGACAACAACGTAGTGTGCATTTCCTGTAGCTGGTGTATCCTTGGAGCTAGTGTTTAGTGCAGCTGTGGCAATTATCACCGTCAGAAATAATTTCCATGAATAAACATGTAATACCCAAAAACGTATAAGGCTCTACAAGATACAAAAGTGGTTGAGGGCAACTTCTCAGACATTGTAAGTATGGTGAGTGATCCTTCTTCTTACCTCCTCTCTCCAATTGAGAATTAACTTCTACTTTGTGTATGCATGATTTCAAGCATATGTTTTATATCAGAAATATACCCATTCAGTATAAACAACTATGCTTTAACACAGCTTAACACTTTCATAATTTTGTATGAATGCTGCAGAGTATGTCACATTAGCAAAGTTAGAAAAGGATTGACAAAAGAAAACTTTCCTTTAGTGTTACATCTGACACAAGATGATGTAAATGTTTTACCCAACCCACACCTACCATTGTTGGCAGGTGGTTGCATGGGAACATATGTCACAAACAAAAAACCCTCGGGTCTAAGAAAAAAGAGAAATTGACACAAGGAGCCAACTAGCTGCACAATGGCATCTCTTTAAAAGGACGAAATCCTTTTCCCACCAAAGGGTTTCCCCATTTGCTACGATGCCTAGTCACTGCATGGGCTACAACCCCCCTCCCTCACTGAGAGGGAGGTGCTTAGGGATTTTTTTATGGAGAAAGGAGTACTAAATACCAATATGATGAGCTTAATGTCAGTGGGGATAATAGTGCAAAATACGAGAATATTACACTAGCTCCAGGGCACGTAATAACCCCTTATTTGTGCATCAATGGGAATGCCTGCAAACCACCCTTGGTACTTCCTCTCGAGGAAGGTAGACCAAAGCACTGCTTTGCATTACTTTGGTGTATTTGTCCACTGCAAAAATTGTTTTATGCTGGAAAGTACATCCCAATTCAGCACTTTGCATAGTTATGTGTCCTATGTGGGACAAAACCTGAGGCAAAGCATTGATAAATTTGGCATACAATGTCTGTCTCCAATGCCTAAACTATCATGCCCATGTTCAAATGTAAGATTTAAAGGACTGCTCTCCTTATGTATGACACTTTCATGAGAAAAGGGATGAATAGATAGGTAGATGAATACCACTCTTGGATTAGTAACAGGCAATGTACATCAATGCATGCCATCATCTGGATGAAAGACCAATGAATATCTACTTCTATGGGGAAAAGGACTCAAAGAGGCCTACTACTGTGGACTTTAAAGAGGTTGATTTATTTAGAATAATCCACATTTTTGACTCAATTGGCAAATCCTAATTGGTTGTGAATGAGATAGCCAAGGCTAAACTATTGTTATTTTTTAGGGTGGTATATTAAGCTAGCTATTAGTCTAATTGTCTGAGATAATTCCTTAATAAATTGATCCTCAGTTAATTGTATACCACTTTATGCTTCACCCTCTAACTTCTCATGCAGCAGGTTTATCTTGACTCTCAAATATTGGAATCTTTTTCTCATTCTGCAGACCTTCTCTGCTGCAAAGAACATCTACTGTGCTCCCTCTCTGTGGTTCATCCCTCCTCCCAAGATGGACAATGCATGAAGAATGCATTTGCACCATTTGTATTCAGTGTCATTTCTCTTAACTTTTATTACACATATTTTCAGACTGTGCATCTTTTTCATCATTTAGTACTCTTGCCTGGATAACTATAGCTACATTGTGAGTAATGTACCTGCTAAAGACTGCTGGAGTTGGTTAACTTAGCTGTCATCTTCCTTACACTGCATAAGTGTCAATCTCATTTAATTGCTTAACTCAGTGTCTTTCTCAAATGTTTTCCTTAATTCCCACATCACAAATGGTCATCAAACCTCTACCCCTCATCCCCTAAGTTGAGAGATCTATTGTGCGGTTATCTACTTCCACCATCAACAGATCTCCCACTTGGAGGGCTGATGTAGTATAAGCAACACTAAACTGTTACAGAAAAATGTTAGAAAAAAACAGCAAATTTGTCCATACCATTCCCTTTACCCAGGCACAAAGAGACATCATAGTGCAGAAAATAAAATCTAATATTGGTGAGCAAAGGATAGCTAGTGTGTACTTTTTTCCATAATCCATGTCGAACACAGAATCAATGTACCTCAAGATTCTTTCAAAGTAACCTCCTCCAGAGGCATGTCTGTTCAGTACAATTATTTTAGGGACATATTCTTATACAGTGTTGGTTTATATTGGTCTTTGTCCTAGATTTTCCACACAATCTTTTCTTTTAGTTTAATGTCTCAGAATAAGAATACTTCTTTGCTGGTTCACCTGCTGCATTCAAAATAAGTCTTCCCTGTTTGGGCCAATAAAGGCCACCAGCGGTTAGTCCCTTGTGCAAAACCTCTACATCAACAAACCGATACCCAGAAGAATTGTTGGAGTTGCAAAACAAAACTTTCTGCTCAGGTAAGACTTGGAAAAAGGCAGTGGTTGGATTTACGGTTGGACTATAATGCATGCGTAACGTGAATATATTGAATCTCCATTCCATGGGTTGTTGAATGCAGTAATCCTTGGCGATGAGTAACGATTAGTTGCAAATGGTATGGTATTACACAGATATTACTAATGATGGGCGGGATGGTGCCTAGTTGACATCAAATCATGAACGGGGTGCAATAATTATGAATTATCAATTTTCCAATGCTGATTGGAGGATGGTGGGCTGGAAGCCTATATTGGATTTAGCCCGGTAATGGAGCTCAGGTCCTGTAGAGATTAGAGGGCCCGATTTACGGAAAGAACTTAAGACAAAATCCTAAACTTACTATCATTTTGGTATTCACAGAATGCACTTACTACTTCTGGTATTCACAGAATGCAATTACTACTTTTGGCATTCACATAATGAACTTGCTACTTTTGGCATTCACAGAATGAACTTGCTACTTTTGTCATTCACCGAATTAACTTACTACTTTTGGTATTCACAGAATGGTCTTACGACTACTAACTTTACGTCCACACCCGGGCCGGAATTTCCGCTTCCGGGACAGAATTTCCGGCTCTGGGTCGGAATTTCCAGTTCTTGCCCGGAATCTCTGATTCGGGCCAGAAGATACGAACTGTGGCCGTTGATCATTTTATCCAAGGGTAAACACCTGTCCAAGTGCCTACCATCCCCCACCATAGATCAGCTGACACACTGTAGCCAATCCTAGCCCTGCAGCATGTGTAAATGCAGAGCAGGCACACACAAACACTTTCAACATGTCACTGAATGTGTTTGTTGCACTGCCCCTTGCCATGCGGCAAAATTACTTGAGGAGGAGGAGAGCAGAGAGGATCTTCAGACAGAACATCAACCTATTTGGAATGTCCAGCCAAGATGTAAGGGCCAGGTACCGTTTCCCTCCAGAAGTCATTTTGGATATGGTATGGTATGTGAGTGGGAGCAGGAACTTGACTCTGTGACCTGCTGCTCGCATGCAATACCAGCATATCTCAAGATCCTTTCTACTCTCCATTTCTTTGCCACTGGATCTTTCCAAAGGGTCTCCACTAGGTCTGGGTGGTAAATTCTGTTCCGCTCGTAGAATTTGGGTAATTTCGCGTTCCGCGGAGTACGCAAAATTGTTCAAAATTCAGCGTTCTGCGACTTCGTGAATTTTTTTTCCTTGTTCGTGTTCTCAAGATGCGTGTTCGTGAGATATTTCCCCCGAGCACGCAAACAGCAATTGCGAACAGGAAGAAAGCATCGCGAACAAGCAATTCCTCGTATTCGCGGAATTTCTGCGTGTTCGCAGAAATTTTTTTCTGTTTTGCGGAGAAATGCGTAACGTGATTACGCAAATTCCGCCCACCTCTTCCTCCAATGACCATGTGGGCATTTCCCAGGAGAGCCAATTGCGGTGTCTGCATCAGGTACTGAGATGCATCACTGCTAGAGCCCACAACCACATACAAATGCCACATACACTGGCCATGAGACAAAGGGCACCAAGAGATTTCTATCTCCTTGCACAATTCCCATGTGTGCTGAGTGCAATTGATAGCACCCATGTGACCCTTCAGCCACCCCGCTGCATTGCACACATCTTCTGCAGCAGACACCGATGGTATTCCATCAATGTGCAAGCTGTCTGTGATGCCAGTGGGAGGTTCATTAATGTGCATGCAGTGTTCCCAGGCAGTACCCATTACAGCTTCATATTCCGCATGTCACCTCTTGCCCGGCAGATGGCTGCCGGAGGATTTGGCAACATGTGGCTACAGGGTAAGTACCAAGCACTAAAAATGAGGGATATGTGTCATTGAAATGTCTGAATGCCCCCCAATATTATAAATTGTACAATAAGAATCATGGCCCAACAGACACTGCATGTATTAAAATATAGATCATGCTATGTGCAAATCAAAGAGGGAAATGTAACCAACGGCCCTTTCTTCACTCCTCAGGCAACGCTGGGTATGCACTCTCCCCACATCTCCTCACCCCTTACAGGTGTGCAACCACTGTACCTCAGCGTAGGTACAGTAGGGCACCCATACGGACTCTAGCCATCATAGAGCACACATTTGGTCTGTTGAAGTCACGATTCAGATGTCTTGACCATACAGGGGGTGCTGCTGTACTCCACAGAAGTCATGTGGAATATCATATTAGCCTGTTGTGTTTTGCACAACATTGCTTTAATGCATGGCTTACACATACCTCTGGAACCTCTGCTAGCTCTGAATCTGGAATACCGGGCCATTGCACATAACCAAGGTCAGGGCATGCAAGTCTGTGATCAGCTCGTTGCCACGTTTTTCACATGAGCAGCCTCTAGTGTCATGGACAAAATGTGATTTGCTGTCTGTTGTCAAAGATTAAACTTGGATAGACACGGCTGTGTCAATAAATTCCATCCTGAGACGACTTTGCAAGCCACACTAACTGCAAGTAAATCACAGCTGCTAATAGTAGTCAAAAGGTGGAGCGTGCCTCAGGTCATGTGCCCATGTCAGTGATCAGTGTAGTGGATGTCCCTAAAAACAACTATTCACGCAGATGACAAACAATAAATGTCCTGAGAGACCTACCTGGACCTCATGAGGATGGGTCACAATCACAAAAGTCCATAACCATTGCATACTCAGGCCTGTGCCGTCAACAGATTTGACTACACCACAAATGATGGGTTCAGAACATGAGTGATGATGTCATGGTTGAATCAGGCACTGTGTGTCTATGATATATCCACACTGCTCCACCCCAATGTTACGTACCACATCACACAATTCTGGTAATGAGCACTCAATATGGACTACATGTACCATAATGCAAAGTAGGAGAAAATGAAACTGGGGTTTGATGTTGTGTCAGCCCCTCCGTCCATACAGAAATGTCCTTAAATGGTCTTTTACCCCTTTTGGAACATATTCATGGTTCTCAGCTTCACTGTCATTTCAGTTTTTTCCACATCAGAAAAGCAGGATGGCAGTGGATTTGATTACTGATCATGGATGGATCAGGATGAATACAAAATGGCTGCCAACTATTTCCTGTGATGTATTTCCTACCTCTCACTTCTTGTAAAACATTTACTGAATGAAATTATGTGTTCCGAGTCATTTTCTGAGGTTACGGCCCAAAAATGTAATCTCCGGTTCCGGAGCGTAATGCGCGTGTGCGGACCCGACGCTCCGAAACTGGAAACTACTTTTTCCGCCCGTAACCTCCGGAAATAAACCAAAACACAATATTTCATGCAGGCAATATAATACAGAAAGTGGGAGACAGGAAATATATCACAAGTGTGTTCATTCTGAGTCATCTTCTATCACAGATCAGATCCTCTGACATCCTGCCGCTTTCATCTCACTTATTTCTCCCAAAATGGCTGAGAAGTATGAAGAGAAAGCACCCCCTTTCACAGAAAGGGAATTAGACATCTTGGTAGAGGGGGTGCTGGCCAAATTTACTCGGCTATATGGAGACCCTGAGTACCAGCTGAGCACTGCAGCCCAGGCCAGGCTATGGGCCAACATCGGTGAGCGCTGCAGTGCAGTGGGAGTCCACACCTGGAGTGCTAGGGCATGCTGCAAGCGCTGGGAGGACCTAAAAAGCTGGTCCCGGCACAAGGCTCAGGAGCTGGTGGGCCTGTCTTTCCAGCACCATGTGCATCGTCCTCGCCTCTCCCCACTGTACAGGAGGGTCCTGCAAGCAGCAAGGCTGACCCTTCATGCTCAGCTTGAGGAGCATGAGCAGCAGAGACCTGGTAAGTGCATCATATGCAATGTGTCTGGGAGTATGATGTGAGTGAAACACTGCTGTACCATTGTGTGTCCCATGCCTCCATTCACCGATTCCGTATCCATGCAGCAGTCACCATTTTGGGAGTTGTAGTTTCTTCATGACAACTGGGTAAATGCGCCACACTTGTGCATTCCTATTGAAATCTGCTCTGCCAGCACCACTACCATTGAACCGAGGAATTCGTAACTGATGTGTGCATTGGATGAGCAATGGTACAGACACTGTCCAGTGTGCACATGGCAGGCCAAAGGGTATTGGATGCTGTGACATGCATTGCATTTGTAGAGTTTGAGTTCCAATTGAGACAGATCATCAGGTGCCATGGAGTCACGTCAGACTTTGAGAGCCTTGCATCACTCTTAAGTGTTTCTAAATTTGCAAGGTGTGTCCATTGACAGATGTCTCACCCTCAGTGGCCTTATATCATTTCACATGTACAGGTGTACTGTTCACCGGTGTACTGCACTACCTTTTATGTCAACAAAGTCAAAATGTGGCACCGGATTGTCAGATTATGTGTGGGGACAGCAAAAGACTAGACTCACAATGTAGCTACAGAAATAGCCCAGACCCAATGTGGATGTGTGACCCACATTTGGCATTTGTCTTGTCCCATACAATGCTACAAAGCAGATGACACTTGTCCAGACATTTAATAGCTGCAACTCCATATCAATGGCCAATTTCAATTGAAACTGGACTCTTCATGTTCTCCTTTGGTGGACTGGTTTTGGAACCTGAACATGTAGCAGTGACAGGACACACAGATCACAAGAATGCCAAGGTAGAGGGTTGGCCAATGCAGTTGCGTAAGCCGCAGAAATTCACGTAAGATGTCCATGTCAGACTCAATTCAGTAAATGATAGTGAACATACATGTAATGTAAGTTCATAAACAATGACAACTGTAGAGTGTGATCAGAGGAAAACAAAGTCTGACCTTGGCTCATCTATGTATGTGTCTCGTCCTGCATGAAACAACCACCACATCAGGATTTTGCTTACATTTCAGCAGGCACAGCTGGCGAAATGCAAGAACAGCAGGACCAGGTCGGAAGCAGGAGGACATCAGTGATCCGGCGGCTACACCATATTTCCAGCAGTGAGGAAGAAAAAGATGAGGAGCGACCTTCAATATCAGGAGGCAAGGGGATTGCTCCCACCTGGACTGACAAGGAACACTACTCTGGTTCTACGTCTCGGGTGGAGACCGTGGACATTGAAGGTGGGGGGTAAGGTCTCGACACCTCTGCCCGTGATGTGGAGGAGAGCTACTCTCCCCAGACTCTTCACCTTTGGGTCCTGAAGAGGTGTCCCCGGGGCAGGCCAATACCCAAACTAGGCCTGTCATCAGCCCCTGCCTACCTCTAGAGTCCCCAATGCCATCAGGGGCTCGAGCTGCATCCCCTGCAACCAGTGCCCCTCCTTGTAGCCACCAACTTGAACACATCTGCTCCGGACCTAAGGCACCACATCCCTCATGTCCCACCCAGGACCCTCCCGGTGTTGTTCCTCCGGTGGCTGTGTTACGGGACTTGAGGTGGATGTGTGAGGGTCTACCAGACATGTCTGCTCACATCATGCTACAAGTGTGTCTGGAGATACGCATGATTCGATAGGACATTGTCCGATCTCTGGACAACCTCACCACCAGCGTCAATTCCATGGCCAAAGCCATGTCGTCTGTTGTCTCCCAAATCCCTTCCCATACCACCGTCAATCTCTCCCCCTGTCCTTTGCCCAACATGTGATGCACACTGTATCTCCCGTACTCCTTGTGTGTCACAAACCCATGTGGTGACTGTTCCTGCACCAGCCAGCCGTGTGCCTGCATCGAACACTGAGGATGTGGACATTGTGGTACTAGAGGATGACCAAAAGGACACGACTTTTGAACTGAGATGTCATTGTGGAAAAAGATGTCATTTTCCCCTTGTAAATAGACTGGTTTCCCTGACGCTCCAGACGTATTATATTTTTGGTGCCCCACCCCAATCCAATTTCCCTTCTCCATCTGCATTAAGATCATCATTTGTTTTCCTTTCTCCCTTCCAAACGGACGGTTGTTCTTCTGTTCATACATAAATATCTTTGAGTAATTCCACTTACTTTAACTTGTTTGACTTCATTTCGAATGTCTGGTTCAGAATATGGACACATATTTTGTGAGTCATCTGCTATGTACATAATAGTTTGTTGCAATGATTGATTACACTTGTAACTGTGTCTCACACACACACACAAATACCTCCTCACATCTTTAGGCCACCTACATCTTTATACAGGACATGATACACAACAGAATCTTACTTTTGTAGATCTTTATTTTTTTCCATACACATATTCACATGGTCAATTTGTCTTGGGGTTCTTGTCACTGGCGATCAGGCTTTTCGACTTTGAAATTTTGGAGGTGATGATCTCTGTGAGGGGGTCTGGTCGGGCTTGTCGCCTACGTGTAGGTGGGTGTTGTCCATGTGCCTGTACAGGGTTATCTACATGTGCAGGGGCAGATGGTGTCTGCACATTTGGAGTTTGTGCCTGGAAAAAGGGCTGGTTGTGCACGTGGTGGGAGTGCCTGTACAGGGGTTAGTGGTGGTTCTGGAGGTGTGGCAGTGCCTGTACAGGGGTTGGTGGTGTTTGTGCATGTGGCCGGGGTGCCTGTACAGGGGTTGGTGGTGGTTGTGCAGATGGTGGCAGTGCCTGTACAGGGGTTGGTGGTAGTTTTGCAGGTGGCAGGAGTGCCTGTACAGAGGTTGATGGTGGTGGTTGTGGAGGTGGTGGGGGGGCCTGTTCAGGGTGCTGTTGTGGATGTGTACCTTTACTGTGGTGCTGTGTAGTTGGTGGGACAGGTGTGTGGATGTGCTGTCCTGCAGGCAGATATGATGGCTCCCTTCCCTGCGTTGACTGTGAAGGGAGACTTTGGATCACTTTCAGCATGCCCTCCATCATCTTCATGGCCAAGGCAAGGTGTCTTGCACTCTATTCCCTTTGGATGGATATCATGTCTCTCTTATTCCTGGACGTGTCCTGCCAAGTTCTATCCATCCTATCCAAAGCTTGGCTCAGCCTGTCCACCACCTGAGGGAATTCGACCATGTCCTGCAGGGACTCAGACATGTCTGACAGTGTAGCCCCTATGGCACAAATGCCCTGCCTCACATTTGTCTGCTGTTGGAAGAAGTCCTGCTCCCACTGGCCACTACAGCCAGGTGCAGGCCCCCTCTGCAGATGTCTGCCATGGATGGGACGAGCAGGTCCAACAGCTGGGGAGGGGGTGGCAGGTGGTAGCCTGTGGGCAGGAGAATGGTGCCCAAGGGATACCTGCACCACAACAGGGCTGGTACTTCCCACAGATGGTGGGGAGGATGGCAGGGATACATTGTATAGGGAAGGGCGGGTAGGGGAACCACCATGTTGGTCCTGGATGTGAGGGCTCTGAGGGAGTGATATATGTGTTGGAATGCGTGGGAGCTGTGGCTAGTTTGCTCTATGCTGGGGACAGGGAATTGTTTGTTTGGGAGGAGGCTGACGAACGCTGCTTGGCAGAGGATGTGATGCTGTGACTGATTTTGGCAATCTGGCAAGATAGCTCTCATTGGCATCAGAATTGTCATCCCCTGAGTGGATGGACATGTAGTCATCATCATCCACAAAGTCGACTTCCTCAGGAACTTCCTCCTCCTCTTGAGCAGTACTTGCTGCTGACATTACTGCCTGGAGGATCAGGAGATTCTCCCCTCTGATTCCCCGTCAGCCCACACTGGTCGTAGGTATGTCATCCTCATCCTCAGCATCATCTGGAACACAGAGGTTGCAACCGTATTAGTGATTGACCTGGTATTACATGTGGGGCAACACAAGGGTTGTATTAACTATACTTTGCATCAACAGATGAGGATCATGTGACCTGGTTAGGGTACCACCACAAATGACAGCTCATACCACAGCACTGAGGTGTTACGTGGAGATGTACATAATACTAGCAATCTCACCAGCTCCAGCCACAACTTTCTGTCCCTTTGCGTTCCCCACTGGTGTCACTTTCTGAACCTGTCTCCTCATAGATGTTGTAGACATAGCTGTAGAGGGTGGAGACAACATTCTCAATGATCTGCATCACCAATTGACAGACAGGAGAAGTGTGGCTCAAATGGTTAGAGCAGCAGACCCTGATGCAGAGGTCTGGCCCGGGACCAGGGTTCAATACCCACCTTGGCGGTTCTTGGGCTCAATTTCCTCAGACCTGATATTCTAATCATGGGTCCCACTCTGTGACTCTGGGCAATAGCTTGCTTAATCTCCACAACGGCCCCAAAAGCGCTGGGATGCCTGGTTTCACCCTGGGGGTGCCCAGGAGTGGACACTCACAGGGAAAACCAGGAAGGGTTCCTAAGGGGTTCACGTACAGTGCCGGGACACTCCTCAGGGAAGTAGCTGTGAGCTCTATAAATGCCGGTACATTTACATTTACATTTACAGGTACATGTGACACTCCTGATTTGTATTTCACTTTGTAAACAACAACTGTTGATTCCATGCAGAAGGGGATCTTGATCTATGTCATGTCTTAGTCATCTAAGCTAGTGACACACCTCATGCCAGAATTACCTGAAGGACAGGTGTGTGAGTGTTTCACTGCTGCAGCCAGGATGTCATGCAATCCCCGGGATGGTGTCCGCTGCAATGGTATCATCCTGTCAGCAGCTGTGATGAGACATACATGTCCATATTTTAGCACAACAGATGGTAGCTATGAGACAACATGTCATTCTCAATGACCATTTGTGGATAATCCAGGACAATGTACAGCATGTTTACCTCATGGACTTTCCATGTGGGCACCTGCTCACATGCAGCATTTGCCAGCTGTTACCTTCACGCAGCACTGTCATCAATAGGACAACACATCAACGGACAAACATGTATGAGAAGATTACTGATATTTCAAGGAAGGGGATAAATGGCCCGGACTCCTCCGCATTACACTGGTTTCACCTTTACCATTAAGACAAACATTTTTCATGAGTGTAATGTTGTCTGTTGACAAGTCAGAAAGGAGTTCATGTGTGAGATGTGCAGTAGTCAGGGACATGATGTTGCTCATTTGTGCTTCCCTACCCATGATGTCCATCCTTTGAGTGTACTCTCTTCCCATACTCAATTTCCAACATCATGGTACTACTTAGCTGACAACGGATGTTGTCTTGTACAGCAGACATCTAAACATTATATGTCAAACACTCACCTATACATGTGAATACTGTAGAAAAGGAGGCAAGCAGAAAACAACATTTGGTTATGATCACAAATTGCGGATAAGCTGAGAAGCTTTGATGATTTCCGCCTGCACTAGATTATCGAGTTGCTCTTTTGCCAAGTTATTTTGCAGGTGTAACTGCATGAAGATTCACCTTAGCAGCCCCTACACCCATCTCAAAGGTACACAACTGGCATCAGTGTGTGCTTAAGCCATACCAGTTTCATTATGATTTAACCATATATATTTTGCTAGGGATTTATCCTATCATTGAATTGCACGCCTGTTGTGTTTTGCTCATTTCATATGACACATTGTTCTATTGTATGTCCATTCTGCACTCACTTGGCTCACATTTTGTGTCATCCTTTCATACACCAACAGGGTCTGATCAGGCATGTGTTCAAATGCCATATGTGAGCATATTGTGATGCAGGACAACAGTGTTGTACAACACATACAACATACTGTGGAGGTGAAAGGCACATTTAATGAGCATTCTGCCAGATTTATTCTTGGGTTTACTTACCTTGGCCCAGCACTGGAACAGTGTGTGGTCTCTGAACAGATGTCTTATCCAACCTTGTAGCAGAAGTCAGTCTGTGTCTTTGATTCTGGGAGGACCTCATTATACCTACAATAATAATTGTGTTTGCCAACTTTACATTTCTGCAGCCACAAGTGATGTACTCAATTAGGAAAAGCACAAGCAGTTGTGGGCACCACCGTTGCAGAATTGTGTTACACATAATATCATGAGTGATCCCACATATAACTTAGAATGGGCCCACTACCTAGATGCAACCTATATCACAATGACATGACTATGAATCCTGAGGCAAGGTCCACTATCGTGTTTTGTTGATGCCCAACAAAAAATCCTTCCAATGTAAGAAGAACATGACCAGCTGTGTGGACTGGGAAATATAATGTGTATTGAAAAGATTAGAAGTTGGACAGTGGATGCATTGTCAATACTCTTGAGACTGGTATCTCACTGCTTGTTCATCATTACCATATTTGTGCAAATTGGATTTCTTGATTAGGTCTACAGACACTATTACAATATAGTGTGGATACCCTTGTGACTAGTTGTGGCACTCAATTACAGGATTGGATTCCCAGGTCTGGGACTGTTGGTGAAATACATGCTATGTTCCACAATTACAAAGGTATGATGAGCCAAGACATGTTATATATTTGTCTTTCACTGTTCACAAATCTCATATGCTTTAGGTGAATGTCCATTGACAACTCCAATTGTAATGAAGCTATTTTGTCATCTCTGGTTGACTTTCATACGTGGGCACTATATGTCCCTCTGTCGTCTCCTGACAATGTATGCATTTTGACCATTTCCTGGCCAGTTTGACTTACCAGTTAGTGAGGTTGTAATGCCTTTCTCTGTACGTTGTCGATTCCTGCCAGTAGATGCAGGGACCTCTGCTACTGCAGTTTTCTCTGCTCTGGCTGAATGTGTCAGTGGGTGAGAAGAGAGAAAAGTAACCAAATGGGAAATGGGCTTGTGGAACTTTTCTGGGACTTCACCATATCTTCTGCAAGCTAACAGTGTTGTGAAGTACTGCCGCAGATGGGGCAGGTAGGAGCAGTGGTGTGTTGGGGATGTAATGGTGTGGCAGGGTGGGAAATGAACAACAGAATATGTGTATGACATGTTTTGATCTGTTGATTCTCGCACCTTCTGCTTTGTGATTTAGACTGGCACAGGGTGATTTACTTCTTGGATAATTTGTGGCAGGTTTACAAGCCCCTTGAAAAAGATTTACACTGCTGTTGCATCACTTCTGTGACATAGCGGTGGCGTACAACAGATGACACATTTCGACTTATTCAGAACGTGAGGCATCTATGGTGAAGCATCACGTTGTGAAGCCCTGCGCAACATTGAACCTGCGTCAGCTTTTATATAGGCAGAGTGGGCATTCCTTTTGGACATGCCTCAAAAAAGTGATGCTGTGAAATCTACAAGATTTCATGGAGTCACTTTTCAGAAGCCGCTGTGACGCAACCTTACGTCTGCTTGAAGTAGACGTAAGGAGTGGCGCAGTTAGGTATGGGCGGTCCATTGACATTGTTGGAGTTGCATCGCACTTGCGACACGACTCCAACAAAGCACCCCCCTAATGCCATCAGATGCAACCTACATCTGTCTATCCCTACGCCACAGTGCACTGCAATGTAAATGCAATGCATCTGTGGTTGCGCAAGGGTTGAATTGCGTGTTGCAGTGGTACTTGCGCATCCCTGCTAATATTTGTCGATTGCTACTTTGCAGGGTTGAGTATGTATGGCAGCAGTACTGTGCCCATGTTTTCAAAAGGGAGGGAGGGATGTGACATTTCTAATGCAAAGGATTCTGGGACGTGTGGTGCTACATACAGAGGGTGAAACATGAGTCTCTGACTGACTATATTTTTTATACACTTTGAACAAGTTCCTTACTCATTTCATAAACTTTTATTCGATTATAAAAATTTGCATAATCATAAAAAGTACAATTTGTAAAGATCATCGGTTTTATACAGAAATACACATGTTATAGTTTTATAAAACAATGCCCTGACGAGTTTTTATTACTTTTTTTAAAAAGGTCGCTATCATTTTGGCTTCGTGCGGGTTTACCGGTGACTGGAGATAAGCAAGAGCTGGATATGTGCTTCTGAGACCACTTAAACGAAGAAGGGGAAAGATCCATTTTTTTCTGGCTACTCTGTAGTATTTACAGAACAGTGTGACATGGACCGTTGATTGCTTGGAGGCCCCGTCACACGGGCAACAAATCAGGTTCCGAGACCAATTGTACTGTTCCGGAAGTGAAACCAAGCGGAAGAAAAGATCGAACCGGAGTCTTGTCAATAGAAACTTTTCATAGTTCGAAAGAAAGAACGTCAGGTAGGGCTGTATCAGTTTCTCTGGTTGCAATAGGCAGATTTTTTCATTTTGTGTCTTTATAATCTCAGCCTGATTGCGGAGTTCTCTCAAATGGCCCATGCATAGTTCTTTAAGCTGTTTCTTTGAAATGTCTTCTATTGAGGGTGGTTCAAGGAAATATTGCTCCCGATCAAGATCTTGGAAAAATTTGGAGATGTAATTGAGCCAGGGAATTTTCCTCCAGTGAGCTAGGCTAAGGCATTCGGTGATGAGGGAACGCGTTATGTGGCTTTCTGGATTGCTCCATATGCGGTGCCATAGAATGAGAGGCTGGCAGCGTATGGTGTCTGTCACAAATTCCATCCCTAGCTCCCGATGTGATGCTAGGATCGGAGAGCTTTGGGGGAGGGCCACGACATACTTAATAAAGGCGTTCTCCGTTATCTGTAGTTGGTTAATGCTTCCATGACCCCAGATGCCTGCTCCATAGCTAGCCACGCTGTGGCATTTTGCATAATACAACGTTAGCAGTTCCGAAGGAGCTGGTTGCCAGTGTTTCCTGGAGAAACCACAAAGTGCTGATGTTGCTCCACGAAATTTGAGGTTTCTGGCTTCAATGGCTTTGCGCCATGTCATTGAATCATCCACGAGTATACCCAGGTAGGGATATACTGATGTTTTTTCCAGCTTGGTATTATTTATGTGTATGGATTTTGAGGTTCCGTGTTTGGGTCCTATGATCATTGTGAATGTTTTCTTTGTGTTTACTTTTAGACCCAAAGAGTCCATAAATGTCACATATTTGTTCAACTGACGCTGGAGTTGATTAGCTGTTCGGGCCAGGATGACCGAGTCGTCGGCATAAAGGAGGATGGGTATAGGGCGGCGTGCTATCTGTGGGAGGTCCTGACTCCCTGCCAACATAGCTTTTTCAATCCCGTTGGTGTATAGATTGAATAAAAAGGGAGCCAGTACACACCCTTGCCTTACTCCTCGTGTGATTTTGAAGGGACGTGATAGTTCGCCGCCAATGCCATAACGCACTCGGCCTTCTGCGTTGGTATATAGACCCCTGAGAAAGGCCAATATGGGTGGGTCTACTCCAAGCTTGGTCATGATATCCCACAGCTTTGCGTGCTGAACGCAGTCAAAAGCCGCGCTCAGGTCTACATAAACCAGATAGATTTTTCCTTCTTTTGCATGTACGTATTTTCCGGCCAGGAGGGTCAGGTTTAGGGCCTGCTCCACCGTTCCGAGCCCCTTCTGGAAGCCATATTGCAGGTCTGTGAAGATGTTATTTTCCTGGGCCCAAGATTGTAGCCGGTCCAGGAGTAGTCGGCCTGCAATTTTGCCCGTGGAGTCCAGAAGGGAAATCGGCCGGTAGCACGCGGGATCATTGCGGTCCCCTTTCTTAAATATTGGCAAGAGGGTAGATGATGACCATGATGGAAAGAGACCGATTTCAGTGACTGCAGTCATTACCCGGGTTATTATTAGTGACCAGTAGTCACTGTTGTATAAAAACAGGTCCATGGGTACCCCGTCTGGGCCGGGAGCCTTGCCAGTTTTTGACGCTTTGATTGCCTTTCTGACCTCACTGACGGTGAAGCGTAGATCGATGGGAAGAAAATTTTTCTCTGCTTCGTCCTCGCGTTCTATTTGGGGGATGTCAGTTGGCGAGCCGAAGATTTTTGTAAAGTGGTAGACCCAGTCGTTCTCGGTTACTGCTACGTCGAGATGATATGGGTCAGTATTGTTGTCTAAAAAAGGTGATCTAATGGTCTGCCAAAAAGTGATGCTGTCCTTTTTTAGTGCACTCTCGTGTAGTTGGCACCATAGGTCTTTCTTTATCTGGAGCCTTCGGTTTTTCCTAGCTTTATTGTACGTTTTCCTCCGAAGTGAAATTAATTGAATGTCTCTTGGTTTCTGTCGAAGGGCTTCTTTTAAGGACGTGAGGGCCTTTCTACAGTCTGAGTTAAACCATCTCTTAGTTTGGGGTTTTGGTTTGTTTGCCGTATGTTTAAATAGCTCGTCTCTTATTGCCCCTTGGATATTGTGAAAAGAGGTAATGATTAGTTCGGGGGAGGCCTCTGCGGACAAACAATCCCTTAGCCAGGGGTACGTTTTTTCAAGTATCCTTTGCGAGGTCGCTTCGGGGTCGACTTTTGCCCATTTGATGGCGTACCCGTTCTTCTTCTTTATTGCTATTGATTGTTGGTCAAGAGAGCTGGTTTTTATTGTGGAGGGACCCACTTTTTCCATAGTGAGCTCCACACTCAGGGGATAGTGATCACTAATCGGACTGGACCCTACTTTGTAGTTTTTTAGCGATCTTTTACAGGTATTAGAGGCTAAGATAAAGTCAATGGTAGACGTACAGCCTCGCCCATGGAAGGTGGGTCGGAATTCCTGGGCCGGGTCAACTAGTTCATTTACAAAGTCTAGGTCCAGAGTGAATAGGATTTCATTGAACTTATTTCCGCTCTGAGTGTGTGCGAAATGAGGGATGGGGTTTCCGGATTCCGATTGTAAGCCACAAATTCCACTTTTGTGGCTTGGGCATAACGGATGGTTGAAATCGCCTCCCCAGATGAATTTTATTGTCGCGTTTAGGTTCGCGCTTTGTAGTGTGGATATGTGAGCCAGCATTTCGTCTAGATATGCACAGCAGTCCAGGGTGCCTGTGTTATTATAATAATTTATGAGGATAAATATATTTCTCGATGCTGTAGTCTGATGGGTAATTTGGATGATTTGAAAAATAGGTGTTTCTTTTGTTAGCTTTACCGTGACTGCTATGGTGTTAGAAAAATAGATCATGAGTCCACCTTTTGGTCTTCCCATTGTGCTTGGCGTTGCTTTGGTGAAGAATGTCTTATATCCCGCTAGATGGAGGGGGGATGTACGCCAGGTCTCTTGTAGGCACAAAATTTGGTGGCTTCCTGCTATTTCCAGCCATTGAGGGCATGCTATTTTTCCAGTTAGACCTGCGACATTCCAGAAAGCTATACCTATGCTCGTGGCCTCTTTATCTATCGAGGTGGCGGGTACTGTCTTAAGGTTGGTAGGGATTTCTGTGGCTAACACTTGCTCGTTGAATGGTCTTTCGCTCGTGACCGGTTCTACAAGGGGAGTGCGGGTCAAAAGATTGTTTAATTGGGTCGTCGGTGTCTCTGGAGTGTCAGACAGTTTTGGTGGAACTGTCGGATGCTTGTCAGAGACAGGGTGATGTGAGACGTCTACTGTGTGGTGGCTAAGTTCGACCGTGAGTGGTCAATCGACCATATCGAGGCACTCAAATCGATTTTGGGTCGGGAAGCCCTGCCAACCTTCATATGCCGGGTTACGGTATGTCCTGCCAGTATGGAGCTTGGCCATCAACGTATCTTTCTCTTAGCCCCCCTCCTATCTAGGTACTCACGTGTATAGTCCCTCTGACTCCATGGTGGTTGGCGCCATGGGCCCTGGTTTCGTTGGTCTTTGGGGTGATGATGCCATTCCCAGGGTGGAAAGTTGTGGTGTTGTTTCACTGGGGGGTAAAAAAGAGAAAGGTGGCGGGCGTCTATTCCCCCTTTTTTCTCGAGTTGTGGCCAGGCACAGATGTAGTCTACCGTAGCGGGATCTCTGCATGTTACGATGATGCAGTCACCGCGTATTGTTTTCTTAGTTTTTCCTATCCAGGCTACCCTACGTGCTGACGTAATCCCTCCCGATAGGTGTGATTCGAGAGGTCTGTTTATGCTGAGCCACTGCATGGCCTTATTTTTAAGTGACCATGCAGTTTCTGGGGTGTCTTCTGCTAGCTCAGGTACTCCTGTTAAAACTATTGTGTAGGGAATAGCTTCAGGGGGCAGGTGAGCTGGACGTCTAACTATGGGGAATTTTTTCGGGGTGGTTTCCGATGTGTTCTTAGATATTTTTTGGGGAGGTGGTGGTTTCGTAGGCTGGGAATCGGGTTTCTCTGTGGGGATTCTGCTGGAATCTGGGTTTTGTGCTGGACATGGGGTGTGTGCAGTGACCTTGCCTGTGGTTGCTGCATGCTGTACTTTATGTTGTGGTGGTTTCTCCTGCTGGGGATGGGGCATATTTGCGACTGGTTTGGGTGTGGTAGATGGTGGGTTTGGGTTCTTCTGTGCTGCAGATGTTGCATTTGAAGGATTGACTGTTTTCTGTATGTGTTTTTGGTTTTGCTTTTTTGGGGGGTGTGAGGTGATTCGCTGGCCCTTTACGTCTATCCTGGTATTTGTATCTAGGAGAGTGGCCGATATTATTGTCAGTTGAGCTTCGAGGTTTCTGATGCTCAACTGAATAGGCTTTAGATGTTGGTAAAGTAGATCTTTGGTAGTAGTGAGCACTTGTGATGTAATTCTGCAGGTCTTACATTGCTCTGATGTATTGTTATTGGAAATTGCCTTATGTGGAAGAGTGGAGTCGGGAATGTGCAATATACTGTTAGAGGATGGGGAGTTTAGATGAGTCATGGGTGAACTGTGTGTTTTTTCACTGAGTGTTAGACGAGTCTCCGGTGTTGCCCCATCCCTCTCACCATGCTGGGACAGGTTATCGATGGTTTGGATATCTCCTTGGGTTTGACATCCCGCTAAATCGGGGGTTGCTTCCAAGTCTTCTGATGTTATCGAGGGGTCCGACTCAGAATGCGTGACTGACAGGTCAACTACTGAAGGAACGGTGTTAAGTTCTGTGGTTAGTAGAGACACTGGGAGTGAGCTGTTTTGGGAGTTCAGATTGGTTGGGGATGCAGCATTCGCTATAGCACCAAGTGATGAGCGCTTGGCGTTTGCGCTCATAAGATCCATTGAAACTCTCTTTTCCATTAAAGCTATGCTTTGGTTTATCGTTTCGTTAACCCGTGATAGGAATAGGTCGATAGGGCCTGTTACTTGTGCTACCTCCTGTGCGTGTTTGGATTTAGGTTTGGTAGCACTTCTAGTTTTTGGAGGCATGCTTGTTTGTTGCTAGGTCGTTTTTGAAAGAGAAATGGCCCGGTCCGGTCTCTATCGGGCACTAACGGGCAACAACGGGCCCGCCCTTGGCCCGGGCTTCGCCCCGGGCTGCGTCCCGCGCAGCGGGTGCCGCGAGAAGTTATAGCGCTTCGCTGGGGGCGGGGCACTGGAAGGGGGCGCGGCTCTCACAGGAAGAGGACCAGCTGAGGATGGTGAATGCTGGTCCTCGCAGTCCTGGGGCCGGCGCCTCGTCCTCCTCTGCGGCCTCCCACTCCCGGTCGCGCAACGGGGCTTCAGGTGGTGAGCTGGGCTACTCCTGTAGCGGGAATCAACAGCTGGGACAAAGAGAGAGTCCTTTGGCAGTAAGTCTTTCTCCACGAGTGGCACCCGCGCAGCGGGTGCCGCGAGAAGTTATAGCGCTTCGCTGGGGGCGGGGCACTGGAAGGGGGCGCGGCTCTCACAGGAAGAGGACCAGCTGAGGATGGTGAATGCTGGTCCTCGCAGTCCTGGGGCCGGCGCCTCGTCCTCCTCTGCGGCCTCCCACTCCCGGTCGCGCAACGGGGCTTCAGGTGGTGAGCTGGGCTACTCCTGTAGCGGGAATCAACAGCTGGGACAAAGAGAGAGTCCTTTGGCAGTAAGTCTTTCTCCACGAGTGGCACCCGCGCAGCGGGTGCCGCGAGAAGTTATAGCGCTTCGCTGGGGGCGGGGCACTGGAAGGGGGCGCGGCTCTCACAGGAAGAGGACCAGCTGAGGATGGTGAATGCTGGTCCTCGCAGTCCTGGGGCCGGCGCCTCGTCCTCCTCTGCGGCCTCCCACTCCCGGTCGCGCAACGGGGCTTCAGGTGGTGAGCTGGGCTACTCCTGTAGCGGGAATCAACAGCTGGGACAAAGAGAGAGTCCTTTGGCAGTAAGTCTTTCTCCACGAGTGGCACCCGCGCAGCGGGTGCCGCAAGAAGTTATAGCGCTTCGCTGGGGGCGGGGCACTGGAAGGGGGCGCGGCTCTCACAGGAAGAGGACCAGCTGAGGATGGTGAATGCTGGTCCTCGCAGTCCTGGGGCCGGCGCCTCGTCCTCCTCTGCGGCCTCCCACTCCCGGTCGCGCAACGGGGCTTCAGGTGGTGAGCTGGGCTACTCCTGTAGTGGGAATCAACAGCTGGGACAAAGAGAGAGTCCTTTGGCAGTAAGTCTTTCTCCACGAGTGGCACCCGCGCAGCGGGTGCCGCGAGAAGTTATAGCGCTTCGCTGGGAGCGGGGCACTGGAAGGGGGCGCGGCTCTCACAGGAAGAGGACCAGCTGAGGATGGTGAATGCTGGTCCTCGCAGTCCTGGGGCCGGCGCCTCGTCCTCCTCTGCGGCCTCCCACTCCCGGTCGCGCAACGGGGCTTCAGGTGGTGAGCTGGGCTACTCCTGTAGCGGGAATCAACAGCTGGGACAAAGAGAGAGTCCTTTGGCAGTAAGTCTTTCTCCACGAGTGGCACCCGCGCAGCGGGTGCCGCGAGAAGTTATAGCGCTTCGCTGGGGGCGGGGCACTGGAAGGGGGCGCGGCTCTCACAGGAAGAGGACCAGCTGAGGATGGTGAATGCTGGTCCTCGCAGTCCTGGGGCCGGCGCCTCGTCCTCCTCTGCGGCCTCCCACTCCCGGTCGCGCAACGGGGCTTCAGGTGGTGAGCTGGGCTACTCCTGTAGCGGGAATCAACAGCTGGGACAAAGAGAGAGTCCTTTGGCAGTAAGTCTTTCTCCACGAGTGGCACCCGCGCAGCGGGTGCCGCGAGAAGTTATAGCGCTTCGCTGGGGGCGGGGCACTGGAAGGGGGCGCGGCTCTCACAGGAAGAGGACCAGCTGAGGATGGTGAATGCTGGTCCTCGCAGTCCTGGGGCCGGCGCCTCGTCCTCCTCTGCGGCCTCCCACTCCCGGTCGCGCAACGGGGCTTCAGGTGGTGAGCTGGGCTACTCCTGTAGCGGGAATCAACAGCTGGGACAAAGAGAGAGTCCTTTGGCAGTAAGTCTTTCTCCACGAGTGGCACCCGCGCAGCGGGTGCCGCGAGAAGTTATAGCGCTTCGCTGGGGGCGGGGCACTGGAAGGGAGCGCGGCTCTCACAGGAAGAGGACCAGCTGAGGATGGTGAATGCTGGTCCTCGCAGTCCTGGGGCCGGCGCCTCGTCCTCCTCTGCGGCCTCCCACTCCCGGTCGCGCAACGGGGCTTCAGGTGGTGAGCTGGGCTACTCCTGTAGCGGGAATCAACAGCTGGGACAAAGAGAGAGTCCTTTGGCAGTAAGTCTTTCTCCACGAGTGGCCTTAGAAATTCCGGGCCGGAAACGGAGATTCCGGCCCAGAGCCGGAAATTCCGACCCAGAGCCAGAATTTCCCACCCGAAAGTGGAAATTCCGGCCCTGGTGCGGATGTAAAGTTAGTAATCGTAAGTCCATTCTGTGAATACCAAAAGTATTAAGTTCATTCTGTGAATGCCAAAAGTTGTAAGTGCATTCTGTGAATACCAGAAGTAGTAAGTGCATTCTGTGAACACCAAAATGGTAGTACGTTTTGGATTTTGTCTTAAGTTCATTCTGTGAATCGGGCCCAGAGAGATGACGATGAAGATAAACAATTTAACAATTTCTTTGAAATGGACCAAGTTGGGGGATCAGTCTCTGTCAGCATGTAGTTGGCGAGGTAGTGAATACTAGTTTAACAGGGATGGTACAGTAAAAAGTAAAACACACAAAACAGATAATAATAATAATAATAATAATAATAATAATAATAATAATAATAATAATAATAATAATAATAATAATAACAATAATAATAATCATCATAAAGACTCATAAGTTCAAAAAATATATATATTTATTTTATACAAGAAATTAACAAACGCACTCTAGCAGCTACAGTTCCAAAGCCTCCCAAACCATTGAAAAAACTAAAACTAATTGGCACCCATTACCCAACTAGTCCCACCCACATTAAATGAAGGGTCATCTCTCTCCCCTAACCCGTAAAAAACACTAAACATAATTCCTATTTCCTACCACTTCACCAACTATTTTCATCTACACCACTCACGAAACAGGCCCACCACTTGCCTGGACTGCTAAAATCGAACTAAAAAAATCTACAGCTTCCTCAAATGTTCCCATCCAAGCCACTCACATTAGGCCCAACCCATACACAATAAAATACCATGCTAAAATGTCTCAAATCTCCCGCTTAGCTTCTTTGAAATATCTGGTGCATGCAGAGCAAACTTTTTGACACCCTCTGCTGGTACCACTATGTGTACCTGAGGCAGGGACAGAAAGAACCTTCATTCTGCATCACACACCATTTGAATACACTTTGGTATGGTCAACACTCATTGCAGGATGCCTTCCCCTGCTTTCAGTATGCAAAGTTCGGAAAAATATGTTACCCCAATGTCAGTCTATTCTCCTGCCTCTCAGCAGGATATCTGGAGCGAGGACTCACGGCAGCGGCAGGACGTGAAAATCCGCATTGCCAATACTTGTGGAAAAGTTCAAGATGTTCTAGAAAGGAGAAGTAGTGTGAAATCGAGGTATGCTGAAACCTATCAGTAAAAGCTGAAGGTCAATATGGGAGACTATATGAGGGTAGGGTTAACTGGATTTGTATACAAAGGAGTCTCCAATTTTCAGGAACCTAAGAGATGGAATACAGAAGAACGGTCAGCGCTGTCAGCATGTGGAAAGTGCCTCTCTGGTATTTGATGAGGAAACATCAGTTCAACTTTCACGGTCCACAGGGGACAGTCTCCCAAATTCGTCAGCTGCACTTAAAATGCTGAAAATGTAGCACTCGTACCTTAAAGGCTGATATGAGTAGAACATGTTAATATATACCCTCGTCATTGTGTAGTGTCAGCTTTTAATATACTGCTTTTATACTACTTTGTGTTTGCCATCAGCAACAGTTCTAACTACTTCTCTCAGCTCTGTTTTGGACACGTTTGTACCCCACTCACAGATGGATAGATGTTATTTGTAACATTTTACCAGGATGCTTGCTGACTCCACCTGCATCCCTTCACTTGTTAAAATACTATGTAAGCATGTGGTGCCCCTCTACACTTCCTATCAGGATTTGGGTGCCTTTAAGATAATCAGTGGAGCATGCCTTTCACAAAAAAGATACTTTTTTTTCATGCAAAACCCCTGCAAGGCACCGGTCTACAACATTAGGATTGTGCACTATTTATCAGCACAGGAAAACAGCGTATCACATGCTGCACAGTTTGTCTCTGGCACATGCAGTTCGATCCTTCCAGTGCCCTCTGCCGGTACAGCTATGTGGTTCCACCAGAGGGTGGGCCAGAAAGAAGCTTAATTCTGCATCGCACATCCTTTAAATACACTTTGGCAGGGGTGCACGCCTGTTTCAGGATGCCTTCTGCTGCTTTCAGCCGGTACAGCATGGAGGAGACATGTTGGCCCAAAGTCAATCTACAGACCCGCCTATCTCAACCAAGATGCCTGGAACGAGGACCCCTAAGGTCATGGATCAGTGCAGCACAGGCCATGAACATCTGCATAGCCAGTGCTGGATCTCTTCTTGTAGATGTGCAAGCATGGCATAATCTGTGCCCATCAGGAAGAATGAGTACACAGCACTGTATCGTTCAACACATGTACTCCACTTCTTCATGCACTCTTTATTTATTTTTAGAATCTGGATAAAACCACCAGGGCCAAATAATCTCCACAGACATCCAGGAGATAGTGTTCATTGTGCAGGCCCTCGATCTGTATTCCTTTAGGCAATAAACTCCTTTGTGCAAAAACATACAATTAATGAAAGTCCGAAATTATTCGGACTGATATGGCAGCCCCTTTGCCTGCCAGGGTTTTGCACACCTAGTATTGTATTGCATTTGCTTTTATATAGTGCTCCCTACACCTGATGTGATGTTGAAGCACTTTACACCGAGTTGATCCCGAATCCAAGGTTAGTTGGATTATTTTGCTATTGTTTGTTATAGGGATCAGTCTTATTCTCTTAAAGAAACTAGGTTATGCATTTTACCCAGACTTAGGAGTGATCGTTAGTGAGAGAGGGTAAAAGTATTCATGCAAATGGTGCCTACTTTTATTTAATGTGGTAATAATCTTTATTCGGCAAAATTGTTCACCATAAAAGAGTACATATGCACAATAAATATTCAATTCCCCGGCTAAAACAATAAAATATAATACAGCATAAAAAGATATCCTAAGATAAGGAATGCTCCACAGGCACTAATTTAAGTGAAGGTATCTTCGGTTACATGCATCAGTCCGTTGGTAACCTAGAATGCAATTTCAGTAACCGAGAGCGCGTCAGCCAAACGCTACCCAAAAATTTTGCCACCCTGCATATCATAACAGTGGATGATGAATCGGTAGAAAGTACACGTAATGCCAGACTATGACACCTCAACCCCATCTCCCTACATACAGGTTTCAACCAGATTTTCCGGGCCACTTTGTAGGCGGGACAGGCAAAGAATAAGTGGGCCACAGTTTCCTTTGGTGCTGCACAGCCTGGACATGAACGCAAGGGGGCACCAGATTTAGACCACCTCATGGTGAAATCATGCACCGGGAGCGTTCTGTACCTCAGTTTTAGATATAGCGCTCTATCTAGGGGTTTGGTTATCAGGTCAAGGAAGGGTTCCAGTTTTTTCACCCATTTAAATTCCAAAAACCGATCCGTGAGTGAACCCCCATCCGAACCACTCAGTGCCTCGCCCTGTAACCAGTCCCAGTAAAGCTTTTTAATCACTTCCTTGGGCGGCGGCATCTGAGACTCCCATGCGTCTCTTAGTCCTAGTTTAAGGACCAGGTCTCTCACATTGTTCAGCCATCCAATTTTTTTGCCAGTGTCGAGCAGTAGAGGTCATCCAACCCTTCAGCATATTTAGCAAGCTCCTCAGTCCTTCTTAAGCGGGTCCAGAAAAGCAATGGGCGTAGCCTCACCAAGTCCTTAAGGGCTCTTCTGCCCAAATCTAATCTCAGGGGGATCAACGGAGTGGAAGCGGGAAGAGCCACCACCTTCCTCAAAAAGTTATTTTCCGCTATGGAGAGAACTGATACATTTTCGAACCCCCAGAGCTCAGAGCCATATAATGCCGCCGGGAGTATCTGGCCCTCATAAATCGCCATGGCCGGGGAGACAGGTTTACTACTTGACTCGCGAAGCTCCCTCAGAGTCACCCCAGATACTCTTTGGTGGCTGAGTAACATTTTGGCCAGATGGTCCTTACAGGTCATTCGACTATTTATCCGAACTCCAAGATAGTCAAATGACCGCCTTTTCGATCTGGGAATCTCAGGAGAAGCCCTGGGCTGGTTCAAGTCCTTCTTGAGCGACCGCACCTTTCAGGTGTTTGAAGGTTCCGCCATCTCCTCCAGCAGACCGCTGGGATGTGGGGTGCCGCAGGGCTCCTCGTTGAGCCCTACACTTTTCAATGCATATATGAGGCCGCTGGCTGGGATTGTTCGTCCGCATGGTATTAACATCATTACCTATGCGGATGACACCCAGCTAGTGGTCTCCCTTGTGCAAGGGAACAACTGCCAACCACAAACCAATCTAGCGACATGCTTGGAGGAGGTCAAGAGCTGGATGACCATGTCCTGCCTGAAACTCAACGATGATAAAACGGAGCTCATGCTCCTAGGCCCCGCAGCCCCTTCCACCGTGGATCTGTTATGGCCTCTGAGCATGGGCGCTCCTCCCACTCCCAGAGATAACATAAAAAGCGTGGGAGTGTGGTTGGACAAATCGTTGACCTTTAATACCCAGGCAACCAAGGTCTCGGCGGTCTGCTTTGGCCTCCTTAGGTCAGTCAAAAAAATCCTTCCTCTTCTCCCTTTTGAGGCCAGGCAGATAGTGATCCAAGGACTAATACAATCCCGCCTCGACTTTAGCAACTCACTGTACCTCGGGGCTCCGGAGTATAGCCTACAAAAACTGCAGCGAACACAAAACTGTGCAGCCCGCACTCTGCTGGGACTCCCACGCAGAACCTCGATAAGACATGGCCTAAGGACCCTACATTGGCTTCCCGTCAGGGACAGAATAAAGTATAAAACTCTTTGCATCGCCCACCAAGCCTTTTGGAAGACAGGCCCAGAAATTAACCATACTCTAATTCTCCCCTACCAGCCCAATAAGTCACTTCGCTCCTCAAACACCTTCTTGGCAAAAGTCCCTAGGATCTACAGAGCCAGATCAGGAGGCCGCTCTTTTGCCTACAACGCGTCCAGACTGTGGAACACTCTTCCAGGTCATCTGAGAAGCAACTCCAATCTGTCAAGTTTCCGTAAACAGCTCAAGACCTTCCTGTTTAACTAATTGGACCTCTCCTGGATTGCCTCTCTGGAAGACACTGTTCTAGTTCAGCGCCTGGACGCCTCAGGGCAACTGTTGCGCTATATAAAATTGCTTTTCATTTCATTTCATTTCATTTCATGAATCGACCATCTCCAGGGGAGCCCCATTAAGCGAAAAGTTATTTTTAAATCTTTTGGAGGGTGAGAATGCCATCAATTTAGTTTTCGAGGTATTGATGATTAAGCCTCTGTTAGTGCAGAAGGAATTAAATCGATTCAAGAGTTTTTGCAGACCCACTGGGGATTTGGAGATCAATAAGGTGTCGTCGGCGAAAAGTAAAGTGGGGATTCTTTCCCCCGCCAGGGATGGGGCATCCGACTCTTCCCCTTTCAGATGGTCCAGCACTCCATTCACAAATAGGGAAAAAAGAGTCGGGCCATAACACAACCCTGGCGTACTCCCCTCCTCACAGGGACCCTATCCGTTAACTGGCCCTGGGTACCCCATCTGATCCTCGCATAATTCCCCTTATGGAGTTTTACGATTAAACTCAGGAGTCTACTGGGGAATCCCATCCCTCCTAGGATCTCCCACAATTTAGCCCGGGGGACCAGGTCAAAAGCTGTTTTAAGATCTATGAAGGCCATATATAAACTGCCTTTTTTGATGGTAACTGCCTTCCAATAGATAACAAAAAAGCGAAAGACCTGGTCCATCGTGCCTACCTTTCTTCGGAAACCCGCTTGGAGGTGGGAGAGGATACTAGCCTCCTCCATCCAATCGCCAACCCTTGAGATGATGACCCTGCCGACCACTTTCTGGAATATATCTATCAGACTGATAGGTCTGCAGTTGGCAGGGTCGTCCCTTGCCCCTTTCTTAAACACTGTTACCACCTCGGCCCCCTTCCAAGAATCTGGCAACGGATGTCCCCTAGCAATCAAGTTCATTATTGTGGCGATTAGATTGGCCCAAGCCAGTGGTTCCGCAATCAACAGGTCCCCAGGGATCCCATCCGGACCGGCCGCCTTCTTGGGGGTTAGATGTCTAATAGCCATTGCTACTTCAGAGGCCGTGAATGGGAGATCGTCCACCCCTGTGGTATCCCCATCTCCAAAACTTGCTACCCCGGGACTGTTTATCTCTTCATTACAGCCATATAGGGCTAAAAAGTGGTTAAACCATTGCTGGCTAGTTATATGAGCTGCTAATGGTTGCGATCTCCCCTGCCTGGCTCTGTTAATCAGATCCCAAAAAAGGTTCGGGTTCCCCCTGCTCAAAGCATTAGTTAGATCTTGCCAATGCTGTTCCTCTTATTCGCGTTCAGCCAGCGATAGTAGTTTCAAGTAGTCCTTCCTAGCCGCTCTAACTAGCAAAGGATCCCTGGAAAGTAGGGCTTTTGTCAGATTTTTCCTTTTGCCCTTACACTGGTCCGAATACCAAGGTTTATTTGTGATGGGAAGTGTGGTGTTTTTCCTATGCCTTTTCCCTTTGGAGGTAAAGATTAGAAGAAAGACAGGAAAATAAGCGTGGGCGCAAAATCCGTTCTGTTCGTGGAATTTGCGGATTTTTCGCAATTTCACGGTCCGCAAATCCTGTGAATTTGCCCAAAAATTCGCCAATTTGCAAGCTGGCAAATTGTTTTGCTTGGTCGCGCTTGAAAAATACAGTATCACGCACACGGTGTTGACTTACCGTGATTCTGTGTTCGCCGAGTTGTTTTTCTCCCGGTTTGCGTGTGCTGCGCCATTTTGGATCTTGCTGCATGATCGCTCAAGAGTTTTTCGACCGCGATTACATCATCGCGGCCCGCCATCTTGCACAGCGAGAGTTTGACAACGGGAGTACGTCATAAGGGCCCGCGATCACGCATCGCCGTAGATGCGGCGCGCAGCTGACTTCCGGTGGGAGATTTCAACAGCTCGCATTCCCGAACTTGCAAAAATTGCAATTCTGCACAAGAAATCCACCGCAGGCAGCATAAACCTTCTGAAAATCATGATTTTGATCAGAATAACTCCTCAGATTGACATTTGGCTGCACTTTTTTTTGCAAGGAGTCCATTTTGGGGGGGGAGGAAGGAAGTGCCCCAGAATCTCCAACTTCCTGTTCCTTTCCAGCAGGCTCCTCCCAGTGCTTTGTCCATGTCCTGGTCACTTTTGATTTGGATCTGGAGCTGGAAGGATTACATTTTTTGGCTGCTGCTGGATATTTGTATTTGAGGACTTTTTGGACTTTGGAATTTGGATCACTTTTGGATTTGAGATTTTACAAGTAAGTTGGTGTTGTTTGTTTGGGGCATTGCAGTTGTACCAACTAAAATGTTAAAACTTTTTCTCAACTTTAAAAAAATATATTGTGGGTAGCCACAGTATCCTGTAGGCCCAGGGTTAGTCATGGGTGCATGATACATCTGTTTCTGTGAGTGTTTTTGAACTTAAATCTAATTTATGTCATGGAATTGTAGCTAACTGTTATATGTGGATTTTTATTTTAAAAATGTTGTGGTGCCTGTAAAGCCTCACTAGCCAGTAGGCCCAGGGGTAGTGAGTGGTGCATGGACCAAGTCTTTCTGTGGGGTGTCTTGAATTTAAACATCATTGAGGGCATGGATGGCATTGGATTGTGGTGATTTTAGTGTGTTTTTTGACTTTTTGGGGTGTTCTTGGGGCCTGGCCATGTGAGTGGGGGCCATTTTGAGGCCTGGTCCAGGCAGGGCCTGGCCATGTGACTGGGGGACAAGGGTCCATTTTGAACCCAGGCAGTGTTCTCAGGCCTGCACCCAGTTTGCCTTCTTTTCACCCGTTATGCCCAGGGGTACTCAGTGGTCCATGGACAAAGTCTTTCTGTGGGGTGTCTTGAATGTAAACATCATTAAGGGCATGGATGGCATTGGATTGTGGTGATTTTTGTGTGTTTTTCAACTTTGTGGGTGCTGTTGGGACCTGACCATGTGGGTGGGGGCCATTTTGAGGCCTGGTCCAGGCAGGGCCTGGCCCTGTGGCGGGGGGACAAAGGCCATTTTGAAGCCAGGGAGTGTGCTTTGAGCTATAGGTCTGCACCCAGCCTGCCCTGCTTTCACCCATTATGCCCAGGGGTAGTGAGTGGTGCAAGGATCAATGCTTTGTGTGGGGCCTCTTGAATTTAAACATCATTGAGGGCATGGATGGCATTGGATTGTGGTGATTTTTGTGTGTTTTTCGACTTCGTGGGGTGTTATTGGGGCCTGGCATTGTGGGTGGGGGCCATTATGAGTCCTGTTCCAGGCAGGGCCTGGCCATGTGGCTGGGGGACAAGGGTCCATTTTGAATCCAACCAGTGTGCTTTGAGCCATAGGCCTGCACCCAACATGCCCTGTTTTCACCCATTATGCCCAGGGGTAGTGAGTGGTGCATGGACACATGCTTTGAGTGGGGCCTCTTGAATTTAAACATCATTGGTGGCATGGATGGCATTGGATTGTGGTGATTTTTGTGTGTTTTTCGACTTTGTGGGTACTGTCTGGGCCTGACCATGTGGGTGGTGGCCATTTTGAGACCTGGTCCAGGCAGGGACTGGCCATGTGTCGGGGGGACAAGGGGCCATTTTGAAGCCAGGCAATGTGCTTTGAGCCATAGGCCTGCACCCAGCCTGCCCTGATTTCACCCATTATGCCCAGGGGTAGTGAGTGGTGCATGGACCAATGCTTTGTGTGGGGCTCTTGAATTTAAACATCATTGAGGGCATGGATGGCATTGGATTGGGTGATTTTTTGTGTTTTTTGACTTTTTGGGTTGTTGTTGGGGCCTGGCCATGTGGGTGGGGGCAATTTTGAGGCCTGGTCCAGGCAGGGCCTGGCCATGTGTTTGGGGGACAAGGGGCCATTTTGAAGCCAGGCAGTCCTTTGAGCTATAGGCCTGCACCCGGCCTGCCCTGCTTTTACCCATTATGCTCAGGGGTAGTGAGTGGTGCATGGTCCAATGCTTTGTGTCGGGCCTCTTGAATTTAAACACCATTGAGGGCCTGGATGGCATTGGATTGTGGTGATTTTAGTGTGTTTTTCGACTTTTTGGGGTGTTCTTGGGGCCTGGCCATGTGAGTGGGGGCCATTTTGAGGCCTGGTCCAGGCAGGGCCTGGCCATGTGACTGGGGGACAAGGGTCCATTTTGAACCCAGGCAGTGTTCTCAGGCCTGCACCCAGTTTGCCTTCTTTTCACCCGTTATGCCCAGGGGTACTCAGTGGTCCATGGACAAAGTCTTTCTGTGGGGTGTCTTGAATGTAAACATCATTAAGGGCATGGATGGCATTGGATTGTGGTGATTTTTGTGTGTTTTTCAACTTTGTGGGTGCTGTTGGGGCCTGACCATGTGGGTGGGGGCCATTTTGAGGCCTGGTCCAGGCAGGGCCTGGCCCTGTGGCGGGGGGACAAAGGCCATTTTGAAGCCAGGGAGTGTGCTTTGAGCTATAGGTCTGCACCCAGCCTGCCCTGCTTTCACCCATTATGCCCAGGGGTAGTGAGTGGTGCAAGGATCAATGCTTTGTGTGGGGCCTCTTGAATTTAAACATCATTGAGGGCATGGATGGCATTGGATTGTGGTGATTTTTGTGTGTTTTTCGACTTCGTGGGGTGTTATTGGGGCCTGGCATTGTGGGTGGGGGCCATTATGAGTCCTGTTCCAGGCAGGGCCTGGCCATGTGGCTGGGGGACAAGGGTCCATTTTGAATCCAGCCAGTGTGCTTTGAGCCATAGGCCTGCACCCAACATGCCCTGTTTTCACCCATTATGCCCAGGGGTAGTGAGTGGTGCATGGACACATGCTTTGAGTGGGGCCTCTTGAATTTAAACATCATTGGTGGCATGGATGGCATTGGATTGTGGTGATTTTTGTGTGTTTTTCGACTTTGTGGGTACTGTCTGGGCCTGACCATGTGGGTGGTGGCCATTTTGAGACCTGGTCCAGGCAGGGACTGGCCATGTGTCGGGGGGACAAGGGGACATTTTGAAGCCAGGCAATGTGCTTTGAGCCATAGGCCTGCACCCAGCCTGCCCTGATTTCACCCATTATGCCCAGGGGTAGCGAGTGGTGCATGGACCAATGCTTTGTGTGGGGCTCTTGAATTTAAACATCATTGAGGGCATGGATGGCATTGGATTGGGTGATTTTTTGTGTTTTTTGACTTTTTTGGATGTTGTTGGGGCCTGGCCATGTGGGTGGGGGCAATTTTGAGGCCTGGTCCAGGCAGGGCCTGGCCATGTGTTTGGGGGACAAGGGGCCATTTTGAAGCCAGGCAGTCCTTTGAGCTATAGGCCTGCACCCGGCCTGCCCTGCTTTTACCCATTATGCTCAGGGGTAGTGAGTGGTGCATGGTCCAATGCTTTGTGTCGGGCCTTTGAATTTAAACACCATTGAGGGCCTGGATGGCATTGGATTATGGTGATTTTAGTGTGTTTTTCGACTTTTTGGGGGTGTTGTTGGGGCCTGGCCATGTGGGTGGGGGCCATTTTGAGGTCTGGTCCAGACAGGGCCTGGCCATGTGGCTGGAGGACAAGGGGCCATTTTGAAGCCAGGCAGTGTGCTCAGGCCTGCACCCAGTTTGCCTTGCTTTCATCCATTATGCCCAGGGATACTCAGTGGTGCATGGACCAAGTCTTTCTGTGGAGTGTCTTGAATTTAAACATCATTGAGGGCATGTATAGCATTGGATTGTGGTGATTTATGTCTGTTTTTTGACTTTTTGGGGTGTTCTTGGGGCATGGCCATGTGGGTAGGTGCCATTTTGAGGCCTGGTCCAGGCAGGGCCTAGCCATGTTGCTGGGGGTCAAGGGGCCATTTTGATGCCAGGCAGTGTGCTTTGTGCCATAGGCCTGCTGTACTCAGGCCAGTATGCCTTGCTTTCATCCATTATGGCCAGGGGTACTCAGTGGTGCATGAAACAACTCTCTCTGTGTGGTCTCTCTTCTAATAATGTAAACATCCATTTTTTATTAGAAATATATTTGCAATTTTTATTTTTGGTCTTCCCGTTTTGGCGTGTGTTGTAATAATATAAATGCGTAGTTGCAAAGTATTAATTGAAGCACAACATATGCAACATTTATTTAACTGATGTTCCTCTGGCTTCGTTTGCTTTGAGGTGCACAAAGACGAATCAGCCTCATCGTTCATCATCAGTTCCAGGAAGAAGTCCTGCTGCGGTGTTTGCAGCACAACGTCACGTGTGACCACAGACAACTCTGCAACTCGTGCAACTGCGGCCTGCTTTTCTGACATCTGAATAAGATGGGCCCAAAAAAAGGTTGCCATAGCTCCTCTACCAAGAAAGTTGCCAGTAAGAAGGAGCAGAAGAATCAAGTGGCGCCACTTACCAAGGAGACTGGTGTGCCGACCAGCACATTTTTTGGGGTAAAAAACTACGCCTGCAGCAGCGGGGTCTGCCGGGGACCAAGCTTGGAGCAGCACCGCCGCTTCATTGGGCTCAGTGCCACCACGCCAAGTTAGGTCCAAGTCCTTGAGTGCTGCAGAGGGAGCCACTGTAATATTTGCTCAATCACCATCGACCAGTGATGTTGGCTCATCGCAAGAAAGTAGCATCCAATCAACGCAGGGTGCAACTCATCTGACGAGTGTTCAATAACCACAGCTGCAACTACAACCACAGGTGCAACTAGTACAAGCGCAAGTACAAGCCCAAGTATATGCGCAAGAGGCGCAAGGACAGGCGCAAGGACAGGCGCAAGGAGAGGTGCAAGGAGAGGAGCAAGGAGAGGCGCAACTAGAGGCGAATGGAGCGGCACAACTGCCCACATTGCTTGTTCCTCCAGAAGTAGGGGCACATCAGGAAATCTAAATTCAAGCAGAGGTATCATCCGAGGAAGCCATTCCTCCTGATGATTCATTGTTTTCCAGATCCCCAGCAAGAAAAAGATCAAGGAGGGCTACTACAAGTTCTTCTTCAAGCCCCCTTCCTTCTGATGATCTTGATGTGGATTGGAACCTACCACCAACAGCAATGCATTCTGAGTCTGAGAGTGAGGCACGCCATGAGCCGACAAAGGTAGCTAATCCTAAAAGGAAGGTTCCCGCAGGGCTTTCAATTATGGGTGATGACGACAAACAAGAAGTGGTGTATTCTGCTGCTGATGAACAGTCTGACGACGACCCAGTCATCACAGACGTCACTCCAGCCCCAGCGGGCATGCAGCAGACAGACATTTTTACCCTATCCCAAATTGCTGCTGACCGGGATGTGGGTGGCGTGGCACTGGTACCGAAAACCAATGCAGTTAACTAGTACACCAACACCACCTACAGCTTCCATATTTTCTCTCATGAAGGGCCGGCAGGGACCTCCATCCAGCTTGACCTCCATTACCTCAAGTAGTGCTGCTGTAATAAGTGCACAACAGAGTAAATGTCAGCAACACCCATCCTCCACTTCATGGTACCAACTATGGCACCGGAGACCAGAGAGGTCAACTAAAAAAACACCACACTATCGTTTGGGATGCACACCTGAGGAAGATCCAGGGAGCCGAAAGTACAACAAATCCAAATCTATCCATCAATATTGCATCTGATGATGATAACGAGGGGCTTATCATGCAGGGGGGGAGTGAAGAAGCGACAGACATTTTTTCTGGTACACCCAGTATCCCTGGCAGCAGCACACCCTCTACCCCTGCAACATGTATGAGGCACACTAAGAGTCTGGGAGAGACTGGTTTGAAGAAGTCTGCATCATCATCATCATCATGTAAAACGGTCCAGACCACCATTAGAAGCATGTTTTGGTCAGATGCGCCATTTGAACGCAACCACCCAACGGCACTTCTGTATAACGCAAAGCTGGCTAAAATGCTAGCGCTTGACCTTCTCCCTTTTTCTTTCGTGGAAGGGGTGGGTTTTCTAGAATTTGTGGCAACAGTCTGCCCTAAATGGAAGGTTTCTAGCCGGTCCAATTTTGCCAGAGTTGCTGTTCCAGCACTACATCAAGATGTGCTGGAGGTGATTAGCGCAGCTAATCAGAAGAGTGCTGTTCACACTATCCACCTGATAACAGACATGTGGACCAGTTTCCAAGCCTTTGATTACATGTGCATCACTGCACACTGGGTCTCTTTTGCAGGGGTTAAAGACAAGTTAAAAGCAGGTGTTGACACATACACAGTTTTTCAAGCTACTCGGAAACATGCAACAGTAGCCATGTTTGCCATGGAGAAATCTCATACTGCACCTAACCTTTTGGAGGAGTTTGATAGGAAGGTCTATGAATGGCTGCATCCAAGAAATCGCATGATTGGTTATGTTTCCACGGATAATGGCAGTAATATAGTTAAGGCCATGCAGCAAGGTGACTATTTCAGAGTGCCGTGTTTGGCGCACAGTATTAACATTGTTGTGCAAGATTTCTTGAAAAAAGAAATCACAGTCAGCAAGTTACTGACCACCTGCCGAAGAATCTGCACACATTTCAGCCATTCTTTTAAGGCCTGGAAGAAACTGAGGAGCATGCAACATGAACATAGACTGCCAGTCAAAGGACTCATCCAGGAGATAGCAACACATTGGAACTGAACCCTTTACATGCTTGAGGGTCTGTCTGTGCAGTGGGGGGTAATCAATGAGTATGTCTATAAACTGGGTTCTACTATGAAAGACATGAGGCTAGAGTTGGAGGAATGGAAGCTACTTGCAAGCCTGACAGATATGCTTTGTCCTTTTGAGGTCTTCACGCGTGAAGTCAGCAGGGAGGACTGTTCTTTGGACAAAGCTATCCCATTGTTGCGCATGCTAGAGCACCAACTGAAGGCGGTGTCTTCAACGTTCCGAGATGCTGCTGAAAAGCAAGACGCATATCAATTGGTGGAGAGGTTATTAAGCCGCCTAGTTGACAATGAAAGGCTTATAAAAATACATACAGAACAACATTACATTTGTGCCACTATTCTGGATCCACGGTACAAAAAGTCAGTGGCCAGCAAAGCATTCATTCCTTTTAATGAAGCAGATGTTTCAAAGTACAAACATTGGCTAGCTGTGTCAGCCACTCGGTTCGAAAAAGAGCGGCAGAAAATTGAAGGAGCCGGCAGAAGTACTACTGAATCAGCAGGCCATCCAGCATCAAGTTCCACTTCTGAATCTGTGGCCGAATGGAGTCACTTTCCCTCACAGCCGTTAACGACACCAGCAACCGTATCATCATCCTCACCTGCACCAGATCCAGCCATAATATTGTCGAAAGCGGATTGTCTAACTCATCAAGGGTTTGCTCGTTCCAGTGATGCAAAGGCCACAGATGGTACGCAAAGTGGAGCAACCCTGGAGAACCTTGAGTCGATGGTGCAGGCCTATCTGGATGACACAACAGAGGTATTCGTTAATCAGAACCCATTGCTGTATTGGTATAGGAAAAGGCCTCTATGGCCACTGGTCACCAATCTGGCTCTAAATTATTTGTCTTGCCCACTCACAATAGTGTCTTCTGAACTTGTTTTCAGTGCTGCTGGTGCCATTGTAACTTCAAAAAGGACCCGCCTCTCGCCCAAAAATGTGGAGAGGTTAACAATAATCAAGATGAATCAGCACTTCATACCACCAGATTACAAAATACGTGAATGCACGCAGGAAGAAGAGGACACCGACTTCGGTGATGGAAGCTCTTCTCTGTTACCTGACCTACTCTGGTCTCAATTCAAGAGTTTGAGGACGAGCTCTACTTCCCTGACACCGAGGCCTGAAAATGACTTCCTTTTTTTTCATCTTTATTCACTTTTATTCCTGTGTGTCTTTCTTTGTTTTGCAACTTTTACCACAACAAAACTCTAATCACCTAATCACAACAAGTCCATCAACAACACTGTCTTCATCTTATTTCCTTATTGATTTGAAGGTGCCACAGTCTGCATTCCAGAGGTTCACAAGTTCACAACTCAATCATGCTCCTCTATCCTCCTACTCCAGACTCCCCTATCCATTTCCCTCAAGGCAGATGGCTGGATCACGCAGAATAAAGAAACTTTGTCTTCGTAGACAAGTCCCCTCAAGTGGGACTGGAATTATTGACTACATGCTTGCTGATTGCTGACAGTTACTTCTGAAATTGAGAGGAGTGGCTGCCCTATGGTCCCTCACTTTCAGAAGAAGATGCGGACAAAAAGTGGAACAGGTAATGAATAATGAGAAGAAGATGGCATGCAATGGACAGCAATGGCTGTCTGGCTCTGATGAAAGCAATTGCTGTTTCTTTGTTATGCATGAAATGAATCATATGTCTTCTGTTATTATTTAATCTTTTACACACTAAATGTAACTCAAGTCTACTCTGCTGTTTTTTTTACCTTGTTTAATTCAAATTGTACTTCAACTGTAGGGGCCACTACGCTGCATTTTCCAATATGCAAAATATTCTTGGACTTACTGTTTGCCAATATACCATGATGATTGATTAAATAATATATCTTTTTTCTTTACAGTCACTCACTGGGATGGATGGATCATCAGCATCGGTTTGCGGAAGAACTATGGCCAATTCGTGTGTGGAAAACAGGTAAACCAGTCTACAACAACTACTACAGCAGAACTAAAAGTCTGTCTAGTCATGGTATGGAGTTGTCGAGGCAGTGTGGTGTTGTTATGCCATGCAGAGTACAGACAGCAGTTCCTGTAAAATTGGGACTATGTGGCTTGCTGCATACAATTATATATGCTTTGTCTGTCTGTGTCAAAGAGCCTAGGAATGCTACATCAGGTTTTTTCACTCAGTGGTGCCTGCCTTGACAGTCTGCATGGCCCTGCGGCACGCATGGGCCAAAAATCCGCTCCTTTTGCAAAATTTGTTTTTTTTCGGCGGCAAATTCGCAATCTCACGAAATTGCCGAAAATTCGCAAATTCTTGAGCGTAGCGGATTTTTGACCCATGCTTTCGGGAGGGCCATGCAGATGGTCAAGGCAGGCACCACTGAGTGAAGCAACCTGATGTAGCATACCTAGGCTCTTTGACACAGACAGACAAGGCATATATAGGGTTTAGGGTTCAGTGCGGTTTCTAGGGTTTTTGGGTTTAATTATTTTGGTAGGGTTCCCGGAGTCTAGTGCTCAGGGCCCGATGCAGGCTCGCTCATAATGATGTTGGCAAGGTTTTAGGGGGGTTTGGCGTTTTTTGCTCCAGAATTGGCCACATTTTGGCCTTTTTTGGTGTTTTGCGGGCGCGTGTCTTTGGGTGAACTAGTCATACACCTTCCAATGGATCGATTTTGTTCTGCCTTGCTGAGATTCTTGGGGATCACTGGAACAAGTGTCCTGGTAAGTTTTAAGAGGATCAAAGTATTGGAAGTGCTGAAAACAGCAATTTTTTGTCAAGGCGCGATTTGCCATGTTTTGGGGATAGGAGTATTGCATGTTTTCGGGGGGCTGCTTGGGGGTGTTCTAGATCTTTTGGGGTGGGTTGAGGGGTCTGGGAGCATTGGTGGGAAGGTCTAATTTTGATTGTAAGTGGTTTGAAGAAAATCCATGGTGGAAAAGGGGGTTTGGGCCTAGTTGCAGAGAGCGTTTTGGCACGATTGAAACTTAGGCCTAGTAGTATTGCATGATTTTGGGGGCTGCTTGGGGGTGTTCTCGATCTTTGGGGGTGTGTTGAGGGGTCTGGGAGCACTGCTGGGAAGGTCTAATTTTAATTGCAAGTGGTTTGAAGAAAAACCATGGTGGAAAAGTTTTTTTTTTTGCAATATTGCATGTTTTTGGGGGTGTTCCAGATTTTTGGGGGTGGGTTGAGGGTTCTGGGAGCACTGCTGGGAAGGTCTAATTTTGATTGCAAGTGGTTTTCAGAAAATCCATGGTGGAAAAGGGGGGTTTGGGCCTAGTTGCAGAGATCGTTTTGGCACGATTGAAACTTAGGCCTAGCAGTATTGCATGTTTTTGGGGGGCTGCTTGGGGGTGTTCTAGATTTTTGGGGGTGGGTTGAGGGGTCTGCGAGCACTGCTGGGAAGGTCTAATTTTGATTGCAAGTGGTTTGAAGAAAATCCATGGTGGAAAAGGGGGGTTTGGACCTAGTTGCAGAGAGCATTTTGGCACAATTTAAACTTAGGCCTAGCAGTATTGCATGTTTTTGGAGGGCTTCTTGGGGGTGTTCTAGATCTTTGGGGGTGGGTTGAGGGGTCTGGGAGCACTGGTGGGAAGGTCTAATTTTGATTGCAAGTAGTTTGAAGAAAATCCATGGTGGAAAAGGGGGGTTTGGGCCTAGTTGCAGAGAGCATTTTGGCACGATCCGCAAAAATCGCCCATAGTTACTAATTACTATCCTTGAAAAGGAGACTCAGAGTACGCACTTTCGAAATGACGATATGTAATGCTGTCACCTCTGAAAGTGTTATTTTTGCACAACACAGCGTACCTTATATTTTTTTCTCCGTGGTGTTTTAATATCACTTCCTGTTTTTCCATCAACAATTACAGCCCGGCTTTTAACCTGTCCAATGCAACAAACGATTAACTTAGACTTACCATTAGCGATCCGCAATGCCGCATCAGGCAGGCAGTGGACAGTGTGTCTGGTCACCAAGATTGATCGACGGAGCGTCAGATGGATGGCGGGAGTACCGCGAATAAAAGGAATGGCTGGATGCATGCAACTTCACAAATTCAACAGGACAACTACAACATACAGTTACAGTATCCTCTTAACTTCTCCTTATCTTTTAAATGTTATTGTTGTGAACTTGAACTTCTACGAGTGTGACTCTGTGCGTTTGTTTGCTCTCTGCTTCAAATTCATCCCTCCACCTATTTGATAAGTTTCTTTGCTATTTCTAAAACTAATTTAATGTACTAATATGTGTTTATTCTCTCTGAGGGCAGAGAGGCAAGTGAAATTGCGTAATTATAATTATTATTGCAGCCCTGTACTGTCAAATTGTTTCTTCATAGTTACTAGTAAGTTGTAGTAAGTACTACTTTTCAGTAACCTAACCATCCATTTAGCGAACAACTTCATGCATGCAGTAGTGCACTTCCTTTATGTCCCTTAAAAGATTTATGGATATCTTCGAATCCAAAGATTTGTTTTTCTTCATTTGTTGTTTGTCCATGCTGTTTTTTTTCCTCTCTCCACAAAACTTTCCCAAAAAACCCCATTCCCATCCAATTTTCAAATCCTAACCCTCTACCCCCGAGCTGTGTGGTTTTTCATTGAGGTGTGACTAAATGACAACAATAAATTCCACACACTTGCTGGGGAGGATAAGGTCAAAGCAACAGAAAAATTATTCTTATCAGATTTTCATGTGCGCCATCGTGGATTGATCATCAACAACATCCTCCTCCTACACGTGACGAATCGAATGCTTAATGCTTACGTTGCTTTGTCCTTTGCCTTAATACTATTTCTTATAGTAGCCATACTCCATGCAACTAGTACTTAGTTATCTTTTGAATACTTTAGCACTGCTTAGGCTACAATTGAAGGCACTGTTCTCTACCGTACAATCTATCGTACTGTTTCTAATGCTACGCTCAGGCCACTCAATGTTTCATTTCCTTTTTTTCATATGCTGCTACTGCCAGTGTGTACCACTAATACTACCAGCACAACAATGCTATTTCAACAATCCAGGATTCAAGTCAACACCCAACCTTAAACGCCATTTGCCATGCAGCCAGCCCTGTGCCTAGCCCTATTCTCAAACACGAATCACAGGTAAGATAAGCATTTTGGAGAAGTAGAATAATGGGCTAGGACTCGGAGGAGAGAAGAGACTGACTGTAGTACTAATAAAGTACTAGTAGTGCAATTGAATTCACTAACTCTGTTAGAGGCACTTATGTACATGTTTGGACATTTAGATAATTCATGCTGGTAAGTTTGAAGAAAGCAAACGTACAGTAACCCCCGCCCACCACCACACAAAATAATATGAACGCGTATACTATGTTTAAGTATGTAAAACAAATGAATATATTTCCCCTAACAAAAATAAACTAACCCAACTCACCCCCCTCCCTAAACACAACCAATGTCCAGATGTCCTTCTTCAAGTCCCTTTCCCCAACGCCCAATTCCCACCCCCCAACAGTCTTTAAAAAAGGGGCAAGAGAAAGTCACTTCCTCCGGCGGTGTCCTCCTGTGGACAGGTCCTGCACCTCTTTGCTGAGGTCTCAGAGCTGGCGCTGTTGCTTCTCGCTCAAGGTAGTCCACTGGCTTTCGGAGATGGCGCAGACGTGCCATCCAGGCTCTGGGGTGGACAGCTGTTGTTTTTGCTGCTGTGCGGCCGCGGCAGCGGGAGGCTGTCGGGCCGCGGCGCCGTTCCGCTGGAGGCTGCTGGCTGGTGGACCCGGGGGCACTGGAGGAGTATGCAGTAGTTGCCGTCACCTCCTGCTCCCGAGCCCACAGCTGCAGATATTCATCGCAAATGGCCTCCAGCTTACATGCCCTGGCCCGGACAGCCATCTCCTTGCGGGTGAGCTTTTTTGGAGCATCTATATGAAGAAAGAAAGAAAAATACTGTAACCAATAGTGTTTAACATTAAGCCAAAATAATACAACAGAAAGTTGTCTCACAGTAACACTAGCAACTTGCAAGCACAGTATACCATTTTGGCATGTATCTGTCCGCAGTCTTTGTAGGCCTGTGTAAGCATGGGCGGAAAATCCGTTTCGCTCGCGGATTTTGCGGATTTTCGGTAAATTCGCAATCCGCGAGATTCGCGAATCTCCCGCAAAATCCGCAAATCCGCGAGCAGCGGATTTTGCTCGCACTGTTCGCGTGAGTTCGCGGCTTCCCAGTACAACTTTGCGCCCCGCGAATAAGTGCAAAATTGCAGAAATACGATTTTAGCAAAACTGAAACTACTTACCAGGTTCAAAAGTTCAGGCTCATCATTAGTAGCCATTTCCTGTAGTGCTTCCTGAGGGGCCCCTCCAGAGTTCAGTTGTCAGTTGCAACTATTATGTGACCCTGCTCTGAACCTCAGAATAGTTACACATATGCCACAAAGGTCCTGAATTACAGCTAAGGGAGACAAGCAGGAGCCAGGCTGGAGGTTCAAATCCATTAATCAGCCCCTAATTCATTATTGTCAGTTGGGGCAGGGCAGGTGTTGTAACTAATTTTGCAACAATGAAAGCACTTAGCAAGTTCAAAAGATCACTAATCAGGAAGCACTAAGGAAGCAGGTGCCAGCTAAAAAAATATTCTGTGACACATTAATCAGCCCCAAATTAATTCAGGTCACTTGAGGCAGGGAAGGTGTGCTTGTTGCCACAATAGTGTACACTGACTGGACAACCAGAGGGTGCTGTGATGAAACAGAGGGTGGCATGGGTGGGCCAGAGGGTGGCATGAGTAGTCAGAGAGTGGCAGTGGTGACAGAGAGTGGCAGTGATGAAGAAGAGTGTCCCAAACAGGCTGGACACGTAGAAACAACAAGTTCGCGAAACTTGCGACCCGACAGGTAAGTTCGCAATTTGCGACATTGTACAAAACCCTCGCGAACTCGCAGAAACCCGCGCAAACACAAAAAAAAATCCGCAAATTCGCGAGAATTCGCGGATTTTGCGGATTTGCGAGTTCGCAAATCCGCAAAATTCGTGAACGCGAGATTCGCAAAATTCGCCCATGCTTAGGCCTGTGACATTAGTGGGAGTTTTAGGAATTCTTCTAGCAGCACTATGGACTCACTACTACATATTCAGAGAGTCAGAGACTACACCAGTCTTCTTCTATTTTTCTCTTGTTTTGTAAAAGAAATTACTTGTACGTGAACTTGTGGTAGCCGGCAAAATGCCAGCTCACTCAGTTTGCACCCAAGAAAAACAGACACAAACCATGATGGCGCAGACTCACATTACTTTAAGCAGTACATGCAGGTGGGGATAGGAAGCTCTTACTTTTCGATAGGGGTGGCACTGGCCATACTCGGTTACATCAAGGGCTACTGCTCAATGTAATTTATATTTCGCACAGCCCCCCCCGGGCCTTGACTACTACAAAAGGAAAATTAAGATTATTCATTTCTGATCATATATCCTGCTGATCACATGATCTTTGCTTATATGATGGATGAGTTTAGGTGCTTTGTTTTGGTAGATTGAGCGAACAACAGCAATAGTCCACCCAATACACATCTGAAAGAAAATTATTAACATAGGGAGTGAGTGTGGTACCCATAATTGCCGGAGGAAGGGACTTAACTTGATATAATGTCAACTATACAACACATACACAATATATGCTGTGATTGCAAAGTAAACTACTGTACTGTTAGTCAAGGGAGTATTTACATTTTCTGAACAATCACCACTTCTAGTATTTGGATTTCCTCAGCTTTGCTACTCTGGCCCGGACATGCTGTTCAAAGTAACACTGTTCATCCACTGACCGTCTGCTCTACTACATACACCTCTGCTATCTATGAGGAAGAAGAAGATACCATCCAGGCTTCCAAAGTAAATGTCTATCATTCTTCTTAATGTCTCAACTTGTACTAAGTTTACTTTTTCTCAACAACCAACTAACACCCTTTTCATTTTATTTTGTAAACCACTGTCTTGACTTGCATTTGAGTTTGACCCAATGCACACCACACATGCATTTTCTGATTCACCCACACAGGCAGTCATATTTTCTTTCTCCTCCAACTATCCTTGCTTCAAGCAGCCATGCATCTGATTCCTTCCTATCAGCCACCTCTGCCTGCATTCAAAAACACGTACCATTCTTTACAGTCAAAAATGTTACGACTCGCTCGTCCTTCCTTGATATGACTTGCCTTCACGATAAAAGTTTCCCAGCTGAGTTGAAGTCAAATAGAGGGGGCCATTGCTTACCCGAGAACTACCGCTGCTAATGCTATTACTAAGTCAAGGTTGACTGTCTTCTCAGTGATTGGCAAAAATGTAGTTCTAAATTAGTAACTGTTCTTAGCAGTACAGTGTACTCATGTACTAGTGTACTGTCTACTGTACAGTACATCACACACTCCTTTCCGAGCCTACTCTAAAATGTCAATAAGTAAGGAGTATAATAACTTACCACCATCATCCGCTGCTAAGCCATTCCCCTCAGCTTTTCCTGGTGGCACTTGTGGCGCCGCCGCATCTGCCCCTGGAGTGGACCCCTCCGCGCTGCTGGCCCCGGCACTGGTGGTGGGAAGTGCCACATCCAATGTTGTGACGCCTAGAAAAAAACATGTCATATTTTGCCATACACCACACCCTATTTCGTCTTGTAATGGAAGAGAAAATGTTAATACATAATATATACCATTTTTAATTATTGGGACTGAAGAAAAGTCACGGTTTTAGGGAGGGTGTTAAATTATAAGCTTAGCCATAACATGCAACACTTTTTGGCACAACTGATGAATGCTTGCTTTTTAACGTGCAACATTTTTCTAATTACAGACAGAACCAACTACTCCTCATCACCACCAGGAGGACTTGAAGTTCCAACAAGGTGAGGGCTCCCGAGTCCTGCACAGTTACTTCTGACTGAGGTATGTGGAAAGTCGAACTGCACCTATCATCAACAATGTCCTATTTCTCTTGTCCATACTTCTGTATGTGCAGAATAGTCCCTGAAACACTAGCGGTACTAGGCTACTATCAAATCAAAAAGCCAACTACTAGCTTATTCTTGGTTGACATTGACATTTTGTTGTTGGAAATTGTCAAAGCACTAACATTAAGAAGACTGGAATACACAGCAAGGGCAACCCAGAGGACTGCACTCGGTGCCTCTAGAGCTATTGCTGGATCAGAGTTTTGTTTAACACCGTTTGCCGACTGTGCAAGCTTAGCTACCTACACAGACCGACTCATAATAATAGTAAATAGTAGTAGCACAGAGAGTGATGGTAGAGGGGCAGGATAAGAATGTAGAAACAGTCTACAAGAAGATCAAAGACTATTTTGTAAAAAATAGAATTAGGAAACAGTTTGGAATGAATAGGAGCTGTAAAAGTTAGGGAAGTATAATTATATTAACAATAGAACAACTTACTGGGGCTAGCAGAAGAGCCTGCAGAGGACCGTTCCTGCCCACTTTCTTCCGCCGGAGTCTGGGCTGTAGTCTTCTTGCCCCTGAGAGGTGCTGAATGTGAACATGAAATAAACATAAACATGGATGATTGTTTGTTTTTGAAATATTTGATTTCTTTGACCACGATCTAAAATTATCTCGGGAAACAAATTACCAAAAATTGCATTACATGTATTGACCTATCTGATCTGGTCAACTAGGAGGATACTAGTACAGTATGGCTGGATTCACAGACTGTCTACTTGGAAAGCTATGTAAATCACTAACTAAACCAACAACAAAAAGGTGCTACTACGACTGCCAGCACTCAGCAGCAAACGTCGTGACAGACACAGTCTGTCATCATGATTGCAGACCACTAAAAAATGTGCTACTACTAATAACAGCTCATAATATACTCAACCTATCAATCCACCACTATCTCTTCTTCTTAGTGGCAGCATGAGTACAAAGGAAGGACTATACTGGAGTCTCTAGTCTCTCTAGCATTATGCAGTTCTGTAAAGTACTACACTCATATATATATTCAGGCCAAATTAGCACACAGTTGCAAACAAGTAAGCATAGTAGCAATGCCACTGAGGAGGCGAGCACCTGCAATCACAGATGCTATTTAAACATTATTTTACCTGCAATGTAATCGAATCGACAGCATTCTTGCTCTATCGGAAAAACATATATTAGCAATATAACACAGAGCAGAAGAAAACAAAGAGGTTATTAAATAGCTACTCACAAAGGCCAGGGATCTCCACGCCTAGCAGGTGGACCAGGTCCTGCTCCCGGTCAAGGACGTCTGCCCACCGGTGAATCGCTTGGTCATAGGTGCGCCGGACCCCCGACTCCCTACATGGTCCGGCACACCTTATCCCACAGCTGGCGATGCTCCCGGAGGCCATACCCTAGACAGGGCCTGCCTCCTGCTGCCACGGTATTTGGGAGGTGGCGCTGAACATAAAATATAAGTGTGGCCACCTCCACCACGCTGAAAACCTCCCTGGCCCCCACATCCTCCCACCTCATTCGCCCGCAAGGGAGCCGGGTACGGGGTACGGGACACTTCCCCTTGGTCTTCCCGGCTCCCTTTGCCATGGTCCTGGACAGCTGGAAAAAAAATAGGAAAGAATAGGGAAAAAGTAAAGAAAAGAAAAGAGTTACAAAAAAGTAGCTTTAAAGTAACCAAAAGTAGAAAAAAACACAAAATATAGATGTAGAAAAAGAGAGGGATAGATAATGAGTAAAAAAGATCCAAAAAAAGTTCAAAGAAACAAAAGATTGCAAAGATTAGGGATAGGATTGAAAAAGCATGCCCAGAACCATAGCAATGACTGAAAAACAAGATGGCCACTCCCATTGAGGACCGTGTGGGTAAGTTTGCGTGATATTTCCCCCGCAAGCACACAAAAATGCATGCAAACACATAATCGCGCCCCGCACACAACGCGAGCATGCAACTAGCGCCCATGTACGACCGCATGGGTAACTTCGCGGTCGATGCGCTGCAAGCGTCCCGCGAACATGCAAAAAGCCCTGCAAACATGCAAAAAAAAATCTGCAAATTCGCGGATTTTGCGGATCGCGAATTTGCTTTAGCGCGATTTTGCGTACCGCGAATTCGCGCATTTCGCCCATACTTATAAATAAGGTATTGTTAGGTGGCAGGAACATGACTTTAACAGGGGAGATTGTGATCAAGAAAATGAGGCATGGGCAATTTACAGAAATATTTTAATTAAGATAACATAACTTTGCCTTTACCACAGATGTCCTTCATGGTTGCGGGCAGCTGCAACCTTAGCTTCAGCACCGGGGGCATTCTCCATTGATGGGGACAGGGTGAGCTGCACCCCCGCACCTTTGTTTGTGGCGTTGGGCTCCAGAGGAGGGTGAGACCTCGACGGAGGCCCCGAAGTGGACATGCCGCATTCCCTGTGGTAGGTGGACACGTAGTCCGGTAGCCTACGTAGGGCAAATCAGTTACGAGAGGCAAAAAGCTCCTAAGGTGTGCAACTGTACAGTGGTTACTCTGGTGCACACTGGTCCATGGGTATACCATGTTGCATGAGGTCCCTGAAGTGTAAAATCTAGGGGTAGTTCCCCCATTGCCCTGCTTATGATTTATGTGCCGTACAGTAGCAAGTGTTTACTTTAGTGCATTGTTGCTGATGCTTATGCATAAGGTGTTGTGCTAAGGGCAATCCTACCAATAGTTATTGGTTATCCCCAACTGTAATGGTCATAACAGTGGCCCGATTGGCCTTTTAATGTATGTAATGTTATGACAATTGCCTGATTGCAAGGTAATTTATGGACTACCCGTGAAGTCATGCTAAGTGCCTGGTGGCACAGTATATATGTGTGATTGTGTTCTAATGTAAAGTAACTAAAGTAAATTGATACTTGTATAGCGCACTACTCACCCGCAAGGGTCTCAAGACCCTTGTACGAATACCGCTGTGGAACCCGTCCTGCCTTTCCCTGTGAGGCGTCCACTCCTGGGCACCCCAGGGTGAAGGCAAGGCATCCTTAGCGTTGAGGGGAAGTTATGGTGATAGAAATGTTGTGCTCTATTTTGCACCCCAGTGCTTGGAATGCTCTCAGTTAAGCCACAAGCTGGGGGACCTGTCTATACCAAGAGACCATCCACTGATGGGAGCTCCACAGTGTCAGGAGAACTAGGAGGGGCAGCTGCCACAGTTGCCCTACCAGTTCTATTTTATTGGGTAACACTCCACAGTGGAAGGCACAGAGACAAAGATGGAGAAGCTGAAGGTAGAAAACATCTACAGTGGTAGGACAGGTGGGTCAGGGGTTGCCAGCTCTGAGGACAGAGCACCACAAGGCTGACCCTGGTGAGTCCACTTATGTCCAGGTGAGACTCTATGCATTGTCACAGAGGGCTGGGGACCTGTGCCAAGCAGACTCTTCCTGACACAGACAGAGTGAATCGCCCTTCAGCAGGGTAGTTTTACTCCCCTAAAATTCTGGCTCACCAGGCACCTGTTCAGCCTTAAGGGGACAGACCCAGGGTTGAAGTACCAGTTACAGGGTACCACCCCTGAACTGGTAGGAGGTAGAGTGGAAAAAAGGTATATGGCACCTGGGGATACTGTCCCCCAGTTTGAGAAACCAAAGGAATGAGAGATGCCTTGATGGCCTTGGGCCTAAACAGGGAAGTCAATCAAGGTATTGATTAGTCTACCATGGATTTAGGCTGGAAGGAGGTTATGTTTAAAATGGCCCTTTCTGCTGAGTCACTCCCAACCATTTTGCCGTCCTCCTCCCTTATTTGCTAGAATCGATTTTGCTGGCTTTAAGACTCTGAGCACTCTACCAATGCTAAACAGTGCTAAAATGCATGTGCTTTCTCCCTAACCATGGTTTAATTGATTTATCCTCAATTGACATATTTTATTAACGTATACGTCCATAGTAAGGTGCAGTACAAGTGCCAAGGGCCAGTAAATAAATGTTACTAGTGGGCCTGCACTACCTATTGTGCCACCCCCTTAAGTAGCCATTTAAACATGTCTCAGGCTTGCCACTGCAGAGCCAGTGTATGCAGTTTACACTGCTTTGTTGACTTGCCATTTAATTCCCTTTGCCAAACCTTAAACTCCCTTTTTACTATGTATAAGTCTGCCCTAAGGGAGGTCCTAGGTAGCTCATAGGGCAGGGTGCTGTACAATTAAAAGGTAGGACACTCCTACTCCACCCATAGATAAAAAACAGGGATTACATTTAATAAGCTGTAATTACCAACTGGAAGGAGGTAGAGCTGTCATGTTTAGTACCTATGGAATTTGAAATATAAATCCTCTTAAATGGTAAAGTTGAATTTATCATTATAATCTTAAAATTGCCACTTTTAGAAAGATGGCGTTTTTCTGCTCATAGCCCTTTGTGACTGCAGCCTGTCTCCAATACATGTCTGGAGAGAGTGACAGCTGGGATGTTTGGATTTTCTCTAGACAAGTCTTTGTTGTGACTTAATGGGCCATCCACATGCTGATGGGCCATCCTGGGCAGGATGGGAGGAAGGAGATGGGCACAGCCTCACTCTTACACCTCAGTAAGCTGTGTCCTGTCAATCAATCAATCAATCATCGAATTTATATAGCGCACTACTTACCCAGAGGGTCTCAAGGCGCTGGGAGGGGGGGGGGGTCTGTTACTGCTCGAACAGCCAGGTCTTGAGTTGCTTCCTAAAGGCGAGGTGGTCCTGGGTCAGGCGAAGGTGGGTGGGGAGGGAGTTCCAAGTCTTGGCGGCGAGGTAGGAGAAGGACCGTCCCCCTGTGGTGGTTCTACGGATGCGGGGGACGGCGGCGAGGGCGTGGCTGGTCGAGCGAAGCTGGCGTTTGGGAGCGTAGAAGTTGAGGCGGCTGTTGAGGTATCCTGGGCCTTGGCTGTGTAGGGCTTTGTGTGCGTGGGTGAGGAGACGGAAGGTGATTCTTTTGTTGACCGGGAGCCAGTGCAGATCTCTCAGGTGTCCGGAGATGTGGCTGCGATGGGGGATGTCCAGGATGAGTCGTGCTGAGGCGTTCTGGATCCGCTGGAATCTCTTCTGGAGTTTGGCGGTGGTTCCGGCGTAGAGGGTGTTGCCGTAGTCCAGACGGCTGGTGACGAGGGCCTGGGTGACCATCTTCCTGGTCTCGGTGGGGATCCACCGGAAGATCTTGCGTAGCATGCGCAGGATGTTGAAGCACGACGAGGAGACGGCGTTGACTTGTCTGGTCATGGAGAGGGAGGAGTCCAGGATGAAGCCCAGGTTTCGTGCGTGGTCTGTTGGTTTGGGTGCGCTGCCTAAGGCGGGGGGCCACCAGGAGTCGTCCCAGGCGGAGGGTGAGGATCCCAGGATGAGGACTTCCTTCTTGTCCGAGTTCAGTTTCAGGCGGCTGTTCTTCATCCATTCGGCTACCTCTTTCATCCCTTCGTGAAGGTTGGCTCTGGCGGTGGCGGGGTTGTTGCTAAGGGAGAGGATCAGCTGGGTGTCGTCGGCGTAGGAGATGATGTTGAGGTTGTGCTGGCGTGCGATGTCTGCGAGTGGGCTCATATAGATGTTGAAGAGGATTGGGCTGAGCGAGGAGCCCTAAGGGATGCCGCAGATGACTTCGGTGGCTTCAGATCTGAACGGGAGGAGGCGGACTCTCTGTGTCCTCCCGGCGAGGAAGGAGATGATCCACTCCAGTGCCTTCTCCTGGACTCCGACGTTGCTGAGGCGTTGTACTAGGGTACGATGGCAGACAGTGTCGAAGGCCTCGGAGAGGTCTAGGAGGATGAGGGCCGCTGTTTCTCCGTTGTCGAGCAGCGCTCGGATGTCATCGGTGACTGCGATCAGGGAGGTCTCGGTGCTGTGGTTGGCTGGACTGTTTAACCCACCGTAGTAAGTCTGGAGCAAGAGCAGGACGGGGGGGCCTCAGTCCACTTCAAAGCCCTTCTTTGTAGTATCCTCTTTTCAAAGGCAGCATTGGGTATAAGAAATGGACTTCTGACCCTACCACTTTAGTACATTTGTGGACCTGTGGATACTTTGTCAGGAAGAAGGACTGCTCTGCCACTGAAGTACTGCAATTCTGCTGGACTGCTACTCTGGAAGAATGCTTTTGTGCTGTTCTAACCTTCCTGCAGCTCTGCTTGCCTGGGTGAGAAGTACTGGAACTGCATCGCTTGAACCAAGAGTGACTTTAAGTGCATGCAGGCACGCCTCCTGTTCTGAAGTCTCAGGACATCAAAGACTTCCAACCCATCCTGCAAAAGCACCTGGACTCTGCCAACTGTGATTTTTCCTCGGTTAAGTGGTACCAGCCCAGTCCTGGACCCTTGGAAGTGGGTATAAAGTGCTGCTACACCAGAAAATGCACACATCAACTCCGTCACACCACTTGGATCTTTACAGTGATGCATTGCTGATGCCACAAGGATCAAGGACATCGCATCAATGACTGCACTCCACATTACCCCAATTCCCGATGCATACTCAACTTAGTACCGCTTGGAGCTGATGCATTGCCTTCCTCCTGCGGTTCGATGACACATTACCCCTTTGATTCTCACATCTCGGCTCTGTCAACAAAGCAACTAACATATTTTGCAGTTTCTGACCCAAGCTCAATTACGGTTGGTCTGAACTTTTGGACTTGACTCGGCCTAGTGCAACCAGATAGACACGGAAGGCGCTTTCTGCTTCTAAACACTACATTTCAGGTTTTTTTTTTAAAGTGTATTACTCTAGTTCAACTTATTTGCTTTTTGTTGTTTTAATCTTGTTTTGTTCTGTAAATTAAGCTCTATTTTACTAACAAGGTTTTGTATCCTTGCATGTGGTGTTTTTATCTTTTTACTGTTTGAAGTGTTGCACAAATACTCTACACATTGCCTCTTAAGTTAAGCCCGACTGCTCTGTGTAAGCTACAAGAGGATGAGCACAGGTTAATTTAGGGTGTGTATCTGACTTACCCTGACTCGGATTGTAGTTTCTGCTTGGACAGGGTGCATATCTCTGCCACCAGAAACCCAATTTCTAACAGTAGGCAATTGTAAGTCTTGTAATTTAAAAATGGCTGCAGAAATGCCATTAGGCCCAGAGCACCGTTCTGTTTGGAAGATTTTATAACATCCTCAACTTCAGCTCTGGTAATTAAATTCTGATCAGGAGTCAGTGCTACTAAGGGCTCGATTCCGATCCGGTAAAAAAATCCACCGTATGATTCGTATTCGTAGCCCTTTCCGTACGAATCGTACCCGTCCGTCCGAGTCGCGTAGTACGATCCACATTCCGTGAATCCGTCCGAATCGTCGCGATCCGTACGTATTGCAAGGCTGAGACTGTGAACCATACGACTCGTACCCACGCCGTACGACCCGACGAGTACGATCCGGACCGGGGAATCAGGACGCGATTCGTACGGTCCACGTCAGGTAAGGGCGATTCGTACGGAAAAGCGCACGAGCCGTACCCCCATTGTACGATCGATGTACGAGCCGTACCCCCATTGTACGATCGGTGTACGAGCCATACCCCATGTACGATCGGTGTACGAGCTGTACCCCCATTGTACAATCGGTGTACGAGCCGTACCCCCATTGTACGATCGGTGTACGAGCCGTACCCCCATCGTACATGGGGTACGGCTCGTACACCGATCGTACATGGGGTACGGCTCGTACACCGATCGTACACCAATCGTACAATGGGGGTACGGCTGGTACACCGATCGTACAATGGGGGTACGGCTGGTACACCGATCGTACATGGGGTACGGCTCGTACACCGATCGTACAATGGGGGTACGGCTCGTACACCGTTCGTACAATGGGGGTACGGCTCGTACACCGATCGTACATGGGGTATGGCTCGTACACCGATCGTACAATGGGGGCACGGCTCGTACACCGTTCGTACAATGGGGGTACGGCTCGTACACCGATCGTACAATGGGGGTACGGCTCGTACACCGATCGTACAATGGGGGTACAGCTTGTACACCGATCGTACATGGGGTGGAGACTGTGCACCATACGACTCGTACACACGCCGTACGACCCGACGAGTACGATCCGGACCGGGGAATCAGGACGCAATTTGTACGGTCCACGTCAGGTAAGGGCAATTCGTACGGAAAAGCGCACGAGCCGTACCTCCATTGTACGATCGGTGTACGAGCCGTACCCCCATTGTACGATCGGTGTACGAGCCGTACCCCATGTACGATCGGTGTACGAGCTGTACCCCCATTGTACGATCGGTGTACGAGCCGTACCCCCATTGTACAATTGGTGTACGAGCTGTACCCCCATCGTACATGGGGTACGGCTCGTACACCGATCGTACATGGGGTACGGCTCGTACACCGATCGTACACCAATCGTACAATGGGGGTACGGCTCGTACACCGATCGTACAATGGGGGTACGGCTCGTACACCGTTCGTACAATGGGGGTACGGCTCATACACCAATCGTACATGGGGTATGGCTCGTACACCGATCATACAATGGGGGTACGGCTCGTACACCAATCGTACATGGGGTACGGCTCGTACACCGATCGTACAATGGGGGTACGGCTCGTACACCGATCGTACAATGGGGGTACGGCTCGTACACCCCATGATCGCAGGGTTATATGCCGTACCCCTGCGATCATGGGTGGTACGCACCATACCCGGGGGGGGGCGTTCCGTACCTGTTTCGGCACGAACTCTGCTTTTATGGCTGTTTTCAGCTCCCGTAGAAAAAGGGTCGTACGGTGCGTACCCGACACGTATCGTACTTGCTGGGTCGTAAAAACCAACCGCGAACCGTACAGATGTCGCGTACAGCAGGTTCCGAGGGAGAATCGTACCGAGATTAGAGTCGTACGGTGACTTGTACGACTCGTACAGAGTACGGCTCCTGGTACGAATCGTACTTCGTCGTACGTACGGGGGACGTTGCAGGGTACAATTCGTATGGGAAAACGCTCCAAACGGCTATTCGGAGTGGTTTTTCCCGAATCGGAATCGACCCCTAAGTGTTTTTAGTTTGCTGAGTCCGTCAATTGTGCTGGCAGAGAGTTGTCCACATTCAAACTGGGAATGTGAGCTGACCACTTAGCCTGGGAGATGTTATTGTAGTCACTTTTTGGGGGATAAACATTGATTGATTACATTCTAAAATTACCTGGAGTCATTCCATTTTCCAGCCTCATCTAGTGCTAACAATTGTCTTCTTTATAGTCTTTTTTAAGTGCCCAGATATTTTTTCTATAATTGATTCTGGTTTTATTCCTTCTTTTATAAAAGTATCGTCCCGATATGCTTCCTTTACTCTTAGTTTGCTAAGCTGATTTTCAAGAGACTAATTTCTTCATTTTACATAGAATTATTTAAATGTGAACTAATTAAACTGGGTTTTGAGGTCAAACACTGAACAGCGGGGTCTTCTGACAACACTTAGGGAAGCCAGTCAGTAAACAAGGACAATAACAGAGCAGTTGATAGGGACGAAGTTCCTTCTGTTGAAACTTTATCCATTTAATCCTTTATATCCCTACCAATTATCTCCATCCTCTGCATCAGCCAATTGGTTCTATGAGCTGATTTAGCATTAGGCTGTTGTCGAATCAAAACTTCTGCTTTGTAAAACTTACAACTGGTGTTCATTTAGATTTTTTCAAATGTGGTCACTTTCCAATCATTGGATATCAGATTGATCCCTAATTTCTTCGAAATCCATAATTCAATCAGTCAATCAACAGTAGATTCGTAGAATGCTACCTGTCACCTATGAAGTGACCCAAAAATAGTCCGTCCAGGGTGCCCAAACAAGAGAGTGTATACTCTGCAGGATGACAATTTGGAAAGAAAGGGGACCCCTACTTCTAATGTCGTCACTACTAGTAGGGAATAAATTAAACTATTTTTTGAAAGAACGAACAGTAGTGAACATGGTCATTAAGCCAAGAAACCCAAGGACAACTATAAATACATTAATTGAGTATTGTGACATGTAAGCAAAATTAGTAGAAACCAGTCATACTGTTTATATTCAAAATAGTATTTGTAATTTATTTAAATATTTTCTTCATTTTGGTAAGATTTTCTTTTATAAAAATACCTATTAACCATTAAAACATCAATAACATACATTTTGTGATTCCAGAGAAATATCTAAACATAATCAAACACAGAAGAAAAGGGGGGAAGGAATAAAAAAACCAACACAAATGACTATGGTGATAATTCGGGCTAGTGGAGTAAGCAAAGCGGTGGATGGAGACTCTACGCGCGTTTCGGCATTTGCCTTCTTCAGGAGTCCGTCATTTGCAATAGGACAAAAACATATAACAACTGATAGAAAGGAGTACACCTATTTTGATGCCTGTCGTATGATAGTAATATCAGCTGGATGAAATCATGTTCAACACATCACTTGCTGTGGTCCATATTATCCAGTATTTGTAATGTTCTCGGATTGCTATCAGAGGTATCGAATATGTATCCGTGAGTATACAGCACTTCTTAATTGGTGGTTGTTACACAGTAAAGAGATAAAAGAAGCATTTGATGACAATCCAATGATGCCTTGGTATCTGTCAACTCTTTACTTGAGGGTAAGCGGAAAACGGAGCCCCATTCGCTGGTAGTCTTTTAGATGTCGAGCATCCGAGTATAATAGGGGTTCTTATGATGCCATGTATCCTTCTTTAGTAGCGTGGGGCCTCGGAGCAATCGCAAATCGAAGCAGAATTGTGCATCGTAATCTTATGGGGTTCCGGATGTCCTGCGTCGTCGATCAAACCAATACTCTGCAGGATGAGTCAAAGAGAAGCAACATTTAAATGTTGTAAACCCAGTTTGTGCAACTTTCTGTCCCTTTTGTGTGGTTCTGCCTGATCTTTTTGGCTTTCCAGTAAGCATCATCTAGATTGTGCAATAAATTATCGGAATCGGAGAATCAGAGATTGCATTAAGACCACCTATGAAATTCCACAAAGCATCCGGGGGAACGAACATTATTGTATGAATTATATATAGTAAAGCTTCCAGTGTTGCTTCTTTTTTCACAATACGTGGGTGAAAATGGACAACACGCACCATTAAGGATTTAGATTTATTTGTGGCCTACTTGAGCAGGCTTTGAAATAGCATTAGAATGTCAGCACCCTCTGTATGTAGATTTTTTGATTCTGATACTATGGAGTTGTGAATATATGCAAAGACACCTCCCCATGGGGTAGCCACCACACTTCAAGGATGTGGCAGCACTGAATGAACTCAGTGCAACATACTATCGGAGATAATACGTGTGACCAGGTTTCCTGAAAACATATTTTATACAATTATTTTAAGCTGCTCAGTATGATAAGATTATTTTTATACCATTGTTATCCCATATATGCCCCTGATATTCCAGGAGAAAAGATGCATGCATTTCTTCCTCTTAACAAGATTGTAAATAAAGTTGGTTTTAACGGAAGTTAAAGGAGGCTGAAGTAATAATGCGTGTTCTTATGTTATCTTTGGCCACAATGGTTAGTTCTAAATTTGGGTTTACTCCGATGTTCCTCTCCACCCTTGTAGCCTCATGCAGTATTTGCAGGGACACTATGACATGTGGTTCAGGGGGCAATTGGCGGATCAAAACCTGTGGAATATTTCAACAGGTGGTACTATCCTGATTCCCCAACCTGCTAACAGCTTTCGATGTTTCCACCAGATAATCAAAAATGTGTGCATTCGTTATGCTCGGCTGTAACAAGGGGATTAAAGGCTGAGAGGCAGTACCGCCAGTTGTATTTTATCTGATTTTAGGTATCATAAAGTTCTGCTGAAAAGCTAATCTGGATGTACATGTGGGGAAATAAATCATGAAGCAAGATCTTTGAGGAGAGAAGCTTGGTTGATATACAACTTTAGGCACATAGTAAGAGGATTTAAATACTATTCTTTACTCTATTTTGCAGCCAATGTTGTTTCACGAGCAATCGAGTGATGATATTAAAGTGTTGTTACACATCCGTAGCCAGTCTTGCAGCTGTAGATACTTTGTGAAATATACTGGTAGGCCTAAATAGATGGAAATACAATGATCCAGAAGGGAATACTTGGAGCACTTGTTTATGTGAGTGTACATGAGACAGGTAAGTTCTAGCCGCAGGTAGTACTTGATCTGTTAGCATTAGAGCAGCATCAATTTTCACATCCAGATGTTTTACAATCGGGACCAGAGAGGGAGAACCTCCTAGACTAGGTGGCCTCTGTTTTGGAGCCATTAAGGTCCAGATGGTTTTTAAATTCATCCAACATTGTTCTTTCTCTCGGCCAAACTGTAGATTAGATGTTGCTTTGGAGTAACCATTCTCAAACCTGGGAATTATTTGTGCATCATCTGCCTGTAAGAAATATTTTAAACCAAAGGTATCAACTAGGCCAAATAAGTTAAATACAAATTGGATGCAGAGAAGAGAGAATAGAGCCTTGAGGGGATGCCACACAAGAACTGGATCAAAGAGGTCTCAACGGATTTTCATCTGACTTGAAATAAACTATTGGATAAACAATCTTAAAACCAATTTACTTCTACAGTCCGAATCCAACTGTCCGGAAGTGTGGGTAAGAGTATGGGTTGGTTTTAGGAGGCAAATGCTGCCATTAGATCTAGCAATATCAGAGCTGTCCCATCTGTCAATAGCCTCATCTCATTCAAGACTGAGAAGATGGTGAGTTCAGTCCTAGCCTCTTCCTGAAAATCAACGTGTGCAAGGTGAAGAAAATAATTTTCATATACCTATCTGGACAATTGCTGAAACACCTCCCTTTCCAGAATTTTTTGAGGACAACTAATTGAATTGAGATCTGTAATTTGAGAAGATCTTCAAATCCAAACCTGCTGTTTTGCTGTTTTTTTAATAAAGGAGAAAATTTAGCTATTTTAAGTTTTTCCGAGACATTACCTTCATTCAAGGATGAATTCACAATGATGTGGCCCAACTTGGGCTAAGATATTTTCTTTATACTTAGCTCACAGTAGGTCTGCTGGAGAACCGGAGGCTCTACATTGCTTCATCAGTACCAAATATTCTGATCTATTCATGACAGTGTGTGTGGTATGAGTAATATCAGCTACGGATCACTGATAACATATCGAATACAAAAACCTCGCCCTACAAAATTATTGCGGAAAAAATATTATAAACATTAATATCGACACCCTATACTTAAACAAGAAATTACACAAACATCAATTAAAATATATAGTCTATAAAAATATTGATGATAAAAATATCAACAGCATAAATATAGCTAACAAAAATATTGATAACATTAAACATAACGATTCAGAAAAGGGGGTGGTGATGAACAGAGTGTCTGAATTAAGCAGACCACTCTTACCCAGTCCAAAGATCAGGGCATGATCCATCACCGTTATTTATCTCACTGCCCCATCCCAGCTCAGAACCTGGCTATATGCAAATCAGTCTGTCCCTGGCCCAGTGCATCATGGGAACAGGGCAGACTAAACAACCAAGCCAATTCTTCACCAGAAAGGAGACAAGCTACCGGGGACCGGTTTCTGGCATTTCAGCCGTCTTCGGCCCGGCTTGCTTGAATCCTGATGGAGCAGTGAGAAAGGGACTCATATCTGAGTATACCCTGCCACACCTATAGTGGCCAAAAACGATTCAGAAAAGGGGGTGGTGATGAACAGAGTGTCTGAATTAAGCAGACCACTCTTACCCAGTCCAAAGATCAGGGCATGATCCATCACCGTTATTTATCTCACTGCCCCATCCCAGCTCAGAACCTGGCTATATGCAAATCAGTCTGTCTCTGGCCCAGTGCATCATGGGAACAGGGCAGACTAAACTACCAAGCCAATTCTTCACCAGAAAGGAGACAAGCTACCGGGGACCGGTTTCTGGCATTTCAGCCGTCTTCGGCCCGGCTTGCTTGAATCCTGATGGAGCAGTGAGAAAGGGAAGCTTGTTTCCTTCCCAGTGAAAGAATTGGCTTTGTAGTTTGGTTTGCCCTGTTCCCATCATGCACTGGGACAGGAACAGACTAATTTGCATATAGCCAGGTTCTGAGCTGGGATGGTGCAGTGAGCTAAAAAACGGTGTTGGATCTAGCCCTGATCTCTTGACTGGGTGAGAGTATTCTGCTTAAATCAGAAACTCTGTCCATCACCACCCCTTGTTGTTTAATTAACATTAAACATAAAACACATACACCAAAAATATTGATATTAACAATATCGACTACAAAAATATTGATAAAATACATATAAACAACATAGAAAAGAACATTTGAAATAAAAAAAACACTATTTCAAATTATAAAATTAACTTACACATCCCAATTACTTAAAATAAAATATAACAATATATATAATACTATTATAATACTAACACAAATAAATACATGCATTGACTATACAACATTAAATAAATATCCAACAAAATGAAAATTAACTAAAATTAATATATATCACCAAAATTATTTCAAATTGCATTTATTTACAAATATTTTTAGATAACAACAATAAATAACATAAACACAACCATCAAATAAATATTATATGTATGTTAAACTAATTAAAAGGTAATTGCTAAAAAGTCAAAAGAGTTATTTCGACTAATACATTTAAACTAAACAAAAACAAACCAATAGATAACATTAACTAATTAAATAAACACTATAAAAACAAGGAATTATTCAACACATTTTTACCCAGAGAGAACAGAGAAAAAAGAAGAACTAAATAACCAACTATATAGAATCTATCTTATACACAGGTAAGAACAAAACTTTATAACAAATTATAAATACTTCACCTTTATTAATTTATTTAAGTAAAATCATTAAGTTTTTCTTTAAATATCACAGATTAACCTTCATTACAAATACACCTAGAAAATATAGGTGAAACATTTTAGTGCCCAAAATATTTAATTCAACATCATTAAAAATGTAACAAACTAAATATAAAAATTAACCTACAAAATCATTAAATTAATCTGATTTTTAAAATGAAATAAAAATACAAAACATAGCTGAAAAATATTTAGTTTTTACAGCTGCCACAAAATTCACCTAAACATCAACATAAACAGAAACCACTGCATCAACAAAATTAGTAAGTATATTATTTGTATTACAAAATGTTTTAAAATAAAAAGTAATTAGCACGCGCATCAATGATATAACCAGTCACAAACAAGCTATTATCAAAAAATCCTCCTTTATAACCCTTAAATAATTTTTAACATACATCAACTGAGAAAGCGATAGCAAAATACATAATATAAAACTACAAATAGTTTCCAATTTATTACTATGACCCTCTACACCCATAGGAATTAATAACAAAAAATTATACTCCATTTAACAAATTGTCTATAAATAACACTTTATTTAGCAATTCCTACATACATTAGAAATTGCAACTCTTATATAGCAATTCCTTAGCTTCATACATGTGTTCATAAATTATGTAAATAATCTAATAAACTGAAAATATAACCTTTTCTCTTTTACTTCACAGTTTACAATTCAATGCAACTGCACCAAAAAAGGTTACAACAGACAACTTCAAAGAAAACTACAAAATCAACATTAAAGAAAAAAATCAAAGAAAGTAAGTAAATAAAGGAACAAACAAATAGAACAAAATAATTACTAAATATTGTAAAATAACAATTTTAACTAATAACTTTTTTTCTCTTCTCAGCTTCTGCAAACTGCACCAACAAAAAATATCCACAAAATGAAATTCATCAACTACAACTAGTCAGTATTAAATGTTTTACTACTAATGACAAAAGGATACAATGTATTTAAAAATATATATAACATTTTAATAACAAAAACATTTTGCTTTTATACCAGCAGCAATTATAACAGTGAATAAACAACAATCATCAAAACATCCAATCAAGAAAAGTAAAGCAACACTAATGCATGTATAATTTATATATTAATTATACTAGCATGTTTATTATTTAACATTGAAAACTATTAAACACACACACACACACATATATATATATATATATATATCCTCACACAAGATGCCTGGATCGAGAGAGCCCACACAGGTGAGTTGACTTCGCCAAATCTTTATTGAAAAGATGCAATATTCAAAACAGCGGAAGTGCCCAACATCGATTTTTAGTCCTGCCCAACGAGTTTCATGCTGAAAAGCACTTCTTCATGGGCTACGGCATCTGCGTGAATGATGATTACGGCGACGGCATCAGTTCAAGTTTTATCGCCTAGGTGGGCGTGGCCACCTCCCGTGGCCTGCTGGTTAATGTAGTGCCTTTTCATGGACCCAGATTATAAGGTACCTAGTATTGAACTCCAGTGAGCTGCCATGTACCACTTAATGTTCACAGTTTAAAATACATCCCCAGTGGGTAGCGGTAACACCTACCGCCGTCTGTCATGGCTTCGTCTCCTTCCAATCAGCGTCACTTGACCCAATGCTGGAGCGTAGGTTGACGTTCCAACAGGACTGCACTGGAGTGCAGCAGGGCTTCTCTCGCAGCTCAAGCGATGCCCCAAGCCCTTATCCTTATCGGAGGAGAAATAGTCCTCCGATACACCTTCTCCTTCTAAGGGAAAACCGCTGTCGGGGTCTACAATAGCGGTGACAGCGTCACAATTTTCTCTGGGCTCTTCCTCCTCCCGGCAGGGTGCATGTTTTAGCGTTCCCGCACTCTTGAAGAAGGTCTCTGTAAGTTTATCAAATCCTTCCAAGTGCCCAGCGTTATGCTTAATGGCAATTTTATTCCCCATCTGGGAGCTGCTGGTACCCGTCACCACCAGATCTGGGTCACTGACTACCCACTGAGGAGCCAGCGTCCTAGAAATAGCCAGAGAGAGGGCTTGGGCCACTGCTGGAGGGAGAAGTTTGTTATATTCTACTTTGGCATTTTACTATGCATGCCTTTATCTACTTCATGCTTTCTAGTGCAATGCCCTTGGAATACCTCTGCACTGTGATTCATCATAGAATGTTGGGTGGAGGTTGAAAGAAACACACAGTTGGATGGGGCTGAGCTGCCTGCTGGTGGCTCCTGGTGGGTCCTTGTTCTTGACTTATTCTTGTTAACTTAACATCTTAATAAATACCTCTTGAATACCTCAACTCGGCTGGACTTAGTTACTACAAAGTTGGGGCCCATTCCTCCTCCATTTTCTGGTAGGTGGAGTACAAATGATCTTCTGAAGAAGACATGATAGCAGATGGTGTGAGCACAGAACAAATGCCCTTAAAATCCTTAAGGCAGCCCCCTCGCCAGGCTTCAACAGCTGGGCTTTCACCAAAGCTGTTAGAGCGCAATACCAATTACCACAACCAGGTGGCGCTGGTCACTAACGTGGCTGTGTGGGGAAATCACTGCCTAGTGGTGTCAAAATTAGGCGAGGGTTGGTCGGGAATGAAGCGGATACTATAGGAGTGGCCGGATTGCCAAACACACGTAAAGACCAGCGGGAGCGCTCGACTGAGCTGCCTCACTCGGACCAGACGTGCCTGACAGGATCTCACCACGCGCAGAGAGTACAGCGGGAAAAACCTCGAGGGGGAGGCAAGAGCCTTTTTTGCAGGGACTATGAAACAATACCAAGGCAATAATGCTAATAACGTGCACAAGAAACCACTATACAAACAGCAACAATGTCAGATTAAGCCAAGAATGTAAGGAATGCACTTAACTGATGAGCACTGAAGAAAGAGGAAGAGGAAGGGACATCATGAAATTATATACAATGGACTGTGATATGATTGGACTATAGTTTCCTTGGAGACTACCCCCCTAATGGTTCATGGGTTGTGTAGTCTTTTGTTTAATGATTGTTGTGTTACGTTTTCTTTGAACTGCTATGCAAATAAAGTGAGGAAACATATGCATAATCCTTGCCTCCTACCTGCCATAGTACTCATTAACCTTATTTCGATCTGACTTAGAAACATAGATCATCAAAGTGTACATAAAAACAGTAAATCCTCTTTCCTAATACAAAAGAGTGAGAATTAATTAAAACCAGTAGGTAAAAATGGGAGTTACAAAGCCCGGTTCAGAGAAACTTCCGGTTAACAGAATCGTTAAGTTCAGTGTTTCGCAAGGTCAATCTCATGTACTTCGTGCAAAATACAAAATAATGGGTCCAAGTAAGATGTAATGCTCCAATACCCGACTAGTCTGCACTATATGAAGCTGCAGAAAAAATAAAAATAAAAAATGTTTTGCACACTTCTATCATTGGGCTATTTGTGCGCTTCATCTGGGTGATATTTGTGCTACATTTGGGCTCTTTTTTCTCTGGTGACCACCTTGGTAGACTTATTTGTTATGAAGTTTCCTAATTTCCTCATTTACTGCAGTCTCCTCAGTAGGAAATGCTTTCAGATTTGTACTTTGATTCCATCAAGAAGGCATTCAGATGTGTCACACATTTGCCATAAATTCAGAATGCTAACACTCTAGTTGTTCATTAGATCACTGTAGTAAAGCTATTGCTCACCAGGAGTTAACTGGAAGTCTACTGCTTGTATTGAAAGTGATTGTTTCAGTCTGCATGTCAGCATTTTCTAAAGAAATAGAAGAGGATTTGAGATCTCACTTAAAACATGCCCTACATTTTCTTTCTGCAGTACTAACCATAATTTCTATGGCAAAATGAACCCCTCATTTTGTTCCTTTTTAAATTAAATGTTTTAAGTGTTACCAGTTTATTCCAATCAAGATGGCCTCAGGTGTGCCATCATGTTGTCATAAGTAAGACTGCTGCCTCTCTAGTTGTTCTTTAGAACACTCTGGGAAGATGCAGTAGAACACAAAGGAATCAACTGACAGTCTCTGCCCTTGTTGGATGTACATGTTTTAGTGAGAATGTCAGACTTCATTCTCACATGACTGAGAAAGATAATGTGAATTTACAGAATAATGCTCTCATCTTAGCTTTTGGAGCACCTTCCAAAACTCTACGGGACAAGCATGTGAAAATGATTTTCTCTCAAACATGATCCCAGCAGAAGGTTTTTCACTAGGTAACATCACCTTAGAAAACACCACAATTCCTGAAATTAGTATGGCACCAACAACAAATTAATTCTGATGTAACTAAAGTCTGTTATCACCCGTTATAGTTCTCCTTTTGGTAACCCTCAAAATCTTCGATTCACTACAATGCATTTCAATGGGGTACTATCATGTATATTGGTCCCAAGATGGCTGCCAGCAATTTCAGGATGAAGTGATGACAGCCAATCAGATCTCACGATGACATGTGTTGTTAGGCTCCGCCCAGATATCAATATTTTTTCTTTATCAAATTTCTAAGGAACTACTGAACGGATTTACACCTTAACCAAAAGTTCTTTCTGAACCAATGGCTACCTTTATGGCAAATTTGGTGTAATTCCGTTCAGCAGTTCGGGCTGTAGCCGTGCCTAAAGTTTCCTATTGAAAATACCATTGAGAAAACACGTTTTGGGACACCGCTTTTTTCTCAGCCCCCGCTTGCCGAAACACCCCTAGACTTTCAGGATGAGAGTGGACCGGAACGCCCTACGAGTTTTTAAAATTTTGCGTAGATTTGTCAATCTGCGCAAAAGTTATTGGGAATATAACGTTACGATGATAACTAGGTCCTAACTATAACTACCTACCGGCGACCACTAGTAGGTAATATATATATATATAAAAATATCAACCACTCCAATTGCTGCTTTTGTAGTTCACCATCCAACGTTGTCAGTGCCTGCTGTGGCGGCAGCCACCTTAATTAATATATTGACCATAACTTCTCCTCCAGAACTCCAGGCAAGACAGACAAGCTGCACACCAGGGATTAAGCACAATAATTTTAATGTGCTCCAAGATGACGCGTTTCGGCATTAGCCTTTTTTGAGTAAGTAACTACTGCAAATTCCCTTAGAAATACACCATTTGGTCATAGAAAGTGACAACACATTTCTTTTCTCGCGTTAGTACACTTTTCCAAGCACTTCATTGAAACTTTTTTAACATTTCCATATTCTATATATGGCCATAACAATTGATTGATTTAATACATGTGCCTTATTATAATTAAACATCATTAATTTTAGGCCTTGATAAACAATAATACAGTTTGTTAAACATGGCGATTTGACACTCTCAATAAAGTTTTCAATAAAGTTTTCAAACACAGCCAAAATATGTATGTCCATCATGATAATTGAACATCATAGACTATATGTCTTCCAACTGATAATACAGTTTCTCAGACATGGCGAATGGACATTTTCAATAATATTTTGGGTGCAATCAATTTTCACCCATTGCTTTTCTTTAGCATAGTTTACATAGCAGCCAGAATATCGGGCAATGACACATTACATACCAAATTCCAGTATTTATTATTTGACGTCCTCCATAATATTCGCTAATGTATCATATTATTTGCTTAATGATAATGCACTATTATTCTAATCACAGGTAATGTACCTATTGAAAATTGGAAAGTGTTTTCTTGTTGTACTTGTGGTACTAGGTATGATTTGAATTTCAATGTAGGGCGCAGGTGTTGGTGCCTATCATTTTTAGATCAGGGTAAGGAAGTGAATGGGAAAATGAATACTAATTGTGTAAAATAAGGTTATGTGTGAAAGGGAGCCTGACATACTGGGCTATGTTGTAATCAATAAATGATGATTAAGTACAGAGTGTAATAAATCAGACCCAGTATGTACAATACTTTTAAACAGAGCCCTGTTTTGTTCTCGATTATCGACTGTCAAAGTGTAATGCCTATGGACCGCTGATTAAAAATAGTTATAGTGTATTAAAATTACTGAAGGAATTGCTGCAAATTAGCCATAATGTGGTCCCAATTGTATATTTGTATGTGGGTTGCTAACTCTTCCCCACTATTAAGACTGTTTGGGTTTTTGGTATTGAGTTCAAAAATACATCTTGACTCGAGAATGCAGAGTAATTTCTCCCGATACCCCTCAGGGATGCGGTAGTAGCCTGTCTATCCCATGGAACATTAGGAGATAACTGTCACTGCTGTGTTTCTCAGAGAAATGTTGTGCTGTCAGATAGGTTTAATCTCTATTAGTGATTGCATACATATGTTGTAGGATGCATACTTTCAGCTGTAGCTTTGTGCTACCCACGTACATATATTGATAAGGGCATTCTAGGACATAGATTGCATAGTCAGTAGAACACGTGATGAATTTGTCATTCTTTCTTTCCTTGTCAAAATCAGTTTATATAATTTCCGACTCTTACTGTGCTTACATGCCTTGCACTTATTGCAAGTTGTAAATCCTTTGATAGAGCCTAACCAATTTCTTGATTGTTCTTCCTGCTGTTAACTATGGACAATTTGGTTCTTTAATGACCTTGATCTTTTCAAGTTATTTTCGGTGTTTGACCTATGTGTGTGCCAATTATGGGGTCTGCTTTTAATAGGCTCCAATGGGCTTTCATTATTTTTCTCAGCTTTTGGAAGCCTCCACTGTAAGTGGTGATCATCCTAGGGACATTCTCTGTGTTCCTACTGCTTTTGGAATCCGATTTGAACAGAAGTTCATTTTGTGTTTTGCCTGCAATTTTGCTTTTAGATATTCCCAATACCTTATTACTGTAACCTCTCTGTTTGAAGCGTTTAACCATCCCTTTCCGTTCATTCAAATAACTCTAAGGGGTACTACAGCTTTGGTGAGCTCTCAAAAGATCTCCATGAGGTATACTACATATTAAGGGTGTGGAATAATTGCTGGCCGTGTGAAGGATGGTATTACCTGAACTTTCCTTTCTGAATAGACGAGTGGTAATTTTATTGTTCACCACTTGGATTGCCACATCCAGAAATTCACAATACTCCCCACTAATTTTATGTGTGAAGCTTAGGTTCAAGTTTTTTCATCCTAGCTTTTGGATATACTCTTCTGCCAGTTCTATTGGGCCATCCGAAATAAGGAACAGGTCATTGATGTACCTGATTCAGATTGGGATGTGTTCTGTATACTGATCATTAGTGTCTGCCCACACCACCTGTTCTTCTCAGCAGCCTAAGAATGGGTTAGCCAGGCTCAGGGCAAAACAAGTGTCCATTGCCATGACTGATATTTGGCGATGGAGAGTCTTTTCGAATAGGAAAATATTTTGTTCAAAAAGTAAGTCATCATTTTCTCTAACATCTTATTATGAGATGTACATACATGAGACACGCGGATTGTCATTCTTAAGGAAACTTTACTCATTGTTGTCCAATGAATCCATACTGTGCCACCCTTTTAACACCTTGGCTGCTAAGGTGTTTTCCCGTCCGGTGCTGCATTCTTGAGATTCCCATTGTTCATGACAAAGCCAGCTCGTCATAAGCACAGCGCAGGTAAAACCCATGACGAGCTGGCTTTGTCATCAGCACTGAAGGGGTTAAAAGATCATAGTATATGCCCTGATCCCTGTTCTATAGGTTTCCCACCCAATTTCTTCATATTCTTGATCACTTAATTGTAGGAGCACTTCAGTTCTATATTGGGACATGTTCATAATCACAATGTTTCCACCCTTATCGGATGGCTTAATGACTATAATCAGGTCATCCTATAGTTTCTTCAGAGCCAGACTCTGTTCTCTTTTCAGATTTTCCCATCTGCTCCTGGTGGTACATTTTCTCAGATACTTCAGCTCTTCAATTATAGCTGATCCATATGCCTCGATGTTATCATGCGGGACATTGGGATTGAAACAAAATTTAGGTTTAAAGCCACTTTGACTAGCTTGTCTGGTAGCAATACCCATTTCCTCCAAGACTGTATTGCTATCTTGTGATAATGTACTGTTTGTTTCAAGTTCTCGCATGTCCAATAGTAATTAAATGTCCCCTATTTGGAGATCAGTAAAATCTGTTATTCCACTCTTTAACCCAGAAGGTTGTTGTAGACCAACTGTCATTTTGTACAATTTCATGAGTTTCAGTTTTCTAATACATAGAAAGAGATCAATCCTTGTATCTGTATAGCTGATATCTTTGGAAGGACAGAACGATAATCCCAATTTTAGTAGTGTTATTTTGTCCTGGGTTACAGATCTGGAGGATACGTTGATGATGGAATTATCACTCAAGTAATCTAATGACCGCCTTTTCACGGATCTTGTACGGCCTCCTCTTCTCTTAGTTAATCTGTATCTTTCTTTGTTTTTCTTCCTCTTTTGTTGACCTCTTCCTCTTTGTGGTTTGTCCAAAGGACCCTGCTCCTTCTTCTGTTTGTGTATTTGAAACTCGTGGAGAAATGTAAATGGATGTACCCCTAAGGGGATTGATGTATTACGACCTTCTGTTTCAGAGCTTAAATCAGAGCTTGAGCCTGTGGACAGAGTTTCTTCTTGTTGTTGATGCAAGGAAAACTGCAAGTCTTGTCATACTCAATCAAATCTTTTAGCATAAGTCAGGATATGTCCTTCTGTGTAGTCTCTTTTCTCCCTCAAAAACCTTTGTTGTTTTTTCGCTTTGATGGTATCTTCATACTCCTTCAATTTTATTGTAAGTTCTTCATGAATTCTATTACTGTTTTATCATTTTTAAACTTCTCCAATTCCATTTTCAAGGCATTTAGTACTTTTCTTGTCAAATCCAAACCAATGAGGGCATATTTTATTAGCATCTCCAGCATGCCTTTACACGTTTTAGCCATAAAGGCTGGCCATTCCGTCAGCAGACCCTGGTTTGGATTCTCATATGTCGGCACAATGGTAATTTTTAGTATTGGTACGCCACTGGCCTTCACGTAATTGATGATCGAGGTCACCTCCCGCCACTTGTTCAACTCCCACTTTGAAACTTTCTCCAAAAGTGCCATCTTTTGTTTTAATGAAGGTTCCACTGTATTCAGACCAGCAGTGACTCTTATTGAAGATTGCCCCACATCTAATTCTTCATTAAAGAGGGATCGGGCTTAAGCTTCTGTAATCCCTAATGGCGTACGCGGTATTATAGCAACTGCGACGCTACTCCTGTCCCAATACACAAAGATTCCACATGATTTGGCAGCCGCGGGGTGCGAGGTTCTTGACCAATTCATGAATGATGTAATATGTGACATCATCAGCAGTGCATTGCAGGTGCGCGAGTTATAGTTAGCAGAACTATCTATAAGGGAGACATTTCTATGGTTTTGTACGAGTGAAATGTCCAGCTAACTATAACATCCCTGAAACCTATGTTTTTTTCCGTGAATTCCTAAGGTTTTTTGAATGCTAATTTCTACTATACCGTCTCTGAAACCTATGGTTTTTTCAGTGAATTTCCAAGGTTTTTTAAATGCTAATTTTTAAGTGTAATAGTAGTTATACCTATTTTTTTTGCGACTTTCTAGTTTTTTAACTGTTTATTCATAAATATTTTATTCATTAAATAACATTATATATTTTTCTGAAAATTGCAAAAAAAAGGGGTTGAAAATTCAAACTGAAATATTGTTTAGTTTTTTTGTTTTATTTTTTATTTTAATATATTGATATTATTTTCTTTTTTTCCCAAAAATGTACATATTTACGCACCCAAAGCGTACACATCACGGTGGGTGCGCGGATTCTAGCTGCCATTTTAGAAGTGGTGAAGGATCCACGTACGGTGTGCGACGGCTGCGTGTTTTTCAGTTACATCATATACATTTAATATTACATGATGTGCGCAATTGGTATGTGATCAGCCCACTACTGCTCTCGCGCATTCGCGACACATGCGCATTACGGTACGCGACGCTTGCGGGGTGGCGGGTCCCACGTGACGTCATATATGTGCTGGGGCACTCTGGGTGCGTGACTTCCGCAAAATTATTTTATGTTCTAAAATTATATGTATGTGTTCTTTAATATACATATTAGGCCAAGAGATTATCTAAGATATTCATAAAAATTATATATTTGTACTTATAATAAACTTATATTATTTTTAAATATATTTCCGAAACGTCACGTCGGGTGCGTGCTTCATGAGCGCAGAGTGCGCGGATCCCGTGTGACCTCAAAAAATAAGATTTCATTGGTTCATAACATTTCCCTCTGAAACTATTGAAGGACCCCACCCATTTTAATCATTCTCGTTGGAGCATCTTTAGAGAGACATCTCTTTTCCTACAAGAACCCTTTTAGCTTGTTTTTTTTGTTGTTTTAAAAAAAAAAATCTAACAAAATGGCATCTTGACAGCAGCAGCAGCAGGAAGAAGTATCTTCTGAAGAAGAATTATTGCAGGCGGCACCACGTCCACAGAGGTTGGAATCTGTTGTGTGGAAATTCTTCACTTTTCCACCTGGAGAGAAGAAAGTAAATGTGAGAAAGGTGACGTGCAAAATTTGTGACTGAGTCCTTTTAAGAGGCGGTGAAAAAAAAATACTCTTGTGGCACTGCTTCTCTGTACAGGCATCTCCGGACCAGACATCCTCTCAATCTTGCTTGGGAGGAAAAGAGGAGAGGTGCTTTGAACACCTCACCTGCTGTGGCAAGTACGTCTGGAGTGTCCTCAGGAACACCTGCAATGGACATTAGGCCAGAATATGCCTTTCTCGAGCAACACTGCGTGAAGTGTAAGAAACTCATATGCTTCGGTGAGCAGTCGGTGGATGCAGTTTATACTGCGCAATGCAACCATCATTGTTAATTTTGTTTTTGTTTTTTGGAATGATGAATAATTCCAAAAGTTTCCTCTTTTATTCGTTCTTTTTTTGTTCATGTTTTGAAAAAAACATAAAAAAATACAAAATTGCCCCCCCCCAAAAAATACAAACGAAAAATGAAGGAAAAAAATGTTCTTATCAGAACTACCTTATCTGGTTAAAGAAAGAACTATAATTGCAAGGTAATGTGTGAAAGTTTGGTTGAATATATATATACATCATGATTGACTGACAGAATGCATTAGTAGTGTATGGTGAATTTATAGGTGAAGATTTATGAGGAAGTACTGCAGCATGACACTGCAAGCTCTTTATCTGCACTGCACTGTGGCACTTCCGAAGCACAGGGATGTGACATATGTACATGAATATGTTGCAACTCTGTGCTTCCCTCTGCACTGCTGCACAAACTGCAGCCATGAGGTGACACAGGCACCCTTGCGCCATGGTGCAAGGATGTCTGTGTCGTGCAGGGATTGTTTTTGTGCAGGAAGGCACATCATCCTGCACAAAAACAATTAGTAATTGCATTTTCCACTTTCAATGTATGTTGTGGAATGCAGCATGCATTGAAAGAGGAAAAAATGAGGAGAAATTAAAACAATTTTCCTTGTTGCGCCTTGCTACACCAACTCTAGGATGGTGCAACATTCACACTAAGCATGGGCGAATTTTGCGAATCTGGCGTTTGCGAATTTTGCGAATTTGCGAACTCGCAATCCGCAAAATCCGCAAATTCTCGCGAATTTGCGGATTTTTTTTGTGTACGCAAGGATTTCGGCCAGTTCGCAAGGATTTCTGACAGTTCGCGAGGGTTTTGTAACAGTTCGCAATTGCGAACTTACATGTCGGCTCGCAATGGTCACGATTATGTTGTTTCTACGTCTGGTTTATCATCACAGGTTCCCAGCACCCTCTGTTTCACCCCTGCCACCCTCTGTTTCACCCATGCCACCCTCTGGTACATCAATGCCGCCCTCTGGTTCATCATCACTGTAGATTATGGGGGGGAAAAGCAAGCACACCTGCCTGCTTCAACTGACATGAATTAATTTGGGGTTGATTTATTAATGTGTCACTGTTTTAAAATTCCAGTCTGGCACCTGCTTCCTTATCTGTAATTTGCTTTCTGTTGCAGTGCAATTTTTTTTTCCAGGACCTTTGTGGCCTACTTGTAGCTATTCTATGAGCCTGCTGTGAGGGTCAGAGCAGGGTCATACAATTGTTGCAACTAGCAACTGAACTCTGGAGGGGCCTTTGTCAGGAAGCACTACAGGGAACGGTTACTAATGATGAGTTTGAACTTTTGAACCTGCTTTCACTTTTGCAAAACTCGTTTTTCTGCAGAACAGCATTACAGCAGCTGTAATGCCCCACCAAGCTTATATGAGAAAGTTGATTTCTAATCCAAAAGTTATCCAAAGAAAATCAAAAGGCCTCAAATCCAAAAAAGTGCAGGCAAATGTCAACCTGAGGAGTTATTCTGATAAAAATCATCATTTTCAGAAGGTCTATGCTGCTTGCTAGTAGATTTCTTGTGCAGAATTGCAATTTTTGTAATTTCGTGAGTGCGAGATTGTTGCTGCCCGCCGCACCTACATGTTCGCAATTGCGAGCTTACACCGCAAAGAAAAAAAATCAGTGCGTGCGAATTTGCGGATTTTCGGTAAATTCGCGAGCGTTCGCGGATTGCGAATTTACCGAAAATCTGCAAAATCCGCGAGCGTAACGGATTTTCCGCCCATGCTTAATTCACACACATCTCCAGATTTACAATTTCTCATAAATCTGGAGATGTGTCTTGTTCTATGAGTGTTGTGTGGGAACACCCACCGCAACACCTATGGAACACCCCTTCAACACAAAGTTCTGTGTATGAAGGGGTTGCATTTACAAGGAGAGGAAAAACCATGCAGGGTGGCTTTTCCTCTCCTTGTAAATATGAAGGAGTGCCTGGCACCATCCCACGTTACAAAAAGTGATGCACTGGTGGTGCAGGGTGCTTGTAAATCTGCCCCATAAGTGCTTAGGTGTTGGCAGACTGATAAAATGAGAACATAGTGCTGGATGGGTGATTGATGAATTGCATGAGACTGACAGGAGGTATCCAACGCTGCTTGTGTACTACTTCAGTATTTAATGGAGTGGACCAATAGTATGTATCTGCTAAGAGATTTGTAGGGATTATGCACAGAATATTTTATGTGTACTTGTGTTGGTGCCTAGGTCATTTTATAAGAATACCAAGAGTAACTGGAATGATGACAGTGCTGCAAACAGAATGAACACTTAATTTATAAATGCTTATGTATTGGTGGAGTGATAGGATAAGTAGATAGTGGTAGATAAGTTAAGGGCCGGACTGGTAACCAATAACCCGCCCTGGCAAAGTGCTCGGCCACCCCCCTGCCCCCGGGGGTTGTGGGTGCCGCCGAGCTCATTGCCAGGACCGGTTTTCGCCGATTTTGTTTCAGGGCCGATTTTGTAGCTATGCTGCAAAAACGGCCCCCAGGGGTGCCCAAAACCAGCCCCCACCCGTGCAGCGCACGGGGGGATTTCCCGGTGCCCGTTACGGCCAGTCCGGCCCTGGATAAGTGTTAAAGAAGTGCATGGGGCAGACTGGATGATTCCTACACTGCATGAGTACTAACTGGGTATTTAGAAGAGTGTATCAATAGTATATAGCTAGTTTGAGGTCTGCTTGTATAGTGCACAAAATATTATAGCTGTACTTGTGTTAGTAGCTAGGCCATTCCATAAGTTCATGACTAGTAACTCGAAAAATTACAGTATTACAAACAGAGTGTATAGTGAATTTATAAGTGCTTATGAATTGGTGGTGTAATAGGATAAGTAGATAGTGCTGGATGGGTGATTGGAGAAATTGTTGGGACAGATAGGAGGATTCCTACACTGCATAGGTACTAACCTGGGTATTTAGAAGTGCATATCAATAGTTTGTAGCTGGTTAGAGGTGTGCATGCATAGTGTACAAAATATTGTACCTGCACTTGTGTTAGTGACTACGCCATTTCTTAATAACTGGAGTAATTTCAGTGTTGCAAAGAAAGTGCATGCTGAATTTATAAGTGCTTAGGTATTGGTGGGGTGATAGGATACCTAGATAGTGCTGGATGGGTGAACAGAGAAGTGGAATGGTACAGACAGAAGGATTCATAGACCGCGAAGGTACTAACTGGGTATTTAGAAGAGCATATCAATAGCATGTAGCTGGTTAGAGGTCTGCATGCGTAGTGCACAGAATATTGGAGCTGTACTAGTATTGGTGTGTCTATGGTTTCGAGAATGGTAGTCTGTATTTTAGAGTGTGAGGAGGTGCATCAGATTATCATGTGATGTCATTTGAGATCTCATCAGTGATGTCATCAGTGATGTCACTGACAATGTCATGAGTGATGTAATATGTGACTTCATCAGCAGTGCACTGTGGGGCGCGAGTTATAGTTCAAATTCCTATTGCTTTGCACGAGTGAAATGTCCAACTAACTATGACATCCATGAAACCTTTGTTTTTTTCATTGATTTTCTGAGGTGTTTGAAATGCTAATTTCTAACTATAATGTCCCTGAAACTTGTGTTTTTTTCAGTGAATTTATATATATGTATTTAATCACCTCTCACGCTTACAAGGAAGGAATCAGCACTCAGGTTGCAGTTTGCAAGAATTTAATCTGCAAAGGACATGATCCAAACAATTCGGCATTACATTAAAGTGAGAGGCTTTTGGCCATAATAATCTGGGCACGTTGCATATTTTAATGGTTCTTACATGAAAGAAAAGAAAAAAAGGGGTGTTAATATACACACACTATCCCTAAATAAAGTTCTAGCAATTATAATTCCATTCCATTCACAGCTCATTTGAGTGATGTATCTGACCATGTCATGAATGATTTAATGTCTGCGGTCATTAGCAGTACATTGCGGGGGCGTAAGTTATAGTTAGCTCAGGTAACTATAACTGCTTAGTTTCACTGGTTGTGTATGAGTGAAATCTGAGTCTAACTATATCGTCCCTGTAATCTTTGTTTTTTTCATCAAATTGCTAGTTTTTTTTAAATGTTAAGTAAGATGCATATTACAATGGATCGTGGGGGGTTGGAAGCAGGGCCTGGCATTGTGCGGCCCCCACCCAAGCTTGCTGCTCCTGCCTTCCTTCCTCCTAACCATCCATTGTTCAAGTCCATGTCCCTGCTCCCGTATTACAGCCCTGTGTGGCCGTTGTTCTGCCACTGGCCTTCCCACCTTCTCTGAACAGTTATCTTGCCGCTCCATTCACCTCCTGGCTATGATCTGAATGACTGTCTGAATCCATGGACTAGCCTCCTCCCTCCGTCCATGCATGGTCCGATTGTTCTGCCACTGCCCTCCATTTAGCATGATGTACCAATCCACTCCTCCTGCCCTCCATTTCCCAATACTATGTCACATTATTGACCTCCTGCTTAGCCTCTGTGCTTAGCTTGCTGACCCTATTCTCCTTCCCCCTGCCCTCCGATGTCTGTGTGCTTGTCCCTGCTCCATCCTTTTTGCCCACCATGTTCCATGGACCTGCCACTCCTATCTACTCTGAGTGTTCTGGTGAGCTGGCACTCCCCTCCCACCTGCCTAGCATTGTCAGATGACTATAACCAGTCCCTGCCACCTCCACCCTGCCTGTCCACATTCCATGCCCCTATCCCCTTCCTCCTGTCCTCCATGGTCCATTTTACTACCACACCCTTCTGCCCTCCCTGGTCTGTTGTGCTGCAACTGCTCCTCTTGCCGGCCCCGCGTGGTCTGTTGTGAGGCCTCTCCCCCTGAACTCTCTTGTCTGTGCCCAGGTCCTGACCCTCCCTTCTATCCTCCATTGTCCTTTGTGCATGCCCCTGCACCCTCCTTCTTGCCCATCATAGCCATTGTGCTGCCATTAACCCTCCCACTTGAGTGGAGAATTAGGAAAATTCAGGCAACAGCAGAGAGCCAAGCTTGGAACCTGGGATGATGGTCCCACCAGGAGTAAGCAGTCTCACTATTTGGCCCCGCTCAGCAACAAGGTAAGTGGATAAAAAGGCTTTCGGGCGTGTTTGTTGTAAGAAGGCTGCAATGTTAAAGCACCCCAGAATGGCCACCTGTGGTTGAACCCACACCACGTTGGACATGTTGCTTCCGTGTTAATGGGGGACCGCTAAGGATTGTTGTCTCATACAGAAGCTAAAGAGCTAACCTTGTCAAAATGGATGCTCATATGGAACTTCCTATTCCTAGATCGTGGTCATTTCCGTTGCTACTATTAGTAGTGGACGCTTTTGAACAACATTTTCAGTACGTGCCCTTTCTTTATTACTCATGGGATATAGTTCTGTGTTTACTTCTCCTCCGGGAGAAGTATGATGTCACACCTTGCTAGCGACATGTGCCATGCATATCATGCCCATATTGCTATTCGTATCCAGAGAGACTAACTAAAAGCCCGTTCATAGTGTAGAGGGTTGCTCATTAGTTGCACCGTCTCATATGTGTCTAATTCTTCATAGGAGGACTGAAGGGTCTCGATCACGCTGGGGGACTCTTGGTTTGTAGATCAGACACTGTCGTCTCACCTAGCCTGCTCCATCCAGCCTGAATAGTCACTGTGAAGAATTATGCACCTCAGTTTAAGGTGGAAAACTTTACCGGCTCCCAAATAGGGGATACCACCACACATAATTAGGCCATCCTCGAGTAGCAGGAAGACCACCCGCCCCAATACGGGTCCTCACTGATCACTAAGGTCCAAATGAAGTGACGCCCAATGGTTGGGCATAGACAGCACGAAACATGTTGACCACTTGTTACTAACGCTATCCTAGCACCTACGGACCATAAGATAGTACAACTGTGTCCTGGGGTCCATATCTGACTAAATAGTTAGCATATGGGCTCCTGTGCCTCTTGTAAGTCACTTTGTATACACTAGAACTCACCACTCATACTGCCCACCTGCACTCATCAATTACGGTGTCCTCAGATCAAAAGAACTCCGCTAAAGCAGCCTCCAGGCCCGTCAGGCATTGCAGCGTTGGCCTGACAAAGAGAGCCCAATGATGAAGCATGACACCCCAACAGGTGTGTGAGGGCATTACGATCTGAATTACTGATTTCTCAGCTACACATACTCCGGCTAAATAGCAAAAATACATGCATCTGTCTGGCAAAGGAACTACTTCTCATATCTGATGATGTTAGTCCCTGGAGAAGCACAGGATTAGGACCTCTCTAAAGATACGCTCTTCCTTCCCCCCCATTTTTAAGATTTAAGGCATTCTGCAAATCGTCATTATTTAATGATTGTTATAAGGTGGGAGGGACACGTTCCTTCACATAAACAATCATTAATGGCTTTATGCTCTTTCTATGTGTGGTGCAAAATGCAGCACATATAGAAAAAGCAAAAACGAGGACAAATAAGAGCCTTTCTCCTCGACCGCTATTCTAATGCCTGCTTTTGCATGGCATTAGTTTTTGGCACTGCTACAGATTTACATCTCCTAGTAAATCTGGGGCAGCATCAGAAAGCAATGGGTGTTGCAGTGGATTGCCCACAGCACCATCCATTGCACGCCCCTTTCACACAGATCCCTGCATGAAGGGTATGCACTTTATAAATATGGTGCAGGGCATACTGCCACTGGAGCATCAAAAGATGTGACTCTTCCGTGGTGCTAGGGTCTTGTACATATGCCCTGGAGTTTCCAACTCTACCAACCCTGAAGATACAGCCAGGAAAGGGTAAATTATGTGCTATAGGGATGTGAAGTAGTACTATCTGAGTTTCTTGTGTGGAAGTCATTTTCCAGATGTTCAGCCCTCAGTAGGCTGTCAAAGTAACCAGTCTGGATTTTTTCTTGAAAGCATTATTAAAAAATTGGGTGTATATTTCAGAGGAAAACAAGAACATAACTTGCGTAAACACTATTATATCCTTTCCTTTGTATACCTGACTAACAATGCAATATCCACTTTTTCATAAACATAAACATAACCAGACGGTTTATTCCTTCACAACATACATTCAAAAATACATGTTATACCAAACCTAGGAGAGCTCTGAGGCATTTATTGCTTTCAAAGGAAAGAGGAGGGTTGGTGCATCCAAATCTTAAACTTTAATGTTGGGCCACAATTTTGCAACATGGCAGCATCTTATTGACAGAACCTCCATCAAACGATTCCCCACAAACCATATCCTCTATTGATGAACTGTTAATAGGACAAGAAGCATGGGTATGGGTAACTGAGTTACTATAAAAAAAAGTATGGTTTAAGTGCCTCCTGGGAGCCTTTAAGGTATGGTCATTTGTATACCCAAATTCAGAACAATTTGACTTTCATCTTAAGGGATGGTTATATACAAAATTGGGTAGAGGCCGGTATGGACAAACTGGGTGGTTTTTTTCTCTCCATGGACTGGTTATGTTTGATGAGCTTAAGGCGGAGTTCGCCATTGACAACAAGGAATTTTTTAAGTATCTACGAATAAGGGACTTTTTACAGTGCAAAGGGGGCGGGCCTAATGCTTTTGACAAGAAAGAGTTGGTGGAAATTTTACGGGCACAGCCCCATACACGTATAGGGACATGATATCAACTATTAAATAATGAAATGCAGGATGATCTTGATAAAATCTCCCAAAAATAGCAAGAGAAGATGGCAATATCAGAAGCTGATGTCTCAAAAGCTCTTAGTATCTCCCACAATGTTTTAATGTCTGCTAACCTGCAGGTGCAGTTTCATAAGAATTTCGAAATGGGGTACGGGCCGTGGGACAAGCTGTCTGCATTTTCCAACATCTTGTGTTGATATAGTCCATATGTTCACCACTTGCACTTTATTAAGTCCTCTCAAAAATGAAGTTCAAGACATTTTTTTTTTTAATTAGTAAATTAAATGTAGAAGTTTTACTGACCCCAAAATTGATTCTATTTGGATTATCAGAGAAGGGATGAGCACAGGATACAGAACCGTTCCTTGCTAGCGCAATGGGGATTTTAAGACTGGCAATTGCCTTGGCATGGCTCAATCCACAACTTCCATGAATTCGACCGTGGCTGGCTCGCCTACTTGAAGTTTTTAACTTTGAGAAAGCAATTTATGCTAGAAAAGGTCATACAACAAGGAAAAAAGGGTTGCCAATCTGAGCCCCTTTAGCGAGGAGGAAACCTAAGCTAATATCTTTTATCAATTGTATTGTCTGTCAAGGTCTATAACAACTTTTCTTGTCTTAGTACCTGCACTTAAATGACAGGTTTCCAGTATCTATGAATTATGTAACATATGTGGTATATTTACTCTCAACTCAACAGTTATGAATTGTAGTAGCTCTGGCGTGTGGGGTGGTGAGGGAGGGGTAAAAGAGGATCTTTTTGTACTGGTTGAATATGTGCAATAAAGTAACAATACAAATAAATACATGTTACCTCAGAAGAGTAAGATAAGGCAATAATTAAGTTCCATGCTTATTACTACAAAAGGAAACCCTTGCTGAAAGACTTACCATCAATGTCCCAGACATAGTATTAGTGATAGGCCCTGTCATGTTAATGCTTCCCCTTGATGCTAAAAATCTCTACCACTTGCATGTTACCTGCACAAGTAAAATGATTGAGCAATATTTTTTCTAACTTTTAATGCAGATCTTTATTGAAACATCTATTAGTTTGAGTGTCCAAATATTGTAAGTTCCAGAAGACTTGAAAGCAGTTAAGTGAAATAAAGGATCCACCCACGATGGGCTTGTCTTAGCATGAAGCAGAGAAGCAAAGCATTGGGTCAGAGCTTGTGTGTACTTTTAAATAGGGCAGAACCCAGGATGGCTTACCAATTCATCCAGGATTCCAATATCTTTTCATATTCTTGAATGATTTTGGCATCCAGTCCTGTGGAACAGAACACCCAAACTGTCAGGGTAGGGATGTGTTACCAAACCTCTTCTCTGACTCTCTGGATGTAGTCTCAGGGTTTATGTGAGAAGAATGTGGGAGTAGGATCAAGACATAAAAAGGATGATAAGGACTATGGCAGATGCAGGAGGTGAGAGATCTGTTTTTGGGGCAATGACATTTGCAGATAATATAGTGTCTCTTGAGGGGTAATAGGCAGTTGGGACAAACAGGTAAGGCAAGATTTTTCTACAAAAAATATCAGAGAAAGGACTGGATAATCATTAATTGAAAAACCTTCTGGTTTAAGGACAGTGGCCTTCATCCGACCTAATGGGTGGCATGCTTTTTCATCAAACCCCTCCTGACATCTCTCCTAAGGAGTAGCTGTAAGGTAATACCACTCAATATATTGGAAGCTCATGGGAAATAGTTCTAGGGACAGGAGGTCGACATGTTTCTGTCCAGTTTATCAATATGTGTGTGTTTTCACAATCACAGCATGGTGATCTATTTAGGACAGATTCCAGTATCAATTTTAAAAGGTGTGGGCCACAAGGGACATGCTGTTCATAGTAATTACAATTGGCCATTATCAGTTGAATAGTTGGTTTCACTATTTTCCCCAAGCCACTTTCTAGCATATACAATAACCACCTGAAAGTGTTGCATTGAATCTCTGCAGTCATTTGAGTGTTGCTCTGTGTCTTGTGTGCTTCAGTTTTAGCATAGTCATCTTCCTCATTTTTACCAAATGCAGTGGCATCTATATCTGTGGCATCAGAGCTTTTGTTTTCACCACAGCTGGCTTTTAGATGCTTTGGGGAAATGTATGTCTACTCATTGTACAATTCTGTGATATCTGATTTGCCCTCTTTACTATGCCCATTGTTTGGTCTAGTCACACAAGCCTTTTTTCAATTAAAACAGTTTGATTTCATTCCATTTAAGATTTTCAGTTTTGCTGGGAAGATAGGTATTCGAATGAGAGAGTTGAGTTGTGCCTGAATTTCTGCAGTGCAATTGGGAAACATGAATGATTTTTCGTTTTTTCCTTCTAGTGAGTCCATGTGTTCTGCTCCCCGCAGATGATGGCCATGGTCCCTGTACTTTAGCATCTAGCTACCAGCAGGTTAGGAGCTGCCAGGATACAGGCCACTGTGTGGCATATTGTGATCAAGAAGGGAAGGCCCATGTCTCACTTGCCTACTCAACTGCCCCCGATATATGATGCTGTGCTGTTTCTTGATTCCTTCTGGAAATCCGCTAACAATGTTATTCCAGGAAGATCCTTCTTAGAGACCTAGAGAATCTGGGTCATCGTGTTAGTTTTCATTTCCGGTGCTCCTCAAAAGTCACTGCTGGGGTGCCCTATATTGTCTTATTTTTTTTTTCAAGCTTCAGGGAGACGTTCCTTGTCAGCATTGTTTCAGGTAGTCATGACTTCCAGTGGACCACTATGAGTAGAAGGCTATGTCATGAGGTACAGTAATGTTTACTACAGAGATTTGGCCTTGATTGTTTTGTTATGGTCATCTATGCTACTGTAGACAATTTCAGTCACCACTTGTAGTCTGAAGTTTATTTTCTTGTCTTAGATGGGGTAATGCTGCAGTATTTGTCTTGTATGAGAGTGACCTCCCAATGTATTCTAAAAATTCCTAGGGCAGGCACCGAAGGTTTAAGATCTCTCGGAATGTTAATCTCTTATATGGTCCAGTGCTGTAGTTTGGTCAGTTTACTTCTTGCACCACAGTTCCAGCCAAACAATGGGGCATATTAGCAAGAACGGCATTAGAATTATCTCTGCTTTCGGGGAAGGAAACTGCTGCTAAAGCGGCAATAATGGGCTTGATAATAAGCCCTTGCGAATTCCCATAGATTCCCAGGTTCACACCAGAACATAGGCTTCCATGGGAATTCACAAGGGCATATTATCAAGCTCATTATCGCCGCTTTAGCAGCAGTTTCCTGCCGCTAAAGCGGCGATAATTTTAACACTGTTTCTTGATAAAATGCCCCAATGTTTTTTTCATAACCCTTGTTTCACCATTGAGTAGGTTTTTCGATGCCTTGCCATTACAGGTAGCATGCAATATCAATCTAAAAAATATTGTGGTACAAAACGAAATCAACAAGAAAAATATCAACTATACATAATTATCATGGTAAGTACAAAAATATTGTGGTCACAAATATTGTCTTCTTTATAATGGTAAGTATGGATATTTATTTGTATTTATCATTGTTTTAACTAAAACGGCTGTTTAACATTTTTATTACTTTATTTTATAAAACTTATATAATAAAAAAGATGTATGACAAAAACATATAGGAATTTATTCCCTTTCATAAAAAATATCTATAACTATACAAAACATTTTTAATTTGAAGAAAATTACTGTTCAATTATTATAAACATAAAAACAAGTCTTAGAAACACATATATAATTGTAACTCATATCAAAAATTCAATCTACCAACATTGGGTAATCTGCATACATTCAAAACAGGCTTCGAATTCAGCCTTAACTCAAGTCCAACAAAAACTTGGGAAGATGTGTGTACTGTGGGGTGGGATTTATTATTTTACTTACGACCTAACAAACATTGGATAATGGGCATATATTGGAGGTTCAACTTTATCACACTCAAAGCAATGAAATTATTTGATGAATGTAAATAATATAAAAATCTAAAGTATTTTAAAAAGGAAATACTAATAAAGTATTCTTACAAAATAACATATCAAAATTGCACAAATGTCTTTTTTAATACATTTTATTCTCTTCCATGCTTATGACAAGCTCAGCTCGTGATGAGGCATAGTGGAGCTGTGCTTCATCATAACTGCTGGGCCCTCCTACGTGCGGCTAATTCTCCCCCTGTGAGGATGTTCTAAAGGAGTGGGAGGAGTCATGACTATTCCATTTCATCATGAGCACAGCTCCACTGCTGGGCTCGTCACGAGTACCATGGTGCAGCGCGCGGCTCCTCCCCCACTGCACTGCGGGGGAATTTGCGCTGCATGGAAGGGGTTAAATAATTGAAATCTTATTACTCAAGCCCCTGACACATAAGCCACAAAGAAATTTAATAATATCAGTTATTATGATTAAAAGTATCTACATTTACATTTATTTATCATTTATAATTTTTAATATAAACACAGAAACACTCATTCATCTACTACACCATGCATAGCAAACAAATCCTCCAAACTTTGGGTATATATGTTTGCTATGTGTGGTTTATTAGGGGATGAGTGGTTTTGTGTTTTTTTTAAAAAAATGATAACTTACAAATAAATACAAATGCAGATATTTGTAATCTCTTTATATTAATATATAAGTATATAAACATATATATGTAAATACATGTATGTATATATTACCTACTGGCTGTCGCCAGTAGGCCGTTATACTTATAGAACCAAGTTTCCATGGGAATAGCATTTTTGTTTTGCTTATAACTTTGGCGTTGTTTGATGAATCTTCATAAAATTTTCCAAATGAATTCCTATCTTGAGATTTTAGGGGTGATTCGTCTGGGGGAGCTTAAAAAAAAGGGGGTCGCAAAACGTGTTTTCTCGATGTTCATTTCCATTGGAAACTTTAGACAAGGCTACAGGTCAAGTCAAGTCAAGTCAAGAGATTTATAAAGCACGCTACATACCCATAGTGTCTCAAGGCGCTTGAGGAAGGGTGTGGAATTACTTGTCGAATATCCAAGTTTTAAGTTGCTTTCTGAATGCTAGGTGGTTCTGAGTAAGGCGAAGGTGAGTGGGAAGTGAGTTCCAGGTTTTAGCTGCCAGGTAGGAGAAGGATCTACCTCCCATGGTGGTTTTGTTGATGCGAGGTACAGTGGCAAGGGCTTGATTGGAGGATCGTAGCTGACGGGAGGGGGTGTAGAAGGACAGTCATGTGTTGAGGCATTCGGGTCCAAGTTCGTGAAGTGCTTTGTGTGCGTGGGTTAGGAGACGGAAAGTAATCCTCCTATTTACGGGGAGCCAGTGGAGGTTTTTCAGGTGACCAGAGATGTGTTCTTTACGCGGGATGTCTAGTATGAGCCTGGCTGAAGCGTTCTGGATGCGTTGGAGTTTTTTCTGGAGTTTTGTGGTGATACCGGCATATAGGGTGTTTCCGTAGTCCAGGCGGCTCGTGACCAGTGCGTGGGTGACCATTTTTCTAGTTTCGGTGGGGATCCAGCGAAATGTTTTTTTGAGCATGCGAAGAATGTTGAAGCAAGATGATGAAACGGCGTTGACTTGTCTGGTCATCGAGAGTGAGGAGTCCAGGATGACGCCCAGGTTCCGTGCATGGTCCGTCGGGATGGGTGCTTTTCCAAGGGCCTCTGGCCACCAAGAGTCATCCCAGGTGGAGGGGGAGGTGCCTAAGATGAGGACTTCTGTTTTGTCTGAGTTCAGTTTCAGACGGCTGTGCTTCATTCACTCGGCTACTTCTTTCATTCCTTCGTGTAAGTTGGTTTTGGCGGTGTTAGGGTCTTTGGTGAGTGAGAGGATCAGTTGAGTGTCATCAGCGTATGAGATGATATTGAGATTGTGTTGGCGAGCGATAGCCGCAAGGGGGCTCGTGTATACGTTGAAGAGGGTGGGGCTAAGTGACGATCCTTGTGGCACGCCGCAGATGACTTCAGAGGCCTCTGACTTGAATGGTGGGAGGCGGACTCTCTGGGTTCTTCCGGTGAGGAACGAGGTGATCCATTCCAGTGCTTTTCCTTGGATTCCGACGTTTCTGAGGCGCTGTAGAAGGGTGCTATGACAGACTGTGTCGAAGGCTGCGGAGAGGTCGAGGAGAATGAGGGCGACTGTGTCTCCATTGTCCAGTAGAGTTCGAATGTCGTCTGTTGCTGTGATGAGTGCGGTCTCAGTGCTGTGTTTGGCTCGGAAGCCGGACTGTGAGGGGTCGAGGGATTTGTTGGTTTCGAGGAAGGTGGCGAGCTGGTTGTTGACAGCTTTCTCGATGACTTTGGCCGGGAATGGAAGAAGCGAGATGGGGCGGTAGTTTTTGAGTTCGGTGGGGTCAGCTGTGGGTTTTTTCAGAAGGGCGCTGAGTTCTGCGTGTTTCCAGCTTTCCGGGAAGGTGGCGGAGTTGAGGGAGCAGTTGATGACATCTCGGAGGTGTGGTGCTATGATGGAGTCTGCTTTGTTGAAGATGTGGTGCGGGCAGGGGTCCGTTGGGGATCCTGAGTGGATGGAGTTCATCAGGCAGATGGTGTCCTCAGTGGAGATTGGGTTCCAGTCGTTAAGGATGTTCAAGGGGGGTGAAGGTCCTGCAGAAGGTTGGGTGGGTTGGTGTCCGGGTCGGTTGTCGAAGCTGTTGTGGATGTCTGCGATTTTGTTGTGGAAGAAGGAAGCTAGGGAGTCGCAGAGGGCTTGGGAGGGGGTGATGTCGTTGGAGTTGGCTGATGGGTTGGTAAATTCTTTGACGATGTTGAATAATTCCTTGCTGTTGTGGGCGTTGTTATCTAGTCAGTCTTTGAATGCAGCTTTCTTGGCAGATCGGATAAGTTGGTGGTGTATGCGGGTGGCGTTTTTGAAGGCGTCCCTGGTGTTGGTGTTTGGGTCTTCTTTCCAAGCCTTCTCGAGGGAGCGACAAAGTTTCCAGGCCTTCTCGAGGGAGCGACAAAGTTTCAGGTCAAACGGGTGAACAGAATTACCACACACTTCTTGGTCTATAAAGCACGCTTTTGTTTATTTGGTGTAAATTTTACATATGTCAATATTTGGGAAGTCTGCCATCTGATTGCTGAGGCGTTACGAGCACCAGCTGGCTGCTTATTTGCTGCGAGCGGTGCGAGCGGTTGCAACTAGGAAGTGTTGGCCACCATTTTGTGATTCCGTTGAAGCGAGTAAGGGGAAAAAGGGAAAAAAGAGTAGGAAAGAGGAGGGGAGTAGCTCTGGGAACTCTGTAGGGTAGTTAGGGTGTGCTATAGAGGGAGTGTGAAGCGGAGTAAGTACCCTTACCGGTGTGAAAGTAGTGTTTTGCACAGAGTGAGATGGTGGTGAGGTGCTGGTAAGCTCGGGGATGAAAGGGTGCACCTAAACCGTGAGCTGAGTGCCGTAAACTGATGTGCTGTGGGCGCTGTAGCATACTGGCCAAAGAAAAGTATTTAGCCTTACCGGTGTGGAAGTGCTGTTTTGCCTTGAGTGAGATGGTACTGAGGTGAGGTACCGGTAAACTCGGGGATCAAACCATGTGCCTAAACTGTGAGCTGAGTGCTGTAAACTGATGTGCTCTGGGCGCTGTAGCATACTGGCCACTGTAGCATAGCTGTGCAGGTGGTGTTAGTTTGCGTTTAGACTATGGCGGGAGTGGGAAGCAAACTACTCACTGGTACCGCTCTGAAGACTGGGGATGAAACTGTTAGTCTAAGTTGTGTGCTTATTGATGTAAAGGGATTTACTGTGGGCACTGTAGGATACTGGCTGCAGTACCATACCTGTGTTAGTAGTTTTAGTATGTGTTTATACTATACAGGGAGTGGGAAGCGAACTACTCACCCCTACCGGTCTGAAGACTCGAATGCAGAGTATTAGCAAGCAGGAATAAAGAAATAATTGTGAAGAATAAATGCAGAATGTCGCAATGCCACAGAAGACAAATGGTGAAATCAGGTGTGTGTAAGAAAGTGGCTGTGTATAATAAAGCGATGGAATTTGAAAGTTATATAGAAAGTGTCTTTATTTAAGTGCCATAAATGGACCCTACTGGTGCAATGGCTAAGCCAATCAGCTGAGGCAAACTCTAAGCTGTTCTGCTGGTTTCAAACGTAAGCTCCTGTATAAGTGAACTCCTTATTACATGTTACAGTTCCATGTGACATCAACAATACCTATTAGACTATAAATTCTATAAGTAAAATAAAGGTAGGATATGATTACCACATGTATCCTTCGAGAAAACAGAGGAAAAAAAGATTTAGCAAAAATGTAATCATCACACTTTTTTGGTACCAAGGAACTGCCTTTTTGTAACACAAAATTATCAACAGTAGAACAGTTAGGAATCTGTGCATGTCAGAATTAGTAATAGTTCTACCCACATTGGAACTGTGAGGAGGCATACAAACATTGCGTTTCTGAGAAGCACATTAGGTACCCTTCTGGTCAAACCATAGATTATTGTCTTCAGCTCTTTTAAAAAGAATTCATGTGCAGAAAGCTAAGGCATCGAGCTGAGGCAAACTCCAACCAATGATGCTGTATTCAAACCAAAGCTCCTGCGTCAGTGAATACCATATTACATGTTACAGTTCCATGTGACATGAACAATAGCTATTAGACATGAATGACTAAATTGTATAATGAAAATAAAGGTAGGATACGATTACCACACTGTGCCAACCAGTTCCTAAACAATGTTGCATTTTTTGATCTTGATCGCCAGCTTATGTGCACAGGCTGAGGAAGAGTAAATTTGTATGAAAGGGCTTTGTGGATAACAGGCAGGCATAGAGACGTATGCACAAAGAATAGAAATGGTCCCAAAATGGATGTTGGGTTTAGGCTAATTTAGCAAGTAAATAGCATATTTGCATAGGCCTTAAATCTCCGATCCCTGGTTTGAGTGGAGACATAAGGGGCAATAATGAAAACCGAGTTCAAATGCGTGAGCATAATTGGAAAGTTATTATATGAAAATATTTCAATTTAAGTGTATTAAAATGTAAAGGAAAAAGTCAAATAAGTTGAGAAAAATCAATCCAAGAATAACGTGAATTTCTTACAAGTCTTGGAGATGGCAGTCTGGAAGTTCTTCAGGGGCTTGAGATGCGTAATGTTCCAAGAGGTCATTGTTGCCATCGTGTGAGAAAAGCGAAGCAATACAATTCATATCCTCGAAGGGACAGTAATGTTCCTCAAATGTTGGAGCGGCAATTTGAATTGGCAGACAATTTGCATTGTTGTCAAAGGTCGCACGTTGCAGATCTTTTGTGGCTGCGCAGGAATCCCATTCTGCTACGATACCTTTTTGCGTTGCTCCACCATTGCTCCACTGCCTGACTAATCAAGTTCATGGTTTTCAAGATACTCCATTACCTGCTGGATATTGGGAGCGATTGTTGGAATGTTGGCAAGGTATACATCCATTCCATTCGCCAGTCTAATAGCAAGTTTTGCAATTAAAAGATGGTTGTATGCAGATTGCATATGTGTAAATAAATGTGATGTTGTAGCTGGCTCCGATAATAGATAGAGGCAGGCAGCCAAAAAGTTGTTCCATTTTTTGACAGTATTGATGCAGCTTCGCGTAGAGGCGTTTTCTGTCGGACATGGTTGTTAGCACACAAGCAAAAATAGTAGTAGGTTGGCCACAAACAGAACGAGAATTATGGGCACTGTTCCTGGTATTCCATAGATGATTGAATAAATTAATTCTGGTATTATACTAAAAACTGTTTGAAAGAGTGTGAGAAGGCCGTAGTAGATTGTGTTAAAAAAGTGTGCCAAACCTTGAGTGTGAGATGTGTTTAAAATTGTGTAACAATTCACAAAGTGTAATGGGAGGCTCGTATTTAAAAGGGACTGTATTTTACTTGAATTTCGTGTTATCTGCAGTCGATACATTTCTTCTGCAGAAGCGAGGGACACTTCTGTTCTGAACAAAAGCTGTTTCACTTTGGTTAGTTTAATGAAATCTGTTTTGAAGTAGGTTTTGAAGGTCAAGTTGAAGTTTGGGAGTTGTTTTGTGTGGATGAGAATAGACATTACCACAGGAAGTTACTCAGTTTGAAACAGTAAGGACAGACGGTATGCCAGCTCATATTCCATAGGAGTGCATGTTATTGAGAAGCAGATACGTGCTGCTGGAAAGCTGTGTGAATGTTGGGCTGATTGTGGAAATTGGCGTGGTTTTAAGAAAGCACGCAAGATTGGAGGCTGTAAGCTTAGAAGCATCCTGCAGTTGGACATTCTTGGATAGTAATGAATGAGTGCCATTGTGGTCGCACTTTTCACCTGTGAGAAAAAGTTCTGTATCCTCTTTAGGACAGCAATATGTAAATGGGAGAAACCACTGCTCGTGAATAAATGTGCTACCTTATATAATCAGATGCAACATGACAAACAACATGTGCACCTAGCAGACACAACAACACTACGTACTGTGGGAACCATGGCTAGCCATGTATACAAACCAAACATGGCATGGCACCTCTGTCACACAATGCAGAATGCGGGGAGAGATGGTGCAAAGTATGTGCAAAGGTGGGAAGTGATTCCCAATTATAAAAGTATACAATGCAAAGTTTAGAGGGGATGTGCTGGACAGACTTGAGTATGCAGAGCACAGACATGTACATGTGAACATACACTGATGGTCTATTGAGTGAAGAAGACAGTGGATGCAACCATGATAGTACAGTCAGTAGGGAAGATTATTAAAACATAGCGCATACATGCCCCCTCCCCCCCAAAATCTTTAGCATAGTGGGCTGGCTCGGTGTATGCAAAGTTTGCGTAAGGGTATGAATAAAAGGCACACTTCTGTGGGTGTGGTTTTGCTCAGGAATTCGCAAACGTGTCTGCCAGGTCAGCTTAGCTTACACCGCCATGAGGTTGATCCCGTGAGTGAAGGTGGCTGCGTGAATGATGCTCTCAGCCTGCTAGTATCCAGAAACTGACATAGCTGCAGTGACGCACGTGTGCCCCACAGTTCACCTTTTGCTACTGCATAATGTGAAAGAGGGCCCACCACGTGCTGGCGGAAGCACCTGGGCCGAGGACTGCGAGGTCAGAGGGTTCCTGAGATCAATGCTGGCTACCGCGACACAGGCACACAGTGCCCATGCCTTAGGCCCAGCACCGTGGAGTGCTCAGAATACTACCAACACAGTACTAGTACAACAGGTACCAACAGTGGAATGGTGTCTTGATCGCATATTGGACGATGTTGAAACTGCATCTAAGAGTGGAGATGAAGGTACTACTTCGACCAGGTGCAACCAGCTCTAGGTCCCAACAGTGGAACTGTGTCCTGATGCCACAATGGACGATGTTATAACTGCATCTGAGAGTGGAGATAGAGGTACTCCTTCCAACCAGGTGCAACCAACTCTAGGTTCCAACAGTGGAACGGTGTCTTGATCCCACAATGGACGTAGTCCGATATTACCTGTTGCTTGGTTTTCATAGAACTCCCTCCGTTGAGGTGCATCACACTCTGTGCTTCCGTAGTTAGCTGCTGCACATGAATATTGGGCTTGACTGATGGCAGTCGCTGGACTACACCGCAGTACAGCTGGTCTGAACAGTGAAACGGGGTCTTGATTCTATAATTGAGGATGTCAGAAGTTAAAGTTTGTGATAATGTCTGTGTACCCCCTCCGATCTGGTGCAAACAACTCCATGCTTTCGAATTCAACGGTACGTGGCTGTGAGGCATTAATCAATAGTGGCACTGGCCTACACTGCGGCCAGAAGGGCTCGCAATTTAGATCGAGTAGTGATTGTTTAATTACAGAATCCAGTAGTCAAGTAACTAGAACGTCCATTGAAATATACACAATTTCCTTTTAGTATACTTGCTTGAAGAATTTTTTTTAGATGACTTATAGGTTTACTACAATGAGCAAATTCATCTTGCAAGTCCAAAGAGACACTGAATAGTTTACACGGTGGACAGCAGAAATCACTATTTAAATTGTTTCGATTTATTTATTGCTGAGTTTTCGGTACTTTATGTTGTTTAATTTTGTGGAAGTGAGAAAAAGTATTCATGGTTGTATGTGTGAGTAATGCCTTCAATTAACACTGCAGACAGCAGTGTTCACAATTCAGATTGAGTCGCTATTGTAGATGACGCAGTCCTGTAGAAAAAGACATTGCTCCAGTGATCTCTGTCTGCACCATGCATACGTATCATTACAGGCTCCGCACACACTTTTTGTTGCTTTGCTTGTGACAAACTGGGGAACTCAAGTCCACATTACGTAGCTGTGGGCCCTTGCTGACCACTCTCTCTGGCCTACACTGCAGGCAAAAGTGTTCACAATTCAGATCGAGTGGTGATTGTTTAATTACAGAATCCAGTAGTCAAGTAACTACAAAGTCTATTGAAATATACACATTATCCTTTTAGTGTACTTGCTTGAAGACATTTTTTTGTAGATGACATATAGGTTTACTACAATGACCAGATGTATCTTGCAAGTGGAAAGGAACACTGAATAGTCTACACTGTTGACATCAGAAATCGGAATTCAATTTGTTTTGATTTATTTATTGCAGAGTTTTTTGTAATTTATGTTGTATTTTGTGAAGAGGAAGTGAGAAAAAGTATTCATGGATGTCTGTGTGAGTTCTGCCTTCAATTTACACTGCAGACAGCAGTGTTCACAATTCAGATCAAGTCGGTATTGTAGATGAGGTTGTCCTGTAGGAAAATACATTGCTGCTGTGCGCCCTGTCCGCACCAGGCTTACTCATCATCGCAGGCTCCGCACACTCTTTTTGTTGCTTCTCGTATGAGAAACTGTAGCTCAAGTCCACCTTAAGTAGCTAACTGTTCTCTCTGGCCTACATTGCAGACATCAGTGTTCACAATTCAGATCGAGTCGCTATTGTAGATGACGCAGTATTGTAGGAAAAGACATTGCTCCAGTGCACTCTGTCCGCACCACTCATACACATCATGGCTAGGTCTGCACATGCTTTTTTGTTGCTACGTGTACTGCAATCTGTGAAGCTCAAGTCAATGCTATGTGGCTGTGGGCCTTTGCTGATCGCTCTGTCTGACTTACACTGCAGACAGCAGTGTTCACAATGCAGATCGAGTCGCTATTGCAGATAATGCAGTGTTGATTGCAACAGATACTGCTCCTAGTATGGCCCGGCGGCAGCACACATCATCGCTGGCTGTGCACATGCTGAATGCTTTTAATGAGGCTGTGTGAGTACACTAGAACTGATGGAGTATTAATGATAGAATCTTTTTGTGTATTATTTCAGATCTATTTATTTTGTCTCAGTATACCACAAGTTGTGGTTCTTTTATGATAGATTTTTTTCTGTATTCTTTCACATCTACTGTCCCTACTTTACTGCAGCACAAATTATTGATTCTTTTGATATTGAATCTCAGTTTGTAATCCAATGATTACTGTTGTAGTTGATGCTAGCAGCAACCATTCCTTCAGGGCTGCTTTAAACTCACCCCACACGCATCCAGCACAGACATTACTGGATATGTGACGCTGGTAATAAAAAGGGGTCGAGCGCACACGCCCGTACCCACTCCCACTTTCTATCTGTGTCCGCGTGTTCATTATCTATGCATGATACTGCCTCCGGGCATTACATTGTGCTGTGGACAGCGTATGCAACCATGTTACCTCTGCTAGTGGAGAAATTTCAGTTCTGTAACTTTTAGGTGTATGGCTATCACAGGTGGAAGGCTACTTTACAAAGTATGAATATTGTTGAAGATGATGGTCGCATGTTGTGTGTGGTGGAAGATATGTATACATTGCAAAACGTATTGAAAAAAGCTCTACAAGCAGAAGAGGTATGTCTCATCAAATGCAGTACAGAGATTGACTAAAATGGGTGGTGTTTTCTAACTGTTACAATGAGAAATATTATGAACTAATATAATGCTTTTTTCATGGTCACATGGCAATCGTGCATCCAGCGCGCAAGGAGACCGCACTCGACGTGATTTTGAGAAAATATATTTACTGTAATATAAGTTTATTACATTTAGAAATATACAAATGTTTAAAATATTTTTATTTATCGCTTGCTCTCATATACACTTTAAACTTATTTAGATCTAGTTTTGAGACAAAAAAAGTGGGAATGACCCCATACGTATATGACGCAATGCACGGCTTGGTAGTGCGTACCCGTCGCCTACCAAAGTAGCAGCTGGCGCGACCTCCTATGTATATGTTGTTTCATAGGACATGGTGCCACAAACCCATTAGATATGAAATGCGCACCATTTAAATGTGGTGAGTAGGATTTGCGTGCTGATCGAGCTTAGTAGACTACCGTTACAGGACTGTAGTTTTGTCCAAAAAATAAAAATGATGTACATATTTTTGGGGGAAGTTATAAAACATTACATATTTTTTAAAGTTAAAAAGAAGGATAATAGAGTTGCAAAATATTAAAAAACAATTAGAAAAAATATAGGTTTTATGAATATTAAAATATGAAATTAACATTTAAAAAACCTTTGAAATTCATTGAAAAAAACATAGGTTTTACAGACATTATAGTTAGGAATTAGCATTTAAAAACCTTAGAAATTCACTGAAAAAACAATGGTTTCAGGAACGTTATAGTGAGTTGGACATTTGACTCATATTAAACCAGAGAAATTCCGGGCTGGCCGGTGGTGGGTGACTGGCCTGGCAACTCAAATGACATCACTGATGACATCATCCATGTGATAATCTGATGCACATACTGATGCTGTAATATAAACTTTGATACACCCACTCTGGAATACAGACTACTATTTTTGAAATCATGCACACAACAATGCCAGATACTACATACCACCGACTATTTCCTAGGTCTATTCACACAACCAGTGACTTATACATTCAGTTACTCATCAATACAGTACTATAATATGTACTCATACACCTATACATACAGCCACACTCTACCACTCATCCACAGAGTTTCTCACACACCTAGTCAGTCATGGAAAAAATGAATTACATACTCGTTTACTCATGTATACAGTTATGCACACCAACTGAGTTATTTATACACACACCACATCACTTATTTATGCAGATACTAACACATACTTACTGTCTTATACAATCACTGATACAAGCAGACACCCATACAGCCCTTCACAGATGCGCTCTTGAACCCATACACCCAGTGAATCACTCACACATCTATGCACAAAGTCACATCCCCCACCCACCCACAGAGACACTCAGGCCCCCATACAGATACTCAGACAACAAATCAATAACCCCTATAGACAGTCATGTAGCTACTCAGAAACCCATGCAGATACTAACACATACTTACTGTCTTATACAATCCCTGATACAATCAGACACTCAATTATACACCCACTCTTCAAATAACTTACTCTCACATATAATCATTTATATACTCCAACACTCACATATACTGCCTTAAAACATATGTAGTTACTCACATATATACCACTGAGACATTCATTCACTTACCAACACACCCATACACACACTCACACACCCGTACAGCCCTTCACAGATGCACTCTTGAACCCATACACCCAGTGAATCACTCACACATCTATGCACAAAGTCACATCCCCCACCCACCCACACAGACACTCAGGCACCCATACAGATACTCAGACAACAAATCAATAACCCATATAGACAGTCGTGTAGCTACTTAGAATCCATGCAGCTGCTTACACACCACTGCGAGACTAATACGGATTTTCACACAGTTTAGTCACTAACCCATGCATTCAGTAAGACACGTTCAATCACTCACTTATACAGTCAGTCACGCACCTACTAAATAATCCCATCAGGCCCTTGTAAATCCACTCATTCTTCAATACACCTTGGCATAGATATATACATGCAAAATATTTAAACTTTACAGAAATACATATTCATTGAATGATGTCATCAGTGATGTCATTTGAGATGTCATCAGTGATGTCGTCAGTGATGTCACTGATCATGTCATGAGTGATGTAATATGTGACTTCATCTGCAGTACATTGCGGGCGCGCGAGTTATAGTTAGCTCAGCTAACTATAACTGACGAATTTCTCTGGTTTTATACGAGTCAAATGTCCAACTAACTATAACGTCTGTAAAACCTATGTTTTTTGAGGGAATTTCTAAGGTTTTTTAAATGCTAATTCCTAACTATAATGTCTGTGAAACCTATGTTTTTTCAGTGAATAAATATACATATATATATATATTATATATATATAATAAAGTTAATATTATTGCTACATGTTCAATACTTTGAAATATTATATTGCATTTTTATTACTTCACTTTTTAATTTCATTTTTATTTTTTTGCTATGTGTGACCTTTTAGGGGAATATCAGAGAAAAACACCCTATCCTGTGTTCAGCAGAAAAACAAGCCAACAATCCGTTTAGGAGTAAACTTTCTTTATTGCAGAGAGTCCACTATCAGACATGAACATTTCAACCTCCTCAGGGTCTTAATCGTATGTAAATGCATGGTAGTGCACTGCTCGCCTTTTAAGCACAAGGTATATAAACATTGAAGAGGGACTTCAAATGGATTGAAGCTGCTCTATCATAATTGCATTCTAATGGCACATAGATGAAAATATAATGGTAATATTTACAATTATTTGTGCTTTATTCTAGTGAATCACTTCCGCTTGTTTAGCATCAACCAGTTATTGTTACTGATATATCCCATAATTGTTTTTGGACCACAGTGTCCATAACGCATTACAAACACTATGCTGCCTCAAAATGTTTTCTAAAATCAACACCGAACCAGGAAGGCCTCCCATTTTCACACAGTCATAGGAGAGTGTGTATTTAAAAAATATTAATGGTGATGGCTGTTGATGAGCATCTCCCCCACACGCAGCCCCAGGGACCGCCACCTCCCTGGGGTTAATTCACATTAATGCAGGGGGCAATACGCCACTCTACTGCCCGGGGCACCGCCACCTTCCCAGGGCTATATTAATTATTATAGCGTGGGACTGTGCCAGCCCCCCACTCAGCCCCACGGATGCCACCTGCCCAGGGTTAAATTACTGAAATGCATGGGGGCCACGTGGCCCCCCCTCTCCAGGGCTATATTTAAAACTAATGTGTGGGATCCTGCTCCAAAATAAAGCCTCATCTCTGGGGCTCCATTTTTGTTGGATGGGGACAGCGCAGCCCCCTCGTATTTTTGTTGGAGGGGGGCCATGCGGACCCCTTTCTTTATGTTAAAAAAATTAAAAAGGCTGAGCACCGGGAATGAGGTTCCCGATCCATAATTGGTCTGGGCATGTAGGCCACACGGCCCCCTCCCCATCTAAAATAAAAAGACTGGCCCCTGGGGATGATCAGTGATAAGTGATGTCATCAGTGATGTCATTGAACTTGTCATGAGTAACCCTGGATGATGAACTCCACTCAGGTCACGCAGTTTTATGCACTCGACATTACAAGGAGCTCGCGGAGTTCTGAAAAACTCCACTTCGCTGAGTGGAGTTTTTTTCCCCGCTCACACTCACCAATGCCAAGTTTGCGATCGCAAGCTAGGAAAATCCACCTCCCAGCGAGATTCTTCCTCATTCGTGATCATCAACATCAAGTTGGCGAGTGTGTGCATGGAAAATGAACCTCCCAGTAAGATTTCTCAACACGGGGCCCAGGTTTCTCATTGCGAGTGGTTGCGTATGCTCGCAACTGCTCGCGTTGAGAAAGTGCCTGTTCACATCGAGAAAGCTGCCACTCGTATAAAAATCTACTCGAGTGGCAGAAAATGAAATCTTGTGCTGGGCATGGTGCCCTTCGCAATGATTGCACAGTGCGGACAAGCATCCGGCACTGAGCAATCACCCCGTACAGCATTTTTATATCACACTCATAGCGTGGCAGAGTTTTTTCCCACTTTGCGGATTTTCAAGCAGCACAACTCTGCAAATTCCGTCCAGGGTTAGTCATGAGTGATGTAATATGTGAGGTCATTGGCAGTACATAGTGGGGGCCTAAGTTATATTTAGCTCAGCTAACTATAACTACTGAATTTCTCTGGTTTTGTATGAGTGAAATATGACTCTAACTATAATGTCCCTGTAACCTTTGTTTTTTTTCAGTGAATTTATAAGGATTTTTTAATTGTATTTAATAAATAAAACATCCCTGTAACCTTTGGTTTTTTCAGTGAATATATATATATATATATATATATATATATATATATTGATATACATATATATATTTGAAAATTAAACACATTTTCAACATATTGATGATACATTTAGAAATACATTATTATAACTTGCAATTTACCAAGGTATCCATTTAAATTCATTTTACCGAAACATGAAACACCCAATCTTCCATTAAAACCCACAACACAAAGGGGTCGATTTCGATATAGTTCGGAAAGCATTCCTACCGAATCGGTTCCAGAATGCTTGCCGAACGACTCGGATCGGGTGAATCCGACTGAGCAATTTGGATGTTTCCAGATGCTTCCGGATATGAATTGGCTGGACTCCCATTGACTCTAATGTGAGCCTGTGTTCCAAGCTAGCACACAGGCTCCCATTGAAGAAAGGGATGGCTGGAGAAAACCTTGCACCCTGTGGCCAGCATCCCATGGTGTCTGCTACACTGTGCATAGTAGGAAAGGGGAGGGGGTCCATTGAGTACCCCCACGGAACCAATTCAGAGGGCCCCTGGTGAAGGGGTGCCTGGTGTAGGCTGCAAAAGACAGAATACGGCATCTGATTTGTTCTGGAGAAACCGAATTGGAATGGCTGTTCGAATTGGTCATCGTACTCACACACTCTGAAACCGAGTCCATTGAGCTGTATGATTTGCCTCCGAAAGACACAACCTGCCCAAATGCCTTATGTTACCGATTTGGACAACCATACCAGTTTCCAGGTATGGTAATCTGTCCTTGGAACTGTGTATGATTTAGACAGCAACAAGGGTTCTAGATCATATTCGGCAACCCCGAACCCAATTCGGAGCCCTTCCAAACGACATCGGCATCAACCCCAAAGTTGAAATCCACAAAAATGTTTAGCATATATTAGATATGCAAACAAATGACATTGAAAATAAATCAAATAAATTATTCATAAATAATTTACCAAAAATATAACTCACCTAAACCCTTATTAAACCATGTCCCAACATTAAAAATGTATAAACTATTTAAAATGTATTAAAAATGAAAACGAATAAATAAAAACATTAAAGTATTCTAAAAAATGTATATGTGATTAAATACCTACCCACCCAATTCACTCAATAAACCAAACATGCTGAAAGAGAATTGTACATTAATATATTCAGAAAAACAAAATCAAAACAATAATCAATCAATGAAATAAAAACATAGTACAATCGATTTTGCCAATGCTATTTTTGTAGTCATTATTAACTGGCCACATTAAAGTCACATAAAATGTTTCATTAATCTAAAATTCTTTAAAAATAATGAAAAACAAAATTCTTTATACCAAATAATGTAAACAATATTATAGTCAACTATATTTTACACTTCATTATTGGAAGCATGTAAACAAATATTTATACTTACCTTACCTAAACTGTTTCCTTTGCCAAGATTGTTTTGACCATGATATTCTGGTCACACAATACTTTTGAGTCGATATTTGGGTGGAACACTAGCAGTATATCGTCAAGCATCAAGTACCTTGACAATCTGAATATTGTATATATGTTCAGCAGTGCCCAAATTCCATTTTAGTCTGATGACATCCAGACACCTCTATTTTGTTGCCTGAATTCCTTCTCACAGAACCAGAATACAATAGTAGAGAAAGCAGTGGAACATTTTCTCCCCACCTGACCCCTATACACCCCACTGTACCTGTTGGAAATCACTGCTTTTTTAGAACAAGTTACATCTAAGTTTGAGATGCAGGTTTTTGTGAATCATGCAGTGATCTAGGTTCAGTTATCACATGCCATGGGAAGCCCTCAGCAGTTGTCACTCTCCTTCTAGGACCTTTGTGATAGCAGACCTCTTCTGAGTCACCACCATCACATCCTGCAAAGTTGAAGAAGGACGGGAAATATGAGATTCTCTAATATGACCCCAACAATTAGATCAGGTCAGTCTCCTTCAACTCACCTGCAGTTTTGCAGTGGCGTAGAAAGGAGTGGGTGGGGTGGGTGCGGACCACCCCTGGTGTCATCACTGAGGGGGTGACAAAATGTCACCGAGGGGGGGGACAAAATTGCGAAAAATATGTGTAAGTATCTCTTTTTTCCTTATTTTAATGTGGGTGGGGGCGACAAAAAATGTTCCGCACCGGGTACCACCGGAACTTGCTACACCACTGCAGTTTCGTCTTGTTCTGCTGGGGTCACCCTTCACTGTCAGCCTGTCCTACCTGCAGGCCAACTAACACTTCAATCCCACAAACACTCTCTACATTCTAGATGACCTCACGCCCTGGCTGAGCAGCAGGCACTTCCACCACTGAGGAGGATGGATTAAGTTACAGCAGCCTCCTTTCAGCACCTTCAAGTTCAGCACCTTCAAGATTTTGCGGCACCCTACACCTCAGTTCGACTCTGAGGGGCAGATTTATGAGGCCCTTGCGCCACGTTTACGCCGCTGTTGCGTCACGCAAGGTGGCGTAAACGTGGCGCATCCCTACGAACGATTTACAACGTGACGCATCTAGGCAGATGCGTCACGTTGTAAAGCCCTGCGCCGCTTGTGGGCGTTCCGGCGCAGGGTGGGCGTTCCGGGGCAGATGCGCCTCGCAAAAGTGGCTGAGTGAAATCTATGAGATTTCACTCAGTCACTTTTAAGCCAATGCTGCATCAAAAGCCTGCGCCTGCTTGAAGCAGGCGTAGGTCTTGACGCAGCATTGTTGAAATGGGGCACCCCCGAGCCTTGCTGGAGCTGCGTCGCGCTTGCGACGCAACTCCAGCACTGCGCCACATTTCCGGCACAGATGCGTCACGCATCTGTGCCGTTTTTGCACCATGGTGCGCCGCATTATAAATGCGGCGCACCATGGCTGGCGGAGCTGTGGCGCACTGTGGCGCATGTTAACTGGCGCATCCCTGGGGATGCGCCAGTTAACATAAATCTGCCCCTGAATCCAAAGATGTAACGGCAGTCACTGCGTAGCCTTTAGGGGACTGAACCCGCTTCTTGCTTTGTTAGCAAGACCTGCCTCATTAGTGGTTACTGGAGCCCGCCTTCGGCGCCATCTGCGATCCACGATGTTGCTCTTGTTTGCAGCAGGCATCCGAGCAGGCTATGATTGATCGTGACTTGTGCCCAGGTGTGTAGCTCATGCCTTTCATTATTCAGGGTCTCAGGAATAATTACCTAGTATGATTTGAAGAGTTAGCAAACTCGGCAGAACATATCTGTCTCCATGGACTGAGGAGGCCTTACTAAGCCTGACTTTGCTTCTGTACATTTAGAAGTGTGACTATGCAAGAAAGCGATCTTTCCCTTGGAATGTGTTCGCAGATGATGAAGGCTTGCCTGTTCCTTACTGCAGACATCGCCTCTCCGCCCCCACAAGGACTTCATACATCAGGGCACTTAGAGGTTTGCTTTGTTTGACTATGAACGGACATCACACTATAGCGCTACTGTTGGGAGAGGAGGTGATGGTGTAGCGTCCACATTACATCTCATTGTAGAATGCACACACTTGGCGAGGTTTTACAATATCTTACTAATCCTAATAAATACATTCTGCAATACCAAAGATAATTCATGTGCATACATATACATCGATCAATACTTAAATGCGTCTTGAAAATAAAGGTATCCCTCGGGCAGAATTCAAAGGACGCACAGGAACCAAGTACGAATTGCAAATTAATAGGGGTGGTAAAATGCCGAAATTACCTGTACGGTGTAGAATCACGTGCCCTAACCGTTTAGTTACCAATTTCGTTCTTGGAATAGAGATTAACAAATGTGCCCGAGAATTTGAACACTCTTTTCCAGGATGTCGCGTTCGTTTCTACTCATATATTCCATCTGCTTGTTTTTAACACCTGCACCTGATAAACTCGTAATCTTAGAGAGAAATCACCCGACACACCTTGCAGTCGGCCGTAGGAGGTATAGTGAGTGACCGAGCATGCAAAGCTTCCACCGTAGTTTTGTTCCACAGCTGAAGTTTTTATGAACATTTCGTTTCAGGGAGAATTGTCGAATAATCTTGCGCTTTTCGATCTTTTTCAGGGGCAGCGATAAAACCATGGACGGTGCCAATCAATCCTCCGTTAAGGACTTCGTTCTCCTTGGATTTTCAGACTTTAATCCTTATCTACAGAAGACGATGTTTGTTCTCCTCTTGCTGGTCTACCTTACAACCTTGATAGGCAACATGACGATCGTATTACTCGTAACTGTGGACAGTGGCCTGCAAACACCAATGTATCGCTTTCTCAGAAACTTGTCTTTCTTGGAAGTCTGTTTGACCTCAACCATACTCCCGAAAGCTATAAGTGGCTTCAACCCCAACTACTCCATTATTTCATTTGCAGACTGCGCAGTGCAGATGTTTCTCTTTGTGTCTCTGGGGGCCACAGAGTGCATTTTGCTGGTGGTGATGGCATATGACAGGTATGTTGCTATCTGTAACCCATTACGATACCTTGTGATCATGAATCCAAGAATGTGCGTTACTTTGATGACTGCTTCGTGGATGTGGGGCGGCATTGTATCTGCTGTACTGACCAGTTTCATCTTCAGTTGGCCTTACAGTGGATCTAACATCATCAACCACTTCTTCTGTGACATGCCAGCAGTTCTGAGTCAAGCTTCTGCTGACACCTTCATAAATAGGGTGACAGTATTTGCTGCTGCCATGGTTTGTTGCATCTGCCCCTTTATAGTGATCATCTTGTCCTATGTAAACATCCTTTTCACTATCCTCAGCATGAGCAGCGCAGCAGGGAGGCACAGGGCCTTTTCCACATGCAGTTCTCACCTGGTTTCCGTCACTCTGTTTTACGGCTCCAAAATATGTATGTATTTCCGAATCAGGCACAGTGGAACCCAGGAGCGTGACAAGCTGCTCTCAATTCTGTACAGCGTGATGACTCCCATGCTGAACCCACTGATCTACAGTCTGAGGAATAAGGATGTTAAAGATGCTTTAAGGAGACTTATCAAAAGGACTGGCATTTCCCCAAATAAAATGTAGATTTTTAATAAAGTACATGCAATAAAAACAGCAGTTTAAATTGGAAAGAAAATATTTTTAGATATGTAATAGTTTCTCCTAATTTTATGAAACTTCCAATATTTACCACCACATTATTACAAAAGGTTTCCTAAACTCCAATGAAAAACCTAACCTTTCTTTTCTCTAATAGTATGTGCCACCATCTTTAAAGTGGCCAATCTAGCGATCTCACCTATCTAATATTATATATTTGTAAAACCTACCCCTTTCCTCTTGCAAAAGCTTTTTTTAATTTGACATTATGGCCTTTTGTACACAAAGCTCATTCAAAGAAGCTAATAACTGAGCTCCAGTGAGATTATATAGAACCAGTTCCACAGTGACATTAATATTGTTCATACTAACCTTTTCTAATACACAATTTCATAAATTAAATGTATTTTGGCCCATATTCATATGCTGTAAGTGTCCAAAGTCCTAATATGCTACCAATGAATACCCGAGGCCTACTTTCCTATTCATCATCATCAAAACGTTATTTGTTTTTTTGAAAGAATCAGACAAGTATACATTAAATGACATTACAAAAATATTGATGGAAACATCTACAAAGCTTGTTCATAAATTAAAGTCTGCATTATCAGAAAGTCAAACAAAATCATTATCAATAAACATGCCAGGATTCAGTAAAACAAAGAGAACAGGTGAGTGAGGGTAGTTTGCGCTGAGAGAAATAAACAGTAGTCAATACAATATCTGATAAGCTCCAAGGATTAGACTCTGGTCACCCAACCAGAATCAGACAATGTGACTTAGAAAAAGACACAGTTGTAAAGTTATGAACATAGACAAAAAATCCTGAGCTACGAATATTCATCAATATCCAAAAGAAAGGACAATTGTTGAGTTCCAAGTTTCAAATGTTCTCATTATTCTTCATTTATTGATAATCTTCATCAACATTCTTATCTGTTGATGAAGATTATCAATAAATGAAGAATAATGAGAACATTTGAAACTTGGAACTCAACAATTGTCCTTTCTTTTGGATATTGATGAATATTCGTAGCTCAGGATTTTTTGTCTATGTTCATAACTTTACATGCCAGGATTCAGGACGAGGCTTGAAATGCAGTCTCGTTCTGAATCCTGAAACTTGTATGATGTGAATCCTGCTACTCAAGTTTCTTTTTATAAACTCTTGAATGCCCCTTGTCTGGGTGTTTCAGGCTTCTTTTTGAAAGTGCGTGTTCCAACTTCCTATCAAACACTGACGTGGCAATGCCTATCCCGTGTGGGTCTTTTCAATGACTGAGGACTACTTGGATCTCCTGAGGTGACATTCAGTGCGCTTTGAAGCATCACAAGCAGCCTCCATCAGCCTCAGAGAGGCTGTGTCTGTGCTGCTCCGTGCAGCATTATTGCTTTCTACTAGCCCCGTCGAATATAGCACATAGGCAGCAAATTCCTATGACCTAGCATTCCCCTCGGTTTCCTGATTAAATTGCACCTAACTTGTGTGGGTGGGCCAATAGCCTGTGACTGGGAAAGGCAAAACCCTAGAGATTGAGGGGACAGCACAGCTAGGTAGGAAATTTGTTTCAAAACTGTGATACCACAAATTTCCCATACAGAAATGTGAGGAAAATATGATTTTTGTTAGCGAAATTTGAGGTTTGCAGGGAATTCTGTGGAATAAAGCATTTGGGGATCTACACAAGCCACACTTACATGGACTTCCCCAGATGTCTAGTTTTCAGAAATGTGTGGGTTTGGTAGGTATCCCTAGATGGCTGTCAAGTCGAGGAGGAAAAATGGAGGTGATTCCCTTGCAAAACCAGGTAGCTTTATGATAGAGCATTTTTAGGTCTCCAAAATATGTTTTGGGCTGTTTCCTGATGCAGGTACTAGGTCTACCAATACAAGTGAGGCACTATTTTTATTGGGAGACTTAAAGAAATGCTGGGTGGGTCAAAGTTTGTGGTCCCTGAACTTTCCATTACAGAAATTTGAGGAAATTGTGTTAGTTTTACAAAGTTTGAGGTTTGCAAGGGATTCTGGGTAACAGAACCTAGTGAGATCCACACAAGGCACCCTTTCCTGGATTTCCCTGGGTGTCTAGTTTACACAAATGTACAGGTTTGCTAGGTTTACCTAGGTGCCGGCTGAGCTAGGGCACAAAATCCAGAGCTAGGCATATTGCAAAAAAAGGATCAGCTTTCACTGAAAATATGTGATGTGTCCATGTTGGAGTTTGCTCCGTTTCTTGTGGCGAGCACTAGGTGAGTTGCCATTTTTATTAGAAGAATTAGGGGAATGCTGGGTGGCTGGAAGTTTGTGGCTCCCCAAAGATTCCAGGACTTTCTATCACAGAAATCTGATGAAAATGTGTTTTCTTTTAGCATAGTTTGAGGTTTGCAAGGGATTCCGGGGTACATAACCAGTTGAGAGCCACACAATTCACCACATCCTGGCTTTCCATGGGTGTAATTTTAAAATAATTTACAGGTTTGTTAGGTTTCCCTAGTGTTTGGCTGAGCTACGACCCATAATCCAGAACTAGGCAAATTGAAAAAAAGGGTCAGTTTTTGATGGAAAAATGTAAAGTGTCCAAGTTGCATTTTGGTCCGGTAACTGTCATGGTCAAAAGGCCTACCCACACAAGTGAGGTAATATTTTCATAGGGAGACTTAAGGAAATGCTGGATGTGTGCAAGTTTGTGGCTCCCCACAGATTCCAGAACTTTCCATCACAGAAATGTGAGGAAAATGTGTTTTCTTTGACACAGTTTGGAAGGGATTCTGGGTAACACACCCTTGTTAGAGCCACACAAGTCAACCAATCCAGGATTCCCCTAGGTGTATAGTTTTAAAAATGCACAGCTTTGCTAGGTTTCCCTAGGTAGCAGCTGAGCTAGGGCACAAAATCCACAGCTAGGCACGTTGCAAGAAAAAGAGTCCGTTTTCAGTGGAAAAATGTCATGTGATCACTTTGTGTTTTGGGATGTATCCTCTCGCGGGCTCTAGTCCTACCCAGACAAATGAGGTACCATTTCTATCATGAGACTTAGGGGAACACATAATAGTAGAATATGTGTTATTACCGTTTATCTTTCTATGCATTTCTGCCTTTTAAATGTAAAACAATGTGTAAAAAGGAAGTAGTTTTGAAAAATACCCTCTAATTTACATGCTAATTTAAAAAATGCACAAATAACCACTGCTTCTAAACTCCATATCTTGTTCCTATTACAGAAAGACATAGGTTTCATTGATACTTATTCTAACTCTTTATATTTTATCAAATGAATTGATGTATACTTGGAACACCATGAAAAATCTTTGCAAGGTGCAGCTCAATTTTTGGGTCAGGGTACCTCGGGTTGTTGGTGAACCTAAAAGCCATATATGTCCCTGCAGCCAAAAGGGTCCTGTAAACGTAACAGTATATTTGTTTCAAAAATCTACCATAGTTAGAAGAAGTTACTGGTGGAAATGTAGGCACACATGGCTGTTTTTTAGCTCATCTCCATAACTGTTTATTTCAACTCTTAGGGCTAGATGTAGGTAAATCTAATTTACCGATTCATAAATACAGAATTTTACAGATTCAGTATTTATGAATTGGTAAATTAGAAGGAGGCAGATGTAGGTCATTTTTTAAACACAATTACTGAATCTGTAAGATTCGGTATTTACAGATTCGGTAAAAACCGAATCGGTATTGCCCATTGATTCCTATGGGCCTTGAGGCCCATAGGAATCAATGGGAAATACCGATTCGGTATTTACTGAATCGGTAAATACCGAATCCTGCAAGGGTGCAGGGGGTGTCACTTTGACACTCTCTAGCACCCCAAGTACAGGCTTGTGTGACATGTGGCACACATACATGCCCTAAGGGCATGTCTGTGTGTCACATGGACAAAAACAAAAAAGGTTTCTGTTTCCAGATACCTGAGAGCCTTGCTAGAAGAAATACAGCCAACACTCACTGGGGTTGACTGTTGGAATTGTGTATAATGTATAAAAAGGAAAAATTGTTCCTTTTTTAGGTGTCCCCTCACTCACCGGGGTTGCCCCACGGTGACATGCTTCATCATTGGGGCCATCCCAGTCCTCTACGGGCTGGGGCGTGCTACGACTTGCGAGGTTACGTAGGAGCACTTAAATGGACTATGTGTGGTGCATGTGTATTGGTGGGGAGTGGACTATGTGATGTGGGTTAAAAATACCTGCCCAGTAGGTTTTTAATAAACTTTATTGTGACCTCTAGGTGGTAATATTAAAAACGGGGTAGGGAGATAGGCTGCCCTAAACTTAATGTGTCCAGATGTACCTATCAACTCCTAAGTCGACATGTTTCGTGCATACCCCAAGCACTTCTTCGGGACTACACAGGGACCAGCCCTGTGTTCGCCACTCCTTAACTCTTTCACTGAGATATTTACAAAAAAGGCTTTCAACTGCAGCAAACTTTGCTAAGTGCATGCATTTATACCTACGTATTTTGTTCCAAACAAACACGTGGTTCCTGAAAGATAGAAAACAACTTTAAAAGTCACGGGGTGATTAGCCCCATTAGTTATCACACACAGTTTTTTGCAGAAAAAAGTGATGGTTTTCTGTGATTCAAAAGAGGACTCATTGGCCGTGCTTGTTTTCATGCACAAAAACGTGATTCATTTCGTGCGTTTTTGAAAGTGATTTAAAAACACCTTTCTCAGTGTCACACCCAAGCATTCATCAGTCATACACACTCATACATATTTTTCACGAGACCTAACTGGGCCCCATGGAGTCGGAGGGGTATCGGTATCCTAGCAACTCTAATGGGAGAGAAATAGAGTTGTTAAGTCACCCAGCACTGCACGTTTTCTTGGCGATGTTCCGTTACCACATCGGCAGTCCTTGGTGCCCTGTTTTCACTTACTTGTGCTCTGGTTACCTCCTGCATTCAGGCACCTACTTTGTCTCCCTCCGGTCCGGATGTTATCGGACTGGGGGTTCCGTGGTGTTTATATGGTGATGCCGTTCGCGGTTTGTTAGCGCTGGCGTGGGAACGCCCTTACGCGAGCTAGAGCGTGTAGTTCCATACCCGTTTCCCGCCTACGTGGCGGCCATCTTAGGGGTACCGATCTTCGTTCTTTGTTTTTAAAGGTGTCAAGTGTGACTATTTGGGCATAAACACACCTCGAGAATAATTTAGGGTGTTATACATGGCACTTGGTTTATTATCAGGGTTTTGGTTGGCCTGGTTAAAAATTCGAAACAGGTTGGCAATTTATTCAGAGTTAATGTGACGTACCGGGCTCACCAGTACTACCCTCCGTGTTAGATGTAAGGTCTCACATCCATCTAGTAATTAACTATGGCTGGTAAGAGAAAACTTTGATATTTCATCAGGGAACGCACAGATAGGTAGAGTAGATGGTAGTATTTCTTTTCGTGAAACTTCATGAGTTTTACACATTATGTTGTTCATGTTTATCATTTATGTAAACTGTCCCCAGGGAATATCATCATTCAGTCCCACAATATGCGAACGAAGTTTGAACACCCAACGTTGCTCCTTTTCCAGTAGTTTCTTCTCCATGTCAGCAAGGGGTAGTTGGGTTTCCAGCACTACCCAACGCATATCATTGGGTGTGTGTGCCTTTTCCAAGAAGTGTGTTGTCATTTTAGTATTCGAGTGTTTGCACCTGAAGTTACTGCGATGTTCAACCATTCTTGTGTTAACCTTTCTGGTTGTCATTCCTATGTAGTGCAAATTGCACACACATGTGATCATGTAGACGACCCCTGATGTGTTGCAGTTTGAGAAGTTTTTCAAATCCCATATGAGGCCTGTGTTACAAATCACCTGTTTGGTGGTTTCAGTCAGGTGGCACACACTGCCGTTGGAACACGGATGGTGTCCCGCTGGCAAAGGGTGTAAACGTCGGATAGGGCCTTCCATAGTTCTTGGGCGTGTGTGTACCACTAAATCTTTCAGATTTTTCCCTTTCCGATGACTGAACATCGGTTGGGTGATGTTAAGACCTCCACTGTTGAATGTTCTCCAATGTTTCTTTACGATTTTAGTCACCTGCTGTGAAGCTACGGTGTATGTAGTGATGCGGATAGGCCTTCTTTCAGATGTATTTGATGGTGGTTCCTTAGGTTTTGACTCCAGCAGTGCATCCCTGTTATTATTGGATGCCCTTTTCTTAGCTTTTTGGACAATCTTTTTGGGGTACTGTCTCTGGTATAGTTTGTCGCACAGTTCCTTGGCCTGCATTTCATAGTCACATTTTTCAGAACAGTTCCTTCTTAGTCTTAGAAACTGTCCAAATGGCAGATTTTCACGAAGTTGGCGTGGATGGAAGCTCTCAAAACTCAGTAGGCAATTCCTAGATGTTGGCTTAAAGTGAGTCGTAGTTATTAGTGTCCCTCTTTCAGCCTTGATGTTTAGGTCTAGGAAGACCAATTGTTCACGACTCATTGTTGAGGTGAACTTCAGAAAAGGGTCCTGCAGATTTAGCCAGTTAAGGAAATCATTTGCCTCCTGCTCATTTCCATTCCAGATGAGGATGACATCATCGATGTAACGTCTCCACATCTGGATTTTGGTGGAGTGGGGGTTGTCTGTACTCAAGATATTTTTTGTCTCTAGCCAGTGCACATACAGTCCCGCCACGCTCGGTGCGAATGTGCTTCCCATGCTGGTTCCATGGGTCTGTTTGTATATGGTTTGCTGGAAGAGAAAGAAGTTTGCTAGGGCACACAAGTATAGATAGAGTGTTGTTGCGAGCAGTCCTCATTAATATGAAGTTTCCAGAATTCTTTTGTATACTGAAATATTGTCTGTGTGTTACTGTTGAATTGAATGTATCATGGGAACAAAATGACTACAGCAGCTGGACCTATTAATAAATAAATGGAACCAAATTCAGATGGGACGTTTATTTGTCCTGCTGACTGACTGATCACAATGCAAGCTAAAAGGAGTGGTTTACAAACTTGCAACTGATAATTTCGGCTCTACCTCTGCACTGTTTGCAGGATATGGAGGAGGTGAAGTTGCTTTAATTCATGTGCCTGCATTTCATGTAGTATATTATACAAGTCTTGTGGGCCCCAACTTAAAACCTGTAGCTGAAATCATATGTATTTTCTGCAATAGGGACATCTAGTGTCCATTGTTTTGGACAATGAATAGAATAGGAATTTGTGAATGATAATCCATATATATATAAAAACAAAAGTATGTCTGTCTGTTTGTCCATTATGCATTACTACACCATTCATTCGATCACCATTAAACTTTGGGAAGTTGTTGAGTACACTCCTGCGAAGGTTTCTGTAAAAAAAAAAATCGTCCCCCAAGGGCTCTCATAATCTTTCGAATACTGAAATAGACAGCGAATTTGCGAACATCGTCGACAGTTATGATCCCCAAACAGAAATTGATTGGTCAATCTGCATCAGAAGCACAAAAGAAAAAGGCATTATGAGCTTCAGAAACAGACGAGCAACGGGAAGCAAGATCAGAAGCTGTTCGAATACAAACTGCTCAAGCCCGTAATTCTCAAACGAACGAGCAACGAGAATCAAGATTATAAGGCAATCGAGTACGCACTGCTCCAGCCCATTCTTCTCAAACCAACAAGCAACCAGAATCAAGATTGGAAGCCAATTGGAGAGGCACTGCTCAGGCCACACTTAAAATTGTTTTCAAAAATAAAATGAATAAGTTTCAATAACAATGACACAATGTAAATTTAATGTTATCATAACGAGTTTCCATGGCTTTCCTTTCTTCTGAGATCGCAGAAACGTGCAACGGGTAAGCTAGTTGATAATAAAATACTTTGTCTGCTTGCTGAACTCCAGAATTCAGCAGAGTTTTTGGGCAACTCTGCGGAATTCTATGGAGTGAAGCAGCGTGAGCTATGCCCAGGGCTATATCTCACACCCATAGGTTGCTGTTAGGGATACATTTGGCCTTGCATATATCAGTCGATAGCTTTGAAGGCCTGTGCCCAAGGCGACTGTCAAAGCTGTTCAGGGTAGAGATTACCATTTTGAAACTCACAACATTTTTCTTAATCAGCAATGGCCAAGTAAGACCAGAGTTGAGTAAAAGCCCAAGGTAGGAGAAATTTCCCACCCCACTTAAAATGTGGCCTAGAGGCTAGGGCAGACCAATTAGCAGTTTCTGTACGCTTAGGATCAACCACCATGAAATGTGATTATTTAAATTTGTGGATAAATCTAGACTATCCATAACACAATAAATAAGCCTTAAAGGTCCTGAAGGCTTCTGGCTGTGCGCCCAATTAGAACCACATCAGCGCTTCATAAAAACCAATACATTGTTCTACCACCTACTCTAGGTACATCAAGGCCATTATTGGGGAATACCCACACCAGCCTATTAATATACAGAATGAATAGTAGTTGTAGGAAGATGCGGCCTCTAGTTAGTGTAAAGGACTGGGTACATTCCTTATTGGTGCCATATTTATCCACTCCTCAGTGTCAAACCAATATGGAAATCGCTCAGAAGGGCAATGAGAGCCAGTTCGAACCTGATGAACCCCAGCTCAGGCCACAGCTTATCTTTATTAACCTTATCAAAGGCAGAGCTGAGGTCCATGATGGCCAAAGGACCGGCACCCCTGCATGCCTTACTGTATTTTGAGATCGGAAGGTATTTTCCATTCACTTTTAATGCTTAATCTCTCTGATCAATCTGAACTTCATTTTCAACTATATTCATAAGGTCCTAACAGATCTTGAATGGAAAAAAGGAAAACAAGCAAAATGTTGTCTTTCCTCTAAAAATCCTACCATATGTGCATCTTGCTAGGTGATTGGTTTGCATTCAGCTAGGATTTCTTGTACCACTGTTCTTATCATAGCACAACTATTTCTCAATGTTGTCCACATTGTTCATATTTCTTAGTTCACTGCACTATTTGCTATGAAGTTTCCCTATTTTGACAGTTTTTCTTCATGTAGTTGTCTCAGGCTCTCATCTTACCCTCTATTTTCATTTCTGGTCTGTTCTGAATTAGAGAATGGTCTACTAAGTACACCCTCCCTCCATTATCAAGGTAAAAACTTAAAAAAAACTCAGTTGATAACAACAATCTTGATATAACTCTCAATGGCCTATCTGACAACAGGAATAATTATGGAGGGTTTTCAATGTGGCTAATTTACCTATGTGAAATGTAAATGTCCCAGTGAGGCAGCCAGCTTCTCACTTATTACAATACTCCCTTTTTTAGGCAACCACATTTTAACTGCAGGGAACCTGAGTGTTGGACTTGGCCCTTTTTGGCAGGTTCACCCAGAACATTTTGCCTTAAGCTCTGACATGGTGGTAGTGGTTTTAGGCCTCTGGACATTTTAGCACTGTGGTCCAGTGTAAAGTGTGTGCGCTCTCTGTGTTACATATGTAAGCTTGGCCTGCCCTCCCGCAGGAATGCATTGGGGATTCCCTGATCAGTGTGTGTCAGTGGTAATTCCTAGAAGCAGTATGGTCAAGTCTGGTATGTCTGAAATTGTGTGAATAAATGCTGCACAATGGTGGGCACAGAATTATTATGGTTATTTTAGAAATGCCAATTTTAGAAGTTGTCATTTCTGTGTGCTATGTGCCTGCCAGCCTGCTTGCAAGTGACAGGAGCTGAGGGGTGTGGGTGGCTCCAGGAGACAGAGTGAGTCAGCCAAGTGATGAATAGAGAGATCTTCATGCAGATGGTAGGGAGGAGTTACACCTGGTACCTGAATAGGGCTGTGCCTTCCCTTCACAATGCTGGTTCCTCCGCCTGTGGTATATCTGATCTCTGAGCCCGCACCTGAAAAAGGGGGCAAAACAAAGTACTCCATATCCCCACTGAACCAGTTGCATCTGGTTCCCCCATGCCCTGCACTTTTACACAAAGGGAAATGTAGTATAAATATAGGGGCTGTGACCCCATGAAAAGGTTCACTTCTTGTTCATGAATCCTGCCGGGGCATGCTGCTGCTGGGGCCCGGAGGAGGGGGCTGCCATGAAGGTTTGCCTCCCTGGGCCCTGCAAAGCCCATTGGTCTCCATGGACTTCTTTCTTTCTGGACAGGACCTTCAGGACCTTTTGTCTGTATTTTGCGCACTGGGAGCGCTTTATTCTAATTTCCCTTGAAAAGGAAAAGTGTGGGCTGTGCAGTGCTGTGCTGCAGCCACCTTTGGAGAGAGAATCCCCATAGTAAGGATTCCCCCTTGATGCCACAACAACGGGTGCCCACCCCACATTTTTCTGTATCTCGCAGCTTTTATTTTAACTTTAGAGGGAGCCTACCCCTCGTTACGCCACCGTAGCTTGGGCCTGAAGTCAGGCAGCGTGATGCCTGTCGTGGGGCGGGACTTCCGTCTTCCGAAGGAAGCCCCATGCCAATGGAATTGCCGAGAGGAGAAGTGGTTTGCGGGGGATCCGATGTCAAAGGGGGAGCCTCACAAGGTGCCGTGTTGGGTGTCGACAGTAAAGGGGGCACGAGGCACATTGTTGGTGCCTGCCCCTGCCCCATGTGAAAGGCTGGAGCTGTGCGAGCTCCATTCCGGCTAGAGGACCTGCGCTGAAGAGAGAGAGCCCTGCATGTTGCAGAAGAATTCCGGTGAGTGGAGATGGGGGAAAGGGGGTATAGCGAGGAATGCTATTGGTGCTTGCCCCCTCATGTGGGTTCCCCAGGCACAAAGAGAGACAGATCCTCATAGGGCCCATTGGTAGGCCTCATTTATTGAAGGAGGCATATTTATTTTAAGAGGGCCAGAGGGGCCCATGCCCTAAAGTTTGGTCATTTCCCCCGTGGCCCAACCTTACAGTGGGCAGCTGCACCGATGGGGGGAAATATTATTTAATGGAGCCCGGTTAAGGCCCCAAAGGCACAGATGTGCCAAGGCCCCTTTACTGTGATTTATCTGCACTGCACCAACGTGGACAACTGCAACGTTTTGCATAACTATTTCTCCAGAGGGCCTAGTGAGTGCCCATTTATTTATTTATTTATTTGAAAGTTTTATATAGCGCGAACAAGATCTTTGCAGATATCAGAGCGCTTTACAAGGTAGGGTATGGAGTAATAGCATGTAATAGTTGAGGTAGTTAGGTACAAGGTGCATAGTTACATAAGTAGGTCAAAAAACCGGAGGTAGATAATAGGTGAGGTAGTACAGGGTGCATAGTCAAACAGTTGCGCCAATAATATAAAAGTACAAAAATAAGCATATACTTGTTTAAGCGTGCTACAAGTGTTTTTGGAGATAACATCAAGGTGGGCATAGTTGAGGTAGATGCGTGCAGGATGTAAAGTCACACAGGTGCATCAGTAGTACAAAAGTAGGGAAGGTTGAGGTGCATCAGTAGTACAAAAAATAGGGATGGTTGAGGTGGTGTAGGTACAGTGTGCAAGGTCAGACAGGTGCATTAACAATACATCAAAATACAAAGAGGGAACATATACAATCAAATAAGTCATGATACAAGTAGTACCGGTAGACCAAGGGGTCAGGCAGGTATACGGAGCGGATTCATGAGCACTACAGGATAATAGATCATGTGTATTTAGCCATGAGGATCGCTTTTACTTCTTTCTTAAACAGTTTGTTGGAGGAGATGAGCCTCGTTTCCGGAGGGAGTGAGTTCCAGATCCTGGGTGCCATTCCTGAGAAGGACCGTTTATAGGTTTTTTCCTTCCTGAATCTTCGGGGTTTCAGCAAAAGATTGTTTGTGCTTCTAGTAGTTCTAGAGCCACCCGAGATAGTCAGCTTTTGAGTGAGGTAGGCGGGTGAGTTCATGTGTACAGCCTTGTGAGTCATGCAGGCGATTTTCAGATGTATTCTGGCTTCAAAAGGTAGCCAGTTCAGGGATTTAAAGTCAGGGGAAATATGCGAGTGTTTTTTTGAGCCAGTGATGAGTCTTGATGCAGCGTTAAGGGACGCACTTAGGGGTGCCGTTGTAGTTAGGGGGAGCCCGCAGAGGGCGGTGCTTCCGTATTCTATGTGCGGGATGACTATAGCTTGTACTGCAGTTTGGAAGTCTTTGGCTGGAAGGAAGGCTTTAAGTTTTCTCAAGGTATTGATTTGGAAGTTCGCTCCTTTGGTTGCCTTGCTGATGTGCTGCTGCATGTTGAGATTGGCGTCAAGTGTTATGCCTAAGGATTTTGCTGAGTCTACGACGGTAGGTTGTACATTTAAAGCCGTTAAGTGCTTAAGCCATGCTTGAGCCGTAGAGATTTTTGCAGGAGGTGAGATTAGGAGGAACTCAGTCTTAAGTGCATTGAGTTTGAGGTGATTCTCTGCAAGCCAGGATTGGGTGTTTTTGATTGTGGTGTTCAGAAGCACGATGTCCTTGGGGGATTGTATTTTGAGATAGAGTTGGGTGTCGTCGGCATACATGTGAAAGTAAACGTTGGATGTCTGTAACAGAGTAGTGAGCGGTTCCATAACTAGGTTGAACAGTGTTGGGGAGAGGGAGGATCCTTGGGGGACGCCTAGCGATACAGGTACCGGAGAGGACATCAGGTTGTTGCTTTTGAATCCTTGTGAGCGGTTGTGTAGAAAGGAGGTGAACCACTTGAGAACAGTCCCTGATATGCCCATTCTTGTGTTTAGCAGTTCGAGTAAGTTCTCATGTTTAACTGTGTCGAATGCTGAGGAGAGATCCAGAAGTATCATTTTGGTCTAGGATTTGGAGGGCGTCATCCACAATGTGAGTCATGGCTGTTTCGGTACTGTGCCCTGCACGGAAGCCTGACTGATGAGCATTGAGGAGATCAAACTTGTCTATGTGTTTAGTCAGTTGTAGCTGAACGCATTTTTCCAACAGTTTAGCGAGGGTGGGGATATTTGTAATAGGGCGGTAGTTGTTTAGATCAGTGGGGTCTGCTGTTGTTTTTTTTAGTAGAGGTGTGACTTGTCCGACTTTGAGGGCGTCAGGGATGGATCCTTGTTGAAGAGAGCTATTGATGATTTTAGTCCAGAGTGGGAGGAGCAAAGGGGTAAAATCTTTTACCGCGTTTGCAGGAAGGGGGTCAGTGAGGTGATTGGAAGGTTTCAGGGTGCTGAGCAATCTGCCAATTTCTTCTTCGGAGTAGGTGCCAAAGGATGACCATGTAGCGTTGTTCTTTGGTCCAGGCGCTGCTGTGAGTTGGGGGTTGGAGTAATGGATTGCGTCATTGAGAAGATCACTTCTTATGTTGTCAGTTTTTTGGTTAAAGAAAGCAGAGAAGTCTTCACAGGAAGGTGTGATGCTCATGGTGTTGATTGTCTGGGGTTGTTCTTTGGATTGTGTTCTGATTAACTCAAACAGTTTCCTTGGGCGGTTTTTTGCTTGGGCGAGCTGGAGGCTGAAGAAATCTCTTTTTGAGCGTTTTATTTTTCTGAAGTAGGCGTTTCTCTGTTTCTTCAGGCTTTTTAGGTGCAGTGCAGAGGGGGCTGACCTCCAAGTGCGCTCTGCCAGTCGCATGGCCCGTCTATCTTCATTGAGGCTCCCGTCATACCAGGGGTTGGAGATCTTGGACGAGACTCTTTTCAGTTGCAAGGGTGCAGCCTCATTGATTATTGTGGACATAGCATTTAGATAATGGTCAGTCAGGTGTTGAACGTCCGAAGCGCCGGACGGGGGAAGTAGGAGATTGCAGCTGTTAGGCGGTAAGGAGTTTGGGTTGAGTTTCTTCAAGTCCCTTTTCCAGACTTTGGGCTTGGCGGGTTGCACTGCGTTAAATTTGATTTTTTCTTTGATAAGGAAGGAGACAATATGATGATCTGACCAGTCACAAGGTTGGATAGACTCCAGTTGAATAGCGTCTTCTTTGGAGATGATAAGGTCGAGGATAGAGCCTTTCACATGGGTCGGGCTATTACATATTTGGGTGAGATCAAGGGCGTTGAGGAAGCTTTTGAGGCTATTTACCACTTTGTCGCTGCTGTCATTCCAATGAAGATTGCAGTCGCCAAGGAAAATTTGGGTGTTTTGCCGTCCTGAATTGGATGATATTGTGTCCATGAGTTGTTGGCAGAAGGAGAGCTTGTCCCCAGGTGGGTGGTATATGATGTGAAGTGAGCAGACTGGTTTGCATTCGCTGATGACATCAAGGCAGAAGTATTCACAGGAAGTAAGAGAGGGGGCGGACGCTTTAGTAACTGAGAGGATGCTTCTGTAGATACAGGCAATTCCCCCGCCTGTCTTTTTAGGCCTGTCAAGTCTAATGATACAGTAGTTGGGGGGGACTAGGATATCCAGGATAGGTGTAGAGGAATCAGACAACCATGTTTCAGTCAGAATGGCCAGATCCGGTTCCTGAGACATGATGAGCTCGGCGACCCCCGCAGAATGCCTTTGGGCCGATCTGCAATTGAGAAGTATGCATTTGAGGCTAGGGGCGCAGAGGGTGGAGGAAGGTTCTATAGCGATGGGCACATTAGTGAGGTTGTTGGGGACGGCACCTCTGTTGTTATCCTTTTGGTGCCTGAGGGGGTTAGAGATAATCGTTGGGATGGACAGGCAGTTGGTGGCTAGGTGATTTTGGGGGGCTGAGACGTAAGATTGGAGAAGGGCGTGTGTGTCATGGTCTGAGACCGTATTGGTAGTGCGTCTGGGGCGATTGGTGGTGTTGCGAGCGGGGATAGAGGTCCAGCGTGGGGGGAATTGTGTGATAAGGCGAGTAGGCGGTGAGGAAGAAGTGTTGTTAGGTGTGGGGGGAGTATTACAATTAGTGGTAATGCGATTGCGATTGGTATTGTGATTGTTGGTATTGCGAGAGGGGATAAAAGTCCGGTGTGGGGCGTGTTGTGTGGTAAGGCGAGTAGGCGGTGAGGAGGGAGTGTTAGGTGTAGAGGGAGTATTACGATTGGTGGTAATGCGATTGCGATTGGTATTGTGATTGCTGGTATTGCGTGAAGGGATAGAAGTCCGGTGTGGGCCGTGTTGTGTGGTAAGGTGAGTAGGAGGCGCGGGGGAAGTGTTATAAGGTGTAGAGGTGGTGGTGGGAGGGGGGTATCTGGGGTGTGTGATGAGCAACTCTTTGATGGAGTGTATTTCTTCTTTCAATTGGAGGATGGAGGACATAATCATGTCCAGCGTGATGTTGGGCGCGGAGTTAGGGAGGGGTGCAGGCGTAGAACCGGCGAATAAGTTGCTGGTGACGGGTGGGGATCGGTGTGGGGAAGTGGAGCTGGTGAAGGGGTTGGGAGTGTTAGAGAGAGGGTAGTTGTTAGGGACGGTGTTGCTGTTATCGGGAAGGGCATCAGTGCTAGGGAGGGGGGAGGAACGGGGGAAGTGAGGGTGTTCTGTGTGTGGTGTGGGGTGGTGTGGAGGCTGGTGGTAGCGGGGGAGGTGGTGGGATAGTGGGGGGTGAGAGTGGGGGGTGAGAGATTGAAGGAGGGGTGAAGGCTAGGCGTGACGTGAGTGCTAAGAATGGGGGGCGAGATAGGCGGAGAGTAATGTTGTGTGGGGGGCAGTTGGGAGAGGAAGGGTGTTCTGATAAGATTGATGTGGAAGACGGGGCGGGAATGCTAAGTGTGGGGAGGGAGATAGGCGGGGAAAGAGATCTGTTGTGTGTAGTGCAGTTGGGGAAGGAAGGGTATTCAGAAAAGATTGGGGTGGAGGACGGGACCGAAGTGCAAAGGGTGGGGGGGGTATGGGATGATGAGCGGCGAGACGAGGGTAGGTAGGGGGGATGGGGGAGTGGGTGGTGTGTGGGGGGGCGGGGTCTCTGTCTGAGATTGAGGGGTGGGGTAGCTGCGGCAGGTGTGTAATTGCCTGTAGCGCTGGGTGTGAAGGTGAGGTGAGTGTCGTTCTGGTGCTGAACTGGGTTGGGGGTGTTGAGGGTGGGTGCCGTGCCGTCAGGGGTGGTAGTGAGAGTCCGAGGATTGGATAGGTGCTCTTTGAAGGTGGGGAACAGGTTGTCAAGTAGTTCCAGGTTCCTGTCTGTCGATTGAAATAGGATAATCCCATTGTTGTAAATAGGGATGGTGGTTTTGCCTGGGAAGAGTTGGGATTGTGTGATGGAGAGTGTTAGGCCATGTGTGGATTTCCTGGTGGTGGATACGTTGAGTAGGGAGAGGAACGCTTTTTTCCATTGAGCTCTGCGTGTAGTGTGGAAGATGATATCGGTGTTCAAGGGACCATTGACCGATGAGAAGTAGGTGTCGGCAAAGGGAGTTTCTGGGTGGGACTTAAGGAAGTCGTGTTTGAAGCGTTTAGCGGCTTTTTTGGTGAGCATGGGTGGGTAGTTGATTTTGTATGTGTGCTTGCCGCTGAGATCCATGTTGCAGGTTAGATAAAATAAATGTGCTGAATGCACGCGACAAATGCCAGCAGCAGGTTACACGGCTTCAGAGTGCCCTTAGGGCGCCACCGTGACACTACTGCGCCTAAGTGACGCTGGTGAGCGACCAGAATACTTGAGGTAGCAGTTGGTAAAATACAGGAGAGGAAAGTGTGCAATGGGTGCAGAGTTTTGCAGAGTAGTGCAGAATACAATTGTGGGTATAATTCTGATAAAATACAAGAGCAGAATACATATGCCAAGCAATCAGTTACATGAGGCAGATAGGTGTGTACCACAATACAGTAGTTGAGTTTGGTCTAGGGGTGGTGAGTTCTTAGTGTCAGTTCATATATTGAGAATCTATGAACAGTCCAGCGACAATGACTAGTCCAAGATGGCCACCCGAGAGAGAGAGAGACTGTACAAAATGGCCGCCACATAGGTGGGAAAGAGTCAGTAGTCCTCTGTTTATTGTGGATGCTTTGTGATCAGGGAGGGCAGTTTCACTTTCATGCTGGCCCAGCTTCTAGGTTGCCGTGTTGGAGTCTTATCTTGCAGGAGGTGATTTATTGCTTTAGCTTTTGCTTTTGGGCCACCCGCCATTTTGAACAAAGGAGAGTTAAGGATGTGTAATGGCAAATTCAAATAAATACCTTGTTATAGCTTAAAGTATGTTTTAGCCCTCGCGGATGTCTTTTAACATCTGGGTCCATCAAGCCTCCATGCACCCCAGTGTCTGTATTTCACCCGGTCCGCAGCCCTTCCCGACTCACCAGGCACCGACACTTGATTCCAGCTTGCTCCCTCCGCTCCACCACTGCAGCAGCTCCCTGGGCCGCGGGGCAACACTCACGATCGGCCCCTGCTCCCTTCGCCAGACACCAGAAGGGGGCAACGACTCTTGTTTCCCGCCTGCTTCGCGCCCGCTTGCCTCGCTCCACCACAGCAACTCCCTGATAGTAGCAAGCAGGACGCACACCTGGCTCCCAAGGAGAAGTCTCGATCCAATCCAGCCCACGAAGTTCACCTCTCTCAGATGCCGAACAGCCCAGTGCTTCTCAGCGCATATCACATCGTGTTCACTCCAGGACGGGGAAGCATCGTTATATTTACTTGGCCGTCAGCACTGCGAGAAACTGCCTGGGGGCAGGCTCACTCGATCCTCCAGAGCCCGGTGGCCCCCACCGCTGAGTGCCGCAATTACCCTCCGGTGTCCGCCGGTCCTCTCACCAGGTCTCAGCAGCAGCTGGGGGGGGAGGGGGGTGCCGGGAGTCACCGCCGCAAAGGGAATCCTGGTGTTGTCCGTGGGGCAGTCGAAGGGCGGTCGGACGCTCCCGAGCCGCAGATCCTCCCGCCTCCGACTCAGGAGACGATGCCGATTGCTTCTGATATGCCATGTTCCTCTGGGCCCCAGTCCACTCCGGACGCTAGCGCTCCCCCTCGCCTCAGCTCCCGCTGTCTTCGGAGTACAGGGCATCCGTCTCGGGCATTGCCGCTGGCATAGGCAGCCCGGGGTTCGTGCAATGAGGGGGAGGGGGTCGTGATTCTCTCCAACGACGGTCGGGGGGTGACCAGGGACCCCCGCAGGCTTTAGACCGAGGAGACTTCAGGCAGCCAGACGTTCGCCCCAGGCACCGCCGCTGGCCAGGGGCAGTCGGTCCTCTCCCTCGGCTATCACAACCTCCGAGATCGCGGAGACGAGGAGTCCTCACGGTGCTCCAGCCGCTTCCAGTCAGGTGAGGGTGCTGAAAATGTTATTCCTGTTGTGATATTTATTAGATGCTGATACTTGCTTGCGAGGGCCGGGGATGCTGAGTGCTAACAGGGATTAAATCCAGAATTGGAATCCCAAGCACTCGGAGCTCTAGCCCAGAGCTCCTACCCGGCGGCCATCTTACTTGAAGCTCCCATGCCCACTTTCTGATCCCAGCTGTGCACCAATTAGTGCCAGATGTAACATTTAGGCCACTCTTTCTTTGGGAGCATTTCTGTTGAGCTAGGAGTGAGATGCACTCCTTTGCCCCATACATTCACAGCTACGCAGCACTTAGTACCAGCTGCAACGTTTAGGTCTGCACAATTTTGCACACCCTTGACTCCAGCTGCATTGGCAGCGCACCCTGACTCTGGGACATAGGGCATTTGAGCCCCTTTTGAGATGGCCAGTTGGCCAGCGGGACTGTTAGGTTAATAGGGAACCAGGCCCTAAGGAGGTGCTTGGAAATATCATTTATATACTATGATTTACGCACCATGATTTATGCCTCTAAATGTGTTTTTATGATTATGAGGTTTTCCATACTGTGTAATATTTGAGTGATTCTCTACTGTGGTTTAGGAATGAGTTATTCCCTACTGCGGTTTATGTTAGTAAGAGTGTTTCCTAATATGAGTTATGCTTAGGAGGGTATGTTCTAATATGTTTAGGCCTTTGGGGTTGACACAGATTGTATTTCTCGCCAAATGTGATATTGTGCATAATATGATTTATGGTTACAGGATGATGCTGAGTATAGTGGTTGGCAGTAATTACTGGTTGTGTTCTACATTTAATATATGTCTACATCTATTATCTTTACTAAGTGATGAGTCTGACAGTGGCCCACGTGGCCCTATTATGTGTGGAAGGTAACACATGTTTATTTCAAAACAGTGTTAATATATATTTTAACCGCATCGCTGCGGCGGTTATTTTTCCGCTACGCGGCTTTTTTGTAAAAGCCACGTTAGATGACAAGCTCAGCTCGTCATCCGCACACACCCCCCGTGGCTGTTGACGAGCTGAGCTTGTCATCAGCATCAAAGGGGTTAATGTAACATATCTGCTGGCCAGCACTCATCTTGAATCTTTTGGAACGTCTGACATAGCTTAAATCATTGTGTACCATGTGCTTTCTCGTGGAATTTCCCCTCCATGTTTGGTAGCTCCATGTTGAGCATATCTGTATGGCGACCATTACGAGTAAACATTTCCTCACCAAAATCCATCTTAGCAATGCTATGCTGTTTCTGACAATATTTGTTGCATTGGTTTCTAAAAAAATGCCTGGTTAAAAGCTTTTACTTTGATGGAAAAACAGTGGTCATTCTACGGTAGGAAATAGCACACAGGTATGCCTTCTTTGTTCAGTAGCGATGAGCAAATTAAAAACATTAAGGCCCCTATTCCAATGCGGTTTGGAAGGCCTCCTAATGGCATTTGCTCTGTCTGAATCGGATTGGGATTGAATTAGAAAGGTTTCCGACTGACCGATTACGATGTGAGTTAGGTCGAGTTTCCAAACTACTAATTACAATGCTTGATTTGGGCGGCCTTTTTGAATCGTGCCATCCGACTCAGATCGGATGTCTGAATCAGAATTTGGGGGCCCGTAGTGGGCCCCCCTGCTCACAGAGCCTTTCCTATCGGGCCCGTGGGTGTACCCATTGCCCCCTCCTTTACCAGCCATGCAGTGTGGCAGGCACCATGGGGCACCCAGCAAAAGGTGCCTCATTTTCTCCAACCACCCCTTTCATCAATGGGAGCCTATGCATTTGTTCGTAACATAGGCTCCCATTGTAGTCAAAGGGAGCCTGGTCGCATTGTAACTGGAAGCAATTGGATGCATCGTAATCGGTCGGTCAGACTCCACCGATCTGAGTCAGTCGGGAACCATTGCCAGATCAATTAGGTCGGAATGATTTCCAAACTGCATCGGAATCGGGACCTTAGTTTATTTCTTATTAGTACTTGTGCTTGTGTTTTGTGCTATGTCCTCACAGACTATTGGACGAAATGTATGCCGTTTGAGTGAGGCGCAGGTTGCAAAATTAACATAGTACTGTTTTCTGTTTTTAAATTTTTTTGTTTAAAATAGATTCTGTGTGTTTTACATATCCCTTTTGTGAATATTTTGTGTCACAATATTTTTTTTAATTTGGATCAAATATTTTGATTGTTGTTATACTAATGGAATTCTGCATTTCCCATTTGTGAATCAGCTCTGAGATTTCCATACAGTAGTCTTCACCATCCACCAAAATTTGCTTCATTGTAAATTATCACAATGCTTCTGCAATTATTCAGCTCTCTTTTACAATCTAGCTAGTATCACAGTCTACAAAACCTACACATACATACAATGTCATGCTCCTACAATCCAAACATAAGATTTTTCTAAATTAAGTTTGTAAGAGAGTACTTCTTTTGGCACGGTTAACCCTAATTTTTTGCTTGACTCTGAATGCATTTTTGAGTGAATGTGCACTAGGTTCCTACTAATCAGGTTCATAGTGCCTGTGTTCTTTCCCAAAACTGTACCTTGGGTTTCCAGAATTACCACACCTGTGGCCCACGTATAAGTCCCTGCACAATACCTCTTGTGAGGACATAACTGCATGAGCAGATATGCCCCTATTGTACCTAAGTCTATTCTAAGCCATCAGAAGTGCACAGTGGAGCAATACTGAGTACATGGGCTGCTTGTCACTATAAGCTCCACAGCTGCATGTTGGCTTCACCTAAACATAAGTTGTTTGGTATCAAACATCTCAGAATAATGAGCCCACACCGATGTTAGTTTTGGATTCAATAATCAATGTACTCAGCGGGCACCTTGGAGGTGCCCCTGAAAACCTACCAAAACACTGGTGTGTGCCTGACTGGTCTGCACCAGCCTGCCACCTCTAGACATGTTTCTGACCCCTGAGGTAAGAGCCTTTTGCTCTAGTGGGTCAGAAACAAAGTGTGCTCTGGGAGGAGGTGCTTCAAACCTACCCCCAAGCAGGAACAGCATTAAAGGGCTGTGACCCTCGATGGCTTACTGTCCATTAATTATGCTAGCTTGGGCTCTCCAACTGGAGATGCCTGAACAAGTCCCACTTTTGGCAGCAAGGTCCACAGGAAAATTATTAAGCATGAGGTGTGTGTCCGTTCTGAGTCAGGACCATCTCTAAGCTGTGCTGATTTAAAGTGACCCACTCCTTTGATAATCCTCTGTAATGCTTTGGAGGATTTTAGATAATAGGGCTAGGGGTATGTTCCCTCCCCAGAGGGAGTAGACAACCAAATGTGTAGTCACCCTAAAGTTAAGAAGGTCTTTTGCTATTACATTCCAGCCTCTAAGACCCCTAAATTGAGTATTTTGGGGTACTCTTAACCATACATCTCAGATTCCTGGTGACCTCAAAAAGAAGATGAACCGAAGAGCCGTACCAGCCGTGAAGACTCCAAATGATAAGTGACTTGGCCCCAGCCCTACAGGCCTATCTGCAGCCCTCGAAGAAACCTGTGCCAAAAACCAACTTGTCCTGTGGGCACTGCACCTCAGGAAACCTTGAAGGCTGCCTGCCTTCTCTAAAAAACAAAAAACTGCAGAGGAAAGTGGCCCTGTCCCCAAATAAACCAACAACCAAGAGCTTCAGTGATCTGCTGATCGGCACAACCGGACCTCCGGACACATGTCTGTACCCAACAGCTCCTGCACCAGTCAAAGTGGTCCACCAGTGACAATAAGGTTCCCTAGCAGTCCTGAGCTCGAGTCCAGCCCAGAGTGACCACTCCTAGACTCTATGACAATGCCTGCAGCCTCATCACCAAGGGGCCCTCAACCGCAATCAGCACTAGTAAGAATTTTTAAATGCTCAAAGACACCCCTGCACCCGCAGCCCCCAGGCCTTGAGAAGCTCAACTGTGGATGTCCGTGAGGTCTTCATCATCCCAACTTACCTCCAGAGCCACCGGTGCCCTTCATCCAGCTCCCAGGTCCGAACCTGCAGCCTTTGTTTGAAACAGTTGTTCTCCATTGATTTGTATTGGGCACCCGATGCTGTGTTGGCATTCTGCACTCAACCTCCTCTGTGCCTCTCAGGGGTGTGTTTGGTAATGCTTTGTGGCCCCCAGTGCTGGTATAAATCCCCTGATATTGACCCAAACTCCTTTCTAACGGGCTTCAACCACACCTCGTTGCTGCCCCAGTCTAAATTGATTAACATTAGGCCTTTGATACCATATTTGATCTTTGCACCAGGCCGCCCCAGTGCCACTCGTGGTGTAGTCTCTGTGCTTACTTGGCCCTTGGCCATTGTTGATCCTAAAACCCAAAGACGGAAATTGCATGTTGTGTACTTACCTGTGAAACTGCATTATTGTTTTCCTCTTATAGGTTAACACTGAACTGTTTAAAAAATGCCCTGTGCCCACTTTTTATCCTAAAAAACTGTGATATTCCACAACTTCTTTTTTCAGCAACAAAGTATCTTTGGCTCAAGTTATAAGCATACAAAAATAAATATTTTTACAAACAATTGGTCTCGGATTTAGTTATTGAGTGTGTGTAATCCTTTCTTGCCTGAGTGTGTACAACAAATACTTAATACAGCCCTCTGATACGCCTAACTGCTTGCCTAAACTAACACAAAAGAGAGTATTAGCATTATCTACTTAAGCCTCTGTAAAACTTCTGGGGATGAACTGGACTCTATACGCTACTTTGGTATAGTATATACAGAGACAGCTTCTTACATTGGTAGATCCACACTGGAGTCTACGACTTTGCAAAACCACTCTGACAATTAGTGACCACAAGACTACAATCCAAAATTGCCTTTAGATTCAACTATATGTTCGTATTGACAAGTTTTCAAAAAATTTTAAGCATTTATAGGGCCTTTATTAAGTCCCTTTAGCATTTTAAAAAGTTTAAAATCCTACTGTAGTTTGGGGTAAAAGTGGCAAATGTGTTTTAGTCCTTTACAAATGCCTCAACGTTAGTAAAATATTGAGAGATGCAGAGAATGATGTTGTGGAACTCAACATGACCCCTTAGCTCCATCTTGGCACGAAGGAGCTAAGGCCCTCTATAGAATCCCGAAAAATTAAAACTGGTTCCAATCTTACCAAGGCTAAGCTCCAGGAGCTGTTGGCAGAATATGCTTACAAACACCCTTCTTAAGAGGACCTTGGTGCAGAAGAGGTAGGGTGAAGAGTATTCCAGATTGAAGAAATGAGGCAGGTTTCACCCTAAGTTGCTGTGTTGCATTGTGTGAGAAGGAGAGAGTAAGAACGTCCCACATTTCTTGCTCTCTTTGGAAGTGCTGGTAAACTTTCAGGTTACCCAGCGCCATCCACAGACCTATTCTCTACAGTGCAACGGTGTGTGTATGATGTCTAGCATAGATGTTGTACTGTAGAATAGCCCTAGTGTACTCTCAACCTGGTTTATTTCACTTAGTTATGATATTAAACAAAATCCCTCCATACCCCACTGAGGAACTCGAACATCTTTAATTGCACATGTGGCTAACTTTAAAGTTTCACTAATCTAGTCATCAATTTTTGAAAAGTCAGTACCAAACAGACTTTTGTACACAATTGTTGCGTGATGGATTCAAAAGTGTTGTGACATCATTTAAAGGTGTCAATCGATTGATTAACCCTGTTTCACAAGCATTCAGATCCTTTTAAGGGCAGATTTCCATAATTGAAGGTCTATAAGCACGCCAGAACTGCATTAATTAATTTGTGATGGGGTGCACCTACTAACTCACTCAATCAATCAATCAATAAGTCATTCATTTAGCATTTATAAAGTGCAACACTGTCACCCCTAGGAGTATCTGGACACTGAGGGTGCCGTATCTCTGTCAAAAAACCAGGTTTTGAGTCTCTTTCTTATGTCCAACAGGGAGGGGGCTATTTGGAGGCTGAGGGGCAGATCATTCCAGGTTTTGGAGGTGAGGTAGAGAAAGCGGCTACTGCTTTTCCTGCAGCGGATATGGGGGGTTTGAGAGGGCAAGTGAGGTGGAGCACTAATGTCTGGCAGGTATGGAAGTTCAGTCAGTGTTTGATGTAGGATTGTCCCTGATCATGAAGTTCTTCGTAGTTGTGCATGAGGATCTTGAACTAGCATCTCTTTCGGATGGGGAGCCTGGGGAGGTTTATGATGTGGGGTGATATGGGACCATTTGGGGAGGTCCTAGGTGAGTCTGGCTGTTCCATTCGGTATGGTCGGTAGTCTTCTGTGGACCTAGGTTGAGACGCCAGCATAGAGAGCATTGATGTAGTCAAGGTGGCTGGTGATGAGGGCCTGAGTGAAGGTCTTTCTAGAGTTGATTGGAAGTCTACGACTTTGCAAAACCACTCTGACAATAAGTGACCACAAGACTACAATCCAAAATTGCCCTTATATTCAACTATATGTTCGTATTGACACGTTTTCCAATTTTTTTTAAAGTCTTTATAGGGCCTTTATTAAGTCCCTTTAGCATTTTAAAAAGTTTAAAATCCAACTGTAGTTAGGGGTAAAAGTGGCAAATGTGTTTTAGTCATTTACAAATACCTCAACATTAGTAAAATATTGGGAGATGCAGAGAATGAGGTTGTGGAACTCAACATGACCCCTTAGCTCCATCTTGGCACAAAGAATCCCAAAAAATTAAAACTGGTTCCAATCCTACCCAGGCTAAGCTCCAGGAGCTGTTGGCAGAATATGGTTACAAACACCCTTCTCAAGAGGACCTCGGTGCAGAAGAGGTAGGGTGAAGAGTATTCCAGATTGAAAAAATTAGGCAGGTTTCACCCTAAGTTGCTGTTTTGCGTTGTGTGAGAAGGAGAGAGTAGGAACGTCCCACATCTCTTGCTCTCTTTGGAAGTGCTGGTAAACTTTCAGGCTACCTAGCGCCATCCATAAACCTATTCTCTACAGTGCAAAGGTGTGTGTATGATGTCTAGCATGGATTTTGTACTGTAGAATAGCCCTAGTGTACTCTCAATCTAGTTTATTTCACTTAGGTATTATATTAAACAAAATCCCTCCATACCCCACTGAGGAACTCGAACCTCTTTAATTGCACTTGTGGCTAACTTTAAAATTTCACTAATCCAGTCATCAATTTTTGAAAAGTCAGTACCAAACAGCCTTTTGTACACAATTGTTGTGTGATGGATTCAAAAGTGTTGTGACATCATTTAAAGGTGTCAATCGATTGATTATCCCTGTTTCACAAACATTCAGATCCTTTGAAGGGCAGATTTCCATAATTGAAGGTCTATAAGCACACCAGAACTGCATTAATTAATTTGTGATGGGGGCGCACCTACTAACTCACTCAATCAATCAATCAATAAGTCATGCAATTAGCATTTATAAAGTGCAACACTGTCACCCCTTGGAGTATCTGGACACTGAGGGTGCCGTATCTTGGTCGAAAAACCAGGTCTTGAGTCTCTTTCTTATGTCCAACAGTGAGGGGGCTATTTGGAGGTGGAGGGGCAGATCATTCCATGTTTTGGAGGTGAGGTAGAGAAAGCAGCTACTGCTTTGCCTGCAGCGGATATGGGGGGTTTGAGAGTGCCAAGTGAGAAGGATCACTGATGTCTGGCAGGTATGGAAGTTCAGTCAGTGTTTGATGTAGGATTGTCCCTGATCATGGAGGTCTTCGTAGGTGTGCACGAGGATCTTGAACTAGCATCTCTTTTGGATGGGGAGCCTGGGGAGGTTTATGAGGTGGGGGTGATGTGGGACCATTTGGGGAGGTCCTAAGTGAGTCTGGCTGTTGCCGACTGTATGGTCGGGAGTCTTCTGAGGACCTGGGTTGAGACGCCAGCAGAGAGCATGGATGTAGTCAAGGCGGCTGGTGATGAGGGCCTGAGTGAAGGTCTTTCTAGTGTTGATTGGGATTCATCTGAAGATTCTGTGGAACATGCAAAGGATGTGGAGCAGGAGGAGTTTACTGTTTTGAATTGTTGTTTCATGGTTAGTTGGCTTCAGAGGATGATCCCAAAGTTGCACACTTGGTCTTTTGGTGTGGGAGTAGGTCTAAGATAGGCTGTCTACCAGCTGTGGTCCTAGGCAGAGGTGTTGTTCCCAGAGGTCAGTACTTTTATCTTCTCGGAGTTCAGTCTGAGGCAGTTGTCTCATCTAGTTGCCTACATTGGTTATGGAGTTAACAAAGTTTGTTATGGTGTTGGCAAGGCTCTCAGTGAGTGAGAGGTTTTGTTGAGTGTTGTCTAAATAGGAGATTATGTTGATGCAGTGGGATCGGATGACGTCTGCAAGGGAGGTCATGTAGTTGTTGAACAGTGTGGGACTGATCAATCAATCAATCAATTAATTTGTAAAGTGCACTACTGACCTGCAAGGGTTTCAGGGTGCTGAAGGAGGGGGTTGGGGGTCGCTGTTGCTACTGGTCGAACAGCCAGGTCTTGAGTCGTCTCCTGAAGGTTAGAAGGTCTTTGGTTTGTTGTAGGTTGAGGGGAGGGTGTTCCAGGTCTTGGAGGTGCAGTGGGGAAAGGATCTGCCTCCGTCTGTGGTTCTACGGATGCGTGGGACAGTGGCCAGGGAGAGGTCTGTGGAGCGGAGATTCCTGTTGGGTACGTAGAAGGAGAGTCCACTGATGAGATAGTCTGAGCCGGTCTTGTGGAGTGCCTAGTGTGCGTGGATCAGGAGCTTGAAGGAGATTCTTTTGTCTTTGGGGAGCCAGTGCAGGTTCCTCAGGTGGGGGGTGATGTGGTCGCGGCGCTGGACATTGAGGATCAGGCGTGCAGAGGCATTCTGGATTCTTTGCAGTCTGTTGATGAGCTTGGTCGGGGCTCCGGCGTAGAGGAATGGATTATCCTTGGGGTACGTTACACCTGATGTCCTTGTGCACAAAGCTGAAGGATGGCAGCCCGATGATCTGTTTGCAGCCTGTAAGGAAGGAGGCAATGCACTTGAGGGTGCCCAGTAGGTAGTTTTCTTTCATGAATTCAGTGAGCTGTTGGTTGATGTTCTTCTTAAGTACCTTTGCCAAGCAGGGACATCAGTCGATAATTTTTTAGATCGCTGGGGTCAGCGGGGGGTACTCAATAACTCCACTCTGTTTTGGTTAAAACACAGTAATGACAGAATCTCTGTTCCACTCATGGTAGCTGTGGCATAAGATGCCAGCAATCCCCAGAGAAGTGGGTGAACTTGATGCAGTACCAACACTTCTGAAATTAGGAACATAGGGCCAGATGTAGGTAAGTATATTTTACCGATTCTTAAATACCGAATTTTACCGATTTGGTATTTATGAATCGGTAAAATAGAAGGGGGGAGATGTAGATAGAATCGGTAATTGAATTACCGATTCTGTAAGAATCGGTATTTACCGAATTGGTAAATACCGATTCGGTAATGCCCATTGATTCCTATGGGCATTGAAGCCCATAGGAATCAATGGGCATTACCGAATCGGTATTTACCAATTCGGTAAATACTGATTGTTGCAAGGGTGCAGGGGGTGTCACTTTGACACCCTCTAGCACCCCGATTTCAGGCATGTGTGACATGTGGCACACAGACATGCCCTAAGGGCATGTCTGTCTGTCACATGCCATAGGTGTGAATGCACACATGTGCATGCACACCTGGAATCGGTATTTTACCACCCAAATGGATTGGGTGGTAAAATACCGATTCGGTAAGGCCTGTGGGACAAAATTACCGAATTGGTAAAAATACTGATTTGTTATTTTACCGATTCGGTAAATTTACCGATTCGGTAAATTTACCGAATCGGTAAAATAGGTCACCTACTTCGAGAATAGCCATTTACCGGTCGGTAACGGCCGAATCGGCCGTTACCGGTCGGTAAATGTCGACCTACATCGGGCCCTTAATCTAATAAAATTCCCCAAAACAATTTAGAAAAAAGAGAAAAACTAATGAGCAGAAGGATAGCAAGAACATCAGGGAAAGGAGAACTTATATGAGATTTTTTTAATTTTAATTTAGGGGGAAAAATGCAAGGAAAATCAAAAACACCAATTAGCAGTCAGTGTTTGTGGTTGATTAGGACTCAGGCACGATTTCAGCCCAACCATGAAGAAATGGAAATTTGATTGAAAAAACATAAAACATCCTGGTAAAAGACTCACTTTCTAACTTATGCTTTTTTTATGAAAGTCAAAATCTTCCAGCATAGCAATTTCCAATGTTTTAGCCAGCCATGGTATCTGAAAGCTGCTGTATCATTCAGTAGCTTCAATTGAAAGTGTTGGTTTTTGCAGATCCTAAGCAAGATAACCTGTGATTTCATAGGCACCAAAAGTGTGCTTTGAGCAGGAACGAAAGATTTGCTGTCTTGCCCCGTTCCAAAAGTTTATTTTCTGACTCAGTCACTTAGTCAAACTCAAGGATGGAAGCCACATGCAAACAAGACTTCACAAGGCCCAATATCTACACCCCATGAACCGCTGAACCAGTTTTCAGTTCTGCAAAACGTTCAGAGCAGGTTGAACCTGAATTTCTTGTACATATTCGGTGCTACCTACCTGGGCACACCTCAGCATCTTGTCATGGGCCTTCAGAGATGGATAAAAAAGTCACAACTTTTTATAGTTCTGAGATAGTTCATTGGGTGCAGTCCTATAGCCACCAGCTCCTCATAGTAGACTTTCAAGCCATCATGACTGACCACTCGCACGCTGTTGGTGATAAAGGAATGGAGGAGATTTCCCCTCTAACACCTGCCTGATGGAAGTGCTGCACCAGGCGTATTGGTGAGACTGTGTGAAAGGCCGCTGACATATCTAGCAGCACAAGGACTGCACCTTGGCCAACTTGGTGCCTGATTCTATCAGTGGCGGCCACAAGTGGTGTCTCAGTGCTGTGGCCATTCCTGAAGCCACTCTGTGAGGATTCTAGACAGTGACAGGTATCAATAAAATGTAATATTTCTTGGTTATTATTATTATTATTATTACATTTCTTATATAGCGCCAGAATCAACCCCCAAAGGGGTATCTCCGCGCTTGCCTTGGGAACCCGTCCCTGTGAGATGGCCCCTACAGGGCATCCCCAAGGTGAAAGCCAGGCATCCCGCCGCGGGGGGGCGTTGCGAAGATTAAGCAAGCTTAATGCCCAGAGTTGCAGAGTGTGAACCCATGATTAGGTCAGGCACCGAAGTGAGAATTATTGAGTCCATGGACATTTGAGCTCAACACCCTGCCGCGTCGGGAATCGAACCCTGGTCCCGAGTCTGACCTCTGCTTCAGGGTCTGCCTGCTCTAACCAGTGAGCCACACTTCTCCATCCATTAAGATATTTCTCCAGAGGGGAAGAGAGAAATGTGACGCAAATTCATCATATCCTTAGCATCAACATTGTTTTTGTTTTTAAAAAGAAATTACAGTGCCTTCCTTCCATAGTTGAGGGAAAATTCTTAAATCAAGGGTATGATTAAGTATACATCTAGAGTATTAGAAATACAACCTCAGGCCAACAGCATGATTTTAGAGGGGCAAGGCTCTCCATTGAACACTGTTTTTAGGCTCATATTTAAGGCTCATAGAAAGTTCCTTAGTTTTCTGCTCAGATATCTGACAAAAGACAGAGAGCTTGGATGACTCAATAGACATGCCAAAAAATTCCATTGAAAATCTAAGTTCTGCAGGCGAAGGAAAATCAGAGTAAACATTCATCATTTTATCTCCAAAATACATGGCCACTCTATCACAGGAATCTTGTGAAGAGTAGGCAATGCCTGAACTGAAGGTTGAGATAATTCTTTAACCAATCTGAAAAGTTCCTTATCTGCGTAAAAGATGGAATTGCTAAAATAATGTGGCCAACCTGAATCCATGTGGTAGAAAAGGGGGTGGTGATGGACGGAGCATCTGAACCAATCAAACACTCACACCCCGTCGAAAGATCTAGGTTTAATCCATCACCGTTCTTTGGCCCACTCTGCCACTCCAGTTCAGACATGGCCATATGCAAATCAGTCTGACCCTGTGCCTCATTGGAACAGTCCAGCCCAAACTGCTAAGCCATGCCTTCCCTGGACCGGAAACAAGCTTCCTTGGAATGGTTTCTGGCATTCCAGCCGTCTCCAGCCAGGCTTGCTTGAATCTAGTGGCAAAGTGAACAAGGGACTCACGTCTGAGCATACCCTGCCAACTTATGGCGAGCAAAGTGGTAGTAAAGGGGGTGGTGATGGACAGAGCATCTGAACCAATCAAACACTCACACCTCATCAAAAGATCTGGGTTTAATCCATCACATTTCTTTAGCTCACTCTGCCACCCCAGTTCAGACATGGCCATATGCAAATCAGTCTGACCCTGTGCCTCATGGGAACAGTCCTGCCCGAACTGCTAAGCCATGTCTTCCCTGGACCGGAAACATCACCACCCCCTTTTGTACCGCTTTGTTCACCATAAGTTGGCAGGGTATGCTCAGACGTGAGTCCCTTGTTCATTTTGCCACTGGATTCAAGCAAGCTGGGCTGAAGACGGCTGAAATGCCAAAACCGGTCCTTGGAAGCTTGTTTCCGGTCCAGGGAAGTCTTGGCTTGGCAGTTCAGGCTGGACTTTTCCCATGAGGCACAGGATCAGACTGATTTGCATATAACCCTGTGTGAACTGGGGTGGCAGAGTGGGCTAAAGAATGGTGATGGATTAAACCCAGATCAGTTGACTGGATGTGAGTGTTTGATTGGTTCAGATGCTCCATCCATCACCACCCCCTTTTGTACCAACTTGAATACTTGGCACGTCAATGCTAGCATATGTATAAATAAATTATGCTGGACAAGGACTAGCCTGTCAACCTCACAAAATGCCCCCCTGTCAATGGGAAGGCCTGAAGTGAGGATTGAACAGTAGCTAAAAAACAAAAGCCCTTTCCACACAAACAGCAGAACTTTGTCAGACCAAAGGGTGAAATGTGTTAAAAATTGTTAAAATTCACAAAGCTGTGGTGAAATAAGTGATACACCAGAGAGTGACAAAGCAAAACAGAAAGGCTCTCCCAAACACAGTCTCCATAATTAAAACTGAAATTGAAGTGAGCTGGGAAGTCAAGTGACGCAACTTTCAATGACGTCCCCTAAAAATCGAGACTGGGCGGTAGTTGTTCATGTCCTCTGGGTCAAGGGATTATTTTTTTAAGAAAGGAGAGACTTGACCCACTTTTAGTAATTCTGTTAAATATGCCCTGTTGAAGAGAGGTGTTGGTCAAGTTGGTCCACAGGGGGAGTAGGCGTGCGGCAAAAGACTTGCTAATAGACCCTGGAAAGGCATCTTGAAGGTGGTTCGAGGATTTAACTTTAGAGATTGCTTGCTGTTGGTCTCGTTCAGAAATGGGGAGAAAGAGGATTAAGTGTGAAGTGCTTTGCACTGTAGAATCTAAATTTTCAAAGGTTTATGGGTGTGTATCAAGATCTGAATGTCCTTGACTTTTCTATTAGCGAAGTCCACAAAGTTGCTGCAGCAGGCCACTGATGGTACAAGTGGTGGAGGTGTTTATTATTTATTTATTTAGTAGTTTGTAAAGCGCACAGCTACCTCCAACTGAGGTGTCCCGGCGCTGAAGACAGTATCTTGAAAGGGTCAGTGGGATGTAGGAGGGAGTGGGTAGATTAGATGAGGGAAAAGAGCCAGGTCTTGAGTTTTTTTCGAAATAGAGGCTCTGACGTCAGGAATCTTAGCTCTATAGGAAGGTGGTTCCACAGTTTGGAGGTGGCCACTGCAAATGCCCTTCCTCCCGTATGTGCCAGGCGGAAACGGTGGCAGATTATAAGGCGGAGATGGTTAGATCTGAGGTTATGGGGTGCTTGTGAGAACTTCATTCTACGACGCAGGTAGGTAGGGCCACGATCATTAGGAGCTCTAAAAGCCAGGGTTAAGGCTTTAAATTGAATGTGTAGTCTCACTGGGAGCCAATGAAGTTTGATAAAATGAGGTGAGATGGAGTGGCGATAGGGGATGTTGCAAATCAACCTGGCTGCTGCATTCTGGACTGTCTGTAGTTGATTTATGAGATACGCCGGGGCACCTGCATACAGACTATTTGCGTCGTCCAAATGAGCGGTGATGAGGGCATGGACTACTGTCTTACGTGAGTCTAATGGCAGATAGGGGATGATTTTTTTTATCATGCGGAGCTTTCCGAAGCAAGACGAGGTGACTTTATTAATTTGAGTCTTGCAGGAGAGGGCAGTATCAAATTCGAATCCTAAATTAAGGGCAGCTTGGACTGGTACCGGAGGAGGGTTAAGTTCAATCGGCCACCAAAGAATGGGAGGAGTGGGAGATTTCTGATTAAAAAATAAGACTTCCGTCTTATCTGTATTAAGTTTTAAGTTGTTAGAGGACATCCAGGTGGCGATATTCATCATGCAGTGGCGAAAGTTGTGGAATGATTTTTCAGAGTGGTCTTTAAAGGAGAACACTAGCTGGGTGTCGTCAGAGTAAAAAGTTACTCTGACGCCCCAGGATTCTACCACTTTTGCCAGTGGTTTTAGATACACATTGAATAGGAGCGGGCTGAGGGCAGAACCTTGAAGAACGCCCCAAATCAATGGTTTCTTGGTAGAAAGGAAGGAGCCCAGCATCACCTGTTGAAATCTGTTCATAAGGAAAGATTTAACCCAAGTGAGGGGAGTTCCGCTGACACCTACCTCTTGCAGGCGAGCAAGTAGTATGTCGTGGGAGATGGTGTCAAATGCTGCGGATAGGTCGAGGAGGACCAGCATGGCCTCCTCTCCCCTATCCGTGCATTCTCAAATCGACTCGGATACCTCAAGTAGAGCTGACTCGGTACTGAAGTCCGGTCTGAATCCTGATTGGCAATCATGGAACAGCGAGTTTGACTCTAGGTAGTTGGACAGCTGCTCTTGTACCGCTTTCTCGAGCACCTTGGCAGGCTCGGGTAGGATGAGATTGGTCGGTAATTGCTCAGGCAGGTAGGATCGATGCCTGCTCTTTTTAAAATTGGAATTAGCATCGCGTGTTTCCAGGCTGAAGGGACAACACCTGAGTATAAGGAGGAGTTCCATATTTCAAGTAGGGGGTTAATAACTAAAGGGGCAATTTCATTCATGATTAATGCCGGGGCTGGGTCCAATGGTGAGCCTGATTTACATTTCAAGAATAGATTCAGGGCATGCTCCTAGGTGAGTGGTTGAAAAGCAGTAAATGCATTCGTGCAGATGATGGTAGGGTCTTCAGTAATCTCAGTACCGTTCTGAAGAATAGTTGCCGCAATGTTGGCAATTTTTTTTGTCAAAAAAATCTGATAAATCTTCACTAAGTGCCTGGGAAGGGGATACTGGGGCGGACAGAGCAGTGGGATTAGTAAAATCTTTAACAATGTTAAAGAGGGCGTTGATAGAGTTTTTTGCATTGGCAATAGTTTCTGCAAAATAGGTGCTCATAGAGTTGCGTTTGAGTTTGCGAAACTCTTTGAGGGCCTGTCTGTAAAGAGCCTTGGCTGCAGGGTCATAAGTCTGCCGCCATTGTTGCTCCATCTTTTTACATCTGCTTCTATTTTCCCTTAGTTCTGGAGAGAACCAGGGGGCTGAAGGTTTTTGTCTGCGGGAGGTAAGGGTTTGTAAGGGGGCTACTTTCTCAATAGCAGTCGTGAGATCCTTATTGAGTGTGAGAAGCGCTTCATAGAGATCGTCAGGGAAAGAGTTTAAGCTGTTATTATATGATTGCTCTAGGGCAGTACTTGAGATCTTGTGCCATTTTCTGCCTTGTGTTCTGATGGCAGATTCCTTCTTGACAATTTGAGTTGAAGATACCTCGAACGGGATCGAAAAATGGTCAGACCATGTCAGAGGTGTGGAAGGAAGGATTTTTAGCTTTGTGCAGTTGGAAAAGATAAGGTCAAGGGTATGTCCTGTGGCATGTGTGGGGCCCCTTACCCCTTGAGTCAGATTTATATTTTGCATGGATTCTAGGAGATAAGAGGCGCGATTGCAGCTACTTACATCAACGTGATGGTTGAAGTCTCCCAGTACCGTGAAGTGAGGGTGTTTAAGAGACAGATCTGCAGTGACTGCCAGTAGTTCAGAAATTGCAGACTGTGGGGTGTTAGGGGGGTTGTAGACCAAGATCCCTGAGAAATGGCTGGGGTGGAGTCAGTGACAGAGAAATATAGTGCTTCTATGGGCTTTATGTTCGTAATTTTTCTAGACGTGATAGTCAGATGAGTCTTTAAGATTACTGCGATTCGTTCTCCCGTTTTGGAACCTTCACGGCTTATTCCAGTAAAGCGGTAACCGGTGGGTACGGCAAGAGAGATGTCTGGGTTGGAGGAGTCTTTAATCCATGTCTTAGTTAGAAACAGTAAGTCCCAGGACATGGAGGACAAAAACAGCCAAATGTCACTAGCGTGGCAAGGTAGGGAGCGACAATTCACCAATCCCATAGAGTATGTTTTAATGGGTGTGGGCTGACTAATTGCTGGGTCATGGGGGTGAATCGAGTAGGGAGAGAAAGAGAAAGGGCAATTGTGACATTTGTACAAGAAAGGGCTGGACAGAGGGAGGTTGCACGGTGTAGGGGAAGTGCAAGTTGTCTTACCTAGGTCTAAAAGCTGTGACCTGGTCCACGTTAGCCTCTGAGCGGGTAGAGGACTGACAGCATGGCTGGCCCTAGGCCCGGAGCTGGCGCGGACGGGCGCAGATGGGCTTGCCTTAGGCGTGACTTCGGCGCGCAAACGGCGCTCCCGCTGCGCGTTCGGAAGATGCACATAATTTGTAGAGGATGGGAGACGACAAGGAGGGGCGTGGCCTCAGAAAAGGGGCATGGCCATAGGGTGCGCCGGTAATGGCGGCAAATGCAGTTTGATGATGTTCCGGCGGCAGCGCTAGGATCCGCTGCGCTGGCTTTGTCAGGAGCGTGAATTGCAGGTAAGGTATGTTTTAAAATCAACACACGCAAATAGTGACTCTCAAAATTTAAAAAGTTCGCTAGTCAGGCTCCCGGCTTCCTCCTCAGGAGATTCTATCTTCTGAATGACGCTAGCATTCAGCGTCTTTAAATAGTCAGGGTGGTGGGTGTGGCCTCAGAAAAGGGGCGTGGCCATAGGGTGCGCCGGTAATGGCGGCAAATGCAGTTTGTTGATGTTCCCGCGGCAGCGCTAGGATCCGCTGCGCGGGCTTTGTCAGGAGAGTGAATTGCAGGTAAGGTGGGTTTTAAAATCAACACACACAAATAGTGACTCTCAAATTTTAAAAAGTTCGCTAATCAGGCTCCCGGCTTCCGCCTCAGGAGATTCTATCTTCTGAATGACGCTAGCATTCAGCGTCTTTAAAAAGTCAGGCAGGCTGGCGTGGCCTCAGTTTGAAGTCTGTGCTAACAAAAGCCCTTTCTGCACAAACAGAAGAGCTGCACAGAAACAAGAAAAAGCCCACCATACACAGACCCCACAATTAAAATACAAATCAAATTGACAATGATGTACCCTGCCAGGCCTATGCTCCTACACCAAGTACCTTCTCAAATCTAAAAGTGCTGTCTCTGTGTTTTCCTCAGGTGGTAGGAATGCCTGAACAGTGCTGATCCTACAGGAGTTTGCAGACCTGTGCAGAACAAATGATTCCATTAATTCTTTTAAGCACTTTTCAAGTCTTGCTGGTTAGGCAATAATTATTTGTAAAACAACTTGCCCTTGGTGATGTTGCCACTTGCCAGTAAGTTCAGGCTGGATTAGGAGCCCTGCAAGCACCTTGCAGGAGACGGCCAATTACCGCAGTCAAGAGTGGGGAGGCTTTCAGGGCTATAAATGTCACAAACACACAGACAGCGGGGTCATAGTAGAGGTTCTTTTGAGAACACGGCTGCCTCAGATTCCAACAGAGAAGGTCAAAAAAGGAACTGAAGCCACATACCTTTGAATTTCTCCCTTTTTTCCACAATTACAGAGTCTAAATAGAAAGGTGTGTTGCTAAGTGGCAGGTGCTGTCCCTTCCTCTTTCTTCTACATGCAAGGAGGGTGCTTTGCACAGTTAAGAGTGTGAGCAGCACGTACAGTTTGTGGCTCTATTAAAAATGTAAAAATTATCACATTAGCACATACGATTAAATATCTGTTAGCTAAAAAACTATTCACGGCATGTTCCTGTCAGAGGGGATAAAGGGGGAACGCCACGCTGTGGTGGCTGGGAACGAACGCTGTTTGAAGGTGCATAGGAAGGGGAAGGAGAAGTTGGCACAAACTGGGCAGGGCGGGACGGTGCAACAGAGACCAAAGTTGACTTTGGACCCACACAGATTTTAACATCAGTACAAAGTCAAGAATGATGAATCTGCATAAAGTTAGGGGTGGGCGAAGCTCCAGGAAATCTCATGGAGTTTTTATGTCTCCTCCTACCTAACAGGAGCAAAGACGGCCCTCTCTTCCAGAGACTTTAGCGTGGCTGTCTGGTTGTGTCCTGGGAATAAATAGGAGAAGCCCTCCTTGTCTTCACTAAGTCTGAAGAGGTAGTGCTAAAGGTGCTCTTTATTCTACCTACTGTTCATGTCCATTCTCAGATAGCTGATCTATGCTAAGTGGGCAGCAGTTGCCACCCATTTGCCCTGTTTGGGCTTCAGAAGCAGAACATTGTCCTCTGAGCCAAACTTGTTTACATTTCGGGACAAGGATGTCTACTCCGGAGGTCTGATGAGAGGTAGCAGCCTGTAAACACTTTCATAAAGTTACTTTCCTGCTTATATTTTAAAAAATCTGATTGCACCATCAAAGTAGATTATTAAAACTAAGCAGGAAATAACTATAAAGCATATGTGTAGCCTTTCCCTAAGCAGAGATAGGGAATTAACACTTCTAACCTCGGAGGATCCGCATTCCTTTCTATACAAATTTAAGTGTTAATTATATTGCCAAAAATACATTGTACACCAAGTAGGAAAAAATTGTTGTTTCTGGACCAAGAGCTACCTTTTTGCCAAATTTGGTCTAATTCCCTCCAGTGGCTTGACGGTAGTTGAGTCTAGAAATCTCCTTACGAATTAACGTGGGAAAATCATTCTTTTGACCTCTTTTTCTTATCCACAGCTTGATGGGCTGCCCCATAACTTTTCAATAACAACCAGAATCACTAGCACACTTCTTTTGGAAGATTTTGTGAAGTTTCACCAAACTGCGCCAAAGATGTAGGAAAGTAAAAAAAAATGATTTTCCTATGGGAACATGGTCCTAACTATAACTACCTAATGGTGACCGCCGGTTGATACTAGATGATCTTTTTGGGTACTACAGTGATATCTGTTGTTGCACTATTTTGCAGAATTTTGTGGCATTTCACAGAAGTACCATGGTACATACCAGCGACAAGTCATTAGGTGATTATGTAATGACTGCCTTTTCAAAAATTAAAGGCAGCCACGTTGATTTAAGGAACAGTTTCACTGTGTTCTGCGGTACACATTCAGATCTAGTTAAGTTGTAAGTTTGGTATATATACCCTACCTATTATAACTTCATTAAAGTGGTAATAAGTAGGGCAAAATATGTTTCTATATAGTTAAAACACATAATTCCGAGTGCCGTTTTACTGCCTCTGGAGTACTGCAATACCCAAAAATAAAATTAGAAAAATAAATATGTTAAAAAAAAATGAAAATACACTGTAATACACTATGTTCTACAAATAACGTGTACTAAAGTTTAAAGTTTATTTTTAACATATTTAATATGCAGAAAAAAGTCTGCAGAGTAGCACGGTAATACCTACAAATCACTGTGCCACTTAAACATAAATGCACAGTTCTCCCTAAGCTGCTATAAAAATGTATTGAAACTTATTAATAAAATTATCTGCCTATTATCACTGAAATAAACTAGTAATAGGTAGCGAGCGAACAACAATGTCTATATTTAAGGCCTTAAAGCAGAACGCAGTGAAACGCATACTGTAGAATGCATCAAAACTGTGATAAAAACTACTTAGCAGACTTTTACCTTTGGGAAACAAAGTCAATTACATACTGACTCCTTATCCATGTGTACTGATGTATACCTGAGCGTAGCACTATATACCAAGAAACAATATATAACTACATTTTTTTAAAACGTATAACTTTTCAACACAACCTACATAAGTTAACAGCCTGGTGCCGATGCATGGCTTATGGGCAAGTCTGTTGCAGCATGCCTTTAAAAATTTAATTTGTGCATGATTTTACTCATTTTATTTGTGTTTTAATCTTGTTCACACCTGCTCTTTATTTGTGCTTACCTTCATGTCCTTGTTGCCGTCCCTGTGTTCCCCGGTCCACCATTGCTTTCCAAGTGTGAAGAGGGAACCTGTGACTTTCACTTTTTCTCAGCTATACTATGGCAGGCGACATTTTTGGATGGTTGCTGTCTTGCTGTTCTCCCCAAATTTATCATAAATAAATAGCCTGACACTGTCATGCAGCGTACACAAGCAGCAGGGGCACAGTGGGTGCACCGCTGGCATGCTAAACGGATGCGTATGGCAAACCCTACTATGCTTGTCCGTGCCCCAACGTCACTAGGCTCCAGGAGCTTTGCATCTGTGCCCACTGAGGTGAGCCTTCTCCCCTCACATTAGTATACAAGTCCTGTACTAAAGAATCTCAGGCCCAAGTGTCCTTATTGCATCTCCCTAACCCCACTTTATCTGGAATGGACATTCTCCTGTTACAAGTGTAGATTTTCCTGTTCTGATCCATTCGCAATCACTCCACACAGCAACACGGAGTGTCCCATCCATGTTTATACTGAAAATGAAATGAAATGTATATTTGTGAAGCGCTCAAACTCTCAAAGGCGTCTTGTTGATGCCCCTGCTGGGCCACGTAACTATAAGGCCCACCACTAAAACCAAACACCCTTCTATTGCCCCTTTGGCTAAATCCCAGTACTTAACCCATAGATTAAAAGGACTTTATTGTAATGCATGGTCGATTCCTAAACATGCAACAAACTTTTGCAACTAGGTGTGAGTTGTATCACCGAATCCTGGTTGCATGCACTAGCACTTTCTTGTATTGCTGTTGCCATTCCTGACAACTACAAACTGGTCAGACTTGATCAGGATTCCAAGCAGAGTGAAGGAGTAGCCATTGCTTCCCGAGATTCCCTTAAAGTGGAGACCATTGACTCTCTACTCAACGACTGGGGAGAGATAGCGGGTTTTAAACTCGAACCCATCTAACGTCAAATTTTGAAAGACAGGATAGTATATCGCCCCCTCCCTGCTCCAGGAAAGACTGAGCCACAACTTGGCTGAGCGTCTAGCACCTTGTGCTATCTATGGAGAATGTTCTTCTGATTGACAATGCCAACCACCATGCAGAAATGGCTGCCGACCCTGATGTGATTCTTTTATTATCAGAACTTGAAATGTTAGAACTACCCCTAACAGTTATGGGGCCTACGGTTTCAGCTGGCCATATGTTGGACATCATTTTTTTCAAATTCATGGCTCCTTTACACTGACAACCCTATACCTCTAACACGGACTGACCATTTTCTTTAGTTTTCCCTTTTTTTGTTATTTTGTTGATGGAATTTTATCAATGTACAGATACAGTGAACATTAAGTACACCAATAACCTCCACATGTGCTTACAATACAACCACTTTATCATTTAATATGTACAAATGTTTGTTTAAATACATGACATATAGCTCTACCAATTTTCTGAATCCATTGTCTACTATGGCCCATCTGGGGCTGTGAGTAAGTATGTTGTTAAAGGACTCCAAATGTCATTAGGCTGAAAGCCCTCAGTAACTCTTCAGCATAAAGTTCAAATTGAGAATAACAGTGCATAATATCTAGGAGCCAGTTATTTTTGGTAGAACTTGAATGAGCACCCAGATGGAACGCTGCTCTTCTCTTAGCCAGCAAGATGGCCATCGATACAACCTGTGGGATCACAATCTACTCGTTCTATCACCATATCAGTTAACGTTTCCATAATTTGCCCCCAGTACCCTCTAACAGAGTAACATTGCCAAGCAAGATGGAGAAAGTCCATCTCAAGTGCCCCACATACCAAATACTCTGCATCTGCCAGCAACAGAAATTCATGAAATTTAACAGGTGTATGATACATTTGATGTGCGTAGTTAAAGTGTATGATGCCCAAGTTACAGTTGGTTGTGAGGGTATGAAGCTGTGCGCAGCAAAACTGCCAATCTGCCACTTCCGGTGGTTTTGAAGTATGGCATTCCACCCTTCTAACGCCTTATTATGGGTCTGTGGTTTGTCTGACTGCGACATATTATATAATTTAGTAGTGAGGTGTCTATGCCTGTTGGAGGCGAGTAGGAGATGTAAGGCCTTTAATGTTGATGGCTCCCTCAGGAATTGTGGATAGACTTTCCGTAGAGCAGCTCGGAGATGGCAGTATGTAAATGTCAGCAGTGGGGTGTGCCCATGAGTTTCTGAAATGTCCTCCTATGTCATGAAGAAGCCATTACAGAATGCTTCCCCATAGTTTTGATGCCTGGGCACGTGAGAAGGTGCAGCAGCATGCTTTCCTTGGAAACCGGTATTGAGGGGGATAATGCAATGGGAGCACTGGTGCATATAGTGAGATTTTCCTGTCCCAGTCTGCCAGAGAACACCATGTTGTTGTCAAGGAATTCACTGTGTTCATTTCTGTGCATGCAAGACGCACTATGCTAATTTCTGTGCAAGCAAGACCCTCCCGATTGTGCGGCAATAGGGTCCGATGTGGAATTGGATAAGCGCCATCATGCTCCACTGCATCAACGAGCACATGTTCAGGTGGTGCATACAAATAATGGACAGGCCTGTGCACAGAAGTAATAAAGGTGGAAATAAGGCACATTGAATCCACCATACGCATATGACATTGTGAAGATGTCCTAATCAATTCCTATTGGAGGCAGGGGAAACCCAATAGACCCTTGTAGGCTTGGGCGATAAGTATTTGAAAACACAGTGTGCTACAAGGGATTCATTTATAGACACATTAAATCATAGTTGTGAGTCGTACATATGTAACAAACTCTGGTGTATCAACAGACTATCACATTCAATCAAAAATAAGAGTTAATTAATGGAAGGAAGAGAACGGAGATATTGGATTATATTTATGAAATATGTTTATATATATTTGATGATGAAAAAATCAATTGACATCTTGGGAGACAGATATATGGAAATAAATCTAAGCAAAGAGCTAAGAACAGAGGTTAGATGATAATAACACTTCAGTTCGCAGCTGAACCATCAACTCCTGATAAGTATAACAAACAACCAAATATAATTAATAAACAAAGGTCGTCAGTTGGTGACAGTGCAACGTTTTGGAGATGATGGGAGTGTCGGCGTTTCGGTCTTTTTAAGCAGTCGTCATGAAGGCCAACCACAGCACCGAGACCGCCCTCATCGCCGCCACCGATGACATCCGAGCTCTGATGGACAACGGAGAAACAGCGGCCCTCATCCTCCTAGACCTCTCCGCGGCATTCGACACTGTCTGCCACCGCACCCTAGTACAGCGCCTCAGCAACGTCGGAATCCAGGAGAAGGCTCTGGAATGGATCATCTCCTTCCTCGACGGAAGAACACAGAGAGTCCGCCTACCACCGTACAAGTCAGAGGCCACCGAAGTCTTCTGCGGCGTCCCTCAAGGATCCTCACTGAGCCCCACCCTCTTCAACGTCTACATGAGCCCCCTCGCGGCCATCGCACGCCAACACAACCTCAGCATAATCCCCTACGCCGACGACACCCAGCTGATCCTCTCCCTGACCAACGACCCCGCCGCCGCCAGAGCCAACCTGCACGAAGGGATGAAAGAGGTAGCCGAGTGGATGACGACCAGCCGCCTGAAACTGAACTCAGACAAGACGGAGGTCCTCATCCTGGGCTCTTCACCCTCCGCCTGGGACGACTCCTGGTGGCCTCCCGCCCTGGGCACCGCACCCAAACCGACAGACCACGCACGCAACCTGGGCTTCATCCTGGACTCCTCCCTCTCCATGACCAGGCAAGCCAACAACGTCTCCTCGGCGTGCTTCAACATCCTACGCATGCTACGAAAGATCTTCTGGTGGATCCCCACCGAGACCAGGAAGACCGTCACCCAGGCCCTCGTCACCAGTCGACTGGACTACGGCAACGCCCTCTACGCCGGCACCACCGCCAAGTTCCAGAAGAGACTCCAGCGGATCCAGAACGCCTCAGCCAGACTCATCCTCGACATCCCACGAACCAGCCACATCTCCGGACATCTGAGAGACCTGCATTGGCTCCCCGTCAACAAAAGAATCACCTTCCGCCTCCTCACCCACGCACACAAAGCCCTACACGACCAAGGCCCGAGCTACCTCAACAACCGAATCAACTTCTACGCTCCCGAACGCCACCTCCGATCAGCCAACCACGCCCTCGCCGCCGTCCCCCGCATCCGAAGAGCGACTACAGGAGGAAGGTCCTTCTCCTACCTGGCCGCCAAGACCTGGAACTCCCTCCCGACCGACCTGCGCCTGACCCAAGACCACCTCTCCTTCAGGAAGAAGCTGAAGACCTGGCTGTTCGAGCAGTAGCGGCACCCCCCTCCCCCCAGCGCCTTGAGACCCTATGGGTAAGTAGTGCGCTCTATAAATGTCTTTGATTGATTGATTGATTGATTGATTGAAGACCATCTTCAGGACAGAGCGTTTCATTGCTGTGACAAACTCCCTGAAATTTCACAAAAGGTAATTTCCAATTAGAATGGGCGGCAAGGGCATCAAGTTGAAACAATCAGGTCTTGGGTATATTGTTGTAGAGAGAGCCTTCCACTGAACAGTTATCGAATCAATTGGATCGACAGCGCAGCTTGATATTTTTCAGTATCATAGGTACAGAAATCGGGAATGTAGCGTCTCTGGTCAGCATGCCGGGTCGTTCTTAGCTCTTTGCTTAGATTTATTTCCATATATCTGTCTCAGAAGATGTCAATTGATTTTTTCATCATCAAATATATATAAACATATTTCATAAATATAATCCAATATCTCCGTTCTCTTCCTTCCATTGATTAACTCTTATTTTTGATTGAATGTGATAGTCTGTTGATAGATACACCAGAGTTTGTTACATATGTATGACTCACAACTATGATTTAATGTGTCTATAAATGAATCCCTTGTAGCACACTGTGTTTTTTAATCGATTCCTGGCTGTTTCCCAACCCACATCAATGTCAAGAAGTTTGTCTTGAGTTTTTTTTTAAAGGTGTATCAGCATGAGTATGTTGATAAATTAATATTACAAAATGTGGGTAAAACCACCATTTTTTATAATTGTAATCCTATTTGCTTATGATAGTGGTAGCCTCATCCACCTCCAACTTGCTCTTCTAAAGTTGCAATTGTCTTGCCATAGTTAAACAGGACTACCAATTCAGCTTCTCTATGAATCGAGATTCCCAAATAATTGGCCGGGTCTGTGCCCCATGCTTGTAGAAACTCAAGATGTAACTCGAGAGTATTGGGCATTAGGGGGAATATAACTGATTTCGACAAGTTCATCCTAAGACCAGAGAAGCGTTCTAATCGCACATACTCCTGAATCACAGACGACAGGTGTGAGGCAGGATCTCTTATATACAGATCCATGTCATCTGTATATAGTGATATACTAAGGGGATGCAGTCTAAAGTTTGATGCCACTGTAGCGTGTCTCTGACATATGACACAGGCCAGCGGCTCCATTGTGAATACTAATGAGAGTGCTAATAAGAGACATGACAAGGACACCCTGTCTTGTTTCTCTGTCAATGCGGAATACATCTGATGTAGGTCCATTATGCATATTCGGGCTACTGGGCTCCTGCATAGGAGTCTGATCCAGCTCAGAAAGTCTTCTGTGTTCCCCATCCTTATCATGACTGTGAACATGAACATGTAACTCCATTCGATAGAGTTGATTGCTTTTGAGGCCTCTAATAGAACCATCGCTGCTGGCAGGGCGTGATTACATTTTATAATTGATGCAGTAAAGCAAAGAAGGTGTACAAGTTATGGGCAGTCGATCTGGATTGAATAAACCCTGATAGCTTGGGTGAAACCAGGTTGGGCAGTAGAGGCTGAAGCCTGGTCATAATTATCTTAGCAAAAAGTGTTGCGCCCATATCAGTAAGGGATAGCGGTCTATAGGAGTCTCAGTGTTCTGGCGATGTGTCTGGTTTTAAAAAGGTTACTATTAATGGTTTGCAGAGAGAGGAGGGCAACTGTTGTTTATGGTATTCCTATTCGTACATTACATACACATGTGGGTCTAGACATTCAAAATATTCTTTATAGAACTCTCCAGTTAGGCCATTTTTACCCGGTGCCTTACCATTAGGCAGTTTGTGCATTATGTCTCTGACTTCTTTGACACTTATGGGCTGCAGTAGATACTCTCACTGCCTATTTGACAGCCATGCCAAGGCTATACCATCTAAATATGCCCTGACGTCCTCTGCTGTAGTTGACATGCGAGTTCTGTATAGGCCAGAATAGAAATTCTTAAAAGCCTTTAATATAGAGGGTGTGTCCCAGTGTTCACTTTCATCTGGAGTAGTTATGTCACAATGTGATCTCTATAATTTAGCATGCGGAGTCTCTCAGTCAAACTGCGGCCAGGGTGACCACCCTCCACGTATGCACGGGCTAGGTGGCACTGAGATAAAAACTGTACCTCTTGTGCCACTAGATCGCAAAGAACCTCCATGTATATGGGGCATTTCGCATGGTTTGTAGCGATAGCAGCATCCGTACTGGTGCATGATCTGAAAGTGCGTTGGGCATGTATGTGATCTCCTCCACCCATGTGCAAAGCTACAGGGAAATCAATCAGTAGTCAAGTTTGGACCATGAGCATTTAACCTAGGTGGTAAATGCGCCTTACCACAGCCCCCTGGTTGTGTGCTTCCAGATATCTCCTAGCTCATACTCCTCAAGTCCCACCCTCACCACTTCAGCAGCATGTTTACCGTGCAAGTCCGTCACAGCAGATCAGTCCGTCTCAGAGTGTAAGTACTGAGGTTCTCCCCACGCAAATATATGGGTGACAATGTGTTGAAATTTCTTCAAACTTTTGTGAACTACTCCAGGGCATCTACATTAGGGCCATAAGTGGTAGTTAGTGTTATGGGAGTGCCATATTGGCATCCCGAGCAATCGCTAAAAGTCATCCTCAATGGAGTGGGTGATCGTAAATGCCACTACCCTCTTCGCAGGTATCAGTCCCCCTCTAGAGTACGACGACTAGGAGGACGCCAGTCTGTGACTCACCCTTCGATGACCGATTGCCTGTTCTGTACTGCATGCCTGTCCAGGTAAGAGATGGCCAATCTGGTTTTACACTGATTATTCAAGCCCTATATATTCCATGCCAATAATGTTATGAATCCCCTTTGCTGATCCATATCATACCCATGTTATAATACGTACTGCCATGCAACCAAGTGAGGATAGTGCAAAACATATTACTGGGTATGTGAGAAGCAGCGTATTTGTGACGTATAACATCAGCAACATAAATCCCTCTCCCCACCCACTCCAGTATCCCAAACATGCAAAGGACATGTCCCATAGCAAAGAATTGCAACAGAAAACATCCAACAGCACGATACAAAAATATGTTATTAGTATACTTATAAAATTCAATAGAGTGAAACCTCTTGGAGGCCTCCAGGTTTCAGGTATTAATCCAGTGGAGCGGAGGTGACAAGGCAACATGACACTGCCATCTAACTCCAGTCCCACAGCCATCTGGGGTTGTAGTTCAATGCGGTGTATGTTCACCACTCTGTCTCCTCATTTTGTCATGTTTCGAGGCATATCTGCTTATTGTGAAAGACTGCAAAATTCCAGAATAAAGTTACATGCCATCTTCATCATTACCTGCTACATACTCTACATTTCTCTAGCGCTGGGACGCCTCATCGCTGGGGCAGCTGTTTTGCGCTTTACCAAACCATAGAATAGAATAGAATACTGGTCTCATTTCCATGGGGTGAGGGTTTTCAAATATTCATTAGCTGCATTTGGTTTGCAAAGATTTTTTGTTGCATGGCATTTGGAATTCCCACTTTTTGTAGTCAACATTTGATGAGCAAATATTCCCTTTGTGCCGCCTGAACTGCAGCTGTGAAGTCTAGCTAGAATGAGATCTGATTGCCTTGGTAGTGGAGATCCTTCTTTTCTCACGCCAATCTGAGCACTGTGTCTCAGTCGCGGTACTTAAGCAGTTTTGCAATGATCAACCACAGTGTCGCCCCCAGCTGTGGCCAAGCCATTAGTGCTCTGGTGGATCTCTCCACCAATAGCATATTTGACATATTTGCTTTTCGAAAAAGTGTTATTATCATCTGCTCAATATAGATTTCCATGTTCCCTGTGTAGGTTGACTCCAAAAAGCCAGTGATGTGCAAATTGTAGTGCCTTGAGCGACCCTTTAAATCTTTGATTTTTATCTGGACTGCCAAGACCTTCTACAAGTTAAGATATTTGTACTCCCAATTTGGAGTTCATCTTTTGGAGTAGATATCCGCTCCTCTGCTTCCATGAGTTGTAATGTTTGTTCTTTGGGTTAGAGGCTTTGTTGCATGGCCATTAGAGTGTTCTCCAGAGCAGTTGTTCCTAGTATGTCTGCGCCTTGCTCAAAATCAACCTGTGATTCCTGCAGTGATTTTACTCAGAGCCAGGTCTTGAATGTATGGCATGTTTGACTTCTGTCTGTCTTCTCCATGTCTGTGAACTTGCAGTTTGCCCACTTCCCGCATAGGTACTGTGAAACTATGATAACCTGATTGCGGTTCATTATTTGCACAGACTTTCACCTAGAGCCCGATGTTGCTGGCCAGTATAGTTCACATGGGGGTAGACCACACCCTCCGTCCTCCTCTTACAAAGTGCATTTAGATCCTTAATTCAAGGACCATCAGCATAGTCTCTTTGTTGGCCAATTATGTGGGCAAGACGATTCAGAAAAGGGGGTGGTGATGAACAGAGTGTCTGAATTAAGCAGACCACTCTTACCCAGTCCAAAGATCAGGGCTTGATCCATCACCGTTCTTTATCTCACTGCACCATCCCAGCTCAGAACCTGGCTATATGCAAATCAGTCTGTCCCTGGCCCAGTGCATCATGGGAACAGGGCAGACTAAACTACCAAGCCAATTCTTCACCAGAAAGGAGACAAGCTACCCGGGACCGGTTTCTGGCATTTCAGCTGTCTTCGGCCCAGCTTGCTTGAATCCTGATGGTGCAGTGAGAAAGGGACTCATGTCTGGTAGCTTGTTTCCTTCCCAGTATAAGAATTGGCTTGGTAGTTTGGTCTGCCCTGTTCCCATGATGCACTGGGCCAGGGTCAGACTAATTTGCATATAGCCAAGTTCTGAGCTGGGATGGTGCAGTGAGCTAAAAAACGGTGATGGATCAAGCCCTGATCTTTGGACTGGGTAAGGGTGGTCAGCTTAATTCAGACACTCTGTTCATCACCACCCCCTTTTCTGAATAATTTTTGTCCACCATAAGCGTGGAAGGGTATACTCAGATGTGAGTCCCTAGCTCATTGCACCATCAGGATTCAAGCAAGCCGGGCCGAAGACGGCTGAAATGCCAGAAACCGGTCCCCGGTAGCTTGTTTCCTTCCCAGTATAAGAATTGGCTTGGTAGTTTGGTCTGCCCTGTTCCCATGATGCACTGGGCCAGGGTCAGACTAATTTGCATATAGCCAAGTTCTGAGCTGGGATGGTGCAGTGAGCTAAAAAACAGTGATGGATCAAGCCCTGATCTTTGGACTGGGTAAGAGTGGTCTGCTTAATTCAGACACTCTGTTCATCACCACCCCCTTTTCTGAATCATTTATGTGGGCAGTCAGGCAGTAAAAACCTTCTGTGGCCTTATTTAGAATTGGCCCATAATAGGATTCTCAACTTGCTGTCCAGGTATTCTCCCTTGGGCCTTTGTGCCATGCAGCAGTTTAGGATTTGATGAGATACATGCCATAAAAATGGCACACCAACCTGTTTGCTGATTTGTTGTGTGTACGCTCCGCTGTGGCTAGGTCCAGATCATGCAGCATACCTGCTGTGTACCTATGTATGGTTTTTAATGTGGCCCAATGCCAGGTGGTATTGCTCTGTGGGGACATTTTTTGCACTTTGATGGGGATCATATGGCATGCCAGGCGTTGCTGCCTCCAGGGAAATAAGCAACCAGAGTGCTCACAACTCTTGTGTCATCCGCTGCGATGGCCCGCTTTCCATCTCTCTATGGTAACTCACGTACACTGGTCCAACTTGTGTTGGGGCCGGGCCACTAAGGCCCTGAGCAGCTGCTCACAACCTGCTGCCTTACCTTAGTTCTCTCACGGGTGTGCTTTGCGACAGTTGCTGCCCTAATCACCTATGTAGCAGCAGGCATGGAGTTCCAGCCCATGCCAAAGTAGCCGTATCCAGCAGTGGGTGGGTTCTCAATGATGTTCACTCTGATTGCAGGCAGACCTCCCCGCTGCCCCATCTGGCTCACCCTGCTGCCCACCAGCCACCATTCAACCTTCACAGAGCCCCACCAGGCCAGCAAGCTCTATGTATTCACAGAGCAGTGGTGCCACAGAGGTCTCTGGATTACAAGTGCTGTTTTTGTCTTCCCTTCTCTTCATTACCATGCAGTGGGGCCTCCTCTCATCCCTGCCAGTACGGCCCATCTGCTCAGCAGACACTGGCCATTATTTCTGTTCAGATATGCAGTAGATTGTCTAAACTGTACTATATAAGTCTACCCCTCTGCCTTAGCTCTTGGGATGCCAATTTCCAGCATAAAGGATGTCAGGAGGTAGGATAAAGGTCAGATATTACCACCTCCCGTACAGCTACACTAGAGTGTGGCCATCTTACTATGGGCTCTTTGGCACTTATCCATTTTCTGATGTGGCCCTTTTTCAAACTCCAAAACTGGAAATCATTATTAGACTATGGAGGCAGATCACTCTTGATTCCTTCAGTTCCGCTTTCAGTGCACCCAACCTAGAAAGTACACAGGACGTCAATTCCGCCTTAGCATTGTTTCCAGACTCCCTCTTCCAAGAGCAGAACATAGCTGCACCTTACAAACACCACACCTCTTAAACCAGCAGACAAAAATGCCCTTTGGTATACTGAGGTCAATTAAATCAAGCTGCAGAAAATTTATATGGAAATAGAGGGCTCAGAAATCCTCGCGTTATAGAAACCACCTAAAAAACTAATTTTAGGTGAATAGCACACTAAATCTAGGACAGCACACTGACAATATAAAATCAATAGGATAGACCAAGTGGGAAACTCCGTAAAAGAACTAAAGAATTTACCAGACCCGTGGACTGTACTTCTACCATCCCTGTATCACAGATGCTGTGCAACACTTTGGCAAGCTATTTTGAAACTAAGATTTAAAAATTTATAGGAACGTCCACACTAATGGCATGCCTGCCCCTAACCTATGCCTAACATATCCTTCCCACAGGGACATGGAGGCGGTGTTCGAAAGGTTCAAACCCATCTCTCAAAATTCATTTACTTGATCTGCTAGCTAAGCCAAATCTGGCTCACCCTCAGATCTCTGCCCCCCCACACATAATTGCCACTATATCTATTTTTCTCGCTTCAACCATTACTGTACTGCTTAATGAATTGCTAACCCTAGCTGCTGTTATTCAGGAATAGAAAGTGCTTATGTTTAACCTATCTTTAAAAGCCCAATGCAGAACCGAACAAGTCTGTGAATAAGAATCATAAACCTGGGTGGAGAAATTCACAACACTTGCAGAGAACTGTGCTCTGCGTACAATGTGCAGTTCCTGATAAATTCCACCTTCCGATGTGTAGCAGAGGATTTTTTTTCCATTGGAGTGTGCAAGTTTTGTTTTGGCGCTCGCTAGAGAGCACACACAAGACTTGGTAGCCGGTGTTCGTTGTTTTCCGTGGCTCCTTGCTTGTTGTTGTTTGGTTTTATGGCATGTGTTTTTTGTTTTGCCAATGCCTCCTTGCTTGCTGTTGTTTTACCATGGGGTACATGGCCATTTTGTGTAGCTAGCCAGTGTGCTTTTGCTATAGTCCTTCCTTTTTTAATGTATTTTCCCCACCAATCATACACCTCCAGCATACCTTTTAAGTATAATTATTCAATTTTCCCGCCTGTTATCAATGCACACTCACCAGCATTCATTTTTTAAGGATTATTCCATTTCCCCCTAGACTCCCTATGCCTGCCATAGGCACACACCAGCATTCTTCTTTTAGTCATTGTTCAGTTCTCCACTGCACCTCCACAGGCGTCTCCCTTAGATGCACTCAAAGCAAACAGTTACATCTGTATGTTGTTTGATTGGAAATGAAATATTATGTTCTGGGGGTGTGGATTGACTTTTGAATTGATACACTATTGGTGTTAATTATTTAGGGTAATGATAACTTAAGAAACAGCATTGAATTATATTGTCTTTGTCTATAATAATTCAAACTGCAACAAAGCCATATTTCACTAAAGGATTTTCTTGCTTGTTTGTGAGCCCTCCAATCTCTTCTTCTTGTGCATATAAGTGCCACTGCCAACTGACAGCATCAATATGTCCTCAAGAAAGTTGCTGCCAAGAAATTGGCCAGTGGGGAGGAGAAGAAGAAACAGATTTCCAACACTGGCATAGCGGCCACAACCTTTTTCGGGGGTCATGTGCCTGTCACACCTGTCTCCAAGGAACAAGCATGGAACAGCACTCCTGCATCAGCAGCACTACTCAAACCTAAGCCCAAGGGGCCTGTATATGTTAATGTTAATGTAAGCCAAACTTTTTGAGCGCACGGCTACCCCAAAGGGTGTCCCGGCGCTTTAGCAAAGAGGCCCCTAGAAACAGGAGAAAACCAAAGGCAAACACACTACAGTTATCGCGGGTTACTTGGTGAAGAGCAGAGTCTTCAACTCCTTCCTGAAAGCCAGGAGGTTGTTTGCTTTCCGAAGGGAAAGTGGGAGCTCGTTCCACAGGCATGCTGTCACGTGTTGGAAGGAGCGACCTCCCATCCGGACACGTTTGACCACAGGCACCTCCATTTTGGCCAGTTCCGCCGACCGAAAAGACCTCCGTGGCACATAGAAAGCAGTACGCTTCCTCAGATAGTAAGGACCAATCGCATGGAGAGCTTTAAACGCCAAAGTGAGGAGTTTAAATCTAATTCTCCCAGCGATTGGCAGCCAGTGCAGCCTAGCTAAGAGCGCTGAGGCACTGGCTCTCCTGGGCAGGCCATAGATGGCTCTGGCCGCCGAATTCTGTACAATCTGCAGCCTAGATAACAGATACTTAGGTAGGCCCGCAAAGAGCGCATTTGCATAGTCCAGGCGTGATCCCACCAACGCCTGAACTACATTCCTACGGTACTGCAGTGAAAGCAGAGGAAGAAATTTCCTAAGCATCTTGAGGATGCTGAAACATTTCCCTGCTAATCCCAGGATGTGTGGACGAAAAGAGAGGTCATCGTCAAACACCACTCCGAGATTTTTTACCTGAGCAGATGGTGTCTCTGGTGGGAACATGTCCTGGGGCCACCATGTCTTCCAGCCCGGGTCTGGGGCACAGCCGAAGAAGAGCAGCTCAGACTTGTCTGAGTTGCATTTCAGGCTGTGCCGCTGAAACCACGCAAAGACTGCGCTCAGACAGTCCTTGATTCTGCCGCCGTTGAAGACCTCTCCCTTCCTGCAGGTGAACAAGAGCTGGGTGTCATCAGCGTATGAGATGACCCGGGCCCCAAACGCCTCCGCTACCTCCGCTAGAGGGGCCATATATATGTTAAAAATGGTGGGGCTCAAGATAGATCCTTGAGGCACCCCCACCTCCAGCGAAGGCATTTCGGCCGAGAACGGCGGAGCCCAGATCACCTGTCGGCGGTCGGCAAGAAAGGATTGAAACCAGTCGAACGCCGCCGATAGGTCCAACATGACTAACATCGCCTTTCCCCCATGATCGAGTGTCTCCCTGATGGCGTCAGTAACCTCTACCAGAGCGGTCTCCGTGCTGTAGTTTGCACGAAAGCCGGACTGGGAGTCATGCAGCAGATTGTTGTTCTCAATAAAGGTGGATAGAGTATGCTGAACATGTTTCTCCAACACCTTCGCCAGAGCAGGGAGGAGGGAGATCGGACGGTAGTTAGCCCATTGCAGGGGGTCAAGCAGAGGCTTCTTAATCAGAATCTCAGAAAGGCAGCCACTGCAATCATGTTTACGCCAATGAGCAGTGACATTAAATTGTACTTGTCTCTTTAGCAAAGTAGAAGTCAATTGCTACAGGAAAATCAGGAAAGTGGACAACAGGTGCAGGCAGCAATAAGTCTTCTTCAAGTAGGAGCAGAGCAGAAGGCTGAGCTGCCTGGGGAGCAAGAATTCCCTCTTTCACAAGCATTGCCCTCCAGATCTCCAGCAAGACAAGCATTGGCATAGCCAATAGGTCACGCTTTTGGGACCTTATAAGTGTTTAGTTATTCAGCACAATATCCTTGGTGCAACAACATCAACTGTTGCATGGCTTAACACTTATAAGGTCCCAAAGGCGAGACCTATTGGCTATGCCAATGCCTGTTCAGTTTTACATCACTGTGGGTTGTGGCACGTTCAGCGACCCAAACCTCGGAAACATATGTTTCCACTTAAATTCTGCCCAGAGACCACATTTTTTGAAAGTGGCTCGTATAGCAACGGGAAAAAATCACTCGCTTATTGTTTCACGAGGCGATTAGTGAAAAAAAAATAATCAGGGCATCAAACATACTGCGTTTTATTTGTTGGACACAAAGTCTCCACATGTATTTGATGTGTTGTTCTGACAATGTTTCATACACTTCCGTCCAGTCATATGACCACATTTTCTTATTAGTAAGCGGCAGCTCAGTAAATAGTATAATAATAAATAGTATAAAACACTGCTTAGGAATGTCAACACAAATATGCTGAGAGTGAAAAGGGTGCCCAGACAATAAGTCGTTTTCAATTTTCATTCTGGGTATAACGAACACAATAACTAGCACACTAACTAACACACACACACTAACTAACGCACACACACACACACACACACACACGCACACCCACACACACACACATACACACACACCAACACACACACCAACACACACACACTAACACACACACACACACACACGCAAACACACATACACTAACACACACACTAACATACACACACACACACACACACACACACACACACACACACACCCACACACACACACACACACCTACACACACACTAAATAACACACACACACACTAACACACACACACTAACACAGAGAGCTTCCCTGCAATGATAGGGAAAGGCAATGGGCCTAATTTAGAAGGTTACATTTCCACTTTTGTGTAGATTTACAATTGTTTTGTAATTCACATACTACAAGTTAAATTTTTCTAATAGTAATTTTACAACTGTGGAGACTTTACCCTCGTGTGGAGACTTTGCACATAAAGAAACAGGCCTGTCCTATCTTTTTATGTGTGCAGTTCTCTGCTATAACTGCTGAGTCTCTGCAGACGTAAAATTACTACCAGTGAAATTAAACTCGTAGTTTGTGACTACCAAAATGACCTGTAAAATTACACAAAAGTGTAAATTTACATTTGTGAATGAGGGCCCTGTACATCTAGACACCGACACTACTTCAGGAACGTCGGGCAGTGGAGAAGGCATATGTATTGAAGCAAAACTTGCCTATCCTTTTGTTTAAAATTGTTAGGGAAAGTGCTCCATCATCCTCTAGGTCTTGGCCTCACTATATAGAACTGCAAATAAACAAATACTCAATGGGGACCCCAGACTTCGATCCACAAGGAAAATGAACATGACACAAGATAACAATGGTGCACTATTAAGAGTTTACAGACTATAAATATTCGAATTACTTTCAGGGGCAGCTAAGGTAAAAACAATGTAGCTAGTTTAGCAGTGTCCAGATAACGTGTCTTCCAATTCTGTTAACCGACAGGACACCAGACTGGTTACCTTCAAAGGCAGCCATCGGCATATAATCAATTCACATAGTGCATTTTGACACAATCTTTCACTATATGACTTACCACCAGTTTCATTTATCATCTGAAAAATATATCAAACGAACAGTTTGCCTAGCAATTGTGTGGGACAAAACTATCACTTGAGCCAGTACGTCGGATTATATATCAGACAAAGGTCTTGAAGTCGACCTTCCTTTTCAGACATACTACTCTTTTATTTATTACACAACCGCATAACCAACAACGTTTTATTACAGAGCAATTTATTTGTAATAGTGCGTTTAGATGTACAGTGGTAGCCGCACAGCCGGTGTGCTTGAGGTAAACCGCAGACAATTTAACAACTGCTGAGTCACAGAAGCATGCCCATTGCCTCCCAGACAGAATTAATGAGGTATGAAAAGCACAGCTTTATCATGACAGTTCATATTGGCCTGCATGTGTTTGATGTTGTTGGGAGGTAACCAAGAGGGTTGATAGCTAACGACTTTGCTTAATTAGTAATACATGTTCATTGCTCACTGCTGCTGGAGTGCATCAATTTAAAAGAGGTGGTTAGTGGGCATATTCTATAGTACCCAATTTTTAACTCCTATCTGCCGGTCATCACTTTTGCTATGAGAGCGGGCAAGTCAATGAAACATTGATCGGCAGTCCTCCCCTAGACAAAAGTAAAGCCGCTAGGAGAATTTGAATAACCCATTACCCAGCCTCCGCGTGGCAGCTACTATCTGTGCAAGGAGATAAGCAGAAGCAAATTGTTCCTACTCACAGGAATACGAAATGATCATGCCACAAAGAACCCTTAAAGCCACAAGGCATTAGGCAGGTAGCCCAAGACAAACAGTCTTCCCTCTCCTTAATAAAGGCTATTTCTTCGTTACACAGTCTAATTTCCAATGCAAGTTGCGTATTGCTGTATTAAACTAGTATTTATATGATGGAACCCTCTCCTGACAGTGTTAATGTGTACAAATGACAAAATAATGAACAGGTAGATGCCATTAAGAAATGTGCCCCATTACGACTCACAACTTGCTATTTCTTGCCGCATAATTCTGTGAACCATACCATATAATGTGGCCCTCACTAGCGACAAAATTACAGTGTCCCTGGCTATGCTCTGGTATTCTCACCTGCTTCATGCCGCACCATGGGCTCCTGCTCTCTGTCCATCAGGACTGCCCTGAGGGCCGGCTCGGCCGCACGGTCCCCCATCTTTCCCAGGCAGTATGCCGCTGACCGCGCGACACGCAGGGGAGCATGGGCGGGACAGCGCCCTAGTCCCTCACGACGGGCGAGCAGAGCCCTTAGCGCGGCACCCCTCCCCCTGAGCCGACCTCCCTAATCGAGCAGCCAATAGGGAGGGCTCACCTGGGAGAGGGGGGCGTCCTTTCCGGTATTTAGCGCCGCAGCGACTGTGCTCGGCCTCTTATTCCCGCCAGGCGTCTCCTTCGGCTCTGCGCCGATGTTTTTTCGCCCGCCTGAGCGCTGCACCCACATGGTCGTCGTCGTAGTCGTCGTTCTGAGGTATGTGCCACTTTCTTGCCTCTCCCCCTGGCCCCGTCCCTGGGCATGACCAGGTTGCACAGGGGCCCTGTGGTAGGATACCACGGGGGGGAAGAAGTGGCCGGTCTGAACATTGCGTGCGGGCGGGCTTGGCGGATTGTGGGGGTTGGGGCGGCAGTGGAGGGTAAAAGGGGCTGCCTGGAGATTGGGGGCTCGCCCACAGTGCCGCTCCGTATCTTGGTTACAGCCAGGTGCTGATCACGCACCTACGCCGCTGACTCGATCCGACCCTACCCGTATGGGCCAATGTATGCTTTTTGGCCCGGTGAGTCTGTGTTAGGTTGTATAATACCCTAAACAACCCCCCACCCAGCGACGGACCGCGTTGCTGCGATGGGTCCCCGAACAACTGGCCCGGCCGCGTGTTTGCCTTTGTTGCCTCGACGCGGCGGAGCAAAACCCCCCTCCCCCCCCACCCGCAGCTACTTAGCTCCATTGTTTAGCGCGTGATGCTAATAACGCTAAGCTAGGACATTCACTGTAATAATTATTACAGCTACGGTGGTGAATTTCAAAGCACACCACTTTACTTTCTTGGACAAATATCACTGGTTGTCCATTGCAGCAGTTACAATAAAGCGAAGAGTCACTTGCTGGTCCCGTGTATACTGTTTCCAAATGAAAACAGCTAACGGAGTGCATATTAAGCATAGGAAGGTGAACAAATACGAGACTTTGGAAAACTTCCTTATGTTTGTCAGTGAGGAGGAGTAAGTAGTCCTCAGGCAAACTAAGTAATAGCTTCTGGAAAAGAGCTAAAAGCGATTTTCTGGGATTAAATTCGCAAACTTAGTCAAGGGGTGAAGCTAGGATTGGCCCAGGTTGTGGTTGGCTTGGGCACCCTGCCGCGGAGGCCAAACTTTACAGCTGACTGTTGCGTGTGGGTGATGGGCCATTCCCATGTTCTCAGGTTGGTACAAGGGGCTACGTCCGAGAAATGGAACTTGGCTTTCGAGAGGACACAAATTCTGTGGTGGGTGTTCCTGTAATGCAATGGGGTCACTGAAGGGCAAGCTAGAGCAATGCAGGGCAGGGAGGGGTGGTCCTCCCAATATCCCCCTATTTCACCCGGGAGGGAATGTTCTGGTCACGCTGGGGAGGCGGGGTCAGCTAGGCAAGGAAGCTTTATGGTAGCCGATCCAGGTTATGCAACAGAGAAGCATGGACCAAGCGAGGATGTGGGGATCCTCTTGTAGATATTGAGGTAATGCCAAACAGCTTAATTCAAACTGCAGGGCACAGGAGTTGGAGGGCCCTGGGCCAGGTACATGATTAAGTGGGCGCCCTGAGTCAGGGAATAGGGGTTATTCAGGTCCTATGGTGGCAAGATCCATGTTGTGGGCAACTAATCCGGTGAGAACAAGACCTGCCCTGTAGCATAATCGAGTGCATGCAGGTTCAGTTGGGGCATTACTATGCGATAACTGTGGTATCCATTATGTAATAGAGCAATTTGAGGCTCAAACCAGAACAGCACCCTGCGGATGGGGGGCCCCCACACTATGGCGAGCTCCTGTGGTCTGAGGTTCCTCGCATGGCCAGATCACCGGTAGCGGTAGAACATCCCCGCAAGAGGGTCGCAGATCCAGGCAGAACTTCATGGAAAGAGAGGCCTGTGTTTCATTGGGCAGGTACCAATACGAAGAGAAAAAGGAAGGGTACTATGATAAAGGTGCACTAAACAGCAAACGAAAGTAGCTAGGTGGGTGGGGGGCTCTGTCATCGACGGGGGCCTCCTCCAGAGCTGTGGCGGAGTACAGGGCGATCTGGAAGCAGATGGACAGTAAGGGTACCTCTGCGGCAGAAGGATACAGTCAAGATACCTCTGCCTGGCACAGTAAGGGTGCCTGAGCCAAGCACCTGGAGCCGAAGGAGGTTCCGGGAAACAGCGTTGGCGCCCCGTTAGTCCTTCGGGCGGTCGGGGGGCCTGAACCGACCAGGGGTGTGCCTCATCGCTCCGCCCTGACAGGGGGGGCGGGAGTATAACGAAATGGTAATATACTGCACCGTCAGAGCATCGTCTCGCCGTGCAAGATGGTTCCTTAGGCATGCGGGTCAGCGAGGGGCTGCCGCATTGGATCGCCTGTAAGATGACCCACCTTAACGCCATACCTGTGTTGTACGAAATAAACCTGCAGCACTTCTTCCCCACAAATATGTCTCATGAGTTTCCTTTGGGTATTTAAGTGGAATTGGCATTGCGGGGCGAGCGCTGGCAGTGTGGGCACTATGCCGCTGACCGCGCAACACGCAGGGGAGCATGGGTGGGACAGCGCCCTAGTCCCACACGACGGGCGAGCAGAGCCCTTAAAGTGGCACCCCTCCCCCTGAGCCGACCTCCCTACTCGAGCAGCCAATAGGGAGGGCTCACCGGGGAGAGGGGGGCGTCCCTTCCAGTATTTAGCGCCGCAGCGACTGTGCTCGGCCTCTCTTTCCCGCCAGGCGTCTCCTTCGGCTCTGCGCTTTTCCCACCCTGAACCCTGACCCAGCTGCAGAGCGGCGGTGTATAAGTTGTGAATTTTTTAATGGTCATGTTTTGTGTTGCAGGCGGAGTCACAGGGCGATCTGCAAGCAGATGGACAGTAAGGGTACCTCTGCGGCAGAAGGTTACAGTCAAGATACCTCTGCCTGGCACAGTAAGGGTGCCTGAGCCAAGCACCTGGAGCCGAAGGAGGTTCCGGGAAACAGCGTCGGCGCCCCGTTAGACCTACGGGCGGTCGCGGGGCCTGAACCGACCGGGTGTGTGCCTCATCGCTCCACCCTGACAGGGGGGGCCTGAGTATACCGAAATGGTATTATACTGCACCATCAGAGCATCGTCTCGCCGTGCAAGATGGCTCCTTAGGCATGCGGGTCAGCGAGGGGCTGCCGCATTGGATCGCCTGTAAGATGACCCACCTTAACGCCATACCTGTGTTGTACGAAATAAAGCTGCAGCACTTCTTTCCCACAAATATGTCTCATGAGTTTCCTTTGGGTATTTAAGTGGAATTGGCATTGCGGGGCGAGCGCTGGCGGTGTGGGCACTAGGCCGCCTCATGCTTGAGCAGCACAGACGGGTCCGGAACGCCCCTCTGATACCGGCGATTGCCTCCGGGCCGCCCAAGGCACGGAGGGTGAAGAGCGCTCGGAAGCGCTGGCTTAAGGGCCGGCTCTGGTCCAATAGCTCTCGGCTGAGGTGCTGCAACTCCTCCTGGGGCACCATGTTTCCCGGATAGCCTCGGTGTGTTTTTAATTGATGCACCGGACCCAAGCATAGAGCGCTGCCTCCCAGATCAGGACAACGTAACAACCGGGACCAACCAAAGCACGAAATACATATTAGCACATATTTAAAAGGCAAGCAATGCTTGGGCGTGCAATAAAGTACACTTTTTTTTATTTCTTTTAACTTTACCGATTAGCTCATTGAAGATTTGTTCTTAAAGGCAGGTATGAACCCAAGCTTTTATAAACACGCACCCCTCTCTATGCACACCCACCCCTCTCTATGCTCCCAAATGGTAATGGCTGGGTGCGAAAATAACAAGCATTGGCCGCGCAGCAGTAAATCTGCACAGCCGTGAAAGGATCTTCTGCATTTAAAAAAAAGGGCATCCTGCAACAAACATAACCAGCAACCCCGCTCCCCTATCTCCTCCACTGCCCAGGAACTCACAGGAATGATGGCACAAACGAAACAAAAAAAAAAAAACGGGGCGGAAACAGGATACTAAATCCCACCCCTCCAGGACTCCCTGACCTGCCTCATGGTTTCCAAGGCAATATTTCAAAAAAATATTGTCGTGCTACCGTAAGGCAGGTCATGGAGTCCTCGAGAGGTGGGATCCAGAGCAGACCAATCTGCTAAACAGGACCTTTTTCCAATGGCAGGCCTCCGTTTCCAGAGGCCTGCCAATGGAAAAAAGGGGCGTGGCTTCACGCCATACTGAAATCCCCTGCTCACAATATCTCTTTGCCTGCAGCAGGGCATGCAGGCTTCGACCTAAAAAAGTACTCCACCATCTTCTCCAAGCACCCCTTCAGATGATCTGGACATAGATGGGACACCGAGTGAGTCTGAGACATGCCAGGAGACTGAGGGATCCATTGAGGTCAGTTGTGCTCGGTGTATTTCTCGAAGTAGAAGTGGATGCAGTGGTGGTCGGTCCAGTGGAGTTTGGTGGTGTGGCTGAAGGTGACGTGGTTGCTGGCGGAGAAAATGGGGTCAAGCATGTGTCCGGTGGAGTGGGTGGATGTTGTGACGAGGTATTTGAGTCCGAGGTTGGCAAGGTTGTAGGACAGGGTTGTGGGGTGGCTGTCGTTTGGGTTCTCAAGGTGGAAGTTCAGGTCTCCGAGGAGGATGCAGTCAGTGGAGGCAAGGGCATGCATGCTGATGAGGTCGGCAATGGAGTCGCTGAATGCTGGTCATGGTCCCGGGGGTCTGCAGTCAAGGGTTCCTCTGAGAGTGGTGTTGTGACTGACGTGGATCTAGAAGTGAATGTGTTCTGCCGCGCTGAGGGAGTCTTTGATTTTGGTAGAAATTCTGATGGTGTTCCTGTGAACGATGGTGATTCATCCTCCTGATTTATTGTTTCGGTTCCTCCGGGTGTTCTTGTAGCCGTCCGGGATGGCTACGGCTATGTCGGGTGCCGAAGAGGCGTTCATCCAGGTCTCCATCAGGTAGGCGACAACCAGGGAGGATGAGTCAAGAAGGTCCCATAGTTCCCCCGCGTGCTTGTGGACTGAGCCCTCATCAAACTAACAGGTAGGTAGCCATCTTGCCATGAAGGGCTGTTTGGGAGTGGGAGGCCTGCACTGCAACTGCCACCAGGCAGCCCTGCCCCACCCCTAAACAGGAAGGAGCACCACCCCCACCCAGAAGCAGTTGGAAGCCATTGTATCGCCACAAACAAACTCACAGCTCGGTAGGCATCTTCCCTGGGAAGGCTGTTTAGGGGTGTGTAACGACCGGATTTTCGGACCAGATAGAATCAGCTCACCAAGACACCACCAATCCAGCCGAAACGTAACCACCTCTCTCCTCAAGACCTATTTAGCAAGGCACCTGGGTACCTACCTGAGGATGGGGAATTAGCAACATACAAGCTCATATCATCAAAAACACCACTAATTCTATAGGATTATTAGGAATACTCACCGATTACTAAGGACTTCCATGCTCTACACCACACTCATACCTTATAGTCTCGCGGCAACTCAGACCCAGACTATGCTACCCTCCTACTCATAGTGAAGGGGGCAGTTCTGATTACTTACCATTACACACTGATCACAATCAGTGCTCACGCAAGCCACAATCCGGTGGGTATAGGCACTGTATCCCTCCAGTGCTCTCACTATTTCATACATACACAAGCCACAATCCTGTGGGTATACACATTGACCACAGTCAATGCTCTCATTAACGCCACTTTCCCTAGCGGCGATCTCATTACACACTGATCACAATCAGTGCTCACGCAGGCCACAATCCTGTGGGTATACACATTGAATACAGTCAATGCTCTCATTAACGCCACTTTCCCTAACGGCGATCTCATTACACACTGATAACAATCAGTGCTCACGCAAGCCACAATCTTGTGGGTATACACGTTGATCACAATCAATGCTCTTATTAACGCCGCTACACAATGACGATCACTGTCCTATGAATACCTTCAGCTCTCTCTCTCTGTTGGGAAGTTTCTCTATATATCTAATATCTACTGGGAATGTCTCATATACAATTGTTATATTTTATGTGGTACACAAGAAAGGCCAAATTACAATATGCAAAGGTTATTTCCTAATGTAAGTGCTTCTCTACTCCCTTGCTCAGTTACCATTTACCTGGACGGGAAATGCATCCGTTCACATAACAGCATCTGACTAGAAGAAAGGCTAACTTTAATATGAATAATAACACTTGCACAGCTGTTCACTAAGAACTGGGGTTCCTTTATTATTATAACATCACAATAACTAGCAATCTAGGCATAGCCTGAAAAGTAAAGTGGAATAAACACATCCAAGGAATAAAGCTTTATTACTAACACATCTACATATAGCTGACAGGAACTGTAGATAGCTAAAAAGGGAAATGGATTATAACAGACTGCACACCGCTGAAAGAAAAGGGATTAATCAGTATAACAATACTAACCTAGGAAATAAAGGACAAGATTAATGTATGTATATATATAGAGGCACTAATATAACAGGACAGATATCACCTGATTAATATGAAGTCTTGTTCTAGCTGTCATCTGGGTTCCTCTCTCGTCTGTGCCTTGGCTCATCTCAGATTCTCCCCTGTATCTTGGACACACGTCTGCGCTGATCACTCTGCACTGGATTCCTCTCCCCCACGAACTGTCTTCACCTTCCAGTCTAATGATATAGTTTCTGCCGCTCTGATAACCGTCTGCTTCACTAGCTTCTTCACTCTGTCTGATTGTTCCAGCTCCAATATCCAACTCACTCCAGATGCTCCCACAGACTAATCCACGATATAACTTCAGTCTCTTCCAAAAGACATCACTCCAAACTCCCGCTGTTAACTGCCTGCTCCAACTGATCACAACTCCTTCTGACAAGTAACTGCTTTCTTCAGCTCCAAAAATCATCTGACTTCTCTCTTCAGCTCCAAACACCATCTGAACACAACTGCTTCTGACAACTCCAAAAACCAACTGAACTGACCACTCCGCCTCTTCTGCACTTCGCTAATATGGAATGCTCTCCTCTAGTGGAAATTTCCAGCCAGTAGCCTCCTCCCACCAAATCCATGCACCAGGCTCCATGCTCCAGACGCCCCCACAGTGATCAACTGCTTGTTTTGTCTAGAGACTTGAGCCCAGGGACATTTCCTGATAAGATTCAGCTCCGGCCGGTTCTCTCTAGTTTGCAAAGAGCGAACAACACCTCATAACTAAAACATCACCTTTACCCTGCAAGCTCCTCAGTCAGCAGAGGCAGAAAGCAAAATGGTCTCTGGTTCTGGGCCTTGTAGGCCCAAAAAGGATGAAATAGACACTTAACTCTATACACAAACCCTACCAAAAGATAATATAAAGTCATAACTACAGGATCCACCCTCTACTATAGGTAAGATGATGAAAGGACACATAATTATGTCAAAGCCAATAGGCAATAGATGGATTAGAGTCAGGAATAAGGGATCTATCATCATATAAAGCGGCTATCCTCTAGTTTTTGCTTCTAGGGGCCCGATGTAGGTACCAAATACCGGTCGGAAACGGCCGATTTCGGCCGTTTCCGACCGGTATTTGGCCTACTGAGATGTAGGGGACCTTTTTTTGTCCGATTCGATATTTTACCGATTCGGTAAAATTACCGAATCGCAAAAATACCGAATCAGTAATTTTACCGATTTTTTAAATTTGGGATGTAGGTGGGACTACTTTCAGTCCCACAGGCCCTTCAGATTCGGTATTTTAACACCCAATCCAATTGGGTGTTAAAATACCGAATCCAGGTGTGCATGCACATGTGTGCATGCACACCTATGCCATGTGACAGAAAGTCATGCCCTTTGGGCATGTCTGTGTGCCACATGGCTCACATGCCTTTTTTTGGGGTGCTGGAGGGTGTCAAAGTGACACCCCCTGCACCCTTGCACAAATCGGTAATTACCGAATCGGTAATTACCGATTCGGTAATGCCCATTGATTCCTATGGGCTTCAAGGCCCATAGGAAGCAATGGGGGATACCGAATCGGTATTTACAGAATCGGTAAATACCGAATCTTACAGATTCGGTATTTACCGAATCTGAAATACCTACATCTCCCCCCCTCTAATTTACCACTTCATAAATACCGATTCGGTATGATTCGGTATTTATGAAGTGGTAAATGTAGATTTACCTACATCGGGCCCTTAGTCTGGAAAAAGGCCTGAAAAGGACCAAAACAAGCTAAGAATAGGGATCTAGGATGGTAGCAAGCTTAAAGTCACCATCACTCAGAAATAGAGCCAAAAACCCGGTCATGACAGGGTGGGAGGTCTGCACTACTACTCCAACCATGCTCCCTGTCCCACACCCAAGCAGGATGGAGCACTCCACACCAACCTAGAAGCAGTATGCAGCTATTGTATGGATCACCCTCACTTAAGAGGTAGGTAGTCATCCTCCCTGGAGGGGTGTTTGGGGATGGGAGGCCTGCACTATTACTCCCACCATGCCCCCTGTCCCACACCTGAGCAGGATCAAGCACTCCCCCACCCAGAAGCAGTTGGAAGCCATTGTATCACCACAAAAAAACTTACAGGTAGGTGGCATTCTTCCCTGGGAGGGCTGTTTGGGGGTTGCAGGCCTGCGCAACCACTCTCACCATGCCCCCTGTCCCACACCTGAGCAGGATTGAGCACTCCCCCACCCAGAAGCATGTGGCAGCCATTACATTTTTCTGCTTCAGCTAACAGGTAGGTAGCCATCTTCACAGGGGGACAAAACCGAGCTAATGGTACTGGGCAACCAGTCCCACTTCCGCCCGGAGTCTCTATGGCCTCCCAGCATGGGCCCACCACCAATCCCCAAAACTGATATCAAAAGCCTGGGGATTTGGCTGGATGACAAACTAACCCTCAACACGCAGGCCAGGAAAACCGCAGGCACATGCTTTGGCCTACTTCGCTCCATCCGTAAGATCCTCCCATTACTCCCATTCCAGTCAAGAAAACTACTCATACATGGTCTCATACTGTCTAGACTTGACTACGGCAACGCCTTATATCTTGGTTCCCCAAAAAAAGTCATCTCTAGGCTACAGGTGGTGCAAAACGCGGCCGCCCGAATCCTCACAGGCACAAAAAAACGCTGCTCTGCTAAACCTGCACTCAAAGAACTCCAATGGGTTCCGGTGGAGCAAAGGGTGCAATTCAAGGCCATGTGCCTAACTCACAAAATCCTGCATGGAAAAGCCCCTCCGGTCCTGAAAGATCTTGTGACTCCCTATACGACAAACAGAACCCTACGCTCAACCAACGCCCATCTGACCAAAATACCCAAGATCAAGAGAACACGCTCTGGAGGTCGGCAGTTCTCATTTCAGGCGTCCAAGATGTGGAATACTCTTCCACCGGACCTTCGGGCCCAACCAAATCTCCTGTCATTCCGTAAATCCTTGAAGACATGGCTGTTCCCCTGACCTCTTCTTCACCCCGCCTGACCCTACCTCTGGAGTTCATAGTGGATTTCAGTTAGCGCTGGGACGCTCTCGGGCAGCCATGCGCTCTATAAATCCCCTTCAAATTCAAATTCAAATTGTGCTATTTGGGGGTGGGAGTCTGCAATACTACTCCCAGCATGCTCCCTTGTTCCCCAGCTGAGCAAGAAGGAGCACTCTCCACCCACCCGGAAGCATGTGGCAGCCATTGTAGTACAAGAGCCAAACTCACAGGTAGGTAGCTATCTTCACAGGTTGTGCTGTTTGGTGGTGGGAGATCTGCAATACTACTCCCAGCATGCTCCTTTGTTCCCCAGCTGAGCAAGAAGGAGCACAACAAACCAACCCAGGAGCAGTTTGCAGCCATTGTATGGACCACCCTCCCCTAACAGATAGGTAGCCATCCTCCCTGGGAGGGCTGTTTGGGGGTTGGAGACCTGTACTACTACTCCCACCATGCCCCTGTCCCACACCTGAGCTGGAATTAGCACTCCACACCAACCCAGAAGCAGTATGCAGCCATTGTATGGATCACCCTCACATAACAGGTAGGTAGATATCTTCCCTGGGAGGGCTGTTTGGGGGTGGGAGGCCTGCACTACAACTCCCACCAGGCAGCCCTGCCCACCCCTAAGCAGGATGGAGCACTCCACACCCAGAAGCAGTTGGAAGCCATTTCAGTATACCAACAAGACTTATATGGAGGTAGCCATCTTTACAGGGATGGTGTTTGGGGGCAGGAGGCCTGTACTACTACTCACACCACGCACCCTTGTCCCCAGCTAAGCAAGATGGAGCTCTCCCCCACCCCACCCAGAAGCATGTGTCAGCCATTACATTACTCAGAGAAAGTTAGGAAAAAGCAGAATAGAAAATCAGCTCCTTGGTTCTCCCCTGAAATAAAAGCAAAACGTACAGAGATTAGATCTCTCGAAAAGAAATGGCGTCAAAACTATGATCCAAATGAAGCTCTTGCCTATAAAACCGCGAGGAAAATATATCACTCCATGATAAAAAACGCCAAGAAAGACCATTTTCTTCAAAGAATTAACCGGTCCAACAACAACCAGAAACAAATCTTTAAAATTGTAGACGAGTTCATGAACCCCAGAATCCTCAGGCAAGAAATACCACCCTCACTAGCTCTCTGTAACAACATTGCGGACTATTTCGAACAGAAAATACTTACGCTTACGTCCAACTTCCCTGACCCTCCTGACCCCCCCCCTACAGCGCAACAGTACCAATTAACAACAAACCCCAGTTGAAAAATGTTACCCCCATCAGTCTCGACGAATCCAGACTAGCCATACTCTCGAGTAGATCAGGTTCCCCGTTCGACCCATGCCCCCCAATGCTGCTCCACACTCTGGTGGACACGGTAAATCCAGCCATAAATTCCATTATAAACTCCTCCCTGTCTACTGCAGCCATTCCGGCTGAATGGAAGCTCGCGGCAGTTAAACCTCTCCAGAAAAAACCCCTATCCGACCCCACCACGCTCTCCAACCTTCGCCCCATCTCGTTGCTCCCGCTACTGTTTAAATTGACCGAAGCGGCTGTCAATAAACAGTTGACAAAACACCTAGAGGAAAACCACCTATTCCACCCCAACCAGGCTGGTTTTAGGGCAAAACACTCCACAGAGTCAGCCCTCCTACATACTGTAGAGACCCTCAAGATGGCACTGGACCACGGGAAAAAGGCCGTCCTGATCCTGCTCGACCTGTCGGCGGCCTTTGACACGGTCTCACACCCCGTGCTGATAGGCCGCCTGACAGAGTCAGGGCTAGCAGGAACCGTCCTCGAATGGCTGAAAAACTTCCTAAACCATAGGAGACAAGTAACCGTGCTAGGAAAATACTGCTCGGATGAAAAAACCATAAAAACAGGTGTACCACAAGGCTCAAGCCTTAGCCCGGTGTTGTTCAATCTCTTTATGACCCCCCTGATAGAACCTTTGATTGGATGCGAACAAACCACCTCAAATGTAATTCAGGTAAAACTGAAATCCTCCCTTTCGACCAAAACAACCTCTTTTCCCCCTCCAATTGGTGGCCTCAAGACACCGAAATTCCCCCTAATACCATCACGTCAGCTCGTAACTTAGGGATAAGGTTTGATGAAGCCCTATCCTTTAAGCAACAGCAGGTACAGTGGCGGGGTCCTGTTTCAATATCATTAAAGGTCTTAGAAGATTCTTTGACTTCCTTCCCTTAACAGCTAGAAAGACTGTGGCAGTAGCCCTCATCACATCCCGCTTAGACTACTGCAACAGCATCTATGCAGGCGCAAACAGAGCTGTTCTGCACAAATTGCAGATGGTGCAAAACGCCGCTGCCCGCCAGGTGCTACGACTACCCAGGAAATCATCTGCCTCAAAAGCACTCAAAACCCTGCACTGGCTACCCATCCACAAAAGAGTGCTATTTAAAATCCTGCTCATTACTTTCAGAGCCTACCACCAATCAGGGCCGATATACCTGTCCCAAAGGTTTGGAAGATACACTCCCCCACGATCACTCAGATCATCCAACCTAAACCTACTCGCAGTCCCTAAATTCAGACTAACCACAAAAGGTGGAAAATCTATCAGAGTACTGGGAGCCAAAGCTTGGAACAAGCTCCCACCACAAATGCGCCTGATCCAGTCCGAAAAAGTATTTCGTAAAATGCTCAAAACATGGATCTTCAATATCGAAGACTCAATCTGCTTAGCGTTAATCTAAACTACTTTCTACCCATAGACCAGGATCTATATTTAGGATCTACCTAAGCAGCTTCCCTTTTTCCTCTCTGTCGGGACAGTGATGTCTAGCGCCAAGATGCTCCCTGGAGTGTAAGTGCGCTTTAGAAAAGCATATTCACATTCACATTCACATTCACATTACCCTCATCAAACTAACAGGTAGGTAGCCGTCTTGCCTTGGAGGGCTGTTTGGGGATGGCAGGCCTGCACTACTACTCCCACTATGTACCCTTGTGCCCCAGTTCTGCAAGGTGGAGCTCTCCCTCCCACCCAGATGCATGTGGCAGCTAATGGATCACTACAAACAAGCTTACTGGTAGGTAGACATATTATGCTATCTTGTGCAACCACTGAACAGGATGTAAGCCTCACCACACACACACAGATGTGTCACAAACCAAAGCCAAATGAGACAACATAACTGGTAAGTAGCCAGCATGTGCACCTAGATATTTTTCACAAAAACCATGGTGCCATATGAGAAACACCAGCCCTCACATTGCACAAATATACACACAGATACTATAGGCTTGCACAGTGTGCACACAGCTAAGAAAAGGAAACTGTCACAGCAACCAAAGTGTGACACACCAATGCACATGTAGAAGAAAGTCTGTGCACAATCATGCACAGCACTGAATGACATGTGTAGTGCCATGGGGCCAGAGCAACAAAGGACACATGAAAACAAAGAAAGCATGGTTGCTGGTACAAATCCAGATATGCACATGACAAGACAAAGGTATGCAGGAGATGACAATGGCCAGTCCATGCCCAGACAAATCAACAAAGAGTCCTCACAGAAAATCTTTGTTGCGCTAGTCCCTAGATGCCAACATGTCCCTGTAATCACAAATCATGCACGTGGCGCATAGAATGCAGTGACACCTCACACTATGGACAAGTAAAGGACAACACCAGCAACCTGCAGAGCCAGTTTCCTCCCCGGAACATCGACTCTTGGATGTTGACTCCTGGGATTCTTTGGACGAGGTCCTTGAACTCAGCCCATCTGGTATGCCAAGGCACCAAAGTCCCCCTCACCACATCTGTGGCAATACCAATGTCTCTGCAGACCCCTGCTGTTACAACCGGTGCATCCTCTACCCCCACCACCACAACCAGAGCTGCCTGCAACACTTTCCCTGTCCCACAAGATGACAACCTCACCCCGACTGAGGAGGGCAGGGAGAGGATGTGGGTGCCTACAGTGGTGAATCAACAAGTCAGCGGCACCAGGGCAGGTGGGAGGCGCAGGGTCACCCACAGATGACCAGAGCTGCTTGGACCAAATCCCTGGGCCACATAAAGGAACAAAAGGGCCGGTCAAAACAAGATTCATGTGAGCTCCTCCTGCTGATGAGGTCCATGGACACCCGCATGGGACAAATTGGAGACCTCTTGGACCTGCTAGTGGAGGTACTGAGTGACAGGCCTGCACCACAACCAACACCTCCACATCTCTCTGGTGGGCCGCAGGCTGATAGTGACACATCCTCCCTTGTGGCCACAGAGAGGGGGGAGTCCTCAGACCCCATTGGCCATAGAGCAGAGGCCCCCCCTGCCAAGCTGCGAAGGGGCCTTCCTAAGAAAACCCTGGGAGTATCCGTTGGCAAAGCACCTGTTAAATGCGCCAGCCATGATGGCAACCCTCTTCACCACTGCATTGACTTTTTGGACTGTACTTCCCCACACTGCCTTGTGAATGGCATTTGTCTGTTGGATAGGGTCACCACACGTATGTGGTGACTACTTGATTACCTCATTTACCATAACTGTCAACTCACTGCCTCACTAATCACCTCAATGTAAATGTTCACCCCCTTACATGTCACCATTGTAAATAAACAGCTCTTTTCACACATGTTGTTGTACTTGCTCCGTCTTTATTCCAGGATGTACAGTCTTCACCATGATTACAATGTACCTGGAGTCTGGAGTGTATGTAGGCAAGGAAAAGTTGAAGGCACATAGGAAAAGACAACAGAACAACGTTCCCTAGTCTGGGTGTGGCATCACAGACATCACACTACACTTCACATCAAGAGAATCCTACATTCACTCATCACAATGGGCAACAAATGCCAACATACACATCCTGCAGATGTTCCAAAATGAACTGCCTCAGAAACATTGTCAGCCACTACTGAGTCTACGACCGGCTGCTGTCACAAATCCAACATACACCTTCACAACAACAGCAACATCATCAGACAATGGGTATGTTGTACATTGTCTCTCACCTTCAAGTGCAATAGCGGCTGAAGAGCTGTTGACCAGGTCAACACCTTCCTCCTCTCCACTGTCCTAATCACTGGACACGGGTTGGATTTCAGGCGGGGGCATTGGCCGCTCATCATCATCCTGGATCAGGAGAATCTCTTAGTGAATTGCTAAGTTGTTGAGCATGCAGCATGCCACTACAATCTGACACACCTTTGTGGGCGAGTACAACAGTGCACCTCCGGTCTTGTCAGGCAGTATAAACGTGACTTCAGCTGATCAAAAGTACGCTCCACCACACGACGTGTCCTCCCATGGGCATCATTGTAACGGACGTCAGCTGGTGTCCTGGGATTCCACAGTGGGATCAGCAACCAAGGACAGTTGAGATATGCAGAGTCACCTAGGTATGACAAACACTGATAAACATTGCAATGTTGCAGTGTCAGAGGACAGCAGGTCCCACACACAGTATGCTATATGACTAGGTATACTCACTCACAATCCATGCACGCTTGGGAAGCAGATTGCCGTCAGCTGGGGAACAATGCTGTTACACATGATGTATGAGTAATGGGCTGAGCCAAGGAATTTGGCACACACGTGCAAGATGATCATATCTGCCTGGCACACCACTTGCACTTTTATGGAGTGGTAATGTTTACGATTCCTGTAGATGTGCTCATGTGCCTGTGGTGGTACAAGCATAACATGGGTGCAATCAATGGCACCAACAACATGGGGGATGTGTCCGAGGGGATCAAAATCTCCCTTCACAGCTGACAATTCAGGCCCCCTGGGGAAACGGATATACCTGTCCTTGTAGATCATCATAGCGGACAGAACATCACGCAGCACCAAGCTGAACATAGGTTGTGACATCCCCCATGCGCTGGAAACTGTGCTGGAATGATCCAGTGGCAAGAAAATGCAGGGCCGCTATCACATTAGACAGGGTGAAAGCTGTTGGATAGGTTCTGCAAGGCTGCAGGTGGGGCTCCAACATAGCACAAAGGGTCTGTAGGGTGGCTCTATCTAAACGGAATTTCCGAATGATTGCCTCATCCTCCATGTCTGCCAGCACTGTGAGGTGATGATGCAGATTTGGTCTCCTCCTAGTTGAGATGAAAGTGGACACATGTCAATGCAATACATCATGAGATGGACACAGCATCTCACGTTTTGGCTGACACAACGCCAACAATGACTGTCATCAAAATTGAGTTACAGAGCAGCTTACAAGTAGGGACACCTTCAACTACACTACTCCCACTTGTCCCCTTTCACACAGCAAGTACCTCATAAACCACCTCGGTCAATGTGAATGCACATAGGGATATGGCCACATTTACCATGGGCATGCCTGGGTGTATAGCATCCAGCATATGTGTAACAGAGCAACCCCACTGTCGCATACTTAGCTGCTGTACCTGACACACATTCAGGCATCATTTGAACCTGGCATATGTCAACAACAAAATGACCACAGGCTGAGCATAAATGATGAGTGTGTACATGATCAAACACGAGAAGATATGCAAAACAGCACATCATTCATTGAGACAAACATTGCTATGACTGTCACTGCACTTTAACACATTGACATTTGTACACATTGTAAAGTCCATATCAACACTGTCCTGTGTAGAGGCCCATCAATATCACAAGTGACATGTGATGGAGTGCATGCCAATCTACAAAATCACATACACAAACAGGGCATGTGTAGTCACCAGTGGGGTAAATGGAACATTGGCATTGTAAATGTAAATTGTAAATGGATACTTGTATAGCGCACTACTCACCCGCAAGGGTCTCAAGGCGCTTGTACGAATACCGCTGTGGAACCCATCCTGGCTTTCCCTGTGAGGTGTCCACTCCTGGGCACCCCCAAGGTGGAGGACAGGCATCCTTAGCGTTGTGCGGGCCATTGTGGAGATTAAGCAAGCTATTGCCCAGAGTTGCAGAGTGGTACTCCATGATTGGAATAGGCACCGAGGCGAGAATTATCAGGTCCATGGAATTTTTGAGCTCAAGACCCGCCGAGGAGGGGAATTGAACCCTGGTCCCGGGCAAGACCTCTGCATCAGGGTCTGCCGCTCTAATCATTGAGCCACACTTCTCCAATGGTGCTATTAACCATGTGGCCACTGTGCACTGTTGATGATCACCAGATGGTCATTCACACAGCATGATGTGTCCATTAGTGCTGTAAAGGTAATCCGCCAACAGAATTCCGCACACCCATGTCATTGTATGGCACCCAAATTACGGTAGCTACCACCTGGCACCAGCGGTGTGTCAACACCAATCCCCAAGACACAAGTGAGGTAGTGATAGCTATCTATGTAGAGCCAAATGGCGGTTGCCATGCTCCGCCACCCAAATCGAAGGGACTCATGTGAATGTATGGGACCCAAATTGCGGTAGCTACCGCCTGGCACCAGTGGTGTGTCACCACCAATCCCCAAGACACAAGTGCAGTAGAGATAGCTATCTATGTACTGCCAAATGGTGGTTGGCATGCTTTGCCACACAAATCGAGGTGACTCATGTGAATGTATGGCGACCAAATTGCGGTAGCTACCACCTGGCCCCTGCGGTGCATTACCACCAATCTCCAAGACACAAGTGCAGTAGTGATATCCATCTGTATAGTGCCAAAAGGCAGTTGGCATGCTCCACCACCCAAATCGCGGTAGCTACCACCTGACCCCTGCGGTGTGACATCACCAATCCCCAAGACACAAGTGCGGTAGTGATAGCCATCTATGTAGTGCCAAATGCCAGTTGGCATACTCCGCCACCCAAATCGCGGTGACTCATGTGAATGTATGGCACCCAAATCATGGTAGCTACCGCCTGGCCCCTGCAGTGTGTCACCATCAATCCACAAGACACAAGTGCGGTAGTGATAGCCATCTATGTAGTGCCAAATGGCGGTTTGCATTCTCCACCATGCAAATCGCAGTGACTCATGTTAATGTATTGCTCCCAAATCGCGGTAGCTATCACTTGGCCCCTGCAGTGTGTCACCAATAGTCTCCAAGACACAAGTGTAGTAGTGATAGCCATATATGTAGTGCCAAATGGCGGTTGGCATGTTCCGCCACTCAAATCGCGGTAGATACTGCCTGGCCCCTGCGGTGTGTCACCACGAATCCCCAAGACACAAGTGCGGTAGTGATAGCCATCTATATAGTGCCAAATGGAGGTTGACAAGCTCCACCACCCAAATCGCTGTGACTCATGTGAATGTATGGCACCCAAATCGCAGTAGCTACCACCTGGCCCCTGTGGTGTGTCACCACCAGTAACCAAGACACAAGTGCGGTAGTGATAGCATAAATGTAGTGCCATATGGTGGTTGGCATGCCCCGCCACCGAAGTCATGGTGACTCAAATGAATGCATGGCACCCAAATTGCGGTAGCTACCGCCTGGCACCAGCGGTGTGTCACTGCTATGTACCATGCCCTGACAGCCAAATGGGAACCTTCATTGTGGTAGCATGCTGCAATTTTGAAAATCGCGGTAGGCTTGCTCCGCCACCGCAGAGCCGGTCATTGGATCCCTTTGAAAAAGGCAGACCTGGTACACCAGTTGCAGCAGCTTAGCACCACTGAAAAGACCCCAGGGGTCTATGTATGTGTTGGAGGGAGCCTCACATTTCCACTGCTCCCAGAGCCTGCTGCCTGAGACCCCTCATCTGCTGCTGCCTCCAGGGACTACAGCCAAAGACCCCTCATCTGCTGCTGCTTCCAGGGACTGCTGCCAGAGACCCCTCATCTGCTGCTGCCTCCAGGGACTGCTGCTTGAACCCCTCATCTGGGGCTGCCTCCAGGGCCTGCTGCCAGAGACATCTCATCTGCTGCTGACTCCAGGGTCTGCTGCCTGTACCCCTCATCTGCTGCTGCCTCCAGGGACTGCTGCCAGAGACCCCTCACCAACCACTTCCGCCGGTGCTGTCTCATGTCCACATTGATGGAAAGGCTACATGGTATCCAAAATGTTGTGGTGAGTCTTCAACAGGGGGCGGAGTGCAGGGGGGCACACATGTAGTTGGACAGATGCAGTATGTGCCTGAGATTGTGGGGTTGTGTCATGCACTTCCTAATTTGCTGTCTCTAGGGGGAAGGTGGGTGTACCCTATTCCACACGTTTCCCTGCCTGAACACCAATATTTGAGTGACTTGTGTTGCCTTGTCTGCCATGCAGTGACGCAGCAAGTTGTTAATGCAGGAGCCAGGTCAATAATTGCTTGGCTGAATGTCTGTGTGTGCCCGTTGTCCATCTCACCTGGCCTGCACAGTCACCGCACAAAATAATAAGGTCACATCACTTACCTTACAGAGTATTGCATGTGTCTTTTCTCATTGCACTCCAGCTATGATCCATCTCTGCCCCGTAGATTGGACACAACCGGCCTTGTGAGAAGGATTTTGTATTTGTGTGATCATGTCTCTCAATGTGACATCCATGACACAGTGAGTATTCAGAGGGCAAGAACATTGAGGGCTGCACAGTGTTGGACACAGTAAGTCTACCCCCAAACACATGGTGATATGTGATGTACCTCTTGCTCAACCTAAAAATGGACAGGAGAAGTGGGCAGGCTACACATGGCTTTCAGAGCTGGCATCCTGCATGTATGGGCAATGTGCAGTGACTGTGTCATCCCTCACAGCTGCATGCGTTTACATCAGATTTTCCCATGCAGATGTCCCATGTGAGATGCATTCTTGTCTAGTTTGATTTGATTTGATTTGATTTGATTAAGGATTTCTAGAGCGTGTAGCTACCCTCGGGCGTCCCAGCGCTAACGTAACAGCTTGACAGTACTCCTGGGGATGGATTATTGGGGGAACAACCAGGTTTTCAGCAGTCTGGGGAATGGGAGTAGATTGTTTTCTTTGCGGATGTTAAGGAGGAGGCTGTTCCAGAGCTTGGGAGCGTTGTAAGAAAAGCGGCGGCCGCCAGTGCGTGCTTTCCTTATTCTGGGGACGCTCGCCAGAAACAGGGTGTCCGACCTGAGCTGTCGGGTTGATTTGTGAGGCTTGATGAGAGGTCTCAGTATTGGTGGGCCTTTGCCTTGTAAGATTTTATGGGAGAGGCACAAGGAGTTGAAGGAGATGCGCTCTTAGATGGGAAGCCAGTGAAGCGCCTTGAGGGAGGGTTTGGCTGAGCATCTAGATTTCGTTCCTGCTGTAAGTAGTCTTGCTTCAGCGTTCTGGGCGTGCTGAAGTTTTTTTATGACAGCTACTGGTGCACCTAGGTATAGGGCGTTTCCGTAGTCTAATCTCGATATGATGAGGCCCTGAATCAGAATTTTCCTAGAGTGGGGGGGGATGAGCGGAAGGATCTTATGGGCTGCTCGCAAGAGCCCAAAGCAGGTGCCGGCTGTCTTTCTTGCTTGGGCTCTGAAACTGAGGTCCTGGTCTAGCCAAAAGCCCAGGCTTTTGATTTCTTGTTTTGGTATTGGGGGGGTGCCCATGCTAGGTGGCCAGGCAAGGCAAGGGTTTTGGGGAGTTTGTTTGGGTCGCCTAGAAGCATGATTTCGGATTTCTCTACGTTGAGTTTGAGCCTGGAGTCGCCCTTCTATATAGAGGTATTGTGCAGGCAGGAGACTAGGTTCTCCATTGATTGATCGGCCTGGTTTATGGAGACAACTAGTTGTGTGTCGTCGGCGTACATTTGTGCAGAGGTGGACCTCATATGTAAAAGACACTACAGACTTTCTCAATAAAATTAATGACATCTTGTATACTGAGAATATGTTATTGTGTACAGTGGACGTTAAGTCACTGTACACATCAATACCACACCAAGCAGGCATTGAAGCTGTGGAGTGGCCATTACTGCAACAACCAGACATTAAGGCTGACAAGGTATTTATTTTAGAAATCTTACACTTTTGCCTTTACCACAGGTATTTTTTCTGCGACAATCAGTTTTTCCTTCAACAGAAGGGTACATCTATGGGCTTTTCCGGGGCTCCGGCGTACGCCAACACTTTTATGGCAAAATTTGAATCAGATCACATTTTCAAGGACCAAGAATGGAACACTTCGACGAAACTATATTGTAGATTCATCGACGATATTTTTATCATATGGACAGGATCCAGACAGAATCTCGAGAAGAAGCTGTTGCAACTTAATGGGTATGATGAAAATATTCAATTTACTTATAACATAAGTGATTCTCAAATATCATTTTTGGATGTACAAATAAACTTAGATGGGCAACACATTGTTACAACGGTGTATCGGAAGGACACTGACGTAAACAACGCTTTACAATTTCAAAGCTTTCATCCTCCAAGTTTGAAGAAGAATCTTCCCTTCTCGCAATTCATGAGACTTAAAAGGATTTGTTCAAAAACAAATGAATTTGAAGAACAAGTGAACATTCAAACTAGGAAGTATCAAGAATGAGGCTACCCTCAAGAGACAACTGCACAGGCCAATGTACGAATCCAAGCTATGGATCGACAAAATCTATTCAGACAAAAACCAAAGAAAGGAAAGGAGAGGCATGTGTCGAAATTCAGCACAAGCACACAGAGGATTAAAAATATCATCAATCGACATTGGATTCTCTTGGAGAATGAACCGGACTTTCAAGGATTGTTTAACATGAAACCGTTATTTGCATTCACCCGGTCAAAAAATCTAAAAGAGATTCTAAAAGCTTCACCCAAGCACAATCAGCAGATATCATACAGAGGTATGAGGAAGTATGCTAACTGTGTACATTGTAATAATGTCATAACTGGAGGAAGTTCACATCATCCCCTGTCCGGGAAAGAAATCAAATTATTCCATAACTCAGACTGTAATTCTTCGAACATAATTTACTACATCAAATGTCCCTGTGGTAAATTATACGTAGGCAAAACAGAAAGGAAACTCAAAGTTCGAATTTCTGAACACAAAAGCCTGATTAGGAACAAAAACATGAAAAGCAGCTTAGCTGCACACTGGACACAGGAAAGACACAGCATAACGCAACTACAATTTTCAGTGTTGGAACAAGTTTCGTACTTTGAAGGTATGGATCGGACTAGATCCATCCTCCAAAGAGAAACATTCTGGATAAAAAAATTGGGTACCCAAGTACCAAAAGGGCTTAATGAACGTATAGATTATTCATGTTTTTTGTAAATCAGGGCCCTATGTTACTGTTGAAATGTACACATGCTTTAGTGTAATTATATTTGAAAAATCGTAAACATACTTGAACTGTACTAATGTTGAACTTATAGTGTTATGACATGTATTTATGTGAGAATTCTGAGTTCTTTTATCATGCAAACACATGTCTTTTTGCCTATTTCACTTGACTTTTTCCTAAGTTTTATCGTTTTTTAAGATATTTGAGTGGAGGTCCCTTGAAACCTTTTCACCTCTCTAAGATGGCGCCCGTCATGGGATGACTCTCCGTTTTGTCAAACGCGGTTTTCTATTATGAGCACTATATTTAAACTGATGAGGCAGAATAATTATTCTGTGGACCATGTTTTTTGTCGATTTATTTGTTTTTAGAACATTTAAAGAATCTAGATCCTCGGCTACCACTTTGAGATGGTAGTCGGTTTGAGTCCGTCCTTGGTTTTGCCAGCACATTAGAAACGCGAGGTTCACGCTTTAAGCATCTATATCGGAGGATTGTTGCACCGAGATTATTGTGGCGAGAGAAGGCTAAAAGAAAATTTCCATCATTGAAGGTACATAGAATGTTGAGTGAGTGAAGTATTTAGAACCATGAGATTAATTTGATTTGGGCACTGATTTTGGTCATTGTATTACGATAGATATCGAGAAAGTCTTCGTGAGCTCTGAGAGATATCGGCAGTAGTGTGGATCTACTAGTCGAGTCCATGAGAGGAGTAGAATTGGTAAGAGTATCCTTTTTGTTTTCCGTTAAAGGTTGTGTACTTGAGAGGTGCAGTTTGGAATCGAGAAGGTTATAAATGTTTGTTTTCTCTACAGATGGCATTAGATTTTTCGTGGAAAGACTTATGTAAGCAAGATTATGGCTTCTTTCTCTATGAGTACAAGGGTGTGGTGGTAGTTTTTTCACAAACCCAGAAGGTACACATTACAGGACAGTTCTGCATGTCTTTGAAAGCTTTAAAATTATGAAATTCATGTTTGAATGTCAATTCATTCTTGGTATTCTCCAGCTGGAATAGGTTACTGATGAATGTATAGCATTGTTTTGTAGAAACCAATAGCTCCTGATGAAGGGTCAAGCATGACCCGAAATGCATTGAGCATCTGAGAGCATCTGAAATGGAACAGAAGAATTCCTTGGAAATTATTTTGTTGTAATTTTCTGTAATCTTTTGAAAATCAAATGTTTGAGAAATGAAATGTTATTTATATTTTTTCCTGATAAAAACGAGTTCAATTGCACAAGAATAAATGCATAGAATGATATGAACTAAAAGCGATTATTTACGAATATTGTGTATAATTCACAGAGGTATAACCCTAGGCTATAGTGTGTAGAGGTTGGGACTCATGGTCTCAAGTTAGGGAGGTCGGCGTACATGACCACCTTTATGCCGAATGGAGAGGCGATGTCGTCCAAAGGGGCCATGTAAATATTAAAAAGTGTGAGGCTCAGGGAGGAGCCCTGAGGGACTCCACAGTTCAGGGGGAGAGATTTAGATTGACCGTGGCTGTCGGCCACTTGGAAGGTCCTGTGTTCCAAGAATGATTTTTGCCATGCCAGGGCAGTCTCCGAAATGCCCGTTTTTCGGAGGCGGTGAAGAAGGATGGTGTGGTCCACCGTGTCGAAGGCTGCACTCAGGTTGAGGAGGATCACTGCCACTGATCCTCCTGCATCCAGAAAAGACCTTGTCTCCTCTGTTATGGCTAGAAGGGCGGTGTTGGTCCCCTGTCCAGGTCTGAACCCTGTCTGCGAGTGGCAAAGGAGGTTGTTAGTCTCTAGGAATGTTGAGAGCTGTTCATTTACAATTCTCTCTGCCACTTTGCTGATGCCTGGGAGGAGGGAGATGGGTCTGAAGTTTGAAGGGTCCAAGCGATCTAGGTGAGGTTTCTTTATAAGTGCCCAAACTATCGCACTTTTCCAGCTGGCGGGGACTATCCCACTGGAAAGGGAGGTATTTATCAGCCTCGTGAGAAGGGGGGATATAGCGGGGGCTACTAGTTTGAGTTTGCTCATAGGGGCTGGGTCATCCGGGGAGCCACTCTTCACACGATTGATAGTGTCCAACAGCCTCTCGGTGGAGACCGGGAGGAAGGCTTTCAGGCTTGGGGCGTCTGGGTCAATGGGCCCAGCTGGGGGGTCGGTTGGGGGATAGGTATTTGGGAAAGTCATTATGATTTTTAGAATTTTGGCTGAGAAGAACTCAGCGAGTTGGGTATACCTGGCACCGGTGGGATCAGCGGCCGGCTGCGGTTCAGGGACTTTCATGAGACTTTTTACTATGTGGAAGGTCTCCCTGGAGGAGTTGGAGGCAGCCATGATTTTCCCTTCGTAGTACGAGGCTTGTGTATTTTTGATGAGAGTTTTATATTGCTTCATGGCTGATTTATAGATTTCTTTGTTGTTAGGGTTCCAATCCTTTCTCCAGAGACGTTCCAGTTTTTTGCATTTTTTTCGGAGATCTCGTAGTTCCGAAGTGAACCAGGGGGATTTGTACGAACACCTCTTACTAGGGACCTGTTTGATGGGGAGAACCGCGTCCAGAGACGATTCTATCCAATCTCGGAATTGGATGTCTGCTAGTGAGGGATCCGGATTCAATCTAGGGGTGATGGCTATGAGCTGGTGAGTCCAGGCATCCGTGTTTAGTTTGTTCCACAGGCGCGAAGGCGCTTGGGGTGGAAGGCTGGGGCCTGTGTGACTGGCGATTGGGATTTTGAGGAAGATAAGGTGGTGATCTGTTCAGGCGATGGGTAGGGGAGAGGATGTGGAGAGTTCTGGGATATTTGAAAAGATAGGGTCCAAAAGGTGGCCCTTTTTATGAGTGGGCAGGAGGTTTTTCAGGGAGAGGCTGAGTGCTGAGAGATCTTCTTTGAGGTCTCCCGCTATTTTGTTCCCTGGGTCATCGAAGTGGATGTTAAGGTCTCCTAGCACTGTAAAGTTGGAAGATAAACAGGCAAGGGAGGTGGCAGTCTCTACCAGAGAGTTAGGGAACTGTCCAAGTGGTCTTGAGGGTCGGTATATGAGAAGACCCGACAGAGTTTTCTCCAGGGAGAGATGTAGGGAAAAGTGAGCGTTTTCACAGTTAAGGACTGGACTGTCCTTAAGATGGCACGTGAGGTGGGCTTTGGTGATTATTGCTAATCCGCCTCCTGAATCTTGCGGTCTGTCCAGATGTTTAATTGTATAGCCCGAAGGGAGGGCTTGGACTATGTCTGGGTCGGACGCGGAATTGATCCACGTTTCCGTGAGAAACAGCACATCAATTTCGTTGTTCAGAATTAGTAGGTTTATTTCGGTGCTGTGCTTGGGGAGTGATCTGCAGTTGAGCAGAGCCATTTTGATTGTCCTCACTTTGAGGGGTGACTGCGGAGTGAGTTTGTATGCACAATGATTGTATTTGTTATGATGCTCATCGGGAGAACTTGAGTGAAGACAGAGGTCCGGGGTGCTTGATGCCAGTTTCCGAAGAGTGTCTGATGAGTAGGTAATGGGAGATGAGACAAGAGGAACAGGGGGGCTGGGCCCTGGGCTCGTACTGGCGCAGACGGGCTTACCTTTGGAGCGCTGGCGGCGCGCTGGCGGCGCGCCCGCAGCGCGCGTCCTGCTGAGGCACATCCTTTTGGGGAAAGTGGAAGGGGCGTGGCCTAAGGGCAGTGGGCGTGGCCTCACCTCCCTGATTGATGGCGGGAAATTGTTGACAGGCCCGCGGCAGCGTTAAGATTAGCTGCGCGGTGTGTGAGAGCAGCTCTACGGAGGGGAGAGTGCTCGAGGAAATGTGCAACAACAGGTATTTTAAAACAGATTTTCAATTTTTAGTGCTTTTAAAAAACGGCGATCGTACCTCCCGGCTTCCGCCTCAGGAGTTGTCTGTAACAGGCTAATGCGGGCTTATAAATTAGTGAATCTTACATAGTCTCCAGGGGGGGCGTGGCCTAAGGGCGGTGGGCGTGGCCCCACTTCCCTGATTGATGGCGGCAAATTGTTGACAGGCCCGCGGCAGCGTTAGTCATATCTGTGGATTTGGGCTGAGTTAGTGACTGTACTGAGAGATGTAGGTACATAACACTGTGTCACTGATTTTTTCCCCCTCTTGTCTCCCATGCCTGCAGCTCAGGGTACAGCAGCGTAAGGCCGTGTGGAGGGCCATTGCGGCCAAGGTGCGGGCTCTGGGTGTCTCAAAACAATGGTGCACCCACTGCCACAAGAGGTGGGATGACATCAGCCGGCTGGCAAGGAACGTGGCAGAGATGACCTTGGGGCTGCTCCCTCGCACTGGGCGGTTGGCATGGCTTAGCATGACAACACTAAGGGCCGAATCTTGGCCGTGACACAGCCTGAGCTGGAAGCACATTGGGGGGAGTATCAGCAGCAAGCTAGGGGGGAGTATTTTGGGAAGGGTGACTTTGGCTGTGAGTGGCTGCATGTGTACATAGCCTGTGCCAGCCCAGGCCCATGTGATGTTGGCAGTGTGATGCAGAGGCTTGCACGTGGCAGCTGTGCTAGGTGCAGCTGTCATGCATTTACCCTACCTGTACTTTCTAAGGTAATTTGAGCACTGTGCATTTCCATAGCATTCTGAGTCGTGGTCTTCAGATATCTTCTGCATTGGGTAGTCTGGGAAATCCCATGGAAGGGAACAGCAGTTTGCCCAATCTGAGTGTGCTTTCATCAATGCGTGCAATGCCTGACCTCAGATTTGGGAGACTTAGACATCTGACACCAATGTGCAACAGTAGTTGTGCCCCACAGTACAACATGGTGGGTGGCATGGGCTCATGGGCATTGTGGAATGTCATGTTGTAGACTGTGTCTGTGTTGTCACCTCCTGTCAGTGGCAACATGTTGTTTTCCCCCATCATGGCCCTAGGTGTGCTCAGAGCTTTTTGTGTGTCTGGTTGAATCGAGCCACCAGCAGGGTGTTGTGCTGTGTGGTCTTCACATGGCTCCCTTCTGCCTGATTTTCTTGTTTACACGCACTGTTTAAATTATGTGAGTTAGCACGATGTCATTGCACAGAGTGGTGTGCAACATGTAGATTTAGTCATCTTCTGTGATGCTTTGCTTGCATATGATTGTAATATTGCTGCCACTGAACTGACTCTGCATCTCTCTTTCTCTCTCTCTCTCATATAGCATCTCCCGTGTCATGGAGGGACAGGGGACCGACACCAGTGCTGGGGAAACAAGCACAACAGCTGCACAGGAGCCCAGTGACACAGATGTGACCAGCGTCTTGAAGGGGGACAGGAGTCTGCTGGAGGAGTCACAGCCAGAGATGCAAAGTTCCATGTCATCTGATGCCAGTGGTGATACATCCATGTTGGCGGACACAGTGACATCATCTTCCACTGCACAGCGTACAGTGCCCACCCTCCCAGCCACTTCCTCCGGTGCTGCCCATGTTCACCCCAGTAATCGGGGAAGAGTATCCTTCACCTCCGACACCGCTGCCCCGGTATGTGTCCCCCCTGCTGCCATCAGTGCTGATTCTGTGGATCTTCTGCACCAGCTGTGTGTGGGCCAGACAACTCTCTTCAATGCATTCATAGACCACGACAAAATATTGGCACAGGTGGTTGCTTTCATGGAGGACATACATTCAGATGTGGGTGGGCTGCACCGGACTCTCTAGTCTTTGTCCTCTACAGTGATGGCAGCCCTTCAACTGGCACAAACTCAGAGTCTAGCTCCAGTTCCTTTGTCCACCCCCTTGCAGTGGCCAAGGCTGAAGATGGTGACCACGCTCCACAAACGTCAAGGTCATGATACACCACATGAAGCACACAGCAGCAGCCCAAGTGGTCCAGGGCGCAGACACCTTCCCCACAGAAGACTAAAGCCACCCCCGAGCGCAAATACAAATGCCTTTCAGGCGATACCAGGGGCCAAAAGGCAAAGAAGCAGACCTCAGGCTCACATGCCTCAGAGGCATCCCCAGCCTCTCCTGTCCCTAAAGTGTCTCGCAAAGACAGACACACAGTTTCTGTGCCCACTGAGAAGGTGTTGCATGCCAAGGGTAAACGTAAGAAGGGCTCCAAGGCAGATTCACCCACCACCTCAACTCCCATTCCAAGCCCAGTGAAGCAGGGGAAGGAGGACACTGTAGGGGTAACACCTCGTAAACAGGGGATGGAGGGGCAAAGGCAGGGTCAGGCAAAGCGTTCTGCCAGATCCAGCATGTCCCCAGAGGGAGTACCAGTGTCTGCACCTGTTGTAGCTTTGGTGAAGAGTGTGCCTGTTGTGGCCGACCCACTTACCACTCCTCCCAACACCTCGTAAACAGGGGATGGAGGGGCAAAGGCAAGGTCAGGCAAAGCATTCTGCCAGATCCAGCATGTCCCCAGAGGGAGTACCAGTGTCTGCACCTGTTGCAGCTTTGGTGGAGAGTGTGCCTGTTGTGGCCGACCCACTTACCACTCCTCCCAAGACAGGGAAGCCAATTAGAATCCCCAAGAAGTAGAAGGGCACCCCTCCACAATCTCCCACCCACACTGTGTCTCAGGTCAGCATGACTCTACCTCCACATGCCACTACACCACCTGGTCCAAGCAGCCCTCTGACTTCCCAAGCCACTGAGGGCTCTACCTCAGTTGGGCCTCTTTTTCCCTGATCAAATGTCCCTGACACACAGCCAGCTCCCAGTCTGCCTGACAGCCAAGTCTGAGTGGTAGTCCCCCTCACAAACCTGTCTCTCACACAGCGTCCCGTATACTGCCCATTATTACCCCCCTGACTGTGCTGCTGACCATGGAAGGGTAAAGTCGCAAACATTCCCTATGCAGCTTCTCATGGACTCACTCTGCACTTCGACCTGCCAACTGGCCTTGTCATTCACTGCTGTGTGCCCCTTGCCTGTGCAGCTTCTCATGGACGGACTCTGCACTTTGTCCTGCCAACTGGCCTTGTCGCTCACTGCTGTGTGGCCCTTGCCTGTGCAGCTTCTCATGGATTCACACTGCACATTGTCCTACCCACTAGCCTTGTCATACACTGCTGTGTGCCCCTTGCCTGTGCAGCTTCTCATGGACTCACTCTGCACTTTCTCCGGCCCGCTGCCCTTGTTGTCCACTGCTGTGTGCCCCTTGCCTGTGCAGCTTCTCATGGACATACTCTGCACCTTGAACTGGCCACTGGCCTTGCTGTTTTACCCTTGCCTGTGCAGGTTCTCATGGACATACTCTGCACTTCGTTTTGGCCACTGGCCTTGTTGCTCTTTTGCTGTGTTCAACTATTCCCTGTGCAGCTTCTCATGGACATACTCTGCACCTTGAACTGGCCACTGACCTTGCTGTTTTACCATTGCCTGTGCAGATTCCCATGGATATGCTCTGCACTTCGTTTTGGCCACTGGCCTTGTTGCTCTTTGTTGTGTTCAACTATTCGCTGTGCAGCTTCTCAAGTACATACTCTGCATTTTGTGCCTTACACCTGTCTACTATTGGTGCCTATCTGTGCAATATGTGAACAAAGACAGTTGCTCCTGTTGTCTGTTTTGTCAGTGTCATTACTGAATAAAGTTAGTTTTTGTGTGTATATGGTTTACTGTGCAACATGCTCTCTGTGCCACTTCAACATTGCCAATGTCTTGTCTGATTTATTCTATTATTTACAGGGGTGACATGGACTTCAGTTCTTCCAGACTCTGATACTTGTGGGTGCAATTATTTAATTTGTATATGGAATGCTAATATAATTTTTATAATTTGTTCATGTTGGCTATATTGTTCACATGTCAGGTTGGGGGGCACTACCAGCAAAGAGTGGGATTCTATCCGCAGGACTTCAGGCAGGCTGGGAAGGGTCATCATGTATGTGTGTTCTTACTTTATGTGTGGCCAGCAGTGTAGGTGTAGGGTCATCTTGTGGTGGCCAGTCATCCTAGTCACATGGGTTACTTTCAATGTGTGCACTTGGGTTGTCAAGGAGTGTGCGGTGTGAAGGGGTGGCTTTGTTGGAAGTGTTGATGTGTGTGTGCCCCTGCATTGTCAACTACACACGTTTCACCCAGGAGTTGAATGCCTGTTGTTTGGATAGTGCAGCCCTGTGGATGTGGTTGTATGCACATGTGGGAGTTGTATGTTGTGCACTGTGCAGTGTGTTGGTGTGTCCTTGCAGTTTTGTCTGACTCCTACTTGTTTTATTTGTCAATTGTGAGTATGCAGAGTGTGTGACTGGCAAGTCAGTGTTGTGTTTTGTTGATCATCCATGTGTCGTGATACTGTTTGTGGAGACTGTGCAGACCTGCTGATCCACACTGTCATTGCGGTTGTGTGTTTTCTCCTGCATTGCAGTCACCTGGTGCTTTATTGCCTCCAGTATGGCATGTTGTGTTTGGTACATAAGAAAAAAATTACCTATGCCTTTAGTTACTTCACAACACTTATTCATATGAAGTAAGATGAACGCAAACTAATACATTTACCTTAGCAGTAATTGCTGCCTTATATTTCATTATTTTTTTTAAATTAATATATTTGATCACAAAAAGAACACATACAGCCTGATTCATGTACGGGCCGTTTTGCGTGTCCCTAATAGCGAATAATAGCGACTCGCTATTGAGAAAACGCAAAACGGCATTCATGTATTTTTCTGGGAAAAAATAGCGACTCGCACGCGGGCGCAAAAGCCGTTAGCGACCTACAAAAAACGCAGAAAAATCGCAATTTCCGCCCACCAGCGATCGGGATTGCGACACGCAATCCCGATCGCACGGGATTGCGACTCGCAATCCCGTGCGATCGGGATTGCGTGTCGCATTATCGCGGGATCCGGAAATACGGGATTACGCATTCCGAGCACCGTGATGACATCACAACCAGGAAGCTGCCAAATCCCACCTCCAAACACCACAGTGACGCAATCATCCGACTCGACACGACGGAAAGCAGCCGCCAAACCGCCGATAGCGACTCCCGACCCGGCAGAAATTGCGCCCGCCATGGCTGAAGAACCACTGCCCGGCCCCAGCAACAGCGCTAGCCGAAAGCGCAAGCTGAAATTCTCCGAGTCGGAGTTGGAGAACCTCATTGAAGGGGTGGTGGCCCACCACGCCCAGGTGTTTGGTGCAAACTCAAGGAGGGTCCCCGAACAGGAGAAGAGGAGGATCTGGGTGGGGATTGCCTCCAGCGTGAACGCAGTTGGCGTTGCGGCAAGGTCGGTGGAAGAGATCAAGAAGCGCTGGTACGACCTCCGAGGGCGTGCCAAGGAGAAGGTGGCGGCGCGTCTCGGAGAGTCATCAGGCACCGGAGGTGGTGGACCGACTGTCCCACCCAACACCCCCCTGGAGGACCAGATTGAGGACACCCTGGAGACGGAGGCGTGTGTTGGTGTGACCACCCTGGACTCCTCCCGCCCAACCCACAACACCCAAGGTAAGTGGCATGCGACTGCGACCCTGTCCCTTATGACCGTCCCTGCCCAAATAGGCTCACTCATTGGCCCTTAATCATGCCTATGTTGTGCATTGTGGGAGACGTAGTATGTCCACAATGTAGTTGTACCACTATGCGGCCTGAAAGGTTCCTAAGCGCACATATCCACAGCCATCCAGGGAATGTCACCCAGCATGCATGTAACATCTGCACGTCTGACAGTCACATGCACCTAATGAGTATCCACTTACCCTCACAGGTGCAGACGATAGCAGTGACAGTGAGAGGCTGGTGATCGTCGAGGAGGCCCAGGAGGAGGTATCCCTACCCGCCACCCTGCCACCATCCCCTGCCGCTGCGGCAACACCAGCAGCCAGGCCCACCACCTTACCTGCAGCAAAATCTGCAGGACCACCGCCAGCCAAGGTCAGGCCCCCCACCAATGTGCCTCCAGTGCCTGCCGCACCTGCGACGCCAGCTGCCACAACACCTGCAGCTCGTCCTCCAAGATCTGGCCCAGCCACATCCGCAGCACAGCGGCAAAAGAGCAGGAGGGGCAAAGGGCATCTCCATGCCTGCATGTCCGTGGAGCGGCGAATGCTCCGTCTCCACCAGAGGCAGTCGCAGCAGCAAGGAGCCATCCAGCTCCAGCTGCAGAAGATCGGCCGCAATGTGGCAGGAGTCGGCCAGCGGGTGGACCGCATGACGGCGGCCATTGAGCGCATGGCGGTGGCTATGGAGGCCAACACTGCTGCGCTGGGGAAGCAGCGCAGTGCTGCACGCAGGCGCCACCACCATCTGGTGAGCCAGATGGCAACCTATAGTCGCTCCAATTATGTGGCAGCAAATGCCACCACCCAGCTCTCCCGACGCTCAATGACCCAGCAGCACCAGCTGGTCCAGTGCTGCGAGGAGATCACCCGAGTGCTGGAGCACCTGACCACCGCCGTGGTCCCACTGCTCCAACCTGTGGTACCGGCCGTCGTTGGGGGAGACGATGGGAGTGAGGCTGCCTCCAGCGTGAGCAGCAACTCTGCCACGCAGGCCCCCCCACCTAGGCGCAGCACCAGGGCTACGCCTGGTCCATCTGCCCAGGATGAGGATGAGGAGCCTCAAAGGCGGCTGGGAAATGTGCGCAGGAAGCAGCATTGACATTGTGTCAGGGACACAGGCACAGGCTGAGGATAAGCCTGCCAAGCAAAATAACATGCAGTATGCTGGAATACTGTACTTTTTTTTGTAAATAGTTCTTTCCATGTCCCTTTTCTGTTGTGAATCAAAGAAATACATTTATTTTGAAGCATACATTTGCCTTGTGTTATCATTATATTTAGCATGCAATTGTGATATGTGGGGTGGGGGAAGGGGGTGGGCTAGAAATAGTTATCTGTGATGTGGTTGCGACGTCTGTGGCCTTCAGCTGGGTTCTCCCCGCGTGCATGGTGCGCATTTGCTGGTGGCCGGTCGTCCCCCTCAGATTCACTGCCTGAGATGTCAACTGGTATCCGCCGCTTGGTAGCAATGTTATGAAGCATTGCACAGACAGCCACAATGCGGCAGCACGCTGCAGGACTGTAATACATGGCCCCACCTGTCTTGTGCAGTATACGGAACCTGCTCTTGAGCAGGCCAAATGTCCTTTCAATACAGTTCCTTGTCCGGATGTGCGCAACATTGTAGCGCCGTTGCTGAGGTGTGGCAGGGTTGAGGTAAGGGGTCAGGAGGTATTCCCGTAGGGCGTAGCCACTGTCACCTGAATGAGAGGAGCAGATGTTGATTGCCTGTGCAGCGCAGTTACTTCATAGCAATGTGACATTGTCGGCAAAGTGTACTTACCAAGTAGGTGTCCTTCCCCAAACTCTCCCCTGATCAGTCGTGTGTGGAGTCCGCTGTGCCTGAAGATGAAGGAGTCATGGGTACTCCCTGGGTACTGGGCCACAATGTCAGTGATGATGCTCTTGGCATTGCAGACCATCTGTATGTTGAGGGAGTGGTAGCACTTTCTGTTGCGGTACATATACTCCGTGCCAGCTGGTGGGCAGATGGCGACGTGGGTACAGTCTATGCAGCCGAGGACATGGGGAAAATGGGCAACATTATAAAATTGTAGTTTAGTGAGGTCCAATTCCTGTTGGCTCGTGGGAAATGTGATGTACCGGTGGAGCTGGCTGAGCATGGCGTCAACAAAAGTGTGGAGGCAGCGTGACATGGTGGGCTGGGATATCCCCCCAGCAGCGGCTACTATGCCCTGGAAACTGCCGGAGGCCAGGAGGTGCAGGCTGCACAATACCTGCACATGTGTGGGCACAGAATTGTTTCGCCTTGTTGGGTGCTGCATGATGGGGTCGAGTTCTTGTATCAGCCAGGTGATCATTTCCCCATTCAGCCTGTATTTAGCATAAATCTGTTCTCTGGTTTGGCCCAGCAAGGTGACCCGCAGCCGGTAAATCCTTGCCTGCCTCATGCGTCTCCTCCGTGCTGCTCGCTGTAGCCTTCGCCGCCTCACCACCATGTACATCCCTGGCATTGTGGAAAGCCTAATGCTGCTGCTGAATGTCCTTATGTGTGATTGGTCAGGCCTGGCCCTGTTGGTGATAGGTCAACGGTTTTTTGAAAAAAAATTTCAATGCCTTTCATGGTTACCACCTGCTTTGAGTTGTCCTTATTTTGCGCCGTGCAAATAGCGATTTTTGGGTTTTTCGCACATTGCGATTGTTCTTGAATGCCGATAGCGATTTTCTATTGCGAATTCGCTATTATTTTCGCAGATTCCGTGGTGTGTCGCAATTTCCGAATCGCTAATGCTCAGCAGCAGGGATTCTGCGATTATATTAGCGACTTCGCAAATATGTGTTAGCGAATTCGCTATTTTGTTGTTGAATGCCGATTACGGAAATTGCGCCCGCATTTGCGTTTTCGCAGCGATTGCGGGCGCAATTTCACTTCATGAATCAGGCTGATAGTCAACTAAACGAAATACCACATTAGTACTTACACAGTGAAAATGAACAACGTGAAAATGTGTTTTGACATACAATTACAAATAAACTCCTAATAATCAAACATCAATACAAACAAATGAAATGTCACAAAAAAGAATCAATATATACACAATTCGAAATACAAAGTTGACATAAAAAATGGTAAATTAGACAACTAGCACCCTTATATTTAGAATAAATCAATTCCTCTGAAATATCAGGGACACAAGGGGATGTATTTGCAATATTTAACCAAGGGTTAAATATTTGTCTGACAGAGTTCCTTTGTCTGTCAGACAAAGGAACTCAACTCCTAGGTTAAATATTGCAAATACACCCCCTTGTGTCCCTGATATTTCAGAGGAATTGATTTATCCTAAATATAAGGGTGCTAGTTGTCTAATTTACCATTTGTGTATGACAACTTTGTATTTCGAATTGTGTATATATTGATTGTTTTTTGTGACATTTCATTTGTTTGTATTGATGTTTGATTATTAGGAGTTTATTTGTAATTGTATGTCAAAACACATTTTCACGTTGTTCATTTTCACTGTATAAGTACTAATGTGGTATTTCGTTTAGTTGACTATGTGTTCTTTTTGTGATCAAAGATATTAATTTAAAAAAATAATGAAATAAAATGCAGAAATTACTGCTAAGGTAAACGTATTAGTTTGCGTTCATCTTACTTCATATGAATAAGTGTTGTGAAGTCACTAGAGGCATAGGTAATTTTTTTCTTATGTAGTATAACTGGCCCTACCTACCCTCTAATCCTTTGGGCCAAACCCCTCCTTTTTTGACAATGTTGTGTTAGGTGTCAAATCATCCCCTATCTGTGCTTCAGATTCCTACCCATTGCGAGACTGCACTCCCTCTATTTTTGTATGGTACACCCCTGCCATGTACTCTACTGATGTGCACAACACTTCACTCTGATGTCAGCTGTCCCCTCGGTTTGCATGTGTGTGTGCCTCCCTATCACTTCATTTGTGACACTCTGCTTTGTGTTGCAGTTCTTTGCCCAGGAGCAATGTGCCACTCAGGACATTTCCCCAATTGGTTATATATGATGTTCTTGTGCTGTTGAGCAGTCATGGTTGCTCATATGCAGTTCAACTGTTGGTGCTGCCTAGCCCTCTGGTCAAGTTGTTTCCACTTTTCTGTCCCAAACTTGTGCATCTGTGGTTGTTGTGTTGAGTGTGCGTGTGTTTGCTGTGGTACTGCTTCACTTCCCGAGTGTGATGTTGTCTTTGATCTGCGCTGATTAGTGTTGTGTGGGTTTATGTTGTGTCACTCATATCTTTGTGGGACTGGTTTGTTTGGTGTGCACACACTGCTAAATGTGCATGCAGTGCTGTGGGTTTATTTTGCATTGTCATTGCCTGGTGTGCATCCCCTGATGTCCTGCTGTGTTTGCTATGTGATTTTATTTCCTGTGCATCTGTTGTTTGTTTGATGTGACTGTTTTTCTGTGATGGTGCACTTCTTGTCTGTGTTGTGGTATTTTGTCTGTCCATTGTTCCTGACTGATGAGGTTGTGCACTCCTGTTGTGTTGGTGCTCCCATTGCCTTTCCACAGGTTTGCTGCACAGGGCATGCCTGTTCTTGTTGTGGTTCTGTGTGTGTTTCTGTTGAGTTATGTGTTTGTTTGTTGTTTTTGTGTAGACATTGGTTCTGGCATTCCTGTGTGATGTTTGTGGCTACCCCCAGGGAGTGTGATTGTTTGTCTTTGTATTAACTGGACATTATTGACACCCTTCTGTGTGTTTGACATTGGAGTTGTGTGCTGCAGGTGTGAGGGGGGTATGTGTGTAGATTCCTACTTGTGTTTGACAGTCATGGAGTGTGTCCAATCACAGATCTGGGTTTAATCCATCGTTATTTTGCTCACCTCATCACCCCAGTTTAGACATGGCCATATGCAAATCAGTCTTGACCCTTTGCCTCATAGGAACAGTCCAGCCCGAACTGCCAAGCCATGTCTTCCCTGGACCGGAATCAAACATCCTAGGACCTGTTTCTGGCTATTAGCCGGCATCAGCCAGGATCGCTTGATTCCAGTGGCATGGAGAGCACGGGGCTCACATCTGAGCATACCCATCCCACTCGGGTCGACAAATGCAAAGACAACAATTGATGGACGGAATGGTGCACAATGGCAAAACATTCCCCTCCAATCACAGATCTGGGTTTAATCCATCATTATTTTGCTCACCACACCACCCCAGTTCAGACATGGCCATATGCAAATCAGTCTTGACCCTGTGCCTCATGGGAACAGTCCAGCCGAACTGTCAAGCCATATCTTCCTGAGACCGGAATCAAGCATCCTAGGACCAGTTTCTAGCTATCACCCGTCATCAGCCAGGATAGCTTGATTCAAGTGGCATGGAGAGCACTGGACTCATGTCTGAGCATACCTGTCCCACTCGGGGTGACAAATGCAAAAATTGATGGAAGGAATGTTGCACGATGGCAAAACATTCACCCCCAGTCACATATCTGGGTTTAATCCATTGTTATTTTGCTCACCACACCACCCCAGTTCAGACATGGCCATATGCAAATCAGTCTTGACCCTGTGCCCCATGCAAACAGTCCAGCCCGAACTGCCAAGCCATGTATTTCCTGGACCAGAATCAAGCTTCCATGACCGGTTTCTGACTATCAGCCGTCATCAGCCAGGATAGCTTGATTCCAGTGGCATGGAGAGCACGGGACTCACGTCTGAGCATACCCGTCCCACTCGGGGCAACAAATGCAAAAACAACAATAGATGGACGGAATGTTGAACAATGGCAAAACATTCACCCCCAGTCACAGATCTGGGTTTAATACATTGTTATTTTAATCACCACATCACCCCAGTTCAGACATGGCCATATGCAAATCAGTCTTGACCTTGTGCCTCATGGGAACAGTCCAGCCCGAACTGCCAAGCATTGTCTTCCCTGGACCGGAATCAAGCATCCTAGGACCAGTTTCTGGCTATCAGCCGTCATAAGCCAGGATACCTTGATTCCAGTGGCATGGCTATCAGCCGTCATCAGCCAGGATAACTTGATTCCAGTGGTATGGAGAGCACGTCATCAGCCAGGATAACTTGATTCCAGTGGTATGGAGAGCACAGGACTCACTGGAATTGAGAGCACAGGAGTCCTGTCTCCAGTGGTATGGAGAGCACGTCATCAGCCAGGATAACTTGATTCCAGTGGTATGGAGAGCACAGGACTCACTGGAATTGAGAGCACAGGAGTCCTGTCTTAGCATACCCGTCCCATCGTGGTGACAAATGCAAAAACAACAATTGATGGACGGAATGGACGGAATGTTGCACAATGGCAAAACATTCACCCCCAGTCACACGTCTGCGTTTAATCCATCGTTACTTTGCTCACCACACCACCCCAGTTCAGGCATGGCCATATGCAAATCAGTCTTGACCCTGTGCCTCATAGGAACAGTCTAGCCCGAACTGCCAAGCCATGTCTTCCCTGGACCGGAATCAAGCATCCTAGGACCGGTTTCTGGCTATCAGCCATCAACAGCCAGGATAGCTTATTCCAGTGGCATGGAGAGCAAGGGACTCACGTCTGAGCATACCCGTCACATTCGGGGTGACAAATACAAAAACAACAATTGATGAACGGAATGTTGCACAATGGCAAAACATTCACCCCCAGTCACAGATCTGGGTTTAATCCATTGTTATTTTGCTCACCACACCACTTCATATCAGATATGGCCATATGCAAATCAGTCTTGACCCTGTGCCTCATGGGAACAGTCCAGTCCGAACTGGATCTGATCATATTTGCTGTCTTGTGTTTTTTTAGAAAACAATTTACAAAATCGGGAAACATTTATTTTCACATTCTTAACAATCTCTGTATCTAATGTGCTTCATTATAGTCATTGGGCAAAAGCAGAAATGTATTTACTTTTCGATGTCTTGTATCATGGTAAATGAACGGTGCCTGGCACTCCAGTAAATGCACTAGAGGAATAGATGCAGAAGACAAGAACGCCTAATTGAAAAGAAACAGTTTTTTTCACAACTACAGTATGTTTAGTATTCTGAGGGGACATTGGCTCAGGGATTCCTTCATTACTGGTGGCTATAAAAGACAGATTGCAGCTGTGGATATTAACAGGGTAGTACCCCTGTTATTCCACTAACGGTGTCCACCAGCATGCATCCTGCTAATATGTATCTCAACATACATTGATGTGAATATTTTGTTCAAGATTTAGAGACTTTATTTCATTGAACAGCGCAAATTTCTTCAATATCTGGCCTTGTCTCAATCAGGTAGCTATTAAAGTAATCTGAAAATATTATTTCTCTGTCTTTCAAGTAAGTTTGTCTGATGTGCAAGTCTGTGTTTTCCTGAGAGTGACACTTGTAGGTGAATAGCCTCATACAAAATGTATGAAATATTTTCCATCCTGCTACAATTTAATATGATTTCCATTACTGTATGTTGGTGCAGCATCGCCATCACTGGAGGTATTCAAGGAGGTCACGCAAGAACACTGTAATCCAAAATTATCTGAATATTAGAGAGTGTCTTTCCTCGCTCAGTTCATTATTTATAGCTGCTGCAAAATGATCGATGGTTGACATAATCTGTAGTGTACATGGGATTACATGTGCGCGTTTCCCCACATCTCCTCAATTTCGGATAGATGCCACATGTTGACTCCCTAAATCCTGTACATACATCATCACTATGATGTCAACTACTGATTGTCAGGGTAAGTTGATATTTACTGTTACTAGCCGCGCTCTGAGTATGCCTTACGGTTATTACTACGGTCATGATGTATGTGCTGGTCAAAAATTCGACTGTGATAATGTTTTAAACGTCCCCACTTCGGGACAGAACAGAACAACACAGCCAGTCGCATAGCCCTTTTGAATTCAACAACTCTTAGAATAAAGTGGCTAGCTTTAAACTTTCTACTTCAGCATATTGGTGCATAACACTAGCGTTTATTTCTACGTACTTCTAGTAGTAGTGATGAGTGAGTGACCTGTGTTCTATTCTCCCATACGATGTGTCTGTCTTTCGTTCACTTCAAAGTAGATACACCACTTTTTATTTCACTGAGAATAATAGTTTAACCGGATTCAAAAAGCTGAATTGGGAGGGCAACGGCTTGAGCGAGCAAGAGGTGTGGAAATGGTCTACCTATAACTCGTGGCCTTACTGTGCAGCCACTAGGGCCCTGCACTGACAGTGATGAGCCGCACTTCTGGCTATCAACGGTAAGTCAATATTGCCCTCTGTCCATATCCACGATGCTGCTGTTTTTTTTTTCTTCAATACATTCCCTTTGGCCGAAACTGATCTTGGGTTGCTTGTGCTCCGGTTCGGAGAGGACCTGTCTTTCAAGATTTGGCTGGACTGTTCCCATAAGAGCAGGACCAAGACTGGTGTGTATATTGGATGTATCTAAGCTGAGGTGACATGGTGGGAAAAAGCAATGGGTTTGAATGCAACCCGAGTATTTGCCAGTGGTTAAACTGTTTGCAAGCATTCTTCACGTCTCTTTTTGTGTGTTCAATTAAACTAAATATTGAGCCATTAACAGACAGTCCTAGTATAGATCAGGGGGTTTGTTTTGAACGCTGTCATATGTAGTCCGCCTATGTATGTCTTTGGGACATATGTGTATTACTACCACATTCCCTCTCAAACCTAGAGGTGAGTTAAGGACTTGCTGTCTTAATATAACAGATACTCCAGACAGACACCCCAGGATGTTGCCGCATGGATTGGCAAATTTAGAGGCACAAATATGGAAATTTACCCGCACAAATATGGAAATTTAGTGGCATTTTTGCGGCACTTAATTTTACTCATAATCACACATTTTCAGTCTGAAATCAATAGAAGCTGTTTTAGCAGAGTATTCCACTATGAAATAGGCATGTTTAAAGTGTCTTTAGCTCTACAGAAGCACAGCACCAGTCCTAACCTTGTGTGAACGAGCTTTATTTATCCCTGGGATGTTCTAGTTCCATGTATGCAGCCATGTGGGGGCACCTCTGCCTCCATATCCGAGAGGCAGTTCACCTCTTCCTCAGCCACCCTCTTTTGCCAATTGTAGGTGCCACTGATGTCCCACAACATTGGTTGCAACATAATATTTCTTTTTTTTTTATTTGCTGTAAAGATATTGGTAACAGATGAGAAATGTGACAGTAAATCTGTTCTAGGTTACTCAATTGGTTACATAGAGGCTGCAGTTTAAAATATCCTACAGGGTTACAGGGGATATTTTTAATAGAGGTAAGATAACTTTTGCTCCCAGTTGACTGTTGAAATGAGAAAGCCCTCCTTCTGCCTGCACGTTGCTGCACCCAGCCAAATACAAACAGCTTGCAGGTGCTGCTGAATTATCAGACACCAGGACAAATTCAGCGTTTATCTCTGGGAAATTAGCTGCCGGAAGTGAGATCAGGTGGGTTCCCCCTACTTTCCAGCACTGGTTGCCATCTCCAAAGAAATTGATAGTTTATGGAGCCTGGAAATTAAAGTTTTCTTGTCGGTGATGTTGAACAGTGCATTCTGCACAGACAGGAAACCTTTCATCATGCAGCAACAAGGTTCAATGGCCCCCTCCCATCTTCTCTTTCCTTGGAATTTTGTGAGCACGAATATTGACACCCTGATGCCTGCAAAGGCCTATCCAATAAGAACCACATAATGACATTGCAGAAAGCTGTACTGTCAACTGAGACTTAAAACAATTCTGTTATTTCCATTTTAATCATTCTCATTCCTTCTCTCTCTTCGTTTTCTTGCTTTTCTGTTATTTTTCCCAATCCTTGTTGCTCCTCTTCCTTTACTCTGTTTTCATTGCCCCTTTCCTTTCTCTTCACTTTATGTATTTCCTACCCTTTCTCTTCTCTCGTTTTCAGTTTTGTTCTTGCTTCCATCACTTCTCATCCCTATAATTCCCACTTCAGTGCTTCTTATCTCTTTCAAATTATCTTTCCTCCTTACTCGCTCTGTTCTCTTCTTGGTTGTTTTTTTCTCTCTTTTTCACTCCAATTTTCTGCCTCAGTCCTTTTCAGTGCACTGCTCTTCCTTTCATGCCTTTCCCTCAGGCTTTCAGTTTGTCCAACCTCTACCTTTAAACTACTAGTCATTTTCTCTTCTCTCCCCCTGGATCTCTCTTCCTTTCCTTCTCTCTCTTTAACTCACCCTTCTTATCCCTGCCCTTTCTTATTCCCTCTTCTCGTCTCCTTGTGTTACTTCTCATCTTCTCCCCACGTCTCTGCCTCTCTAGCTTTCCCTCTACACCTTGTATTCCTTCATTCCTCTATACACCGCTCACTCTTTCTCGAGTTCTCTTTTCCTCTCCTCTTTACCCTTTGTCTCTCATTCCCTATGCATCTTTTGCTCCCTTCCTCCCCCTCTTTCACTTATTCCTTCTTGCCTTTCTTGCACATCAACTTCCCGTACTTCTCCTTTGTCTTGCCATCTCTTCTATCTTTGTCTCTCATTTATATTCCATCTCCCCACCTCTCCTCCTCTTCCCTCTTCTTTTCCCCCTCCCCCACTTCAGCTCTCAAGCTCTCACCTCCCCCCTCTACTTCCATTTGGGGAACCTTTTACTCATTCTCCTTGCATCTCTATTCTCCTGTCCCACCGCTCTCTATATCTTGTACTTTTTCTCCCTTCTTCTCCCTTCTTCTCCCATCTCTTCTGTTCATCTTTTCCCCATCTCAATTTCATTCTGCCCCCCTCAAGGCCTCTCCCTTCCCTCCCCTCATTAACCATGGCCTGAATTCGAACACCTAATTCTTATATCCCATCTCTACTTTGCCAATTCTATCTTCCTTCCCACCCTCCCCATTCACACTTTCCATTTCATTCCAATGTTCCCCTTTCTATCTCCTTCACTCTTCCTTCACATCTCACACTTCTCTCCCCTTCTTGTCTCTTCACCTTTCCCCCTCCTCCAATCTCTCTTCCCCTCACCTGTACATCACCCAGCCCTCCCCCATTCACACCACCTCACTCTTTCTCCCTCTCCATCTCTTCATCTTCCAATCTTCATCCTCACGTCTCATTCGCAGCTTCTTCAACTCTTCCTTTTCAGTCCCCCTCTCCATGCTGCACATCGTTCCGTCCCTCGTAGTTTGTTCTTTATTTAAATGCCCGCAGTTGCCACTGGTCCCTCTTCGCTGTGGGTTTGGTCAGATGTCTGTCACATCAGCCCCCTCTCCCCCCACACCTCCTTTGCCTGCTTCCCCACAAAATGCTCAGGCTGTCTGAAATCTCACTTTTCTGGCATCTACCAGAGATTCACCATGGGTGGGGGGTGGGTTACTTCTAGGAGTGAAGCTGCCCCCTGTTCCCCATGAGGGCGATGTGCAGGAATACACACGTGGGGCCGACATTCCAGCAGGTCTGGCGAGACCTTCTAAAAAGAGACCTCGCCCTCAGCTCCTGAAACTTTAGACAGACATTGTTGTAACATTTATCTGCTGATGCCTGCAAAGGCCTAACCAATATGCCACACATATTGACATTGCAGTCAGCTGTCCTGTCAACACAGACCTAAAAGGGGCCTCCTTCCAAGATTTCGCGGGCAGTTTTGTAAAAATTGTGGCATTTTTACAAAACTGTCGATTTCACGATTGTTTTGCAAATCGCAAAATCCTGGAGGGTCTGTCTAGAGGCTGTCATGCTGTCAAACCAGTGGATACTTGTTATGGCGATAACGTCTTCTTTGATAAGATACAGAACAATATTAGATTTTAATACATGTTAGTGATACCACAGTTTTCTGTAGTCTAATAATTCATCTTTCGTCTCAGATATAGAGGCTCATTTAGAGATCAGGGAACTGAACATTCTTTCATTTCTGTTTGAAATACTAAATATAGCGTAGAAGCTTAATTTCATTCACAACAGGATAGGGAGGTAGAGAAAATACCTATGGTGGATTCAACTCCATACTTAGAGTTTACTTGAGATTTTGGGAAATGTTCAAACTTTAAATAATATCCCTATGCAGTCTCGATTGATATGGGGCATATCTACTGGGCTAGATTAACTTCTGTATTTTTACCAAGTGCATTACACATAATATTTGTACAAATTGCAATATTATGCAAAGTATGTTTAGCTGGTTACCTAGTAAGAATTGTACATGATGTGTGCTCTGTGTTACAAAAGTCACATGACACACCTGCTCAATGTCTTGAGTATCTATCTCTGCTATAATTATAATCAACCTATACTCATAGGTGAAACAGTCACACAAAATACCTGCACAACGGACTGAGTGCAGGTACATTGTGCAGGAGCAAGACTTCTGACCCTCGAGAGACATATTTACTAGCCCAATGAAACCATTAGCACTATCTTTATACCAGCATTGAATGCAAGCATGAGAAACACTTTAAAAAGAAGTCTACCCTATAAGCTAAGAGATAGAAACTGTGAGAAAACACAGGTAACATTATGGAAAAAGGTGAAAGTATAATTCCTTAATTCACACAGACACTCAGTGTGATCCTTGTCAAAAATCTTTAAGCCAGACATATTGCCCAAAAACATTTAGCATGTTAAATTGTTTTAGACACAGAGCACAGCCCATTTAAATGTGCACTACATTACAATGCAGAAACCTGACTCATTTTTAAAATACAACAATAATGAAGCCCAATATGCTTGTTATGCTTCCCAATACTGCAAACAGCACTCTCTCTATATTAAATGAACCATTAATCACCTTTAAAATCGCTTTTGAAAATTTAGAACAGTGTCAAACACACAGCAGATTTTCTTAAGCAGAATCTCTGAAATGCAGCTCAGACACTGGAGCCAGAAATGGCACAGTTATTATTATTATTATTATTCTGAGTTTTGTATAGCGCCTGGTTACCAATAGGCATCCCCGCGCTTATCAGAACATAACACAGCTACAAGAATGCAAGGATTAAACAGAGAACAAAAAAGTTTTTAAAAGTTTACGAAACCTGAAGAGACTGGCTTCGGAGCGCAGTTGTAGGGGCAGTGAGTTCCACAAGTAGGCCACATTTATTGAAAACCTTCTGCCCCCAGTTCTTGCCTTTTTCACCCTGCCAACCTGAAGGAGATGTTGGTGGTCAGAGTGGAGGGAACGAGAGGCCTTATAGGGCTGGACCATCTCCTCAAGAATAGGTGGACCCACCCCGTGCAGGACTTTGTGGGCGATGCAGAGTGACTTGAATTTCACCCGGTCCTTCACAGGGAGCCAGTGCAGTGCCCTCAACGCCGGGCGGGCAGATTGCCGCCTAGGGAGACCCGTCAAAAGCCTGGCAGCCGCGTTCTGCACTTGCTGCAGTCTGTTCAGGGTAGATTCGGGTGCGCCCAGGAAAAGCGCATTGCTGAAATCCAGCCGCGAGATGATAAGTCCCTGGATGAGAAGCCTTCGAGTGGCCACTGGGAGCAGGGGCAGAATCTTCTGGGCTGAACGGAGCAGGCCAAAGCACACGCCAGCAGTCTTTTTGGCATGGGTTTTAAATGATAGGTCCTGCTCCAGCCATACCCCCAAGCTCTTGATCTCCTGCTTGGGGGGGCGCATCGGTCCCAAACAGTCTGGCCAGCTGCTGGGGGGCAAAGATGGAGAGAAGTTCCCCAGCAGCATCAGTTCTGTTTTGGAGCCATTTAACTTAAGGGCTGAGCTGCACATCCACGTGTAGATCTTTTCAAGACACGTGTGCAGCCGGTCGGGATGGTACGCCGACTGGGAGAGGCCTACCACCAGCTGGGTATCATCAGCGTAACTGATGATTTTGATACCCAGCGGCCGTACCACATTCTCCAGGGGGGCCAAGTAAACGTTGAATAGGGTAGGGCTCAATGAAGAGCCCTGTGGCACACCACACTGGAGAGGGGTAGAAGATGATTTTTCCTGGCCTTCCCACACCTTAAATGTACGACCTTCCAGGAAGGAGGCGAACCATTTGAGGGCCAAACCCGTGACCCCCACCCCTGACAGCCGTTGGAGAAGCACCTGATGGTCCACGGTGTCAAAAGCAGCGCTGAGGTCCAGGAGGATCACTGCCACTGATCCCCCCGAATCCAGCATGCTCCTCGCATTCTCCACGACCGCCAGCAGGGCGGTGTCGGTCCCCTGACCGGGCCGAAAACCCGTTTGGGAGTCGCCCAGGAGGGAATTGGCTTCCAAAAAGTTGGAGAGGCGGCTATTCACCAGCTTCTCAGCCACCTTACTGATACCCGGCAGCAAAGAGATAGGCCGAAAGTTGGCGAGATCGGCGGGATCGAGGTTAGGCTTTTTCAAAAGAGCCTTAACCACCGCCCCTTTCCAACTGGGGGGGACCACCCCATGGGCGAGAGACAGGTTTATCAAGTCCGTAGCAGGGCCAACGATAGTAGATGACACCTGTTTAAGATATTTAATAGGTGCTGGGTCTTTCGGGGAGCCACTCTTCATAGATCTCAGCACCGACAGGACTTCCTCCTTAGTAACTGGACCAAGGGAAGCCAACTCCGCCAGTGGTGACTCAGGTTGGGAGCTGGGATTGTCCTCCAAAGAGGAGATCTCACCTAGCCGGGGAAGGGAAGCCAGTATGTTGTCGATTTTACTTTTAAAAACAAGGCCAGTTCTGTGCATTTTTTGCGAGGGTCCTCGTGGAAAACCTGAGGGTCGGGGGCATTGAGTAGCTCCTTAATGACCCTAAATGACTCTTTGGAAGAGTTGGCCGCAGAGCCAATGCGCTCTTCGAAGAATCCTGATTTTGCCACCCGAATAGCAGATTTGTACCTGCTCAGGGCCGCACGATATTCTTTACGATTCGCCTCACTCCAGTCTCTCCTCCAGGACCGCTCTAGCCTCTTACATTCTTTCCTCAGAGTTCTTAATTCTGATGAATACCAAGGTGCCGAGCCCACTCTCTTCCCTCTCGTAAGTTGTTTCTTTTTGGGTAGGAGAGTGTCTAGAGAATCCACGAGCCAGGTGTGGAAGTTCGCGTCAGCGACTATCGGATTGGCTCCCTGAGAGGGCTGCGTGGCCTCCAAGTGTGCCGCCCAGGTGTCAACTGGGAGCCTCGACCAGGCTCTCTCCAGGGTGTGCACCCGTGGGACCACCGCAGCTCGGCTGTTGAATTGCCATAACGCGGACACCAAATAATGGTCTGTCCAAGGTAGGGCAAGAGCCGGAGAGGGAGTAAGATGGTCCAGGTTAGAAAATAAGGGATCAAGCAGGTGGCCCTTCTCGTGGGTCGCGCCCGAATTGTACAGTTTGTACAGTTTCCCATTAATTATTCACACATATCTGTGGTCATAACCAATCAAATATCTTCCCACACTATTTCAAAACTAAACTAACATTTTAATTGGTTCTAAATTTGCACACTTTCAAACTCACATAATATTCACCCATCCCCCTAGTGCTCATTCAGCCTATTACCATGGTAACTTCCACCTAACTAAGGACACAGGTAAAAAAGTTAATCATACAATGTTGCAAATGAACCCAGAAAGGGTTTTTGAGCTCTCAATGTACCAGCTAATCATGTGTATTGTTCCTTTCAAAGACCTTTTCTCAACCATTTGAATGGCTTCTTTCAAAAATCAAAACTATGCACCCTAATATGCTGTGTTGCATTTTCAGAAAGCACCAATCATTTCTTACGCTTCAAGTGCAGTGAATGTCATCTTTTTTTCTAAACTGCAAGCTTTCCAACTGCCATTTCATTTACAGCCTCATCTGAGTACAACCAGACCTGCCTTCAAGATGCCTTCAGTATGGATTGTTGGACACAGCTTTATTTTCTGGTCTAAGCGGTACGCAGCAAACAGAGGAATTGACAACCTTGATTTACCAAATGTGGATATTTTGTGGATCGGCCAGAGAGGATTGAGATGTCACCAATTGATACCATTGGTGAAATCCTTTATGCATCTCCCACACCCTGACCTCACTGTGGTGGAAATGATGTAGGCACATTGACTGGGGTAGGTCTGGAAATGCTTTTAAAGGACATCTTTGGACAATTGATGTTACTTTTTCCTCAAACTGCCTTTGTCTATTCCAATATATGCCAAAGACAAAAATGGAATTGGTCCAACCAATTTTGTCCGCAGATTGAGAAAGCAAGGAAACATGTTAATAAATTTGTTTCTGCTTACATGAGAGACTATGGAATGGGTAGTATATACCACAACAATTTGCGTTGCAACATGCAAGGCATCTATAGGAGAGATGGTGTACATTTCACTGATGATGGGAACGGAGTCTTTCTCTGTAACATCAGACTCTGCATTGGTACTTACTTGTAGGTACAAAAAAAACACAATGAACACAACGGCTCTTTTTAGAGCCAAATAACAACTAAACACTCAAATCTGTTGTTTACCTTTATTTTTTAAATTAATTTTTAAAAAGGTCCGCGCACGGAGCACTTTCCGAGCACTCCCCGTACGCGGACCTTCCGAAATATTCCATTTTTTTTAAAGAAACATTATTTTTGACATTTGGAGTCCTTTAGAGGCTCCCTGAGAAGGTGTAGGGGGTCATGGACACTCAACCCTGCCCCCTGCCCCCTTTCCATGTTTTCATATTTCGTTGTTAACTTTCTTTTAAAACCACAAAATCGCGGCGGTAGGGTGCGCTCTCCGAGCACTCACAGGGCACTCTCGGAGCACTTCCCGTGCGCGGACCTAGAAATTTTTTTTTTTAAATAAACATTATTTTTGACCTTTGGAGTCCTTTAGAAGCCCCCTGAGAAGGCCTAGGGGGTCATGGGCACTCAACCCTGCCCCCTTTCCACGTTTTCATCTTTTATTGTTAACTTTCTTTTAAAACCACAAAATGGCGGCGGTGGGGTGCGATCTCCGAGCACTCAACGGGCACTCTCCGAGCACTTCCCGTGCACGGACCTATAGACATTTTTTTTTTTTGAATACATATTATTTTTGACCTTTGGAGTCCTTCAGGGAACCCCTTTCTATGTTTTCATCTTTTATTGTTCACTTTCTTTTGAAACCACAAAACGGCTGCGATATTGCACTCTATACTACAAGTCTTACATCATATCACAATCACTTGGCAACTACCTCATAAATTACAAACAAACAATTCTTACTTTCTAAATATAAATATAATCTTCAGAATTTTCAAAATTTAAAAGAACTTCCAACATTAACTGATCTGGTATTCCTTCTTCATTCACATCTGAATGAATGAATGAATGAATGAATGAATGAATGAATGAATGAATGAATGAATGAATGAAATTATTTGTAGAGCGCATGATGGCCAAAACGGCTTCCTGGCGCTGGGAGCTCTAAAGAACCGAACAGACAGGGCCAGGAGGTTTAGCAGGGGTAGGCCAGGGCAAACAAAAAAGTTTTCAGCGCTTTACGGAAGTGTGAGAAGATAGGGATCGAACGCATAGAAAGAGGAAGGGAGTTCCAGAACCGGGGAGCAAGAACAGAAAAACGGGTTCCACCAGTGCGAGATTTGTGAAAGCGGGGAACAGTGAGGAGGGAAGAAGATGATGAGCGGAGAGTGCGGGCAGGGGTGTGAAGGGAAATCAAAGAATTGATGAAAGCCGGTGCAGAGTGATCAAGGGCCCGATAAACAAGGCACCCTAGTTTAAACAGAGATCTCTGCAAAATGGGCAACCAGTGAAGGGATTTGAGGACAGGAGTGATGTGATGGGTTTTGGGCAAGTGAAAGATAAGACGGGCGGCCTGATTCTGGATAGCCTGTAAGCGGCGGGTTTCATAGGCAGGAATGCCAGCGAACAGGCTATTGCCATAATCAAGGCGGGAAGTGATAAGGGCAGAAATAATGATTTTAAGGGAGTCAGGAGAGAAGAAGCGAGAAATTTTACGGATCATTCGAAGGGAAAGAAAACAGGAGGACGCCACGGCACTGACCTGGCCATGCATGGACAGGTCCTGTCTGACCTTGATGCCCAAAGTTTTAACAGAGGGAACAGGGGTGGGAGGGGGGCCAAGAATGGGAGGCCAGAAAGCAGGGGACCAGGGACTGGATGAGCCGCCAATCAGGACAAGCTCAGTCTTATCTGGGTTGAGCTTGAGGTGGTTGGCGCTCATCCACCCAGAAATAAAGACCATGGTGGAGTGAAAAAAGGATAGAGAGTGAGAAGAAGAGGAAAGATCAAAGACGAGCTGGAGGTCGTCAGCGTAGTTATACACAGAGACCCCCAGCTCAAGAAGGGAAGAGATAAGAGGGTGAATGTAGAGGTTGAAAAGAAGGGGAGAGAGAGAGGAACCTTGGGGGACCCCACAGGGCACCGGGAGGGGGGAAGCAGAAAAGCCGGGAAGATGAACGGCTTGAGAACGACCTGTCAAGAAGGAGGTGATCCAGGAGAGGGCAGAACCTCGTATGCCCGCTGCGCTGACACGGTCCAAAAGAATGTTATGGTCGACCGTGTCAAACGCAGCGGACAAGTCGAGGAGGATCAAAGCTTGGGGGGAGTTGACGTCGGCCTTGGCCTTAAGCTCGCCATGGACGGCTAACACCACGGTTTCGGTCGAATGACCCGAACGGAAACCAGCTTGGTGAGAAGCCAGGAGCTGGTTCTGTTCAACATAAACAGAGAGACAGGAAGTAACGTAAGATTCAAGAATTTTAGCAAGGTAAGGGAGAAGAGAGATAGGTCTAAAGTTAGAGGGAAGAGAGGAATCGAGACCAGGTTTTTTAAGAATGGGAGAAACAATAGCAGATTTAAATGAAGAAGGGACCAATCCAGTGGAGAGAGAGGCATTAAGAAAGGAGAGAGGGGTATCAGGACAGGAAGAAAAAAGGGTTTTAAGAATACGGGCAGGGGCACAGTCAGTGGGGGAGCCAGACTTGATTTTGATGAGCAGAGCTAGAAAAGAGTCCAAGGGGAGGGGGGGGAAAGAAGAGAAGGAGGATTTAGGCGCAGAGGGAACGGAGTGAGGAGGAGTGAAAGGAGTGACCAAGATGTTAGATTTAATTTTTACAATCTTCTCGATAAAGAAGTTGTTAAGAGAAGAGCAGAGGGCCTGGGAGGGAGTGAAGTGAGGGTAAGCACGATCAGAGGTGGCCAAGTTGTTTACCAGAGAGAAAATTTCTTTAGCTTTGTTGGCCGAGAGCGCCACTTGTTCGGAGAAGTACTTGGTCTTAGTGGCCAAAATGGCCTGCTTGTACTCCTTAAGAAGAATTTTGTATTTGGCCTTGTGGTCAGGGCAGTAGCTACGGCGCCAGAGGCGCTCTGAGCGTCTAAGCTCCAGTTTAAGGATCTTGAGCTCCGGGCTAAACCAACGGTGAGCCTCGTGAGGGCGAACGGATTTGACTAACTTGAGGGGGGCTACTAAGTCACATGCAGAAGAGAGCCAGTTACCAACTGCAGCGGCCTGTGAGTCAAGGGGAATACCAGTGAGGTCTGGGGAAGAAGAAGCAAGGGAGTGAGAGAGGGAAGCCAAGTCAACACGATTCCAGCTACGGGAGAAAACATTCTTGGGGCGGAGGGGCTTGTGAGGGGAGCCAGTGGTGATAGAGAAGGAGATGAGGGAATGATCAGACCATGTGCATGGGAGGATACTGGGGGGGGAGACTATGTCCTGGGATGACCAGACTTGGTCCAGGATGTGTCCGAATTTGTGGGTAGGGACCAGGACATGAGACTTAAGGTTGAGGCTGAGGAGAGTGGCCGTGAAGTCCTTAGATGCTGAGTCCTCCCTGGGATCGCCAGGCCAGTAGTTAAAGTCCCCAAGCAGGAGGACAGAGGAGTTATTAACCACCAGCGTGGCGAGAAGTTCCTGTAGGGAAGCCACGAACAGGGGCATGTTCAGGGGAGGGCGGTAGACAAGGACAACGATGAGGGGAGCCAGCAGATTGGAGGAGCGAGCGACCAGGAAGTCCACTCCAGCGATGGGTGCTTGGGGGAGAAGCTGGAATTGAATAGTGGATCGGACAATCATGGCAACACCCCCCCCAATCTTGTCCGCGGGGCGGTCAGCCTGAAGGACATAATGAGAGTGGGGAAGGATGGCAAGAATGTCGGGGAGGGAAGCCTCCGAAAACCATGTTTCCGTTAGGAACAGAAAATCAGGGGAGTCTGTAGTAAGAAGATTAAACAGGTCAAGTTGGTGTTTGCCTGCCGAACGGGTGTTGAGGAGATAAGCAGAAGCAGTGTGAGGGGGAGATGAGGGTCCAATGGGGAGGGAATCAATATCTGGCGTAGGAAGGGGAAAAATTGGGTGAGGAGGCACAACACGGTCTGAGCGGGGAACATAGATGTCTAAAGCAACAAGGTGCTGCATGAGGGTATGGGGAAGAGGCACATCAACGGTGTAGGAGAGGAGTTGTGCAGGCGTGTAGGACAACAAAGAGGCAGGGGGTGTGGCCCCTGGTCCCGGCCCGTCGCGGACGGGCGCAGACGGGCTTAACTTAGGCGCAACTTCGGCGCGCCTTCGTCGCGCCCGCTGCGCTCGTCCGCTGCGCGGCCGGGATAGCAGTGCCATAAGTAGGGAGCCGGAAATGGTAGGGCGTGGCAGGGGGTGGAGGGACAGAGGAGCTGCCCCGCCAACCAGAGAGCAGCCCAAGATGTAACACACGCCTGTCCCCGCCCTCGTGACCTGCCCGTCAGAGGGGGAGGGAACGCTGAGCGTGGGGCGCTCTGGTGGCGGCAAACAGGAAGTCCCAAGAGGATAGGGGGTGCGCGGTGTCCTCAGCGCAGCCCCTGAAGCAAGGAGCAGGGTAAGTAAAAGTGTCCAAGCACTATTTAAAAAAGAGCGTTGCGCCGCGCCTCGGCAGCGTTGTTGCTCCCGGCGAAGCCTCGGGAGGTCTGGCGATTCAGCAGAGCTAAGGCGGGACTAGCCCGGCAGGAAGAAATTGCCAGGGGGGAGGGACAGAGGAGCTGCCCCGCCAACCAGAGAGCAGCCCAAGATGTAACACACGCCCGTCCCCGCCCTCGTGACCTGCCCGTCAGAGGGGGAGGGAACGCTGAGCGTGGGGCGCTCTGGTGGCGGCAAACAGGAAGTCCCAAGAGGATAGGGGGTGCACGGTGTCCTCAGCGCAGCCCCTGAAGCAAGGAGCAGGGTAAGTAAAAGTGTCCAAGCACTATTTAAAAAAGAGCGTTGCGCCGCACCTCGGCAGCGTTGTTGCTCCCGGCGAAGCCTCGGGAGGTCTGGCGATTCAGCAGAGCTAAGGCGGGACTAGCATGGCAGGAAGAAATTGCCAGGGGGGGAGGGACAGAGGAGCTGCCCCACCAACCAGAGAGCAGCCCAAGATGTAACACACGCCCGTCCCCGCCCTCGTGACCTGCCCGTCAGAGGAGGAGGGAACGCTGAGCGTGGGGCGCTCTGGTGGCGGCAAACAGGAAGTCCCAAGAGGATAGGGGGCGCGCGGTGTCCTCAGCGCAGCCCCTGAAGCAAGGAGCAGGGTAAGTAAAAGTGTCCAAGCACTATTTAAAAAAGAGCGTTGCGCCGCGCCTCGGCAGCGTTGTTGCTCCCGGCGAAGCCTCGGGAGGTCTGGCGATTCAGCAGAGCTAAGGCGGGACTAGCCCGGCAGGAAGAAATTGCCAGGGGGGAGGGACAGAGGAGCTGCCCCGCCAACCAGAGAGCAGCCCAAGATGTAACACACGCCCGTCCCCGCCCTTGTGACCTGCCCGTCAGAGGGGGAGGGAACGCTGAGCGTGGGGCGCTCTGGTGGCGGCAAACAGGAAGTCCCAAGAGGATAGGGGGTGCGCGGTGTCCTCAGCGCAGCCCCTGAAGCAAGGAGCAGGGTAAGTAAAAGTGTCCAAGCACTATTTAAAAAAGAGCGTTGCGCCGCGCCTCGGCAGCGTTGTTGCTCCCGGCGAAGCCTCGGGAGGTCTGGCGATTCAGCAGAGCTAAGGCGGGACTAGCATGGCAGGAAGAAATTGCCAGGGGGGGAGGGACAGAGGAGCTGCCCCACCAACCAGAGAGCAGCCCAAGATGTAACACACGCCCGTCCCCGCCCTCGTGACCTGCCCATCAGAGGGGGAGGGAACGCTGAGCGTGGGGCGCTCTGGTGGCGGCAAACAGGAAGTCCCAAGAGGATAGGGGGTGCGCGGTGTCCTCAGCGCAGCCCCTGAAGCAAGGAGCAGGGTAAGTAAAAGTGTCCAAGCACTATTTAAAAAAGAGCGTTGCGCCGCGCCTCGGCAGCGTTGTTGCTCCCGGCGAAGCCTCGGGAGGTCTGGCGATTCAGCAGAGCTAAGGCGGGACTAGCCCGGCAGGAAGAAATTGCCAGGGGGGGAGGGACAGAGGAGCTGCCCCGCCAACCAGAGAGCAGCCCAAGATGTAACACACGCCCGTCCCCGCCCTCGTGACCTGCCCGTCAGAGGGGGAGGGAACGCTGAGCGTGGGGCGCTCTGTTGGCGGCAAACAGGAAGTCCCAAGAGGATAGGGGGTGCGCGGTGTCCTCAGCGCAGCCCCTGAAGCAAGGAGCAGGGTAAGTAAAAGTGTCCAAGCACTATTTAAAAAAGAGCGTTGCGCCGCGCCTCGGCAGCGTTGTTGCTCCCGGCGAAGCCTCGGGAGGTCTGGCGATTCAGCAGAGCTAAGGCGGGACTAGCCCGGCAGGAAGAAATTGCCAGGGGGGGAAGGACAGAGGAGCTGCCCCACCAACCAGAGAGCAGCCCAAGATGTAACACATCTTCTGGATTCTCCTCATGAAAAGTCTGCAAAGAAATTTCCTGCCACTCTATGGTGTCCAACCATTCTACTAATTCATCATCCACAGACTGATCAAATAATTCCATCATGTCTTCTCCTCCAACATCAACTTGATCATTACTGATACTGTCAATTTCTGGTTCATTGATAATCTCAATATAGATTGCAGAAAATTCATAAAAAATTACAACGGCCTCCTCATTGTGGTGATCCATTTTATATTTACATTTTCTTGCTGTAACTTGGAGAGAAAAATAAATCACTTTTATTTAGCATTTTTAGAAATATTTAATATTAAACTAGCTTTATCAAGTCTTTAGTAATAAGGAGAGTGCACTACTGTTAGGGTAGTATAAAAAACAAGGCAGCATTGGTATTTCAAAAATTACAGCAGTGCAGTTACATTTACACGGTTCCCTTACTATCATGCAATCTCCATGTCTTTACATTTCAATAAGGCTTAGTAAACTTAATAAGGTGAGTAAACTTACTATATAACACAAAAATGTTGCACTCTATACTACAAATCTCACTTCATACAACAATTATTTGACCACTACCTCATAAATTACATTTTAAAAAGTTTAATTTCTCAAACACAATTTATTTACTAAATATAAATTTATTGTTGGGAATTTTAGAAATTTTAAATCATCGTCTAACATTGCATCATCAGCAATATCAACATTGAAAATCTTCCAAAAAGAATCCTCAAACTCAATGAACTCTAAAGCTTCCATTAAATCTGAATCCAAGGATTCATCATAGAAATCCTCCATGCCATCTCCTTCATCATAAAGTTCTTCAAAATTACTCTCATCAACAGGAACATCAAAGACAGAGAGAATCCAACAATATAGAGAGAAAAGAAACAAGCATTTACAATGCAATGGTTTTGCCTTTGTTAAAGTTAGAGCTATTGACATTGCTCTTGACATTATTTTTATTTATGTTTTTTTTTTAACATAAATAAATGGCATTGTCATTTACAATGCCACTAGCTTTATCTCTCGCAAATGACACACACAAACACACACAGAGCCCCCCCACACACACCCACACAGAGCCCCCCACACACACAGCCACACAGAGCCCCCCACACACACAGCCACACAAAGCTCCCCACACAGAGCCCTCCACACACCCACACAGAGCCTTCCACACACACCCACACAGCACAAGCAGGCAACAGGGGCACGAAAACGGAGGCACAAGCAGGCAACAGGGGCACACGGAGGCACAAGCAGGCAATAGGGGCACACGGAGGCACAAGCAGGCAACAGGGTCACGAAAACATGCACAAGCAGGCAAAAGGGTCACAAGCAGGAATTGTAATTTAGACGGGGCTGAAGTGGAGAACGGTCAGTAGGGAAGTAGTGCGGCTGGTGCAGTGGTACCAGGCTGAAAGGTGAGAGGGGCTGTCTGCACCCCAGTTCGGACAGTTTCCACTACCTAACAGGGATTGGTGGGAGGAGGGTGTACTTCTTGCTTTCTTTAGGGCTGTTACTTCGGGGACGCAGTGCACGCTCTTGCCTGCTGCCTGCTGCCGCCGGGACACGACAACAGGCAGGGAGAGGACAGGCTGGGAGTGGGCAGGGAGGGGACAGGCTGGGAGAGGGCAGGTTGGGAGAGGGCAGGCTGGAAGTGGACAAGCTGGGAGAGGACAGGCTGGGAAAGGTCATGGAGGGGACAGGCTGGGAGAGGGCAGGCTGGAAGTGGACAGGCTGGAAGAGGACAGACTGGGAAAGGGCAGGGAGGGGACAGGCTGGGAGTGGGCAGGCTGGGAGTGGGCAGGCTGCGAGAGGACAGGCTGCAAGAGGACAGGCTGCGAGAGGACAGGCTGCGAGAGGACAGGCTGCGAGAGGACAGGCAGGGAGGGGACAGGCTGGAAGTGGACAAGCTGGGAGAGGACAGGCTGGGAAAGGTCATGGAGGGGACAGGCTGGGAAAGGTCATGGAGGGGACAGGCTGGGAGAGGGCAGGCTGGAAGTGGACAGGCTGGAAGAGGACAGGCTGGGAAAGGGCAGGGAGGGGACAGGCTGGGAGAGGGCAGGCTGGGAGAAGGCAGGCTGGGAGTCGACAGGCTGGGAGTGGGCAGGCTGGGAGTGGGCAGGCTGCGAGAGGACAGGCTGTGAGAGGACAGGCTGCGAGAGGACAGGCTGCGAGAGGACAGGCTGCAAGAGGACAGGCTGCAAGAGGACAGGCTGCGAGAGGACAGGCTGCGAGAGGACAGGCTGGGAGAGGGCAGGCTGGGAGAGGGCAGGCTGGGAGAGGGTAGGCTGGGTGACGACAGGATGGGTGACGACAGGCTGGGAGAGGGCAGGCTGGGTGACGACAGGCTGGGAAGCAGAGAGGGTCTTAACTGAGAAGTCTGCCAGCGCGGAGCTCTCCGGGGCGCAGAGCAGCAGCAGGGCCCAGCAGAGCAGGGCGGAGGGCGGTAGGGGCTCGCAGAGGTGTCTCCTGGGGCAGCCGACCAGGTCCACCATGGTTTGGCTCCGAGCCCCAAGCTCACATGATGCCAGCCCTCCTCCGGGGCAGGCGCTTCACACCTTTGTGACACTTCACACCCCTTCACTGGCCTCTTTTTAACAGAAGGCGATGGTTGTCAAGCTATGCTCCTTGCTAATAAACTAGCGGGTCAAAAAGGGACATTTGCACCTAAAGTATCGGAGAAACCGATACTGGAAACACACACAAGGGCTGAAGTAATGTGCTTAATTAATTGTATTTAACGCACTCCAATTTAACATATATGAGATATGATCACATTTACAGGAGTACATTATGCATTTTACGGACCTTCATTTGAAAACATGGACACATAAAACGTTGACACAACCATGCATACTAAGGCCGAGGGAGACAGCCTGGCATCTGATATATTGGGTAACACCGGTTCTTGTCCTTGTGTCTCGTCCATGCAACGAAAGTACTGACGTTCTCGGATGGGTGTGCGCTTACCTATGAGCAGGGCATATAGGATCTGAATGAGGGGCTCGTGTTTCAGCCCCCTAAAGGCAGTGCTGGGGATCCGTTCCAGAATCCCCTCGTAGATGCGCCGTGCCACCTCATGGTCCGAGGGCTGAAATTCCCGAATGTAAACCCGGTCCTTGGTCCTGGCATCCTCCTCTTCAGCGGCGACAAAGGACGAGGAGACCGGGGCAGCTGCTGGCATCAAGGGCCACATCTGGGAGGAGGACATGATCTGGGCATCTTTCTGTGTGCTCCCCGGTATGGAATTGTGATCTTCAGCCACTATTTTACTCTTGCAAACCATTTTGGAAGACGAATACATCCTAAGTCATTCCGATCCTTACGACTCGTGTGGGGGGAAGGGGGGGGGGAGGGGGACTCACGCGGGGGTTAAAAAGTACATTTTTTTAAAATAAGAAAACTTACCTGACTGCCCGTGTCCGCGTCAGAGCGGAGGAAGCAGCTCTAGTGATGACGCGACTCTTTGCACCTGCCCTCCTCACCACATCTGTTGCCTACAGCCACCGGAAGCCCCTCTTTTTCGTCCACTTCTCACCACATCCAGTTTAGTTTACAATTTACAAGTAAAGCGCCTCGAGGCCAGGCTTCCCTCCTCTGCTTGCTAACACCCTTCACAGTTTGCTACACTATTGGTTAAAGCTTTGCTGATGCATTGCTGCTCTCAAGTTGCTGCCAGTGCCAGTTTAGTTGCTCCCTTGGTTAATCATTTGCATAGTTACACCCATGTTTATGCCATGGCTTTGAAAATAAATGTGGCCCATTAACACATAACATGTTATTTAGATTAACCGTACTAATAAGCGCACATTCACACGTTACTACTTCGGTGCAAAGATCAAATTAGATGTTATTATCGCAATTCAGCAAAAGAAGCAGGAGAAAAACACCTATGTTGCTTCACAGATTGCATTCAACTATTACTCTACACAGGGAAACAACTCCCCTAATAGTCACAGATATCCCTTCGGTGTGGTTGTACAGTGCTGAACAAATTGCAATAGCCTCTGCATCCTGATTTCAGTGAAATATGGTTACAAAAATAAATAAAGAAAAGAAACAGAATAAAATTCTCCGGCACAAACCATATATGCAGGTGCACAATATATAACATGAGATTTAGTACCACAGTTGAGTTTAGGGAGGGGGGTCATGGCCTGTTTTACAATGGAAATAAAAGACAAATTATATACCTGCGTGTTTATTATATATATGTGTGTGTGTTTACACACACACACACACACACACAGAACTCCCGCTCCCGAAGAATAATTTATGTATCTCATTGATTTCCTTTTTCCTGGTCACAAGCTGATTACTCGAGTTGACAGAAAATATCCGAATACAACGAACACATCCAAACATGATACCCGGATTCACCACTAGTATTGATGCAATCAGCCTCCCCTGCAAGAAATGTACACAAAACGGGGGCATTTCCATTGAAACCACGGACCACTGCAAGCAGAACACTGCAGGAATCTGCGAGGCAACCCTTCACTTCTGCATACAATTGTGCTCATTGTGCATTCATAAAATCTCCCTCTTCTCAAGAGCACACTCGAACATGCCCTGTTCTTGTACCACAGAGAACGGACAGCCGAACAGCAGGTGCAGTATTTGCATTTCTGTTTTCAAAAACATGTTCCGTTTTAAAAAAAGGGGCCAAGTATTCCATACCTAGTGTGGCAAAACAATCATGAAATACATAACGGGTGACAAGTGTTTTATGGTCTAAGGTGGGGATGGACATCTTGTGATTAAGGGGAGAGCACAGTAAATTCCCGCTTCCTTTCCCCCATCTTCCTTCTCTCCCTAAGCTCTCACGAGCTCTCGAGAAGAGAGAGACACTCGGGAGAGCACCTACCGTGTCACATTCACACGCGCACAGACGGTGCTGTCACAGGTACCCTATGACGCAGAGGAGACTGCAGCAGACACTTCCACGTGCCGAGCTGCGCGAGGCCCGCGGTGCCCAGTGTAACATGGCGCTCCCAGTGCCAGGCGGACTCGTGCACAGTACTCAGCCATGGCAGTGTAATGTATGCGGTGCGGTACACATAAATAACGTCCCAGTTCGATTTCAGATGTGCACAGAGTAATGTGCTCAAATACGTCTGCGCAGACCAAGAGAAGGCAGAACTATCAGCGTTTGGAAAGATAATAGTGGCCATCTTGGGAAGGTAAACGCGGGCACAACAGGCGATCACACCACATAGATCAAGAGAAGGCAGAGAAGGCAGAGCTTTTCAGTGTTCATAAAGGTAAAGGCGCTAATGAGCAACACTTTCGCCCGAACTACCTGATATAGCGGTGGGAGGCAGAGATGTTGCTTAGTCACAACAGAACACACCAGAGACCAACAGATAAAACGAAAACAAAACTCCAACTCGGGGGGCGGCCGTCGTAAGGGCACACAAGCGAAGGAAAGGCACGAGACCTACACAAACGCCTCAAACCCAGCAGGAAAGGCAGTGTAAAAGGCTTAGCTGTAGTGAGACCAGTCATACCCAAGTCACGTTCTTTCCCCGGGGCTCCTCCTGTGCTCGGGAGCCTCGGGACGGTCGGTGAAGGCTGCTTCCTCCTTCCGGCTCTCTCCTCCTCCTCCTGCGATGACGCAGAAGGGGGCTCGGCCGGCTGGGCCAATCCCTGCGCGGCCCCAACAGATAAAACGAAAACAAAACTCCAACTGGGAGGGGGGGGGGGCCGTCGTAAGGGCACACAAGCGAAGGAAAGGCATGAGACCTACACAAACGTCTCAAACCCAGCAGGAAAGGCAGTGGGGGGGGAAGTGCCGGCAATGCCGGAACAGATTCGGGGGCGTTCCCGGCTTTCGCCTGACGTCGCGTGACGTCGGCAAAAGCCAAAGAATGTCGGGAACGCCCCCGTGTCTGGTCCGGCATTGACGGACAGGCCCCTCGTCCAATGGCTAGGCTCCATTTACGGAGCCAGCCAATGAATGACGAGGGCCGACCCAAAGCACACTACAGTTCTCATCAGGTTTTCGCCTGCGCGAAAAAGATGCGCAGAGCGCATCTTTTTGGCGAGGCAAAACCTAAAAAGGAATAAGTGAAAAAAAAACATTTTTAGAACAAAAAGGAAAAAGAACAGTGGTGGACAGAAAGGGACACAGTGAGAGAGAGAGAAAGACAGAGGGGCATATTACCAACAACTAGCGATAATTATCACTAGGTTGACTTAGCGGCAATAATTTTATCGCCGTGTAGCGACGAGTTTTATTGCTTAGGAGCCTTGATATTATCAAGGTTTATCTCCTAAGCGAAAGTGAAAAGTCAGCGATATTCATGCACTACCGAGCAAATGCTCTTAGCCATGTTATCCACCTCCCATTGGATAACATGGCTAAGAACTGCTCAGGGCAGGTGTTAGCTTTTGGAGATATTCGCGCTTAGCGCGAATATCTCCAAAAGTTGGTAATAGGAGATAGCGATGTTAGCAACTGTTTCCAGTCGCTAACATCTTGGCACGACCACTTTGCATGTCATTAGTGGTAAATATTACTGAAATGCAAAGCGGGGCCCAAGATGGTCGCTATCTCCTACTAGCTGTCGCTAACTGGTGTTAGCGACAGCTAGGTAATAGGGAGATAATTTTATCTCCGCTTTCTTGGCTTTTAAAGCCAAAAAAGCGGAGATAAACCCCCTTGATAATATGCCCCACAGAGAGTAGCAAAACATTTTTTCTATTAACTTAAACTAAACAACATAGATCTCCTTACAAATTACCAACTCACCTTCTAAAAAAATGTTGAACAGTAAATACTGTGTCAATCTCACACCAGAAATTCAACTAAAAAAAAAATCCCTCAGAAGTGTACCTCAGACACTACAATTACAAAATGGCTGTGTTTCCCTCTCATTTCCCATACATATTCAGATACCCAGCGAATCAAATTTCATCACTCACAAAATCAAAACCAAAGTAACATTTTCATTGGTTCAAAATTTCAACACTTTCAAACTCACATAATCTTCAACCTACACCCACTGCTCTCTATCTATTACCATACTAACTCTCCATAAAACACCTATCTAAACCCAAAGGTGAAAAAGTCACCACTCAATATTACACTTAACCAACATCTAAACACTCAAACTTGTTATTTAAAATGTTTTTTTTTTAGACCACCGTCCGCGCACGGTGCGAGGACCCCGCGATTTCTTTTTTTAAAATGACAAAACCTAGAGGGATCAGGAATCTCTAACCTGCCCCCTTTTCAAGTACTAGCCTTGTTTACAGCTACCTTCTGCCACAAAAACAAGATGGCGGACAGCACTTCCTCATCTCGACTGACTGGAATGTTGACAGACGTCCAAAGGCCCGTGCAAGGACCATGCATAAACCGTGCGCAGACGGTGTCCCGCCCATAAATATATAATTTGGGAAAATTTAATTTTCTCAACAACTACTGGAGTGATTTTCACCAAATATAAAAAAGGCACTACTGCATACCAGTCCCTACCATTTTGCCAAGTTTGGTGTAATTCCATTCAGCTGTTCGGGCTGTAGCCGTGTCTAAGGTCCTATGAAAAATTGCATTGGGCTACATTTCACATTCAATTTTTGCAAAAACTACTGAAGGGATTTTCACCAAAAATAGCAAAGGCACATCGCCATACCAGTCCCTACCATTTTGCCAAGTTTGGTGTAATTCCATTACGCTGTTCGGGCTGTAGCCGTGTTTAAAGTTTCCTATGGAAATTAACATGGGAAAAACGCGTTTTGGGAACCCCCTTTTTTCTCAGCCTCCGCTTGACGAATACCCCTGAAACTTTCAAGGAAGGAGCGCAGCGAAGCGAGGCAATTTTAAGGTAACGTACACACAGATTCTCCAATCGGCGCCAAAATTATTCCCAATAGAATGTTGGGGATTTCCTATGGTAACTAGGTCCTAACTATATAAACCTACTGGCTATCGCCAGTAGGTAATATATATATATATATCTATATTTAAATTCAATTTTGCACAGCATGATTTTGCACATTACTCAGTAATTTTACCAATTGTATTTTATTGTGTAAAAATATATGAGTTTCTGCCGCACTTATGTGTACATATACAGCGAATGCATTTATGCAGTAATTGTTTTTAACAATATGTCGTCTATGTCTATGACGCTATTTTGATTGGCTCCAGGCAATTTAAAATGAGCACGCCCGCCTTGCAATGACTGTCATGTGATCAAGGTGCTGTTTGCACCGAAACGTGTCATGGCGGAGTGGTGATGAGGATTGTACTTGAATAAAACTTACCACATCCACAGAAATCGGGTTTGCCTCGTCTTTCTTGCTGCTGCATACTGTGGCCACGGACGTTCTATGCCGAATATATATATATATATATATATATATATATATATATATATATATATATATATATATATATATATATATATATATATATATATATATATATATATATATATATATATATTTGTATATATATATTCACTGAAAAAACCATAGGTTTCACACCAGTTATAGTTGGCAGGAAGTTTTACTCACATAAAACCATTGAAATTCCCACGTTATAGTTAGTTGGACTCACTATAACTTGCGCGTGCAATGCACTGCTGATGACGTCACATATTACATCACTCATGACATGGTCAGTGACATCACTCATGACATCACTGATGACACCATCCTTGTGACAGAGTGACAGACCTCGTTTCACTGTAATGTAGCCCATGAAACACATATTGAAAAATAGAAATTATAATTTTCTAAAAAATGTAGATACCCATACCAGTTACAACAATCAAGTCAATAATTCCACCATCTATATACACATCCACTCATTCACCAACAGTTCTATATAGTCACTCATACATATACTCACTCATCATATGTAGTGATTCACCTATACATCCTGTTACACACCGACAGTCATCCAAAAGTTACTCTCACACATACTCACACATGCAAGTAAACTATTGAACATCCATGTATTTGCATATACAGCTATACACACATTACCACCTTACTTCTAAGGAAACTTACACATACTTACTCTCTAAAAACAATCACTTATAGAAACACATAATTATTTAAACAGGAACTCTTTCAATATCTCACTCTCACATATACTCACTTATATACATCAATACTCACATATACTAGATTAAAACATATGTAGTTACTGATAAAGACACTAGTGAGACAGTCATTCACTCACTAACACACACATATACACACTCATCCACGCATACAGTCCTGCACATATGCTGTCTTCAAAACACATACAAAGAGAGAGTTAGTCATTCAAGCATCTATGAGATAAGTAATACCCCCACCAAACAATACAAACACTCATACTGATACTAAAAAAACATCTAATAACCCATATACCTACACATGTACCTACTCACCAACCCATGCAGCCACTTATACACAAAGTGAAACACTAATACATATATATAAATATTTAAACATTACTCACTAATATATTTATTCACTAAGAAACACTTAATAAGCCAGTTAAGTAATCAATTTTTATTAAAAAAACATCCATTTAGACACTTATTTAAACATTTATTCTTCCGTCAACTTTTACATATACATATATAAAACAAATTTATTTTTCAGAAAGACACACATTTACTGGATGGTGTCATCAGTGATGTCATGAGTGATGTCACTGACCATGTCATGAGTGATGTAATATGTGACGTCATCAGCAGTGCATTGCACGCGCAAGTTATAGTGAGTCCAACTAACTATAACGTGGGAATTTTAATGGTTTTATGCGAGTAAAACTTCCTGCTAACTATAACTGGTGTGAAACCTATAGTTTTTTCAGTGAATTTCATAGGTATTTTAAATGCCAATTCCTAACTATAACTGGTAAGAAACCTATTTTTTTTCAGTGAATTTCATAGGTTTTTTAAATGCTAATTCCTAACTATATATAGGGCCTCAAACCTCTGAAATGTAATATTTTTTTATAATGAATCCTATTTTGTATACTTATATATTAATATATATATATATATATATATATTTATTTTTTTTGCCTTGATGCGCACCGGAAAGCGCAGTCTTTTGGCGCGCACCGGTTAGCGTCCCGTTAGCACTATTGCCGCGAATCAAAATATCATCATGACGTACATACGACGCGCTTACGCGACGCGACCCGAGGCGCGCCCAGGGGCTTGTCGCGTAAGCTCGTCGGGTCATGTGACCTGAAAATAACACTTTTTATTGGTGCATAACAGTTTTGGTTTCCAAATGATGAAAACCCAGGTGATGTGACCTGAAAATAACACTTTTCATTGGTTCAGGACAGTTTTTTTTTTCCAAATGATGAAAGACCCCACCTTTTTTCCTTATTCTGACTTTGTCCTTTGACTGAGGAAGACCTGTTTGAACATCTTTGAGAAATATTTTGTACTTTAAAATGGCTACAGTAGCAGCACCACCACCATCATCAAGAGGACCACCACAACATTACATTGGTGGTCAAGAAGAGGAGGAGAAGGAAGAGGAGGAGGAGGAGGGGAGAAGGTGGCTGCAAGAAGACAATACCCCATACAAGCTAAGGCAGCACATTGTATGGGAGTTTTTTTCTATACCAGAGGGCAAGAAGAAAGTCAATGCACCCAAGGTGACTTGCCTAATCTGTGGCATGGAACTTTCAAGGGGGAACCCTAACAAAAAATATTCATTTGGTAATAATACCATGATTAGACACATGCAGCGCAAGCATCCGAACAACTATTCTGCTGCAGAGATGAGAGAACTGGCCAGTAACCCTCCCCAATCTTCAACCACCACCTCCAAAAGAAAGCAACCCACTCCATCGGGACCAGAGACAAGGGAGACGATCCCTTGCATACAACCACGGTTGGGGAATTCAGAATTACATGTATTTTTTGTGGTAAGACCATCTCCTATGGTGAACAGAGCATAAAGCTCATCCTCCTAGCTGGTGACAACCACAATTGCCCCAAAAAACCCTAATGTTTTTCCTGTTTTTTTTTGCTCCAGTTGAGCCATTTTCAATTCCCTGTTTTTTGTTTCTCCCCATAAAAATAACAAAAAAAATATAAAATAGTTCAAAAAGCATTAAAAAAATATAAAACAACAAAAAGAAGAAAAAAAACAGTTCTTTTTAGTACTACCTCCAATTTATAAAAAAATGCTACATTTTTTAAAAACTCTGTCATTCTTTTTTCCCCCTGGTACGCGCAAATCGAAAAAAAAAAAAATGTTTTGCCCCGCTGGGCCCTTTTATGGCCCCCACAGCAAACCTAGGGGATCAGGAGGGTCTACTCTGCCCCCTTATGGTCATTTCCCCTTTTGTTTTTGCCTCCTCTTGTGTCTCGATCTTACCGAAACACAAGATGGCGGCCGTTCCGGACTGTTTTGAATGTTTACAGACACCTGAGAGCCAATAAGCTTTCCGCGCACAAGTCGCGTAGCGCGCCCAGACGCTCCCCGGTGCTCGTACCGGAGCGCGGCCATAGATATATATATTTTTTTGAACCTAAATTACTCAAAATCCACTGGAGCACATATCTTGAGACATAGCAAAGGCACATCGGGCTACCAGTCCATACAATTTTGCCAAGTTTGGTGGAAATCCATTCAGTTGTTTGGGCTAAAAGTGAGGTCGACCGCCCTATGGAAATTAACATGGGGAAAACACATTTTGGGACCCCCCCTTTTATCTTGGCCCCCGCTTGACGAATCCCCCCCAAACTTTCAGGGAAGGACCGAAGCGCCGCGAGGCAAATTTGAGGAAATTTTCAGGCAGATTCCTCAACCGGCGCCAAAGTTATTCCCAGTAGAATGTTGAGATTTTGCATTGAAAAAAATCCTAACTAGAACTACCTACTGGCGACCGCCAGTAGGTAATATATATATAAAACCTACTGGTAGTCACCCATAGGTAGTTATAGTTAGGACCACATTTGTATTCAAGAAGTGTTTTTTTTCTTTTGCCAATATCTTTGACGCCGTTTGACGAATCTTCGCACAATTTTCAAAACTAATGGCTCACTCAGCTCAGCTCCTGTCTTGAAAGTTTTGTGGTGATTTGTCAACTTGAGGCTTAGAAAAAAGGGGGGTCCCCACAACGCATTTTCTACACGTTATTTCCATAGGAAACTTTAAACAAAGCTACAGTCCGAACTGCCGAACGGAATCACACCAAGTTTGGCAAAAAGGTAGGTATTGGTTTAGAAAGCGTGCTTTCATTAAATGGTGTAAATCAGTTCAGTAGTTCCTGAGAAATTAAAAAAAATATCAATATCTTGTGGCCAAGAAAGAATCTCAAACCATTCCGAGCACTAGCTTCATTCTGATTGACTGCCAACACTCCAAACCAAAATGTGTTGGCAGCAATCGTGTCTCTTGGTTGAACTGAGTCACAAGAAAAGATAAAAAAAAGTTTAAAATGTCAAGTCAAGTCAGAGAATTTGTATAGCGCACTACATACCCAGAGGGTCTCAAGGCGCTTGAGGGGGGGTGGGGAATGAAGAAAAGGGGGCAGGGTAGAAAGACCCTGACCCCCTGGGCTTGCTCAGGGGGAACCACATGGACCCCCAGGGCCTAAAAAAGCTTTTTTTTTTTAAATCAAAATTGGTGGGATTTGCGCTTCATTTTATTAGGCTCCTGCTTGGCCATGTCCCGGGGGCAAATTATAATTATAAGGCAGGGGCCCTCAGGCTTTATTACTAATGTGCGGTGCAGGCAAGCTGCACCCTTCTCCTCCTAAGTCAGAGAGTATGATCTGTGGGCGGTATGGTCAGAGCACAAGGTGCGCCAAGATATGATACAGTTCACTGCGATTGCTGACTCCGCTGAGCTCCTAAATCCCTCAGATGTGATCCCTGGCTGATTGTTCAGATATAATTTGAAGTTGATGCCTTGATTGGCACCCACCTCTGGGTGCGCAGGCTCTGCCTCTTCAGCAGAGGGTGGCCCATAACCATCATTGTCATATTGAGTCAAAATCGTGTGGAGGCAACCCAACGCAAAAACTAACTATGCAATTCGACGCTATAACCGGGATCACAGATAACATAGCCAACACTATGGCTTATACTAATGAACAAGCAGATCAGATCTACTCAATGATTAAAGAAATAAGAAATATGGATGCCCATGGGGGCTCAATAAGCCAGCAGCTAAAACAACTAGAGTACTTAACCCGACGACAACTCAATCAGAGAATGCATGCTTCAACGCTCATACAATACCATCGAGCCAAGCGTATTCCACGGGGCCTTCGATTATCAATTAAGCCAATGTTGTTCCATTTTAATCTCAACTCCAAATTCATGGATAAATGGTACAGCATACTGAATAAGTGTTCTTTGGACCTCATTTTATTGATCGTTGAGGAATTAGAAAAAACAATTAAAGAACTGAAGGACGAAATCTTTAACCTAAAAACTGAATTAGAAACAAGGATGGAATGTGACTCTTGGAAAATGAGTTTAGAAGGCATTAACATAAAACTTGAAAAATATGAGAAGGAGCTACAAGAGGGTAAACTACGTAAATATAAACGTGATACAACTGATTATAAACTAAATGAAGTGTACACGTGGGCTGACATCTACGCCCGTCGACAGTTTATTCCCAAAAAAAACACTGCAACAACTCACTCATCGGAAGAAAGTTTAGTGGCAGATAAAGACATCTCCATACGACGAGGACCTGTTCGATGTAATCAAGAAGGAACAGAGATAAATACAGAGAGTAGTGACCAAGCAACAGCAAGTGGAAATGTTGCTTTTTTGTCCCAGGACCAAAACCAAGGGCGTCCTCCCACGCAACAACTCGAAACACCAAAATCAAGCGCAAAACCAGGCAAGGAAGTGGCAGGGAAGGCACTACGGAGCGGACGGACAGTAATTTAATAATCAATATTTCATCTGTAACTCTTTCTGAACAACAAGTAAGAACCCTAAACAAAGGATTGTCCTTTGTACCTACTATCAAAACAAATGAAATAGAAACTGAAGGCGCCTTCTTTAGATTCATGCGGACCTTGAGGTTGAAACACTATTTCACTAATGTAGTAGAACCTTTGGAAACAAGTGGAGACACACAGGAACACAAATTTAAACCTAAGAGTACGTTTCAAGCTCCCGTGTCACATAAGATGCTGGACACATTCGAGACAATGGTAAAAAATACCTCCAAACACTGCAATACAAAAAAACAGGACACTGCAATTTATCCAAAACTGAACAAAACACAATTATGAATTTGGCAAAGAACCCAGAGCTGAAAATACAGCCAGCAGACAAAGGTGGGGCTTTGGTAATGATGGACTCATATTTTTATGAACGTAAGGTTAATGAACATGTGGCAGATACCAACACTTACCTACTACTACCATCGGATCCCATAACTAAACTTCAAACAATGCTTAGTGGTATACTACAAACGGCAAGAGAGAATGACTGGATAGATGACCAAACACAAGCATACCTGAGTACAAAACATCCTAGATGTCCAAAATTATATGTGATACCTAAGGTTCATAAACATTTAACCAACCCTCCGTTCAGACCAATTGTTTCTGGGTGTGGGTCAATTGTTGATCCCCTAGGACAATATATTGATCACTTTTTGCAGAAATGTGTGCAACAATGGGGTTCCTACATAAGGGACACCACAGACTTTTTGAACAAACTAGCATGGACAGAACAAGGATTTCAGAGCCATTGGATTATGTGTACGATAGATGTGGCGGCTCTTCTACATCCATACCACATGAGGATGGGTTAGAATCTACAGAATGGGCTTTATTGAAGTTGGGAGATTTGTCAGCAAACAAAGTTTTCTTGTTACAACTACTCAAGTTTTGTCTCTATAATAGTTATTTCATATGGCAAGATCACTATTATGCACAATTGACTGGAACTTCGATGGGCTTTGCAGGGGCCCCTGCGTATGCAAATACATTTATGGCCCAGTTTGAGGCTGAGAACTTGATGAGCACTGAACAATAGCAGCACATTAAAATGTACTGTTGTTTCATTGATGTCATTTTTCTAATTTGGGACGACACAGTAAACTCATTGGAACAACTGATTCAGAACATGAACCAAATAAACCCAAGGATACAGTTCACTTACAAAATCAATTCACAAATGATTGATTTTCTAGATGTACGGATCATAAAAACAGATGGAGGATTCACCACAGAATTATACACAAAGCCAACTGATCGAAACAATGCTTTACATTTCTTTAGTTTCCATCCAAAGAGTTTGATACGGAATCTCCCAGTATCTCAATTTATCAGGATCAAATATATCTGTTCGGACCCACAAACTTGTTCAAATGCAATTCAGAAACAAATAGTAAGATACAAGGAGAGAGGATATCCCATTGATATATTACAAGAACACATGGAAAAGGTCATGAGAATGGACAGACTTGAGTTACTCAAACCACAAACTAAAACAAGTACAGAAAGAATGGTATTTGTTACGAAATATACCACACAATCAAAGAAAATCAAGAGTATAATCAACAAAAGATGGGACTTATTGGCATCGGAACCAGACTTTCATGACCTATTTAAAAATCCACCTTTACATGCCTACACAAGAGGACAAAATTTAAGGGAGATATTAAACCAAGCCCCATTGGCACCAACAACCAAGGAATATAAAGGAACAATCAAATGTTACAACTGCACCAACTGTAATAATGTCATAGAAGGAAAAAAGTGCAGCCACCCAACTACTGGAAAACAGATAAGTCTCAGACATACTAGCGACTGCAATTCTCAGAACGTTGTATATGGCATTAAATGCCCAGTGGCAGACTGTATGTTGGCAAAACACAGCGAAAAGTCAAAATTCGAATCACGGAGCATAAAAGCAGGATACGTAATGAGAACTTAACATCCCCATTGGTCTACCATTGGAGAGAAGCAAAACATACCATCTCTCAACTGCGATTCTTTGTTATAGAACAAGTACCGATTAAATCAGGCATTGACAATCACCAGAGACTGCTACAATGGGAAATCTTCTGGATCAAGCACCTTAATACAATGTCTCCAACAGGACTAAATGATAAATATGATCTATCATGTTTTTTGTAGAGATTTGCCATTTAGCATCATTATAGTATGTTAACTGTGATTCATATAGCAGTACAATGAACCTAATAACAACTGGACACAATATATTTGTATTAAATAATGCCACTACGTTTCTTACATCCCTAAGTACCACACCACAACCACACCATTACTTAGCAGGTCAGTACACCATTGGATACAATAACCTGGTTAGAGTCATAATATTTTATACATAACCTCTCAACAGAATTTCTTGGCAACTATCACGGACAATTGGGATGGACCGGTGCAATATATGATTTTTGTGATAAAATATATCGGCTATCACTTAGTAATGATGGCGACTTAAAAATAAGCAACAGGGAGATTAGTTGTTTATATTATTACTATAATTGCCAATATAGTGAAGCAGCCTGAAGTAGCATGATTATCGTGTGGGATTACCAACGTAGTGTGTAATCGATTGTTATTCATACAATATATACGACTTATAACAACAATAAGTCAGTCTTCACGTTATTTACCGTCTTAAGATGGCGCCCGCAAAACAGTGTATTCACAGGACTTAGTCCGTTGTTTATTTTGGGTAAATATCTCGACGAGTGTTTATAGTTTGCTCGCCAGTCCGAGAAGAGCAAAAACCGGCGTCGGTGATGAGATTTTGAAAGTACTGCGAGTGAAAACACCAGGTACGGGCAATTCGTATTCAGGCAGTAATTATTTAACCTGAGCTGTTACAATGCAGCATGTTGACATATTTATTCTGGTACTGTTGCAGGTCAGCAAGATAATTTACAGAGAAGGTAGGACATTTATTTACGGATGTGTTATGACTGAAACACATTTATGTGAAGACGTTTATCTAAAAAAACACATATTTTGTGTTCACAGCGTCGTTACGTTTGAACTGCAGTAAGGTAGGCTGAGACTACGTTCTTTACTAGGACATATTAATCATGTGATTCATTAAGTGGCAAGGCAGTTATTTTGTTGCTTTTTCACACTCGCGTTTACAGATAATTAACTGCACTCGTGGTATACAAGAGACTACATAAGAGTAAGGTAGGCTGAGACAACGTTCTTTATGAGGATATAGTAATCTTGTGATTTATTATGCAGCAAGACAGTTATTATGTCGTTTTTTAATACTTGTGTTTACAGAGAATTTACAACAACTATGGCACATAAGAGACTATAACAGGTATAGAGGCCAGCATTTTCAGGTATGGAAATAAGATCACAAGTACTCACATAAGCCCCCATGAGGTCTAATAGAGATGGATACTGACATCATTTTATTTATTGATTTTTTTAGGTTTTCCCCTGATGAAGGCACTAATCAGGTGCCGAAATGCATTGGGCTTCATCAAATCTTTGTGACCATGAAAAAATGAAAAATGTTAAACCGATGCATCGGGATATAATTGATACTATGTACATTTTGTTTGCCCTTTTGAACAATCAGTTGATGAAAGATATGATTTCAATATTTGAAAACAGACTGAACATTGAATAAAATAAAGTACAAAGAGAAAAAATATGGAGGATTGTGAATAAATCAACAAATTGAATTAAATGCGGAAGCATCAAGTGAACAGTGCGTGATTAGTTGGGTCAACAAACCCACCATAATTAACCAATGTATTGGCTGCCATGGCCAATGTAAAGTGAGCCTGGGCGTGTGCACTTGTGTACAAATCTGACACTGCTGGAACGTGTGTGTCTGCAGGAAGAGAGGCTGGCCATGTGTCTGAGAGATAGATTGTGAGAGAGGCAAAGTGTGAGAGATGGAAAGAGACATCAAGAATATGAGAGTGAACGACAGAGTCTATTTGTGATAGAGAGAGTGGAAGTGTATGTGACAGAAAAACTAAGTTATAACTGCGTGTGTGAGATAGGGACTTGGTGTGTGAAATAGTGTGTGTGAAACCAATAGTGACTGTAAGTGAGAGATTTTGGCTTGGGAGAGCTTGTGTGTGTGGAACAGAGAGGGTTTGTGCTTGTAAGAGTTTTTATGTCTCAGAATGGAAGAGTGTGATGAAGAGAGATGATGAGAATGTGTGAGAGACAACCTCTGGATTTTTGGTGGAAAAGATATGGACAGCGTGTTGCTGAGTAAGTGCTAATTCTACACAGAAATAATACCTCAAATCGGGCCTAACACAACCTAGTCCTGTGTAAGTTTCCAACTCTCCTCTACTTTCTGTCTGTTTACCACAACCCTAACCATGTGTGAATGCAGCCCTGTCCCCCCTCCAGACACCACTCCCTGCCTCTGAGTGGTGGCATTTGCTGCCTTGTGGATTTAATACAGACAGATGTCTCAACCACTCCCCCACCTCTCCTCTCCCAGAAGTTCTATGATGACTTGTCTACATGATTGTACAGCTCTCCAACATGGAGGTTTTGCTGTTCTGCAACCCTTCCAGAGTTTTTTTGAATAGGGACTAAAATCTGCTTCCTGCCTTGGCCCCTCTCGTTGAGTAGCGGCAGTGATTCAACTCTGGCCAAGAAGAGGCCCCAGCGCCTCATTGCCTACACAGGCCCCTCAAGGAGCTAGAAGGCAATGTGGAGGGCACGCTCCTCTGTTGGTTCCTCAGCCTATTTGGTATCTCCAGGCCTGTAATTAACGATCATATCTTCATTAACGCTGCCATTAGTAGCAATAGTACATGCGTCAAAGAACACGGCAACCCCCATCTGAGAGAAGGTGTTTGAATGGTTGCATTTGCATATGAGTGTGTTAATATGGTCGGTCTCCAACTGCACAAAACACATGAGTGGGGGTGGATGATTGTTCAAATTCTGTTTCAGTTCCATTCCATATAATGAAAAGATCATCTATGAATCTTGCACATAAGATTATTTTTTGAGTCCAAACGTAGTTTGAGATTTTCCAGGCTTCAGTATTTTCAAACCATCCCATGGTCAGATTGGCGTAGTTGGGCGAGAACGAAAAGCCCATTGCGCAATGGGCTTTTCGTTCTCACCCAAAACACTTACGACTTGAGTCCTGAAAGAGTTGTGTTCTTAGACACTGAAATTTACATAGAAGAGAATTCCATACACACAACTTTACATAGAAAAAAAACATCTACCAATTCAATCTTGCACGGAATGAGCTTCCACACAGAGAAATTAAAGTGGAGCATTCCGTATGGAGAATTCCTTCTGCTGAAAAGGAACTGCTCTAAAGAACAGGACTTCAAGATTCAAAGTGAAAAATCGCAAAAGAGATTTATTGTGAGAAAATATCCAACAGCTGTAGTAAATAACTGTTTGAAAAAAGCAGAAGCGAAGACACGGATGGAAATCTTACATGGCAAAAAGAAGGATACAACTGAAGATAATACAATCAGGTTGATCACCACACACAGTGTGGAAGATAAACAAATCACTAAAATCATTCGCAAACACTGGGGCATCCAAAAAAGTGATCAAACACTTGCGAAAATAATAGGAGAATATCCAAGTATAACCTACAGAAGAACAAGGAAGATTGGTGATCAACTAACTCACAGTCACTTCAGTGAACCAACTAACAAAGCATGGTTCCATAGACCCGGCTTCTGGCCATGCAAAAATTGCAAGGTTTGCCAAATAGCCAAGGCAACAAAAGAAGTTGAAATCTCAGCAGGGCAAAAATGAACCATACAACAACATCTAACATGCAAAAGTATCCTTTGTTGTATACATAGTGGAATGCCCATGTAACAAATAATATATTAGCAGCACCATCTTCGAGGCCAAAAAGAGAATCCTCGAGCACACACGAACTACAACACATGTGGATCGCTCGAATGCTATTGCTAAGCACATGGACAAATGCCATAGCAACAATTGGGAAACTTTGCGCTTTTATGCCATAGACCAACTACCATTGTCTGAAAGAGGTGGAAATCGGAGAAAGTCCCTCTGACAAAAAATATCACATCACATCATCATGTTCAGAACACTGGAGCCCAGGGGTCTGAATCAGAGTGAGGAACTACACGTACATCTCTAAAATCTCACCAAGTACAATCAATTTGATACCAGTCCACGCTATCTCACCAGAGAGCTTAATAACTCACATGAGTACATCATGTGATCCAACTCAGCAGAGAGTTTTGAACCGGACTATTTTATAAATCCAACAGTGAGAAATATGAGTGAACCAACACCTCAACTCATTGTTTCATGATGATGACTAAATAAATCATTGTCGAGTGATTAAGTATTTCTGTAATCATACAGACATCACTTATGGACAGAAAACATGGACAGTAATCGGTAACACAGAAAAGCCTCCCTAATTAAACTTCTGTTGTACACACTGGAGTGAAGGAACTCCATTAACCACAATGCACCAGTGACTAAGATTGTGTCTTTAAAATAAAAAGAGACAATGGACTAATAAAAGTTACCCGTGAGCAAGCCTCAGGTGGAGGTGAAACACGTTGGGTGTTTTTGACTGCAATAAAGACGCTTTAATTTAATTTAATTTTGTCTCAAATGAGTGCATCTACAAACTGCTAATTCAAGATTGGCCCAGCTTTAATATATATATATATATATATATATATATATATATATATATATATATATATATATATATATATATATATATGAAAAGAAAGATCCCAACCGCTTCTGGTAGCGGTTAAAGTAGGCGCAGACCTCCACTCCAAAGGCTAGATATACGATGTTAAATCACCAAGCCATCACGCCAATCAAAGTGCCAGCAGTGCATATTTATTCAGCAAAAAAGTGAAAGAGCAAGTGCCCTCCCTATTTATATTTATATACTCCAATGCTTTGTGCAATTGTCAAAGATTGCGCCCAGCCCAAATCTGTTTAAACGTGGTTTTATTCAATACATATGGAAAACAATGTCCAGCCGCTCCTTTCTCATGTGAGATATAAAGAGAGAGAGATATGCAAAAAAGAAGCAGAGAACTATGGGTTGTTCTCAAGATTAGGTGGAAAGTAACTCCTGTATAGAGCACCCTCAACACCAGCGAAACTCTAAATTTGCTCACCTCAAATGTCTGCTTTTCTATCAAAGGCTTTAAGCATAGGATTAGCACAGTGCCATCCATGCCAAAATAGAAAGGAACAAAGTATTTTGTCATTTCTACAGAAAAGTCTTTAAGCATAGGATTAGCACAGTGCTATCCATATACATATATATAAAATTATATTTTCAATTATATTATGTTTAATTAACTAACGGTTTTGAATAGACCACTGTAAAGCCAATATGTATTAATACATAATCATATTCTTCTCTCTTTATGGTCGATATGCTCTCCAATAATATTTTTGAAATATTATTCCTATCATAACCATCGGCATAGTAACACAATATTATGGTAAACCAAATATTGGCATGATTTTTGCTTCCCTCAATATTTGTTTTTATTAGATTATGTCAGACAACCAAACTGAACACAGTAGATTGTCCTTGCTAATGCATGTCAATTAAGCCTATGGTATGGCTTACTTTATGTTTACATCCTTAGAGTTGAGAACATGGCTGTTTCGCACATCATGTCAAAAATGCACTAGAGGATGCAGTGTGACATTTCCTTCAAAAAGATGTTTATGCTGCTGATGACAGCGATTGCTCTGTTAGTGGCATGTTGGGTGGCTCAGTTGACTTTGTTTAGTTAATGGAGTTTTTTTAGTGTGAATCAATTGCAAGGTCTAGAGAGGCAGACTCTCTAAATAAATGTTTTACCGTTAAGGTACACAGATTTCATCTTATTCTTTCTACCCCTTGAATGTACATTTGGTCTCAATTCCCATACAGTTATACCCCTGATGGCTTTTAATCACAGAAGTCCTCAATGTGTAGGTGATAGTGTTTCTGGCTTATGAATTGACTACAAGAAGTGGAACATTCTTTTCTCACTTATAGTTTAGATATCATCCATTGTGCAACTTTGAGAAATGTTGTGGACAAGTATTAGCAATAATTTCATCAACAAGAGAGTAAGGGTTATAAGAAAACACTCTCATACCCCTATGAATCCATAACTCAAACAACAGGAGAGTGTTAATATCTACAACAGACAAACTCTACTAGCCAAAGTTAGTACTAGAAACCGCTAAGTTGTTAGACAAGGCTATTATTGTCAGTTGGAAAGGATAGGGTGATTGATTGTGCCACATTGGCACTAAAACGGAATTTTTTCCAATACCGAGACACCCTCTATCTACAGAAGACTGGCACCTCGATGGGCAGTACTTTTGCCCCCAGTATAGCGGGGTTGTATGTTTACAACTTCGAAAAAACGCACATCCTGTCAAACACCAATCCTTATACTTTCAATGTTATCCTGTTTCAGAGGTACATTGATGATGTGCTTTTAATCTGGAAAGGGACAGAAGAGAGCCTACTATCCTTTTTTGACTGGGTCAATACTTGTGACCCCCACTTAAGATTCACCCACCAGTATGACTCTAGATCTATTACCTTTCTAGATGTCACACTTACAAAATCTGGTAATCGATTAACGAGCAAGACATACTACAAACCAACAAGTAAAAATAATCTGCTCCATTTCTCCAGTTTTCACCCGCGATCTTTACGCGAGAACCTCCCCTTTGGCCAATACCTACGTTTACGTAGAAATTGTAGCAATCTTGCTGACTTTAACAAACAAGCGGATGACCTTACACTAAGATTGGAACAGAGAGGTTACCCTAGTAAAATCCTACAAAAGAGTAGAAAAAGAGCAAGAAATAACAACAGGGAAGCGCTCCTGGAGGACAATACCAAGGAAAGTGAATCTGAGGTCCCTTTGACCTGCGTAACTACTTACAGTAACATCACCAACTCTGTAAGTCGTTGCATAGGCAAGCATTGGCAAATCCTTACGAGTAATGGCAGAAACTGTCAGAAACCATTATTTTCCTACAAAAAAGAAAGGAGTTTGCAAGATGCCTTGGTACATACCCGTCCAAGAGTCAATCAACCTAAACAGGATGCCACCGTTCTGAATGCTTGGGGTCTGCCTTCGGTAAGCGGCCACTTCCCCTGTGGGGGATGTAGCGTCTGCCACTTAACATCACCTAAAAAAACACTACAACTGGAGGAGGGCAAAACCTGGTACCTAAGAAATCACACAAACTGTAATTCATGTAACGTCATCTACATGATTACATGTCCTTGTGGTCTTAGGTATATAGGGATGACCACGCGAAAAATCAAAACAAGAATAGGAGAGCACCGCAGTAACATCCGATGTGGCAGAGCCACTACAAAAATGACCACTCATTTTTTGGAGCTAGGCCACTGCGCTAATGACGTCAAGTGGGTGGTAATTGAACAGCTGAACAACACTAATGATAATACACTGTTCGAAAAGGAGCAGCGTTGGATATACCGTCTTTCCACGCATATACGGGGCCTCAATGACGACATCCCCTGGGGATCGGTAATGCGCCGATAGATGGCCCACTCACTGTGACTATTAGCCTACTGCTTCTGACCATTTACCTATCAGTTTTGACACCTCATGGTGTTTTGATTGTTTGTTTCCCAGTTATCATGGAAATTAGACAATGCCCTACCCACTTACATGATACATGCAGTAACCTTTCTGCATTCTGTTCCATTCACAATATAATAAGAATATGATACATTCATTTAACTGGAAGCATGAATACATATTGTAATTGTTCGACTGGGCTGTACAACGCAATCACGCTGTCTGTCCTGCTGTTTGGGGTTTCTTCTTCATAGCTCCACTTTCGTGCAACGATCGCTCTACCCTGTGCATATAAATAAACCGGCCCCTTTAAAAATACGTGATCGCATGGGTCACGTGATCGGCGTCACTGCCTGGGACGCATTGCGCGTTCTCAGCGTTTATTTAGAACACGGAGCTTTTACCGCGCTGGTAGATACGGGCGGCGGATGTGGCCGTTTGTAGGTGACCAAGCAGGGAGCCGTTTGGTGTAAAGTAAGTTTCCTGTCAGCCCACATGGGACATTAGTCTTGTCAGTTAACTACTACTAGTTTTGATAATACGCTATAATGCGTTTTTGTAAATAATTTTTTCCAGTGCCCAAACGTGAAGATTCCTCATGCCGCATTGCCCATGGGGCACATTTTCAGTAAATGATAAGTAAGTGTACACCTAGGCTTTCTTCTTGTGGAGTATTTTGTGCTCTATATGCCATTTGCAAGTGTGTGTGTGTGTGTTTTCAGATGTTCTTTCCGAGTTTTCAATCTTACTCGGTTTTGTCTAAGCACTGTTTTTTTAAAAAATGCAATCTCATTTCCTCTTCATTTTTGGTATCCAATGCCTGTCAAGATAAAGTAAGGTCTTTGTCTACAGTTTGATTGAATGGTGGACATACTGAAATAAATGGGTCCGCTCTGGTGTTTTAAAGGTACAATTCTCCTTCTTTCTGAATGAAGACACCTTTGGTATAAACAATTAGGTGCACAAGTTTGGAGCTCTAATAGGGTAGAAGCATATGTTTATGGTTCCAAAGTTAGATATTTCACATTCTGATTTCTCTCACGTTTCCTATCTACCCTTACAGATCCAATGGTGTCTCCTCTAAGAGGGAGCCTATAGCAACTTGGGGAAGACTTTCCTACTAAGTGCTCCGACAAATTACAGGTCGTATCATCAAGTGACACTACTCCCTGTATCTGTGCACTTTAGGGTGCCCAGAACAGTGAGTTGATTTTTCTTCTTGGTCCTGACGAATGCCGAGCGAACTCAGCTCAACTGGCAGAAACATGTTGACCGTGTTTTTATAATATTTTCTTTTCACTTTTCAAATGGGACTTTGTGGTTCAAATTTGCACAACCCGGTGTAGTCCAGAAAAATTTATGTTTTTCGATCACTGTTTTTAACAGAGTTAGAGCTACCCTCTTATTAAATAATTTTGAGGAGTAGTGCGTACTCTTTTTAGATTCACTTTCACTTCCCTAGCGACAAAAGGGACCCAATGAAGACAACTGGCTACCAGTGTTCCACTGGGGCCTGAGGGTCCTTTTAGCTAGTTCTTTGAACACGTGCACCCTATCCTTTCCAACTGACAATAATAGCCTTGTCTAACAACTTAGCGGTTTCTAGTACTAACTTTGGCTAGTAGAGTTTGTCTGTTGTAGATATTAACACTCTCCTGTTGTTTGAGTTAGAGTTTTAGTGACAAGTATTAGCAGACAAATCAACAGAGGGTAAAACTCATCAGAGAGCAAATATCATGTTAGTAGGTAAAGGTTATAGACCAGTGCCCCTCTCATCATATATAGTCTGAAACCTGGAAACATGTTTTCACTAGAACATTTTACTATCAGCATACTTATGATTGAAGTACTCAACAAACATAGTCATGCAGTACATGCATGGATTTATTTTTCGGAATTAGAGAATCAGTGAACACAGGAAGGAAATGTTTTAAAGAGACCACGATATTTTCTTCAGTATGGCTTAAACTTTACAAACTCAGACATATAGGATGTGCACGTATGTATGAATGCCATTAACATAGCAAGGAAGAAATGGAGTGCTGAACATTTAGAGTGGGACAAGGGGTAGGATTCAATGTGATTTGTAGACAGCCATGCTCTTGTTTCCTGTGGCAATTTTCTTGGCAGCAAAGTACATTATGCTTTTTTTTAAATGAGGGAGAGTTTGAGCATGTTGGTGAGGATGGTTTTTGATATACTTGGATCATTTATGTAGAGATTTGCCTTCTACTTTTTTCTTTCCTGCATATTGTTACCTAAACTAGAGTTGGTATTCACTTTTTCAGTAGGGAGAGATGATTATATCCTGTGAAGTGGCAAGATGGTCTGTGATAAGGGTAAATCTAGGTCATTTTGCATTGCCTTTTATCTGAATGAGGAAGCCATGCGGATAATTTTTCGTATTTGCTAAAAAATGCATTAGACACTGTAGCACCAACGACATACAAAACTCAAAAAAATGTCACAGACATCGTACAATGAGAAGCTTTGGTTATCTAGGCAGGATTGCCGCAGACAAGATCAAAGATGAAGAAAAAGCTGGGAGGCAGAGGAAAGGATCAATTCCTGAACACTTGATAGAAATGTATCTGTTACTGGAAGAAGAGATCCCCAACATACTATTCTTAACAGAGACATGGCTGAACAAAGACGCTGACCCTGCCATTGTCCAAGCACTCCCCCCCGGGCTATGCGATACAGAGGCTTGATCGGGACATAGGTAGAGGAGGCGCAATAGCTATTTATAAAAATGACTTTAACTGCTGTATCACCATAAATCCTCTACCCGATTGCAAAAGTATCTAATTCACCATCGGCATATCCCATGCTAGTACTTTCACAGGGATCCTAGTATACAGCCCTTTAGGCCCTTTGGGCCAATTCTGTAAGGATCACCCTGATAATATAGTCAATCTGGCTATTACCCTCCCCAATTTTACCGTATTAGGGGATTTTAACCTTCATTTTGACGACACTTCACTCTCACTCACACTAGAACTAGTAGATGGGTTGGGGGCTTTTCCACTCACTCGACATGCTGGAGGTCTCACCCATTGCAAAGGCCATTTACTTGACCCCATTTTCTCAAATATTCCAAATATTCTGGTCAAGGACCCGATCTCAGTGCCCTGGTTGGAACATTTTCTAATTCCATTTACATGGATATCGCAGGCTCTTACTATTCCGGCAGCGAGAACAAACAGACAGGCACGCATTTTGTCAAAATTGCCAACGAAGTCCTAGGCGACAATTCCTGAAGATATCATTCCCACCCTTGACTTAAATTATGTCACTGTCAATGATAAATTCAATAAATGGCTAGAGTTGTCATTTGATACTGTTCTCCCAAAGAAATGGACCTATGAAAAAATAGGAGCTAACCAAAATGTTTGGTATTCACCCAAACTTTGGGAGCTTAGACAGTTCAGTAAAAGGCTGGAAAGAAACTGGAGATCCGATCCTTCAGTAATTAACAAAATTAAATACAGAGAGATGATTAAAACCTACAAAACTGAAATAAAAGCGGCCAAAGCTCTCTATTATGAAGAGAAAATCACATTAGCTGCAAATTGTTCACGCAAAATCTTTCGGATTGCAATATCACTCCTTACTCCTCCCATTGCTTTTGTCCATATCCCTCTACGCTGCAACCAAATTGCAGAGTTTTTCTCCGACTAAATACAAAGTATCTACACTTAGTTTCCTCTAGTCACAGCTCCACAAACCTTACCACCATCTGACTGGATAGCCCAAAATGGAGAATGTCCGTTGGAGGCAATTCCCCCCCTGAACTTGACCTCCCTCGCCGGATTTTCGCTAATTCAAAGACTTAGGAACGCAGGAGTGGCTGGAACAGTGTTAAAATGGCTACAGTCCTTCCTGGAGGACAGATCTTTTGTAGATTTTTAAGATGACATTATTTCAAAGCGAATGCTCATTAGATGTGGGGTTCCTCAGGGTTATTCCCTGAGCCCCACTCTATTTAAAATCTATATGAGTTCCCTGGCAGAAGTAGTAACATCTTTTGGCATTCAGATTATTACTTATGCTGATGACGCTCAGCTGGTGGTCTCTTTCAATCAACTGGATAACTCAGGCCTGGATTAGCCTTATGCCTTGAAAAGGTATCTAGATGGATGGATAGCTCATGTTTAAAACTTATTGGAGGTAAGGCAGAGCTGATGCTCTTGGGTAACCCCGCCACCCTGAGCATAGCTTCATTTTGGCCTAGCTATCTAGGGCCATCACCTTCCCCGAAAGATCAAATCAAGAGCCTGGGTGTATGACTCGACAGCGATCTTGATTTCAAGGAGCAACCACGTATGATTGCAGCCTGCTGCTATGGGATTTTAAGAATGCTAAGAAAGATCCTCTCCCTGCTACCTTTTCCTGCTAGAAGACTGCTGGTCCAATCATTGATCTTATCATGTCTTGATTATGCTACCGCCTTATAACTGGGAGCCCCACACCTTACCACCAAAAAATTGCAAATCATGCAAAACTGTGCAGCACGTCTGCTCACGAACACCCCCAAACACCTCTCACCTAAGCCTGCACTCACCTCGCTCCATTGGCTTCCTATCCAGGAGAGAATCCAGTTTAAAACTCTGTGTATTACACATAAAGCACGTTCAGGCAAGGGCCCGCTAATTATCAGTTCCATCATTCAACACTATTTCTCTAATAGGTCCCTGCGGTCAGATAATAAACTGTTGACAGTAGCGCCAAAAATAATAAAAACATGAAGTGGAGGGCAACGCTTCTCGTACAATGCCGCTAATTTGTGGAACCTCCTTCCCCTTCGTATCCGCCTTGAGCCAAATTACCTGACTTTTACAATTAAAAACGTATCTGTTTCTCTAAAAACAAATTGTCCGGAGCTGAAGCTGCACCGCTGTTTGCGCTGAGATGCCCTAGGGTAGTGATCCAGCGTCACTATAGAAATTCTGTCTCTCTATTTATACCAATCTCTACCTAATACTCACCATACTAATCAAAACTAAGGCCCATACAACTGCGACAGAAAAGTGTGCAGCTGAATCATATGGCCTAATTAAACACTCTAACTAAATAAACTATGTACATTATATACAACTGCAGTATAACATTTTATTCATTGACTCTAGTTAAACATTTTATTTAGACCATTTTGGTCAATGGAACAGCTAATGGTAACAACTAAAATAATCAAGACCAGCTTGACGTTTTAAGTCTTTTATTTTTAAAGTTTCAAAGTTTCAGTTTCAAATCTTTATTAGCTCATTTATTAATTTCAAACATTTTTATTAAATCAGTACTTTCCATTAGTTTATTGGCACAAAAGGTCTGACACTTCAAAATTGCACAAAATTAATGAATTAAAATAAACATCAACCCTAATTCCCTATCTTAAGCTTTCTGCCCTGCAAAGGAAAACATTTAATATGCTATCAATATCCTTACGTGTCCAAGGGAAAACCAGACAGCACTTCGCCCTCAGGAACAGTCAGCCCCGCTTCCCACAATGGGCCAAGTTTTTATACTTTTTCTAACTCACTAATCTAACTAAACAATATATTTTTATTAATTTCAAGCACCCTGTATGGGCGCTGCCTGTCAGACCACCATAAGGCCACTGCTTCCAAAATTTAAAACGTCACTGTCATTGTCCATTGACATGAAGCGACACCAGCTTCCGAAAGATTGTTACAGTAACCAAAGTCTTTCACTGTTTCCTCCACAGCTCGGCCAAGTCATCCCTTGTCACTTCCTTGGCCTTGGAGAAATAACATCCAGAGCACATTACGCACAAGTCTCTTTTGCTTAGGCTTCAGTTTATTTTCAAAGAATAGTTTTTGTGGAAAAGCTTCAACATGGCTGTGCTTGGCTCTCCTCACAAACAGGCTAACCATCATTTTCCAGAACAAGGCCTCAAGCCTTTCTCTCGGGCTAGTATGCAAACAAACACAAAAGAATAATTAATACAAGAAAAGAAAGTCATTCTGTTACCTAACTTCCATTACTAATGTTATCCCATTAGAATAAATCATCTAGCAGAAGCACATGTAAAGCAGCACATTTATAATTTACCTTTCTTCATAAAATCCAGCATAAATCTGAAATGATAAAAAGAAATACAAACACAACATAGATAACAACAAAACGTGGACAATGAATGTCTGACATAATATCGACGGACAGAATATCGAACTACAAAAATATCGGAACAAAAATATCGACATCAAAAATATCGGAATCCTATCTTCATAAAGGTAAGTACAAAAATATCGAGAAAAAAAATATCGTAGTACAAAAATATCGGAATTAAAAATATCGTTTTTTTAAATGTATTATTAATAATGTAAAAATAATTTTAAAATACATATAATTTTACAAATATTAAATAAAAATATTAAAACAAAATTAAAACTAATACATATACATTTAAAATAAATAAAACACTTAATAATTTAATGTAATTTTTTTTAATGTTATTTAATTGATTTAATGTAATATTTTTTTGTTTTTACCCTGTACGCCTGTACCCCAAAAACCCAAAACTGACCCTGAACCCTAAAAATATCCCTGTACCCCAAAAACCCTAAACTGACCCTGAACCCTAAAAATACCCCTTTACCCAAAAACTGAAAACTGACCCTGAACCCTAAAAATACCCCTTTACCCAAAAACTGAAAACTGACCCTGAACCCTAAAAATACCCCTTTACCCAAAAACTGAAAACTGACCATGAATCCTAAAAATAACCCTTTACCCAAAAACTGAAAACTGACCCTGAACCCTAAACATACCCCTTCACCCAAAAACTGAAAACTGACCCTGAACCCTAAACATACCCCTTTACCCAAAAACTGAAAACTGACCCTGAACCCTAAAAATACCCCTTTACCCAAAAACTGAAAACTGACCCTGAACCCTAAAAATACTCCTTTACCCAAAATTAATTAAAATTATGTAATTACCAATTAATTATTCATTAACAATAACAATAAAGTAAATATATTAGCACATTAGCTGTAATTAATTTAATTTAATAATTAATATAATTTTCCCGATTAATTAATTAAGAATAACAAAAAATTATATATAAAAAAATTACTATAATTAATGTAATTAACTAATTAATATTAATTAATTACCAACTAATTAATAAATAAAAATATGTACAAAAATATATTAATTAATTAACTAATTAATATACATTAATTACTAATTAATTATTAATTAAAATATGTACAAACATATATTAATTAATTAATTATTATTAAATTACTTCCCACCCTATTCCCCTATAAACCCATAACCCGCTACAGAACATATTTATCAATTAATCAATTAATTAAAATTAATTAAAAATTATTTCTCAATTAATTAATTAATAATTCCTACTAATTAATAATTAATTTAACATAATTAAATTACTTCCCACCCTATTCCCCTATAAACCCACAACCCGCTACAGTAGTAAAAGACAATATTTAATTAAATTACATTAAAAATAAATAATAAAACATAATAAATACAATATAATATAGACTAAATTTATTTAAAAATTGATATTAGTAACATCGAAGTTATTTATTTCGATATTATTGACATCGATATTTAAAACTTCGATATTACTGATATCATACTAATATCGATATTAAGACTGTCGATATTACTTACCTTCGATATTTTGTCCCATCGATATTTAAACTTCGATATTATTGTATATCGATATTTAAAACTCAATATTTTGTCTGTGTACCGTGGACAATAGCGCATATAAATTAAGCACATGCCATCAATAAATTAGCCACATTAATGTTGACAAAGTCAATAGGACAAACAAAACAACATTAATTATGTATTACAAAACGCACCAGCAAATGCAACAAGGGTCCATTTATTATTTAATCCCACATGTAATGCAATGATGATCTCTTAATCTAAATTGATTTAATACAACAAATATGCAATAACATATTAATATATTAGTTCATGTTACAAAGGATTAACTTCACGAGCCAGAATAAAATTATTTCTGAAACTCGCTCCATCAGTAGCCATGCGCATTAGAAATGTCTTTTCATTCATTCATTCATCACTGCCCAATGGAAACTTGCCTCTATTCTCCCACTTCTGAAAAATTACAACCTGGATACTGCGGACCCGAGCAATTATCATCCCATTTTGAGACTCCCTTTTGCTGCTAAATTAGCAAAGAAAATTATAAACCAACAAATCTCAAAATATATAGAAGTGAACTCATCGATAGACGACTAGGGTCCAGATGTAGGACGGAAAATTCCGGTCGGTAACGGCCGATTTCGTCCGTTACCGACCAGTATTTGGGTTTTGACATGTAGGTGGCCTTAATTTTACCGATTCAGTAAATTTACCGATTCGGTAAATCCAGATGTAGGTGGCACTTTAAACAGTGCCACAGGCCATTACCGATTCGTTATTTACCACCAAATACTATTTGGTGGTAAATAACGAATACCTGTGTACATTAAGCATGGGCGGAAAATCCGTTTCGCTCGCGGATTTTCGGTAAATTCGCAATCCGCGAGATTCGCGAATCTCCCGCAAAATCCGCAAATCCGCGAGCAGCGGATTTTATGGCTTGCTCGCACTGTTCGCGTGAGTTCGCGGCTTCCCAGTACAACTTCGCGCCCCGCGAATAAGCGCTAAATTGCAGAAATACGATTTTAGCAAAACTGAAACTACTTACCAAGTTCAAAAGTTCAGGCTCATCATTAGTAGCCATTTCCTGTAGTGCTTCCTGAGGGGCCCCTCCAGAGTTCAGTTGCCAGTTGCAACTATTATGTGACCCTGCTCTGAACCTCAGAATAGTTACACATATGCCACAAAGGTCCTGAATTACAGCTAAGGGAGACAAGCAGGAGCCAGGCTGGAAGTTCAAATCCATTAATCAGCCCCTAATTCATTATTGTCAGTTGGGGCAGGGCAGGTGTTGTAACTAATTTTGCAACAATGAAAGCACTTAGCAAGTGCAAAAGATCACTAATCAGGAAGCACTAAGGAAGCAGGTGCCAGCTAAAAAAATATTCTGTGACACATTAATCAGCCCCAAATTAATTCAGGTCACTTGAGGCAGGGAAGGTGTGCTTTGCTTTGCCACAATAATGTACACTGACTGGACAACCAGAGGGTGCTGTGATGAAACAGAGGGTGGCATGGGTGGGCCAGAGGGTGGCATGAGTAGTCAGAGAGTGGCAGTGGTGACAGAGAGTGGCAGTGATGAAGAAGAGTGTCCCAAACAGGCTGGACACGTAGAAACAACAAGTTCGCAAAACTTGCGACCCGACAGGTAAGTTCGCTTTTTCCGTTGTCCCCCCATTGGGACCACCTGCCAGCCATAAGGGTGGGGGTCTCGTGGGGTTTATTAGGATGTGCCCGCCACAGTGGAGGGCAGTTGGGCACATCCTGCATTTTTAGCATTGTGGCAGCGGTGCTCTCAGCACCGCTGCCGTTGTATGCACGGAAAGCTATTGTTAGAATTTTAAACAGAATTCTTTTGGGGAGTGGCAGCCAATGAAGGGTTTTCAAGGCGGCCGAAGCTGATGACCTCCTGGGTAGCTTGAGAACAAGTCTAGCCGCTGCGTGCTGTATGCCTTGGAGCTTTTTAAGAGTGGCATTCCTTTTAACACCTGCCATCATACCATTACAGTAGTCAAGACGTGCGAGGATTAGGGCCACTGCTACTGCCTTTCTTGAATCTATAGGTAAGAAGTCGAAGAACTTTTTCAGTGATTTAATTATGTTGAAGCAACTTCCTGCAACATTCCTGACATGCTGATCGAAAGATAATTCAGCGTCAATAGACTGCCCAGATTCCTTGCTGATGCCACAGCTTGGGAGGTGCAGGGGTCTCCTTAGGCCTGTAGAGCAGTGGAACTCGCACAGCCCAGTGATTCGCAAGGTTATGAGTTATAAAGATGTATGGTGTGCTCAAAAAGGAAATCGCTGCCTGGCCAAGCAGCAAGGAATCCACAGGAACTGATACAAAGCTCTCCCTCCTGGGGAGAGAACACATCTGAGCACAACTCGGGCGGACCAACAGGTCTTATTCCATAAGACAGTGGGTTGACCAAAAGTTCATATCGATAATACCAAACGGTTCTTCTACCTTTCACAGTTTATTGAATTCATTTTAAATTCATGATTTCACATAAATCACAGGATGGAAGGTATTCATAGAATGTCTAGATCATTGGAACATTGTAACACAAATCCCGATGCATTTCGGGCAGCGCCCTTCTTCATGGGATTACTTGAACAGTGACTACGCTCGAAGTCCCCGAGAGGAACTCCGCGGAGTTCGAGCGTAGTCACTGTTCAAGTAATCCCAAGCCAAGCCAATTCTTCACCAGAAAGGAGACAAGCTTCCGGGGACCGGTTTCTGGCATTTCAGCCGTCATCGGCCCGGCTTGCTTGAATCCTGATGGTGCAGTGAGCAAGGGACTCATGTCTGAGTATACCCTGCCACACCTATAGTGGCCAAAAACGATTCAGAAAAGGGGGTGGTGATGAACAGAGTGTCTGAATTAAGCAGACCACTCTTACCCAGTCCAAAGATCAGGGCTTGATCCATCACCGTTATTTAGCTCACTGCACCATCCCAGCTCAGAACCTGGCTATATGCAAATCAGTCTGTCCCTGGCCCAGTGCATCATGGGAACAGGGCAGACTAAACTACCAAGCCAATTCTTCACCAGAAAGGAGACAAGCTTCTGGGGACCGGTTTCTGGCATTTCAGTCGTCGTCGGCCCGGCTTACTTGAATCCTGATGGCGCAGTGAGCAAGGGACTCATGTCTGAGTATACCCTGCCACACCTATAGTGGCCAAAAACGATTCAGAAAAGGGGGTGGTGATGAACAGAGTGTCTGAATTAAGCAGACCACTCTTACCCAGTTCAAAGATCAGGGCTTGATCCATCACCGTTATTTAGCTCACTGCACCATCCCAGCTCAGAACCTGGCTATATGCAAATCAGTCTGTCCCTGGGCCAGTGCATCATGGGAACAGGGCAGACTAAACTACCAAGCCAATTCTTCACCAGAAAGGAGACAAGCTTCCGGGACCGGTTTCTGGCATTTCAGCCGTCGTCGGCCCGGCTTGCTTGAATCCTGATGGTGCAGTGAGCAAGGGACTCATGTCTGAGTATACCCTGCCACACCTATAGTGGCCAAAAACGATTCAGAAAAGGGGGTGGTGATGAACAGAGTATCTGATTTAAGCAGACCACTCTTACCCAGTTCAAAGATCAGGGCATGATCCATCACCGTTATTTATCTCACTGCCCCATCCCAGCTCAGAACCTGGCTATATGCAAATCAGTCTGTCCCTGGCCCAGTGCATCATGGGAACAGGGCAGACTAAACTACCAAGCCAATTCTTCACCAGAAAGGAGACAAGCTTCCGGGGACCGGTTTCTGGCATTTCAGCCATCGTCGGCCCGGCTTGCTTGAATCCTGATGGTGCAGTGAGCAAGGGACTCATGTCTGAGTATACCCTGCCACACCTATAGTGGCCAAAAACGATTCAGAAAAGGGGGTGGTGATGAACAGAGTGTCTGGATTAAGCAGACCACTCTTACCCAGTCCAAAGATCAAGGCTTGATCCATCACCGTTATTTAGCTCACTGCACCATCCCAGCTCAGAACCTGGCTATATGCAAATCAGTCTGTCCCTGGCCCAGTGCATCATGGGAACAGGAAGGAAATTATCCAGTCACAAGTACCCCCCCCGTGTGCAACCCCCACCCCTCCTTCACTCTGGGGGCCCAAGTAAAGACCGCATGCCTTTCTGCATGCCTTTCCATGGCGGCAAGGCATCCACAATTACCCATTCTAATATGGCTGGCGGTGTCTGATAGACACCGCCACCATATTATTCTTTTTCTGTCCGCCAAGGTCCCCCCCGCCATACTAATATGATGGGGGGGAAAACAAGTGTGGATGTCGGGCGGATTGCCCCCGCCAGGCTGGCGGTCGCTACCGCCAGCCTGGCAGGGGCAATCTCCCCGACATCATAATGGGCCCCTTACTGTTTCTGAGTCAATGACTTTGATACAGTCAATCATTTTGATTATGAAAAGGAGGTGACTAAAAGTGTGGCTTCCTTTGTGTTTTAGGGCTGTGGTATGTATCATAGCTAGAGCAGCTAAATGTTGCACATGGAAACATTGTAACTTTCCCACCACATGGATACAGTTTCACATACATTTTAATAATATTGATTTTTGAGATTCAACAGATGTGCCAGCATCATATCAGCTAAGAGAGCAATTTCTAACATTGATATATTTCATTATTTTTCTTTCCAAGTGTGTCTGTTACTGTCTGGTATTTCTGATGTCTTCCACATTTTGTCAGCATTGTTTCTGTTTGAGCTTAACCTATCCTCTGTTATCCAACTGGCGTCATCAGTCAAGAATCCAGTGTCCATCAGTAGTGCATATTACCTAAGTCAGATATAACTCTTCCACAATTTCTATCATGTCTCCTTCTCACTGAGACACTTCATAGACAACCTCACTATTTGAAGATTGATATTAGATGTTGCATCAGTATATGGGCAACCAATGTATATAGGAACCCAATGTGGCTCTACTCGCTCTAGACCATAAGGAAACTTGTCTTCTAATTCTTCTCAAACTATCTTCTGTGTTCAATACAGTAAACCATGTTAAGTTACTAGACCATCCTGAGAAAAGGATGGTTTTAACAGGAACAGTCCTAAATTGATTTGAAACCTTCTTCGAGAACAGATCGCAAAGATTCCTGCTGAACCAAGAACTGTCTCTAACTTCCCAAATTGGAGTACCACAAGGCTCAACCCTTTACGCCTCTCTATTAAATCCGTATGTCGAACCACTAACAGAAATATTACAGCATGCAAACATCTCCTACCAAATGTATGCAGATGACACATAGCTGTATAGGAAGATTACATCGTTGGAAGAGATGAACACAATGAATCATGCATTGAAGATGACCGTTCAATGGTTATCTAGCAATCATCTCAAGCTCAACTCGCAGAAAAACAAATTCCTTCCGATTTCCCCCTAAAAACTCCACAGAAATAAAGAAATGGACTAAGACAATCACAGCGCTAAACTGTACCCGGATCCAAGTGGAATCTACCAAATAACTAGGAATCACACTGGATAAGGCTCTAAACATGCGTTCACAACACAATGGCAAAAAAATGCCTGCTTCCATCTAAGCTATTTTGGAAAATTTAAACCGTTCATCGATACAGCTGACCTCAAAATGGCAGTCCAGGCTTTGGTCAGTTCGAGGATGGAGTATGAATGCAAAACTCTTTCAGCTCTTCCCAAGTTCTCAACAGCTCCCCTAAAAGCCTACCTTACTGTAGCAGCTAGACTCATAACAGGGTCTAAGAATTTTGACCATATCACTCCACATTTGAAAGCGATCATTTGGCTTCCAAACAAAGCTAGACCCCACCTAAAGATGGCATCTATCACTCACAAAGCACTACACTGCAAAACACCTCTTTACTTAAACCCAAAAATCCGTTATCCAGAGGCAGCAGAGCCTCTCGGAACACTGGAGATCTTTTACTGAAACCTGCATTCTTCCACAAGAAAAGAACATGTGATAGAGCTTTCTCTGGAGCTGCTCCAAAAACCTGGAATTTCACTTCCACAATACATTAGAAGAATCATGTCCTCCACTCTTTTAAACAAGCATTGGCATAGCCAATAGGTTTTGCCTTTAGGCCTTTATAAGTACTGAGCCATTCAGCACATTTTCCTGGGTGCTGCAAAATGTACTGTTATTTCACATGCCACTTGTAGCAGCCACACACACCCAAAAGTGGGCCCGTGCTACTTAATGAAAAGGGAATTTATATTGTGCCCTGACTGTCTCAACTAGTCTTGAGGTAAGGTTGTAACTTCCCAGAGTAAGTTATTGAATTCAGAGTTGTAGAGATGTGTCAACTCAATAATCGCATAGTTTCTATGATCAATGAATGCGCAGAATAATGTGTGAGTTTTAGGAAAGCTGTGCCCTTAGCTTTAGAAGTTGTTATCACTTGGCCACGTGGTGAGGTTGTGACTCGTTCGTTTAGAATGCGACATGATAAACTGGATGCCTGTAGATGGATGGCGAAGCGCTGCCAGTAAACAGAGACACATTTTGTGACCTTTCAGCTTTATTTGTCTCGTATATCAGAGGTGGCTACAACTGTGCTTTCTGCTTAGGCAGCTAAGAACATAAAGAGATTTCAACTTCAGCTCAGAGCTCTGAGGCAACATATTGGCGGTGTGGGCGCTATGTTGCAGACCACAAATAAATGAAGGTTACCACCCATGTGCTTAAACACTGCAATGCAATCGGTCTTGCATGTGTGAAAGCTATAGCTACTGGCATTGTGAATGACAATATTTTATTTTATTATATTTTTTGCATTGTTGTGACGAAATTTGCAAAGTGCTATTGCCATTGATATTCCCTATAAAATAAGTTAAACGTTGCTGACATCGTAATACTCAACAAATTGCTGTGCCTCTACTCTGACAGATTAAAGAGTGTGCCTTGCCATTCCTGAATTAAGACATGTAACCTGGAGGTTATGGCCAAAATGCGCACACACCACTGTCTTACATATTCAATTAAAAAGTGAAAGGATTCATAGTAAGTCTGAAAAATGCATGAATAAAGAGAAAGTGATTGGGAGAAGGTACGTGGGATTAGGGCATCAATACAATTCTGCTCCTGTGGAATACTTTCTTCAATTTCGGAGCCAAGTGCAATGCTGGTATTGCACCCTGAAAAAAAATGACGTGCTGTAGAGCCAAGATGTACAGCATTTTATGATTGCTCTTAATAGTGGCTTACAACGGATTTGTGAATTCTGAATTTCATGATATTCTCCTGGTGATCCAGAGTCTGGTGACTGCCGTGGGTTGGGGTGAGCATTGACGCCCGGTCCTTGAGTGTGCTTCTCCCCACAGATCACACAGTGCGTCCGTCTGCTCCCCTCCCCCCGGGGGCTGTGACCCACTCTAGCGGACAGGCTGGCCTTTGTAGAACCTAATCTGCATTCTCCCTGCCCTGCTGGCAGCTTCCCGGGAGGGGGAGCTAGCTGGAGGGGGGGCAGCGGGGGGGGGCACCCTGCATACAGCCTGGTCCTGGGTGAGGGTTGGGGAGGAGGCGGGGGCCCTAGCAGTGCATACAGCTAGACCAGTGGGAGGGGCCCTTGCAGTGCAGCCCCCGTGCGAATATGCGGATACCAGGCGGCCGAGAGGATCGGGGAGCCCAGCCCCTGCCTCACATCACACATTGCATCAGAGCCTCCTCCGAGGGCACCGACCTACAGCCTGCCATGAACTCCCACCCGGCACCACCCCTGCCCTCTGGGACTTCGTGGAACATCTTGGAGCAGGAACTTGCCGACCTGAACTGTGTGCCAGCTAGAGGCATCAAGGTGCTAAATTAGTGTCAGACAGTGCCAGCGGCCCCAGGGAGATGCTAACCAGTGCCTACCAGGCAAAGGAGCCTGGATGCGGCACTAAGGAGTGACTTATCCTTGCCAGTAAAATCAGCTGAGGAGCTAAACTAGTGCCACTGAGCCCATCGAAATCCTAACGATTGAGAACTGAGCGCCAGTGACCCCCATTTAAAAACAAAAACAAACCAGTGCCATCTACAAACTGCACAGAGCCGGTGATTAAAGAGTTACATGGAGGACTCTACCAGCACCAAGAAGTGACCAACAGAAACAACCTGCACAGAAGCCAGAGAGCGCCTACAAAAGTGGACCACCGCCTACTAAGCACCAGCCACACTGAAGTAGATGGTACGGGCTCTTAACACAGCCGGGGAAAAACAACAATCACCACTTGGTATCTCTGGCACCTTTACGAGCCAGTGAGCTCAAACAAATATACACCTATGGCAAGGAAAGCCACACACACTGTCAAGTGCCACCGCATTTCCACTGCAGCATCGAGCAAAGAAGCCAAGCTTCGTCCTGTAACTAAATTAAGCAAATAGAAAAAAATGGCTGCTGCATGCTTTTTTGTTTACTTTTCTATTACATTGACGGCACCCGCGCTTAGGCTTTGAACATCTTAGGCTAAAGCGTGGGTACCGCGATTACTGTAAAAGTAAAGGTTTTTTCTATTTCTTTACTTTTAAAGCTATTGCGGCACCCGCGCTTTAGCTTAAGATGTTCAAAGTCTAAGCACGGGTGGCATCATTATAAAAGAAAAGTACATAAATAGGCTGCTCCAAAAAGCACAACAGTGAAAGCTAGTTAAAAACATGCACCGCCCCGAATTCAGTTGCAGCGTTCCGTGATTGGTGAGCGCGCGTTTGCGAGCCACTGCTGGTAACCGCAAGCCGTAGGCCGGAAGTCCAGCACAATTTCAAGAGGTCGTTTTCCTAGAGTAGCGCATGCGCGCTGCCCTAGGCTCGACCTAAAAAGAAAGCTAAGTTCTTCCTTATGAGCAAATTCATCCCATAACATTTGGAGATCTCGGCTATAGGTTTAATTGAATCTAACAGTCAATCTCTCTTTCTTCATCTATCGACTGATCCTGTAGGATACATGGTATAGGATATTAGTGCCAACATTATTAGAATTTCGGGGCAACTTATTCCAGGTCACTATCATTGATTGCCAAGTTCGACGTCAACTCTACCATGCTGATTGGCAACCTTGCCAACCTCGGCCACAGACAACTCGTCACTGCAGCCACCCACGCCGCTGGCCACACGCTGGATGCCATCTTCTCCACAAGCACCGACGTCACCTTTGACCACACCACCGAACCCCACTGGACCGACCACCGCTACATTCACTTCAATTTCAAAAAACCAACCACGCACCACCGCACCCAACAGCTGCCTCGCCGCGGCTGGAGCAAAGTCACCAAAGTCCAGCTGCTCACCACCCTGTCCCAGAACCCACCGACCGACCCCACCAACCCAGATGCTACAGCCCGCAACCTCAGACAGTGGATCGACGCCTGTGCCAACATTCTCGCCCCACTGAAGAAACCCTCCAACAGCCACGCCGGCAAGAGAGCCACCTGGTTCACCGATGAGCTCCTGGCCTCCAAGCGCGTATGCCGGAAACTGGAGAAGAAATGGCTCCAAGAATGTACACCGGACAACCACGCAGCCCACTAAGATGCCACCCGCAGACACCATCATCTCATCAGATCAGCCAAGAGGTCCTCCTTCAAAGACCACCTGGATAACAATGCACACGACTGCAAAGAACTCTTCCGCATCGTTAAAGAACTATCCAACCCCAGCGCCAACACCAACGACATCCCGCCCTCACAGAAACTGTGCGACTCACTGGCCATCTTCTTCCACCGCAAGATCGCTGACATCCATGACAGTTTCAACACCACGACCGACCCGACCACGCCAGACTCCACCCCTCCTCTGAACACCAACAACGCCAACCGCCTTACCTCCTGGTCCACTCAGGTTCTCCGACAGACATGTGCCCTTACCACATATTCAACAAGGCAGACGCAGCCATTGCCCCCCAACTACAGAAGGTCATCAACATCTCCTTTGAAACAGCGACATTTCCGGAAAGCTGGAAGCACGCCGAAATCAACGCCCTCCTTAAGAAGCCCAAGGTGGACCCCAAGGACCTCAAGAACTTCTGGCCCATCTCCCTGCTCCCGTTCCCGGTGAAGGTCATCGAGAAAATCGTCAACATGCAACTGACCCGCCACCTCAAAGACAACAACATCCTGGACCTGTCCCAATCCGGATTCACACGAAACCACAGCACCGAGACTGCCCTCATCGCCGCCACAGATGACATCAGGCGCCAATTAGACAACAGTGAAACATCAGCCCTCTACCTCCTGGACCTCTCGGCCGCCTTTGACACGGTCTGCCATTGCACTCTAAAAACACTCCTCCAAGAAGCCGGTATCCAAGAGAAGGCCTTCGACTGGACTACATCCTTCCTCTCTGGCAGATCACAGAGCGTCCACCTCCCACCCTTCCGATCCGTGGCCACCGACATCATCTGCCACGTCCCCCAGGGCTCCTCCCTTAGCCCAACGCTGTTCAACATCTACATGGCCCCCCTCGCACAAATGGCCCACCACCACAACCTCAAAATGATCTCCTACGCTGAAGACACTCAGCTCATCCTCTCCCTCACCAAGGACCCAAGCACCGCCAAAACCAACATCCTCGACGGAATGATGAAGGAGAAGCCGGCTGAAACTGAACTCGGACAAGACGGAGGTCCTTATCCTCGGATCCAACCCCTCGGCTGGGACGACTCCTGGTGGCCGACCACTCTCGGGACAGCACCGACACCCACCGATCACGCACGCAATCTAGGATTTATCCTCGACTCCTCCCTCTCCATGTTCAAACAGGTCAACGCCGTCTGCTCCTCCTGCTACAACATCCTCCGCATGCTCCGCAGGATCTACAAGTGGATCTTGACCGAAACAAGAAGAACGGTGACAAAGGCCCTCGTCAGCCGCAGGCTGGACTACGGCAACGCACTCTACGCCGGAATCCTAGCCAAACACCTACAACGACTACAGCGCATCCAAAATGCCTCCGCCCGACTGATTGTCAACATCACCCGCCGCAGCCACATCACCCCCAACCTGACAAATCTACACTGGCTCTCCGTCGACAAGAGGATCACCTTCAAACTCCTCACCCACGCACACAAAGCACTCCACAACACGAGACCATCCTATCTGAACTGCAGACTCAGCTCCCACACCCCCACCCGCCAGCTCCACTCCGCCAGCCTCGCCCTCGCCGCCGTCCCCTGCATCCAATGAACAACCTCCGGCAGCAGATCCTTCTCCTACCTTGCCACCAAGATCTGGAACACCCTACCTACCCACCTGCGGCAGACCGAAGACCTACTCGCCTTCAGAAGACTCCTCTAGACCTGGCTCTTCGAGCAGTAGCAAACCCCCCCCACCCCCTCCCCTCTTAGCGCCTTCACACCCTCACGGGTGAGTAGCGCGATTTACAAGTGCCATGATTGATTGATTGAAGTTCGGTTAAACCGCCTCAAGAAGTATTTGGTTATTCACATATTAATGTTTCAAGAACTGTTACCATTCAATAATCAATAAATGTATTAATCGTTAAAGCAAATTGAGTACCACTTTTAGAACGATCATTTAAATGTGGTAGCCCACTTAAGCCATGTATACCTATGGAAGTTGAATGTTTTTGTACTGTGAAGCGCTCTGACATCCACTTGTGGATCATGTTGCCACCAAAGAAAACAAGGAATACATAAATAAATAACTAAATAAATAAATTCACACTTCCAATGAACCTCATTTCTGCTGATTATATGAGTTCTGAATCTCATGACCATAAGGGTAAGATGAATAACGAGCACTGTCAAATCAAGAGCCTGTTTATGCAACTATAGAGACGCCTCCTTGCTCAACTTGTATAATCTCTAGCAAAAGCTTCACAGCCGCGGAAAAGGAATGCGCTGAACACTGGGACCAGTGAATATGTTACATTTGATATTTGTATCAATAGTATCGACGAAAAGTTCAAATTGTAAGACATCCACTAGAAACCTTTTCTTACCGTAAATTGCATTAGTATTAATAATGTTCTCTTTCTTTGTTTCATTTGATCGTCTAGTACGGTGATGTTCGGGGAAAACCTTGACTGTCCAGCAAATAGAAGCGCAATTCCAGAATTCCACCTCAAAGGATTTCAGATTTCTCCTATACTGAAACCATTCATCTTCATTTTACTTTTAGTCACCTACATGTTTACAATTGCTGGGAACTTTTTTATAATTACTATTGTCTTATCACATGAACGCCTTCACACACCAATGTATTTGTTCCTTTCCAGTTTGTCATTTTTGGAAATCTGTTACACAACCAGTACTATCTACACTATGCTGGGCAGCCTGTTGCCAAGCGGAAAGACCCTTACTTTTTCTGGTTGCCTTGCACAGTTGAACATCTTTGCCTGGCTGGCCATGACTGAGTGCTTTCTCTTAACAGCAATGTCTTATGATCGATATCTTGCTATTTGTTATCCATTACACTATGCAACGCTTATGACTCTTAGACATTGCCTTAAGATAATTCCATGTATATGGGTCACCAGCTGTGTTCCTACATCATTCATTTGCATTTTACTAAGCACGCTACAGTTCTCTGACTACAATGAGATCGACCACTTTTTTTGTGATGTTATGCCTCTTCTGACGGCAGCCTGCTCGGACACGTATATCATGAAGATCATGTTTTTTATTGTGTCATGCACTTTTACACCACTACCATTTCTTATAATCATTGCATCATATACATATGTAATCGCTACCATACTGAGAATTCCTTCAACCACTGGTAGGCACAGGGCTTTCTCCACCTGCAGCTCCCACATCATTGTAGTTATCATGTACTTTGGGACATTGATTACTATGTATGTTGTACCAGCGACAGGGCAGTCCTTAAATGTAAGCAAAGCATTGGCATTGCTCTACACTGTGGCAACTCCACTCTTCAACCCCATCATATATACTCTCAGGAACAAAGATATCAGGGAAATCATTAGTCATTTTCTGAAAGAGACAATCTGTGTGACAACATCCTGAGTCGGCATTATTTAAACGAAATATGTTCTAAATTATCAACAAATCTGACGTATAGATCGATTAACTCGGGATACACAAGTCAAGTCAAGTCAAGTCAATAAATTTATATAGCGCGCTACATACCCAGAGGGTCTCAAGGCGCTTGAAGAAGGGTGGGGAATTACTTGTCAAATATCCACGTTTTAAGTTGCTTTCTGAATGCTAGGTGGTTCTGAGTAAGGCGAAGGTGAGTGGGAAGTGAGTTCCAGGTTTTAGCTGCCAGGTAGGAGAAGGATCTACCTCCCATGGTTGTTTTGTTGATGCGAGGTACAGTGCCAAGGGCTTGGTTGGAGGATCGTAATTGGCGGGAGGGGGTGTAGAAGGACAGTCGTGTGTTGAGGCATTCGGGTCCGATTTCGTAGAGTGCTTTGTGTGCGTGGGTTAGGAGCCGGAAAGTAATCCTCTTATTGACGGGGAGCCAGTGGAGGTTTTTCAGGTGACCAGAGATGTGTTCTTTACGCGGGATGTCTAATATGAGCCTGGCTGAAGCGTTCTGGATGCGTTGGAGTTTTTTTCTGGAGTTTTGCGGTGGTACCGGCGTAGAGGGTGTTTCCGTAGTCCAGTCGTCTCGTGACCAGAGCGTGGGTGACTGTTTTTCTAGTTTCAGTGGGGATCCTGCGAAATGTTTTTTTGAGCATGCGCAGAATGTTGAAGCAAGATGAAGAAACGGCGTTGATTTGTCTGTTCATCGAGAGTGAGGAATCCAGGATGACGCCCAGGTTACGTGCGTGGTCCGTCGGGATGAGTGCTTTTCCAAGGGCCTCTGGCCATCAAGAGTCATCCCAGGCGGTGGGGGAGGTGCCTAGGATGAGGACTTCTGTTTTGTCTGAGTTCAGTTTCAGACGGCTGTGCTTCATCCATTTGGCTACTTCTTTCATTCCTTCATGCAGGTTGGTTTTGGCAGTGTTAGGGTCTCTGGTGAGTGATAGGATCAGTTGAGTGTCGTCGGCGTAGGAGATGATGTTGAGGTTGTGTTGGCGTGCGATGGTCGCGAGGGGGCTCATGTATACGTTGAAGAGGGTGGGGCTGAGTGACGATCCTTGTGGCACGCCGCAGATGACTTCAGTGGCCTCTGACTTGAATGGTGGGAGGCGGACTCTCTGGGTTCTTACGGCAAGGAACGAGGTGATCCAATCCAGTGCTTTTCCTTGGATTCCGACGTTTCTGAGGCATTGTAAAAGGGTGCTATGACAGACCGTGTCGAAGGCTGCGGAGAGGTCGAGGAGGATGAGGGCGACTGTGTCTCCATTGTCCAGTAGAGTTCGAATGTCGGCTGCGATGAGGGCGGTTTCAGTGCTGTGCTTGGCTTGGAAGCCGGATTGTGAGGAGTCGAAGGATTTGTTGGTTTCGAGGAATGCAGCGAGCTGGTTGTTGACCGCTTTCTCGATGACTTTGGCCGGGAATGGAAAGAGTGAGATAGGGCGGTAGTTTTTGAGTTCGGTGGGGTCGGCAGTGGGTTTCTTCAGGAGGGCACTGAGTTCGGCATGTTTCCAGCTTTCCGGGAAGGTTGCAGAGTTGAGGGAGCAGTTGATGACGTCTCGGAGGTGCGGTGCTATAATGGAGTCTGCTTTGTTGAAGATGTGGTGAGGGCATGGGTCTGTGGGGGATCCTGAGTGGATAGAGTTCATCAGACGGATGGTGTCTTCAGTGGAGATTGGCTTCTTCCTCCTCAATAGGCATTCAGGAGCACATCAAAACCAGCAGTTCAGATGAGTGACATGTAAGGAAATATAGTGGATAGAGTAAGGCTTAAAATGATAAATCGTTCTGTATATATATTATACCTGCCATAGGCCGTTTTGCCTTTCATACACAAGCATGGTTAGAGGGCTACTTAAGTGGGTGGCACAATGAGTGCTTCAGGCCCATGAGTAGAATTTAATTTACAGGGCCTGGGAATATATAATGCACTTTACTAGGGATTTATAAGTAAACTAAATGTGCCAACTGGAAATTAGCCAATGTTACCATGTTTAGAGGCTAGAGCACTTTAGCACACAAACACTTTAGCGCCTGTCAGTCTAAATCCAGCAAAAAGTAGTTCAGAAAAAAAGGAAGGTGGCAGAAAAAAAGTTGGGGGAAGACCACCCCAAGGCTTTTAGGCAAAGCAGCTACACATCGAAAACACTGCACACTTAAAATGGTTTGAATCAAACATAGAAGACTGAATACTCTAGATACCAGAACAACATACTGATAATCTCAAGTGGAAGTACAACTTTGCACGTCAAATAAAACAGGTATTAAAAAACCCTTGTTTCAAAAAGAATCCACTCTATAGTGCTAATTCCCAGGCAAGTCACAACAAATCAGAAACAATTAACAGGATTGATTCTTAACCTGTAGCTCGGGGACCCCTGGGATTCCGCTATGCCTGCTCAGGGGTTTCATTATCACTTAAGAGATTAACATTTTTTAAGGGATTAGGAGTTTGTATATTGAAGAAGTAAAATGTAAAATTGACATTTTATGTTAATATTAAGGAATATGAAAAAAGAGGCTAAAAATTAAGGTCCTGATTTAGTTCTCGGGATGGGTTACTCCATCACAACAGTGATATCCCGTCCGCTGAAAGATAAGTCCAATAGGATACCATGGAATTCATATTATCACAGACAGGATATCATTCATTGTTGTGATGGAGTATCCCACCCACTGAGATCTAAATCAGGTCTTACGTTTTTATCTTCAGGTAGATTTGTAGGTACAGTGCAAGGGCATCAAAAATAATACAGTATGAATTTTGAGTGGCTTCAGCTGATTTTAGGACAGCTCCCCTACTCAGAAAAAAATCAAATTTTTTATAATTTTTAAACTTGTATTTGAAATAAAATATTTAATCATTTGTGTATTTTTATGATGAATGCTTGTTTCTGTGAATGTGTGTATTGTTTTGCAATTCAAGTCATCAAAATTGCTTAGGCTATTATTTCAATAGTGTGGGTGTGATCAGATTCCAATAATGAGTAATTGGGTGTTCACATCAGTCAAAATGTTAAGAACCACTGACAATCTGCTTGCCCATGGGGCTAACACCACAGATAGAGGATTGTACCTCTTGGGGTACAGGTTTCGCTGCCATATACACCAGAACTTATGGTATCCCGTCATTAGCAGTAATACCCAATTTATTAAGACAAATACAAAATGAGTACGGAGCAGTGGCTGCTTTGAACTTAGGGATGAAATTACTAGGTAATTTCTGTCCCGGTATTAGCTATAACATTAGCAAATATTAAAGGGGAGGCAGCATCAGTGGCTATACGCTAACGTCTAAGGGAGTTCAGTCCTTTAAAACAGGAGCACAAACTACCTAAAATAATTGAAACTCCATATGCAGAATTAGGCAGGAACAGTTTGGGTGGAAAAGCATTTAAAGCACAACTGGTGGGTAGTCCCGAACAGGACACCTTCAAGCAAACATCTGCTTCAACAAAAATAAGTGGGACAATAACAAAAAAAAAAGTTAAAGAAAATAGATCTCAATCCAAAGGTAAGTCTCCTCAATAGGAATAGAGACAATATTAGAAAACCTGACAGGTATCAGGATACTGATACACGTTCCTCTCATTCCTTTCAGGGTTCAACAAAAAACTCAGAGAGGGAAGAATGGTCAGACAGACAAGAAGAGCTTACAAAGTCCACAGACAAGCAGCACTCTCAATAATATACTTCCAAAAAAGAAGTTAAACCAAAACAAAAGCCACAGTTCAAAAAGAAGAAGCTTGCAGGTTGAAAGATTAGACATGTCCACAATTCAGAGGACTCGACTGCTGAATGGGGAATGGGCTCTGATGATGCTAGCAGAATTAACAATAGCTCACCAGAAACTGATGGAATTTCTGGTAACAGTGGACTTGAATGATTATATCACGGTGGAAACACCTGATACTAGGGTAAGTGTCCCTCATCAATTGTATGAAATAATGCTCAAAATGGAGGGGGACAAATGCAGGACAGTTAAAGGTCTCTTTTGGGAGATCCTGAAGTTTAGATGTGATATTTTGTTAGCTCAGCAAGATTGGCTGCCAGCATTCCTAATGCATTGCCCTAGGGGAGAAATAGTAATTTTTCCAGCATTTTCCGACCCTGTTCCCAGATATTTAAAATATACATATGCACAGGAGTGGGCAGTAGCTCTAGCTTTGGTATTATACATTATTCCATTAAAAATTTCTCCGACGCACAGAGGCAGTATCCAGTAAAGCAGGAAGCTAAAAAACAGGTCAGGGAGATCTTAGATCAACTTGAGTACCAATGGATGATTGAAACTTGTACCACTCAAATGAAAAACCCTTTGTTTCCTCTATCAAAATCGGACAATTCATTTTGTTTTAAATTACAGAAGTTTAAACAATTGCACTAAAACATTTTCAGTGAAAATGCACACAGTGCCGCATTAATGAATAACATTGTGCAGAAAAAAATACAAAACAACGCTTGATATCTTAAATGGATTTTTCTGCCAGAATATAGCGCCTGAGAGCAGGTATCTAACCACATTCTCTGAGTTAGGCTCCCAGCGACAATGTTTTAGACCCCCCCAGGGGTATAAGAACAGCCCAGGGTTATTTTCAGCCAGAGTAACAGAATTACTTCAAAATTTGAATGAAGAGGCATTATCCTATGTGAATGATATTTATCTAACGGGTGATGACCTGGAGGAACACTTGAACAGAGTAAATACCATCATTTGGGGATTTGTCTCTGAGGTTTACAAATTCAACTTTCATTTGGGGATTTGTCTCTGAGGTTTACAAATTCAACTTTAAAAAAATCAAAGATAGCCCATCTCAATGTCCTGTTTTGGGGATTTGAGCTTTCAAGTGAGGGAAAGAATCTAGTAGCTACCTTTTTTGAACAGTGTGCGCCACTCCAACCTCCAAAATCATCAAAAACCTACAATCAATCCTGGGATTCCTGAAATTTGGCAGAACATATATTTTGGATTACGCAGAAAGAGTAAAACCATTCTATGATTTAATAAAACCTGACTTTTCAGTTACACAATGGACACAGGAACACACAGATATCCTTTGTTCCCTACAAGCTGATATGATAGCTTCCAAACACTTACAGACACACATAAACATTAGCAAAGTGGTGATCTGTATAGTTGTGGGTCAGTGAGGGTACTCCTACCTACTCACATAATGAGGGTGAAACAGTACCAATAGCATACAAATCACATTTGTACAAAAATGCTAAGATGTGCTTTGCATCAACAGAAAAAATTCTAACAGCAGTACAGACTACTGTAGTGAGAGAAAGAGCACTGGCTCAAGGAAAGCATATACCTGATGCCTTAGAAGCTGCAACAAAGTCAAGCGTTCCCAACGCTAAAGCCTTCCATCCAAGATGGATACAATGGGCTAATTCTCTCACTGCAACAGATACTGAATACAGTTATGACCCAAATCTAAAAACACAAGCATTTCTGCAAAACGAACACAAATATCCTCTACCAAATGAAATAATGCCTCTGGATCAGTAAGAATATATAATTTACACTGATGGTTCTGCTCAGCCAGCCATAGGAAGTAAACAGCAATACAGAGCTGCATGTGCTATCATTAAAGGATGCATGCAGGATGGAAAGTTTCATCTGAGTTGTACTAACACCCAGTCTCTAGGAGACTGCAAGGCTCAGGTGGCAGAAATAAAAGCCCTATTACTGGCACCTGGTAAATTGTTTGAAATTCCTTTAATGTGTACAGTCATACAATGAGTGGCGCATTACATTCTGACCGTGGCCCCGCATTTAGCTCTAGGGCTTGCAAGGATGTCATGGGGAATTCGGTTCAGGAGAGGAAAACCCGTGCCTGAAAGCAGTCTGTAATAGCAAGAATATTAGGCTAGGGGGGAAGTTGGGTAAAATATCTGTATTTTGAATAACCAGCCAAGAAGTTCTCTAGGGGGGTCACTCCTTATGAGGTCCTATTTGGGACAAGAATGTGGATACCTGATCTTGATTGGGAAGGCACAGTGGTGGATGAAAAACCTTCTGACATCCATAAACATTTGGCTGTTTTACAGGATCTAAATTAATCTAGTGCACTACAAAGTAGCATCCAGGTGAAACTGACTGCCACTGGGGAAGTCAAGTCTGTCAAGGCAAGACCTGTCTGGATTCCTAAAGTCAAGGACCTGGTCAGAATAAAAATAGCAGACAAAGAAGAATTTGTGCCATCATACAGAAAGCCTGTACCTGTCCTGCCGGTTGAAGGAACAAGAACAGTACTTCTGCTGCCTCTTGCCGGTAAAAAAGAGAAAAGATTTGTGTCAATAGACCTAATCAAACCGCCCTCCTCTTGCAATTATACAAGATGTTCAAACAGAAAGACTCATCACGTTTGAAGAGTCACCTGCACAGAATGATGGGCTATGCAACAATGCGATGGAACTCGTTCCTCTTGAAACTGAAGTTCAAAACCAGAACTCAAATAAAAGACGAATTTCAATTTGGCCAAACACGGATATCTACGACAACATGCCCCAAAAAGAATAAGCTACAGTTTCCACAAGACTTGCGGAACTACTGAAAATTGATCGAACTGCATCCGGCTATGTCATTTACTTTGATTGTCTTTCATTGGATCCAAATGAACCAGAAAGAATGCCAGGCAAAAAAACCTGCCAACAAAGAATTAAAGATTTCATGAACTTTCTTAAAAAGACTTACCTGGTATCACCTTGGGTGGAACTCTAGGTAACTACTGGGATACTTTTCTTTCTTTTCTGGATAGGTCTAGTAACTGTTTTTAGTATGCTTATAAATGGAACTTATCTTTGAGAAAGCTCTGCAGCACAAAAAGTGAATGTGATTCTAAAACCGCCTCTATCATCACATCATGAAAAAAGAGACCTATCATTAGTGAACATTACTGAAGTTACTATACCCGATGGTATAGTGTGGGACAAAGTTGATTATGATATATTTATTTGGCCCAAACAAACTTTTAAAAATACAACATTTATTTAAAATGTCATTAGTGATATTATTACCTCGAGTACATTTTCTGATGATTGCGATTATGACATTGTAAATAATATGTTGGCTGATTTATAAAAATCTGCTGCTTTTTCTAATAATGAAATGTTGGAAGACACATCAGACTTTGAAACAATGTTTTGCTATCAACATTATGGTCCTCATTTCTTGCATAAATCTGCTAATCCCAGAAATATTTTTACCTACCACCAACGGGAACATTGCCCAACACCACAAAAAAGCAGTTCAAAAACATTTGCACAGAAATTTCCATATTTTTCTGGGTGTACCAAGCCAGACCCTGCCTCATATTATTATAGGTTTGGACCAGCACCAGCACAGAAAAATATGTTGACAAACACCAAACAGATGTATTCTTCTTCCTTTATTTCCCAATTGTCTAAACAAGGTTTTTACTTATGCAAAGACACTATAGACTTAAAATCTGTCTGGGGTACTAGAGACTGGCGGGTACAGAAGCACTATTTCGAGCATGCCTCATTCCTCAGCAAATCATGTTTTTGAATGAGACTGTGCAACAAACTACTTGTCTTGGAATAGCCAAGATCCAAGAGTTGAATACACCTCGGATGCCCACACCATCAAACACAGAGGGTAACATAATATCACACTAGATGAGATCATACAATACAAAAGATCAGATCCAGATTGGAAGGGATGCTTGATTTGGCCCACAGACACCAATAGATGTCAGGAAAGATTCATGGGTAAAACCAAACAGTTTAATATCAACAGGCCAGATCCACGCTATGTGCAGAGAGAACATCCAGGTGTAGTGACATCATTCACTGTTGGGAAGTTATGCCTCGATTGGCTAAAAACCTCAACATTTACACATGTGACACAACACTTGTCCTTACTTACAGAGGATGTGGACCTATGGGATTTTTTTATCAGGTCCTAGGAAGCCACGCCATAAACTTTTCTATTCTGCTGTCTACAATCTGATTTGGAAAATATCACAACAAGAGGCTGCAGAAAGAATATGAGAAATAGATTGTATAAATCTAGAGAAAGCTCTAGCAGTGGTTGACAATGGGTTAACGACACTAACCTCCAGAATATATTCGCTGGGCAGCATTTTATCTTCTGCTATTGATGTAATAGAACAGGATTTGTCCATATTACAACTCAGTAAATCACAATTGTGTTCTATGATGTTATTAAGCTGGAGGCTGGTTGCTGCAATCTTTGTGTGCAGGCTATGTGCCCTGGCATTTCATAAATAACACATTTCAGTTTTCTTCATACAATCTAACAAAAAAAAACAGATAGAAATGGCACAGAGGGGAGCACAGTATACAACGCTGCATGTTGAAAAACTGGACAGATTAGTATATACAGTGGCAGAGTCACCGTCCACAGAATGGCTTATCTATGGCCACATAACTCTTCCAGTCATCACTTTTCAATTTCAATGTTGCCTTGAACAAATACAGACAGGCAGATACAAAGAAATGGGTAAGGAATTCATCAAGGAATATTGGGAATTACCATACAGATTTTGATGCTGGAGTGGGGAAAAAGAGGTGTTTCCAAGTGGTAGAATCTGTGAGAATACTTTAAGTGGATCATTCTTATGCAGGATATAATGCTTCATGGGGCCTGTAATGGTTTGTTGGCAAACTTATCCTGTCATTTAAGGGGTGCCCCAGCTGCAGTGATCACTCCTGTGTTCAGGCTACTTTTGAATGGGAGTTACTTGATGCTAAACAATTAAGGTTGCGTGGGATGCTTCCGGGCATCGCATATTTGGTAAGTGTGAGCTTCAGGGTTACTTGTTTCCACCAACACATACATTCAGGGAGGAGCCAATATGGCCTTCGCTAAATGTTTCATTAATATGGTTTGATGCTTGGAGCAGAATGAAAGCCATGCTTTTACAGAAATCCATGCAATTAAACTCCGCTCAAGAGACTTTTAATGTTCAAGTCTCAAGGTCCTCTGTAAAACCACCACAGGTAGTATCGGCTCCTGTTGGTATGGACATCAGCTCCTCCTCTGACACCCAGGTCTTGGATGGAGCACAGACTGCCCCAGCATCGATTGTGGACAGTACAAAAGATCATCTGTGCTCAATTGACATAATCTGTGAGGTGTCACAGGGACCGTAATCTACGGAAGCAGGGATCAAGAATGTTGCGTTTATCGGCCAGGGCACATAAGCATTTGACTCATTTGGCAAATCGTGTGCTGGGAGAAATTCAACCCTTTATTTTTGAAAAACAGAAAATTGGAACTCCATATCAAAATTAAGCATGCATGACTTTCAAATGCTTATAGTAGTTCGGACTATACCTATGGACATATTAGAGCTATAGCTTGAGTGACAATTTCCTTTTTTTTAGCAAAACAAGACACTGGTGTTTTTAACTTTTTGGCACACCAGTATCTAGTCAGCCTAGTAGCACATTTTGAATTAAACTATGTCGTCCATTCAGAAGAGGAGTGGGTATTATGTTCCATATTGGTACCATATGTTAGGCCATGGTAACTTCATTACCCTTCACCTATATTCTTCCCTACATTACACTTGTCACAGTTTACAGGGACTGAACTTTTACCTAGATACAACACTGCATTCAGAACACAGGGTTTCCCTAGTTCGAGATCTCATACATTATGCATGAGAATTCTTGGAAGGACACCAGGACGACCATCTCCTGTACTACATCTATGAATGAAGATCATGCCCGACGTCATCCTTAGTCCGACACAGTAATACAGTGAGGTAGGACCCCTGGGGAGACCTATGGTTATATATATATACATCACATCTTGCTAAGATAGAGCAGAGGAGACTGAGACTTTCCGGCCGACACACTGACCAGAGACGCTGAGATTCCTGCGTGCAGATGCTACAGCTTACAGCAGTCTAACATCCCTTGCGGGGTGTCCAACCCGAGACCAAGATGGAGTCCCACAGTCTCTCACCTCAGATAATGGGACTGACTAAATCCTAGAGGGATTATTTGCTTAACACCTATACACAAGCTTGGTACATTTAGATACATCTAGTTAGGGAAGCATCCTAGGAGTACGCATCTTTTTAACATGTGTTTTATATACTCATATGTATTCATGATTATTGTAAGATGGTAGAGCTATATCATTCATTTACTTTATCAGTAACAGTTGTTGCAGCTCATCTATTCTACACGAGAATAACAACTGTTTATTAAATACTTATTGAAAATGCCCAGCCAGTTTATCCTTTGTATCCCTCTGGGACAGACTAAGTAAGCACTGAATGACTGAGCAAAAAGTAAAATATTGTTTCCACGGTCCTGAGGTGTTGGACTTAGCCTTTTTCCCCAAAATGTTTTGCTTTTGACCCCCTTGTCCAGGATGTCTCCCCCATGGGATTAAACCTGTATAGGCCATGAGTGGTGTGAGACACCTTGTTAAAATGTATTGTCATGTAATAGTGTGAGCACGTGTAAAATTCCCCATTTTAGAACTGCACCTGACTGAAATGTATTGTGTTTAAAATGGATGCCATGGCCATGGGTTTTGCCACTGGACTGCCATAGGTCAGCGGTATAGATATTATTACCCAGCTACCCCTAGCTTTTGGAGGGAAAGCCTGGCACCCAGGGTGCTCACCCCCTCCCCTTGTGCCAGTTTAGGCCAGCTTTGCCAACATTCTAGAAGGTTCTGGCACTGCCTGGGAGGAGGGTATAAGTAAGGGGGAAGTGCCACCAGAGAGTCAGTCAGCGCTGGGACAAGAAAGAGAGGGGACCTGCTGTGAGGTGCTACCGCCACATGGGCCTGTGAGCTGGGGCCTGCACCCCTAGAACTCCCCCCCTCTGCTGTCCCCATGGGCCCCTGACAAGGGAGGGCCCCTACCCAGGTCACTGAAGCTGTTTGGACCGGGTACCACGCCCGCGCTGCGTGAAGAAGCGCCCAGGAGGTGAGGAGTGTGCCCCTGAGGAACAGCTGTGGGACTGTCTGCCCCCTTGTGAAGCTGTGGCCCCCTTTGAAGCACCATGGGGAAGATTGTACCCCCAAAAGAACTGCTGCTGGCTGAGGTGCTGTGAGGCCCTGTGAAAGCACTGGGCCCTGGGACTGTTGTGGCCCCCTAGTGCTGTAAAGCCTGCCTGTCGAGCGCTATAATTGCGAAGCGCTGAGGAAGTGCTAAATTCCTGCCCCCTCTGCGTGGTCTGAGGAAGGAGCTGAGGTTGTGGGCAGAGGGAGGAGCAGTGCGCTGTGAATAGCGCCGTTTACTGAGGAGACTGTGGCAGCCTGTGAATAGCGCCGTTTGTGGAGGTGCGCTTTTGCCGCGATAAATATTTAAATAGAAGGGAGCCTACCCCTTATTGTTGCCGTCGTCACCGCCGCAGCTCGGCGCCGGCAAGGAGACCCCCGGTGTGTACAGCATCGTTGCGGCAGCCCTCGGTACCAGGAGAGGGCCGCCGACGTGAAGAAGGGGCCGCGCTAGGCCCTGAGGCCGTGGCACTCGTGTCACGTGACGGGGGCACCCGGCTGCGTCATCGGCCCGCCCCCGCCAACGCCGCGCGGGGATTGGCTGCCGGCCCGGGCGGCCGGGAAGGCAGGAAGAAGCCGAGTCGAAGCCCTGGTTCCCCGTGAGGTAGGAGGGGGACCCGGTTGAAGCTTCGGTGCGGGGCCCCCGTGGTCAGGAGGGAGCCCCGTGAAGAACGACCGGAGCGGGAGTCCACCCCGCCGGTCTGTGGCCCAGATCGAGGAGGCCACGAGGAGCGACGCGAAGCCCTGGGTCCCCGTGAGGGAGGGGGACCCAGGTGAAGTGCTGTTGCGGGGCCCCCTTGGTCAAGGGGGAGCCCCGATTGGGAATGACTGGAGCAGGAGTCCACCCCGCCGGTCTGTGCCCCTGAGTGAGGGAGCCCCGAGTGTTGCGAGGAGAGCTCTGTCAGAGAGTGCTGCGCGGCGGGGGCCTCGAGGCACATTGCCGGTGCCTGCCCCCTCCGCCTTGAAGCCCTGGGTCCCCTTGAGGTAGGAGGGGCCCGGGTGAAACCAGAAGCTGCGAGAAGGTGCTGCAAGTGTCCCACGGGGCTCCCGGTTGGACAGAGAAGCCCCGCACCAGCCACAGAGGAGAGCCAGCCCTGCAGGGGAAGAGGAGTCATCCCAAGGAGCCCGGTGAGTGAGGGACCTGCTGTGTGGTGTTTGCGGGCTGGAGTCTGGGCACAGGGTCGGTGCGCGCCCCCTCCCCTTCTTTTGGGAAATCGGGATTGGGCCCGGTTGGCCCCCACTGCCTTAAGGAAGAGCACAACCCCCCTGGGAGACATTGTACTTGAGCGTGTTGGCCCTAATTGCACCTGCGGGACTGCCAGGCCTCTGAGCTGGGCCAAAACATTAGTTAACCCCTGCCTGGGGGTCCAGTTGAACGTTGGCAGTTTTTAAATGCAGATAAACTGAGTTTTATGGGAATTTCTCAGTGGGTTACTACCTCTGTCTCAGATATCCTTGTGTTACTTGCAGTTCAGAAGTTACTATCCTAACATAGGACAGTGACCTATGAGCTGTCATCAAAGAGCTGCATACAAACTTCGCTTTTTTGTGTTGTGAAATAGTTAGAACTTCTCCATTCTTTCAACATTCTAATGTTACTAAAAAGAGTTTGTTTGGGCAGTTATACATTTTTATCAGTAAAGCCTTTCCCCAACCACTGGAGTACTCTTTAAATCCTGAGTTTCTACTTCTCCAGACCAAACCCTCATAAAATAGACTGCCCCGAAAGTGTGGATGATGTGATTTCTACACCTTACAATTCTCATTGGCTTATGTGACATTCCCCGTAGACTGATTTATTGTCTCTGTTTAATGTGTACAGTTATGTAAAGTACTGTGACACTCTACACTCATATGAGTAGTGCTATACAACAAATGGAGTGGATAGGACAGAGGGGCAACGGTGAGATGAGGGGCACTAGTGGAGGGTGGCAGTGAGGGAATCCAAGGAGGAGGTCATGGGGTGTTGTCTACAGAGAGATGAGGGACGCTGGTGGAGGGTGGCAGAGAGGGAAGCCAAGGAGGAGGTCACGGGTGAAGGAGAACTGCAGAGAGATAAAGGGCACTGGTGGAGGGTGGCAGTGAGGGAATCCGAGGAGGATGTCATGGGGTGGGGGGAGCTACAGAGGGATGAGGGGCACTGTTAGAGGGTGGCAGTCAGGGAATCAGAGGACGAGTTCATGGGGTGTGGGGCACTACAGAGAGATAATGGGCACTGGTGGAGGTCGGCAGTGAGGGAAGCCGAGGAGGAGGTCACGGGTGGAGGAGAACTGCAGAGAGATAAGGGGCACTGGTGGAGGGTGGCAGTGAGGGAATCCGATGAGGAGTTCATGGGGTGGGGGGAGCTACAGAGAGATGAGGGGCGCTGGTGGAGGGTGGCAGTGAGGGAATCTGAGGTCATGGGGTGTGGGGAACTACAGAGAGATGAGGGGCACTGGTGGAGGGTGGCAGTGAGGAAATCTGAGGAGGAGTTCATGGGGTGGGGGGATATGGAGAAATGAGGGGCACTAGTGGAGGGTGGCAGTGAGGTAAGCCAAGGAGGAGGTTATGGGGTGGGGGAACTACAGAGCGATGAGGGGCACTAGTGGATGGTGGCAGTGAGGGAGTCTGAGGAGGAGGTTACGGGTTAGAGGGAATTACAGAGAGATGAGTGGTGCTGGAGGAGGGTGGCAGTGGGGGAATTTGAGGAGGAGGTAATGGTGTGGGGGAACTACAGAGAGATGAATGGCACTGGTGGAGGGTGGCAGTGAGGAAATCTGAGGAGGAGGCCATGGGGGGCTATGGAGAAATGAGGGGCACTAGTGGAGGGTGGCAGTGAGGAAAGCCAAGGAGGAGATCATGGGGTGGGGGGAACTTCAGAGAGATAAGGGGCAATGGTGGAGGTGCCAGTGATGAAATCTGAGGAGCAGATCATTGGGTGGGTGGAACTACAGAGAGATGAGAGGCACTGGTGGAGGGTGGCAGTGAGGAAATCCAAGGAGGAGGTCATAGGATGGGGGAACTACGGAGAGATGAGGGGCGCTGGTGGAGGGAGCAGTGAGAGAATCTGAGGAGGAGATCATGGGGTGGGGGCTACAGAGAAATGAGGGGCACTGGTGGAGGGTGGCAGTTAGGGAATCCAATGAGGGGATCATGGGGTGGGGGAACTACAGAGAGATGAGGGGCACTGGGGGAGGGTGGCAGTGATGGAATCCAAGGAGGAGGCCATGGGGTGGGGGCTACGGACAGATGTGGGGTGCTGTGGAGTGTGGCAGTGAGGGAAGCCGAGGAGGAGGTCATGGGGTGGAGGAGAACTACAGAGAGTTGAGGGGCACTGGTGGAGGGTGGCAGTGAGAGAAGTCGAGGAGGAGGTCACAGTGTGGAGAAGAACTGTAGAGAGATGAGGGGCACTGGTGGAAGGTGGCAGTGAGGGACTCCGAGGTGGAGGTCACGGGGAGTGGGAAGCTACGGAGAGATGAGGGGTGCTGGTGGAGGGTGGCAGTGAGGGAATCTGAGGGGGAGGTCATGGGGTGTGGGGAACTACAGTGAGATGAGGGGCACCGGTGGAGGGTGGCAGTGAGGAAATCTGAGGAGGAGGCCATGGGGTAGGGCTATGGAGAAATGAGGGGCACTAGTGGAGGGTGGCAGTGAGGGAAGCAGAGGAAGAGGTCATGGTTGGGGGACCTTCAAAGAGATGAGGGCCACTGGTGGAGGGTGACAGTGAGGAAATCCAAGGAAGAGGTCATGGGTGGGGGAACTACAGAGAGATGAGGGGCACTAGTGGAGGGTGGCAGTGAGGGAAGTTGAGGAGGAGGTTATGGAGTGAGGGAACTACAGAGAGATGACGGGCACTAGTGTACTGTGGCAGTGAGGGAGTCAGAGGAGGAGATCACGGGTTGGGGGAACTACGGAGAGATGAGGGGCGCTGGTGGAGGGTGGCAGTGAGGAAATCTGAGGAGGATGTCATGGGGTGGGGGGAATATAGAGAGATGAGGGGCACCAGTGGAGGGTGGCAGTGAGGAAATCTGAGGGGGAGGTCATGGGGTGGGGGCTATGGAGAAATGAGGGGCACTAGTGGAGGGTGGCAGTGAGGGAAGCAGAGGAGGAGGTCATGGGGTGGGGGGACTTCAAAGAGATGAGGGGCACTGGTGGAGGGTGCCAGTGAGGAAATCAGAGCTAGAGGTCATGGGTAGAGGAACTAAAAAGAGATGGAGTGTGGTAGTTAGGGTGTCTGAGGAGGAGGGCATGAGGGGGACTGTTGGAAGGTGGTAGGTGAGTTATCTACAGAGAAAGAGGAAAAAAGAGGTCAAAAAGACTTTTGCAGCAGCAGTAAAGCCGGCCGATTAGGACAACTCTGGAGCATACTTTAACATGCATGCTAATTACATTTACTGCTATATTCAATGTTTTAACTTTGAAGGTGATTTTATTATTGTTTTTTTATTGGGAATAATGAAAGTGGAACTGAATGATGGCTGATATGTAGCTGGGGCCCAAGGTCAGCTGTGAGATAAAGTGTAGTGGAGAGGGGTGGTAGAAAAGTGGATAATCAAGCCTGTAAGGGAGTGTGCCGCAGAGTCAGAGGTCAGGTGGAGGTAGTAATGAAAAGGGTTTCTCCCTGAAGGCTCGCACATTGGAAGCCTGAGTAGTGTCACTTGCTTGCTACTCCCACCTTAGAAACCTCATTTTTCCATCAAAGGGACATTGCATGGAACAAAATCACTTTTTGAGAGTGATAACATTTAGAAAGAGACTTGGAAAGGAGTGTGTTTTACTGTGCCTTGTAAGACTAAGGAGAGAAAGGAGGGCACAGAAGCAGGCCTCGCTAGATATATGGGTATGCTCAGACGTGAGTCCCTTGCTCACTTTGCCACTGGATTCAAGATAGCCTGGCTGATGAGGGTTATGAACCAGAAACCGGTCCCAGGATGCTTGTTTCCGGTCCAGGGAAGACATGTCTTGGCAGTTCGGGCTGGACTGTTCCCATGAGGCACAGGGTCAGACTGATTTGCATAGGCCATGTCTGAACTGGGGTGGTGGAGTTAGCTAAAGAATGGAGATGGATTAAACCCAGATCAGTTGACTGGGGGAGAGTGTTTGATTTGCACAAACGCTCCTTCCATCATCCCCTTTTGTATCGCTTTGTACGCCCTAAGTTGGCAGGGTATGCTCAGACGTGAGTCCCTTGTTCACTTTGCCTCTGGATTCAAGATAGCCTGGCTGATGAGGGTTATGAAACCGAAACCAGACCCAGTACGCTTGTTTCCAGTCCACGGAAGACATGGCTTGGCAGTTTAGGCTGGACTGTTCCCACAAGGCACAGGGTCAGACTGATTTTCATAGGCCATGTCTGAACTGGGGTGGTGGAGTGAGCTAAAGAATGGAGATGGATTAAACCCAGTTCAGTTGACTGGGGGAGAGTGTTTGATTTGCACAAACGCTCCTTCCATCATCCCCTTTTGTATCGCTTTGTACGCCCTAAGTTGGCAGGGTATGCTCAGACGTGAGTCCCTTGTTCACTTTGCCACTGGATTCAAGATAGTCTGGCTGATGAGGGTTATGAACCCAAAACCGGTCCCCGGATGATTGTTTCCGGTCCACGGAAGACATGGCTTGGCAGTTCGGGCTGGACTGTTCCCATGAGGCACAGGGTCAGACTGAATTGCATATGGCCATGTCTGAACTAGGGTGGAGGATTAAGATAAAGAATGGTGATGGATTAAACCCAGATCAGTTGACTGGGGGAGAGTGTTTGATTTGCACAAACGCTCCTTCAATCATCCCCTTTTGTATCGCTGTGTTCGCCCTAAGTTGGCAGGGTATGCTCAGACATGAGTCCCTTGCTCACTTTACCACTGGATTCAAGATAAGCTGGCTGATGAGGGTTATGAACCTGAAACCGGTCCCTGGATGCTTGTTTCTGGTCCAGGGAAGACATGGCTTGGCAGTTCGGGCTAGACTGTTCCCATGAGGCACAGGGTCAGACTGATTTGCATATGGCCATGTCTGCACTGGGGTGGCGGAGTGAGCTAAAGAATGGTGATGGATTAAACCCAGATCAGTTGACTGGGGGAGAGTGTTTGATTTGCACAAACGCTCCGTCCATCATCCCCTTTGGTATCGCTTGGCTAGATATATAAGCAATAAATCTGGCCAGCAGTGGCCCATCCGAATGTACCTTTGGCCCACCCAAATAAATATTTCTGGAGCCGGGCCTGGGTTCAATTGTGTTAAAGAGGAGTGAGTTTTATACCTGAATACATATGCCAGTTGGAGTGCCCATTATAGGAAGAAATGATTTTATTTTGAACTACTACGACCAGAAAGCATTGGGATCATGCTCCAATTAGTGAGCTATGTGCAGGTGCAAATGGTAAAAAGTAGCAACACTTGCCAATAATTGCCGATGTTACCCATGAATAAGGTCGTTGGACTGAAATGCGTTGGGGAGGCACATTGTGTTTCATATTCCTACTGTGTATTTTTAAAATATGTTTTGCAGTTGAGTGCATCTCTGGCTTCTCTTTGGGCATTGGTGAATTGCTGCATGTCAAGTGATGTGCTTACACCATTGGATTATGCACAACTTCACTAAAGCCTAGTGCTGTGCCACCTGGAAGATTGAGGCGGCCAGCGCTATTGAAGATTTTTACACAGAGGGCCTTTGTTGCCAGATAGACCACATGTGGGATAGCAGGTTAAACCATTGTATGAAGGAACATGAAAGATAGCCCAATGGAGGGTTTAATTGTATTAAAGAACAGTTGTTTTTATACCTGAATCTATGTGCCTGTTGGAGTGATCATTATATTTTGAACTACCATATTTTCCGGCGTATAAGACGACCCGGCGTATAAGACGACCCCCTACTTTCATTGACAAAATGTAGGTTTCATGCTATATTCGCCGTATAAGACGACCCCCACTTCCTAACGTCCTACAGTCCCCTTTCTATTTCCATGGACTGAGGAGATCATGTGGTACTGACGCTCCTCTCCTTCCGATGAGCGTAAGAATTACGGAAGGAGAGAGAGATCAGCACACGTGGAGGAGCGCCTCGTCTGCCTGGGGGATGTGCAGCTGCAGTCTAGGTAGGGCTCACGGCGCCATTTGTTTTAGTTTAAACCTTGCGCAGTGTTTGAGTTGCCTCTGGCTGGCGAGGGGCTGATATCGTGTTGCACAGTGCCACCATCGCCTATGTAACGTTCGTACTTCTGCTCTGCTCATTAGCAGCCTGTGGTACCGTAACAGTACCGTAATTTATTTTCAAGACCGCCTACGTTCTTCGTTCTGTGCTGGAGTTCCCCAAGCGGCACCCATTTCAATTGAGACGCGGTCTGACACCTTCGGGTGAAGTCCGCGCTATGTAAAAAATACCGCCATTTTTAGTAACCGGCGTATAAGACGACCCCCGACTTTCCAGAACATTTTAAGGGGTTAAAAAGTCGTCTTATACGCCGGAAAATACGGTACTAAAACCAGAAGGCAGTCGGATTATGCTCTGATTGGTGAGCTCAGTGAACAAGCAATTGATATAAATTAAAAACACCTGCTAATAATTGCCGACGGTACCCATGAAGAACGTTGTTTAATTTAAACAGTTTTGGGAGGCATATTGTGCTTCATGGTCCTGATGTGTATTATTAAAGTATGTTGAGTTCAACTCCTCCTTCCCTTTGTTCACTTGAAAATTGTTTAAAATTACCTGTGTAATGAGTGAATCATGAATACTTTTAAGGCCTCACATTGTTCATTTTTCCAAGCATTCATAATCATGTGTCAAGTCAAGTCAAAAGATCTTTATTTGGCTTAATGACAGCCATAAAAGAACAAATAAAAACATTATGTTGCAATGATAGACATGATAAAATTTCAACCAAGATAATTAATACCAAGGATTTTTTTTTCCAACAATATTACGGAGTCGGACTGCAGAGGAGATATACTTATAAACCATAAGATAAGTGAATTCACCTATTAAAAGAAGTAGATGGCATAATGCAAGTTGACACTTTATAATGTTTCAAAATCTTATTATTCGTTTTAAAAAGATGCATCTCAGATTAAGATACAGTTTACAAAAAAACATAAAGTGCAAAGTGCTCTGTGCAGAAGTTGAGTTAGGTGGGCACAAGTCTAATTTGGCATCACAAAATACATCACGTGGGTACAAAACCAGCAGATGAGCAATTCCCATCCTAAACCTAATCAGATAACACATTTTTGCTTGATTAAAATAAAAAGAGAGATAGGATTCAATTTGTGGGGAGCTAATTAAGAATGAGTTCTCTACAACCCTTTTTTTGGCCTTCTCTTGGCTATCTCTTGCATGCTTCAAAAGTAAAAGGAAGTCACTTTTGAGCTTGGCTTTAGAAATTGTAGATATAATTCCAAGAGCCAGGAGTTTTTTTCATGTGGTCCAGTTTCAAACAGTCTGAGATTATATTGCGATTCAGTGCTGGTTCTTCTTTTACCGAGATGCTGTGCTAAAGCATCAAATGTGCTAATACAAGAAGATAATGGTGTTACGCCTGATTTGTTGTGACACATGGTGGCAGGGGTACTTTTAGGTAGTGTCAACATGCGTTTTAACATTATATTCTCTACTCTCTGGAGGCCCAATGTGTTGGTGCAGCCCCACACTCCAGCTCCATATAGAGTGACTGCGCAAGTTCATGCTTTGTAAATGTCACAAATTGTACCGGCCGCAAGGGAGATGTGACAACGCGGATCGACCGGAGCCCACCCGTAGACCGGAGGTGAGCCCGGGCGATATAAACTGCCTGGGGGGCCGCGCAAGCCTGAAGCAACCCCCCCCTTGGGACTGTGATCGAAAGCGGAGCCCACCCACAACGCACACAACGGTAACAATGGGGGTTGCCAGCTAGCGCCGCCAGCAACTCATATAAAGCAGATCCCACCCGCTGTGAACATTAACTATTTGCCCATTAATTAAGCAAGACCAGCGGAGCCCACCCGCGGCCTGCCTGCAGCGAACGCGTCGCGCATCGATTCACTGAAGCTGCTGCGGCGGTAGGGAAAGGAGCCCGCAGCGTGTGGAGAGCTGCCGGGCCCAGTTTGAATGAAGCGGAGCCCACCTGCCTAGAAATGTGAACACCTCCTCACTATAGCGTGTGGCTGTGGCAGCAGGGGAGGAGGAGTGCGAAGCCAGCAATCCCGGCGCAGCCTAGACAAAGTAAATTACCAGAGTTTTAAGGGGAAACCAGCAAGCCGTGGCCGGCTGCCTCGCCCCACCGCAGATCTGTGCATGCGTGGCCGGGACAAATAACGGCCCGGAGCAGATCCAGCGCCGACACCCCTCCCCCGCCGCGCAGTGTGCAGCAAGTGAAAGCTACAGCGGCAAGGGCGCAAACAACAAAGGCTGCATCCAGCCGGTAGAGCCCTCTGATGAACCCCTCCCTCAGTCAAGAGGCAGCAAGGAGGGCCCAGCACTGACCACAGGGCGTCTAAACATTCACTACAAAAAAGTGCCCTGAAGGTGTGTGCCCCAGGCACAATCCAAGTCAGCCCGTCAGAAGGGGACCGCACCTAACAAGCTAAAGCGGAAAAGCACTTACCCTGCTGCGAGTGGAGGGCATGAGGAGACAGAGCAGCATGCTGCACCAAACCCCCTGCGCAGCCCGTGCAGATTGCGGCAAGCTGCGAGGGGCACCAGGGGAATGAATTTTCCCCCCCCAGGCCCCTGCCAAGGAAAGGCTCGACCTGCCCTCCACGAAGCCTGCACCTCCCTCAGGTCGTCCACTGTCCTCCAGCATACTAGTGAAGCAGGAGTGGCTACAGCACCACCTGCACCCATGGAGCCCAGCACCGGCAGCACAGCTCCATTTAAGAACACTGAGGAAAGCTCCTCTGCTAACCGAGCTATCCAGCACTGCCATCTAGTGGCCGGCTGTAAGAATAGCACAGGAGGGAGCAGCAAACAAGCCTTGGGTCACCCACTTACAGATTGCAAACCTGGACAAGCCAAATAGTCATGACAGCAGCACGAAGGGAAATGGCGGCTGTGTGATAGCAGAAAGGTAACACTGGACAGGAGCACAGCCACGCGAGCCAGCACCAAAAGCGCAGGAATGCACCAGAAGCGCAAGGAACACACCAGGAGACAGCGCAGGAACGTGCCAGCAACGCAGGAACACGCCACGAGGCGCAGGAACGCACGGAACCGTACCACAAAGAGCAAGAACGCGACAGGAGTGGAAGAACTCCACACCCGCACGACAGGACCCTCGCAGCACTGCGCCGGAATGTTCCAGGAGCGCCAGGAATCAAGAGCGCCGGAGTGACGCTGCACAGCGACACGCCAATGCCACGGGACAGCGCACAAAGGACCCCAAAAGAGACAGCGACGTCTCGCAGCAACCAGAGCGCCATCGTCAGCACGCATGGCGGCATGCACCAGAGATGCACCAGGAGCGGTGATGCAACCCTCCTTCGTGCAGACAAAGTGCGCCAATGCCAAAACACCGTGACGATAAGTAGCGACCACGAAGAAGATAGCACAGCATGACGACTCATGCCGAAGATGAAAGCTGACCACCCAGTCTGGTAGCCAAGGAAATAAAAGAAGCAACAGAGAAGATCGCAACAAACGGTCCAGTCAAAGAAGAGAAGAACACCATGCCGGAGAGCTATGCTCAGACCAGAGAGAAACAGGTGGAGTGCACGCTGCCTGGGGAAGACTGGTCGGGAAGGCCAACGACAGCAAGAGGACCAGACCATGTCGCAAGAAGGAACATGGAAAGGAAGGGCACAACGCCATAATAAAAAGGAAGGAGGAACAGTAGAGCCAAAGGAACCCGACGAGACAGGAGAGTCACGATGGAATTGACCAAGGAAGGGTATCCTGATTGAAGGCAACAGAAGTGATCAAGTAACAGGAAGATACGACGACAGGTCTAGTCAACAAGCCAGGGGAAGACAGTGTCCTACCACATGGACAAGACCAAGGGGACGACATGTAGAGGGTCCGCTACATGGAGAAGCCTGGTTAGCATGAGCAAGCAGAAAGAAGACCTGACCGAGTCGGGAAAGAGAACGAAGAGGAAGAATGGAGTAACACAACATCACTCCACAGTGGAAGAGAGAGAACCACAGTCAGCACACAGGAAACATCGGTGCTGTCCAAGGAGCATCGCAACAGTCAGCATACAGGAACATCGGTGCTGTCCAAGGAACATCGCACCTGGCACCGAGAAACGGTCTGAAGAAGGCACTGAACCCATGTCCTAATGGCAAGACCATCCTGGTGGATGACATCAACACCCCCGAGGACATCATGAGAGACTTGGCGGTGAGTCCGTTGACAGTTCCTCATGAGCCTTTGCACGGCTCATGCGAAGCCCCGCACGGCCCACCCGGTCCCATCGTGTCCGGCAAGAGGGTCCTCCCAGCGTCTCTAGAAAGAGAAGAGTCCAAGCAGGAGAGGCCAGTCTTCGAGGCTCCAGTGAGAGAGGAGTCTGGCATTTTGGGAGGGATGTAGTGTCCTGCCAGGACACAGTCTAGTTGTTTCTAAGTGTAACCCTACACTGAACACCCACCCACCACAGACATTACTGGGTCAGGTGACGCTGCTAATAAAAGACCCGGAGCGCACGTGCTCGCGGCCAGAATTACCATCCCTAAGCTGGTGTCCCGTGTCTCACTTATTTCATCATGCGGGCCTAGGGCCCCATCTTTTCACGTATATATGATGATGCGGTCACTGGGGGTCTCAGGTGTTGAGTTTAATCCCCATTTGAGGACGTTAATGTCATCCGGTGCACACATAAAAAACGTGTTCCTTAGAGAAACAACATAATGTGTGTATGTTGTCATCAGTTCTCACATTCAGTCGACCAGCAATTGATTGTTTATCTGGGTCAATCAGTAATGTTGGAAGTTCTTTCTTTAGATGCTCAAACATTAAGAATGAATCAAGCCACTCATCGAGTGTTTCGATGAAAAACATTATGGTGAGCCTGAACTTTTATAGTCAGCATCCTGCAGGAGGTCAGATGCATTGCTCGGCATTGTCTCTTGTGCACTTGTAGTGTTTGTACCATAGCCTGCATATCAATATATGTCACTCAGGGCTGTTTCAGATGTAGGTCTTTTTTTGCCATGGTTTTCTGTGTTAATGTAACATTGTAACGTTAAAAAATGTCTGTTTCGTTCAGAAGTTCCAAACGCACAAAACCAGACCTAAGCATTTGTAAACCCAATTCATTGTATGATTGCTCCTAACTAATCTTGTCCATGTTGTAATAACCCCAGATCCCCTTTTATTAGATTTACGACAGAGAACATAATGTGATATAATTAGCACGCCATTTTAGCAAGTTTTGCATTCCACTTCTCAATAACTTTAAAAACGGATTTCAAAATGTCTTGCTCTATTTCCTAAATTCTTTCTGAGTATTTGTTTAGTTCATTGTAAATGGTATGTGTTGCTGTTGCCATACATCTTTTATTGCTAATAGGACATGGTCCCAGAACAAATTCAGAAACATCTATGTTTTCTTTAATTAGGCAAAAGGTTTTTTTACAGCTGGAAAACTTGAATGATCGAAACATCATTGGCATAGTTTATCTACATTATAGGTGACAACTGTTACAGGCATTTGCATGTTATAACATGGATCTGACTGATTAGATTTAGGCCCAAACGTGTTGGAGTTGAAACAAAGCATGCAGGTGTATGAATCTTATGACCCTTAGGCTACATCTTCTGTAGGGAAGTAAGTAGAATTGCAAGTTCCATTCTGGATCATGACGTTTATATCTGCTTCTGACATATTTATTTGAGAGATCCAGTTATTGAACAGAGTCTAATTCACATTTGGTATAGAAGTTATTTTTAGATATTTTAGAGGACCAAATCCCAGGCAAGTAGAGTGCTGGATAGTTTTTTTCAGAAAGATCATTTATTTTGGTTTTATGCATGCTTGAAAAAAGGTCTCTCTGCCTTGAATTTTCCAAGATTTCCATGTCTGTAAGATCCCTAGTAGCCGCCTCTCGGATGTGAGGTGTTGTAACCCAATGTTTAAGCTGGAGATAGTGGTAGTGTTCACTCTGGGGGATTGCAAATTCCCTCTTACAACTGTCAAGCGTCAGAATCTCTGCAATTATGAAACATATCAAATAATTTGAGGCATCCCCCTTCCAACAGTCAAAGGGCCCCTCGTGTAGCACTGGAGGGAATGCCAAATTACAATGGATGTGAGTGTGAGGGGAAGGGAATGAGGTCCAACCCTCCCTATGTGTGATTTTTTTCCAGATGGTCAGAGTTGTGCGAGTGGAGGTGCTAATATATGCATTGGGGGGACGATCTCTCCTCGGCATCCAGAGGACATCCCATATAGATCTTACCACTATGGAGCGGTTCATATGTAGCCAGTGCTGATTCCCTCGCTGACCATTCTGCTGCCACCGACAACTGTGCAGCCTGATAGTATAAGGTGAAGTAAGGCAGGGCCAAGCCTCCCTTATCCCTTTGACGTCAAAGCACATGATGGGGCAGACGCGCCCTTCCCTCTTGCCAGATAAATTTAGTGATCAGTGTGCGAAGGAGTTAGCTCAAGCTCGATGGGTAGTGCTTGGAATAGGTATAGGAATTTGGGTAGAACCGTCATTTTAATTGCATTGATTATCCCAAGCCATGAAATGTAGAGGGGCGACCACCGTTTGAGGTCATGTTGAAGTTGTGTCAGCAGGGGAGGGTAATTCGCTTTATAAAGCTCACCTAAGTTAGCCCTGAGTTGTACTCTCAGATAGAGTAAGGAGTGTTTAGCTCATTGAAAAGTGTCTGGGCTTTCAAACTAAGCACTTCAGCGGTAGAAAGGGTAAAGTTAAGTATAATGGATTTAGCAAAATTTACCTTAAACCCGCCACCTGCTCAAAGCGGCTTAATTCTCCCTGTACCGCCTGTAGCAAGGATACCGGGTTTGTAAAAGGAGCAGGATGTCATCTGCAAAAAAAAGAGGCCTTGTGCTCATATCCGCTAAAGGGGACACCTCGGACCTCATTGATGGATCTGAAATTGATCACCATGGGTTCAAATTTGAGGGCAAGCAGGAGGGGGGAAAGAGGGCACCCCTGTCAGGTGCCTCTGCTCCAGGCAAAGGGGGAAGAGGGGCAACCATTGACCATCACTCGAGAGGTAGGGAGGTGATAGTTGGCCTTCACCATATCTCCAAACCCAAACCTCCACATAGTTAAAAAGAGGAAAGCCCAATCCACTCTATGGAAGGCTTTCTCTGCATCTAAGCCCACTAAAACTGCAGGGATTTTAAATCTAGAAGCCTTCTCAATCAGATGAATGGTGCGTCTGAAGTTGTCATGCGTTTGCCTGCCTTTTATAAATCCCGACTGGTCGGGGTGTATAAGCTCCGGCATCAGATTTTTAAGTCGTGCTGCTAAGATTGCTGAGTAAAATTTTGTGTCTAAATTAAGCAGCACAATCGGTCTATAGGAGCTGCAAAGCTGTGGATCTTTACCCGGTTTGAGGATTACCGTAATCATTGCTTCCGCCATAGAACCCGAGACCTGTGCGTCTGATGCAATTGCCTGAAATAGAGCCGTGAGGTGATGAATGAGCTCTGCGGAGAAACACCTATAGAATTGAGCCGTAAGTCCGTCAGGCCCAGGGGCTTTATGCAGTTTTAGTCTGGAAATAGCCTTCCAAACCTCCTCCTGAGTTATGGGGAGTCCAGTGCTTCAGCCGACATACGGGATAGCCACAGAAGTGTGAGGTCATCTAAAAATTGTTGTTGCCATGCTGTGTCTGGAATGGTGCCTTGATAAAGCTGGCCATAAAAATCCTAAAAAATGTTTGCTTTAACGGAGTCGGAGTGTGTGAGTTGTCCCTTGTGATCTAGAATCCCCCGATGAAGTCCCTTTCCCTTTGTGCCCTAAGTTGGCGTGCCAGATGAGAGCCCACCTTATCTTCCTGTGCGAAGGAGGACTGACGTAACTTTAACAGTGTGTATTCCACCTGATTGGAATAGATGGACCTAAGTTTACCCCGAGGTGCAGTGAGTTGTTTCTGGAGGGTTCGGGTTGGGGTAGCTTTGAATGCTTGTTCCACTAATTCCAGTTCCTTCTCAAACAACTCCCTTTCCCTCATCCTCTCTGTGTTTAGGTTCCAATTAAGCTGAATGCACTTCCCTCTCAGTACTGACTTAAATGCATCCCAGTTGTTGTGCGGGGATGTTTCCTGCGGGTCATTGTGCGCAAAGAAGTCAGCAATGGCTGCCCTTATGTCCTCCCTTGCAACCGCATCCCGAGTGACAGCTAAGGGGAAATACCACGGAGAAGGCCCCGTAGAAGGCCAGCTCCAGGTAAGGCCCAGTTATCAGGCTATGATCTGAGACAGCTATCATAAGTATCTGTGCAGCCTGTACTGCCCCCAAGAGGGATTGGCTGATAAAAAAGTAGTTAATTCTGGAGTACGTCCGATGGACGTGGGAGAAATGTGTATTGTCCTTGGTAGTAGGGTGTTAGAATCGCCAGGCATCATTTTAACCCCAGGTCAGTTATTTCCTGTCTAACCCTGTTGGAAAAGGTGTTGATGGCCGCTCTATTAGTACTAGTGCTGTCAAGGGACCCATGCCATGTAAGGTTAAAGTCCCCCATGAGAAAAAAATGGGACCTTCAGAGAAAACCCCTATCTGATCAAGAGTATGGGAAAGGAAAACAGATTGCCCGAGTTAGGAGTATATAGTGAGATAAATGTGCACAGCGTGCCTCTCAGTCACCCTCTAACCATCAATAATCTCCCATCTTGGTCTTTTTTGACAGCCTCAGGTTGAAATTTCGCTGTGCCATGGAAGAGCAAATAATCTCTGTTGTGTTTAGTGGCGGCGGATGATGTATAAATCAACGGGTAAGCCCTGTGACGAAGCCTCGTGACCTCCGCCCTCTTGAGATGTGTCTCCTGCAATGCTACTACCTGACATTTGTGGTCATTTAAGTATTTCCAAATTTTCTGGAGCTTCTGGGGGGAGTTCAGCTCCTTGACATTCCAGGAAGCTACATTAACCATCAGGTAGGACAGCCCCGCCCCCTCCCCATACGGGCCCACAAACCCAAACCCCGCAGGTTGAGCCACTATAAATACACAACATAGCCACAGCCTCCAGCATGACCAACAGCCCACCCCCAGCAAAGCCATAATGCAATAAGCCTGGCAGTCCAAAAAAGCAAGTAACAATCCCCAACAGTCACCACCGGGACCCCTCTCCCCCCAAAAAGTCCCCCCCAACTTCCCCAAAAATAAAGGCCGGCGGACCAACAGGTCCTCAGCACGAGCATCCTCTAAGAACAAAAGGAGGAAAGGAGGGTAGCATGGGCAAGTCCAGCACCCCCCATCGCAAAGCCATGAGATACTAGGGAGCAGTACAGTGTTGTGTGGAAGAAAAAATAAAAACCTCAGTGTCCTTAGTGATCAAGTCATGCTTCCGCTGCTGCGGCAATGTGGCCACTCCCGGTGATAAGCCATACTCGGGGGCTGCCTTCATCAGTCTCCATGTGGAAAGTCCAATGCCAGCGTGACCGGCGTGCGTGGGGCACGAACCCCCTGGTGGGATGAAGAAGTATCAGTGGTTCCTCGTAACTGTGTGCCAAGGGTTGGGGCTTCTCCTAGGTGGTGCTGCTTCCGCTGACGCCCCCTGGTCGGGGACTACTCTGGCAACTGTAGTCCCAAGATGAGGAGACCTTCAGAGAGTTCAGATAAGTGGTGTGCCTTGTTTCAATGTTCAAAGATGAGGCTAAAGGGGAAGGTCCATTGGTATAGAATGAAATCTTCTTGCACCTTGGTGGTAATTGGTCGCAGTGTTTCCCGGTGGGCCAAGGTTGCATGGGCCAGGTCCTGGAAGAGGGAGGAACCGTGGTTTTGAAAGGACACCTCTTTCTTTTTCCAGGCAGCAGAGAGGATGGTTTCTTTCATTTTGAAGGAGTGAAGCTTGACTGAGACATCCCTTGGGTGTTTATGGCTCCCTGACTGTAGTGTGCCCACGCGATGGGCCCTGTCCAGTTTGATTTTGGGATGTTACGGGGAAAGAAGTTCTGCAAAGAGGCCTATTACAAATGCCTCCAGATCGGGGCCCTCCGCCCCCTCCTCCAGGTCCCGGATCTGAATATTTTCTCTCCGAGTTCTGTTCTCCAAGTCCTCCGCTTTGAGCATTACTTGCTGAAGCTGGGATTGAAGAGTCTGTTGCGTGTCTTGCACTTTGGAGTTGGCCACCACCAGATCCTGCATTTGTGCCTCCACCTCTAGTATTCGTGTCCCCACTGCGTCCACATCCTGCCGGAGGGTGGCGAGTTTTTCGGTGAGGTCGGCTTTCAGTTGGTCTCTGATGATCTAAGATTCTGTTTAATCTCCAGGCAAATCTCAGCTTTAAAGTCACGGAGGTGAAGCCACCAAATCGTCTCGTGTGAGCGCCATATATGGCAGTTGGATGGTATCTTCTGGGGTGGGGATCTTCTCAGAAGCCTTAAAGTACCGGGAGACTTTGTTGGTGTTTTTCATGGGAGGCATAGGTTCCCCTCCTCGGAGATGGGTGGGCCGCAAAGTTTCCCAGAGCCTGGTGGTGAGCTGAGCAGGGAGAACCAGGGTCTTAGTAAGTGCTCTTTGTGCGCAAATGATTCAGACCCCTGCCGGTTGCACAGTGCCCAGGCCCTCAGGCGGGAATCAAATCTCTGCCGACTATCAATTATTTAATTCCTGCTGATGTCCCTGTTAAGAGAAGGCAGCTGTAGGCCCAGCCCGCTGATAGATCCAGGGGGGCCTCCCTCCAGAAGGCTAGTTGCAGTCACCTTTCGCTGTGTCTCACCGACTGCTGCTCAGTCAGGGCCCCATTCCCCATGCTGCCGCCACCACCCATCACTATATTGCCGCCATCTTGAGGTCAGGCATATATGGACATCACTCAGTTCCTATCCTGATGTTAAGTGAGGGGGCCCAGCTGCACAGAAATCCTAAAGCATGATGCACCCCCCGCAGCTGCTCCAGTCTGCATCAGTGATTGCAGCTCGTTACCTCCAAAATGGCGTCACCGCAGGATCGCCCGCACTAATCCCCACCAGCGGGTCGAACATGTTATCCAACGCAGTGGCCTAACAGCGGCTAGACAGGATGTCTTTCTGGGGTAGGAGGAGACCCCCCAGGGCCCCCAGCAGCACCAGTAGCGGTCCAAAGGGCACACGGCCCAAGCACCTACAGCATGGCGCCCGGCACCCGGGATCACCGCTTCATTGCCACGCGGTCCCCGTCTCACAGAACCCCCATAGTTTCTGACAGCATCGACAGTCCAGGCTGCCCCGGGAAAGCAGCAGGTACCAGAGAGGTAAGTGGATTGCTCCCTAGGCTCCAGAAAAGCCCATTTCTTGATCGGTGGGGTCCGGAGCTCCACCATCTTACGTGGCGACGCCTTAAAGTTTTTGTTTCCGAAATACTTTTCCTATAATTTTTTGATTTCCAATAAATATGAATTTGAAATAAGTTAAATTGTTGGTAGAGATTAGGATTTTCTTAAGCCATTGTGGCTTCTGTGAGAAATAGAAAACTGAAGGACTTGATCTGCCATCACTTGAAAAATAATGGAATTTCTTTGAAAAACATGGATTGACTATTAGGAGTCAGAGACTCTCAATGTTCCTATTGTGTGTAATTATATCTCTACCGTTGGCAACTAGTTCTATTTATTTAATAGTGTGCATGTTGATGATAACAATACATTTCTTTATAATGTATTGAATTAAAATAGGAATCTTCTTATTTAAAGTAGCATTTGGTGTACATTTGACATCATTCTTTTAACAGTCTCTATGTCCCAGTTATCTAAAATAGAACCTGGAACAAGAATGTCATGCATTTAAACCTTTATCAGATAAGGTAATTGCAATATCTCAGTAAATCCCATTATCTGGTATGGAACAATTTCTCAGGCTATGCCCTCTAGCACAGGGTAAACTGTGATATTGGCAGCATAGAGTTCTCTTAATGCTATGTCATAGGAAGAATGTGACTGGAGACAAACCTCAGGTGGTGCAATGGTGCTTGCAGGGACGGACTGTTCATTTAGTAGCAGAAAATGACCATCATCGTTGATAGCCACATGATGAAAATAATTGTTCCCAAATTGAACCAGGCATAGGACCAAGAGGGAATAAAGCATCTGCTATAAGACCAATGATAAGCTATGAAGTAGTCTCTGGTGTGAAGTGACTGTAGAGTGTGTTGAAATGTCCTCTGCACAATATCCAGAGTTGTTCTCATAATTAGTTGGCTCTCGAAAAGTCCTTATCTTGGATGATGGAGAGTCAGCTGGTCTTTCATAGTAAACTAGTGAGGTGCATTGAACAGTAGCAACTGTGGTAATAGCAGCATCTGATTCATCTGTGGAACTTAATGGTCCTCGCAAGATTAGAGACATAAAGCTCTCCAATATACCCAGTTAGGAACATGGGCAACTATTATTACTGCTTTTTTTCAGGGGGTAATACATTCAGAGTAGGGAGAGGCTGAGGGGCTTTACTCTGAATATTTTTGGTGACCCCTATGGTCTTCTGTAGAGGTTCGGCAACATAGTGCTTTTTCAAATGGTTGATGGTCTATTTTTCTTTGAACTAGGCAAAGGAGGCAGGATGACAGTTATGCTGCCTTTTACCCATAAAACTGGAACTGGTGGTCTACATGATGATTCAGAATCTTGCTTGTCATGGATTTGTTCACAAATTAGGTCCCCAACTTTGGGAACTCACCTGTCAGGAGCAGGTTAACCTTCTTTTCACAGATGGCTGTGTCAGAGTGGTTCACATCAGACAAATTATTGCTGATTTGCTATAACCTGCCAAACATCCTAACATTTCTCCAAGTCAAATTTATCTTTATCTGCCACCTTCCCAGAATTATCTAAGCAAGACACATACATAGGACCTCCAGATTAAATCCTATATGAAGTGCAGCCTCCCAGTACTCACCCAGGCAAGTTATTTAATGCTGTTTAGAACCCATACAGATTATGGTACACCTAAGGCCTGAACTTAGTACCCTACCAGTCAAGGCTTGTTTAATCATGCCTTTAACATGTTCAATTAAACTGTTTGATTTTGACCTAAAGGGTTGCTAAATTGCAGACAAACTCCTGGAGCAGACATTTAATGCCTGTAACCCTTAGAGAAAAAGGCAGAAATGTTATCTGAATGAAATGAATTTACAGTCACTATCTCTGCCAGATACTGCAAATCTTTCACAACAGCTGAAGCATTTGTATTTCTCTTTGGCCACCCCCATTCAAATTAAGAATTTTAATCGATTGCTACCAATAAGTACTTATATTAAGTAGTAGAATTTGTTTAGACCAAAATGGTTCAAATAAATTACCCTGAAACGGATGCTACAGACATACGACAGTTTATATAAACCAGGCCACCAGTCGCTTTACTGTAGAATTGCTACAGTCTCCTGCATGGGTAAATGTCAATCCCTCTTTAGCTCCTTTGATTAAATCTAATCTGGTCAGCTTATTAGGTAGTATTCTGTCTCCCACTCCTTGTAGAGTGACTGCAGGAGCATAGTCTGAATTAAGTGAATAAGAGTACGTGGGAGGAAAGCTTGCTGGAGGCTTTCTACTTTGCTTGGTTGTGTGTATGACAGTTAAAAAGAATTGTTTAGATGTTCATTTGAGATCTGATTAAGACTGCAACTCTAACAGTCTATGTCACTGACTTTGCAGCTAGGTTGGCCACATACTTCCCTTTGGTATGAAAATCATCATGATGATAGCCCAAATTGGGCCTTGCATGGACCAGTGGAAGGTTTTCGTGTAAGACAGCTACCCCCCCAAACATTTTATATTTAATAGATTCCCCCTCTGAATCTTTTAATCCATTCAAATGTCAATGTAGTAAGACAACATTGTAACCTTGCAGTAAGAAGGATAAGTTGGACACAATTAATGTGGGAATTGATTGAGTCAGCCTATTGTAATGCAGGTAAGAAGGCATGAATTCTGCATGCTGTGTCATGCTGTCACCTAGAATTGTAGTGTGGATGAGTTGTGGAAGGAATTTACCATCCTTCACTACATGTTGCACCACTGCACAGTCTGTGGATTACTTACATTTTGTTCCTACCACTGGTTGTGCAGAGCCATCCATGTTGAATGCTCTCGTAAGGCTCAATGTATAAGGTAGTCAGAGTTGGAGCATCATGTTGTTCATATTTGAGAAAAGATTGTTTACGAAGAGTGGGAATATACTGAAACTTTACATCCCCTGCACTTAAAGAAGAGGCCCACTGCATCCCGCTCGGGTGTAGGGCACAGGCATTAGGAATGCTTGCATTGGTATGGTAGAATCTACAATCATTAATTTTTCCTTCACCAAAGAGCACTCCATCAATTTAACTAGCTGCAGTGGAGACAAAATGTGCTTCAGCTGGGGAATACAGGATAAGTAGAAATATAATTTTGGGGATAATAGCCCTTTTAAAGCCACATCCAAAAAGCGGTTCTATACGCAGCATTTCAATCCCCACCCTTGTTGAGGTGTTGTGCTTGTTACACCTATTAGCCAGCAACAGTTACCAGGATGTGATAGCAGTTGCAGGAAGAGTGTCTCAACGTGTAATTTTACATTTCTTCCAATCATTCGGAGACACTATGCTTCTCTTCATCCACTGCCACATATATCTGCCAATGAATGATGAGGACATGCATAGTACAAAATTGCAATTTTATAGGATTGGCAAGTTTCTACATGTCTTAGGGTGTATAGAAGGGACACATGCCTATGTTCCCCATCCCATCTTGAATATCTTTTTGGAACCCGAACAAATACTCATTCACTTAATATTAAAGTGGTTTGCAATGCCCACCGTATAATTACTGATTTTATATCACAATATCCAAGAAGCACCCGTGGATCCTTCATTTTTAGTCACGATGATGGATATTTATTAGGTACTGAAAAGAAATGTATGTACAGAGATGTTATTGCCCAATCCTCACAAATGTATGTTGTCTCACACTAATATTTGTTTTTCAGGTGAAAGAGTGCATACCCTGTTTCCCTGGATTCTCACAGCCTACCTTTCTCCCACCAGCCAAAATGAAAAGCGATACAACTCTGCACATTGTCGCACCAGGACTGTGATGGAATGGACATGCCTAGATGCCCTTAGGCATTCTACACGCTATATACATTTTCAAATCAAATCAAATCGAATCACTGGGCCTACTTAAGTCACTTTTCTGTATACAAATGGAGGTGCCTTACAATATATACCAGACATTACATGTTAAATTGTAGCAAAGTAAGCCATACTACCCAATGTTGACTGCAGAAGAGACTTACACATTGTAGTGTTCGAATCAGACTTAAAGGATGAAGATCTTGGCCCACCTGTTCAGCAGCCAAGAGAGTAGAGCACTGAAGGGGAGAAGGGGCAGAGACCTCATTGCCACACATTACTTCTCATGTTAAGTCATATTTACTTGCACTAAATGTAGCAACATGCTACCACACTTGTTTTTTTCTCAAAGTATAGACACCTTTAATGTCAGGTGTTTCACAATAGTTTTCAAAGGTGCACAGACAAAATATCGACTCCAAAATATCGAATGGACAAAATATCGAGTTAAAAATATCGACAACAATAAAATATCGATAACAAAAATATCGTTGGTCAAAATATCGAATAAAATAATGATAAAAAAATATCGAGTACAAAAATATCGACTAAAAAAACTTGACAAGACAAAATATTGATAAATAGTCAAAGTAAAAAATATAGATAATATGTAGAAAAAAGGTTAAAAAAATATATTTTATTAATAGTAATATAAATTGTAGTTAATGTTTAGGAGCGGGATGTTGGGTTAATAGGGGATAAGGGTGGGGAGTAATTTAATAATAATTAATTAATTAATATATGTTTGTAAATATTTTTAATTAATAATAAATTGGTAATTAATTAATATTATTAGTTAATTAATTAATATAATTTTGTACATATTTTAATTAGTAATTAATTGGTACTTAAATAATATTAATTAGTTAATTACATTAATTAGAGTAATTTATTTATATATATAATTTTTAGTTATTGTTAATTAATTAATTGGCAAAAAATAATATTAATTATTAACTTAAATTAATTACAGCTAATGTGCTAATATATTTACTTTATTGTTATTGTTAATTAATAATTAATTGGTAATTAAATAATATTAATTAATTTTGGGTAAATGAGTATTTTTAGGGTTCAGGGTCAGTTTTCAGTTTTTGGGTAAAGGGGTATTTTTAGGGTTCAGGGTCACTTTTCAGTTTTTGGGTAAAGGGGTATTTTTAGGGTTCAGGGTCAGTTTTCAGTTCTTGGGTAAAGGGGTATTTTTTGGGTTCAGGGTCAGTTTTCAGTTTTTGGGTAAAGGGGTATTTTTAGGGTTCAGGGTCAGTTTTCAGTTTTTGGGTAAAGGGGTATTTTAGGGTTCAGGTTCAGTTTTCAGTTTTTGGGTAAAGGGGTATTTTTAGGGTTCAGGGTCAGTTTTCAGTTTTTGGGTAAAGGGGTATTTTTAGGGTTCAGGGTCAGTTTTCAGTTCTTGGGTAAAGGGGTATTTTTTGGGTTCAGGGTCAGTTTTCAGTTTTTGGGTAAAGGGGTATTTTTAGGGTTCAGGGTCAGTTTTGGGTTTTTGGGTAAAGGGGTATTTTTAGGGTTCAGGGTCAGTTTTGGGTTTTTGGGTAAAGGGGTATTTTTAGGGTTAAGGGTCAGTTTTCAGTTCTTGGGTAAAGGGGTATTCTTTGGGTTCAGGGTCAGTTTTCCCTACTGTTGCACCCACTGTAGTGGGAATAGTAATTTTAACCCCTACGCTATCCAACGCTTTCCCTACGCTTGCACTCTTTGGAGTGGGAATAGTATTTTTTACACTTCTGGTATCGTACGGTAATATAATAGTATCTTATTTAATTATAGTATGTTACTATATATATATGTTTTAACAAATAAGATTGTAAACATTTTTTTTTATTATTTTCATTTATTATTTAAATATTATAAGATAATTTAAGTATTTTTAAGTATATTTTAGTAATTAAATTTGAATATTAATTTAATTTAACACTGTTTTTAATAAAGTCGATATTTTTTACAACTATATTATTGTAAACGATATTTTGTACTCGATATTTTTGTACTTACCTGTTTGTAGATACAAACTCGATATTTTGAGTGTCGATATTTTGTCCACGATATTTTTGCTAGTCGATATTTTGTCCCTCGATATTATTTCAGTGATCCGTTTTCAAACAATATGTTATTGTCTTAAATTTAAACAAAATTAAGTCATCATGTAAGTCAGTTACAGCACCAGCATTAACAAACCCAAGAAATATACACACTTCCTGATTGGTACCCTTCTGTGTTTTTTGTGGCTGCGTCAAGGATTGGATGAGCCACCAAGTTGAGGTGCAGGAGTACAGCTGCTACTACAACTAAGCACGCATGCATCTGTGGCAGAGATGCTGTTGACAGTGGACAACTCACAATCATGATGCTCTGCAACCACCCCACTAGCAATTTCCACTGCAGTGGTAATCTGACCAAGGCCCTTTGACACATTCCAACTGAAGTGGCCCATTTCTACGTAAACCATCACATTATGCTTTTATAGGGTATGGTGGCATGTGCAAGCCTTCCGATTGACCTTGTTAATGCATCAATGCACGCACCACTAATCCTCTCTCTGTGCCTCTGATTGCTAGTGTTCTTTGTCATCTGTGTGCATAGTTTCTCTAGGGAACTTGTTAGCTTGTCAATTTTAATATCCATCCCAACTGATTGGCCGCACTGTTGAAACCCACAGTAATGGAATGCTACATGTTCTACAACTTTCAATTCATCATTTATATTTGTTTGTGCTGCAGGCATTGAACTTGCACCAATGACACCTTAAGCCCAACAAACATCACTTGTTGTTTTGCAGTTGCCTGAAACCCCGAAGGCAGTATTACTGTGCCTACGAGCATGTACTGTAGAATGCTGGTGTCAGTAACTGAGAACTGACTGCAGGATTGGAGTAGGCAGCTGTATGGCATTCTTATCATCAACTGATGGTGGCTGTGGGGAGAAAGACACACTTTTGGAGTGGCCATGATGTGTTGTGGGCTGCCTCCCAGCAATACCGGTTCTTCCTCAACCATTTGTGCCGGCTCTTCTCCCTCATCAATTGGGCAATAAATGTCTTTCTCATGTACATTTATTTGGAAAATGGACATACTATCAATTTCATTGCATAAGGAACACAATTCTCTTTAGTTGCAAAAATTAATTTAATACATTTTTAAACAATGACCACACTGTGTTTCTTTTTTTGTCCTATAATGTACCATAAGGGGTACCTTTCCTATGGAATCATCCCATACTTATGTGTTTGTATTAGTTCAATTTTACTTACATGTAGAAGATAGTTTTAAGTTGAGTAATGTTATAATCACTGATGTTTTTCGTCACCGCCTCGTTCCACCACGGCTTGTGCCGCTTGAGTGGAGGGCGTTCCTGACCTCGGGCCCGGCCCCCAAGGGCGTCATTCTTCCGCCATAGGTGGGAGCGGTGCCTACTTAGGTTGCATCACGAGCGCACATGCAGTGGACGCGCGGAGGGCTGCCGGCGGGTCACTGAAGGTTCGCCAAAGGCGAGCCCATCTGCGCCCGTCCGCGCTAGTCCGTCGCCAGTTACCCGGACCCCTGGCCGTCTGGCTAGCTCATGGCACCCTACGCCTGTGAGGAGCTGATCACTATCTGAAGACAGGCAGGATGTACGCCTCATTTGTGGTACCCTGGCTCTCTTTGCGCTCAATGTGACCAGTGTGGCTTTAAGGCCACAGAGACTAGCCAACTATCAGTATCAGCAACCTTAGTAGCTAAGTCCTCTACAAAGTTAAGCTTAGTGAGTAGTGAGGAAATATAAATTTTATGGTCAAGTTGTGTTCCCTAGCGCGTACCCCACCGACTCCATGTACCAGCTTAAAGTGCATGTAACTTCCCTCCTGTGTCAGCTATGAAGACGTAAATACATTTGCGTCCAACGTTAACATGTCCTCTTTCAGATCCACCCTGAATGGATTAAATAACCCGTTCCTAAGTAGGCTATGCCAACGTCTTTTTGTAGTGTACTTTACATGTTTTTCTGCTCTGGCAAAGTAGGCCCTGAATTTCTGCCATCGAGCCTCTTTTCTGGCTTCTGACTCTGACAGCATCAGCCCAGGCTGCCTCTGTACCCGTGAACTCTGACTTACTTCCAGCGCGGTCCCTCGCGCTCAGCTCAGCCTGCTTTCTGCCAAGACTGACTATAACCTTCGAGTTATCTGTTCCGCTCCTCGAAAATGCATTCCTGCCTACCAGCTTCAGTAAACATCCTCCCCAGCTGCAGAGCCAAAGGGCCGACCTGTCTCAGTGCAAGTAATTCATAGCTTCTGTTACCATGCTTCCATGGAAGGCCCCGTGCCCCCCACGCTTCTCATGCAGACACTTAGGCGCTTATACACGCATCCACAGTTAGCATAGAATAGCTTCTGCCCTAGAGACCTTTCCGTCCAGATAATATGGTTCCTAAACATCAGATATCAGATATGATAGAAGTACAAGTTGATCTGACATGCCAGACTTCTGTCTCTTTCCGTCAGTGTAAATGTCAAGTCCCCTGCACCCTCCAGCTTCACGTCAATCACACGTCATGCAGCTGCGCGCGCATCCACGCTTCCGATTTTTGCTGACATTGCAACATTTCTGTTAGTGCCACCCCTTTGTGACACCCATCTGTGACGTTTCTAGCACACACCTCCAGTTCACGCCTAGTTCACGCCTCTTGATTACGTACTAGTAACACGTGTATACTGTTATCTTGTCTTCTCTCAGCTGTTACGCCTCCTGCACTGTTTTCTATGACATGAATTAAGTATATAAGCTATGTACTGTCAATAAAATGTAGCGCTCTATCCCTTCTTCCACCCCTGCGGTGGGAAGAACATGATATTATGGTCCTGACCATTCCTTTTTGAGGAATAAAACCCCTAAGAACTCTAACACCACGGACTCTGGTTCTTTCTTTCCGATTTGAGTTATTATTGATTAAGTACTTACCTGCATAGAAATTAAGAGAGTAAATTAATTATTTACGTCATTTTGGCGCCCGAACAGGGACCCCTCCCCCACCTCACGAGCCGGTTGGTGCGTTGCAAGCTATGTCCCCTGCCATCAGTTAGATGGAACCTACGCGTACCGGCAGGATTTCCTGCATCTCCCTCTGACCCACGGAGGTGACGAAGACTGCGATCAGTGCCCAGACGAGGCGGTGAGGAGTGCGGAGGATCCCGACCAGAGCCTAGCCGAAAGAAGCAAGGTCCGAGTTGTCAAGAGGCCCACCAGTTTTCCGAGGTTTCCGAAGTTTTCCGAAGTTTTCCGAAGTGTCGAGTCGAGTCCAGTCGAGTTTTCCGAGGCCTTCTGTTTCCGTGCTTCCCGGTGAGTACCATTGCTGGGACGTATCTAGACGGGTTTGGGTACACAAGTCCGGTCTGCACTGTTTTTAGGCAGTGTATCTGTACTGTTTAGCAGTATATCTAGTATTCTGAATTTGTGCACTGTTACACCAGTGTATCTGTACTGTTTAGCAGTACATCCAGTATAGGGGGTAGTTATTTATGTCTCAAATGTCTTTTCATGTGATTAATGTCGTGGTATGAATGTGACCGTTTTTAATGTGCATTATTGTGTTTCTTGTAAAAATAGCTGTATCCAGTATTAAGTAGTAAGGATTGAGCATTCAGTAATAAGTAAACAAAATGCCGTTTTTCAACAAGTTGAAGCAGATAGGAACTAGGAAAGGGATACTGGAGGAAGAAATTCCTATTCCCCCTAGGGACACTCCAGGTAACTTTATGTATCATAAACATGACATAGATGCCATATTGTATCTAGACTTATGGGCCGACTATACTAAACATCTAGACGAAAGACACCGATGGCCCGCTACCGGAACATGGGATGCCGAGTGCATCATGAAGGTAGAAGAAGCATTATGGAAAAAGAAAGCTAGACAATCTCAGAAAGACGCCATAGAATTTTGGCGTAAGGAATCACATAAGCGTGCTGAGAAAGCACTCCGTAGAGAAGACAGACTTAAGGAATCAGAAAAAGCCCAAGAAAACGAATTAGTTACTGAAGGGATCCGAGTAAAAACAGAACAAATAGACCGTGCCCGAAACAATCTCGTAAACGGTATGTATCTCGCGGCCGAGGGTACACCTGAGGCCCTATCAGAAATACCGAAAAACCTACCGCCACCATTAGTTCCAACTAAAGTAATGCATAAGACTACTAAAGACATATTCCTAAATTCTTATCTAGAGGATGTAGCACCAGCTTACGCCAATCTGCCTGTTCGTGCCCTGCCTACTGACAGGGACGGGGGTGGCACTCCGCCCCCAGATCATGCCCCGCCGGTACCGCGACAGACCTCCCCCGCTCCGCCAGCCGCCACTCCGCCAGCCCCGCCACTTCCCGCACCCAAAATTGACCTACCGAAGCCACGTCTACCTGATCCTACTAAACGACAAATTCAAGTTCAGATACAGACTCCACAGGGAGATAATGCCCAAGCCTCCGCTTCAGGAGGTGCGACCGCGGGTCTTCGGACCCCGCCATTAACACACAGATTCAATCTCAGGGATACGCAAAGTCCTCTCACGTTCAGGTCACCCCGCCTTGACGCATTAAAAGAAAACATTTCAGTTTGCAGATATGATCCAGTACCCGGTAAAGACGATCTAATGATATTGGCATCACTACGGTTAAGATCTGCTACTGATATCTTGCTATGCTATGTAGGAATGAAGGACCGTCTAGATAGAATATATGAGTTTGTTCAGACAGGGAAAGACCCTGACAGTATCAAGGATGCCATGGAGAAACAGAAAGTTGACGTTCAAGCACAGATACTACGATTTTTCATAAATTGTCTAATAAGAGAACGAGACAGGCCTGGAACAGATCAGAGTGAATTAGATGCACTGAACAAGTGGGGTCAAAATATAGCTGAAGGAAAACATGACAAGGGGACTTGCATAGCCAGTATGTATAAGAAAATTAGAAAGGCAGTGATAGCAGTACACCAAAAAGGGAAAGAACAAGCTTCCTCCGAGGAGGAAGAAGAACTTGAAGAACCAGAAAGAGCTACAGATACTATAGCATATGTAGGTAAGGGAACTTACCTTAGGAAGGGCATCCGTCCGGAAAACAAGAGAGTTTTTCTCTCTGCTTTAACAAACCCGAATTCTTCTGAACATCAGTTCCAGGAGACTGATAAAAGACTACGAGAAAGAATGGGGTACCATGTACTCAATTCGATGGATGAACAAGAACTAGCCCGGTCAGCCATCTTATGGGCCGAAAATCCAGACATATATAATGATGATACCTTAGCACAGACGTTTCTGAACCTTTCCCCAGACGAACAGAAATTAGCAGGTGTATACATGATTCAGCACCTCCTCACGAAATACAGAAACCAACATTCTGATCCAGGTCCCTTACACGAAACATTAGAAGCACTACTCATGGATAGATGGAGAGGTTTCAGTACCAAGTTAATACAAATAATTCTAGAACAACGACATAAATATAACACCTTCATAAGCTCTGAATATGTCCCCGCCCCGCCTCCAGAAAGGAAAACGTACCACATGCAATGCGGGAGTGGCATTAAAAGTCAGAACCCCTTACGAGAAGTACACCCAGTTATGGGTGCGGATCACAACTTGAAACGTGTATATGTACACACGCCACTGACTAAGTTAGAACTGTTAGAAATGAAGAAACTAGTTCCGTGTCATGATAAAGACCCTGCAGGTTTTCACAGAGAGCTTAAAGACATGTTACTAATGGGGGATTACACGTATGATGATATCATGAAAATGTTGAAGGTGCTGTTGCCCACGGGCATCTACGAGAAATTAAAGGAAAAAGAATGGGAGGTGGGGGACACAAAGATTGCATGGGCAGAAATAGAAGACGAAGAAAGCAAACGGGTCCCAGGGGTAGGCCTTGGGGATAAGACTAAAGCATTACCCGGTTTGATAGTACAGGTCCTGCCAAGATTATTGACAACTAGAAAGGAAGATTGGGACGCCATCTCGTCCTGTAAACAGAAACACGATGAAGATACTAGTGACTTCTATTCAAGATTCGAGAAATGTTTCATTATTAATAGTGGCCTAAAACCAAGCAGCGAGTCATATCCACACCTTTTTGTATCAAAACTAGTCGAGAACTCCCTACCATTAGTTAAAAACCGAGTGTACAAAGTTGAAAGTACTTGGCAGGCAAATACGCCATCCCAGATGTTACAGATGCTCCAATATCATCAGAACAGAATTAGAGAAGAACAAGATCAGGAACAAAAACGCATGAAAGACACAAAGATGAAAATGTTAGTAGCTCAGACGGTCCCAGCCAACATTTCTCGAATCTTGAATAGAAGTCACTAGTATCTTCATCGTGTTTCTGTTTACAGGACGAGATGGCGTCCCAATCTTCCTTTCTAGTTGTCAATAATCTTGGCAGGACCTGTACTATCAAACCGGGTAATGCTTTAGTCTTATCCCCAAGGCCTACCCCTGGGACCCGTTTGCTTTCTTCGTCTTCTATTTCTGCCCATGCAATCTTTGTGTCCCCCACCTCCCATTCTTTTTCCTTTAATTTCTCGTAGGTGGGACCCAGACAAGTCACCCTACAGCTCCCGTTAAAGGGTCATGCAATTATTGCAAGCAGCCAGGTCACTACGTACATGAATGTCCCGTTCTGAAACATAACATAGCAACAGGGAAAACTAAAGAAAGACCGCATCCGCCTAGACAAGATCAGGTCCAGCAACAGACCTCACAAAATGCACAGCCAATGCAGAATACACAGCCTATGCATGCTCCACCACACACAGCACAGACAGTAGCAGTACCACAGCCCATTGCCGCGACTCAGCAAGTTTCGCAACAGATGTACCAGTATGCCCAATCTGCATATCCAGATTACCCCCGATATACATGAAACAGCCTAGAGAGGGAAGGTGGCTTGCCTCTTATTGAAATTCCTGTAGATCAAGAAGGTCCTTATGTACACAGTCACGTATTGGGAAAAGACAGAAAGTTTTTAATTGACACAGGGGCAAGCCGCACCACAATCAGCCATAATGAAGTCCCAGGGGCACCCCTCTCAGGCTCACAGAATGTTTCCCTTGGTTTTTCAGGACAGCCTATTGTAAATGAAGTATCGGAACCAGTACCCTTGGCTGTGGGTCCATTATCACGAGTTACAGATTTGTTACTTACGAACTCATGCCCAGAAAATCTGTTAGGAATTAAAACATTGAAGGCTCTAGGAGCTATAATCTGCTGTTCCCCGGAGGGAGTTAGACTCTTTCTACGGGATTTCAAGGGTCACTATGTGTTGCGAGAATTCGATGTCAGATTGAAAAATGTACCAGATCACCTATGGGCAAAAGGCCCAACTGATGTAGGTTGTATGCATATCACCCCATACCGGGTTACACTCAAGACAGGAGTTGTTCTACCGAGAATCAGACAATACAAGTTACCACCCGATGCTGTAGTGGCTTTACTGGAAATAATTGAAGAGCTCATTGCCCAAGGAGTGGTCGTAGAGACCGACTCCAATATCTGTAATTCACCCATCATTCCTATTCTTAAACGTACTGACCCCAATGCACCGCCAGTATATCGGCTGGTGATTGATCTTCGAGAACTGAACAAATGTATTGTACCGCAGTACCCTGTGGTCCCCGATATCTCTTCCCTATTGACTGCTATTGATTCAGAAGCAACGTTCTTTACTGTAATTGATCTCAAGAACGCTTTCTTCAGTGTACCTATTGATCCGGAGAGCCAATATCTCTTCGGATTCAGTTTAAATGGACGAAGTTTCAAATTTTCCCGCGCACCTCAAGGATTCACAGAGAGCCCCAGCATCTATAGTCAAGCACTGAAAAGACAACTAGATTGTATTCAAATGCCAGTTAACACCGCCTTACTGCAATACGTCGATGATCTACTGATCACCGCACGAAGTGAGCCCGAATGTGAACAAGCATCACTGACAGTTTTACATTTCCTGGCCGACAAGGGACACAAGGTGTCTCCTTCGAAGCTGCAATTCTGTGTTCAGCAAGTTGTGTACTTGGGTCACTTGCTGTCCAAAGTGGGGAGACAGCTCACTCCCGATCGCATTCAGTTAATTGTAAATATGCCACGACCCCAGACACAAAAGGAAGTGCGGGCCTTCATAGGCCTCACCTCGTACTGCAGACAATGGATTCCTCAATATGCATTTCTAGCTAAACCACTCATCCAGTTAACGACGCAGGAGGCAGCAACTTCGACTGCCCTCCCTTGGACTCAGGAACATGCACAAGCCTTTGAGGAATTAAAGAAAGCATTATGCCAAGCACCAGTTTTAGCGACACCATGTTACAGCAAACCGTTTACACTTTTTGTTACAGAACGTGATGGTACAGCATTGTCTGTCCTCACTCAAGATCAAGCAGGTTCACATAAGCCTTGCGCTTATTTTTCAAGTACATTGGATTCCGTAGCCCAGGCACTCCCTGCATGCTTAAAGTCAGTAGCAGCAACAGCGTTAGCAATAAGACAGAGCGATTCAATTGTTTTAGGTCATCAGTTAACAGTACAAGTTCCACACTCTGTAGAGGTTCTTTTAAACAGAACCCAAACTCAGCACTTGACTATAGCACGACTGACAGGTTACGAATTAACACTATTCCAGCCACACATAGAAATCAGACGCTGCAGCATCCTGAACCCCGCAACACTGTTACCTACAATTATGACAGATCCAGCCCCGCATGATTGCATAGAGATCATTAATGCAGTAACAAAGCCCCGACGAGACTTAACAGATGTTCCATTGACAAATCCAGACCTGACACTTTATGTGGATGGTTCATGTATGAGAACAAGTACAGGAGAATTAGTGGCCGCGTATGCCGTGACCACTGAAACCGAAGTTAAAGAAACACATCGTATTGATACACTGTCTGCTCAAGCGGCAGAGCTCATCGCTCTGACCCGAGCCTGTATCCTAGCCAAGAACAGAAATGTCAACATATACACTGATTCCCGTTATGCGTTCGGAGTTGTACACGACTTCGGCATGTTATGGCAAGAACGAGGTTTTCTGACCTCTCACGGTGCCAAGATCCAACATGGTCCCCTCATTCAAGCACTGTTAGAAGCAATCCATCTGCCTTCAGGCATATCCGTCATGAAGTGTAAAGCACATACTAAAGTTACAGATTCTGTTTCCCAGGGTAACGACCTGGCAGATCAGACAGCAAAACATACAGCATTGACTCACACTCAGACAACTGACATGACAAAGACAATAGGACCGACACACTGCATGACAGTCAGGGATCCCACACTAGATGTTATCGATATTCAGACACATGCTACCCCAGAAGAAATAAAGAAATGGATTGAACAAGGAGGGATCCAAACAGATCAAGGTTGGGTGACGAAGGGAAAATCTACATGGTTTCTCCCTGACTCTATGGTTCAAGTCATGATAAATACAGCACATAGCCCAGCACATCTAGGAGAGAAAGCGATGTTAGACAGTTTACAAAATCTTTGGAACAATAAACACTTACGAGCAGCAGCGAAACAGAAAGTGCGTACTTGCATGATCTGTTGTCAGTTCAATCCAGGTAAAAGCGTCCCTGTAGAGCAAGGTGGATTTCATCCTCCCGATCACCCTTTTGAAGTCCTCCAGATGGATTATATCCAGATGGACCGTTGTCGAGGATTTAAATATGTTCTCGTAGTTGTTTGTGCTCTGTCCCGCTGGACCGAAGCATACCCAGTCCCAGATTACACTGCTCCGACCACTGCCAAGCAGCTGGTTCGTGAATTCTTCCCACGGTACGGCTTGCCTCGTGTCGTGTACTCAGATAACGGTCAGCCATTCTCATCCGCATTAATGAAAGAAGTTTCTTTATTGCTAGGATACCGGTGGAAATTCCATTGTGTCCGACATCCTGAAGCCGCAGGCCTTGTAGAAAGGCATAACCAGACACTAAAGATCCGCCTCGCAAAAACATGTCAAGAGAAAGGGGTCGACTGGATAGTCGCCCTGCCAGTGGCACTATTCTATATGAGAATGGTTGCCCATTCGAGATCAGGGCTATCCCCGTACGAGGTGGTCTTTGGCAGACCACCGAATATGTGGGGGACGCCCATTCCGAAAAAAATTACTGATGTTGATTGCAATATGTTGACAGATTACCTTGCCTCCTTGATGTCTGCACTCCAATCATGTCGTTCACAGGTTGCCGCAGCCTTCCCTGACAACACTGATGTAAAGCCACATGATGTCCGTCCTGGGGACCTAGTATTAGTGCGAAACTTTGATAGGAAGAGCCCGCTGGAGCCCCGCTGGAAATCACCGAAGACCGTCCTTCTCACCACAAGGACCGCCGTGAAGATCGAAGGAAGAAAGGGGTGGGTCCATACGAGTCATGTGAAAAAATTCCATGAACTGAAACCAGACCGAGACTCGTCCACCCCCACCAAAGACTGTGTTGAGAAAAAAGACTTTACAGTATCTGAACGAGAAAAAACTCCCCAAGAAGAGTATCGGTCGAAACTCCGATCTAGCAAGTCAGACAGTTTAATTGTTTAAGTCCTCCCCTAGGTGAATCGGTTAAATAGTTTCTGACATGTATCCCCTAGATCGAGATAGAGAGAGAGAGAGACAAATTAAGAAAGGTGCATATTGCAAATCACTTCGTAGTCACTGTATAGTGACACTATTAATCATGTTTATTCTGAGTATTTTAATTATTGTTGCTAGCATCTTACTACCTATCTATTGTCCTATTTTCAAGCGTGAACAATCTGCCTACAATGTATCTGCTGAACACACTTTTAGTGAGTTACCTCCACATGAACTCTCCTACAGACTTGCGCTGCGCAACAACACATTCATTAGTATGCTACACCATTCCCATCAAACTAACAATGCTACAGATTGCTGGATATGTGGCCGACTCCCTCCCTACCAGAATTACAAGGGAGCTCTGCCCCTCTTTCCGTACCCGTTCACTCACAATGGCTCCTGCGGTGCATGGTTTAAAATAATTAATTCCTTAGATCCTTATATTGCTGTTTTCGACGGGGGCTGGGTTTGGGGAAACCTGAACTTGGTCCTGCTCGACGTCTGTTACCCTGATAAGGAGGGACTCCCCACTAGAATAGGAACTGATCTAGAAAATGAAGTGTATGGATTAGGTAATTATACAATTAGCCTTATGATTCTTACTGTTGAATCCGAAGCCGCACCTGTTATACCCACTATGTCAGTATTGCCAGTCACTGGCGAATTATGTATCAGGAAGAAAGGTTCAGTACACTTAGGTCATAGTAAATGTACTACTGTGGTCGAATTCAGTGATCATGGAAAATCGTCTTTTAAAGCTATTCGTCATTCTTACTTTGTTTGTGGTCATACCGCATACATACGCCTACCTCCAGATTGGGATGGTACCTGTTACATTGCATTCCTTCTGCCACCTGTTTTCCTAGCTCCCCCTGATTACCATAGAAATACCAATCTAGTAAAGAATAGACCCAGAAGAGATATCCCACTTGTCGACTACACAGAAACGGCATGGGAACAATACACCGATTTTAATAAAGGATTCTTTTTCTTTTTAGGACCTGTTCAGAATAGTAAATTAATACGCAGATTAACTAGAACACTTGAAGCAGTAGTGAATGAAACTGCCTCTGCCTTAGGTAACTTAACAGAAGAACAGTCCGCCATGCGGGTTGTTGTCCTTCAGAACCGTCTTGTTATTGACGTCATCTTGGCAGATAGAGGTGGAGCTTGTAAGGTCATCGGGTCAAGTTGCTGTGTTTTCATACCACAAAACGCACCATCTGTATATCAAGCTATTACACGTCTCCATTAAATTGCAAATCAGATACATCAGAATCCAGGCACCTGGACTTGGTCCGGTTGGTTCTTGACAACGTTAACCGCTTGGGGATGGAAGATCCTATCCTTCCTAGGCATTGGCCTAGTTCTAGTATTCAGTTGCTGCCTGTGCCTGCAGTGCGGGCCAGCGATTTGTGGACTGTGTGCCACCTCTTGTATTGAACATTCCAGTTTCCTCTCAAAACGTAAAAGAAAGAAAGAAGAACAAATGATGTTACAAGAACAAACTGATCGATTCATGAGGATCGATATATCATGAAGGGTCCGTAGGGAACAAGGAGGGAATGAGGAAATATAAATTTTATGGTCAAGTTGTGTTCCCTAGCGCGTACCCCACCGACTCCATGTACCAGCTTAAAGTGCATGTAACTTCCCTCCTGTGTCAGCTATGAAGACGTAAATACATTTGCGTCCAACGTTAACATGTCCTCTTTCAGATCCACCCTGAATGGATTAAATAACCCGTTCTTAAGTATGCTATGCCAACGTCTTTTTGTAGTGTACTTTACATGTTTTTCTGCTCTGGCAAAGTAGGCCCTGAATTTCTGCCATCGAGCCTCTTTTCTGGCTTCTGACTCTGACAGCATCAGCCCAGGCTGCCTCTGTACCCGTGAACTCTGACTTACTTCCAGCGCGGTCCCTCGCGCTCAGCTCAGCCTGCTTTCTGCCAAGACTGAGTATAACCTTCGAGTTATCTGTTCCGCTCCTCGAAAATGCATTCCTGCCTACCAGCTTCAGTAAACATCCTCCCCAGCTGCAGAGCCAAAGGGCCGACCTGTCTCAGTGCAAGTAATTCATAGCTTCTGTTACCATGCTTCCATGGAAGGCCCCGTGCCCCCCACGCTTCTCATGCAGACACTTAGGCGCTTATACACGCATCCACAGTTAGCATAGAATAGCTTCTGCCCTAGAGACCTTTCCGTCCAGATAATATGGTTCCTAAACATCAGATATCAGATATGATAGAAGTACAAGTTGATCTGACATGCCAGACTTCTGTCTCTTTCCGTCAGTGTAAATGTCAAGTCCCCTGCACCCTCCAGCTTCACGTCAATCACACGTCATGCAGCTGCGCGCGCATCCACGCTTCCGATTTTTGCTGACATTGCAACATTTCTGTTAGTGCCACCCCTTTGTGACACCCATCTGTGACGTTTCTAGCACACACCTCCAGTTCACGCCTAGTTCACGCCTCTTGATTACGTACTAGTAACACGTGTATACTGTTATCTTGTCTTCTCTCAGCTGTTACGCCTCCTGCACTGTTTCCTATGACATGAATTAAGTATATAAGCTATGTACTGTCAATAAAATGTAGCGCTCTATCCCTTCTTCCACCCCTGCGGTGGGAAGAACATGATATTATGGTCCTGACCATTCCTTTTTGAGGAATAAAACCCCTAAGAACTCTAACACCACGGACTCTGGTTCTTTCTTTCCGATTTGAGTTATTATTGATTAAGTACTTACCTGCATAGAAATTAAGAGAGTAAATTAATTATTTACGTCAGGTCATTAGTGAAACACCATGAGGAAGTCCATGAGTTCCTCATAGATCACTCCCCTGACCTACTATTCCTGACTGAAACATGGTTAACAGATGACACCATGGCCATTCCCACCTTGGTGCTTCCCCCGGGTTACCTTATATGTTTCCAGAATAGACCAAAAGGTAGAGGTGGTGGTATAGCAGTGATCTTTAAAGATAACTACTCCTGTACCCTCAACCCTACAAATATAACAAACTGCGAAAGTGCGGTATTTAAGGCACGGGTTTCTGACACTTTCACCCTTACGGGGCTCCTGATTTATCGCCCCCCGGTTTAGCCAGTGCTTTTCAAGAATCGCTGGTGGCAACTATCACTGCGCTGGCCTTACAGCCAGCAAACTTCAGTGTATTGGGGGACCTCAACCTCCATCTTGAATGTCGGGACTCACCCACTATACTGAAGTTTCTGGGTGGTATGGAGGCCTGCCAGCTTAACCAGTTGGTTGAATGGCCTTCGCATCAGGCAGGCCATTTATTAGATCCGGTGTTTACGAACATTCAGGAAGCCTTTGTCTCCATTCCCGGTCCCCTTAGCTGGACGGATCACTTTCCGGTTTTTACTTCAATTCAGATTCCAGCTAGATGCAGGGAAAAGCCACCACCTTTATTGCGGAGGTGTCCCTGGAACAAGCTTGATAATGTAGCGTTCGAAGCTAGACTCCATTCCTCCTGCCCTACTTGGCCGAGCAACCTGGATGAGGCCGATACAGCCTATAGGGAGTGGATAAAAGAATCACTCGACCATTTCATTCCAATGAAATGCTCTAGGCCCGAGCGGGGCCAAACTCACCCGTGGTACTCTGAGGCCCTTACAATACAGAAAAAACAATGCAAGCAGCTGGAGCGTCTCTGGAGGAGGTCGTATGACCATCTGGCCAAAACTAACTTCAGAGTAGCTACTAAGGCCTACCATAAACTTATAAAACTGTCAAAAGCCAAATACTACACTGATCTGATCAACTCCAGTACTAACCGCTCCAAAACCATCTTTGCCTTAGTAAAGGATCTGACTAAGATACCGGAGGGGCCAGGTAATTTAATTGTGTCCGATGTCCAATGTGAAGAGCTGGCCTGTTTCTTTGTAGACAAAGTCAAAGGGATTTATAACTCTCTAACCTCAGATGGACCCATTGTAAATTTCAACCCTATGGGGCCCATCGACTTGCCATTTTCACTACAATATTTACCACCTATTGAGCAAACTGAGATGGACTCCTTGATTAAAAGAGTAAAATCAGGTTCCCCGGAAGATCCTGTTAAGCCGGAATTGTTTAGACTATTCCAGGACTCCATTTTGCGGGAAGGGCAGATGTTAATTAACAACTCACTTCAGTCGGCTACCATTCCCTCATCCTGGAAACATGCTAAAGTTGTTCCCCTTTTAAAAAAGCCATCACTAGATCCCACCAGACCGGACAGCGTTAGACCCATCTCCTTGCTCCCCTATCTTACCAAGGTGATGGAGGCCCATGTAAATTTCATTCTGACTACCTATTTGGAGTCGAATGGAGTTCTGGACGAATCTCAGAACGGCTTCCATGCTAAACATAGCACGGAGTCTGCTTTGCTAGCCGTTACGGAACATCTGAGGGAGGGGCTGGACCAGGGTGAGACATCTGCCCTGGTTCTGCTGGATTTGAGTGCGGCCTTTGACACGGTCTCCCACAGGATCCTGCTTGCGAGACTGTGGGACATCGGAGTCAGGGAGAGAGCCTTGGAATGGTTCGCGTAGTTTTTATCTGACCGATCCTTCCAAGTGCACGCCCCGCCGTACTCATCCAGCATACACCCCCTGGACTGTGGAGTCCCACAGGGCTCTGCGCTCAGCCCCACATTGTTAAATGTGTATGTCCGCCCCCTGGCCACGTTGGCCAGGGACCGCAATATCAAATTACTGTCATATGCGGACGATACACAACTCATTTTCTCCTTTTCTAAGAACACAGGGGCTGACCAAATCAAGTTCCAGGAAGATATCCTGGCTATATCGAATTGGCTGTCACAGAACTATCTCCAGTTAAACTCTTCTAAGACGGAGATACTTCTTGTAGGTAAGGACACGCAGAAATGGGATGAACATTGGTGGCCTTCCACTCTGAGACCTTCCCCTGCACCCAAAGAGGCTGTCAAAAACCTGGGTGTGATGTTGGACAATTCACTCACTATGGAAATTCATGCTAAGAGAGTGGCAGGCACCTGCTATGGTCACCTACGCTCCCTTAAACCTATCCTCGGATTCTTTGAGCCCTGCATCCGTCAGATTATAATTCAGGCTTTAGTCTTATCCCATCTAGACTATTGCAATGCTCTTATGTTGGGTTCTAACTTGACGGTGATAAACAGACTACAGAGAGCCCAGAATGCCGCGGCTCGCATTTTATTTGCACTGCCAAAAAAATGCCATACCTCTCCTATTCTCCATCGGTTACACTGGTTACCGGTTAAGCAACGCATCCAGTTTAAAAGCTCACAAAAATTTGTATAGCACTGCCCCTCAAACCTTGCACGGACTCTGTTCCTTCTATGTCCCCTCGCGTGCCCTTCGTTCGGCCGATCTATCACTGGCATGCACGACTAAGATCCGAAGGGGCCGAGCTGGTGGTCGCTCTTTTAGGCATTTGGCGCCGAAGTTGTGGAATTCGATCCCTCTTGGGGCTCGGGCCACTTCTAACCACCTGCTGTTCCGTAAACAGATTAAAACTTGGGTGTTTTCTTCCATTTAACTTCACTTTTTCTGTTGTGTCGCACTGTTCTTAGGTATGTCGGCAGCGCTGGGACACCCCATTGCTGGGGTAGCCATGCGCGATATAAGCAGACTTAACATAACATAACATAACATAACATAACATAACATAACATAACTTTGCAATGGTGCAAGTGCCGGAGTTTCCAGGTTGCCAACACCAACTACTGCCTCTGGCTCCAGAGCAGACTCTACTATTGCCTCCAGTGTAGTAAGTGGCGGTACTGTTGAGGATCTACCTCATTTTGCCCAGGACTCACTCAGCAACTTTGCTTCCTTTTTTTGGTGCAAGACCAGAGGTTGTACCACCTCTTTTGTGTCTCTTCAATGAAGCGTTGTGCCACACCTACAGCATTTATTTTCTGATGCATCTTCTTCCAGATTTTGCACTTTGGTTGTCAGGCACAGTCATAGATAACCGCCCAAATAGGAGGTCTTGGTTGTTGTAGCACTCCTCAGTCAGTATCTCTGTACCTTTGTGGAGAACTTCAATTTGCGATTTACCCCGCCTCCTTCTCTTGCTCTTTGCTTGCCATTTCTTTTGTCGAAAGTCTATACTTTTTTACCCCTCAAGTCACTTTAAATGTGCTCCAGTACTCCACCCTCACTCTGCCTGTTTCCTGGCTTCTGAGATGTAGCACTTCCTATCTCTGGGCTTATCACTTTGAACCGGGAAGCACATTTGCAAGTTGTGACTGCATTTGCTAATTGTGACCACTGTTGCAATTTAGGAAATGGCTAAATGTGATTTCCAAACTAAGGAAGTGACTCGTTTGCGAATCACAAACTCATACTGTCCACCATACGTACATGCCAAATTGTGATTACCGAATTGTGATTCACAAAAGATCACATACTGATAATCGCAGTTTGGAAGGTACATACATCTGGCCCTCAGTCTCTAGCATGTCTGCTTGTGGAGCATGCATAATATCAGTGTGTTCATTTGTCCACTGTTTTAAGGAAAACGTTTAAGAAATGTTTTCATATAAGTGCTTTGCTCGATCAGTGAAGTACCGAAAGTAAGTATGTCCAAAATTGAGGATTCCAGGGAGGGATTGCAACTTTTTCAATGTGTTGGGAGGCTGCAAGGTAGCACTTGTCTGAAATCAGGACTAATACCCTTGTCATCACTGGATAACTTTTATCCTAAGAAGGTTACTGTTCCGTAAAGAATCTTCGATTTTTCAAATTTAAACCTGTAATTGTGTGATGTTAATATGGTCACAGCTCTGCCCACCGTGATAAGGTGTAAATCCAAATTATCATCTATAAGATAGATATCATTGATGTATGAAAATACCTCAGGATCTGGTTGTAAGATTTCCACAATTTTTCGTCAAAATAAGCCAGGACTGTTTAAAGGCAAAAGTCAAATTGGGAACGGTACCCTGTTGAAACTAAAGGCATTCATATGTTCACTTTCAGGTGCTATGATCTGACAGAAGAATCCATAGGAAATGTCCAATGCTGTCTTGTATTTTGTATGCACTAGATTAGTCATTAAAACTGTGCAATGAGCATTTTGAACTGCGTAGGTACGCATATGTGGATTTAGATTTCTAAAGTCTAAAACTATCTTGTAGTATGCATCTGGTTTGAAGACGGGAAACAGGAGCCTGCACATTGATGAAAGGCAAAGCGCTATTATACCCAGGTATTGCAACTGATCTGATATTGCTTTTAAACCATGCTTCAGTTCTGGTTTAAGAAGATATTCAGCTTGTGCCTTAAGCTCACTACAGAAGGGAATGATGCAGGAAAGTAGGATCTGCTTCTGTGTCAACCCCACTTTTTGCTTGATGTAATACTGTGTCTGACCATTCTGACTGGGATCCTGCAAATCAGTACCCCAGTCTCTCTGCTGTCTCCCCTAAAATTGTTATGTCAAGTACTTAGAGACATCCCAGATTGGATACTGGGGTGCCCTTGTCAGTCCCTATGGTACTAAGGTACCTAAGGCATAGGTACCCCAGAGGGCCCCCATATGCTGAAGCATGTATTATGCAACCTATGGGAGACCATTCAAACTATCTCTACAGGCCTGCCATTGTAGCCTGTGTAAGCTGATGCTAGCACCACTTACGAAATATAAAAGTTTCCCTACATCTAAGGTCACTGTATTTAAAACCTATAAGTCACCCCTACAGCAGGCCTTTTCAATCCTGAAGGCAGGGTGCTTGGTTCCAAGTGTGAGGATGCCCCAGCATGAGCCGGACACCCCTACAGCCACCGGATTCCATTCTCCCGGTTTGTAAGTGAGACAGCCTTACCACATATAGAGGAGCATTGTGTCATTACACAATGACAGTCTTGAAACTGACTGTAACAAACTCACTTGTGTTTAGTATCAAACATGTTGGAATCATACTCCCACACAGTAAACGGTGAGGGACGTATGAGTCCAAGCACTGTTTAGGCCCTTCATGAGGCTCTCAGTTCTCCCACTACCATTCTTCTGGACCCAGAGAGCACAACATGGCTGCTGCCGACCAGAGACATGATTCTACCCTCCTGCTGCTGAGCCAAGCCTGAGCAGGGGAAAGCAGAACAATAGGCATCCTGTCACAGGGAGGTGTGATCACCATCCAGACAGGGTTTAGTGTATTGGGGCAGCGTGGGAGTGCTTGCCAGTGCCACATTTTCTGCACGCAGGGCACATTTGGTGCCCTTCATGCATAGCTCAGCTTAAAACCAGTTCAGCAAGATGTTGGCTCCTGCTCTGGGCTGATCCTGGACAAAGGACAGCGGAGTATCATCTGCCTTGTCCAGCCCCTCCGTAGGTAGGTACCCCTGTATCGTCCGGACCCTTTACTTAGGGTACTTATGGGCTTACCTGGGGGTGGGTCCCTAGATTTGTTGTGGGACACAATATAGTTCAGACACTGGAAAGACTCCTGCTGCTCCTGAGCTCTTCTGCCTGCTCATCTGCAACAGCGTCCAATACTGTCCTCCATACAGGAACCCATCCAGGGCTTGTGGATATCCAATACAACTGAAGGAATCTCTCTTGAAGTGAAGGAGTCACTTCCCTGCATCTGCAGGCACTGTAACTAGCTGACTGGTCTTTTAATCATGGGCTCCTATGGACCCCAAAAAGCTCATCAACAAATGTGGTGATTCTCCCCATCCCTCGAGGCCTATCCTGCACTCTCACCAAGTTTGAGGCCAGTATCCCTTGTCGGAGCCACAGGAATTGAACCCCTGTGCACCGCGTTGACTTGCAGTTGCAAAGGCTTTTCGACTTCCTTCCACCAAGAACTTCAAGCGCCTAGTAGCCCTAACCACCAGCATCTCCAGTGACCAGAATCTTCAACCACGTCGCATTGCTTGCACTGTGGGCCTTCTTCTTTGGTAGCTGCTTGAGGTCCTCCTGCAACTCCAATGCCTCCGGCCTGTCGAGGGTCACATGTGAGTTCTTTTGGGCTCCCCTGATTGCTCGGGCCTGCTCTGTTTCCCCTGATTGAGGTGAGTCTCCTGGACCTTGCTTGTTGCAACATTGTACCTTCTTTTACTCCTTCATTGGCTGCAGTTGCCAAGGATTTTTGGTACTTCCGCCGGACACCCACCCCTCAACTCTCGACATTCAACATGGGACAGCTCGTGTACAGCTCCTGGTGTACCACAGCTTTGCCCGATCCACACAGCTGCAATTACCAGTTCATGGTCAGCTCTCCTGCAAAACCGACAGTGGTCGTCTTCTGCACCTCCTGGTCACTCCTGAGTGGCATTGACTCTTTCCCCTCTGCTTGCAGGTTCTTCACATCTTGAACCCACCATTGTCTTCCCCCAGACACTTTCACCTTTTCCAGCAGCGGCATATTTCTGAAGCCTGTTATTGGGTTTGACAACAGTTTCTAATGCCACTTCACACCTATGCACTTGGCTTCCCTGTTGCAGGTATCCTGGTTCTTAAGGTATTCACAGGTGGGGTGGCTCTCCAACCTCTTGTCTTCCACGGTGTTTCTTCAGGGTCCACTGGGAAGGGTCGTCATATTTTAAAATTGCAACTGTGATTTACACATTGATTTGTACAGCGAACACAGTTGTATTCTTACACTGCACACAACCTCAGTGGGGATCCTACATGCTCACCTTGGGTGGGTTCTTAAGTCCCGGGCACTTCTACGTCCTCTGACTATTGTCTTGACTCAAGTCGTGGTTTGCATACCACTATTTTAGTATGTGGTTTGGTCTTCCTCTGGGGACCACTGTGTATTCCGTGCTACTTACCTGTTTCTATTGAAAATTATGGTGTGCATTGCATATATCTCCAGCTAGGAGATATTTGTATGAGTTAGTGAGTGTCTTATACTAAATACATATGTTTATAAATACTTGGGGCCCAATTCACAAAGGTAAAGTTAAACACAAGTTTAACTTTAAGACTTTTGGTATTCACAAAGGGCATTTACTACTTGTGAGGGCATTTTGAGTAGTAAATGCCTCTTGTGACTAGCGAAAATGGTAAAGTTAAAGTTTTGTCTAACTTTACCTTTAAAAATCGGGCCCACCGTGTGGTTCTTTATCACTTAATCTATACCTATAAGATTGTGTTCTGGTAATTTATTTTTATTTAAAGTATTTTTATAGCGCGGCTGACACCTTGCAGGTTTCCTGGCGCTGGAGAATACTCTTTAACTGAGGAGACAAGAACGAGTGGCAGGCGAATAGAGTTTAGGGAAATAGCCAGGTCTTGATACGTTTCCGAAAGGGGAGGAGTTTTGATATTTGGCAGATGTCCAAGGGCAGACTGTTCCACAATTTAGCCGCTGCGACTCTGAAGGATCTGCCCCCAGTTCTGACTTTGTTGTATCTAGGAACTTGTACCAGACAGGCTGAAGCAGAGCAAAGGGTTCTGTTAGGGGTGTACCAAGAGAACATGGCTTGCAGAGGTCCGGGTCCGGGCCCTCTGCCTTAAAGACAAGGCAGAGGGCCTTGAATGCCACACGCTGCTTCAGAGGTAGCCAGTGTAGCTCGGCTAGGGCCGCTGTGGCAGAGGATCTCCTGGTCCAGCCAAGAGCTAGCTTGGCAGCGGCCGACTGAATTCTTTGGAGTCGATCCAACAGCACAGCTGGAGTCTCAAGTAACAACACGTTACAATAGTCGAGGCGACTAAGAATAGTGCACCTGACTATCAACGCCCGAGCTTGTGCGGGAAGGAGTGGCATAATTTTGCGCAGGGAACGCAGAAGGGCGGAGCAAGTCCCCACTGTTTTTGCAACCTGGGTTTCCATACTCAGCTTGTTATTAAGCATGGCCCCCAGGTTGCGGACCGAGGTGACTGGCTGTGGTTTATCCGGTGTTTCCGGGGGCCAGAAATCGCTCGGGAACGTAAAACAAGCTGCTTTACACTCACTCCTTCTGGACTATGCCTCAAGGCTGATCTCCAAAGATACCACTTAGAGTGCTTTCTCAGGTCATCCAAGACCACCAAAATCACCATAAGGGTTGCCCGGATCAGTGCAAGGTGTCCACATACATAAGTTTACATCCTATACTGACACATTGGAAAATATCATTCCCAAGCAACTTGAAGGATACACAGCGATACATATCAGTAAGTATTGTAACAATAAATGAGTTCAAAAAGAAGATTAAAAAAAATAACAGATTTTAATCAAAATTTTAAAAATACATTCAATTAAACAGTACATAAATATTTAATCTAGTTAAAAAACAATTCAGTGGCAAAATTAAATTCTTCCGACGCGAGTCTCGACACACAGGTGTCTCCATCAGGAGTAGCCAACCGTACACATGTAGGTTAAAATCATGAACTAGATGATCGATATGTTCTTATTATCAGGACCTCAATGGATGATGAGGAAGTTACTGATCAAGATGCTTTGTTGCAGGTTTCTCTAAAGAGGCCAGTAGGAATCAGAGTAAAAGTGCAAATTCTTGCTTGCGTTTAATAATATTATTAGAATCTCTTAAAATATCGAGATTGTAAGACCCGAGCTCACCCACAAACCTGCATCTACTTGCTATTCGGTTTGTAGACGCGTAATATCTATATGTTCATCAACATGTATGTTGTGGGTCAGAGCTTGATGTCATACAAACACTCAGATGTGGTAATCTCGCAGGCTGGTTGTTTGGTCCTCTCGAGTAGACTGCAGTTCTGGTTCTGACTGGCTTGGATATCGCACGCCAGTCAGAACCAGAGCTGCAGGGTCGGGCACTTCCTGTTATTATGTCGGGAGTCGTCGTTCGTCATGGAGTTCTACCCTGATATTGTATGGATTAGAATGATTCCCTCCACCCGCCTCATCTGTTCTACTTTTGTACGTGCATTTCAACTTCGAGATATATATATATTCTGAAATAATTTTTGAATTAATAGATACAGTCCTGTACTTTTTGCACCTGGCCAATGATGACATAGATACCTCTCTGCCAGTGTGTATATCGAACAGTTTTAGGCTATATACCTTGACTGATCGTTTTTTTCGTTTGAGAGACGGGGCTCCACGTGGTTTCTGTAGATGCTTACATTTCTTGGCTTATTTGCATGTAAATAAATTAGATTACTGCCATTATCATTCCACATTGCCTATTGTGCTCCTTGGAATACCCAGCTTTCACGTCAGTTGGGTTTCACTCATCACCTATTGGTCCAATTTAAATAGAGCCCTGACAAAGTTCCTGTTCGGAACGATAACGCGTTGGCTGTGCGCTTTGGTTGTTAAAGATTAACTGATTCAAAAGAAAGAAATACTACTGGATTAAAAGTGCATGTGTCTACTTTCAACGAGTGCACCTTCCACCTTCTGATGAACATTTTGCTTGACTTTGCTCCCTGGAACGACGGATGCAGGAAGTGAGTTGCACCAATCTATAAGTATTGAAGATACATGTATGTATGTATAGGCATTTATATAGCGCACTACTTACCCGGAGGGTCCCAAGGCACTTCGACCGCTGCAAAACCCTTCCTGGCTTCCCTGAGAGATGGTCCCTTAATGGGTATCTCCAGGGTGAGACCAGGCATCCCCAGCGGTCTGGTGGGGCCGTTAGTGAAGATGAGGCAAGCTAATGCCCAGAGTTGCCGAGTGTGATCGCTGATCAGAGTGGGCACCGAGGCGAGAGAATTATCGAGTCCGCTGACCCTGGTCCAGAAACCTGCCGCGCCGGGAATCGAACCCTGGTCCCGGGCCGTCCTCTGCTCTCGGGTCTGCCGCCTCTAACCAGTGAGCCATACTACTCCACTAGTGTTTTGGTTGAGCTAGACCTTGGCCGGTCGTTCTGTTTTTCATTGTGTAGTTTATATTATATGTTTGTTCTGAGGTGTATAGATACATTGCTCCTAACTACCATTTCATCATGCTTCGTTGGAACTTTTCCCATGATTACCTTAATAGTCTGTGGACAGATGGTTTGTACTTGTGTCAGAGCAGCTGGTCTAGCTGTAACAGCGGGCCTGTTATCTCAGCTTACATTGTACAAACTGTACAAGCATCCTGTATAAAGCAACGGTGTCATTTTAAATTCATATCACAACAATGGGTGCTAATGTGTCAGGATTTGGAACATGTGTGTAACAAGTCAAGACTGTCCATGAAGCCTCCTCATTGCTCAAGGCCTAGAATCAGACATTTCTGTGCATATATGTTCATTTACCAACAAACCAGTTCTGGTGTTCCTGGTAAGCAAAGTGATTTCCAAAGCACGGTAAGCCCTTTAGTATGCAGGTGGTGCAGCTGCTTTGTAAGCTTGAAATTGTTTTGAGGCAGCATCAAGAGGCACAACTAAAACATGTCAGAGGCATGTGCTGCATGTGCAGCTATTACAAACCTAACTGCTCCCTCCCACATCGCGGACACCTTGTGATTCGAGATGCTGACTGACTGCTATCCTGTCATTGGCGACTATCAAAAACAGGTGTCACCATAGAGAATGGAGTCAATTGAAAATATAATCAAAGAATTAGAAAAGCCACAAAATGGGACTCAACTTTTATGAGTCAAGCTTGACATATGACAGACATAGGTGCTTCATTATCCCTAGTAGGAGTTAACGGTTAATATTATGATTGTCTCCTTAATAATATTATAACGGTTCATGTGTGTGTGTGAATATTGAAAAAATTACTTGATGCAAACCATAAAATACGCACCCTACTTTCGGCACCAACTGTTGTGTAAACTATGACTCTGACGTAATTCTACAAGATTTGCTTTCCCATCCAAGACTGACACAAATTAATTTGTTTTGATGCACCAGGGCTGAATGTGAAAGACAAGTTTTGCAGCCTGTAGAACCTCACATAATTCAGTGTTAAAGTGGAATCATTGCTTTTGGTTTACTAACAATCCCTAAACGGGGATTTGGAACCCTGTGGTACTAAAAACCAACCTATTCACTTTTTACAATATTACACACACAAATGGTACTGAGAAGAATATATACTTTTAACTAAAACCATTTATTGCAACAGGGTACACCTGTTTCTCAGCACATCTAAAATATTCAGACAGAATAGCAGAAAAACTGCAATTGAGCACATTGTCAACAACAAGAATTAAATGAACATCCCTAAAATAGTGAGAAGGAAAAGTGGAACTTGCAGCATAGTCTTTCTATAACTTGTTGACAGCAAATCTTTCTATAACTTGTTGACAGCAAATCTGTCATTATCAGTGTGGCGTGAAGGTAGTGTTCTCTGCAAAAGGAAAACATACACCCCAGCAGCGTCCTTTCTCCTGGTCTCAGCTCATTCATTATCTGTATCAAGTGCGATGTAACATTTTGCTGGTGCACTGGCTGTACTCAAGACTGCAGCCTGTGCATTGTGTGCAAAGGACCTCTCCTGACAAGTGGTCACAATGCAGTCCTTATAATCTAAATCTTATCAGAAATCAAAATTTCTGAAATAAATTTTGGAATGTCTGACATAGATTATGTGCACCAAGTTGTGCATTTCAGAGATATCCTTATAAATATATAAAGTAAAAGAACATCACTACAGAAAACAATATTTTGGCCATATATCTGTATTTGTTCTTATTTAACCTTGACATGGTGAAAAGTACATTTGACCCAGACGAATGTCACATTAGCTGTAAGATCTATATCATTAGTGGAATGATTTGACACTTTAAAAGTTTTTTGGAATTAAAAGGCCAGATTAAATCTGCATCAATGGCAGACTTGACAATTATTCTTCATAAATTGAGGAAATAGATTACTCACATTGTTCAAGTTTTAGAAGATGATCGCTTCCATAATTCAAGATGGAGGCAGGGCCTACATTGAATATAGTCAAACATTAGGAGATTTACATCACACTCTGTAAGTCTGTCATGATTCGATAAATGCATTTGCATGACATGGTCAGAAAAATTCAGGGACTTAAACTTATTGAGGAAAATGGCTTACCAAACGTGTTATTCTTAGATAATTTCTTTGAAATATTGTATGAGGCCTGTGTAAGAGACGTAATGCTCCTTATCATCTTTACAGGACACTTGCTATTTCTTTCTGGTTCCTATTTAACAACTCAACAAACCCACTGCCTAACATAGAGGTTACCATACACTTAGAATTGATGTAGAAAATACACACATGTGGTGACCTTAATACCACCCATTACTTGGGGAACCACCACAAATGTGAATAAGCATGCAGGCACCCACCTACCACTTAAGCAGTGAAGATTTGGAGAAACAATACCTATAAAAGTCTACTTTCTTTGTCTGAAGCCTTATTGATAGAGGCATATATTGAGGTTGTGTTAGACTCTGGGGTCCAACAATGGGAAATGCTAGCTCACACTCCTAAGGTATTTGTTACAGGATACTGCCTGGGTCCTAGTCTCAAAAATACCACCTAAATGTCAAACATGCCATTGCCTACAGTGTAATATGTTACTTGTTTGAGCAGTGTTAATGACTTGATGAAGAAGGAGAAGAAAGGTGCTCTAGATTACAAGGTGAGTCAGATGTTAAGGATGCCCTTAGAGGAATTCTTAAAGTCCTTAAGAACAGGTCCACAGTCTTCACCTCGAAAGTACAGTCTAAAGTTGGTGTAGTATACAAAACCAATGATGAGCGAGGTTGGCCATGAAAAAAAGATTGGTCCATAAAAAGTAAGTAACATAACACGGGATTGCTTGATAATGGCACTGTATCTGAGTAATACTATGAGCCATGCATAATTTTGCTGATGCTATGTAATATATATTTACTGACAGGGAATAACAAAACAGACCATGAGAGATGAACACTTTGGTGATGTAAAAGTGTTTTTAAGGCAATAAAGGAGCTCATGGGTTTGCAGCTGTGCTCTATGCCTACTGATCCAAACGAACCCAGAGGAGAACAATCACTTATAATAGCAAAGGGTAGGAAACATAATTCACAAAGCATATTCATGAATACATGGAACCCACCCCACTGCCTTTGAAATACACAATTAATTGCCCAGGGAAAAAATAATTCTGACTCTGGAAACAAGGTACACTGTTAAACAGTAATATCTCAGGAATTCAAAGTGCACTGACAAAAAGTGCTAGCTAAGGATTTAGGGATCAAGAAAATTAAAGTGTGAGCCACATAAAAGAAGAATTCATGTTAGGGTTTAAACAGTCTTATAAGACAGTGTCAATCACATTAAGAAACAATGCCTTAATGACTAATATCAGTTAGGTTTTTTTATTTTCATGAATTGACAACTGATCACATATGGTCATATCAGAATAAATCTCATGTGAGATCAACGAGGGGTAATGCCGGGCTCCATTCTAGGGCTGCAAATGTAGAAACACAGCTGTTTGCATTGTCTCTTATGGAATGTAATAAGTGGATTACAAATCTCACTGGTTGCCACACTTCCTCAAATAGAAGGCAAGTGATGCTTACTGCCAAGATGTAAAATTGATATATTGATGTGCCATAACATTAGAAAGAACACTTGAGCAATCGATTATCTTTATTCCATGAAACACACAAAAAGTAATTGGAGACTGCATGCAAAAAGTCTAACCACTGACAATACCTCAGGGTAGCACTCCAACCCATCATTCTTTTGCTCCCCATGCCACCTCAGTTTGGACCCAGCAATATGCAAATCAGTCTTGACCCTGCTCCTTATGGGAACAGTCCAGCCTGGAATAACAAGCCAGGTCCCTCCTGAAGCAGAACACAAGATACCCAGGGCTGGTTTTGCCTAAGTTATTGTACCCCACCCAGATTGAGACTGATGCTGCACATTGCATGTTGGATGCTCGAGAATGGATAGCTAATATATGATACTGGATCTCCCAATTGATGTCTATTAAATATGGACCCTGCAAATGTTCCCATGATCTGAGAGTATGGTTATCACTTGGTGTACTTTCATTCTGATTCAATAGTCTCAGTTACTCGTCATGTTTTAGGTTTCCAAGTTAGAACTCAAAGCTTTTGGATACATCCCAAAGTTTCCTTTTGACACTGTGCTCATAAGTTTCTACATGGAACTACAGGGAGAGTTGTGGGAAATGTTACCATGTGTGGGTGTCAGTAGATGGATGACCCTAGAATAAAGCGAAAAAAGATCATTTTTAGAAGGTGTCTATACATGATCATGAAGTGAAACATATTCCTGTAAATTAAAGCTTCGAAATGGTACATGTATTTATTTGCAACACAGACTTCAATCTGTGGATGTGTGAACAGGCTATTAATGAGTTCACTCTTCCCCTCACCTTGGGCCAGATGTATGACCATTTATAGTGGTCACAAATGGGAAATCAGCCCATTTGCGGCTGCTAAAATACCATGTACCAAACCTATTTGAAAAATAGGTTTTGTGAGTCTGTAATAGGAAGGGAAATGCCAAGGGCGTACCTTCCTAATAGCGAGTCTCAGGGGAATGTAAGATTGTTGCAAGCAAATCAATTGTTTTGATGACCAATTTCAAATTGGTGGTAAGCCAGACACACAAGGGAATTAGTTCCCACAGGTTCGCAAGGGACCCCTACCCCTTTGTGATTGGCAGTGAAAATGTTTTTTAAGAGCAGTTCAGTGGACTGAAAAAAATCATTTTTTTCTTTAAATGCATCCCATTTTCCTTTAAGGTGGTGTCCTTTTGGCAGCCTTGCACCAAAGCAGGCACCCTTGCACCAATCTGCATTTGTGCAGGAAGGGGCTCCTTCCTGCATAAAAACAGTCCTGAAAGGCATATTCCTCTTTCTATGTGTGCTTGAAAGAGGAAGTAACAAGGAGAAATAATGATATTTCTCATTGTTATGCCTCTCTTGGAAAGACGTATCTTCTGTGCGCATTCCCAGGTCTACCAGTTCTGGTAAATCTGGGAATGCATCAAAAATCATGGGAGTTTCGTTTGAACAGCTACTCAACGCCCATTGAACGCCTTCCCAGGGCTACGTAAGGCATTGCAGTGATCAGTACTATGTTGCCGTACTCCAAATATATGGAGCTACTCAGGGTCACTCAAAGTGGCTTTGCGTGGCTCATAAATCTTACTTAAAGTTTGCGTTGTGCATGTACCACGTTGTCTGGTGCAAACACAATGCAAACCATCTGGTAAATAGGCCCCTATGTTCAAAAGTTCTATTGCACAATATTACTGACCATAATAAATACTTCTCACTTTGACAGGAGTCTTCCCACTTTTGTAAATATTGTTAAAGTCTAACTTTTTTGCAATTGTAATTATTTTTTCCTTGTGCAAGGCAGATTGGGTTATCACTCAGATGACTCATGGATCCACACCTGAAAAACCCTTGTTAATTTTATGTTGCCCATTTCTATAACTTCTTTCCTCAACAGCATTTGAATCAACTATATGAGCATCTTGAATGGGTTGCACACTCTGAAATAATTACCTCTGAGATAGCTTTGATGCATTGGGTCAAACGGATTTGGAGTACACGCTATCCCAATTACATTTTACTCCTGCTCATTGAATACATCTTACATGATGCTTTAATCACCCCATATTAGAGGGGAACACTGCCTATTAACAGTGAACTGCAATGCAGCTATGCACAAAGGTGTGCCATTGGCATGCCAAAGACTGGTCCATCAGCCTCTAGAATTCCACGGCTGTGCACAGCATTAGCTGCACTGCCAATTTGAGGAGCAATGCAGACTTTTTGGTAGAAGATTTCATTAGGTAATCTAGGGAGAGGCTTTTTAGGATGAGGGCTGTCTGGCTACGCTCCGTTAACAAGTCCACATTAGCCAGTTTATAACCTATAAAGGGAAACTTGTTGACCAGACCCATTGGGAATGGGAGTCTAGCAGATTTAGGAGGCTTGTAGTCAGCCATATTGTTACAAGGCAAGATGTACCACGCTATTTCAGTTCAACAAGTCAGAGGTAACCATGAATCTCAGCTTTAGTAGTGCCTGAATAATTAAAAATCACTTGTAAACATTGCGGTCAAAAATACATGATTTAATTAACTCTGAGTGATTTGGTATACTCTTTGTAACTGAAACTTGGGCATCCAATGAATCAAACTGCGATCTTGGATGTGCTTGTCCTGAGGGATTTAAAGTCATATACCACTTTGTGCCTTTCATGCAGAGGAGAAGGAAAAGCAATAACTTTCAATGAGAAATGGACTGGTAAGCCCCTCTGCCTAAAATAATTTTACATTATACATTTCACCTTCTGAATCTATGACCTGAGTTATCTTTTGCCATCCTCCAAGTTCTATTATTAAATTTACAGATATATTGATTGAGCTGATCTCGCCTCTCATTCTTTATCATTATATATTCTTTTTGTAAAGCATTTTTAATATTTGAGCAGATGGTCTTTCTAGTTCATCTACCAGAGACTTGATTGATTGATTGATTCAATGGAGGCATCTGAGATTGTGCAACTAGTTTCAGGTCATAAGCCCAAGAATGATCAGATAATTGACCTAACATTTGCACCAATGGACCTGAGCAGTGTGGAAAATTCAACCTCACATATGGACATATCACTCTTTAATCCATTTTCAGTTCTGTAGGTTGTTCAACCACATCTTTGCAGCTGGGCTAATAACAAACCTATCATGTGCCGCTTTCGTTCTAAATTGTCCTATAATGATTTACTGAACACTCCCTCCACTACTTCTATGTCACCATCCGATCTGATTGAAGAAGGAAAACTTCTCTTATAATAAGTGGATTAAGAAGGCCTTAGATACTTTTCTTCCAACAAAACATTTGGGTCATGTGCTGATTCGTACAACAATACACTTAGAATAGCTAAACCTGACAGAAATAACATTGAGCAATTCTGGCAAGGGAATTATTCCATAGAGCTAAGTCTAGAGTTTTAAAAAATGGCTTCAAAAACCTATAAGAAACGTTTAACCTGAGGGAATTCTCGAAGTCCCAAATGCTTCAAAAAAATCACTTCTCATTTGCTCAGCCATTAGCTAATTCCATTTGTTCTTCTCATTTATTAGTTCACTTTCAAAAGGTCTGTATGACCTCTCCCTTTACTTCGAAGAGAAAGTGGTCAAAATCATCAGTATCTTAGATCACTTTCACATCACCAGGATTTACTAACTTGGTCCAGAACTGAAAACTATCACACAAAACTAAGGTGGCATCCTCACTACAACAATTTCGACAAATCTTGGACTGCTGGATAGACAGTTTGCTGAGTATTGCCAACTCTATATCTTCACAATCACTCTTAGAACCTTGCCTCTGTGTACCAATTCAATCCTTATGCATTTTCTCCACAGGCTCAGTGTTGGGTCCTTTCTTTGTGTCTGGATGGAATCTTCCTACATCCATGTTCCCTATATGGAACATGGAATGTGGGGGCTCTGGCAGTTGCTGCCTAGGAGTTGACGAGACTGGTCAATAATAAAGAGGCTCTAACTTACCTGGAGTCTGCATCTTCTTTTCACACAGTTCTTTCAAAGTGTTTAGAAACATGCAGAGCTTTCAATTGTAAGCAATTTTAGGCCAATACTTCTCTTACCCTTCCCTTTGAAAAGCATTGAGAAATATATAAACAAACATCTCTGATTCAATGGAAGGTGATTATTTACTTGATTCTGCTCAATGAGAGTCTTGCTGGACCCACAACATTGATCAGCCTTCGTTGCTATGTTAAATGAGCGTGGCAGCACACAATGGCCACTTTGAAGCCTCGGTGTTAATTAATTTGTTTGCCATCTTTGACACAGTCTGCCATAATATCTTGCTCTTGAGGTTGTGTGAGGTTGAAACTCAGGGTTTTGCCCCTGACTACTGCACAACTTGTCTGGATGTTAGAGAGTAAACCATCCATCATCCACCAGTCCAGTTTATATTTAATCTGGTAGGGCAGGAGGTGGTTCTGTTTTTTTAATCCCTACATTGAAAGACATCTACCAAAAGCACAACTAATACGCTGTCATCGAGAGAACTTCATGAACTACGCTGATGACACACAGATACTCTTATCAGTTGATCAATCTACCCCCCTGCCGATTGAGGACTTTCACAACTGCCTTTGTTATTTTTATGGTTGGGTCGCAATTTGTTAGAATTTAATAGAGAGATAACTCAGATCCTCTACTGCGCCACAGGTAGACTATTGATGGAGCCTAAAAACTAAAATTCTTTATAAATGATGTCATAATCCACTATCACACTTACCAATCAATACCAGGCCCATAAACATAGTGAGTGAGGTGAATGGATCATATGTTATTAATGACTTTTTGCAATAAACTATCTACAATAAACAAGACCAGCTTGTCATTTTTAAAAGTTTATTAAAACATATTTAAGAAAACTTAGGTTTGGAACTTTATTAAGCAAGCATTAGAAAAAGTCATATAAGTTTTATTCAGCATTTAATAAAGAGATAATATTATTCATTAGCAGAAATAAGTGAAAAGGAAGAGCATTTCCAAAACCTGACTATCTCACTGACGCTACCCTCATCGCCTGAAAACAAAGTCTTAAAAGTTACATTTCTTACGTGTAATCATCGGGCAGCAGAACACGTCCTTCTGGAATCAAGAGCGTAAACCAAAAGTTTGCAGCTAACGCCTATTCTTATACTCTAAAATAAGCTGAGCTAACTATTTTTCACATTCCAACAGCTGAATTCTGGCTCTCCATTGGCTGAATCACCTCACGCCACAGTAAACTGTGACATCTTCCACCACGAGACCAGGCTTTACACAAAGTCATTGTTCATGCACAGAATCCTGGCAATAGTTCCATAGTCCGCTACAATTTGTAGCAAAAATGTTCAAGCAATAGGAAATCTTGTCACGTCTCTTCCTTTTAGCCTTGAGCCAGACCGTTCTAAACTTTCGTGGCACATCCAAACCCACTCCACAGAGTTGTCTTTAGCAGTTCATTTTTTAAAACTTTCATAATAAAAGGCTTTTCTTCCACTTCAGAATAAAGTTGTCTCATGTGGGTTTGCATCAGCAGGCCTTTTCTGCGCTGCTTCTGATTGCGTCACTGCGCCACTTTCTGCCTGCGTCACTTTTTCAGAAAACTATTATTTAAACAAACACAAAAGAATAATTAATTCAGGTAAAACAAACCCTTCTGTTACCCACCCTTTCCCTGCTAGTAATTAACCCATTAATAAATGACAACTAGTAGAAGCAAACAAATAAAGCAACACATATAATAACTACCATTCTTCATGTAGTCCAGCTTTATGTTTCTGAAAGAATAAAAAGATGATTAAATAATACACAGACAGACAAACACAACATGGGACATACATGTAAGCACATATAAAAGCACATGCCATGAATGATCAGCTGCATATTAATAGTGACAAAGACAATAGGACAAACATAACAAACTGGACAATATTAATAATGTGTTACAAAAACAGACTTGCAAATGCAACAAGAGCACATTTAATTAGTTTCCCGCGTATTCATGTGTGGTGCAAGCTTAATCTAGGTTGGTTTAATCAAACAAATCATGCAAACACTTATTAATATATTAATTCAAATTATGAGAGTATGACATCACGAGCTAGAATAAAATATTTTCTAAAGCTCGCTCTATCAACTATCTTGCCCTTTACCAGCAGACATCTGCCACTGTCCAGTAACACCACTCCAACTGCCACCTCTGCTTTAGTGTTTCTTTCTCCTGTCAAGTACAACAATTGACATCTATCTGTTTTTCATTAATGCACCGTCTCCATAAAACCTTTCTGGCCAGTTCTGCCCACTGGTGGTTCAATCGTCTATATCAAATTATCTCGATGATTGGAACTTGTTATTCTTAGTCACACTGGATTATTTGCATAAGGGTCTATATTCACATACTCATGGGACGGGTGAATACAATTTCAGTGAATTTCATGAAATGTGTAGGACTGACAATGGCAATATAAGTTTATGCAATGTGAACATATAACACAGCCCACTTAACCTCGACAATACCCGTAAATTCAATTTCAATTATACCATTACCTGTGCCAGCACAGCAGCATCAAAATCTGAAATAATGACACTAATGTATGTCATAATCCATGCTTGTACAATAATATTGTTGTTGCCAATGAGAACATTGTCAATGTACATTCAGACCAAAGCAAACATACCTTTGACAACACTAATAAAAACAATGTCAATGGGCAAAATGACAAATGTATGCAACATGTTGGAAATGTTGATAAAAATGTTATCAGAGGCTGCCATATTATTTTTAGGAGTTCCAATGAACTCACATCATTGTTGCCGGGTTCACCCAAGGTGACTTCTCCATCCATCCTGACACAGCGATACATGGTCAGGCAGGTCCTGTGACCCATATCTATTCTTATCAAGTTACAAGTCATAGGTGCCCCCCCAACCTAATTTTCAGGCAAACATTAAACCTTGGAAAAACATATTCGATTTGGTGCGCAGTCAAAAGTATCGAGTTTGAAATATCGACCTACAAAAATATCGAGTTAGAAATATCTAAGGTACAGAATATCGAGGTCAAGAATATCGTTGGACAGGATATCGACCCTAAGGTAAGTAATATAAAAAATTCTTATATCTATGTAAGTAATCTCGAAGTTACTAATATCGATATTTGTATTATTGTTATGAATTTTATTATGTATGTGTAATATTTTTTTTGTTATGTATTTTACTTGTTTTAAATTTTATGTGTATTATTTTCATGTATTAATAATGTTTATTTTTAAGTAAATGTTATGTTTTAGTACCGGGGTGGGTTGTGGGTTTATAGGGGAATAGGGTGGGAAGTAATTTAAATATACTAAATTAATTATTAAATTTTAGGAATTATAAATTAATTTTATTACATTTTTGTGTTCATTTCTGTAGTGGGTTCTGGGTTTATAGGGGAATTGGGTGGAAAGTAATTTAATTGAAATTAATTAATGATTTATTTTTATTTATTGGTATGGATAATTACTTTATTTTTAATTAATTGACAATTAAATATTTTAATTGATAATTACGTTTTTTTAATTGGTATTTAATTTTTAAATTGGCAATCAATTTTTTTAATTGGTAGTTATTTTTTTAATTGTAATTAATTTTGTTAATTGGCAATTACTATTCTTAATTGGTATTTAATTTGTAATAATTGGAAAATATTTTTAATTCATTGGTAATAAATGTTTCATAAAAAGTCTTATTTGGTATGAAAAATTATTTTATTGTTTAATATTTTTTAATTGTGAAGCAATTTTAAATAATTAATATTCTTTTGTAATTAAAAATATTTTATTGGTTAATATTTAATATTTGGTGACTAATATTTAATAATTAATATTTATTGGTATTTATTGTTACTTTATTGTTAATTTATTGTTATTAATTATTCAATTGTAATTATGTTTGTAATATTCATTAATGGGCAACATGTAATTATTTATTATTTTAAATACAAAAATGATTTATATGTATGTTATATTTAAATTCTATGCTATCCAACGTTTTCCCTACTGTAGCACCCTCTTGAGCTGGAATAGTAATTTTCACCTCCACGCTACCCAACATTTTCCATACTGTTGCACCCTCTGGAGTTGGAATAGTCATTTTTACCCCTAAGCTATCCAACACTTTCCCTACGGTTGCCCTCTCTGGAGTTGGAATAGTAAATGTTTACCCCTAAGCTATACAACGCTTTTCCTACTGTAGCACCCTCTGGAGCTGGAATAGTAATTTTTACCCCCCCGCTATCCAACATTTTCCCTACAGTTGCACCCTCTAGAGTTGGAATAGTAATTTTTACCCCTACGCTATCCAACGCTTTTTCTACTGTTGCCCCCTATGGAGTTGGAATATTGATTTTTAATCCTGCGCTATCCAACGCTTTCCGTACTGTAGCACCCTCTGGAGTTGGATTATTAATTTTTACCCCTACACTATCCAACGCTTTCCCTACTGTTGCACCCTCTGGAGTTGGAATAGTAATTCTAACCCCTACTCTATCCAACGCTTTCCCTCCTGTGCACCCTCTGGAGCTGGAATAGTAATTTTTACCCCCACGCGATCCAATATTTTCCCTACTGTTGCCCCCTCTGGAGTTGGAATAGTAATTTTTACCCTTACGCTATCCAACGCTTTCCCTACTGTTGCCCTCTCTAGAGTTGGAATATTAATTTTTACCCCTACACTATCCAATGCTTTCCCTACTGTAGCACCCTAAGGAGTTGGAATATACATTTTTACCCCTACACTATCCAGCGCTTTCTCTACTGTTGCACCCTCTGGAGTTGGAATAGTAATTTTAATCCCTACGCTATCCAACGCTTTCCCTAATGTTGCCCCCTTTGGAGTTGGAATAGTAAGTTTTACCCCTACGCTATCCAACGCTTACCCTACTGATGCATTTTCTGAAGTTGGAATAGTAATTTTAAGTGTTACGCTATCCAATGTTATCATTACTGTTGTTTTTTTTGGACCTTGAATAGTAGGTTTTTTTATTTAGCTATTTAATATTTTTATTATCATTTTTGATAATGTAGTATATTATTAATTTAAAAAATATTGAAAGTATATTTAATTTTTTTAATGTTTTAAATATAATTATTTACTTTTTATTTATGTTATTGTTTTATGTGTGTAGATGTATTTGTAATTTATAATACTTTTAAATAATTTATAAGTTATTAAAATAATTATTAAAACTTATTATTAAATATGGGTGAATTTTGCGGATCTGCATTCCGCGATTTCACGCGAAATCGCAAAAAAATCTGCGAATTCGCAGATTTTCCCTCGAACTTGCAGATTTTTTTGCGATTTGCACTCAACTCAACTGGAGTGCTTTCTACTGGCTAATCAGTAAGTGCTACCTCGTTGGGCAAATGTATAGTGCTTTTCCTACACTGCAGCTGCGTAAAGGGCCAGAAGATTTGTCTCCACTGACCATGCGTGCCTGTAACTTTGCCACCGTGCCAAAAGGCGCTGAGGTCCCTTGAGTGAGCTGTCCATCATAGTTGGGAAAGGGAGGGACGATGTTTGATACTGCTAGTGTGTGGTGCGGGGCCAAACGAGCGGGGCTTCCATGCGTGTCAACATGCCTCTTGTGTTTAAAGGGTCAGAGAGCGAGCAGGGCAGCAGGTGAGGAGAAAGCAGTCTCCTGGTCACAGGAACTACATGGGGGTTGCGCTCGCAAAACTCAGGGATTCAAAGACCTCCCTTGAGTATTACAGCTAATTTCAACGGCAGATGTGGGGTTAAAGCACACTTGCCCAGCCTCGACCGTGCTCACTAATGTTTTGGGCGGATTAAAACATTACTGAATTTGAGCTTCAACTCGGGCACCTGCTTTATTTATATCTGTAAGTGCTTCCAGTTGAGGTTTTTTTTTGGCCCACAGGCAACACTTACAGAGTTGAGGCAGGTGCCCGAGTTGAAGCTAACTTTGTAACCATTTCAGAATTGGTGCTGGCAAGCTGCAAGAGTTGAAGGTGCAACTTGCAAGTAAGCAACTTCAACTCTGGCAACTTGCTGGCGCCATTCTAAAATGGTTACAAAGTTAGCTTCAACTCGAGCACCTGCCTTAACTGTAAGTGCTTCCTGTGGGCCCAAAAAAATCCGCTTGTGAGATTCGCTGATCGCGAAATTGCCGAAAATCCGCAAATTCTGGCGAGCGGAACAGATTTTTGGCCCACAGTTATTATTATTAAGTAAGTCTATATTATATTTTTTATGTATATGTTTAATTAATGATATATTATTGTATATGTATTATTTATTCATTTTAAACATGATTAAATATTTTTAACTATGTTTATTTGGTTTATAACTATTATTTACTTTATTTTAAACTTTTTTTATTTAAAAAAATTCTATTTTTGATTACGATATTTTTAACATCAATATTTTGGTTTTGATATTTTTGTACTTACCATGTTGTAGATAGGCTGTCGATATTCTTGTCTCCGATATACCAACGTTGATTTTTTTGTAGGGCGATATTTTTTCCCATGATATTGTGTCAGTGATCCATTCGATTTCACAGACAGATAGTTGCACTACAAACAAGTCTGAGTTAATTGGCCCCAATGAAACCCCTCTGGCCAAAGGATCATGTTCCTCAGAAATACCACAGAGCCACATACCGCATGAAGATAGGTGCACTCAGCCAATCAGGACAAGATATGAACACAACACATTTCAATCACGTGCTCCTCATGCCATACATCTGAACACATACACACTGGCCCAAATTAGCTCTCCCTGAGGTCGAGAGCCTGTTATGTCTTTGTCAGATGCACACATGTGATTGATTTATGACTAAGATGCTCTTTTGAAATGTAGAGAAAATGTTATTGTACCGCATGAACTGTATAAATAGATTTTGAGCAAACGCATTCTGTACAGGTTCTCCCAGTAACAGTGTTTAATTAAACCAACATTGTGTGCAATTGAATGCTGTGATGAGAGAGAATATGCTTATAATAATATACGACCCTCAGTCAGGTGGGTATATGAAATTGAGAATGCGAGGGTAGCAGAGTGTTTGGAAGTGAACAGTGATTCTGGTTACACATGTTCCACCTTCCCTGACTAACAAGGGGTCACGCTGTTTTGTAATATTTGGAAATTTCAAGGCGATCCAACAGAGAGAATTGTAACCATAGTCCGACCCCAGGATCGAAGCTAACTTTTTAAATATTGTGTTTCTGTGTTTACGTTTGTATTTCTAATGCACTTTCTATTACAAGAGTGGTAAAGAATTACTCTAGAATGGGACTCCATTACACATACGCTCCATTTGGATTCACTATTAACTAGTATAGACAAACTAAGAGCACTCTTATTAAGATCATAAAATATATAAAAACCTAGTAACTATTCTTTGAGAGTAATGACTCTGACAATAAACAGTTGTATGGTCATACAGGATTTTCTATCTTCTAAACGCGGTCATTTAAAAAAAAATTTAAGAGTGTGACTATAGAACGGTGTCCCCACTTTGTCCCAGAGTAAGGATCATCAATGATGAAACTCGGGTAAGTTGGTTACCATGTACATTACTGGGCACAAATATATTGTTGATTACATGGTATGTGTCTTTGTTGACTGGGTTAAAACTTTCCTTTTTTTACATGAGGGGAACACATTTGGTGGATAGAGCAGCATAATTAGAATAAAGTTGGCTTACCCTAAGTTGGGGGCATGGAAATCTTTAGGTATATGAGATAACATAATAATACTTAAGAATGTGTAACGGAGACCAGTAGGTGGTGGGTGCTTAAACCCAATTTTATTCAACCCCGTCCAGCAGCAACTGTCACCCTCCAGAATCCCCCACTCGCTGCCCCATTCTGAGTTAAACTCAGGAAACTTCATATTTAACATTCCATTCCAACTCCCCCCTTCCTACAGACAAAATAACAATGAAAAATAAAATCTAAATAACCAAAATGCATGAGAAGAAAACAAGAGAACTAAGAAGGTTAAAGAATGTGATCACAACAGATGTCCATGAAGAAAACAGTAGATAGTAAATAAATTGACAAGGTAAGTACAGACAAGAAAATTGTGAATCAAAACATTTCATGATCGCTAAACTTTGCAGGATGTGTCTTAGCTCTGATAGATGCTCTGACAGATGCACTCAGTGCAATGCTCACCAGGTCGAAGTAAGTCTTGAAGGATGTACCATGACTCTGTCAGATATTCTCTCTGCAGCACATCCTTTGCCCTGAGGAGAATCAACAAGCACACCCATCCCCATCCCAACATATTCTGCCTTTGATTTAGGAATTTAAAAAAAACACTTGTTCCATGTTTTCCCATTTTCTTGAATCACTTCATGCTTCTTCACCTTCTTAACCCGAATGGGTGCAGAAAAACGTGACCAACACTTGCAGACAAAACCTGGTCTTTTAACTCTCAGCCAGTCTCCCACCTGGACTGTCAGGACCCGATGATGTTCATCTGAGCGACCAGTCTTCTCCTGTATAGCAGCTCTCACATCCTCAACCTTAGCCAACCTTGCTGCATCAATGTTTTTCCTTTCCATCCATTCTTTATTGAGTTTGGACCCCAAAATCCTACCCCTTAACAGAGTAAAAGGAGACACAACATATTATTCATCGCCTCTCTCCAAAATAATCCATTAATTAGTGCAAGTTGCAATTGCTCTTTGATGCAACGATTTACCCTTTCTACAAGACTGCTGCTGTGAGGATGATAGCGGGAAGTTAGAATGTGCTTTATGCCAGAATTATCAAGAACATTTTCCATTTCTCTAGATGTTAACTGGGTCCTATTGTCAGTTACCAATTCCTCGGGAAAACCTTCCCCAGAAAATACCTCATGAAGAACCTAATGATGGTATCTAAGTTCATACTGTCCTCTAATTTCATCCAGGGTCATTTATACATATCATCTATCATGCCCAATGCACATTTGGGTGTACTGCTCTTGACACCAAAAGGACCAGCGATATCAAATGCCACTTTACTCCATGGTGTGTTTTTAACCACGATGGGGTTGACCAGAGATGAACAAGTTACCTGTGACACACATACAACAATTCCTAACATAACTTTAGATCACTCTGTCAACACCAGGCCACAGATGAACAGATCTAACAGGGGTTTGTGGTCAGTTCTCAAGATTAATTATTTTCCCCACACAAAATGTTTTAATTATTGAACGCCTCACCATATAGCCAATGATTCTTTCATGGTCAATGATTCTTTCTCTATCGTGGAGTTAGATGATTCTGTACCTCATAATGTCCTAGATGTGAATGCAATAGCCTCTTCTTTCCAATCAGCCCTTATCTGCCTAACTACGGCCCATAGGAGTCATTAATATCAGACAATTTAAGGGGACCAGCCAGTAGCGGTCGGTGGTGGGAGTAGATGCCGAGCGGTGACTAAGTATGGGCTGAAAATCCATTCCGTTCACCGAATTTGTGATTGTTTGGCGAATTTTCAGTCCACGAATCGCGCAAATTTGCCCAAAAATCCGCAATTCGCAAGCAGGCGGATTTATTTGCTTGGCCGTGCTTCAAAAATACAATATCATGAGCGCGGCGTTGACTTACTGTGATTCTGAGTTCCCGGAGTTGTTTTTCCTCCTGGTTTGCGTGTGCTGCGCCATTTTGGATCTTGCTTCGTGATCGCGTGAGAGTTTTTCGACCGCGACCATGATATCACGGCCCACCATCTTGCACAGCGAGAGTTCGACACCGCGAGTACGTCATAAGGGCCCGCGATCATATATTGTAGGAGTAAACAATTGCGAACACATAGATGTGGAGTGCAGCTGACTTCCGGTGGGAGATTTGAACAGCTGAGATTGACATTTGGCTGCACTTTTTGGTGCAAGGAGTCCATTTTTGGGGGGGATGGGAGGAAGGAAGTGCCCCAGAATCTCCAACTTCCTGTTGTAGTCGAGCAGGCTCCTCCCAGGGCTTTGCCCATGTCCTGGTCACTTTTCATTTGGATCTGGAGCTGGAAGGATTACTCTTTGTGGCTGCTGCTGGATATTTGTATTTGAGGATTTTTTTGACTTTGGATCCCTTTTGGATTTGAGATTTTACAAGTAAGTTGGTGTTGTTTGTTTGGAGCATTGCAGTTGCTGCAACTACAATTTTAAAACTTTTTCACCACTTTAAAAAAAATATGTTGTGGGTAGCCACAGTATCCAGTGGACCGAAGGTTAGTCATGGGTGCATGATACAACTATTTCTGTGAGTTTTGTTGAACTTAAATCTCATTTATGTCATTGAATTTTAGCTCACTATATGTGGATTATTTTTATTTTTTTATTTTGGGGTGCCTGTAAAGCCACACTAGCCAGTAGGCCAAGGGGTACTGAGTGGTGCATGGACCAAGTCTTTCTGTGGGGTGTCTTGAATTTAAACATCACTGAGGGCATGGATGGCATTGGATTGTGGTGATTTTTGTGTTTTTTTCGACTTCTTGGGGTGTTGTTGGGGCCTGGTCATGTGGGTGGGGGCCATTTTGAGGCCTGGTCTAGGTAGGGCCTGGCCATGTGGCGGGGGGTCAAGGGGCCATTTTTAAGCCAGGCAGTGTGCTCAGGCCTACACCCAGTTTGCCTTGCTTTCGTCCATTATGCCCAGGGAAACTCAGTGGTGTATGGATCAAGTCTTTCTGTGGGGTGTCATGAATTTAAACACCATTGAGGGCATGGCTGGCATTGGATTGTGGTGATTTTTGAGTGTTTTTCGACTTCTTGGGGTGTTGTTGGGGCCTGGCCATGTGGGAGGGGGCCATTTTGGGGCCTGGTCCAAGCAAGGCCTGGCCATGTGGCTGGGGGTCAACGGGGCATTTTGAAGCCAGCCAGTGTGCTCAGGCCTGCACCCAGTTTGAATTGCTTTCATCCATTAGGCCCAGGGGTACTCAGTGGTGCATGGACCAAGTCTTTCTGTGGGGTGTCTTGAATTTAAACATAATTGAGGGCATGGATGGCATTGGATTGTGGTGATTTTTGATTGTTTTTTGACTTCTTGGGGCGTTTTCGGAGCCTTTCAATGTGGGTGGGGGTTATTTTGAGGCCTGGTCCAAGCAGGGCCTGGCCATGTGTCTGGGAGTCAAGGGGCCATTTTGAAGCCAGCCAGTGTGCTCAGGCCTGCACCCAGTTTGAATTGCTTTCATCCATTAGGCCCAGGGGTACTCAGTGGTGCATGGACCAAGTCTTTCTGTGGGGTGTCTTGAATTTAAACATAATTGAGGGCATGGATGGCATTGGATTGTGGTGATTTTTGATTGTTTTTTGACTTCTTGGGGCGTTTTCGGAGCCTTTCAATGTGGGTGGGGGTTATTTTGAGGCCTGGTCCAAGCAGGGCCTGGCCATGTGTCTGGGAGTCAAGGGGCCATTTTGAAACCAGGCAGTGTGCTCAGGCCTGCACCCAGTTTGCCTTGCTTTCATCCATTATGCCCAGGGGTACTCAGTGGTGCATGGGCCAAGTCTTTCTGTGGGGTGTGTTGAATTTAAACATTTTTGAGGGCATGGATGGCATTGGATTGTGGTGATTTTTGTGTGTTTTTCGACTTCTTGGGGTGTTGTTGGGGCCTGGCCATTTGGGTGGGGGCCATTTTGAGGCCTGGTCCAGGCAGGGCCTGGCTTTGTGGCTAGGGGTCAAGGGGTCATTTTGAAGTCTGGCAGTGTGCTCAGGCCTGCACCCAGTTTGCCTAGCTTTCATCCATTAGGCCCAGGGGTACTCAGTGTTGCATGGACCAAGTCTTCCTGTGGGGTGTCTTGAATTTAAACATCATTGAAGGCAAGCATGGCATTGGATTGTAGTGATTTTTTTCAGTTTTTTTACTTCTTGGGGTGTTGTTGGGGCCTGGCCATGTGGGTTGGGGCCATTTTGAGGCCTGGTCCAGGCAGGGCCTGGCCATGTGGGTGGGGGTCAAGGGGCCATTTTGAAGCCAGGCAGTGTGCCTTGCTTTCATCCATTATGCCCAGGGGTACTCAGTGGTGCATGGACCAAGTCTTTCTGTGGGGTGTATTGAATTTAAACATTTTTTAGGGCATGGATGGCATTGGATTGTGGTGATTTTTGTGTGTTTTTCGACTTCTTGGGGTGTTGTTGGGGCCTGGCCATTTGGGTGGGGATTATTTTGAGGCCTGGTCCAAGCAGGGGCTGGCCATGTGGCTGGGAGTCAAGGGGCCATTTTTTAAACCAGGCAGTGTGCTCAGGCCTGCACCCAGTTTGCCTTGCTTTCATCCATTATGCCCAGGGGTACTCAGTGGTGCATGGACCAAGTCTTTCTGTGGGGTGTATTGAATTTAAACATTTTTGAGGGCATGGATGGCATTGGATTGTGGTGATTTTTGTGTGTTTTTCGACTTCTTGGGGTGTTGTTGGGGCCTGGCCATTTGGGTGGGGGCCATTTTGAGGCCTGGTCAAGGCAGGGCCGGGCTTTGTGGCTGGGGGTCAAGGGATCATTTTGAAGCCAGGCAGTGTGCTCAGGCCTGCACCCAGTATGCCTTGCTTTCATCCATTAGGCCCAGGGGTACTCAGTGTTGCATGGACAAAGTCTTTCCGTGGGGTGTCTTGAATTTAAACATCATTGAAGGCAAGGATGGCAATGGATTGTGGTGATTTTTGTGTGTTGTTTGACTTCTTGGGGTGTTGTTGGGGCCTGGCCATGTGGGTTGGGGCCATTGTGAGGCCTGGTCCAGGCAGGGCCTCGCCATGTGGGTGGGGGTCAAGGGGCCATTTTGAAGCCAGGCAATGTGCTTTGTGCCATAGGCCTGCTGTACCCAGTATGCCTTGCTTTCATCCATTATGCCCAGGGGTACTCAGTGGTGCATGAAACAACTCTCTCTGTGTGGTCTCTCTTCTAATAATGTAAATATTTCTGTTTTGGGGTGTGTTGTAATAATAATAAATGCCTAGTTGTAAACTATTAATTGAAGCACGACTTATGCAACATTTATTTAACTGATGTTCCCCTGGCTTTGTTTGCTTTTAGGTGCACAAAGACGAATCAGCCTCATCAATCATCATCAGTGCCAGGAAGAAGTCCTGCTGCGGTGTGTGCAGCACAACGTCACGTGATGTCATGTTTGGCCACAGACAACTCTGCAACTTGTGCAACTGCGACCTGCTGTTCTGACATCTGAAGAAGATGGGCCCAAAAACAGGTGTCAGTAAGAAGGAGCAGAAGAAGCAAGTGGAACCACTTACCAAGGAGACTGGTGTGCCGACCGGCACATTTTTTGGGAAAAAAAAACCCACGCCTGCAGCAGCGGGGTCCGCGGGGGACCAAGCTGGGAGCAGCACCTCCGCTTCATTGGGCTCAGTGCCACCCCGCCAAGTTAGGTCCAAGTCAATGAGTGCTGCAGAGACAGCCACTTTAATTGCTCAATTACCATCAACCAGTGATGTTGGCTCATCGCAAGAAAGTAGCATCCAATCAACGCATGGTGTAACTCATCTGACGAGTGTTCAACAACCACATCCGCAACAACAACCACAAGTGCAAGTAGTACAAGCGCAAGGAGAGGCGCAAGGAGAGGCGCAAGGAGAGGCGCAAGGAGAGGTGTAAGGAGAGGCGCAAGTAAAGGAGAAAGTAAAGGCGCAAATAGAGGCGCAAGGGGATGCACAATGAGAGGCACGTGGAGAGGTGCATGGAGAGGCGCAACTAGAGGCGCATGGAGCAGCACAACTGCCCACAATGCTTGTTCTTACAGAAGTAGGGGCACATCAGGTAATCGAGATTGAAGCGGAGGTATCATCCGAGGAAGCCACTCCTCCTGATGATGATCCATTGTCTTCCAGATCCCCAGCAAAAAAAAGGTCAAGGAGGGCTACTACAAGCTCTTCTTCAAGCCCCCTTCTTCTGATGATCTTGATGTTGATTGGAACCCACCAATGCAGTCTGAAAGTGAGGCACGCCATGAGCCGACAAAGGTAGCTAAGCCTAAAAGGAAGGTTACCGCAAGGCTTTCAGTTATGGGTGATGATGACGAACAAGAAGTTGTGTATTCTGCTGCTGATGAACAGTCTGGCGACGACACAGTCATCACAGTCGTCACTCCAGCCCCAGCGGGCATGCAGCGGCGTGGCACTGGTACCACCACCAAGGCAGTTAACTACTACACCAACACGACCTACAGCTTCCATATTTTCTCGTCAGAAGGGCCGGCAGGGACCTCCATCCAGCTAGACCTCTATTACCTCAAGTAGTGGTGCTGTAAGTGCACAACAGAGTCAAATTCAGCCACGCCCATCCTCCACTTCACCTGGCATTGAAACTGAAAGTAGCACCTCCACCACCAGCAGACATCTCCAGTCCCCAGTTTGGGACTTCTTTAGTGTTAGCAAAAAGGTGGAAAACATGGTTGTTTGTTCGATTTGTAAAATTGTCGTTAGTCGGGATAAGCTTGTTACCAACTATAGTAATGTAGGCCAGAGAGGTCATCTCCAAAAAAAACACATTATCATTTGGGATGCGCACCTAAGGAAGATCCGGGAAGCCAAAAGAAAAACAAATCCAAATGTATCCATTCATATTGCATCTGATGATGACGAGGGGCTGATTGTGCAGGGGGGAAGTGAAGAAGTGACAGACATTTTTTCTGGTACACCCAGTACCCCTGGCAGCAGCACTGCAGTGGTAGCGCCCACACCCTCTACTCCTGCAACATGTATGAGGCACACTAAGAGTCTGGGTGAGACACCAATGCAAAAAAGTACATCAATAAGCCTAACTGGGTTGTAGAACTCTGCATCATCATCATCATCATCACCACATATGAAAACGGTCCAGACCACCATTAGAAGCATGTTTTGGTCGGATGCGCCATTTGAACGCAACCACCCTACGGCACATCTTTATAATGCAATGCTGGCTAAAATGTTAGCGCTGGACCTTCTCCCTTTTTCTTTCGTGGAAGGGGTGGGTTTTCTAGAATTTGTGTGAACAGTCTGCCCTAAATGGAAGGTTCCTAACCGGTCCTATTTTGCCAGATTTGCAGTTCCTGCACCACATCAAGATGTGCTGGAGGTGATTGGGGCAGCTTTGCAGAAGAGTGCTGTTCACATTATCAACCTGGCAACAGACATGTGGACCAGTTGCAAAGCCCTTGATTACATGTGCATCACTGCACACAGGGGTTACAGACAAGTTACGTGCAGGTGTTGACCTGGGCACAGTTTTTCAAGCTACCCAGAAACATGCAACAGTAGCCATGTTTGCCATGGAGAAATATACTGCACAAAACATTTTGGATGAGTTTCAGAGTAAGGTCTATGAATGGCTGCATCTAAGAAAGCGCATGATTGGTTATGTTTCCACGGATAATGGCAGTAATATAGTTAAGGCCATGCATGAGGGTGGCTATTTCAGAGTGCCGTGTTTGGCGCACAGTATTAACATTGTTGTGCAAGATTTCTTGAAAAAAGAAAACACAGTCAGCAAGTTACTGACCACCTGCCGAAGAATCTGCACACATTTCAGCCATTCTTTTAAGGCCCGGAAGAATCTGAGGAACATGCAATGTGAACGTAGACTGCCAGTCAGAGGACTCATCCAGGAGGTGGTAACAAGTTGGAACTCAACCTTCTACATGCTTGAGCGTCTGTCTGAGCAGTGGGTGGTAATCAATGAGTATGTCTATGCACAAGGTTCTACTATGAAAGACATGAGGCTAGAGTTGGAGGAATGGAAGCTAGTTAAAAGCCTGACAGACATGCTTCGTCCTTTTGAGGTCTTCATGCATGAAGTCAGCAGGGAGGACTGTACATTGGGCAAAGCTATCCCATTGTTGCGCATGCTAGAGCACCAACTGAAGGCGGTGTATTCAACGTTCCGAGATGATGCTGAAAAGCAAGATGCATATCAGTTGGCGGAGAGGTTATTAGGCCGCCTAGTTGACAATGAAAGGCTTAAAAAAAATACATAAAGAACAACATTACATTTGTGCCACTGTTCTGGATCCACGGTACAAAAAGGCAGTGGCCAGCAAAGCATTCATTCCTTTTATTGAGCAGATGTTTCAAAGTACAAACATTGGCTAGCTCTGTCAGCCACTCGGTTCGAAAAAGAGTGGCAGAAAATTGAAGGAACTGGCAGACGTACTACTGAATCAGCAGGCCATCCGGTGTCAAGGTCCACTTCTGAATCTGTGGCCAAAGGCAGTCACTTTCCTTCACAGCCGTTAATGACACCAGCAACCGTATCATCCTCCTCACATGCACCAGGCCCATCCATAATATTGTCGGAAGCGGATTGGCTAACTCATCAAGGGTTTTCTCGTTCCAGTCATGCAAAGGCCACAGATGGTACGCAAAGTGGAGCAACCCTGAAGAACCTTGAGTCGATGGTGCAGGCCTATCTGGATGACCCAACAGAGGTCTTTGTTAATCAGAATCCATCGCTGTATTGGTATGGGAAAGGCCTCTATGGCGACTGATCACCAACCTGGCTCTAAAATATTTGTCTTGCCCACTCGCAAGCATGTCTTCTAAACGTGTTTTCAGTACTGCTGGTGCCATTGTAACTTCAAAAAGGACCCGCCTCTTGCCCAAAAATGAGGAGAGGTTAACAATGATCAAGATGAATCAGCTCTTCATACCACCAAATTACAAAATACGTGAATGCACGCAGGAAGGACACCAACTTAGGTGATGGAAGTTCTTCTCTGTTAGCTGACCTACTCCCGTCTCAATTCACAGAGTTTGAGGAGGAGATCTACTTCCCTGACACCGAGGCCTGAAAATGACTTCCTTTTTTTTCATCCTTATTCACTTTTATTCCTGTGTGTCTTTCTTTGTTTTGGAACTTTTACCACAACAAAACTTTGATCACCTAATCACAACAAGTCCATCAGCAGCACTGTCTTCATCTTATTTCCTTATTGATTTGAAGGCCATGCATTCCATGGTTCACAAGTTCACAACTCAATCATGCTCCTCTATCCTCCTCCTCCAGACTCCCCCTATCCATTTCCCTCAAGGCAGATGGCTGAATTATGCAGAATCAAGAAACTTTGTCTTCGTAGACGAGTCCCCTCAAGTGGGACTGGAATTACTGACTACATGCTAATTGCTGACTGTTACTTCTGACATTGACAGGAGAGGTTGCCCTGTAGGCCTTCACTTTCAGAACAAGATGCAGACAAAAAGTGGAACAGGTAATGAATAATGAGAAGATGGCATGTAGTGGACAGCAATGGCTGTCTGGCTTCAATGAAAGCAATTGCTGTTTGTTTGTTGCGCATGAAATGAATCATATGTCTTCTGTTATTATAATCTTTTACACACTAAATGTAACTCAAGTCTACTCAGCTTTTTTTAACCTTGTTTAATTCAAATTGTACTTCAACTGCAGGGGCCACTACGTTGCATTTTCCAATATGCAAAATGTCCTTGGACTCACTGTTTGCCAATATACCATGATGATTGATGATGAGTGTTGATGGTCAAAGTTAAATAATATATCTTTTTTTTTCTGTACAGTCACTCACTGGGATGGATGGATCATCATCGTCGGTTTACAGAAGAACTATGGCCAATTCGTGAGTGGCAAACAGGTAAACCAGTGAACAACAACTACTACAGCAGAACTACATGTCTGTCTAGTCGTGGTATGGAGTGGTCGAGGCAGTGTAGTGTTGTTATGCCAGGCAGAGTCCAGACAGCAGTTCATGTATAATTGGGGCTATGTGGCTTGCCGCATACAATTAGATATGCTTTGTCTGTCTGTGTCAAAAAGCCTAGGTATGCTACATCAGGTTGCTTCACTCAGTGGTGCCTGCCTTGACCGTCTGCATGGCCCTGACCCTGGCCTGATTTGCGGATTTTCGGCAAATTCGCAACCCGCGAATCTCACGAAATTGCCGAAAATTTGCAAATTCGTGAGCGGGCGGATTTTTTTTTTAGGCCAGCTCAGTGTTGGTTTGAGGACTAGGTTTGAGGGAATGTGGGTGTTTTTTTAGGGTGTAGGGCTGTTTTGTGGGTTCAGTGCGGTTTACTATGGTTTTTGGGTTGAATTTGGTAGGGTTCACGGAGTCTAGGGCTCAGGCCTCAATGCAGGCTCGTTCATAATGATGTTGGCAAGGTTTTAGGAGGGTTTGGCGTTTTTTGGTCTAGAAATGGCTGAATTTTGGCCTTTTTTGGAGTTTTTGCAGGCGCGTGTGTTTGGGTGAAAATTCGTTCACCTTCTAGTGGATACATTTTGTTCTGCCTTGCTGAGTTTCTTGGGAATTGCTGGAACAAGTGTCCGGGTAAGTTTCAAGAGGATCGAAATAGTGGAAGTGCTGAAAACAGCAATTTGTCAAGGCGCAATTTGCCATGTTATCCAATGGGCGGTTTGGGGGCGCAAGGATAAAGTGTGTTTGGGGTGTTCCATTTGAGCTAGGGGAACGGGGCTTCTGTAAGTGGTAGGGAGGGGGAATTGGTGGTTGTACAGGAAATTTGAGAGGAATCGATTGATGGGAAGGGTGTTTAGGCAAAGTCGAGAAAGGGAAACCGCTGCGATAGGCGCCCATGTTAATTTTCGATTATTGCGTGTTTTCAGGGTGCAATTGGAGTGTGTTGTAGGTGGTTCTTAGTGGATTTGCTTAGCTGGGATGAGAGTTGGGAATGTCTAGTTCTCATTGCAAGTGGTTTTCAGAGTGCGATTTGGCACGATTTTAAGGCCGGTGCGAGGTCACGGTAATGCACGTTTTTGGGAGTATAATGTGGGGTGTTGTAGATTGTTGGTAGTGGGTTTAGGGGTCTGGGAGCACTGCTGAGAAGGTCTAATTTTGTGTTTGGTCATAGACTGAGGGGAAAGGGGAATTTGGGCCCTTTTCTGAGGTGTATTTTTGCCATTGGCTAACATTGGCGGCCTGCGAGGTAGCAGTATTGCATGTTTTTGGGGGGCTATTTGGGGGTGTTTAGATTTTTGAGAGTGGGTTTAGGGGTCTGGGAGCACTTCTGGTAAGGTCTAATTTTGTGTCAAAATAGTAGTTTGGTCATAGGTTGAGGGGAAAGCGGAATTTGGCCCAGTTTCTGAGGTGCATTTTTGCCATTGGCTTACATTGGCGGCCTGCAAGGTAGCAGTATTGCATGCTTTTGGGGGGCTATTTGGGGGTGTTATAGATTTTTGGGAGTGGGTTTATGGGTCTGGGAGCACTGCTGGGAAGTTCTAAGTTTGTGTCAAAACAGCAGTTTGGTCGTAGGTTGAGGGAAAAGGGGAGTTTGGCCCTGTTTCTGAGGTGCATTTTTGCCATTGGCTTAGATTGGCGGCCTGCGAGGTAGCAGTATTGCATGTTTTTGGGGGGCCATCCAGACTTCCAAAGTAAACGTCTATTATTCTTCTTAATGTCTCAACTGTACCTACTTTACTCTTTCTCAACAACCAACTAACACCCTTTTCATTTTATTTGGCAAACCGCTGTCTTGTCTTGCATTTGAGTTTCACCCAAATGATATATTGCAATGCACACCACACATGCATTTTCTGATTCACCCACACAGGCAGTCATCTTTTCTTTCTCCTCCAACCATCCTTGCTTCAAGCAGCCATGCATCTGATTCCTTCCTATCAGCCACCTCTGCATGCATTAAAAAAACACGTATCATTCTTTACAGTCATAAATGTTATGACTCGCTCGTCCTTCCTTACACCCTTCTATCCCTTTTACTTCATCACATCCCTCAAGTTTATCTGGTCTGACTTGGGTTCACGATAAAAGTTTCACAGCTGAGTTGAAGTCAAATAGAGGGGGCTATTGCTTACTCGAGAACTACCGTCGCTAATGCTATGGCTAAGTCAAGGGTGACTGTCTTCTCCGTGATTGGCAAAAATGTAGTTCTAAATTAGTAACTGTTCATAACAGTACAGTTTACTTCTACTAGTGTACTGTCCACTGTACAGTACATCATACACCCCTTTGCGAGCCTACTCTAAAATGTCAATAAGTAAGGAGTATAATAACTTACCACGTGCCGCCACTGCTGAGCCATCCCCAGCAGCAGCTCCTCCTGGTGGCACTTGTGTCGCCGCCGCATCTGCCCCTGGAGTGGACCCCTCCGCGCTGCTGGCCCCGGCACTGGTGGTGGGAAGTGCTGCATCCGATGTTGTGACGCCTAGAAAAAACATGTCATATTTTTAGATGCCATACACCACCCCCTATTTTGTCTCGTAATGGAAGAGAAAATGTTAATACATGAACAATTTTTAATTATTGGGACTGAATAAAAGTCACGGTTTTGGGGAGGGTGTTAACTTATATGCTTCGCCATAACATGCAACACTTTTTGGCACAACTGATGAATGCTTGCTTTTTAATGTGCAACATTTTTCTAGTTACAGACAGAACCACCTACTCCTCATCACCACGAGGAGGACTAGAAGTTCCAACAAGGTGAGGGCTCCCGAGTCCCGCACAGTTACTTCTGACTGAGGTATGTGGAATGTCGAACTGCAACTATCATCAACAATGTCCTATTTCTCTTGTCCATACTTCTGAATGTGCAGAATAGTCCCTGAAACACTAGCGGTATGGTATGTGCTACTATCAAATCAAAAAGCCAACTACTAGCTAATTCTTGGTGAACATTGACATTTTGTTGTTGGAAATTGTCAAAGACTCTTAAAAATATTAATAAATAGTAGTAGCACAGAGAGTGATGGTAGAGAGGCAGGATAAGAATGTAGAAACAGTCTACAAGAAGATCAAAGACTATTTTGTAAAAAATAGAATTAGGAAACAGTTTGGAATGAATAGGAGCTGTAAAAGTTAGGGAAGTATAATTATATTACCAACAGAACATCTTACTGGGGCCAGCAGAAGAGACTGCAGAGGACCGTTCCTGCCCACTTTGTTGCGCCGGAGTCTCGGGTGTAGTCTTCTTGCACCTGGGAGGTGCTGATGATCATGAAATAAACACAAACATGGATGATTTTTTTTGGAAATATTTGATTTCTTTGACCACAATCTAAAATTATTTCGGGGAAACAAATTACCAACAATTGCACTACATGTATTGATTAACCTATCTGATCTAGTCAACTAGGATAGATAGTACAGTATTGCTGGATTCGCAGACCGTCTACTTGGAAAGTTATGTAAATCACTAACTGAACCAACAACAAAAAGGTTCTACTACGACTGCCAGCACTCAGCAGCACACGATGTGATAGACACAGACCGCCATCATGATTGCAGACCACTAAAAAATGTCCTACTACTAAATAACAAGTCATAATATACTAAACCTATCAATCCACCACTAGCTCTTCTTATTGCCAGCAGGAGTACAAAGAAAGGACTAGATTTGAGCCTCTAGTCTCTCTAGCATTACGCAGTTCTGCTCAAATGAGCACAAAGTTGCAAACAAGTAAGCATAGTAGCAACGCCACTGAGCAGGCGAGCCCCTGCAATCACAAAAGCTATTTAAACATTAATTTACCTGCAATGTAATCGAATCGGCAGCATTCTTGCTCTTCGGGAAAAACATATTTTAGCAATATAACACAGAGCAGAAGAAAACAAAGTAGTTATTAAATAGCTACTCACCAAGGCCAGGGATCTCCATGCCTAGCAGGTGGAGCAGGTCCTCCTACCGGTCAAGGACGTCTGCCCACCGGTGCGGCGCTTGGTCATAGGTGTGCCGTACCCCGACTCCCTACGCATGGCCATGCACACCTTATCCGACAGCTGGCGACGCTCCCGGAGGCCATAACCTGAACCGGGCCTGTCCCCTGCTGCCAAGGTCTTCGGGAGGTGGCGCTGAACATAAAATATATGTACGGCACCTCCACTGCGCTGAAAATCTCCCTGGCCACTGCATCCTCCCCCTTTAATCGCCCGCAAGGGAGCCTGCTATGGGGTGCAGAACCCTTCCCCTTGCTCTTCTTGGCTCCCTTTGCCATGGTCCTGGACAGGAAAGTTAAATAAAAAATAGGAAAGAATAGGGAAAAGGTAAATAAAAGAAAGGAGTTACAAAAAGTAGTGTAAAGTAACCAAAAGTAGCAAAAAACACAAAATATATATGTAGAAAAAGAGAGGGATAGATAATGAGTAAAAAAGATCCAAAAAAAGTTCAAGAAACAAAGGATTGCAAAGATTAGGGGAGGATTGAAAAAGCATGCCCAGAACCATAGCAATGAATGAAAAACAAGACAGCCGCGCCCATTGAGGACCGTGTGGGTAAGTTCGCGCGATATTTCCCCCACGAACACGCAAAAATGAACGCGACCAAGTAATAACGCCCGCGCACAACGTGAGCATGCAACTAGCGCTCGGAAACGGAAATACGCAACGCGAACAAGATGGCCACGCCCATATACGACCGCATGGGTAACTTCGCGGTCGGTGCTCTACAAGAGGCCCGCAAACATGCCAAGCGCCCCGCAAACTCGCCCAAAAAAAAAATCTGCAAATTCGCACAAATTCGCGCGGATTATGCGGAACGCTAATTTGCTTTCGCACAAATTCGCGTACCGTAAATTTGCAAATTTCGCCCATACTTAGCGGTGACTTGGGGAGGTGGAGGGGCAGGGTGGGAGGTAGTAATCTATGGATTACGGACGATTAAAAGTAAGTAAACATATGAATAAATAAAATGAATTTTGTTGCATGCTCTGCATCGCATTTGGGGATGTAGTGTGCGCCACAAAAATATTTTCCTTTCTTTATATGTTCACTTACCTGTAATCCTCCATAATCTATAGATTACTACCCCCAAAACTGCCCCTAACTACGTGACCGCCCGGCAGCTACTCCCACCACCGACCGCTACTGGGACCAGCACTTATGATTTCCTTTATTATAGATTCAAAATATCTATCACAATCATCATCCTACACGTATTTCATGTTTTTCTTCAGGAGGTTGTGTAACCCACTAGTTTTGTCAGAAAAATTTCCAACAAATTTGGAGTAATACTCCATAAACCAGAGAAATTAACAGAGCTGGTACATATTTTTGAGTTTTGATGCACATTGAATGGCATCAAGGATTTTTAACTTGGCCTCAATTCCCTTCCCGGATATATGATGAAGAAAGTAATCACCACCTTTTTGAACAAATTCACATTTCTCCTTTCTTACAGTCAACCCACTTCCCTTGATGATGTCACAAACTGTCCTCAGTCTTCCGTCTTGTTCTACCATAGATTCACCAAAATTAAGATGTTGTTTTGGAAGAACATGACACCTTTGATGTCATTGAACAGATTATTCATTAACCCCTGGAATACAGCGAATGCCAATGCTAAACCAGACAGATGTCGGAAATACCGAAATGCCACTTCAGGCGTAACAAATTTCGTCAGATGCCTAGAGTTTCTACCTAACTGAATCTGGTGGTACGCTGAAGATACATCAAGAGATGTAAAGTATTTGGCGTTGCCCAAAGTCGATAACATTTTATTTACATTGAGCAAAGGTTGGCGAGCGACCCAGATTTTACAATTGAGGTCCATAAGATCCACACAAAGTCTCATTCACTTGTCTGCCTTTCACCCAGAACAATGGGTGGCAACTATTCTGAACCTTTGCTGGTTCGTTTATACCAGCAGAACACAATTTATCTAGTTCAACTTGAAATTCACCATGTAGGCTTAGTGGTACTTTGCACACCTTGTGAGCTACAGGCTTCATGTTGTGATTTAAGATAATGCAGTTTTGAAAACCAATAAGTTTCCCCAACAAATTCACAGAACATCTCTGGGTAATATCTGGCCAATTCTTCAGTTCCAATTTCATTACCAAGAATGGATTTATCAGGATTTGCTAATGGGTAGACAGATAATCCACATTCTATTTAAACAGTACCATGTCTGGATGATTGGGGTCTACAATAATCCCTAACTAACATTTTTAACCCCAACCTAACAAATTAGTACCATCCTTGACGAGGTATACAGGTCCCATAGCATGTATACCATCAAATTGCAAATTTGCAACAAATCACCCCACAACTTCTATCCTCTTGCCCCATAGACAAAGTTTTAATATGAGATACATGCACCACAGTGTTCTCAAATTCACCACAATCCTTTTTGTTCAGCAAGGTGAAAGGAGAGCCAGAATCTGCTATGAATCTTATGTCTCTCTTGTTTACAGAGATTGTGCAAGATGGAGCCTTTCTTTTGCGTAAACCTGCCATGGATGATATCTCTACCACTACACTTTTTTCTTGGTCTTTTGAGAACAGCATTAGGTCAGTGTTATTCTCCTCATCAGAATTGTAGAAATGTTCCTCAATGGTATTGACAGTCTGTGAGAGAGCAGATCGCTGGCCAATGATAGCTCTGCACACACGTGCAAAGCGGCCTTTTTTCCTACACCTGAAACATGTTTGGATTAATTCTGCACAAATTCTGGCATAACCCAGATGGGATCATTCACAAAAAGGAGCTATAGAGAGATACACATCAGGTCGCCCACCCTCCACTCACAATATTACTATACAATAAGGACCTGATCCTTTATCTGTACATGATGGTTGGATTTCCCTTCGCCATCGTTGGCAACACAAAATGATATATATCAACAGCAGCTGCAGCTATACTGACTGTTGTTGGGAATCCATGTTCACCTTTGTTTAAAATTCTTGTACTTGGTCTCCCCTGGTTAGAATCCCACCTTGTAGTGCAAAGAATAAAGTGTTTAGAAAAAGGTGGTGAAAAGGCGGTGTTTAGAAAAAGTTGAGGCACTGCCATGACAATGTGGTGGTCCAGATGGGAACACCTGCAGCCAGCTGATGCTCAATGGGGTAGCGGCACCGCAGGACATCAATCATTGCCACTGTAAAGGAATCCAGTAGGTGTTGAGTGATTAAACACAACTTTATACCTCTCAGTCAGGCTGAAAGCGTCACACTTCAGAATTCCCCGTTCCCTGCTCCATTCCGATTTCCATGCAGGGAAATTCACATTTAACATTCCATCCCAACGGAGTGGTGTATGGCTTTTTTCCGTAGGTACGCAGGCAGTGTGTGTCTACAGAAAGGGCAAGTTTAGCCATCTATGAGTCCCCTACAAAATAGTGACAAGTCTTGGAGGGAGCATTATTTGGACTTTCTTTAGGGGTCTGTATCCTGATCAATTGCAACTACCCAACTGGGTGGTAATCTAGGGCAGAAACATGTTGATACAGCAGACAGTGTAATGGTGTTGTTACTTTCCCGTATACCCAGATTATTATTTTTCTTTTACTCCTGCCAAGTGCAATGTACAATAAAGGTCCCGGATACCCACTTAGAGAGTTTTAGATTTTGGCTCTGCATTAGGGATCACGATCTGTCAAATTCTTTATTTCCTTTATTAAAATTTTTCTTTGCGCTCCTCCCTGGATGTTGGTCTGCGTCAGGCAGTCGTAGCAGCCCTATGATGAAGCAAGCCACTCCTTTAGTGGGTGAGGGCAGTATTTACAACCCTTTGGCATTCCCAAATTGGTTCTTTACCTCCAGAGGTAACAATGACACTATATTTTCTATCCTCCCTTCATTACACTTTATTAGAGGTCCTTCTCGAGTTGTAATGGAATCCTGCACTATTAGTAGGAAGTGGATGCCAGTAGAAAAACATCAACGTATTTGACAAGGGTAGAACCAGCAGGCAATGTTAATGTATCCAAATCTTATTTCAAGGCTTGGGAGAAACTAGTGGAAGATGCCGGATACCCTCGACATAACCTTTTTGAAGTAAGTTTCTGCTTTTATGCAAAAATGTGAAAAGGGTACTGGGTGCAGAAGTAAACAAAATACATGGCACCTTGATCAACAACAGTAAAGTAAGTAGAAGCATGTTGTGGAAAAATGACAATATAGTAGCAGGTTTATAAACTACAGTGAATGAAGGTAGGGCAATGGCATTAACTGTGTGTAGCTCTTTTAAAAAGCAGTACTCCTGCTTGACATCAGTACCTGACGTATTTCCTTTTTTCGCAGGGAGAGTAGGTCTTAGAGAAGGACTCATGATGGAAGGCAAATCACACCAGTGCTTTGTGAGAAGTTATCACAGGCTCTGTTCCAGTTTCAGCTTTTTTAGGGAAAGGGTACTGAGGATTCGGGATTACTTTTCTCCTATCTTCAATGCTACTTGTAAATGTGGGACATTTTCCATAGTGCCTAATTCACTGAGACCGTTGAACCAAACAGGCTCTGTCAGTGAGGCAAATACCTCTGTTTGAATGGATAATTTGCTTGCAAGGATACATTGAAGTTCAAAGAACATTGGCAACATAGCCATAACCCCATCAAATGACACCATAGGTACATCTAAATAAACTCCATCAGAGGTACTGTAGATAACACAATTCATTCAAATTCATGTTCACTCGTCTCTCCAGAGTGAATTATTAGGCTATATAACTAAGCAAAAATGCTGCTCAATCAATGGTCCATTGCGACAGAAACAGGATGTGACGCCGGGTGCATAGTATATTCATTAAAAATACCAACTGCTTGGACCATTTGGCCTGAGAGGGGAAGATGCAGTGTTAGAAAATTCCCCCTTTTCCCTCCTAATGTTTTTAACTGATGCTGCCTTTTTTTGGCTCAGCTGTCCACCGAAATGGGCTAAATCAATACTGGCATTTGTATCTCTGTTATAAGGCCATAGTATACAATGCAGAAATACACCCATTGTATAGAAAAGTGATTGTCACTTTGGGACTGCAGCACTTATTGTGCCATTCAGTAGTATGACAAGAAAAAAATGGCTTCAGTCCTACCATTGCATCCTGAATGCTGTATTTTGAACCTGCAGACTAACCTAACCATTCAAAATACTCCTTTGGCAGATGAAAAACCTTACTTTTAAATATTTATTCTATACCCCTATGCAGGCCTCCAAGTCCACAGCTCAGGGTGTCTGAAATTTAAAAGTAGGCCATGTGAAAATGTAATGTTGCCATGTCCCTGTAGTAACAACTCTCTAGAAGTGATTATCACTGTGGAAGGCCAATGGAGTCCTATGAATAAACCAAAATTATAATGAGGTGTTTCGGTTTTCGGACCAGATTGAAAGTAATTTGGTGTTGAAGCTGGGTTTTTAGGAAAATATATAGGAAAAGTAACTTTTTGAAAGATAACTTTTCTCTGCCTGAATTAGCTCTCCAGCAGCTGTTAATCAAGTAGACCCCAATAAGGCATGAAAACTGTTCCCAGAGAGAGTGGGGAGGTGTTTTCTTTTCTAGCCAGGAAGACCAGTTGGGGACGGGCAAGAATATATAGGAAAAGTAACTTTTTGAAAGATAACTTTTCTCTGCCTGAATTAGCTCTCCAGCAGCTGTTAATCAAGTAGACCCTAATAAGGCATGAAAACTGTTTCCAGAGAGAGTGGGGAGGTGTTTTCTTTCCTAGCCAGGAAGACTAGTAAGGGAAGGGCAAGAATGTAATTAGCTTCAAAATAGCCTACACTATCATGAGTATATGTCAGGTGATACCTGGAAAGTGACAGCCTTTGCTTTTATAGTCAGGTGAGCATCAAACCCAGTGATGGCAAAGCTACCAACAGAACTGGTTTTAATTGACCAGAGAAAAGGTTGCGGCTCATTATTATGGTGACACATATGAGTGGGAAGAAGGATTTCCTCATCTTGGACATTTTAAATAATGGGCACAGTTGAGTTGTTTGCAATAGAGCACCTTCTGTCTAATAAATGAACATAGAAACAGAATTTAAGATGTACTCACACACACAGTTGTTCTCATGAGTCCCGTTACATACGAAAATGCCATTTTAATGCGTGATGACATAATTTTTTGTGGACCAATGCTGTTTCTTATTGTACTCTGCAACCTGGGGTCCTGCTGTCTAGTCCCCATTGTATGGACTCTAAACCTTACAACATGGGAATATTGATTAACACCTAATTGGCATATTTAAGTTCCCAGTAAGGCCTTAGTATATCATGCAGGAAATACACCAGTAGCATTGAGAAGTTAAAGGTCACCTGTTGACTAACATACATGTTGTCCCATTCACTAGGCTTACATGGAACACATGGCTTCAGGCTTACATGTATAGCATGATTCTCGCAGCTTTTAAACCTGAATGCAAACTTTCAAAATAATCCCTTTTGATAAGGTAAAACCCTCCATTCAATTAAATACATCACCTCTGCATAGTCTCTGTAACCCATGAGGCAGGGTGCTTAGTATTTGAAAGTGGAACATGCAAGAATTTAATTTTAGCATGTGCCTTCAGTGATTAACCCCGTAAAGTTATTTTCATTGCGAATGGCCGTAACTGTCCCATGATAAACACTGAAGTTCAAATAAAATAACAAGTCTGCTAACTTTGGATTGGTATACGTTACAGAGTAAACCACTATTTTTTAAATTTATTAAAACTCCAAGTCAGTGGTAAAATAAAACTTTCAATAAATTGTTAGGAAACATGACTTTTAAACAGTTAGATTATATCAGGTAGCTGTCTGTCAGTGCTTCTCCTAAATGAGATGAGAAAACTGGGCTCACAAAGTAAACATGGTTTTAGGCATACAAGTGGGAAATCCTAATCGCAGTTTCAGCAGCCCACCAGAATATCTATGGTCACTGAAGCTTGAACTGCCCCTTGCAAGATAATTGGGCTGGAATTCTTGCAGGCATCTGTGTCCAATTGTACCATTCTGTCTACTGCTAACTCTTTCTTTTTTACATGATGTACAAGTGGATCTCAGATATAGCAGATTAATTAGATGCTGCATTTTCACAAACGTTTTCATTTGCATTTTTGTTCTGTTGAATGTTCCATGACGTATGCGCCTTGAATTAGGGGTGGAGAGGGACCTACCTGCGGCAATGGGAATGAAGATAATGATGACTCCTGTAGCTGAAATGTTGTCAATAGTGTTCTTAATGACTAGTTTTGTAACAATGAAAACAACAAAAATATATTTAAAAAAGACAATAAAAATTGACCCGTTTATTTGCACCTATACAGTCAGACCAATGCTTAAAAACACTCCCGAGTTAAATCCGTTTTCATTTTAATTCCACCTTCCTTGTGAACAATAATTTCATCTAGGCTATTGCAAAATTTGGGGTTTACTGGCATATAATCTTCTGGGTGTGTAAATCTTCTCAATTTCGATAATCTTCAACGTTGTTAACAATAATTTGGACAGTACATTGCAATGCAGATGGATTCCCTACCATTAGCCAGTAAACTGTATTGATAGGAAAAAATCATGTAGCGTTAATTTTTTAGGTCTCATGTAGACAGCATATGAGCGACGCAGAACCCCACAGACAGCAGATCGATACTACATCCACCCGGTACTCTTCGCAACAGGCCATTAAAGAAATATTACTGACAGTGGATCTACACACTATCAATCAGAATCAGTTCCTCGTGCTTCCATAAAGAAAAACTTAAGGAAAAGGCACTGCTTATCAACCAACATACTCACTTTATTATTGCCAGAAACAGCGACTACAAAGAACACACTGGTGACTGGTATGGCCTAGAGACCGATTAATAAAACAAGTCTTTTCCCAAATTAATTGGACCATTTACCACAAGGGGCGTAAATAATAAGTTGCATAAAGTTAAACAGGCCAGACAACAGGCAACAATAGAAAAACGAAACCTTAACTAGAAACCAACGTCAGGATCTAAAACAGACTCTCTATCTAGAGAAGTAATCCCCATCTTTTTCTTAGGGGCTATGGCATTTAACCCCTGCTTGTGACAGCAAATCTTTGGTCTTGATAAAGGTGGTAATGACCAAGTGAACCCACCGAAACGCGTTGACGCATAAATTGCTATAATTTAAGCCTCTAACACCAAAATTGATATGCTGATACAATAGCAATACAATACTGGTGTTTCCATAACGGATCCTGAATATACAAATTGTATTCAACAAATTAATGTTGTACTTGTTCTGTCTTTTCAATTGTGCAGGTCACAATTGTGTGTATTATTTTTTTTTGGGGGGGGAAACCTTTATTGGTACTTCAACCAGTTACAAATATGGGCCTACTACCACCAGGGACGGCCGCTAAACAGTTTCATCACAGCAAGTCAGGTAGGACACGACTCGGCAGCCCGGGAGGCGAATGTACCACAAATTCAATTAAAACTGGCTATTAAGCATAACATGCGAATGACAGGATTCTAAAGGCTCCATTTTACAATATAAAAATAGAAGGATCAAGTGCCATACAATATCACACAGTCGCATAAAGGGCGGGCAAGATAGTAGGATTTACACAGTTGGATCGATCTCATTTGAGACAGTGGCGCTAAGGCATACAATTCAGGATAAACAAGCATACAATCACAGTTCGCACCAGTTAAGCGCCCGCCCAATGATACTGAAATACCGTGAAAGGTATAGGCACAGATAAGAAAAATCGATAAATGACGGAAGAGTGGACCCACTACACTGACCCGGAAAAGGAAGAAGCAAAAGAAAAGGCAAAAGGAAGGATACAAAAGAGAAAAAAGGCCATAGAAACAATAAAGGCAAAACAAAAAATCCCGTCCCCCAAACCCCCACCCTGCACCCCTGCTGATGACTAAGGCCTACCCCCCTAGCAGCGTGCCTGTCGCCCCAAATAACTGAAACCCGAAATATAGGAAAAACAAAGAGAAATAAAGAAGAACTGACCCCTACACTAGAAGTAGAAATTGAGGAGGGCTTTATTGTACGCATTCCCGGTCTGTCCCCACCGCCTTAACAAAGAATCCCCCACAAAGCTGACACAATCGAGCAGAATACAATAGAAAATTACACCGGAGGAAACTATAAACCCCAGCTGGTCTCCGTTAACCTAGTAAAGCAATCCCGTTACCGATGAAACCATAATGTGAAACCCAAAACAACAGTCTCAGCCTTGGCCCTGTCGATCAAATTTGCAGATTCCCTCCGATAAGTAGAGCCCCATCGTCAAATTGTCAAAATATACACAGAAGTTGCCGAAATATAGTCTGTTAGCTGGAGAAAGGATGGCAAATCCCAAAGTAGATGGACGGTTCCAACGATGCCCCTTCCCGACTCCAAGGCCAGACACTGTCCCATCCGCCATCTTGATGGACCAGCTGGGAAGGGGGTGCAACACAATCCAACACAGTTCACAGTTCCGATCAAAAGTTTCCAGAGTGGGAACAGCAGTTAAATGTTCCGCTGGTTGCGAAACCAGAGATTCCGACCATATAGTTGATACGCAGATCTCAGCATGTTTGATCAGTTCCACTTCTGTAGGGGCAGGCACCGCTCCGTGCACCGGGTCTGAATGCACCGCTGGAGTGTCTGTCGGGAGTTGAGCTTGCCGCCGGGTCCCGGGCAACAAGTCAGGGTCCGGTCCCAATCTGCTAATTTTATCTGCTGCCACCATCAGATTCCAGACCTGGGCCTCCATAGTCACCTGAAGTGCCTCGAGGGCTGCCAGCACTAACCGCAATGACGGACCGCACATAGCCCGCTCCGCTGGGTTTCGCATAGCATCAGGCATAGTGATCCCCTCGGAGAGTCGCCCTCCACGGGGGAAGATTAGTCGGAGCAGGAATGAACCGTGAGGGACAGATCGTCAACATGCGTTTGTGCGCCAAGTCTCCAACCCAAAGGCACCAGCGATGCAAATGCTAGGCCTCTGGGTCAGGGACCCCCGCCACACCGCCTTGGGTGGCACTCATCTCCTCACCTTCGATACGAGACCAGGCGGCAGATCGGCAGCAAAGCAATCCAAAAGATGTCGAAAGTTCCATGGACCGGACCCTGCCGCCCTCACTGGTCCGCTGTTGTTCAACTAGGACCCGGCTGGACCAGCACTCGAGACCCCGGCTTCCAGACTGGGTTAGGCCTCAAGTCAAACCTCTACATTACTGTACTCCACAATGTCGGAAAAGTCTCGGAATTGCTCCATCGGACTGCAAATTAGTTCATAGACACGGATATGGGGCGGAATATCAGGATAGATAACAGGATCTTCAAGCGAAAGACGGAGGTCAGCGGAGCCAGGAGACTATGCGGCCATCTTGCTTGCTGTCGTAGCTCCTCCTCCCGTGTGTATTATTTTAATTGTGTTTTAAGATTAGGGATCTAGATCAGTTATACTCTCAATTGTGTTTTTAAGTTTTTCAAAAATAAATGCATTTTTAATTATTCACTTGTTTCTGTTGTATGTACTTGTGACACTGTAAGGTTGGTACGACAATCTCTGCTTAGCTCTTTTCCAAGGGAATCTTCCTCTTTTTGGTTGTATAACCCCATTTCCCTTGGTCTCCTCAAGGGGTACCTCTCGACTTCCTACATCTCTATGTGTTGGCAAGTGACAGGTAGTTTCTCCTGCCACTTGCCATTTGATGAATGTTGGTATAGCTTTTGTTAGCTTAGTTTGCTTAGCTTGCTTGGCAGTTGATGTCAAACTGACTTCCGTGTAGTCCTGAAGCAGTGGCCACTGTAGTGTTTGGTGAAAACAACAAGGACCCCCTGGGTAGTATATAGACTCCTAGGGCAGGGTAGCAACTGGTGTGAAAAAAATTCCTAGGACGTCTAAGAGGACAGTGTGAACAATCAGGTTGGGTCAGTGGTCAAGAAGGAATAATCGAAAGATTAACAATGTTTATATAAAATATATATTTTTAATGAGTATTCTTAAAAATCATATTGTGTATGACCAAGAGGTCAAACCATATGATAAGGGTAAAAGATTCTTCAATTACATACAGTTTTAATCAACATATAGCATAAAACTCATATTCAATACAATGAAATTTATACACAAAAAATACACGTAATAAATCAAATAATAAAAAAAGGAGCATAAAAACTCGACGCGCGTTTCGGCAGTGAACCGCCTTCTTCAGGAGACACAGAATAAATCCTGAAAATACATATATAAAAGAAAAATACATATTAAAATATAATCCATATATATATAATCTTTTTTTTATTTTATATAAACATTGTTAATCTTTCGATTATTCCTTCTTGACCACTGACCCAACCTGATTGTTCACACTGTCCTCTTAGACGTCCTAGGAATTTTTTTCACACCACTGTAGTGTTTGGGCCTCAGGCCCACATGCTGCTGAATAAGGTCACACGGACACAGGAATGATAGTTACTTAACTGGCCCTGAGTACGTGCGCTCAGCCCTTTTTATTTAACAAGGTCATCTGACTGATGACTCCTGTGGTGGGTTGGTGTTCAGTGTGTGAGAAGCATACCAGAACACTAGAACGTATCTCTGCGATACTACATCCCTCCCAAACTTTAATGAAGGTCCAAACAAAATGAAGTCCGAACCTGCGAGAGAAAAATAAAAAATTGCAAAATAAACATAACTCGATGTGGATGACTTTCATATAGTCTGTTCACTACTGGTCATTTGCCGGCGAGTGTGTCCTTGCAGCCGGGACCATTAGTTCTCCTTGGCACAATGTTCTGGTGCACTGTGTACGTGCTCCTTTGTTTACTTGCGCAGTGGGAGTATGCTTTCCAGTTCCTATCTTCCGACACCGCAGTTGGTGAAAAAGTGCAGATGGAATGATGGTGGATCATTGGTGTTCTGCTGTCCACTGTATACTCCTGGTTGAGGTGTTTTCTCCAACTGGTGGTTGTTTCTGACAGGATCTGCAGTTGCAGGGTACCACTCTATTTGATACCCCTCTCTCGTGGGTGTCCCCTCTCACTGGACGTCTAGGAGGCCCTTTACTTCCAGGCTTCCACTGGACCGGTGGGCAGCCCCCTTGTTGCTCCAAGTGCGTTGGAGGAGTCGCTACGTGTCCCTTCTCCGTGTCCAAAGCTCCACCTGAAAAAGTGTTGTTGGCACTCATTCTGTCGCGTGCTACCCTTGTTCTCCCTGGATCTCCAGAGCAAGCTTCAACGGTCCATATCTCGTTTTGGGATCCACTGCCACCGGGGTCCCTGAGGCCTCTGCCCCTTGGATATCCACGGCCCTGTGTCCGTTCCATCCCAGAGGTGGTTGTTACCAAAGGACCGGCCTGCTCGCCTCTGTCGTCCCTGGGTGACCGTCGGGTTTGCACATGAATGTGTACTTCCAGTGGTGCTGATTCGTTTTGAGGAACTGTGCTGAGATGTCCTGCACCTCTTCACCTTCTACATCGTGTGTTCCCCTTCTGGTGTGTGTTGTGGTGTCTTGTTGCGCACACCTCTTTACTCTTCTCCTTTTCCTTCTTCTTTCTTTGTCGTGGCGCCGTGCCACTCAGGATGAGTCATCCTTTCCTACTCTTCTCTTTCCTTCGTGGCGTCGTGCCACTCACTCTTCATCGTTTCTCTCCTTCTCTTTTGTGACGCAGTCCAGTCTTCATGCTTTTCTTCACATCCTGGCCAGGCTTCTCCGAGCAGCGTGCACTCTGCTCGTTTCCCTCTGGTCTTGTCCTGGTAGTAGGAAACTGTTGTTACTTCTCTCCACGATTAGACCAGTTGCCGTGATCTTCTGTCATATGAAACTTTGAATGTCAAAGTGATGTTGCAGGACTTTGCATCCGTCACCTTCTGGTCCTCTTCGTGGACCTCCTCGGGGTCTACTTTTGTTGACGTCCCTACGATCTTCCTCTCACATTTACCCTGACCTCTGGGTGGGTCAGCATCCTCCATTACGACCGTCTGATGGGTCGGCTTCATTGGTGCGACCAGCTGGGTGGTCAGAATCTTCCTTGCGACCAACAGGGTGGCCGGCTTCTTTCACCATGGGACCAGCGGGGTGGTCGGTTTCTTCTTTCGTGCGACCAACGGAGTGGTCGGCTTGTGGTGAATCTTCATGCTTCTAGTGATCAGCGCAACCACTCAGTCATCCCTCCGCAGTTGCAGTGCTTTGGCACGCTTCCAACTGGTCTCTCCTGTCCCTTCCGTGTCTTGCTTCTTTGGGCTACTGTCTTGGCTTCTGCCCAGTTGCGCATTTCCGTCATGCGCCTTCACACTTTCCTGGTGCTGAGTTTCGGAACCACCTTCGGTTCGTGTGGTGATGGTCCTGTCTTCGCCATACTGCTGCTGCGATGGCCTGTGGCCACCAGGCATCGCAACATTCTCTTCCGGCGTGGCTGACGTGCTTCCGGAGGGTTGCGTCAGCGCTCCGTAGACCTTCTCCTGGTCACTCCCTTCTCTGCGCTGATGGCTGCGCTCCTGGTGTGCTTCCTTGGGCGCACTTGCTGCGCGCTCTTGAGTGTTCTGTGTGGAGTTCCTGCACTCCTACCGTGCTCCTGCGCCTTGTGGCGCGTTTCTGCACTGTCTCCTGGCGTTTTCCTTGCACTTGTAGCGTGGTCTTGTGCCGCCTCCTGGTGTGTTCCTAGCCTTTCTGGCACGTTCCTGCACCGTCCCCTTCTCATTAAAGTCTCTGCGATGACTTGCCGCCACTCTGGCATGTCAGTGTTCTTGCGGGCAGCAGTGCTTCTGGCATGTTCCAGTGGAATATGTGTACTTTTTCCGCTATGGTCTCCCAGGTGTCTGCGTCAGCATTTGGCACGTACTGCCTCTGCTGTGTTGCAGGCTCTCACTCAGTGGCTTTAAAGAATACTGTCTTTCATTTGTGTGCTCTGTGTGGCATCAGGGTGGCCCTGCACTGTTTTTGTTCCCCTGTGAACCTCGGACAGGTGCAGCTGCAATTAATTACGCGCTTGGCAGCCCTCATGTACTTTCGCTCGTGTGGTCGTGGCTTGAGATGAGACGGTCGCTGGTGTGCTTGGGTGAGTCTCAGCAGCTTTGCATGCACTGCAGGCCACTCGCACTCACTTCCTACGGCGGGGGGGACACGGACACCGGAGTCAGTTCTTCGCCTCTCTCACCCCCGCCCTCCTTCTCTGCTGCTGCACTCTTTGTTTCATGCACTGAGAAGGGGGGTGCAGTCGGCGATTCTTTAGAAGCAGGGTGGGCACCAGCTTGGCTCCTTTCACACCCCCATGCGCTCTGGCAGTGCAACGTGTCCAGCGCTTGGTTGCTGGGGGGTGTCTGTCAGTGTTGCTCTGCACAGCCGTATGCAGGTTGGTGGTTCCTCGCTTTTCCACCCCGCGGCCGCAGCCTCACACTTCACATGCTGCGCGGCGGGGGAGGGGAGCTGTTGGCGCTGCTCTGAAAAGTCACAGGTGGGCTCCGCTTTGGCTTCATAGTGCTCGGGGTCACTTCCTTCTGACCACAGCCTGGCGCTCACACACTGGGCTCGCCGCCAGCCTTGCATGTCATTGCGGCCGATGCGGGTGGGCTCCGCTCGGTCCGCACTTCGTCTGTAGCCTCTTACCTTCACGCGGGTCGGCTCCGCATGTAGGGTCACACTAGTGGGGCATTTTAGTTGCCGCCCAGTTGCGGCCGATGCGGGTGGGCTCTGCTCGGCTCGCTTTTCACGGTGGGGTCACTTTGTCGCGTCCGACGCAGGGGGGCTCCTGTCGGTCTGCTCTTCACTCCCACGCAGGGTTGCTTACAGCTTGAGAGGTACGGGGTAGGCTCCCAGTCACCCTCTCATTAGCGTCCAGGTCCGGGGCTCGTCATACGCCCTGTGGGCCTCTTGGCGGCCGGTGCCGCTTCATAGGGTGTGCCGTCTAGGCAGGCAGCTCTCTCCCCTTTTCCCAAGATTTTCAGCTGCGGCACGCTGGGCACAGCTTCCGCCTCGTCGCCATTGTAGTGGGGCCTCAGGCCCACATGTTGCTGAATAAGGTGACACGGACACAGGAATGATAGTTACTTAACTGGCCCTGAGCACATGCGCTAAGCCCTTTTAATTTAACAGGGTCATCTGACTGATGACGCCTGTCGTGGGTGGGTGTTCAGTGTGTGACAAGCATACTGGAACACTAGAACGTATCTCTGCGATACTACAGCCACCAACTACAGTTTTCGTCCGCACTGATCGCACTCTTTCTTTGTCGCACGCATCTCTGCCTGACGTAAACACAGCAGTTGCGCATGCGCAAGGAGCTGGTGTGCTCAAGGGACGATTTCAAGCTGCATTCCTTGTCTGATTAGCGGGGTTGCGCTTGTTGCAGGTTAGGCTTGTTTTTTTTTGTAGGTTTGTTTACTTTCCTTTATGGCGCAGCTCTGTTCACGCTATTATGTGTTTTCTTTTATTAGTTTACTTTCTTTTCAGCGCACGGGTATTGTAAACTCTTTGCCACTTCCTCCTGTCTTCAGCGCCACACCCGCTTTATTAACGTTGTGCAATCATTTTTTTTATATGTTTACTTTCATTTAGGCGGCGCAGGTATAGCAAACACTTTACCGCTCCCTTCTGTCTTGGTTTTCCAACTCGGCACGGTACTCGCTTTATGGGGTCACGCTTTAACTTTTAAATATGTCCAAGTTTGTTCTCCCATCCCCCGTGCAGATGCTTCCTCTATGCGCCGTTGTTCTTCCGTCTATTCCCTTCCTGTTTTTTTTTTCCCGACGCGGTTTCCACTTTATTGATTCTTGCAGATCGGCAGTTACATTTCAGTAAACACTGCGTGTCCCCAGACCTGCCATTAGCAGCCAGACATTAACGTTTTTACGTGCCCTTATAAATCAGGGCTGCTTGTTTGTTTATTGTCTAAACACTGTGGCACAGTGGTAGAAGTGGGCGGGATCGGCAGGGCACGGCTCAGGGAAGGTGGCGGTGGTGAAGGAGGTGTTGATGATGTCCCGCAGGTGGGGTGCGATGACAGCGTTGGCCTTGTTGAAGACGTGGTGAGGGCAGGGGTCGGTCGGAGATCCGGAGTGGATGGAGTTCATCATGCGGACGGTGTCTTCGGTGCTGATCGGAGTCCAGGCGCGGAGGGTGGTGGTGGGGGGCGGTGGTTCGGTCGTGTCGGACGTGGCGTTCGTCGGTTGGGTGTTGAAGCTGTTGTGTATGTCCGCGATCTTGTTGTGGAAGTAGGAGGCGAGGGAGTTGCAGAGTTCTTGCGATGGGGTGATGTTGTTGTTTCCGGCGTTGGGGTTGGAGAGCTCTTTCATGATGTTGAAGAGTTCCTTGATGTTGTGTGCGTTGTTGTCCAGCCGGTCCTTGAATGCAGTTTTCTTGGTGTCGCGGACCAGTTGGTGGTGCTTCCGGGTGGCAAGCTTGAGGGTGGTCATGTTGTCCGGTATTGGCTCCCTTCTCCAGGCTTTCTCGAGGGCTCGGCAGTTCTTCTTGGAGCTCTTGAGTTCGTCGGTGAACCATGGGGCCTTCTTGCTGCCGGTTCTGCTGGGCGGGGTCCTCAGTGGGGCGAGTTGTCCGCGCAGTTGCTGATCCACTTCGTGAGGTTGTCGGCGGCCTGGCTGGGGTTCGCTGAGCTGGCGAGAGGGTGCTGGCTCAGGGAAGCGGCGAGCTGGTCGGCTGTGATCTTGCTCCCGCTTCTGCGGGCGACCTGTTGCTGGTGGTGGTGGATCGTCGTTCTTCTGAAGGTGAAGTGGACGCAGCTGTGGTCCGTCCAGTGGAGTCCGGTGGCGTGGCTGAAGGCGATGTCTTTGCTGGATGAGAAGGCGGCGTCAAGTGTGTGTCCGGCGAGGTGGGTGGGGGTGGTCACCAGCTGCTTGAGTCCGAGGTTGGCGAGGTTGTCGAGCAGGGTGGTGGTGTTGCGGCTGTTGTTGTTCTCCAGGTGGAAGTTGAGGTCCCCCAGGAGGATGTAGTCAGCGGAGGGGAGGGCATGCGGGCTGACGAAGTCGGCGATGTCCTCGCTGAATTGTGTGCGTGGTCCCGGGGGTCGGTAGATCAGGGTGCCTCTGAGGGTGGTCTTCGGGTCGGTGTGGATCTGGAAGTGTAGTTGTTCGGCGGTAGTCAGGATGTCATCGGTGTAGGTCGTGATGCGGATGTGTCCCTGTGGATGATGGCGATGCCTCCTCCTATCTGGTTGGCGGTGCGGTCCCTCCGGGTGATCTTGTGGCCCTCTGAGATGGCGATGGCGATGTCGGGTGCTGAAAACGCGTTCATCCAGGTCTCCGTGAGGAAGGCAACATCAGGAGCTGTGGTGTCGATGAGGTTCCAGAGTTCGATGGCGTGTCTGTGGACTGAGCGGGTGTTGAGCAGGATGCACTTGAGGTGGTTGCTGCTGGTGTTCGTCTTGGCGGGTGCTGGTGCGAGGCAGGTCCGGATGCAGGTGAACTTGCAGGCAGTGCAGCAGAAGGGTCTGTGGGAGCGTCTCGGGGTGGCACGGTAGCATCCCGGGACTCGTCCGTCGTTGAGTGCGATGAGGGTGGCGGCGTCGTACGTCCGGCGGGTGGGCTGGGATCTGCGGGGGCCAGGGGTCCAGGCACGGACGGGCGCAGACGGGCTTACCTTTGGCGCACCTTCGGCGCTCAGTCGGCGCTCCCGCTGCGCGCGTCCGCTGCGTGGTCGCTGAGGGGGCGTCATAAGAAGGGAGCCGGGAGGGCGGGTCAGCTGGGAGGCGGGGAGCGCGTGGTCCTAGCGGCAGGCGGGGGGCGGGGTCGCGGCAAAAACCGGCGCGAAAATCGAGGCGGGCGGCCTTGCGGCGGCTGGGGTGCCGGGCTGGATCGGCGATCGAGGCGGGCGGCCCTGCGGCGGCTGGGGCGCCGGGCTGGATCGGCGATCGAGGCGGGCGGCCCTGCGGTGGCTGGGGCGCCGGGCTGGATCGGCGTCAGCAGGCAGCAGGCAGGCAGCAGGTAAGAGGCAGGCAGCAGGTGGGGAGCGTGGGGGCAACCAGGCCGAGGGCACAGTGGTCTCATATTTATCTCTACCAGATTGTCTAGATCTGCAGTGACTTTTATTCCTAGGTTTGTTGCTACATCAACAACTCTGTTGTCTTGATAAGTCATGTAGCTATTCTGTACTATTTGAGTTTTCTCTTTATTAATTTTGTATCCAGAGATTACTCCGAAGCCTGCTGCTTCCCTCTCTATCTCAGGAAGGGCAATATCTGGATTGTTTGTAATTATGGCCACATCATCCGCATAGGCAGATACTTTATAACTAATATCATGTAGCCTGATTGGGGAGATCATACAGTTATTTTCTAGTCTGCGCAGAATAGGATCAATATAGAGTGCAAAAAGCAGCGGAGATGCAGTGCATCCCTGCCTTGTGCCACGTTTAATCTGTACTGGGTCAGTATATCCTTTATTGATTCTTATTCTAGCTTTAGTTTCTGTATACAGTGCCTGGATTGCCTTAATGTATCCACTTCCCAGTCCGAACCAATTCATTACTTCCCATAAGTATTTCCAGGAGACCCTGTCGAAGGCCTTCTCTGCATCCAGAAATACGGCCGCGACAGGGTCTCCTGCAACTCCCATGGCGTCTAGAATAGTGATCATCTGCCTCGTACGCTATGTGGTCCCCTTCCCTGGGATAAACCTGTGCTGTGTTGTACTCACCAAGTGCTCTATAATCTTACTTAATCTTTGTGCAAGTGTTTTAGAATACATTTTGGCATCTGCGTTCATTAGAGTTATCGGGCGATAGGATCCAGGGTCTAGGGGGGATTTATTTTTCTTTAATATCACAATAATATCAACCCCTCCCCATGAAGGTGGAATTGATTTCCCTGACTGTGCCTGAATAAGAGTTTCATGCATGTCCTTTCCTAATACATCCCAAAAGATTTTATAGAACTCTGCTGGTATTTGATCTGGGCCTGTAGCTTTTCCGGCGGGAAGGTTATTCACCGCTCCCTGTACCTCTTGTGTTGTTAATTTGGTCTCTAATTTCCCCTTCTCCTCATTTTGTAACTCTACATGATCTATATCTTTCAAATATTCCATGATCTCTTCTTCTGTATTATTCAATGTCTGTTCATATAGTTGAGTGTAAAAGTTCTTAAAAACCTCCTGTATATCTGTAACTTTATTTACTACCACCCCTGCCTCGTTCTTTATTTCCTTTATTTGTCCTGCAGCCAAGTTCTACCTAGTCCGGATTGCAAGAAGGTGTCAAATTCTCTCATTATACTCATAGCTTTTCTCCCTTTTAGCTAAATAGTTAGCTGCAGTTCTCCTAACTATACTTTCGCTTGCATCTCTATATTTAGGAGTATATCTTCCAGAGGATCTTGCTTAGAAATGGCTAGTATTAGATGTTCTTCCAAGACTGTTAAGTCCCTTAGTTTTTTAGCCATTTCCTCTTTCTCGTTTTTAGTCCTTTGTAGGGTGTAGCAGAGGATTTCCCCCCTGACGCCAGCCTTAAAGGCATCCCAGACCATGCCAGCCGAGGTTGAACCTCTGTTAATCTCCCAGAGTTGCCTAATCCAAATTCTCATTCTTTTCACATAGTTTTCATCTTTTAGTAGCTCTCTTTCGAAGGTCCAATTGTAGGACTTTCTTTCCCCCCCGGCAGCCAACGGAAGAGTTAGAACAAGAGGGTTGTGGTCCGATAATATCCTCGGAAGCCTCTCCAATTGGCTATCGCCTATCAAAGAATTAGAAATCCAAAAATAGTCTAGTATGGCCACCAATCTGTGTGGTGCCGAATAATATGTGCTCCCTGTCCCGTGTGGGTGTTTTTGGGACCAAACGTCGACTAATGCATTGTGACGAGCAAGGTTACAAACCGCTTTACAAACTTTCTTTTTCCTTCCCCCGTACATCCCTCCACCCGTCATACCCAATCCCATTAAACCGTTAACATTAAAATCACCACAGCAGATAATATTTTCAGGCCAGAGGGGTAGTTCCTGATCTAAAAATTCAAAAACCTCCGGGTCGTCATCATTGGATCCATATACCGAGGCAATAGTGTAACATCCTGCCTTTGATTCTCCCTCAATCATAACCCATCTCCCTAACTGATCCTCTTTTATAAAGACCCTTTTTTTGCTAATATGGCCACTCTCCTCGTCTTAGTTTCTTGTCTAGTAAAGGCTAGTACTTCAAAACCCATCTGATCTAACATATATTTGTTATTTCCCTCTATGTGCGTCTCTTGGAGGCATACTATACCTAATTTCAACATTCTTAGCATAGCAGACACTTTCTGTCTTTTACCCCCATCGTTTAATCCACAGATATTTATAGAGGCAATCCTTAATTCCATCCTAGTTTATTATACCTTTCCTTCCTGCTATTCCACCCAGTCTTTTCATTGCAACCTGCAAACAGTCCTCTCTCCCAAAAAACGCTGTGCTCGTATTCTTCGTTTCCATGTGCTGTGATTACCATTCCTCCCCCCCTAGTCCTGGTTTTTGGAGAAATATGAATATTAAGCCCCGCTTCAACTGTCAGTAGAGCATCCAACATCTGTGTATTATTATGCTTTTCTATTTTTTCCAGAGCCCCCAGAGACTCCTCAATTCTCCCCGTTGTTTCCCCGCTCACCTTTGGTGCAGACCTCCCGTTTCCTTCGAGGTTGGTGCTCCCCGCGAGATGCGTGCTTTCTCCAGTCGTGTCTGTCGGTTACCCGGCAACTGAAACGCTACCGCATGCGTCCTCGAGGACGGCATTCTCGACTTCCGCGTTCATCGCGGCTGGACAATGTCTGCCGCCGTCTACAGTCCGGGGAGCTTGGGGCACTTTTGTGGCGAAGGACTCTGACAAGGTGGGCCGCCTCATGGGTGCATCTTTTTGCGAGGGGGGTTGCACGCGATGCGCTCTGCTTGCCTCGGCGTCCTGCGGGGTTTCTTTCTTTATTTTGCTGTTCCCGGCTGTGGTGAGCCTCGTCTCTGGTTTCTTGTCAGCTCTATCACCTTTTCTTTGTTGCTGAGCATTTGTGGACATGCTAATAGCCGGAGTCTGCTTTTTAGATCCAATATGTACTTTAGGTGTTGCTCCTAAGCGTGGGTCATCACGAACTGCTGAACCTTTATTCGTTCCGGTTGCGATCAGTGGCTTTTCTTTATTCTGTTTGTTGCGCTGCGATATCTCGCTGGGTATATTAAGAGCTCTGAATATACTTCTCCAGAATCTCCTCCAGTCCTGCAACGCTGCTAGAGTTGTTTGCTTAAGCCATCCCACGCCGACTGTACCAGCTGTAGTACAGTAAATCAGTCCATCGAGCATTCGCATCCCTGCATTCAGGCTACCAGCACCATAATCTCTAGGCAGGAGAGAGAGTGAGATGCGACTTCACTCTACAGTGCTTTAGCGGCCATCTTGCCACAATCTGGTAAAGATAAATATGAGACCATTAGTAAACAAAGTCAAGGAGAATACAGAAAGGATCCACAAACTACATCTGACGTTGATGGGTCTTATGAATGTGATCAAAATGACTACCTTTCCAAAATTCTTGTATTTATTTAGAGCGATCCCACTCTTCTTTGACCATCTTTGGTATAATAAAATAGAAGCAATTCTAAACAAATTTATTTGGGCACATGGCAAAACCAGGAGAGCATATCAACACCTAACGCTACCAAGAGAAAAGGGGGGGTGGGGAGCACTTGATTTTTGGTGCTATTACTGGGCTACAGCTATGCAATATTTCCAGGGACTAATTGGGGACGGGGTACAGAGCTAGGAGAAAGGCCACAGGGATTCACCAATGTTTATACTGCATTACTAGGAGGAGGGGCTGAAAACGGATTTTTGAACACAATTGATTTAAGTTATTTTAAACATACCAGGTTTAAAACTCTAAAAGCGGCTTATAGTATCTGGAAGGTGATACAAAAGAAAATAGGCTTAGGAAGACATAATAATTATACACGGATGAACGCGAATAAATCTCTACCTGGAGATATTTTTAGGGATATGGTGATGAGGGATTGGGACAACAAAGGGATCAGGAAGATAGGGAACCTTATGAACCAACAGGAGGAAATCCTACAATTTGGCGAGATCCAAAGCAAATTTAAGGTAACAAACAATAGTTTCTTTAAATATTTACAGATTAGAAGCTATCTGTCAAATAAGCAGGGAGGAACGTTGGGTTTTGGGACTTGTCGCATAATGGACTATATAGAGGGCAACTCTCATTGCACAATTCGATATTTATACGCAGAACTGTGTACATATAAATCAGATGACAGGGAGAAATATGCCAGGAAGTGGGCAGAAAAAGTGGGTTTACAACCAGAAGATTTTCAGCTGTCCCTTGATTTGGTCCGAATGGTTATATGTTCTGCCTCCTTACAGTCACAGCACTACAAGACCGTGTACTCGCACTATTATACCCCAGCCAGAATTGCGCAATGGGGGGGTAACACAGAAATAACATGCCCACGATGTGATTCGGAAAGTGCAGACATCATCCACATGTTTTCCCAATGTACACAATTGTATACTCTTAAAAAAGAAATTGAGAAATTTACTGTTGTATCGCTGGGGTTTAAAATTAAGCTTACAGATGATTTATTACTGCTAGGGGTCATGGTAGGAATTGAGGATGCTCCTTTGGAGTTTATGTTTATGATGGCTGCAGTTTTTCGTATTTGCATAGCAATATCATGGCTCAACAGAGTTCCACCTACCTTTCAGATGTGGATTGCTCGGTTATTATCGACTTATAACTTAGAAAAGGCAATATATGATAGAAAGGGAAAAAGAGGTAGATCTCTGGGAACAAAGATTTGGCATCCAGTGGCAAACTGGAAATACGGTTTGTTAAATCGGGAAGAGATGCCTGCCGTTGGGGCTTATATAGCTGAGGACACGGTTGAAAAGTATGCAAACTGCTTTCTTTATTATATTTATTTTATTTATTCATCTCATATTTTTTCCCCTGTGAACATCGAAATGTAGTTATAATTACCTGGAAATAACGGTACAAGAATTGTAAAAATTTTGATTTTGAAATGTATAAGTGTGTTGTAACATGTATTGGTTGATTATTTGGAAATATATATATATATTTTTTTTAATTTAAAAAAAAAAAAAGGCTGTGTGTTCACAAATGTGTTTTTTTAACCCATTCCATGCTGATGACGAACCCCAGCCGTCATGCTCTATGGTGCTCGTGTGCTGATGACGGCTGGGGTTCGTCACGGCCCGCCCCTTTTCGTGTTGTTTACAGCACACCAGGGGAATCGCGGCCGCATGGAAGTGGTTAAAACCATACATGCCTATGTTTTGAAAAGATATACGCAATGGGCACTGAAACGGGTCTCTTCCGGGCCCTGAAGTCATGGTCTTAACTTCTCATGTAAAAGCACTCACTAATTTCTGAATAATGAGTGGAAAAGGAAAAAGGTAACCATGTTTTTCCTCCTTACATTTCACATGTTGACTTAATCTTGCATTCCCAATGAGTGTTTGCTTTTTCTAAGATGTTGTTCATTTTTTTAGGCAGCACATTGCTCTTGTCTAGTGTGCAATTTGAATTGAGTCATATCCAGTTGTTTATAGCGGGTCAGTGCAGTGCAAGTTTCTCTCAGTGGGGCAGTATGGTGTCAGTGGGGGAGAGGATGTGGCACTTTGGTCAGAGCTGCTGGATTTGGAACTGGGGATCAAGGTTCAGCCTTAATGACCAGTCCACCAGACCACTATTCTGAGAAAGCACATTTCCATGCTAGACCTTATAAGGCTTCGCAAGACCTTAGAAGCCCTGGTGTCTTAGCACCAGCAGGTGGACTCTGGCGGTGGCAAGTGCGTTTTACCCTTGAAGGCCTGTCCGCCACAATCCATGAAGTTCACCTCCAGTCTTGGGGACAGATCTAAGAAGCAGCACACCATAGAGGGACAGTGACTCTGTCACTGAGGTCTCAGGACCCTTGAGTAGGGTGGTTCTAGGGCAGTGCGACCACGCCGGGGGCTAACTTCGGGTGGGGGCATCGTGTTTGTAAATATAATATGGTTTTAGAAGTAATTGCTGCCACCTTCCTGGCCTCCGACAATTTTCAGCAAAAATAAAAATGACAAATAACTCCAGTGATTAATGTTCTTAGTAGAGAGAGATGGTGTTTTGTCTAGTGGAAGTTTTGACTCATGAATAGGAACGGGAGCGGTTTAATGTGCCTGCTGCTAAGAACATTTACCATGCAGATCACAAAGTGCACATAATGTGAATAGGTCAGTGGGTTACTGCTTTTGTCAGAGAGACCCTATTGTTACTTGCAGGTAATACGTTAAAATCCTGACATAGAACAGTGAGCTATTAACTGTCATGTAAAAGCTGCATGCCGACTCCAAGGTATAAATCAGAGCGTTATGTTGTTTTCCCCAGTCTTCGATTATCCTAATGTTGCAAAAAAGGGTTCATTTGGGTAGAAATCAATTCCGATTATTAAAGAGAACCCCCAACCATGGTATTAAAATTCTGAGTTTGTGTTTCCCCAGACCAATCACTATTAAACTGCTGCCTACTAGTATGGTTGTCATGACTCCTACACCTTGTAGTCCTTTGTCTTATGTAACTTTTCCTAAACCGTTATTTACACACTTATGATTGATTGTCTCTGTGTAATATGTGTGATATAAAGTGCTCTGACACCCTACACTGGTATTAGTAGTGCTGTAAATTTTCTAATACTTTATTATTTTGAAATTTTTACACAAAGCTAACAGTCTCTGCAAAGATTTTTCCTTATAAGTACTAGTGGAACATACAACTTCAGCAGTGAGAAAGGTGACCAGTCAACCTTTGCAAAGGTCCCTCCACTTCACAGCAGCACAAGTCACATTTTTAGTAACTTTTGATCAGTTTGAGCAATATACAATTTATTAGTTAAAATCATCAGATTATGAAGTGGATGATGTATTATGGGGTGCCGCTCGCAGTCGTGCTTGCTGCTGGAAGCGTGGGGAGCCCTTTAAACTGCTGCTGCCTTTCCGCATTTGGGACCCTTGTACCTCGAGCCTGTGTGCTCCGTTGTTTTTCCACCGCCTGCGATTGAAAGCAGAACTGTGCCTGAGCCCGTGTGCTCCATTTCATCACTGCAACTGCCCCAAGGGATTCATCTTGGTATCCTGCACGAGTCAGCCGGCGCATTCCAGCCCAGATCTTTCCACCTGCTGAGGGAGTTGAGTTTGGCAGCGGGAGCGGGACTGCGAGGCCCAGAGGTGCTAGCGCCAGGTAATCGTGCGCACCTGGTGCCTCTTCCCGCCCCCTCCTCCCAGCAAGCACTTAACGACTCGCGGCCCCCGCTTCGCGGGAGCCGCTCGCAGTCGTGCTTGCTTCTGGAAGTGTGGGGAGCCCTTTAAACTGCTGCTGCCTTTCCGCATTTGGGACCCTTGTACCTCGAGACTGTGTGCTCCGTTGTTTTTCCACCGCCTGCGATTGAAAGCAGAACTGTGCCTGAGCCCGTGTGCTCCATTTCATCACTGCAACTGCCCCAAGGGATTCCTCTTGGTATCCTGCACGAGTCAGCCGGCGCATTCCAGCCCAGATCTTTCCACCTGCTGAGGGAGTTGAGTTTGGCAGCGGGAGCGGGACTGTGAGGCCCAGAGGTGCTAGCGCCAGGTAATCGCGCGCACCTGGTGCCTCTTCCCGCCCCCTCCTCCCTGCAAGCACTTAACGACTCGCGGCCCCCGCTTCGCGGGAGCCGCTCGCAGTCGTGCTTGCTGCTGGAAGCGTAGGGAGCCCTTTAAACTGCTGCTGCCTTTCCGCATTTGGGACCCTTGTACCTCGAGCCTGTGTGCTCTGTTGTTTTCCCACCGCCTGCGATTGAAAGCAGAACTGTGCCTGAGCCCGTGTGCTCCATTTCATCACTGCAACTGCCCCAAGGGATTCATCTTGGTATCCAGCCCAGATCTTTCCACCTGCTGAGGGAGTTGAGTTTGGCGGCGGGAGCGGGACTGCGAGGCCCAGAGGTGCTAGCGCCAGGTAATCGCGCGCACCTGGTGCCTCTTCCCGCCCCCTCCTCCTCCTACTTAGCCCAGCTCCCGCACGCGTACGCGGGACGCGCGCGGACGGAAGCGCGGGCGAAGACCGGGCAAAGAGCGGGCCGTTGTGTGGCCGTTAGGTGGCCGGAGAGGCTGGGCTGGGCCCCGCCCCTTTATTATTGTGTGCAACCTAGACCCGGGTTCTCTGCGAATACTACTGTTTGTCCACTTTGTTTAAGTGTTACTATAGTTTCTTCAGTATTGCTGGTTAGGTAATTCTAGGTTCAGTCACCCCTGTATAACTTCACAGCTGTGTATCCTCTTCCCATTATGGATACGGCCTCACCTGGGACATCGGAGGTTAACCCTAACAAGGGCACTCTAGATAACTATTTCAAGAAATCTATCTCAGAAATTGAAAGGGAAGAAGCCCTAGCAGAGAGAAGGGTAGAGCGTCAACGCTCCATTGAGGGTTATAAGGCAAGAAGACCCCTGGTTACGTCCCCGCATATTTTAATACCCAGTACAGAGGTGACCCCTATTACTGAGGACCCCTTTACATCCCAGGGAATCCCAGAACTTTTAAGGGATATTACTTCCACACCACCTTCTTCTGGGGATCCTTCTAGTTCGCCTACTGTCGCTCCCCCACCACCTTGCAATCCTGATGCAGCCCAGAAACTTACGCCAGCTCCTATCCTTATGGCAAAAACTACTGCTAAAAATCAACTGAGGAAGACTGAGGCCCAGATAATCCATGGTCCTCCGCCCAAAAAAAGAATGAAGAAGGGGGGTACTACACAAAAGGGCAAAATTAGCCACTCTGAATTTGGTAAGGGGAAAGGGGGGGTGCAGCCTCTGTTTCTATACCAGCTGTGGGTACTAGACCTACTATTTCTACAGTGACTGCACAAGAAATACCATCCCCTACACTAACTACTACCCCTCCATGTGCAATTCCGGAGGAGACTCTCCCGCTTGCCCCTACCTTAGAGTTCCTTGGGCAAATGCTCAGGACGCTCACTTCCCCTATTGTAGATAGATTATTGGCCATAGAACAACGGCTAGGGAACTTGGAACAGGCTATTCTAAATAGACCGGCCAATCAGAAGGCTCCTACAATACCTAGTATAGCTCTGACTGCAGTCAGTTCACTTAACAGCTCAAAACCTTCTACTTCTAAGATGCTCCATCCAACATCTAACAATCTAGCCAAGGTGGCCCATACAACTTCTACCATCACTACAACAGCCTCATTCCCCATGCCCAATCCTCCCACTAAAACAGTGTCCCATACTCCCCTAGGCACTATAACCTCCGCCACCCCTTCTACAGCTGCCACTAACAAGAACGGTACCAACTCGAAGGGTGGAAATAGTACAGCCACAAGATCAAGCCACCCGGCGGGAGAGAGGGCACCCTCTAGCAACGCACCTAAACGTAGGATCCCCCAGGTTGAACTTCCTCCAGAATCACTACCTTATGTAGTGGTGCTTACGGGTGTGCCCATCCTGGACCCTGATAAGCGAGAAGGCCCAGAGCAACTTAAAAATAAAACCATGTACTGGTTGTCTAAAAATAGACCACTCCCAGTGAATGTTAATGGAGACATAGTGCATGTGCGCCGACTCTCCTGGTTAGGGGGACGGGAGATAGACATAGAGGGCGACTTGATTGTGATTAACTTCAGGGACCCAGAAGCTGTTAGGCATATTCTGAGCTGGATGCCGGGGAACTTAGGCAAACCAATTATGCCGTGTGATCTCACCTATTTCTACCCTAGAGCCCTAGTAGCTCCCCTGTCATACCCTTGGCCCCCTATGCCCCCGACAGGGATTAATGGCCCAAAACAAACTAACCATTACTTCCCCTCACACCCAGGTTCCATGATTCCAAAGAATGTTCATGGGTGGGAACATGTCCCACAAAGGGGCTATGGCACTAATTATAGGAGTACGGACCATTTTTCTCATTCAGGGGGGATGGACCATTTGCTTCCTTTTACACCTTTGGAAGTTAATAACAGATTTGAAGTTTTCTCTGGCTTGGACTCTTGTGATTGACGCCTGGGGTCTTTTCCTGGTTATTCTGCTGTAGAGAGAGCGTTAAATGGACCGAATGAAAATTCTCACGCTCCCGGTGCCAACTCCCCTCGCCAGCTGTCAGCAGACCCTTACGGTACGATCCCAACCCTTCCAGTCACATCTAACTACAGTCCACCCTCCCCACTAGGGGTTCCGATCTCAAAAGTTTGTAGTGGTAGAAACACCTCAGGGGGGCAGGGACTAATCCGGCACACTCCCTCTAGAGCCCTGAGGGTACTATCTTGGAATGTTGCAGGTATTTTCAACAAAATACACACGGAAGAATGGGATTCCTTAATAACAAGCAGTGATATCTGCCTCTTTCAAGAGACATGGGCGAGGGAGCCGGTTTTTAAAACTGGCTATGCCATATTTGAAATCCATGCCACCTGGAATGGCAAGGGGAGGCCCTCGGGTGGTTTGGCGGTGTGGATAGCATCTCATATTTGCTGCAAAGCGGAATCCATAGCTACATCTTCTCAAGACATCCAGTGTGTTCTATTAAACTGGAAGGGGGCTCCAAAGTTAGCAATAATAAATGTTTATTCCCGCCCAGTAGGACCAACGGCAGAGTCCACCACACTAGAAGACCTTGTGTCCTTTCTGGGCCAGTTGCCGACAGACTTCAAGGTGGTAATGGGCGGTGATTTTAACTGCCACTTCGAGCCCCTAGAGGGCTTGAGGGAAGGGGCCCTTACTGCAGAAGACGATTTCTGGGGTATACCAGTGTGTCACTCGCCTCATCCTAGATCCTGGTCTCCACTTGCGGTCCAAATTATGTCTTTAACTCTTAATTTTGCGTTAAGAGCCTGTAATGGACGCACTCCCTCAGACACCCCCTCCAAGTGCACATTCAATAGACCTAATCATGAGTCACGACTGGACTACATTTTTGTTGATACCAGCCTTTGGCCAAAGGTGGAAGACTTTTATATAATTCCCCGCACTGATAGTGACCATAATGCTCTTCTCCTCTTCTTGGCCTATCTTCCCGAACCTGTAGGACCCTCTCGCCCAGAGGAAAGAGATGAACGGGGAAATCTGGTACTAACTTCAAATAGGCGTAGGGTGAGATGGCAGAATTTCTCCAAATCGGAAGAAAACATTGGGAAAATTTATAATCTGGTGCTGCCCAAATTTGAGGCCTTGGAAGAACTAATTAGTCTATCCAGTACCCAGGTCTTGCAGGAAACCCTACCTTCTATTCACGAAGAGTTAGTCGGTGCATTGGGAGAGGTCCTCTACCCAGAGGTGCCTAAGCCCAAGCACAAGACTAGAACATCTACTTGGTATAACTCCGAGTGCAGAAAGGCCAAAGCTGACCTTATCACTGCAGTCAAAGAGGGTGAACCCCGGACCAGGGTGTCCGTTTTGCAGCGACAGTACAAAGACACAATGGCTCGTGTGAGGTCAGACTGGGACTGGGACAGATGGCAGGACCTTTCAGCAGCTCTAATAGCCAAGGACTCAAGAAGATTTTGGTCCTTGGTTACTACTGGCTCAGGGGAACCCAAAGCCGCAGTAGAACCCAATATAGCAGCACAAATATGGGAAGATCACTTCGGGAAACTCTATGCAGATGTCCTTGAGAATACTGATGCCACTGTTGCAACACTCCTCTCCCTTCCTGGTGATACTTTGGAGTTTACGCTAGGGGAAGTGGCCCGTGCAATTGATGGCTTAGCGATGGGTAAGGCCCCTGGCCTTGATAAATTACCTGGTGACCTTTTTAGGTCCCATCCAGAGATCTGGGCACCTTACCTTCACATCCTTTTCAATTCACTTGCACGTGGAATGGCGATCCCCTGTACTTGGCTGGGGGCAGAGATAGTCCCCATCTTCAAGAAGGGCTGTCCTCTGCTCCCATCCAACTATAGGCCGATCAGCCTGATAGATGTCCCCCAGAAGATCTATTCGCGACTCCTACTGGACCATCTGATGGTCTGGATGGAGGAAAATGAAATCTTAAGTCCTCTCCAGGCTGGCTTCAGGAAAAATACGTCCACCATGGACCAAATCTTCCGCCTAGTTCTCCTCTTCTGGAAAACGGTGACCATCGAGGGCGGGAGGTTGTACATGGTGTTCTGAAGTCAGCGTTCGATCTGGTACCGCGAGGAAAGCTCTGGGAGGTCCTGAAGGAGATGGGAGTGCCCACTAATCTACTCCAGGCTTTAATTAGACTCCACCAGGGCAACTTCGCTCAGGTACGTTGTGGACGGGGCGGAGCATTGACAAATAGGTTTCCTGTTTCCCGGGGGGTCAGGCAGGGCTGCGTCCTTGCCCCTACTCTTTTCTGTTTATATGTGAACAGCGTCATCTCACACTTAGCTAATGTTGAGGATAATGACGCCCCAGTCTTGGCAGGCAGGAGGGTACCAGCGATTATGTTTGCTGATGATACCCTCCTGCTTTCCAAATCACCCATGGGAATCCAGAGAATCCTTGATGGCTTCGATCTTTTCTGTAGGCAGTATGGCCTTGAGATAAACGCAGGGAAGACCAAATACATGATCTTTAAACCCTCCTCTACAACTAGACCTAACCCAACCCTAAATTCCACGGTCCTAGAGAGGGTCAAAACATTTCAGTATTTGGGTGTAACCCTTCAAGAGAACCTCTCATGGGGCCCACAGATTGCAAGCTCGCGAATAAGGCTTTCCCAACTGTCTGGGGCTATTCTAAAGGCTACTAACACCTCAACATATAAACCTATAGCTCCTGCAGTTGAGATGTATAAAGTGCAAGTGAAACCTGCCGCACTTTATGGAAGCGAGCTATGGGGGCACCAAGCGGCAACTGAGTTGGTCAGTGCTGAAAATAACTTTATGAGGCGTCTCCTGGCCCTCCCAACTGCAACTCCCCTGCTTCCCTTACGTCTGGATCTGGGTTTACCTTCCATCAGAGAGGATCTCAAATCCAAACCCATTAGATTCTGGCATAGACTGTGGTCAACAAAGGAGCTTAGTCACTACAGGCAAGATCTTGTAAATGTCATGAACCTAAACCACAATGACAAGATCCCTGGCTAGCCTTTGTTAAAAAAGAATTGTTCAGGCTTGGCTTTAGCGAGCTCTTGGTGACTCCAGAAATAGGTTGTAGCAAGGTCCCCCGGAAAATACTAGTGGAAGTATACAAGGAACAAAATCTTACATCTCACATGACTGCACTTAGCACCGGCACCCTAACTCACTGTTTTACTCAATCCAAAAATTCATACAAGTTTGAAACTTTTCTGGATTTTATATATCCGACCACGGCAAGGAAGCTGTTTATACAGTGGCGGTTTGGCTCCCTGCCAATTAAATCCTTTACTAGTAAATGGACCAATGGGGGGGATAAACTATGCCCTGGCTGCAATCTGTGCGATGAGGACGAAATCCATGTTCTGTTTTTTTGCCCCACCTATAAATCCCCAAGGAAATATTGGTTGGTGCCCCTATGCAGGAACATGGCCATAAGGAATTGTCTGACATCCTATAGAATATTGAAATCTGACTCTTCCCCCCATATTGTATTTGCAGTTTCAAAATTTCTTCTTGCCATGTGGCGTATGAGGTCCAAGTTGATTAAGGATAAACCAACATAGAATGAATGTTCTGCCACTGCCTCACTGCAATTTATGGCTTCCGTTGTAAATGCCTTTTTACCATATTGTCTATTTTACTCTCATGATATGAATTGTGCTGTCCCCTTTTTATGTATTGTATCTATTCGATTTTAAACGGATAAGAAGTGTCGTTATTTGTATTTGTGTACATTCCAATGATGATTTTAATACTGTTGTATGTATTTGAATGTTTCTTTTATGGTCTAAAAGGCCGAAATAAAGATTTTTGGATTGGATTATGTGGCAAATATGGCAAAACCATAGCTATGTGAAAAATATTTTGCAAACTAGGATATGTTGCCATTCATTTTTTAACTACTCTTGTGAAAAAAGGGAGGAGAAGTGCTGATGACAGAAACTCCATGGCTAGGAGACAAATGGCATGCGGTTCCATTATTAAGTATGTATGGTATATTCTGTGATTGAAAACGTATCCCACTTTGTGAATGTATTTTAATGTCAATAACTCATGTTAAACCTTAAATAAACAAGTGTATCTATTGGTTAAATTAAATAACGTAATAAGCTGTAACTGGTTAGTGAAATGGGAAAAAAAGACTAAAAAGTGGGATATTTTGCTCTTTCTGACACACCTCTGATTCCTCCCACTGACCCAATCCACTAGTTATTCCCACCCTCTGATTCTCCGCCCACAGTTACCCTAATTTTTCCCACCCACTTCGACCACTGCTGCGGCATGTCTTTTCTGTGCGATGGGGGAAATTACAAGGGAAATCAATGTATTCTTTGGCTGGGTTATACAGCATTCGAACGGATTTACAGGATTCACAGCTTCATATGCGTTAGATTTAAAAACATTTCAAGCACATGGCAGTCGTTTACTGTACGCAGCGCTTCTTTATAAACTTACAAGAGGCTTTGTGCACGGCTGCCTGCACGGGTCTGGCTCATCTTCACCTTTTACTACTGGCGCCTCTAGCGTGGCTCCTGCCTCAGCAATAAAAGTTAACATTAGTTTCGTACGTTAGTGGCAGAATCTGTTTTCCCTTGGGTGTGTTGACAACTCTCCTTTCTTTAAAATTCCATGTAAGGGCTGCGCATCATCGTCGTCCTCTGCCTGGGAAATTAGTTATTATTAGAGAAAATGGAACATTCCACTGTGGCAAAACGATAGTGTAATAAAAATAAATTGCGACATTAAAATGAATAATAAAATATTGCAGTGTTAAGTTAGCACTTTAAATGTGCCCATAACTCCCGCGCGTACAGGTTAAGTTGGTGTCACTACTTGAGGACAAATTTGACAGAAAATTCAGCTTAGTTAATCAAATCCTCTCCCTGCCCACATGGCTGCAGACGCTCCCCTTACATTCTTTAACGTTTCTGCCGAGGAACAGTTGAAGGGCATTGAGTGTGACAGACATTTCCCAATCGTTTCCACTCACTTCCTGTGTGTTGTGTTGTAATGTTGGCAGAAGCCCACTTCACACTTTTAATGTGGCTTTCTGGAAGGAATGGAGATATTTTTAACTCATGTACGTAGTCTGCTCAAACCCTTTTATGTACAAACGAGTTCTGCTGAAGAAGACTACATATTTAGCAATCAAGCACTCCTGAAGGAGCCATACTACATATACGCTAACAGCAGTTATTACAGTTGTTTATTTGTTTCATTACAATCCTCCAGTAGCTCCTTAAGGTTACATTCAAAACACATTCTTGGGAACTAACTTTCTGAAATTTGACAAAGCAAATTGCAAATGAACACGTTATGTTTTTCTTTTCTTGCAGTCCATTTCCTTCAAAATTGTTTTCTTTTGGTCACACAGCAGTTTGGGTTACTGTATGAAATGTACAGCAGGTCCAACAAACAAAGCATTCGAAAAGGAATTCAGCATAGTTTTTGCTCATCAAGTTTGCGTTTTGATGCACAAAAAGTGTCATCCGTTTGAACAAAGGGCAGGTCCTGGTTCATAATATCAGGATGTGAGTGCATTTACCTCATGGTATTTGATAGTGTGGACAATCTGCAAGTATTGGCAGTTTTCTGTAGCCTTTATATAATGTTTTTTATTCGCAATGACAATAGCTCAAACTCCCACAAATGCGAGACATATTGCATTGCAAATGTTTGTTTCTTTTTGTTGAGCCACTCTATAGAGTGCATTTTTTGTAGCTGGCTGTCCCTTACTTGTTGTTTTAGGCTGCCTAGCTTGACTTTGTCTGTCCCTTGAGTACTCTCTATCTGTAAACAGACCTTTAAATCTTGCTCTTATCCTGTCTCATTTGCTGACCATTCAGATTCAGTGGTCAAAAGTCACGCTTTGTAATCTGAGGGAACTTGGTGTCTGCTTTTCTTTAGCTGACTGCAAAGTGAAAGAATTTATCAGACAATCCACCCTGCTGAGTTCTCATGCAAGAGGACAGGCTGTAGGATGTTATCTTTTCCAGCATGCAACAAAAATTAACTGTGCTGATATTACAGAATACACCTGATTGAGAACAGAAGAAATGAAGCACATTTATCTTGTAATTCTAAACTTTGGTGGAAACAAATATTACTACGATAAAAAATTTTATGCAATTGGTGAAATCAATACATTTGGTGATGACATTTCCACACATTATCAATTGTGTGCAGTAAAAATGTCTGTGCAACTGTAAAGCCATATTTAAATGAAAATGTGTTGTCTGTAATGGCAGTACTCTTTTACACCATGAAATACCAGCATTTTTAAAGCTCACAGCTACCTCCAGAGACGTGTTGCGGCGCTGGGGGCTGTCGGGAAGATTAAGCAAGTATTGGCCAGAGTCACATGATGCTGAGCTAACCTGGCACCAAAGCTGGGGATCAAAGGATGTACCCCGTGGTCCGGAGTCAGGCACCCTGGCCACTGCGCCACACCTCTTCCATATATCATAGTTCATTATTTCACTGTATACTACTTAACGCCATTCTGCCCCATCCAGTTCTTCAACACTCCACTCCAATATACCCCACTCTACTTCACCACAGTATACCCCACACCACTCCAATGTACCGTTATAATCTACCATTTTAATATACCAGACTCTAATACACCCAATCTACTCCATACAAAAGTAACCCACTCCAGATTAATCTACCCCCACTTTACTCCACTCCAATCAGCACCGTTCTACTCTAATCCAATCGATTCCATTTACTTCACTTCAATCTGCCCTACTTCACTTTCCCCAAGTCTCCCGACTCCAATCTACCCTACTCCAATCCACCAAATCTACCCCATCCACCCTACTTTACTCCAATCGACCAAATCTACCCCACTCTACTCCAATATAATCTAGCCCACTCTGCTTCGCTCTAATCTAAATTACCACACTCCACTTCACTCCAATCTACCACACTCCACTACAATTTAACCCACTCCATCTCAACCTACCCCACTCCAGTCTAGCCCAATCTGCTCCACTTCAATCTATTTCACTTCAATTTACTCCACTTCAATCCAATATACCACACTCCAATACAATTTAACCCACTCCATCTCAACCTACCCCACTCCAGTCTAGTCCAATCTACTCCATTTCAATCTATTTCACTTCAATTTACTCCTCTTCACTCAACACTACCCTACACCACTCTACTCCATGACACTCCACTCCAACCTACCCTACTCCACTCCATTCAACCTTAATGTTCCCCACTTCAGACTAGCCCAGTCCAAGCTACCCCAGTCTACCCCACTCCGCACTAACATTATCTATCCCACTCCATTCCATTCTACTAAACTCTAATCCCCCATTCTACCCCATTAAGAGTACCCTGCCACATGTCAACCCACCCCACTCTAATCCAGCCCACCCCACTCAATTCCAATTCATCCTACTCTAATCCAGCCACTCTATCCCACTGCAAGTAGCCCACTCAACTCCAATCTGCCCCACTCCACCCAACCCCTCTCAATTTACCCTGATCAACCCTACTCCACTCTCCCTTAATGTACCTCATTCCAACTGACCCCAATATTCTACTCTCCACTTTACCTCAATCTATCCCAATCTGCCATACTCCTATCTACCACAATCCACCCAGGTCTTCACCTATCTACCCAAATCCACCCATTCCACTCCAATGTACACCTCCTCATTCCACTTCAATCTACCCCACTCCTATACAATCTACCCCATTCCACTACAATCTACTCCACTGCACCACAATCTGCCCCACCCCACTACAGTCCACTGCACTCCACTCTAAACATTCCCACTCTTCTGCCCTCTTTCTACCCCAGTCTACACTACTACGGTCTTCCCCAATGTACCCCACTTCAGTCTACCTCACTCTACCCCAATATACCCCACTACAACCTATCTGACAAAACCAGTCTACCCCGCTCCACATAACCTGAATCTAACCCACTCTACTGTAAACTAATCTACCCCACTGCATGCTATCCCAATTTACCCAACTCCATGCTACTCTAAACCAATGTACCCCACACCATGGTACCCCTGTACCCGACTCCACACTACTCCAAATCTACCCCATTCCACTCTACCTCCATCTAGCCCACTCCAGTCTACCCCGCCCCACAGAACACCACTAATGTTTAGCCATGCTAAACAGCAGCCACACTAGTGTACTACATGTCGAAAAGACATTGTCAATAGCTCTTGCATAAGTGAGATCTATTGGCTTTGCCAGTGCTTACTTTTTTTGCTGTTTTATATAGCGTGGGCTATACACGAATGTGCTGGAGTGCTTTTCATGAGTTACATTAAACAAAGTCATATATTTTTTTGTTTTTTTAGGCAGAGGAAGATTAAGTGATTTGCCCAGAACCACAAAGATTTTTCCGACTCAAATCTGGTTGCCAATTTCCAACCGAGTTCCCCACTTCGAAAGTGGGCAGTTATGCCACAACGCCACATACTGTACCCACTTTGGTGTATATGCTGTCATCACAGAACCAATCACACTGGATGATCTACAAACGCACAGTAGAAAAATCAGTAAAGTAGGACAAGGGTTCTCCATGGCTGCCCAGAAGCAACTGTCATCAAGCTCAACAATACCCCAACATGTGGATATTAATTGGACCTTATCTACACCTCAGTTATCCACTAACTAACACCTGCCAGGATAGGCAATATATGCAAAAGTAAATAATAAAGCTATTACAAATGTGATCAGAGACTCTCTTACAAGTAATCCCATGTACATTTCTACAATTAATCCTCCTGTAAATAGCTACATGTTATTATCACACAGAGACAGGATGCAAACCCTGTGTTAATTAATACCAGGCAGCATTTTGGTCGTGTTCTGTACCCTGGGGGCTGTGGAATATTAAGCCTCAATGATGATTATGGAAGTGTAACAAATGCCATCTATTTAGATCCGCAGCCAGTAATGTATCGGTGTATTTTTCTCAAGGGTGATAAAAATCCATGTATATATACCGCCTCTTTCAACAACGCAAGCATCAGTAGCTGGGGAACAGAGGCATATTTTCTCAGGTAAGCGTGGGAATTGCAAAAGCAATGATTCTACTTCGCATAATAGCAACTCAGCTATAACTTGTGAACGTTGTTTAGAATGTGTTTGGTTAATGTCACATTGAGGGATCATAACATATTTAAAGTATTAAGCTAAGTGGCACAAATCAGATTCGCAAGTTCCAACAATCTCACTGTCTGTAACTGCCTGAAAGAAAACTAATCAGACAAACACTTCTCACTGCACCTCAACACTGTGGGTCAACAGCGCTCTCAATTGAGACTGCGTTTGAAATTCAGGTGAGCGCTTTAGCTATATATATATATATATATATATATATATATATATATATATATATATATATATATATATATATATATATATATATATATATATATATATATATATATATATATATATATATATATAAACATTTATCCAGAGACCATCATGACTGGCATTCATGGCATGCAGTCTTTAGTGCTTGATCTGTCCCCCCTTTAAAGGTAACAGCATCCTTAAACTACCCCCTCCAAAGGGAATTGCTGGTACCTGTCAAACCCTTCCCTTTTTCAAATCATATCCACATTCTCACACTTAAAACACAAATATTTCAATGTATTGGAAACCCTTCGCATTACCTCTACAGCAACTCATTGTTGGTTAAAAATGTAAATATAAAAAATAAAATGAAATAGATAAATAATACAATGAAAAGTTTACTCAAGCATAATCACAGAGATTACTCTCTTGGTTTGAATAAAAAAGTAGGTGTTTCTTTGTTCAGTAAAACTCAGTAGCTAGAAGAAGTTCCTATTGGCTTCACGACATGAATGGGGAGTTTTAATGACATAGTTATAATTGTACGATACAGTCTCTGTATTTATACAACCCCCTTTTTGTAAAAAAAAATCACACAAATGACACAAAATTAGTGTTCCTAAGTAGTTGTAAACAGCATAAATCTTGAAAGAAACTGACTACATTCAAGTCGAACATATTGAAGTGATACAACATAAAAACACCGTGGGAGACTATGAAGAAGATGCAATCTGAAAGTATTTACAAATCAATTTTTCAACATTTACAATAAAAAATGTAACACATTTCCCTAAAACATTATTCGAACATGTAATATGTACTTTTCAGACTATACTGATTGGTGATATTATTACCACATCATTTTGTTTCAATATGCTAGCATGACAGTGGATTTAAAACTCAATTTCCAATTGGGTGGCCCGTAAGGTATGGCCCATAAGGTATGTTCTAGGTATAAAACCCAAACTATGGTCCAGTGTGCATATATTTCCAAAATCATATGCTTCTTTAATTATGATCTCCCGGTGCCACTGTTCCCTTACTTGCCCCAAACAGGTCGGGATTTACCAGAAATATACAGCTGTAGTAGGTTTCAAAGCTGTTTTACTGTGCTCTGAATGCTTGTGTACATGTAGCGATGTAGCAATGTGACCCCTTCACTGTACCGAACCTTGGTTCCTGACATCCCTCCTTGTTTCCCCTGGAGGTATTCCTTCATGAACACCAACAAGTCTCATACAATTAAATAGCGTAGACATTTAAATAGCCCCCTATGAAGTGGCAAATAAGTTGTGTTTCTGAAACTTATGTTAGTACATTACACTACATTACATAGAGAGCTGGAGTCCTCACACTGTGTGCCTTTCAGCACAACTGTTTGATTTTCTGTCTGACCCTGTTTCCCCCCGTAATTTTAGATATAAATTCACCAGAAGCAAATCTCTCTATTTTGTTCTGTTTACCAAGAAACAACATTGGACCAGATATACTGAGTATTTTTATAGTCTAATTTAGCTTTTCCGACCACAAGAATGTTTTATAGATGTACTAAATCAATTTTAGGAGTCAGAAAATGTTTTTGGTCTCCTAAAATAGGATTGCGAATAGATATCTATTTGGTATCTGGAAGGGGCGTGTTGTAGGCATCCCTTCCAAATACCAAATCAATATACTATATATCAATGTGTTGTAATTGTAATTGAAATCCAGTCGCAAAATATAGAAAAGTTACCAAGACTTTATAGGAATTGGTGCACTATACAAAGGAAATAGATGCAGTTGGGATCAGTGCTTCATTTATAAACTAAAGTGTGCCAGGACTGTTCTCAGGAGGCCACTGCAATCTGTACCACCCATTTCCCCAGCTTGCACTGCTAATGACAGAACCAACACAACTACTAACCATTGCACTCATACAAGTGTGACAATTCAGACTATTTTATGCATGTAAACTTATCTCTTCTCAAAATTAGACAAACAGCGTCACCATGTGGTGAACTGTCATTAGAGCCAATGCTGACAATTAAGTGCTGGTGCCGAACACCAGAAACCTCCAACTCAAATTAAGCATTGCTTGGTCCCCCTTCCATACTGTAAATTATAAAACAGGTTTGTTGGGGGAGTTGCCAGTGGTTTCTGGAACAGCTACCAAATATCAAAAAAATATTAAAGCTTATATTTAAAACACACCCTGTTTCCTTTGGGATAAAATGTCTTTTTTTTTTAAATGTGATTTATTTATAAGCAATCACAGACATGGGAGTATGGTGACTGAAGCACGCCGCCATACCTGTGATGGCCTCTAACCATAGTGAATCACAATGTGGGACGTATCTCATTAATGAATTTATTTATGTTAAAAGTTTTATATAGTGTAAACATCAGAGCTCCTTACAGATGAGTTGCTGAACACATAAGGTAGACAATTGTGGGAGAAAAGCAGTGATATATACGAATAGCAAGAGGTACATAGTGACATAATAGAGGCAGGTATTAGGACCCTACAGTTGGCCAGTAACAAAAGTAAGCGTCAGTGCATGTAAGGAAGACAGAAGAACATGTGAGTATAATAAAACAAGAAGATTCATTGCAAGACTAGAAGAGGAGGAACATGCCTTGGGCTCAGAGTAGCCACGAGATCAGACTGGAAAGACAAAAGCTTTTAACTCAACAATGTGCTCTCAGGAGCCACCAGAGCAGCCTGAAAGACAGAAGCTTCTAACTTAATGACAAGCTCCTCAGTAAAGCTTTCACTTCCTTTCTGAAGGGAAATGTTGATGGAAAAAGTCTAGTTTTCAGAGGAAGGGAGTTCCAGATTCTCGGGGCAATACATGAGAATGATTGATTGTACGTTTTCATTTTTTAAATTTCTTAGGTTTGAGCAGCAAGGTACTGGAGGTCCTTGAAGAACGGGCACCGCACAACAGTTCTAGCTTATTTGCAAGGTGCAGAGGAGTGTTGAAGTGCAGTGCTTTATGCGTCATACATGCAAGTTTTAGTAGAATCCTTGCTTCAAACTGAAGCCAGTTTAGAGATTTCACGTCTGGAGACATGTGATTGGTTTTCTTGGAGCCTGTGATGAGCCTAGCTGCCGCATTCAGCGATGTCCTAAGAGGGCATCATTTAATATTCATAAAGAATGATGGATTGCAACCATCTATAATTCAGAAATCTATGGTCCAACCTATTAATATATAGGTTGTTTTATGAGAATTCTTTACTGATGGCTAAAATACTGGTTGTAATTTGTGACTAGTATTTTGCGACTAGTAATTCATACATTCAACCCTATTTTCTGCTTGAAGGGTGGTTCACCTAAAGTGCAAAACCACTCATAGAGGAGGATGACTACTAGGAGGAGGACAGATAAAAGAGAGAATGCTGGTTCATGGCACATGTGTTTTCTAGGGGTCAGAGACCTTTTACCTGTACTGCTAATTGAAGCTACTTACCCATTTAGTGTATAGTCCATTCGCTTCCTCCATGACTGTTGTCCTTCACTTCCCACCACATGTACATTGTGAGTTGTTTTGATGTGTTATAAGGCTGAATGCACAACACTTTGTAGCATTGGCTATCCCATAGACATGATGACTGTCGCATAATAGAGATTGACCACCATATTGCCTTGGGAACGTAAAATGCAACAAAACATTTTCTATTACACAGTACTGCAGTCCGTAGACTCTGGTTTATAGAATCTACATTTAGTCATGTCTTAGCCTAAAGTATGGTGGAGAAATAAGACCTGGCAAGAGCCAGTATTCATGATTTGCAGTATATGACCTAAATGAAAATTGATCAGTGTTTTACTGATAAATAAAGATTGAAAAGGGAAATGAAAGAAGTAAGGAATACATGTACCACAATGCTATAGGAAGTTAATGAAGGAAGTCTTACTGAAAGCATACACTTGTGAAACACTGCTGGCTGCTGTGTTTGTGTGCCACCACAATTAGTGTTTATATGTACTCAAAAATACATTCATGGCCTTCAAGGAAAAAAGCATAGTAAATTAACCAAAGTGCCTATAAATATTGAAAAGTACTTGTAATATCCATCCTAATGGTAACAGTGTTGAAAGATGGTGACATTTTTTAAATTGTAGACCCATGTTAGATGATTGTAATGAAATTATAATGTGGCAAATGTCAGTCCCAGAAATTGCTATAGTTTCAAAGTGTTTTTGTGTAGTTCATTATTTCAAGTGAACACGTTTACTAGCCTGTGAATCACCACTTATGTTCAATCGATACTACTCTGGCTGGACACTGCAGTGATTACACATGAACAAAATGCCAATCTATTAGCTGCAAACCTAAACAGAAGTGGCCTGACTCACAAATTCACTTTGTGGTACTTGTTGTACTACTAAGGTAGTTGCACGAAATTTACTACAAAATGCTATTCACAAACTACATTTTAGTAGCAACTTACGTTTTTGCAGTAAGTCCAGCACAACACATGTCCATCTACTGGTAATGCAACACCCTGCCTTAGACAATATCGTGATAGGGATTTAAAATAGTTAATAATATTAAATAGATTTACATTATTTAAAATAATAAAAAATGTAAATAGATATAAATTAACTTAAAACAAATAAACAAGTACAGAGTAAGTGGCTTGTGGATGTCAAACGAAAACTCAGGACATTGAAATTGTCCTGCATGCTTCTGCTTCCAGCTCATCTGTGAGTGATAGCACAAGGCAAAACTAATTTCTTTTAATAACCTGAAGAGGTAGAAGTCTGGATCAAGCAATGGGAGAAGGTACTGCGCCGGAAGCGAGGCATGTGGAGAACTAAAAGTGGGAGGTGGATGGAAAGATTGGGAAATACACATTGTAATACAGAAAGATGGCACACTGGCAGATGAGCAGATGGACGGGGCTGACTTGGCCTGTCCCCCAAGTGAGGGGAAGGAGGGCGCAGTTTCAGCTCTGGCAGTTGACTTTTGAGGGGTGTGGTTGATTATGGACCTGATTCCTAAGTATACCATGGGACTGGGCAGAAAGCAGTGTGGCGGCCTCATACATACATAAGAGACATATGATGCTAGTCTTGAAGCATGCAGGGTGGGACATTGAAATGTTCTGTTATTTCTGACTCCTATGAGGGGTTTGTTAGGTCTTTCTAGAACAGCTGGAGTGAGACCTGATGTGGAACTCCGCCTAGTGCTGGATGGGTAAAGCAGCAGCCTCCTGCGCACTTGTACGATAGACGAACCAGATGACCACATGATTGACGACACGCGTACTTCTGCGGTTACACTTTGCAGTACCGATTGAAAACCTTAAATCTGTTTCCACATTGCCAAAAACTGATAGGCAATCTCTTAAAACCACCGGGTTTGAATTGATTATCGACAGGCACATACATCCTGGAATAACATTGAAAACGTGTTATGCCCTGAAGAAGTCCGTAACGGACGAAACGCGTTGGCTATCTGATTAAAAACTGAATAAAGATCAAGTTTTAAACTTCCAGAACTTGTGTTTGACTTCGCTTTGGGATAGTGAATGAGAATCTTCAAACTTGTGAATAGTACTGTATAATGGCTGTTATCCAAAAATACATATAAACCTTACTTATTAGAAGGGTGCGGAGCCACAATTTTGTGTATTTAGGAGATTAGTTCAGTATGGTGTGCAGGTGTTGGGCTCTAGTCAATTCAATTCAAAAGAGCTTTATTCCATATATACAGCAAACATAAAAGAAAGAACAGGATTTAAAACACTTGTGTAAAGACATTTCAATAAATAAAATGGTCCAATTAATTATCAAACACAATGCCTTTCCTAGCAGCAATTGTTTTTTGGATAAAAGAAGCAACATAAAAACATATCCCAGGATCTTCAAGAGCAACCAATAAGTTCATAGCAGCATGGGTTAAATTGAATGTTATAAAAAACGTCTTAGAAATGAATACAACTTACAAAAAGAGTAAGGTGTATGGTGCTTTGTTTCGATAGCCCGTCACAGGGTCATGGGGTAGAAGGGCACATTTCGTAGTAAGGAAGGCATGTAGGTGAAGTGCTATACCTAGTGTCAAAACAAGTCAACATAAAGCAGTGTGAGGGCCTATTCACTACAGACAGGTAATCTTGAAATCACGCAATGAGGTCTTTCTGTTTATAAAATACAAAAGTAGGTTTCTTCCCTACCACTCTCCTACCAGTTTCTATTTTATGAGCTAAAAATGTATCCTTGATCTCCTGTTTAGATATGGTTGTTACACTACCTGGATCTCCCTGAATCCCCGCCACAGAAAGGCATTTTTTTCCTGCCCACATCGTAATATGGCTCGCGGTGTCTAACAGACACCACCACCATATTGAACCCTTATCCGCTTGTCGACCGGGCGGAAAAACTGCGGACGGTTCTTCCGTCCGCCATGGACCCCCCTGCCATAGTAATATGGCGGGGGTATTTGCTGCAAGGATGGCAGAAAGATTCCCCTACAGGGCCGGCGGTGGCTACCGCCGACCCGGTGGGGGCGATCAACCCGCCATCCCAATGAGGCCCTAAGTTTCAGTACGAAGTGCCAAATACAAAGTGCTAAATGCAAAAGTGCAAAAAGCTAGGGTCAAAGTGCAAAGTGCTAAAAAGCGTTATAAAAACACGCAAATCTAATGCAAAAGCAAACCCTTTAGAATGGTTCTCTCTTCTTTTTAGAGGTATTCCATTAAAATAAAAATGTTTAAAAGGTATGGGTTAGTTCTGAACAAGGATTATCGCTCAAACCTCTTTAACACAAATCCCTGAAGTTAGAGAGAATACGTGGAGGGTAAATGGGAGGTACTCCTTTCTTCTGTGCACCGTTGACTTGCTCCTAAGTACTATGGTAGATGGAGACGCTTTATAATATATGGCTTATCACCGTTTTTCAAGACAAACATATGAATGCCAAAACCTGTTGTCAATAGGGTGGTACTTGCTGTTTAGTTATATCCACATAGAAGCTGGAGAGGGAGGGTGGGCTGATAATGACCCCACAGATGAATGACCAAGGGGGTGGCCCAGCCCAGCCTTAAACGGCCACAGACAGGCTTCACCTGCGTGCGACCTGGACACACCTGTGTACGTCCCGCGTTGTGGGAGCCCTAGGCGCGATTTATGCACCTCCCGGTGCATGCAGTTGGCGTTGGCAGCATCCACGCTGCTTGGCTGTCTGGGGGGTGGAGTTCTCTGCTCCCTTCCCCGGTCATGGAATCAGGCTGTATCAGCAAAGGTGAGCTCTAGTCTTATAGGCAGAAAGTCAGCGAGTTTGTTCACAGTGGGATTGGGATAGAGTATCTGTGTTGTTTTTAGCACACCATGGTGGGAAAAATGTATTGTTTATGTTATGCTTGTGGTTCTATCATTGCCTTGGGAGGGACGGTGGGATGGGGGAATTTAGTGGTGTTTATGTTGGTTATGGTGTCAGATGGTACACACATTGTCACATTGCAGAAGTGGGAAGGTATCAGCCCTCTGGGGGTAACAGTCTCATGGGGGTGGGGGCAGCAGATGGCTGTTTGCAGGGCACTGGAGTGAGCATAACCTGCCTGCAGGAAACACACCTAATACAGGTGGAGGTGGATAAATAAAAAAAGAAATGGAGGGGGCACAGACAACCATCATGGCCGAATGGACGTGAATCCGTTCGGGTCCGCTACAGGCCTCTGGGATTTTGGCTGAAACACGCACTTTTCGAATGGCAATTTGGAGCCCTGAGTAGGCAGCAGCCCACCGGAGATTGGCAAAGCCAACTATGGCAGGTTCTTAGCTGCACGACGATAGCTGTGAAGAATCAGAGGCACAGGACTCAGGCAGCATGGCAGGCTCGCAGAAGATGGAGGCCGCCACGGAGCACTGACCCACTCTGAGCCGAGCAGTCTGCTGTAATTAGAGGTATGGTGCGCATTCGAGGAGCCTTCCGATCCTAATTAAAGGAAGGAAGCCAATTACGGGAAACACCCGTTACAACGCACTACCATTACATCGCAACTTTTACAATGCATGATCCATTACAATGCATGCCTTTACAACGCATGACTTTACATAGCAGATGCTATTACAACGCATGCCAATACAACGTAAGTATAGGTAAGTATATAATTTTATTTTATATTTATTTAACATAATTTAATTAATTTAATTAATATTAAAAATAAATAAATATATTAATTTATGTTTTAAAAAAAAATAAATTACATATATTAATTTAAGTAATTTTAAAAAATAAGTATGAGTATAGGAGTATATGTTTTGGGGTACTGAGGTATATGTTTTGGGGTGTTTGGGTATTTTTAGGGTTCAGGGCTAGGTTTGGGTTATGGGGTACAGGGGTATTTTTAGGGTTCAGGGCTAGGTTTGGGTTTTGGGGTACAGGGGTATTTTTAGGGTTCAGGGCTAGGTCTGGGTTATGGGGTACAGGGGTATTTTTAGGGTTCAGGGCTAGGTTTGGGTTTTGGGGTACAGGGGTATTTTTAGGGTTCAGGGCTAGGTTTGGGTTATGGGGTACAGGGGTATTTTTAGGGTTCAGGGCTAGGTTTGGGTTATGGGATACAGGAGTATTTTTCGGGTTCAGGGCTAGGTTTGGGCTATGGGGTGCAGGAGTATTTTTAGGGTTCAGGGCTAGGTTTGGGTTATGGGGTACAGGGGTGTTTTTAGGGTTCAGGGCTAGGTTTGGGTTTTGGGGTACAGGGGTATTTTTAGGGTTCAGGGCTATGTTTGGGTTTTGGGGTACAGGGGTATTTTTAGGGTTCAGGGCTAGGTTTAGGTTTTGGGGTACAGGGGTTAGGTTTGGGTTTTGGGGTACAGGGGTATTTTTAGGGTTCAGGGCTAGGTTTGGGTTTTGGGGTACAGGGGTATTTTTAGGGTTCAGGGCTAGGTTTAGGTTTTGGGGTACAGAGGTATTTTTAGGGTTCAGGGCTAGGTTTGTGTTATGGGGCACAGGGGTATTTTTAGGGTAAATAAATTACATTAATTAAATTAAATTAATTAAATTAAATTAATTAAAGTAGATTAATTACAATTTAAAAATTAATTAAATAAAATTAATTAAATAAAATTAATTAAATTAAATTAATTACAATTTCTAAAAAAATATATACTTACCTATACTTATGTTGTAATGGCATGCATTGTAATAGCATCCGCTATGTAATGACATGCGTTGTAAAGGCATGCATTGTAATGGATCCTGCGTTGTAAAAATCGCGTTGTAATGGTATGCGATGTAAAAGTTTGCGTTGTAACGTCATACATCCAATGTCGTGTTGAGAGGACCCCTGGTGTGACACGCTCAGCAGAGAGCCCCTCCCCTCCGCCTTTGAAGGCTGTGGGAAGGGGCTCATCCACAGCACAGGAGAGGCACACGGTGAGGAGGGGAGAGGGAGCAGACTCAAGCAGGAACCAGCAGCCTGCTCCTGGGTAAGGTATACTGATACTCCCAATGTCTCTGAGGTGGCCAGAATGAGAAATATGCCTTCATCACTGGTTGCCTGACTTTAAGATGGCGGAGGCCAGGCAACCCTGCATCTCTATGGAGTCCTAGTGCGCAGGTCCGAGTTATTGAGAGGAGGCCACCCTAGCAAGTTATTCTGAGGAAGGGGCTTGGAGGATTGCCACGGAGTAGTTAAACAGGGCTGTGCCCCCCAAACATCCAACATTGGCTCCCTGCTTGCACTTGTTCCTCCGATGCCGTGATACAGCACTCTGGTCCACTTGAGAAGGGGACTGATTCCTGAGACCCCTGAATTGGAGGTCAGTCCCGTCCACAAACCCAACTCCACATGCTGCCCAAAAATTCCCAGACTGTTACAGTCTCATGCTACTTTACCCTCAACGGGGGCAGGTGCAGACAAGGAGGGGTAGACACAGCCTAAAGCCTTAAGCCTTAAGACTACATGGCTTCAGGAAGTAGCTCCACGAAGACATCAGGGCAGAGATAGGGGCCTCCTTCGTCGCATTCAAGATGCATTCAAGGCAGAGGTGGGGGGCAAGCTGACAGCCCTTCAAGCAGGTGTGGATTCAGTGGGGGCCCGGACACTGAACTTGGAGGATGTGTCAAGATCTAGCCAATCGAAAGAAACCTCTGGAGGAGAAATCTATGGTCCTACATTCTCAGTTGCGAGCTGCAACACTTAAATGAAAAGACCTTGAAATTCGCTCCCTAAGGGACAATATTAGGTTCAGGGGCCTGGAGGAAGGATGTGAGTTTCCCGACCTGGGGGCCTTTGTGGTAGGGCTCTTCTCCATGCTACTAGGTGATGATACCCCAGAGGTGCTATTGGAAAGGGTCCAGAGAGTAGGACTGCGGCTCCCAGAAGACAACAGGAGAACTAAAGACATTTTAGCAAAATGTTGCTCTTTCAAAGTCAAAGAACAGGTCCTCCAGAAGGCAAGAGGCCGCGAAAAAATTTCATTCTAAAACGCGACTTGGTCCTTGTTTCAAGATGTCTCCCAAGCCACCCTCACCCAACACCAACAGTTTTGACCCATCTCAGAGCCCCTGAGGGAGCGCCAAATAAAGTAGAGGTGGACCTACCCTTTTGGCTTAGCTTTCGTAACCGACAACAAACATTTCCACTGTACAGAATCAGAGGAGGCGGAGGACCTGCTGGGCATTAAGAATGCCCGCCCAAGCCAAGCGAAAGCCACAAGGGAAGAGCATGAGAAGTTTCAGGGGGAGAGGAGTACCAGCAGCATCTGGCAAACACAGCGATGTAGAGGCAAGACAACCATGGAATGATCAGCAACAGGACACTGGTTAATGGTTGGTGCGCTAGAAGGGTCTTCATGATGAGCAGAGCTTTTGAACTGTATACACTAGCGTGCAGCAGACATATGTATGTCTTGAAGATGGCGGCAATGTAAAGAGGGGTTACAACCTATACTCAGGTACAGGGATTAAGCATGGGCGGAAAATCCGTTCCGCTCGCGGATTTTCGGTAAATTCACAATCCGCGAGATTCGCGAATTTCCCGCAAAATCCACGAGCGGAACGGATTGGGTCAAAAGTTCAAGCTGACTTTTTGTAACTATTTTAGAATGGTGCCGGCAAGCTGCCAGAGCCTCTAAAATAGTTACAAAAAGTCAGCTTCAACAGGAAGCACAAATAGATAAAGTAAAGCAGGTGCTAGAGTTGAATCTCAAATTCAGTTACACAGTCATTAATCACCCCAAACTTGGGGTGATTAATGACTGTGTAACTTAATTTGACCTTCAACTCAAGCACCTGCTATACTTTATCTATTAGTGCTTCCTGTTGAAGCTGACTTATGGCTGAGGTCAGAAGGGCACTAAGTGGGACAGAGGGCATGAGTTAGGCAGAGGGCAGAAGGGCACAGAAACCAGTGGGGCAGAGGGCAAAAGGGCACAAACAAGAGTGGGGCAGAGGACAGAAAGGCACAAAAACAGGTGGTACAGAGGGCAGAAGGGCATAAAAAACAAGAGGGTGGCAGTGATGAACCAGGCAAAAAAAAAACGCGAACACCCAAAGCGCCCCGCGAATACGCAAAGTTCCCCCGCGAACACCCGCAAACACGCAAAAATAAAAAAATCCGTGAATTTTGCGGATTGCGAATTCGCAAATCCGCAAATTCGCGGATCACGAATTCGCTAAATTTGCTCATGCTTAACAGAGACAATAAATGGTAAGCAGCCAGGCATTTAAATGATAGCAATAAGGGGGCACTGGGAGTGGAAATGGTAATGCCCCTAGAGATTCTCTTAATGTGGCTCTCTTCTAGGATACAGAGTTGCTGGTGTTTGTTATTCTGTTTTGCATCATGGTGCTCATTTATTGGATTATTCAAGCATGGGTGGCGGGGTGGGCAGGAGGCGCTTTCTCAGAGAAAGAGAAGGCCAGACTCTGTGGTTAGGGGAATGCGGCTACAGCCTGATTAATGGCGGTTAATTGTTTGTCCTGGAATATTACAGGACTGAATTCCCCTAATAAACTACACAGCCTATTGAAATGTTTGGTCGACCACCACATCATGATAGCAGCCCTGCAGGAAACCCACCTAAAAAAAAAAAACGACGAGCAGTGCTTGAAACATAAACTGTATCCACAGATTCTATGTTCCTCGGCCCTCACAAAGTAAAATGTGGTGGCCCTTTTCTTTCACTCCTCAGTACCCTTCAGTCTCCAAGCAATGAAAGCAGAGAAGGCAGGGCGTTTCTTGATAGCCTGAGGAGATCTAAGCGGTAGACCATGTACAGTTGCCACAGTGTATGCCCCCAATACTGGCCAACATGATTTCTTAGAGTCATATCTCTCAACGTTGGAGGGGTTTGCCGCTGGTGAAGTAATCCTGCTAGGGGACCTGACCCTAGACTCGACGTACCCACATAAGGCTGTTTAATAAGAAGCTCAGAACTTCCCTTCAGCACTTAGCCTGCTGGATTCTTGAAGGGAGATATACATCCCAAGACTAGGGTTTATTCCTTCTACTCCCACTCCCCTAGATCCTGCTCTAGAATTGATCATGCTTTAATAAGCCAGTCCCTTTTGCACACAGTCTCGGGATGTAGGTTTTACCCAATCTTCCTCTCGGACTGTGGGCCCCTGGAGACGATATTTTACTGGCCGGCCCGCACTCGAAACTTGTGATGTGGTACTGCCCTAATTTTTTAACCAGAGATAGGCTCCTCAGGGACGAACTGAGGAAAACAATCAGAGACTATTTTCAGATTAATGATCCAATCCTCATAGCCTTTGCTACAAACTGGGGCACCTTTAAGGCAGTTATAAGGGGTAAATTCATTGAACTGGCCTCCACACTTAGGAAACAACAAATGAAAGAGAGACTCCTTTAGAGGGTGAATTGCAATTATCAGAAAAAGCAGATAAGGACTCCTCTACAGTCTGGACACTGAGGAAAACCACTTCACTGAGGAGGAAACCAAGGGCAATATATGTCAACAGAGCCTTAGAAAACTACTTTGCACCTCCAAGCACGGGGCTATGATGGGGGGGAACCAGATAGGTTCATTACTGGCCCGACAGCTCAGGGCAAATCAGGAGAAAGAAAACATCAAATCTCTTGTGGACAAAGAGAGTGTCTCCCATTTAAGCGAGGAGGGGAAGGCAAATGCCTTCGGGAGATTCTATCAAGACTTATACTTGGGCGACTCACTAGATGGCCAGAACCAAGAGAGGTACCTTGAATCTCTTACTCTTCCACAGATCTCGGCCTTAACGAATGAAGAACTTGGTTGACCCATTTCAGCAGAGGAGGTACAGAGAGTGATTGAGACGTTCAAACTGCAAAAATCCCCCGACCTGAACAAGCTGAGCGCTCACTTCTATCGTAAATTTGCTCCCGAGCTGACTCCCCACCTGTGACTCTTTTTAATGATATTTTCATCTCCCAGAAGGTAACGGATTCCATGGAGAGGCTCTAGAGAGCATTATTCCTAAACTCGGGAAGGACCCCACAGCCTCTGCCTCTTATCGGCCCATCGCCATCCTAAATCTTGATGCAAAGCTGTACTCTAAAATACTGGCCAACTGCCATGAACATGTTCTGCCAGATCTAATACACTTAGACCAATCAGATTTTATCAAAGGTCGTCAGACTCACGATAACGTATGAAGAATGGTACACATTCTAGAAAACGTGCAGAAAAAAGAGATCCCGGCGGCCCTTCTTGCGCTTCATGCTTAGAAGGCCTCTGATCGGGTGGATTGGTCCTTTCTAGTTCAAACTCTGCAAAGATTCAGATTCAGTGAAACTTTCATAAGCATGGTGAGACCAAACTACCATTCCCCGAGGTCCAAAGTCCTAGCAAATGGAGTGGTTTCGCTCTCCTTCTATCTCTCGCGGGGCACAAGGCAGGGTTGCATATTCTCCCATCTGCTTTTTGCTCTAGGTTTAGAGCCTTTGGCGGAACAGATCAGGGAGAACCCAGAGATTAAGGGGTGATATTTGGTTCCGATCACCACAAGATTTCCCTCTTTTGTGGATGATGTCCTCCTACTCGTCACCGAGCCGTTGACCTCGCTGCCTGCAATTCAGGTGGAGCTATAGCGCTTTGAAACTGTTTTTGGGTTTCAAGGTAAACCTTTCGAAGTCCTTCCTGCTTAACTTGACTCTAACACAAGAGATAATGAGAGGGTTGGATGATACATCGCTGTTCTGTTGTGCCTGCAAGGAAATAACATACTTGGGGTGAAATATACCCCTAAAAAACTGACCTTTATAAGGCCAATTACCCCCCCCCATTGATGAGACCGATCAGGGAGGATCTGACGCAGTGGGGACAAGTCTACATCTCATGGATAGGGAGAATTAACGCTCTTAAAATGAATTTCCTTCCCAGGCTGCTATACCTATTCCTAGGGCTCCCAATCCCGGTGGACAGAGCACTCTTTACAGAGTTGAATACGTTAACAACTAAATTCATATGGCAGGGACAGAGGGCCCATTTATTGCACTGAGTTCTAACTAGGCCAAGGGGGTAGGAGGGGTTGGCTCTTCCATTTTTCTGGGGGTACTACAGACCGGCTCAACTGCGGTCTCTTAGGGAGTTCAAGAAACACTGGCTCCACATAGACCAACAGATCACAGGCAGAACTATCTGGGACCTCTTGTGGAAGAAGAAACAACAGAGAGCCCCAAACGCTTACATTAGCACCCCGACGGCTACCACTCTCCAGGTGTGGGATTTGCTAACACAGGATCTGAATTTGACAACTTTTCAGTCACCCTATTCCACCATTCACTTTAATCCGCACTTTCTTCCAGCTCTTCAAGAGGGGCCCTTTGATGGATGGAGGGAGGGGGCTGCCTTATGGTATCCAACTTTTACAATAAAGGGAGGCTTCTGACTTTTGAGGACTGTGTTAAGGCTTTCCAGTTGCAACCCGGAGCAAAATATTACTACCTCCAAATCAAGAATTTGGTGCAGCCACCCAAGGTGCAGCTTGCTGCTAGCAAATACCTGCTCCCAATTTAATATTGTGTGCAATCAGGGGCGTCTTCCAGGGGAACTATCTCCTTTCTGTACTCCCCCTTTAGGGCATTGAGCCCACTGGGAACCCTGAGCCACCGGAGATTCTGGGATGATGTCCTTGCCACCCTTCTAGGGAAGAAACAATGGGATCCATATTTAAAGACATTGTCAAATATAACCGTTCAATGCACCTGCGGGAGGCCCACTATAATAATTATGTATGACTGGTACCTCCACCCCCAGAAACTACATAGAATTTTTTTCTAACACCAAGGATAGAGGCTGGAGGGGTTGTGGGCTACTAGGAGACTTTCAACACATCTGGTGGGATTGACCCTCTATCCAACCATTTTGGAAAGAGATCCTCTCCCAAATGAAACTGATTTTAGGCTATCCAATTCCAGACACTATAGACCATACCCTCCTGGGGATCCAGGACCCTATTCTGAAGCGTCAAATGCATGGGACTGATACATTATGTGGCTGTGTTTGGGGGCCGCCAAAATGGTAGAATTGGCTGCGTGGAAGAAAGCTGAGGTCCCATCTCCTACCCAATGGCATGCCAGGATCTGGCAAGCTCTAGCATTGGAGCGACTAAAACACATACACAAAAGGGTTTTGAGTATACTTGGTCCCCACTGGTGGCATACCTATAATAAGGTCTACCAATACTGGCTTGTGGCCCAAGATTGAGGGCGCCTCATCTTTACCATATATAGGGGGTTGATAGACCCGTGCACAATGGACTACAGGAGAGGGAGATTCATGGCCTGCTCAAGTCACTAAACCCCACCACCCACTGATTAGATTTGATGCGTAACGACTTAGTATGGGCAAAATTTGCAAATTGGCAATCCGCAAATTCGTGCGAAATGGCAAAAAAAATCCGCTAGTTCCTGAATTTTCCCGTGAACTCGCGGATTTTTGTGGCATTTGCACAGATATGTGACCACGTGTGCCTGTAACTTTGCCAGTGCGCCAAAAGGCGCCGAGGTCCTTTGAGTGAGCTGGCCATTATATGGGGACGGGCAGGAAGACGTTTCAAACTGCTAGTGTGTGGTGGACGGGCCAAATGGGCGGGGCTTCCATGCGAGTTCACATGCATCTTGTTTATAAAGGGTCAGAGACCGAGCAGAGCAGCAGATGAGGAGAAAGCAGCCTCCTGGTCACAGGAGCTACACGGGGATGGCGCTCGGGAAACTCATTGATGCAAAAATACATTTGGCACAGGACCCCAGAATCCTTCAGATGTCCGAGATAGCTCTGCTGCACGTGTTGGTACAAAGCCATTCTGATCCTGCTCAATGGGTTCAGGCGCATGCAGCTGCTGCTGCTGGACAATGTCCCATCTCATGCTAAACTGCCCCCTACAGGCATATGCTGGCACTGGACAGTAGGGTGCAGTGGCATGCAGGTGCTCCACGCCTGGTACATGTGCATACCGGTGCCAGGGGGGGCACATGTTTATTGGTGCTGTGTAGCAAGTTATGACTTTAAATTTTGACTGCACCAGATGGTGGTACCACCTACACGGATCAGGAGCATCCAGGCACCAGACTTCATGGTGCAAGAGCATATTGGTGCTGTGCGGTACGGGTATATAGGTACTGGGGCAGGGGGGCACTTAGCACATTGTGTGCTCACACCCAGAGGGCTCCCAGGCAATTGAGCACAAATGATTTCCCCACTGAGAGGGCTTCGGGGCAGTTCAGCAGCTCGGGGGCTAACAACCATTGGGCCCCGGGGCAGTTCAGTAGCGCTTGGGCTCACAACCCCCAGGCAGCTCAGCAGCGCAAGGGCTCACACCCACAGGGCTCCCGGGCAGTTTAGCAGCGCCACCCTCTGGTTCATCACTGCCACCCTCTAGTTCATCACTGCCATCCTCTGGTACACCACTGCCACCCTCTGGTTCATCACCGCCACCCTCTGGTTCACCACTGCCACCCTCTGGTTCATCACAGCACCCTCTGGTTCACCACTGCCACCCTCTGGTTCATCACTGTCACCCTCTGGTTCATCACTGCCACCCTCTGGTTCATCACAGCACCCTCTGGTTCACCACTGCCACCCTCTGTTTCATCACTGTCACCCTCTGGTTCATCACTGCCACCTTCTGGCTCACCACTGCCAAACTCTGGTTCATCAATGCCACCCTCTGGTTCATCACAGCTCCGTCTGGTTCACCACTGCCACCCTCTGGTTCATCACTGCCACCCTCTGGGTCATCACAGCACCCTCTGGTTCACCACTGCCACCCTCTGGTTCATCACTGCCACCCTCTAGTTCATCACTGCCAACCTCTGGTTCACCACTGCCACCCTCTGGTTCATCACTGCCACCTTCTAGTTCATCACTGCCAACCTCTGGCTCACCACTGCCACTCTCTGGATCATCACTGTCACCCTCTGGTTCATCACTGCCACCCTCTGGTTCACCACTGCCACCCTCTGGCTCATCACTGCCACCCTCTGGTTCATCACAGCACCCTCTGGTTCAACCCTGCCACCCTCTGGGTCATCACTTCTACCCTCTGGTTCATCACTGCCACCCTCTGGATCACCACTGCCACCCTCTGGTTCACCACTTCCACCCTCTGGTTCACCACTGTCACCCTCTGGTTCATCACTGTCACCCTCTGGTTCATCACTGCCACCCTCTGGTTCAACACAGCGCCCTCTGGTTCACCACTGCCACTCTCTGGTTCATCATTGTCACCCATTTGTCCATCACTGCCACCCTCTGGTTCATCACTACACCCTCTGGTTCACCACTGCCACCCTCTGGTTCATCACTGCCACCCTCTGGTTCATCAGTGTCACCCTCTGGTTCATCACTGCCACCCTCTGGTTCACCACTGTTACCCTCTGGTTCATCACTGCCACCCTCTGGTTCATCACTGACACCCTCTGGTTAATCACTGCCATCCTCTGGTGCATTACAGCACCCTCTGGTTCACCACTGCCACCCTCTGGCTCATCACTGCCACCCTCTGGTTTACCACAGCTCCCGCTGGTTCCTCACCGCCACCCTCTGGTTCATCACTGCCACCCACTGGTTCATTACAGCACCCTCTGGTTCACCAATGCCACCCTCTGGTTCATCACTGCTACCCTCTGGTTCATCACTGCCACCTTCCGGTTCACCACTACCACCCTCTGGATCATCACGGTCACCCTCTGGTTCGTCACCGCCACCCTCTGGTTCACCACTGCCACCCTCTGGTTCATCATTGCCACCATCTGGTTCATCACAGCACCCTCTAGTTCACCCCTGCCACCCTCTGGTTCATCACTGCCACCCGCTGGTTCATCACTGCCACCCTCTGATTCACCACTGCCACCCTCTGGTTCACCACTGCCACCCTCTGGTTCATCACAGCACCCTCTGGTTCACCACTGCCAAACTCTGTTTCACCACTGCAACCCTCTGGTTCACCATTGCCACCTTCTGGTTCTTCACAGCACCCTCTGTTTCACCACTCTAACCTCTGGTTCACCACTATCACCCTCTGGTTTACCACTGCCACCCTCTGGTTCACCCCTGCCACCCTCTGGTTCATCATTGCCAACCTCGGGTTCACCATTGCCACCCTCTGGTTCATCACTGTCACCCTCTGGTTCATCACTGCCACCCTCTGGTTCATCACTGCCACCCTCTGGTTCATTACAGCACCCTTTGGTTCACCACTGCCACCCTCTGGTTCACCACTGCCACCTTCTGGTTCTTCACAGCACCCTCTGTTTCACCACTGTCACCCTCTGGTTCATCATTGCCACCCTCTGGTTCACCATTGCCACCCTCTGGTTCATCACTGTCACCCTCGGGTTCATCACTGCCACGCTCTGGTTCATCACTACCACCCTCTGGTTCATCACAGCACCCTCTGGTTCACCACTGCCACCCTCTGGTTCACCACTGCCACCCTCTGGTACATCACAACACCCTCTGGTTCACAACTGCACCTTCTGGTTCATCACAGCACCCTCTGGTTCACCACTGTATATTATGAGGAGAAAGCACACCTGCCCAGCCTCAACTGTAAGTGCTTCATGTACTTTAGTTTTTGAAAATCCATCCCGCATGCGATTTCGCAGATTTTTCTGCAATTTCCTGAGATTCACGGACTGCGTAATTGCAGAAAATCCGCAAATTCCGCGAACGGAATGGATTTTATGCCCATGCTTAGTAACCACCATGATGCAGTTGTTGTTCATTAACTGTAAATTGTTCTCCTTGTTTTTCTTTTTTCTTCTTTTTCAGTTGGACAATGAGTGAAAGTATTATGAAGTGGATGTCTCATCTCTGGACTTTCCTCTGATATGATTCAAGTTTGCATTTGGGGGAATCAGGGATGGACATAAATGTAAAATCTAAGACCTTGGAAACAAGCTATGTATGTTTATTACTATATCTGTCACTCTTGGCCTAGGAATACTTGTTGTTGCAATTGCAATTCTGTTGTTCTGATACAAAAAATCCATAAAAAGATTTTGGAAAAAAAAGAAATGGAGGTTTCAAATCAAATCAAATCAAATATCTTTATTTAGATATAACCAGATATCTTTAAAAGAAGAATACAATATTCACAATATGTACCAAATATTAAAATAAATCCAGAAAAGCGATTGGTTATTGGCAGTGGTAGTAAAAATAGAGATCGTCCACATCTTGAGCCTCCTTGTTCCATAACATTTTAAAATAAGATATAAAAACACAAATATGCAATGAACCAAAGGAAAGGAAGGTTAACACGTAATATACAAAACTCTTAACCACTTTTATGTCACTCTCACAGTCAGTGGTATCATGCGTATAGAAACAACCCAATATTCTTAGGGGTACTGCTCATGCTCTTTTCATTTTGTCCTCCTTAGAAGTTGGGGTATATTATAAGGTGTGTTAAATGGTTAAAAAGGATAAGGGTGAAGTTTAATGGGACCTATTTTGCTTAAAATTACGGTATGCTTGCTGAATGAAATTTGCTAGTCTTATATTTAGGGCTGTATTTTCAGGATTTAAAGCCACAATGATGGCTTGTCTACAGGTCCGGGCACCCAACCTATTCCATTCAGCTTTTAGTTTGCACCTACGTTGGGAATTAAAGAGTGGGCAAAGGCAGACCACATGAAACAGAGTTTCAGCCATTTTACCACACCCTCTACAAGTTGGGTCTTCCACCGTGCGTCGCCAAGAAGGCAGATCTTGCAAAAATCGCCAGTCACCCATTCTAATGGCTATAAGGCTACGTTTTAGGTACAGAGAGTATGTACAAGACAGGCAAGTGGCGGGGGCTAGCAGTCTATACGAATTTATGAGAGCCCAAGCATGGCTAAGTTTTTTCAAAAAGTGCTTTATCTGTGATGAGTGATCTCGTTCTCACACATTTTTTAATGGGCATTTTAAATGCTGTCTGACTGGGGTTAAGGACCCATAGGTCACTCGCTGACATTTGATGAATGGCGTCCTTGAAAAGGTGACCAAAAGTTCCACCTGGGTGTTTCTGGGTGATTTCTAGCCAGACTAAAGATTCTGATGTGCCTGGGTCCGTTTGTCTCCGTTTATGACAGAGGTTTAGGTAAGTGCCGACGTTGGAAGCCTCATAGTTTAGTAACCCCATCTCTAATCTTATCTGTACTGTGGATGCAGAATTTGGCAGCTGGAGAACTCTTTTATATATTCTGGTTGTATGTTGGTTTAAGGCATTGTTCAATTTGCCCCTGAATATCTCTATAACGTATGATAGAGTAGGGTCAATTTTTGCTCTCATGACTTCCAAAAGAGGCGTTAGTGTTGGGCCTGAGAGATTTTTGGAGAGCTTACCTAGTGACACCGCAAGGGTCGTAGCTTTAACCGCGATCTCATTGCGCTGTTTTATAAGATTACATCTGGAGTCCAGGTAGACACCTAGATATTTGTATGACTGGCCTATAGTGAGACTTGTGTTGTTAAATGACCACCCGCTACCCGCGTGTCGTTTTTTACCAAAGAGGACAACTTGCGTTTTCTTAAGGTTGAGTAAAAAAAGGAGGAGGGTTCCTTTCTGTATGATTAGCTTCAAATTTGTGACCAAAAGGACTACACACTAATATCCCTTTTTTTTAGTGTTTGTGAGGTCCAACCTAGTATAACTATTTAGTGTTGTGAAGTGACACGGGTGATTTGAATCTGCACAAAAACCTACAGTATCATTCGTTTCACAGTTTTTATGTTTTTTTTTAAATTATTACATATGAATTCATCTGTTACATTTAGTTACTGTAAACACATTATCTTGGTACAATATATAACTGTTACTCACAATTTAAATACACTTGTAATCATTAAAAACATTTTATACAGAACAGTACATAGATTCAAAAAATTTTAACAAAAACATTTAAAAAAAGATGCCATATTGAGTCCTTTTGTCGATGCGTTTCGGTGCTCTACAGAATTTATTACACCTTCCTCAGGACAGACTTATTTAAAAAACAAGTTTCTTCAATCTAAAAACAAATACATACAATTAAAATCAAATATTTCCTTAGGTGAATACAAGATACAGTACAAAATAATGTGCAGATATGCCACGTGTCAACATGTTAGCTCAAGAATATTTTCTTACTTGCTAACGGGTTCTAGCGGAGCCTTCAATTATATGGGGTTCCACACCCTGAGGAGCCGGGTGTCTATAGGTCCTCAGGTTTAGAATGTATTTCTAAATGAACATTCTAAAAGATATAAAGAAGCTGTGATCAAAATTCTTTATGATCTAATTCATTTAAATGGCACCACTTAATTGACTCCCATTCCACTTACTTTAAAACGGGGAGATGATCTTGTCAGTGTCTTTATCAATTGCACACCTTTTGATCAGCACTGTTACATCTGGGGTTGTGTTAGTTTGACCCCAGTCTGCAGAAAAATCAATTAAAGTTGTATTTATATCTCTTCTAACTCGAAGAAAACTTTTACATTTATCGCTTAAACAGATTTTGAATGGCCGCCCACAATGAGTTCCTACATACTGTTTATATTGGTCAATCCTCCAAAGTTTTAATTTTTGTCTTGATGGAGATATTGCCCCGTGAATAGATGTCCAGTTGGGTAGCTATTTCCTTTTAGCACAGTGTCCTAGACAAAAGTATAAATGTCAATGTAAATCAATCCCTGGGGTTCATGGTAGTAAATCACCAGTTTCAGTTTCTATGTTTGTATCCTTCATATGCTAGCACGGTCTAAATTTTTGTGCCTGTACATCAAGGTTGGTAATATGAAAGGAATATTCAAGATACCATACCTATTCAGGCAATCTGTTTAGGTAGTAAAAGGGACTGTTTTATTCGGAGCATCCTCCGAAATGAACCTTAGTGATACCTGCGTTCTATTTAATTTGCAGCGGTTCATTTTCCTCATTATAGACCACCTCTGCTTAGTTAAAAAGAATTTTTATTTTCTACCAAGAATTAATTACAATACTATTCAGTCAAACCTGATCTCATATATGTTTTAGTGTCACTAGCTAGCTACTTGGTTACAAAGTTAGTCAGAGTTTGTGAGTCCTGACCAGTACAAATACTTGTCCAAAGTAGTAGGACTCAAAACACCACATCCTCGCTTCTAGATACATCGCTAGGCAAACAGTCATTCACTCTACACTATGGCTCCTTACCGCTGAGCCCAGTACCAAAGGGAAACTAATTAACGGACTTTTAAATGTCCGATCCCTTCCGAAACACGCCACCGAAATACAGCTTCTGATTGAGGCTAATAACCTCGACATCCTGTTCCTAACCGAGACATGGATGGCTGAAGGAATAGAATCAGAGCTAGGCCTAGCATGTCCAGACGGGTTCAAGATCATTCAGAAACCCAGACACTCAGGTCGAGGAGGAGGTTTGGGGATCATTTTTAAGGAACAACTTAACATCACTACCCTGGACGTTGATACCGTTTCCTCTGTTGAAATCCTCGGGATTTCCATTAAACATGATTCTGAACACTGCCTCACGGCCCTTGTATGTTACAGGTCTCCGGGGCACTTCAATGCCTCACAACAGCAGGAATTAATCACGGTCATAAATAATATGTCAATCTCCCACAACAGGCTGCTGATACTGGGCGATTTTAATATATGGGACAATGACCAACTACGTGCAGCCTTGCACAATATTACTCAATCCTGCCACAATCTAGGGCTGAAACAGTGGATAAACACTCCTACACATATACTAGGAAACACACTAGATCTCATTTTTGCAGCAGAAGACCTACTGACCCTAGACACTATCCTCCCAGTAGGCTGGTCAGACCACTACCTCCTCAGGTTCATATCCCACCTCCCGTCCCACACAGGATCCACGAGATCGCACGTCAAAACCTTCTTAGGTCGTGACTGGAAGACCTGTTGAAGAGGAAAGAGGAGGGAAAGTTCGATCTACGCCAGGTTGGGGCCTCGTTCAAAATAGAGAATGATGTCACCACAAATTATCGTTCCTTTTGCCACGAGACTTCAAAAAAACTCGACACCATCATCCCGCTGAAAACAATCACAAAAAGGGGAAAACCCTCCGCCCCCTGGTATACAGATAAACTGAAAGAACTAAAAAATATCTGTAAAAAGGCGGAGAAGCTCTGGAGGAAAAACTACTCAGACCCGGAGAAAGCACGCTGGAGGCTCACTATCTCTCAATACAAGAAAGAAATAATCAAAGCCAAATCCAACTACTTTGCTGAGGTAATCCTCAAAAGCTCTAATAAATGCCGGGATACATTTAGGCTCATCAAAGAGCTCTCTCACCCCGCCTGTGCTAATAGCCAAATCAAGCCCTCACAATAACTCTGCGACGGTCTGGCAGTGTTCTTCCAAGACAAAATCAGCAAAATTGTAGAGGGAATGAATACCAATCCTATCTCCTCAATGCAAGACAACAGCATTCAAACGAACAAAGACAAGAAGGTGGAACCAGACACATACCCCCCTTCAAATGCTACCCTGGAAAACTTTACGATTCCTTCGGAACAGGAATTCCTCACAACAGCCCTCAATACGTCTTCAGGCTCTCCTCTAGACCCCCTTCCCCCTAGAATAGCCAAGAATTTCGAGGACGGTATTCTACCAGCTCTGCATCAACTATGTAATCAATCTCTGCGCACAGGCTCCGTGCCCAAAGACTGGAAACTGGCGATCGTCACCCCGCTATTAAAAAAAACAAATCTGGACCCCAGCTGCCAAAAGAACTACCGACCCATATCCCTTTTACCATATCCAATAAAGATCATAGAGAGGTGGGTCAGCAGATCTCTAGCCCTCTTCCGAGAAACCAACAACATCCTGGAAGAGGAGCAGTTTGGCTTCAGACCAGTTCAGGGAACGGAGTCAGCCCTGCTGACAGTCATGGATGACCTACGAATGAGGGCGGACCGGGGAGAATCAGCAACTCTGATTCTGCTTGACCTGTCGATACGGTGAACCACGGCATCCTGATAGAAAGATTGAGGAACATCAGAGTTGGAGGGGTCGCGCTTGACTGGTTCCGCTCCTACCTGACAGATAGGTGGCAGGCAGTAGCCATCCCTCCCTATCAATCAGAGTTCATCAAAGTTCCGCACGGGTCCCACAGGGGTCTGCTATCAGTCCCATACTCTTTAATATTTATATGCAACCCCTGATGCGGATCATCAAAAGCCATGGCATTGTGGTAAATAAAATAATTACCCTGTCGGAATTTCTATACATTAACAAGGATCATGCATATAATGAGAGGCAGAGTCTGTGGTGTCCGATTCAAAAGGGCTTTAATTCAGTAACTCGAGTTAAGGGAGAATCGGGTTCCATCACCACTAAGGATCAGGAAGGATCGTCATCTGAACTTTATTCACAGAGTACATTATTTATACTTTAAACATACATTAACTTGCATGGAGAAGGCGGAGCGCTCCAGGCGGAGCAAGCGAAGGAGAGAGATAAGAGCACATGGGCGTGAAAAGGGCGTGTAAGAAGGCGTACATGTGGGTGTTCCCTTGAGGTGTCATAGGTGTGTCATAGGTGGGTGGATACATGGAGGGGGACTGCATGGTCATCAGGAACCTTTACCCTACTTGTGTGTGCAACTTGGTCATGACGTGGAATTGATGTGTAACTGGGGGAAGCTGGGGGGAGCTGACTTTCCTGCTAGTAGAGAAACCTTGGATGTCAGGACGACCTGAACTTCTGGTATTATCTGATATCTTGAGTTTGGAGGATGTATTATCTGAATTAAAGGCCGCTCGAGCAAAGGCTGCCCATCACTAAATGCTAGTGTATGCATATATTTCTCCGTGCATTGCGTGGGGGCCATGGGCCTTCTATGGATGCGGGTTCTGTAAATCACTTGAATGGAGACAGAAAGGCTAGGCCCTATCTTCTGCAGGCAGAATATGTTTACCTTTTTCATTAAGCAGGAATGTGTTTCTGTGGAGCAGGGCAGATAACTGTAAGCAAAATACTGTCTTGGCAGGCCGGGCTGGGCACCTCTCGGCTGAGCAGGAAGTATGTGAGAGGTCAGGGATACATAGCTAAACTGCAGCTTTCAGAGTGTCAGGAGGCATGGAGCCTGAATTCGGGTCCTGGCTCGGCTGAGCCACAAAACGGGTTCATCTCGACTTTTAAACGTGCACCATGCAAATACATTGGCAACGTAGGCCTCAGTGCAGAATTAACGTTTCTTTCATGGAGGGCTTAGTAACTGACATGCTAACATTGGACGGAAATGTAGAGGCATTATTATTACAGGCATGAGAGGGGAAGTGCATGGTGACATGGACATACATGGGGTGCATGTAGGGGACACATTGGCCATATAAAATTTCTATTTCCTCAGCATCAGCGTGACAAACTACGCAGATGATACCCAGCTGATAATCTCGCTGGACGGAGCTCGAGCAAGCTCAATGGAAACTTTCCACACCTGTATGCTGAAAAAGTCTCTTTGGCTCAATCAGAACTCACTTAAATTTAACAGTGAGAAAACTGAAATACTGCATTGCACAGTAGGAAAAATCCCCAAAAATCTACCACCAGATTTCTGGCCTCAGTCGTTAGGGGACTCACCCACCCCAGTGAGCTCAGTAAAAAATCTTGGAGTCACTATCAATAACAAACTAAGCCTAGAGGCAAACGTCAATAAGCAGGTCAGCTGCTGCTTCGCCCTATTAAGAGGACTTCGCAGGTTGCTACCTCTCCTCCCCCCACAGACCAGAACGGACATAGTCAGGAGCACTATCTTCAGCCGCCTGGATTACTGAAATGCCCTCTTGCTGGAATCCCCTGCCTATCTCATCTCCAGACTCCAAAGTGTCCAGGCAGCTGCAGCCAAACTGGCACTTTCCCGTGAGAGAAGATCTTCTACCACTCTTGCCCTGGCTGACCTACATTTGTTGCCCATACACCAAAGGATCTGCTTTAAATCCCTATGTATCGTTTTCAGGGCAGTTCACGGACTAGGTCCCCGACCACTCCGGAATAAATTCAAGTGGTACGAGCCCACCCGGTCTCTCCGATCCTCATCCTTAAACTTCATCAGCATACCCAGGATCAAGAAAGCCACCTACGGAGGACGAGCTTTCAGTACAGCTGCAGCCCACCTTTGGAATAACCCCCCCATCGATATCAGAAAATCTAATGACCTTCTGACCTTTCGAAAAAAGGTAAAAACCTGGCTTTTTCCAAAAAATCCTCCTAAAACCCATCACAACAAATAAATCTATTCTGTTCAGCACCCTGTCCATGTTCCTGTCCCCCATAAAGCTTTTAGCTATGTACCCAAGCACCAGGATGCCCGTAGGGTTACAGAGCGCTCTACAAGTGCTATAAATATCTGGAGAGGGACAAGCCTAATAAGTTGCTGGCCTGGTGGCTCAAATGGGAGATGAATAGAACTCACATTATGTCTCTCCGGTGCAGGGATGGATCTTAGGCCACTTCCCAAATGGATGTTAATGGCACTTTGGGAGAATATCTGTGAGATGTGTATGGAGGAGGGGTGACAGTTGACACTGGAGTGGCAGACAGATATCTAGGCAGTGTGCACTTACCTGTGGTACCTCTAATACTATGGGTGGAATTGGAGGCTGACATTACCCTGGAAGAAATAAGGGAGTCAATAGGCAAAGCACCATTTAGGGATGGCTTCCAGGACAAATTCTATTAGGTGTACTCAGCACACTTGATGGACACTCTGCTCAAGGGTTTTTGGGAGGCAAGGGATGGGGGTTGTTGCCCCGCCCACTATCCAGGAGGGTGTGGTTTGTATGGTCCTGAAGCGTAGGGTTATGTGATCAGTCCATCTTCTTATAGATCTTTTATCATGCCCAGTGTGGTTACAAAGTTGTTATGTAAACTCCAGGCAAAATGGTTCAGCAATGTGGTGTGGTCATTGGTTCATGAGGGCCAGTGTGGGTTTATACCTGGAAGCAGTTTCACTCTTAACTTGCAGCAGATTGCACATGTGATGCACCTGGTGTGCCTGAGTGAGGAAGAGTTGGCCTTGGCATTAAGGACATCATTTAGGCGTTTGAAATGTTGAGGTGGACTTATCTGCTATGGGTGCTTCAGAGGATGTGTTTTGAACCACCCTCCTCCAAGTAGGTAAGATTACTGTTCATGGCTCCTAGGGCCAGGATAAGGAGTGATAGAATGTTTTTGATGAGTGGTAAGTGAGGAGAGGTATGGAACAGGGCTACCCCTTTCTCTGCTGCAGTTCCATCTGACATTTGAGCCGCTGGCGTCGAGGCTTCAAAATGTGATGGCGGACTTTGGTATAGTGATGGCTGATTCCACACTTTTTTATGTCTATGTGCCAATGATGTTTTGTTTTACTTGTGACATCCCACTGATGTGGAACCACTGCTGTTGACATAGGGTTTTGGAGTGGTTTCACGGTTGTGCATTAACAGGTGTAGGTCGCTCCACATTCAGTTGGGCCACTAAGGGAGACACTAGAGAGGGATCTAGCACATATGCGTCTGCGTTGGGAGACAGCCACTTTCTGGTATCTTAGCATTATAGTGGGAGATTTGCTGGATAAACAGTGTCAATATAGTACAGAGCCACTTGTGGGGGGAAACAGCCTTTACAACGATTCATTGACAACGAAGGACCTGAACCACGACTCCTTAACAACAAACTCAATCTGAATCATGAGTCTTTTAACCACTAATGCATTTACAACTGCCTCTGGTCAGTAGATGGCACCCTTGGATTTTATATGACCAATATATTAATATAGATAAAATGGTGGATGGACGTATTTTATATGGCCTTGTAGAGTGGATATTTATTTTTAACAAAATAATTTTAGGAATATTGTGTTTAATATGAGAAAACGTGTTTGAATTTCGTTGTAAATGCATTAAAAATGAAGGCATACTGGCAGTAATAAAGAATTACTTTAAAATGTAAGTATTTTAGTAAGTATTAAAGGTAAGCATTACGTGTAATATATATATATATTTAAATATATATATATATATATATATATATATATTCACTGAAAAAAACATTAGTTTAAGGGACGTTATAGTTAGTTGGACATTTCTCTCATACAAAACCAGAGAAATTCTGCCATTATAGTTAGTTCATCTACCTAGAACTCACGCCCCCTGAATGCACTGCTGATGACATCACATATTACACGGCCAATGACATCACTGATGACATCACGGATGACATCTCAAATGACATCACTAATTACATCACTGATGAAATCATCCAGTGAATGTGTTTTTCTTTAAACTTTAAATATGTATATTTTTATATGATCACAATGCCTTCAATGATGTATAGGATTGCCTGGAGGGTCTGATGAGGTCGCAAGATGAGTTCTGTCTTCTGATATCTCCTCCTGGTGGGTAGTCAGGTTCCCTATTGTCCATCGGGACCCTCTGTCTCACGGGGACCTAAACACATCAGCTATTTATGACTGAAATAGATAGTCAGGTTCCCTGTTATCTAGTACACTAGTAATATGAATTCCTTAGTCTCCATATGAAAACATCTATGTTGTTCTCCTCACTGTTCATTAATTTTTTTGTGTTGTATGTTTATTAAACACAGGGTTATTATGATGAATTGCTATTTTATAAAATGTTTTAGATTTGCCTTTTATTGAGAAAATATGGCTCAGTCCGATTATTATTGAGGGTAACATTCTAACATTTTTATATAGAGGTCTTTTATCATACACTAAGCACTTTACATTTTAGTCTTTTGCAATTTACACACAGCTTTTTTGCACACTTGGCAGAGACATCTAGCCACTTTTCAACTGAACTTTAAAATTAACTCGCCTACGTATATCCCTGAGTAATTTTTGTTCCCTAAGGATATTGTGACTTTGTTTCTGATAATGTTTTCTAGGTATTCACCAGTCCAACACATTTATAGGACTTATCCGGTTATGTATTTCTATTGTGGGACTGGTGTCAGTCTTCTCTCTGATATTTACTGAAGACCTATCACCTTTATTTGCATATTCGCGCATTTATGCAGTTATAAATAATGAAATGTTTTACTATTTTGTAGAAACGTTTTTACTATTGGTTTTATATGCGATAGTATGTTTACTATGTTCATAGTCACATGACCAAGCTGGAGGCGGGATGTAGGTGGGTCACAAAGCATTATAAAAAGTAAAACAGAATTGCTATCCTCTGTATGTGAACAAGGGCTGTTTTGTCCGAAACGCGTCATTGCTGTTTTTACCATTTGAACCTGTTCTGAAGTAAAGAATTGTCACCTGAGTTTGTGGTCCCTCTCTTGCTTCACCGGTCCGGTCCCGAGTGGATTGGAGGTGGCTGTTGGGAGTTTTTTTGTATATATATATATATACATTTTACCTACCGGCGGTCGCCAGTAGGTCTACATAGTTAGGATTTTTTCTCTATGGGATTTTTGAAAATTCTATGTCTAATGACTTTGGCGTTTGTGGACGGAATTGGCTGAAATTTTCAGGAAAATGGCACATTTTGTTTCTGAGCAGCCCCTGAAAATTTGGGGGGGGTTTGTCAAGGGGGGGCCAAGAAAAAAGGGGGGTCCCAAAACGCGTTTTTCCCATGTTAATTTCCATAGAGCGGGTGGCCACTCTTTTAGCTCGAACGGCTGAATGGATTTGCATGAAACTTGGCAAAATTGTAGGGACTGTTAGCCCGATGTGCCTTTGCTAGGTCTCAATATATGTGCTCCAGTGGATTTTGATAAATTAACGTTCAAAAAAATGTATATATCTGTGACAGCGCTCCGGGTAGCGCTCTGGTTCGCGAACTTGACGCGTAACGGAACTTCGCAAAGCGAAGCTGATTGGCTCTCCGGTGTCTGTCAACATTCTAAACAGTCCGGAGCGGCCGCCATCTTGTCTCTCGTTAGGATCGAGAGACAAGAGGAGTCCAAAACGAAGGGGGAAATTACCATAAGGGGGCATAGTAGATCCTCCCTGACCCCCTAGGTTTGATGTGGAGGCTTTAAAAGGGCCCCGCGGGGCAAAAAAAAAAAAAATCGTTTTTTTCTGCATGGGGAGCGCCCGGTACGCTTTTGTGCAATGGGCGGTGGTAATCTAAATGATGAGGAGGGGGGGCATCGTTCAAAGCACATCAGCGTGCATAAACACGAAAATGTTTTTATATACCACGTACTTGACTTATCTCTCTGAGATGAATTCCCTTGTGTTTCGGCAATGGTAGTCTGTTCATTACATAGATCGCCCGAGGGCGGTAGTACAGACCGCGCGTAGGAAAGGGTCAAAAGCCAGGGGTATAGGAGTATGTAACAAGCGAGCCATTTAATTGAAAAAACTAAACGTGACAAACGGTTGTAGGATCAGTGAAGGTTGATTTTTTAATTGAAAGTATAACAGGATCAGTTACAATAAAATCGTCCATACGCACACCATGGGCGAGTATCATGGGTTACATTACTTCAAAGCTTTATTAATACAATAATCAATAATGAAAAATCGACATCAATAGGGTTGTTCGTATTCCCAGTCAGTACCCTTCCCCGCCCGCCATGTGCACAAAGACCGCATACATCCCCCATAACGTCAAGGCTAAGTAACTAGAACGTCATAAGGAGATGCAAGTCGCTCCCATACTGGCGCCATTTTGGTCGAGGCCAGGCAGGTCCAGAGTATAGTTTAATGTCTCCAATAAGTAGCGGCTGGACAAGAATCCCTTTCGGCAGTTCTGGCTTCGTTATTACGAGCACTAGAAAACAAGACATTCTGGGCAATACCACCCTTGACGCAGCCCTTTATTCGACAAGATGGTGTCTTTCAAAAGCCAGGGGTATAGGAGTATGTAACAAGCGAGCCATTTAATTGAAAAAACAAAACGTGACAAACGGTTGCAGGATCAGTGAAGGTTGATTTTTTAATTGAAAGTATAACAGGATCAGTTACAATGAAATCGTCCATACGCACACCATGGGCGAGTATCATGGGTTACATTACTTTGAAGCTTTATTAATACAATAATCAATAATGAAAATTGACATCAATAGGGTTGTCCGTATTCCCAGTCAGTACCCTTCCCCGCCCGCCATGTGCACAAAGACCGCATACATCCCCCATAACGTCAAGGCTAAGTAACTAGAACGTCATAAGGAGTTGCAAGTCGCTCCCATACTGGCGCCATTTTGGTCGAGGCCAGGCAGGTCCAGAGTATAGTTTAATGTCTCCAATAAGTAGCGGCAGGACCAGAATTACATTTATGAAGAATGTTGAAGAGTAGTATGTTGAAAATCTGAAGCCATCGTTCTACAAACTCTCAACCAGCCTTGGATGGAAAAATCCTGAAGAATGTACAAACTGAAAACCAGTTTTTGTCTGCATAGCATCAGCAGCAACACTTGAGTCAGCTTTGTGTGAAGCCGCCATCTTGATCCAATCAATACCGTCCCCTTGCACACATTCAGGGACCAGGCCGCAGGACGTGTCTTCAGATCAAACGGATTGTGGGACAAGGTCCAGAATGGAAGAGTCACCAAAAGGCAAAAAGTTCCGCCGGACCCCGGGAGCCGGCCGCCTATGTCGGGGGCAATCTCAGGCCACACCAGGGCAACAAGACTTGGGGAGGGGGCAGGAGCCAAGCGCCCCCTCCCAGTCCGTGCTACCACACCGCCCCTCGGGGGCCTCCGTCAAGCGGTTAAGGGAGGCACCGCAGGCAGCAGTTCTTCAGATCAGTGGCTCTCACCGGCAAGGCTCCCCTCCGTTAGCAGCGATCGTTGGCGCTGTGGTTGTGGCCGGAGGCCCCGCCTAGTCAACGCCCCGGCCTCTCCATGTCGTAGGCCGCAAGAGTGGGCGCAACTCTGCTGGCCGAGCGAGAAATACCGTCCCCCTGCACACATTCAGGGACCAGGCCGCATTGCGAGGGCGCCGCAGGACGTGTCTTCAGGTCAAACGGATTGTGGGACAAGGTCCAGAATGGAAGAGTCGCTGTACTGCAAGAGTGGGTGCAATTTAGCAGGATGGCGGGTGAGACGCTGTAATAGCAAGAGCAGGCGCAACTCAGCTGGCCGAGAGAGACTTGGGGAGGGGGCAGGAGCTAAGCGCCCCCTCCCAGTCCGCGCCACCACACCGCCCCTGGGGGGCCTCCGTCAAGCGGTTCAGGGAGGCACCGCAGGCAGCCGTTCTTCAGATCAGTGGCTCTCACCGGCAAGGCTCCTCTCCGTCAGCAGCAATCGTTTGCGCTGTGGTTGCGGCACTGAGGCCCCGCCTAGTCAACGCCCCGGCCTCTCCATGTCGTGGGCTGCAAGAGTGGTCGCAACTCAGCTGGCCGAGCGAGACTTGGGGAGGGGGCAGGAGCCAAGCGCCCCCTCCCAGTCCGCGCCACCACACCGCCCCTCGGGGGCCTCCATCAAGCGGCTCAGTGAGGCACCGCAGGCAGCGGTTCTTCAGATCACAACAGAGTCTCATGCTCGGAGCTGGCCGAATCAGGCAACAAGAAGGTTTTGGGTCGGGGGAGATCCTCTTGCTCAACCACCACCTGAGGAGATGGTACTCTCTTCCTAGGAGGTGTTGGTGGTGGTGGGGATGCACCAGCTGAAGCTACAACACTTGCTATTGCTAAGTGATGAAAAAAGGTCTTCCTCTCACAAAGATGAAAGTCAGAGTGAGGAAACAAGGAGGGGTTTTCATCATTTGGGACAAAAAATAGTTCTCAACCAATGAAAAGTGTTATTTTTAGGTCACATGACCTAGCCTTACATCATTAGGAACCCAAAAGTGAAATTAACTAATGAAAAGTTTTATTAACAAGTCACATGACCTGTTATGCTTACGTTATGCGCTCCGCGCCGCGCCCCGGATCGCTTCCGGGAAGCTGCGATTTGCGCCTCGCGCACCGGAGCACTTCCGGATGCGCTAACGCGGCGCGTCACATGACGCATTACGCGACAACGCGATACGTCGCGGTTACGCGACGCGTCACGATGTTGTTTTTTAACGCGGCAGTTGCGCAAACAGAACGTTTATCGGCCGGGCATATGGAATATATACACATTTATACCATACAATCAGGGCATGTACTCACAGTCACACCATACCATTTTTTACGTTCCCAGTGATGGTCTGCACTCCATGCAATATCTCACAGCGCTTGTCTATGTCTTTCCTTACATGGAGCACAGTGCGGTCCATGTCCACTCCATTCTTCAGTCGGAACTCCGATGTAACCTACAGAGGAGAAAAGAAAGGGGGGGAGATACAGCATTCAGAGGATGTCAGCGCGCGCAAACACGAAAAAACTTCTACTTACCATGTATCAGACTAGCTGCAGGAACGTGTGATACAACAGATCTTGGCTATCCCTTTCGCATTATTTTTCTTTGTAACATATCCTCCCCTTTTTATGATGCCAAAAAATGTTTCATTTTGTTTGTCTCTAAATTTGAGTTCCCTCTTCGTGTATTTGTTTCTCAATTAGTCTTATTTTATGGGAAAAAATACCACACCTTACATTCAGCAGATACCTTAAGCTACGGTCGACCATTTTCTAACAATTCTGGAAAAAGGGCTGGTGTGACGGATACAAATTTCAATCAATCCAAAATTCAGGCAAAGGGTCTGCATTATCTGTCTTCTATTGTTTGGGAATAACAGCCATTATTCTAAAACCCTACCAACCTAGACGATTGTTATGACGCTGATTCCATACTTCCTTCGAAAACTCTTTTTTTTTTCAGTATACAAATACGGGCCTACAACCATGTGGGCCGGCCACGGAGCAAACTGGAATCTTATATGATGAGGGGACCTTTACACTGTAGAAAAACGTAACGGGCGGGCCATTAGGTTGCAGGAATTAAGGTGTCTAACAGTTACAATGAAATTATCTAGATATACATTTGCGGGCAAGTACCATGAGTAACGTTAATTCGAACTTTCAATAGTACAGTAATGAATAATACATCAGAACTTAATATCAATAGGGATGTCCAAATGCTCAATCAGTACCCGTCCCCACCCGCCATGTGCTCCAAAACTGCATACATATCTCGTGATATCAAGGCTGAGCAACCAGTACACATCAAGGAGTTGCGAGTCTCATTTATACCGATGCCATTTTGGGCGAGGCCGGGTAGGTCCAGAATATAGTCAAAATGTCTCCACCAACCAGCGGTCGGAACAGAACCCCTTTCAGCAGTCCAAAAAGTTCTGTTAAAATGACAACAGAAGGGACAGGCAACAAGAACCATCAGTCAAAGAGGGGAGGGCAAGTTCTTCTCTACCGGGTCACGTTGGGGCTCCACCGGAACTGATCAAATTGGTAGTCTACAGTGTTTCTGGATGTTTCAGACTGAAGCTGGCATCAGCATGAGAGCATTCCGTGGCTACGTCGTGGCCATTCCACGAGCAATCATGGCAGTCGCTCCCCACCGGAAGTCTGCGGGAGTCGGGGGCCCCGGTGACTCTTGTAGAATCTTCAAGGCTGAGGGGACGCTTTTGGGAATGGGGCCAATGCCCTAGCAGTCAAGCGTCCGAGTTCCAGGGTTGCCCAGAGCCATCCTTGCAGGCCAGGCCCAAGTCTGTGGAGCCGACAGCCATTTCCTGAGCTCCGTGGCAGCCGCCTGTCGCTGTACCGCAAGAGTGGGTGCAATTCAGCTGGATGGCGGGTGAGGCGCTGTAATAGCAAGAGCAGGCGCAATTCAGCTGGCCGAGCGAGGCTCTGTGCCGCAGGAGCGGGCGCAACTCAGGTGGCTGAGTGAAGCGCTGGGGTGTAGCTGAGAAACCTCCACCTGGGGAGGTGGGGGAGGCTCGTTTGCCCCGCCTCTCCCTTCCAGTGCACCCCACGCCGTCTCCTGGCACAGGTATATGTGATGGTTGGACCAGGGCACCGCAGGACGTGTCTTCAGGTCAAACGGATTGTGGGACAAGGTCCAGAATGGAAGAGTCACCAAAAGGCAACAAGTTCCGCCTGACCCCGGGAGCCGACCGCCTATGTCGGGAGCGATCTCAGGCCACACCAGGGCAACAAGACTTGGGGAGGGGGCAGGAGCCAAGCGCCCCCTCCGAGTCCGCGCCAGCACACTGCCCCACGGGGGCCTCCGTCAAGCGGCTCAGGGAGGCACCGCAGGCAGCGGTTCTTCAGATCAGTGGCTCTCACCAGCAAGGCTCCCCTCCGTCAGCGGCGATCGTTGGTGCTTTGGTTGCGGCCGGTGGCCCCGCCTAGTCAACGCCCCGGCCTCTCCATCTCGTAGGCCGCAGAGTAGTCGGGGAGAAATCCCGGGAACGGCGGCATGCATTTGGATCGATGTTGCAGCAGGCTGCCATGTAAATAGTTATTTAATAAAACGTTTTACCCTGTTACTTTGCTGGTGTGTTGTATATATTTATAATATTTGCATAGGGTTTGTCGTTGTTTTAGGCGGGGTAAGCGGCGGAGCCGAGCTGTCTTGCAGCCATCATGGCGTCGAGCTCAGTTCCTCTCACTAGTTTCATATTTCTCAAGAGGGGTTGTTCCTAATGTTTCTATTTTAGCGAGGTCAAAAAGAGATCCCATTAGTGGCCTACTGATTTTGCTTGATTCCTTTTGTTTTTTCTAACGATTTTTCACTATCTGCAAAGACTAAACAGAGTATTGCGACTCTGTACTTGTTTGTAAATAGAGAATGAACCAAAGAAAACCAATTCCAAAACAGTAAATGCTTGGATAACAATCAATCAAATGGAGAGGGAAACAGGCACAACGGATTACACCGGGGGCAAAGGCCTGCGTTACCTACCCTTCAATATCTGCAAAGAGAGAATACTCCTAAAAGAAAAGAGGGAGGGGGCAGCGTTCAAAGCACATCAGCGTGCATAGACACGAAAATGTTTTTACCTACCACGTACTTGACATTTTACAGCTTTTGATATTTGCTATTAAAAAACCATTGAAATTCACTGAAAAAACCATAGGTTATAGACCATATATAGTTAGGAATTAGCATTTACAAAACCTTGAAAATTCACTGAAAAACCAGGGGTTATAGACCATATATAGTTAGGAATTAGCATTTACAAAACCTTATTTTACTCACACAAAACCATTGAAATTCCATATATAGTTAGTTGCACTAACTATATATCGCGAACCCGCAATCCACTGCTGATGATGTCACATATTACATCATTCATGACATGGTCAGTGACATCACTGATGACATCACTGATGACATCTCAAATGACATCACTGATGACATCACTGATGACAACATCCAGTGACTGTATGTTTCTGTAAATATATACCAAGCTGTATTGAAGAATGAGTCGGTGTATAAGTGTATGGATGGAGGATTTAGTAGGTGTATGACTGACTGTTTAAGTGAGTGATTAAGCATGTTTTATGGAATGCATGGGTTAGTGACTAAACTGTGTGAATGTCTGTATCATTCTGTCTGCTGTTGTTTAAGCTGCTGCATGGGTTTCTCAGTAGCTACATGAGTGTCTATATGGGTTTTTGATTGGTTGCCAGAGTATTTATATGGGTGTCTGACTGTGTGTGTGGCTGCGTGGGAGGTGTGTAACTCTGTGCATACATGTTTGAGTGGTTGATTCACTGGGTGCATGGGTTCAAGAGTGCATGTGGAAACAGCTGTATGGGTGATTGAGTATGTGTATGCTTGTGTTAGTGAGTAAATCGATGTCTCAGTGGTACATGTCCAATAAACAAAATATGTAAAAGGCAGTGTATGTGAGAATTGGAGTATATTAATAACTATGCATGAAAGTCAGTGATTGTGACAGTTGCTGTATAGATAAGTGTGCACTTGTATCAGTGATTGTATAAGAGAGTAATTATGCGCTTCTTTCTGTTTGCATAAGTGATGTGTTGTGTTCAGGTATAGGTCAGTAAATGGAAGTATGATTGATTCTTTGTCTGACTCACTAGGTGTATGAGTAACTCTGGATTAGTGCTGTTGTGTGAGTGTCTGTGTAGGTGTATGAGTGCATATGTTAGTGTTGTATTGATGAGTGACAGCAGGTATGAGTCATTGTATGGGTGAATGAGTGGATGTATGTGTAGACCTAACAACCAGTGACTAGATAAGGAGTAAGTGGTATTGGTGTGTCTATGGTTTAAGAAATTGTTTTCTGTATTTTGGAGACGGTGTATCAAAGGTTATATTTGGGTGTAAGAAGCTGCATCAAATTGTCACATGGATGATATAATCAGTGATGTAATTTGAGATTTCATCAGTGATGTCATTGACCATGTCATGAATGATGTAATATGTGATGTCATCAGCAGTGCATTGTGGGGGCGTGAGTTATAGTTAGCTGAACAAACTATAACAGCAGAAATGCTCTGGTTTTGTATGAGTGAACTGTCCAACTAATTATAACGTCAATGAAACCTATGGTGTTTTGAGTGAATTTCAATGGTTTTTGAGTGTTAATTTCTAACTATAACGTCCCTGTAACCTTAGTTTTTTTCAGTGAATTTCAAAGGTTTTTTTAATGCTAATTTCTAACTTCCCTAAAACCTACTATTAATAATAATAGCGAGTACTTGTGTTAGTAGTTAGGCCATTCCATAAGTACATGACTAGTATCTGGATGATTATAGTGCTGTAAACAGAGTGCATGGTGTATTTATAAGTGCTTTGGTGTTAGCAATCAGTACACCGAGCTGGATGGGGGATTGGCGAAGTGCTTGGGGACTGACAAGGTGATTCCTAGAGTGCTTGTTTTAGTGCTTGGGCCATTCTATGAGTACATCAGCAGTGACTGGATGATTACACTACTGCAAGGAGAGTGTATGCTAAAGTTATAAGTAATTGGGTATTAGTGGAGAGATTGCATTAGTGTATAGTACTGGCTGAGTGACTGGAGATGGGCTTTGGGAGTCACAGTGTATTTGACACACTGCTAGGGTAGTACCTGGGTGGATTAATTTTACATGTTTTGTTTTCAAGTAGATATGAAATTAATAGCAATATATTTTCACTTCTTTTTTTTCAATGCAAATTTAAAGTATTTTAAACTTTAGTAGTAATTTATGTTATAGTTTTCGCAACACAACATAAGTATACAATTACATCACATATTCAATCTGCCATTTTTTGCTATCTTCAGATTGTATTGATTTTCACCATAAACAGTGATTTCAATGTTAATCATCAGATGACAGCGGGCAAAAAAATACAATCAATAAGACTGCTAAAAAACCCATACTTCTCTTCAAAATATCTACAAAAAACGCAACTTGGTATTTACATTTTCACATATAAACATCCTTAGTAACATAGTATGTAATACAAAGATCAAATATATCACCACCTTCTTTCAAACACAATATGAAAGAACAGAATTAATAATTGAAACCGTAATTACGAACATCTTCCCTATTGGCCAAATGATGTTTCTGAAAATGTTTCCATAGAGTATATCCGAAATAAACTTTTGAATTCATATACACACCTTCCCAATAGGCCGAATGATGTTTCTGAAAACATTTGCAATGAGAATATCCAACATACACTTCTAAAATCATATTCACATGTTTCCAATCGGGAGAATGATGTTTCTAAAATCATTTGTAGTAGAAATATCCAAAATATGCTCAGTAATTCATGTTTTTTCTTTGTGTCCTCATATATGCCACCAGATGGAGTGACTCTAGATGGAAACTCTCAAACCTGCCAACACAATACCTAACTGTGCATCCTGGAGTATTTTATGCTTAGCATTCGAGAGGTCTCCCAGAGGTAGGCTTTCTACTAGTCCAACACCCCTGTTCGATGTCAGTGTACCTTGTCCCGGGGAGGACCAGACCACAAACTCCTGGCATAATCATTGGACTTTTGTTGTCTAACTATCCGACCATTTTATCAACGGAGCCCAGATCTTTGCTGCACCCTCTCCCCCACACAGCAGATCTATTTTACTTATAGCCATGATATTTTTTAGGCAGTCTGCAAACCTTGGGGGGGTTGAAGATTTCCATTCTCTGCAGATCTCCCTCCTGGCTATGACAATCACATAGAATATAAACTGAGTGATACTGTCTCTTATGTCATATTCCTCTAGCAAACCCATAAGAATCAGTATAGGACTACAAGTGACTGGTCTAGACAGTACCTCCTCTACAAAAGTGCAGACCAATATCCAGTAGTTTTTAATTTCTGGACAATCTGCAAAAATGTGTAGGTCATCTGCCGCTGGATGTTTACATCTAGGACAAAAGTGTAGTACTCCCGATATTTTTGACAGTTTTGAAGGAGTCCAATAGACCCTGTATGCCGTGTACAGATGATTTCTTCTTAGATTGGCAGGTTTTATTGTTTTTTTAGATATTATGAATTAGTCTATCCAAACCTCCAATTGTTTTTCCATATCATCTCCCATTATATCCCCCCAAAGTTTTGAGATTTCTTCCTCCTGTCTGTCCTTTGCCCCTATTAGTATATTATACCATGCAGAAACCTCACCCTTCCATCCTTCTTGTCTATTGGCTAATTCTAGGAATTCACATCCCTCTATTTCTGATGCCCAATTTTGACTTCCCCACCAAGATGATAATTGATAATATTTAAACCTTGTGAGGGATCTTCCTGTCATGTTAGATATGGATGCCCAGTCTAGGAGTTCTAGATTAACCTGCAGATCTCCCCATCGTATAAAGCCTGCCTCTCTCAAGGGGAAAGAGAGACGATCTGATAGACATTCCGTTGTTCCGGGGGAGTCCCAGATTGGTGCCAGGGAGTTATAGTAAGGAATTTTCCAGATTTTACAAACTGCTTGCCACAGTTTAAGGGCTGTTAGTAGGATTTTTAGGCAGACTTTTTTGTAAAATTTTTGGGCGCCAAATTTAATCAAAAAAAATTCAAGACTCTTAGGAAGGTCAGATAGCAATGCTTGAAACAAACGACCATGTGACGACGAATCTAGCTTGTTAGCCAGGAGTCTAAAGTTTTTTAACTGAAATGCGTAACAGTAGAAAAGCAGATCTGGGAGGGAAAGGCCACCTATTTTTAACCCCCTCCTCAACTTTCTCCAAGCAATTCTTGGTGACTTGGTGGCCCAAATAAATGAGCCAATCTTTCCCTGGAGGCTGGAAATGACTTTATTTTGAAATGTCAGTGGAATACTATTGAATAGGGAAGTCACTTTGGGCAATACTACCATTTTAATTAAATTGACTCTGCCATATATACTGAGAGGTAGACCAGTCCATCTTTGAAGGAGTTTAGTTATCTCTTTAACCACTATCTGCGAACTTATTTTGGGTATGTCTAGCAGTTTTTGAGTAATATAGATACCTAGGTACCTGATCTTTGTTTTTATATCTGGTATGGGAACAGGAATATTCCAACTCATTATGTCTGTTTTGTTCTTATTGATGCTGTATCCTGAGACTGCTCCATATTCCTCTCCTAATTTAAATAGCTTCGGAATAGCCTCTAATGGATTGATGGTGATTAGCAACAAATCACGCCTTCCGCAATTTTCAAAACTGATTCATGCCAACGCAATCATCGCTCCCATTAGCTGTAGGCAATGCTCCATGGCGGTGATGCACCGCAGGGGCCCGGAGTGCGCTACCGCGATGGTGCATGGTTCTAAAGCATCCAATGACCGCCTCCGCGGTGGTGGAGAACGCCTTCCCCGATTCTCAAAACTGCATCATGCCACCGCAATCATCACTCCCATTGGCTGTAGGCAATGCTCCATGGCAGTGTCGCACCGTCGTGGCCATGCGGTAGCTACCGCGATTAGGGTGGCTGAGCATTTCCACCGCCATCTACCCATGTCTCCATGCCAATGGCTACCGCAATTGTGAAGGGGTGGTGCTGGTGCCACACTGCCGTTGCCAGGCGGTAGCTACTGCAATTTGGGTGGAGGAGCAGGCCCACCGACATCTACCCATGTCTCCATGCCAATGGCTACCGCACTTGTGAAGGGGTGGTGCTGGTGTCACACCGCCGTTGCCAGGCGGTAGCTACCGCGATTTTGCGCACATGCAATGGCAATGTCCATCGTGAGCACTGCATCAGTACACAGCAGCAACATGGTTAAGGGAACATCACTGTGCACACCATGCCATTATACAATATAATTTACAAGTGGTTGCACGTCTGTAGTCCCTGCCATGTCACTTATGCATTTGATGTTTGATGATGCTTCACATTGCTAAGCTGATGTCAATAATGTGTGACAAATACATGTGTTGTGTGTCAGTGCTGACCTTGGCAAGGCTTGTCTCACTGTATGGTGTTGTTACTTACTTGTGCTACCATATCCGCTCATGCACACAAGTGACAGTTTTCCAGCTACTGTGATCATTGTGCTGTTGATGTGTGCCAAGTTCACATTATGCATTGAGGTGTGACAGGTACAGCAGATGGGTATTTGACAGTCATGGTAATTTCACACACTTTTGTGGATGGTACGGTACGAGGCGTGCACATGTGGAATGTGGGGTTCTATATGTGTGCATTCCAATTTACCTATGTGTTGTTAGCGTCACTTGTGCATTGTAAATGGAGAGGTGTGCCCTCTGTGTGTCTCAAATGTCCACCCATGTAACCTGGTGTGCCATGCATCTCTCATGTCAGTCTTTGGTTTTCCGTGACATCCTTAACGGTATGTGCTGTGGCCATCTCATGATGGTTGTCATTGACATTTGTCCATTTACATCTGAACTAGGAGGAGGTCTAATCTCATACGTCACCTGACAGTGCTGGAGGACATGGAGGATATAGCGATTATTTGTAAATTCTGCCTCGACAGACCGACACTGAAGTACCCTTTGTGATCTGTTGGAGCCCCACCTGCAGCCTCGTCGCCACTGCCCAACAGCATTCACACCCACATACAAAGTGATGGCAGCCCTCCACTTTTTTGCAACTGGTTCCTTCCAGGAGACCATGGCCAGCACTGCAGGGATGTTGCAACCCATGTTCAGCCTGGTGCTCAGGGATGTTCTTGTAGCCATGATGATATATAAGGATCAATACATACATTTCCCCAGGGGAGCAGAATTGGCCACTGCGAAGGGTGACTTCTACCCCCTTGGGCAAATCCCCCATGTTGTTGGTGCTATTGATTGCACCCATGTAGGTCTGGTGCCACCACAGGCGACTGAGCACATTTTCAGAAATCGGAAACAATATCATTCGGTGAATTTGCAGGTGGTGTGCCTTGCTGACATGACCATGTCACATGTGTGTGCAAGATTCCTCGGCTCAGCCCATGATTCGTACATCCTGAGGAACAGTATGGTGCCCCGGATGATGGTAAATCTGTTTCCCGAGCGCGCTTGGATTGTGGGTGAGTATGCCTAGTGATGTGGTGTGCTGTGTGTGTGACCAGATGCCCTCTGCCTGTGCAACATTGCAATGTGTGTTTGTCATTCACAAGTGACTCTGCATATCCCAGCTGGCCATGGCTGACGAGCCCACTACAGAATCCCAGGACCCCGCTGACGTCAGGTACAATGAGGCCCATGGCAGGACCCGATGTGTCATTGAGCGGACTTTTGGTCTGCTCAAGTCAAGATTCTGCTGCCTTGACAGGACTGGAGGTGCACTGTCATACTCTTCTTGGAAGGTCTGCAAGATCATTATGGCATGCTGTATGCTGCACAACATGAACATTCACAAGGGGATTCCCCTGCTCCTGGATGATGTTGAGGATCGAAGGCCCCCACCTGCCCAAGGACCTGAGTCCAGTGATGAGGACAGTGGAGAGGAGGAAGGAGTTGACATGCGTCAAAAGCTCACCACCCGCTACTTCACTTGAAGGTGGGTGACGAGGTACAACTTGCATATTGTCTGGTGTGATTGCTGTTGTTGTGAAGGGCTATGTGCGGATGGTACAGACAGGCACATGTTGAGTCACCTGTGTGTGTAAATGTGGCAGTGACATTTCACATGTGAATGTGTACAGAACTCTGTTGACACTTGCTGCACATTGTGTTGTTTGCCTGTAGACTTATGTGGATGTTTTGTGTAGTGTTATGTCTGTGATGGCACACTAACAGCAGTGACTGTTGTTCTGTTGTGTCTCCCTAGGTGCTTCAAAATTATCCTGCCCTACATACTGTACATCTTTTGGATACATCATGGACATTTGCAAGACTGTAAATATTGCACTAAAAACAATACTGCACACATTCAAGTGTGTAAGGTACTTTATTTACACAGGTGACATGTGAGGGGTGCAGGCATATTTACATGAAGGTGGTGATGGAGCAGAGAGTTGACAGTCATAGTAGATGAGATGCAAGAGTAGACACCACTTGGATGTGGTGATCCCGTCCGACAGACAGGTGCCATTCACAAATTAGTGTGGGGAAGGACAGTCGAAACAGTCAATGCAGTGGGGAAGAGGGTTGCCAATAGGGCTGGCTCCGTGACTGGCGGGTGGCTGGTTCTTTGCCTCCAGAGACTCCCAGGCTTTTCTTTGGATGCCCCCTTGATCGCTTTGGTGGGGGGCTGCTGCATGGCCAGCGGCGGCTGAGGACTCACCCCTCTCTGTTGCCGCAGGTGAGGATGGTGCACTGTCATCCTGCAGCACAACAGAGTGGGGTGAAGGTGTAGTTTGGGACACAGGCCTGTCCCTCAGTAACGCCACTTGCTGGGCCATGAGGTCCACCATTTGTCCAATGCGTGTGTTGATGGACCTCATCAATAGTTCATCAGACCAGCCACTTTGTCCCTGGGCCTGTTCATATGCCCCGATGACTCTGGTTAAGTTGTCCAGGGATGGTGTGCCAACCTCCTGAGGTCTGGGGGTGACCCTGGCCCTCCCACCTGCCCTTCTGCCACGGACCTGTTGCCTCACCACGGTGGGTCCACGCACACTCTGCCTGCCCTCCACAGTTGTTGGTGTGTCCTGGTCATCCCCTGGGACAAGGAGGGTGCTGTAGGTAGTACTGGTGGTGGTGGTGATGAAGGTGGCAGGAGTGGAGGCACAGGCTGTGACTGCAGGGGTCTGCTGTGCTGTTGTTGTTGCAGCAGACGCAGTGGTGGGGAGGATGGGGGCCTGGGACCTGTTGGTCCCTGGCACACCAGATGGGCTGGCCTGGAGCTCATCGTCCAAACTATCCTGGGAGTCAACATCCGAGAGACCATGTGCCGGGGGTGGAGACTGGCTCTGCTGGTCGTTGTTGTCCTCAGAAGCGAGTTCTTCATCACCTGTGGATTAGATGGGGAATGGTCAGTGTTGGGCACTGTGCAAGTATTCTGTTAGCTGCGTATCATCCACTGTCTGTACACTACACAATTGAGACAACTTCACTATTATTATTAAGTGCAATACTGGGCGTTATTACATGGTGCAGAGGTACATCAATTACTCGTACATGTCAGGAATCGATGCATTGCATGCAATTAGAGCTGTGTGTAGTGATGTAGGTCCCCCACCTTCAAACAGCCAGACCAAGGAAGATGGCTACCTACCTGTAAGTTTGTTTGGCAAACAATGCAATGGCTTCCAGGTGCTCCTGGGTGGGGGAGGCCTCTATCCTGCTGGGTGTGGGACAGGGGGCATGGTAGAAGTCGTGGTATAGCCCTCCAACCTCCAAACAAGCCTACCAAGCAAGATGGCTACCTACCTGTGTGGGTCAGGGGGCATGGTGGGAGTGGTAGTGCAGTGTCTCCCACCCCCAAACAGCCAGTACAGGGAAGATGGTCACCTACCAGTTAGGTGAGGCTGAACAGCACAATGGCTGACACATGCTTCTTGGTGGTGTTGGGGGAGGGCTCCAACTTGGTAGGCTGTGGGACAGGGGGCATGATGGGAGTCATGGTACAGCCCTCCCACCCCCAAACAGCCAGTACAGGGAAGATAGCTACCTACCAGTTAGGTGAGGCTGAACAGTGCAATGGCTGACATATGCTTCTGGGTGGTGTTGCGGGAGGGCTCCATCTTGGTAGGCTGTGGGACAGGGGGCATGGTGGGAGTCGTGGTACAGCCCTTCCACCCCCAAACAGCCAGTACAGGGAAGATGGCAACCTACCAGTTAGGTGAGGCTGAACAGTGCAATGGCTGACACATGCTTCTGGGTGGTGTTGAGGGACGGTTCCATCTTTGTAGGCTGTGGGGCGGGGGACATGGTGGGAGTCGTGGTATAGCCCCCCACCCCCAAACAGCCAGTGCTGGGAAGATGGCTACCTACCTGTTAGGTGAGACTGAACTGTGCAATGGCTGACACATGCTCCTGGGTGGGGAAGGCCTCTATCCTGCTGGGGTGTGGAACAGAGGGCATGGTGGTAGTGGTAGTGCAGGCTTCCCACCCCCAAATAATCCTCCCAAGCAAGATGGCTACCTACCTGAAAGTTTGTTTGTTGAACAATGCAATGGCTGACACATGCTCCTGGGTGGGGGAGGCCTCTATCCTGCTCAGGTGTGGGACAGGGGGCGTGTTGGGAGTCGTGGTGCAGGCCTCCCACCCCCAAACTGGGCCTCCCAAGCAAGATGGGTAGCTACCTGTTAGTTGAGGGTGGAAAATGCAGTTGTGTTTGGGTTGTGCAAGGACGTACATATCAGTGTGTTGGTGTTTGTTTGTACTTACCAGCCTCCACTCCCCCAGATACTTCTGTGAGACTCTCAGGATGCAGTATGGCATGCACCTTCTCCTTATGTATCAAGAGAGAGAGAGAGAGGACCAGATAGCTAGTCCGAGTCCCCAGGCATATTTATTTGTATCAAAAAGAACTAGCTACTTGTGACTTGTATATTGAACTCTGAAATGTCATGTCCAGTGGCACCGGTTGGGTGTCTATGAAGCCCTCACCCACCAACCTAGTTGATGGCATGCTTCAACATCGGGCCCACCCAGTGACACCTAATGTGTCCCAGGTGTGCTTCAACGCCTGATTACAGAGGAGCAGGTATCTTACTGAGAGTGCAGTGTAGTGAAAAGGTGAAGTGCGAGGATGGCACACAGGTATCCCGCAGGTCCTGACCGAGACTGTTGGTCATTCCCTTTGCCGACTCACTTCTAGAAGCATTGCAAGCCAATCGTCAGCGTATGCTTGAGGAGGGAATCCCCCCCTTTAACACCTATAGCACCTTAGTGAGTGCGACACATAGCCTGCTACACTCACTTAATTATGTAATTATTTATATGTACCCACACTTATAAACGGTCCTGAGAAAAGCCAGAATTAACAGAAGGCACTGGCTGAAACATGTTGACCAACTCAGGATGTAGGAGGTCGTAATCCGCCACCATCACATCCATCCTGCCTTGTTTTTAACCGCTGACAGGAGCCCACTTATTAAAATTAAATTTAGCCCTCGGGCACTGGGACCCCTGTCAAGTCGTTTTAATGTCACTTCACCTTTTCACTACACTGCAATGGATTCCATTGGTAATCCATGTTGTATCTGTTGTGTAACTTGGTGATATATTTATTTCTGTTCAGTATTCAGATATTCCTCTAAACTTTCCAAATCAAAATTGTCTTGTTGTGCTTGCTGCATCACCGTTTCCACTTCACTCATTGCTATTGCCACTTCATTTTCAAGTATGGTTTCTCCTAGTGGATCTTGACTTTGTGGAGCAGAACTCTGACTATTTTGAGAATTATCTCTAGCAATTTCAGCTGCAATACTTCTTTCTTGATTAATTTCTTCGTTCAACATTTGGAGATAATTTGGAAAAAGTTTACATTCAGTGCTATCTTTACACGCATTGAAAGAATCCTCATAGCAGTCAAAATCTCCAAGTAATTCCATTTCAGTCCGCCAAGGTTTGAAGAGTTGCAGAAGAGCTAAATAGAAATACTCTCTTTTATCTGGCGTATCACAGATTAATTTCCTATGATTAATCAGATTTCCTTTGTCATGCTTTACCAAACATCCAGCATATTTTCCTTCATTTATATTTTCTGTGACATTTTTTTTAAAACTATAATGTTGCAGTATTTCATTACCTACTGGCGATAGCCAGTAGGTATATATAGTTAGCATTTTTTCTCTATGGGATTTCTGAAAATTCTATGTCTAATAACTTTGGCGTTTGTGGACGGAATTGGCTGAAATTTTCAGGAAAATGGCACATTTTGTTTCTGAGCAGCCCCTGAAAATGTGGGGGGGGTTCGTCAAGGGGGGGCGAGAAAAAAGGGGGGTCCCAAAACGTGTTTTTCCCATTCATTTTTCCTTAGGGCGGTTGGACTCACTTTTAGCTCGAACATCTGAATGGATTTACATGAAACTTGGCAAAATTGTAGATATGGTTTGCCTGACGTGCCTTTGCTATGTCTCAATATATGTGCTCCAGTGGATTTTGAGAAATTAACGTTTTAAAAAATATATATATCTGTGACAGCGCTCCGGTTAGCGCCCCGGTTCGCGTACCGGACACGTCACGGAACTTCGTGAAGCGAAGCTGATTGGCTCTCCGGTGTCTGTCAACATTCTAAACAGTCCGGAGCGGCCGCCATCTTGTCTCTCGGTAGGATCGAGAGACAAGATGTGGTGAAAAACGAAGGGGGAAATGAAGGAAAGGGGGCAAGGTAAACCCCTCCTGACCCCCTAGGATTGATGAGGGGGATATTAAAGTCCCCGGCGGGGCAAAAAAAATAAAAAAAATTGCGATTTTTCGCGGTAGAGGTGCTTCCCGGTAAGCGAACCGGGCAGCTAACCGGCGGCGTAACGCGAGTCCGCCATCTTGTGTTTTTAGAGCGTCCGGTTCACGTACCGGGTAGCATCCCGGTAAGTGTAACAAGGGGAAAACCAAGAGAAACAGTAAAAAAAAAATTATGGGAATAGATTTCCAGCAAACTTGGCAAAATTGTAGGGACAGTTTGTTTGATGTGCCTCTATATATGTGCACGTGTGGATTTTGTCTAATTAAGGTTAAAAAAATATATATATCTGTAAGCGTGCTCCGGCGCGCTTGCGTTATGGGTTTTGTTTGCGCTGCAGAGCCGATACGTCACGGTTATGCGACGCGTCATGATGCGTCTCACGTGGCTACGTGATACGTCACGTAATAAAGAATATATTTTACATCTATAGATATTAGCTTTTAAAAAACAATGAAATTCACTGAAAAAACCATAGGTTATAGACCATATATAGTTAGGAATTTGCATTTACAAAACCTTGAAAATTCAATGAAAAAACCATAGGTTAGAGACTATATATAGTTAGCTGGACATTTTATTGACATAAAACCAATGAAATTCCATATATAGTTAGTTGCACTAACTATATATCGCACACCAGCAATCCACTGCTGATGATGTCACATATTACATCATTCATGACATGGTCAGTGACATCACTGATGACATCACTGATGACATCTCGAATGACATCACTGATGACATCACTGATGACATCTCAAATGACATTACTGATGACATCATGACACATCAATACCAGTTACTACATACGCACTCACTGATTCCTACGTCTACACACACATTCACTCATTCACCCATTTAATCACTCATACATACAGTCACTCATTATTACAACACTATCATATGCACTCATACACCTATGCAGACACTCACACACTGCCACTCATCCATGGAGTTACTCACACACCTAGTCAGTCCTGTAAAGAATCAATCACACTTCAATTTCCTCATCTATACAGTTAAACACAGAACACAATACTTTTTCACACATATACTAACACATACTTACTCTCTTATACAATCACTGATACAAGTACACATTGACATGCACAGAGCCACACACCTTCCAGCCAGCCACACACACACTCAGTCTTCCATACAAATACTTGGGCAACCAATCAATAACCCATATTGCCACTCATATAGCTACTGATCAACACATGCAGCAGCTTGCACAACAACAGACATATTGATGCACACTTTCAGACAGTTTAGTCACTAACCCATGCATTCAGTAAGACACATTTATTCACTCACTCAGTCAGTCACGCACCTACTAAATCCTTCATCCAGACACTTATACATCCACTCATTCTTCAATATGTAAAACATATTTAAACTTTACAGAAACACACAGTCACTGGATGATGTCATCAGTGATGTCATTTGAGATGTCATCAGTGATGTCACTGACCATGTCATGAATGATGTAATACGTGACATCATCAGCAGTGGATTGCGGGTGCACGATATATAGTTAGTGCAACTAACTATATATGGAATTTTATTGGTTTTATGTCAATAAAATGTCCAGCTAACTATATATGGTCTCTAACCTATGGTTTTTTCTTTGAATTTTCAAGGTTTTGTAAATGCAAATTCCTAACTATATATGGTCTATAACCTATGTTTTTTTCAGTGAATATATATATACATATGTTTTCCAGGTATGGACTTCTATTTGGATAGTACGTATCAAGCATATTTGTTTTCAAAATATCTGTACTTTCCTGTTCATTCAGTGCCAAATATTCAATTTCTTGTACAGATTTCAAAACTCGATTTCGTGCAGCAGCATGACCAAGACTTATCCAGATGATTCCTCTTGACTTTGAATATAAACTTGCAGATGTCAATCGAGCCGAACATTCGTAGGATCCAATTTCTCAATGTGAAAGCATTTTCAAGTTGACGCTGTACAATTCTTTGCTGCGTGTCTTCTCCTGCAAAATGTCCTCCCACATTTCTTTCAATTCTGTCTTCTCAGACTTGGTAATATATGACGTGACATAGCGAGCAACAGCAACATATTGTATGTCCATATTTACATTCCACATCTTTGTAATCACTGGATTATAATCATTAATGTACTTCAATTCTTCTGTTCTTTTTAAATTGTAAGTATTTTTGGGTGATTTTTGAGTGATAGTATGCCTCACTGCTTCTATAAAACTGTTCAATTGACATTTTGTGTAAAATATATCTTTTGACTTATATTTGTGTCGACAATACTTTCCACATCGATGACTCTGAAACCGTAAAACTTGCTGTTTTAAGATATTTTCTCCTCTTGTTTTTGAAAACACACAGGTAACATAGTCTTCAACAAATGATAAAACAGTCTCATCTGAATCAGTTCCAAAGTTGGGTGAATACTTGATCCATAAAAGCATATGTATATGAGGAGCACCTCTAGCTTGGTATTCTTTTCTCCAAAAAAATCTATAACTTTGCCAATAGGTGGATTTTTTTTATTACAGATGAAAGACATTGTAGCTTCAAACCTATGATTAAAATATCTGCAAACATTTACAGGATCCAAGGAACACAGTTCTCCAGCTGTCTTCAATTCAATATGTTCCATATTTGAATTTGATTTCCGTAGAAAATCCAGTAAATCATCTCGTGCGTACTCAGCACAACTAAGTGTAACAAACCATGTAGGGGTTCCTAAGTTTCTTAACATACATTTTAATTCCCCATGATGTTGATACCAATATTCATTAGTGCCACGTTGACATGCCATCAAATTAATTAATTGTGATTCTAAATGTTTGTCTCTCTCTTCAACTTTGTCCATAAATTCCTAGTCAGAAACATGTAAAGGATGCGTTCCCATTTTTAATATATGGTTGACTGCATAGGAAAGTGTGGACAGATCACTCTGAGGTAAAAGATGACACAAATATGGAATATACTGATGAAAACTTGGTTCTTCTGAGTACAGTCGTAAAGTACGATATTCTGCAGCTGGAATCTCAACTGGTCGTTCATCATATCGTCTACCTTTTCCAGTAGGGAACAGCTGTGGTACACTACGAGCTTTCAAACTTTTTTCCCACACACTCATGGGAGTTCCTTTTGCTTTTTTCATCTGGAACAATTCAATAGTATCTCCTAGCAGTTCTTTTGAATGTAGAGAGTGTATAGTATAATGTTCATAAATTTCTTCTTTTCTTGAGTTCTCCAATTTTTCTATTTGTCCACTTGAAATCTGAGTCATTTTCTAAAGGCATTTCTTCTTCTTCTACATTTACGTTGTTATATAAATATTGTTTTGCACCTGATATAATGTAGCCTTTTGGACTTTTGTGACATCTACTAACTCTTGCCATATTTTTCGACTCTTTGTGGGTACACCATTAACAAGAATGACTACAGGTTCAGTATCCTCTCTTTCTACACCAACAGTTTCAACATTTTTATTAAAATCCAAAGGTAACTACACAACTCTTACTTTTAAACCTCTTTGTAGTTCTGTTGGAGGCAGCTTACCTGTTTTAGGCTCCATACGAATTATAGCCTAAAAAGGGTGCTCAGATTGTATAAGGATAGCCTCATACGTATTCAAATCTTTAAGTTCTGGAGGTATAGCTACTAATTCTAAGTCATTATGGACAGCTCTGTCAGGCATTTTGTCTTCTTTTAATTTATTGTAACAATATTTACAAATACATTGTACTGTACCTAACTCAAAACGACCTTCCACAATCAGATAAGCAGCACATTTTCTCCTTTTATCATTGGTTTCCTCTTCACTTTTTAAAAACACATCTACATTCCTGAATTTTATAATGAGTACGTTGGCAACAAATACAAACATAGGGGTCCATTAGGATGGCGGGCGGATCGCCCCCGCCAGGCCGGCAATCCGCCTACCCCCGCCTTATTATTATGGCTGGCAGGTCCGCGGTGGACGGAAAGGCTGCAATATGGTGGCGGTGTCTGTTTTACGCCTCCAGCGATATTACAATGTGCACTGGGGAATGCCTTTCTGTGGCGGCATTGCCGCCACGAAAAGGCATGCGGAGTCTACCTACGGGGGCCCCCAGGTACTCTGGGGGGGGCACATGGGAGGTACCTATGGTACCCCCCTGCATTTCAAAGAACAACTTGGCAGGGACCGCGCGGTGCCTGTCACGTTGTGCTTTGAAATGCACAACATGTATTCTTAGCATTGCGGCGGGAGGTGCTTTCAGCACTGCCCGCCCCAAAGTTAAAAATACAGGATTAGCCTGCAACTATGGCGGGCGAATCCTAATTTCTCCCAAGGGACCCCCGCCCTTATGGCGGGCAGTCACTTTCTACGATGGGATTTGTTCGCCTGTCATCCTAATGGGCCCCATAGTTGGGATTTTTACCAGAAACTACTTTAAACTTTATTTCTCTTTCAAACTTCACATCAGTACTATCTTCCACCTCTTCTTCAACCTCTACACTTATCAAACTCTCACTATCTCTACACTCCTCTTGAGCAGCAGGACTTTTCACGTAGTATAATCTTCTAACTTTTCTCTTACATTTGTCCTTCATACACTGCATTATTGTATTTAAAGTTTTCAATCATTTTAAAATTAAGATAAATAATCTTTTTAATTCAAAAGCTTCTTCAATGACACTTAGAAACTCCTTTTTTGTCTGTAAAATGCTGATCTTCTTCTATATGTTTTAATTTTTTTTAGTAAATTCTGTGGTACTCTACTTTTATATATTCATTTTCGAATTTTTGAAAATTGTTTGTTCCATATTCCAACATAAATCTTTTTCCGATAATCCAATTTTTCACTTGGTTAAACATTTTTCATTTGATTTTGTTTCATTGATCTTGTTCTGTCTGTCTCTTCTATATTTTTTAAACTGAAAACAATTTTTTTAAAACTTTACTTTTCTTACCAGAAGACTTTTTCTTTGAACATCCATGTTGTACTGGGTCTAATTTCTCTTTTCCTTATTTTTTCAAATAAACCTCCTTTCTTTCTTTTTTTTTTGCTGTTTTCTCGTCATTGTATCTCCTTCTTAATAATGATGCAAAATATCTGTGAATAAAAGAAAAGTTTTGAATGCAGGTTAATATAATTAAAATAAATATATATAAATATTCAAATGTATAATTATACAAATGTTCACATATATAATTATAAAAATACATACAAAGAAACTACATCAATGATTTCCACAATGGAACAGTACTACCTGCATAATTGTGGTAGTGTGTGAGCAGTGTGAAAGATACTAGAGCACAGCATTAGTAGTACACATCTAATTCTGTAACAGCATGATTAGAACCTGTATAATTCCATAAATACATGGCTAGTGACTAAAACATTACAATACTACAAGTAGAGTGTCTGAGTGCATTTATAAGTACTTAGGTTTTGGTGGAGTGATAGGATAAGTAGATTGTGCTGGATGGGTGATTAGAAAACTGCCTGGGACAGACAGGAGGATTACTACACTACATGCATACTAACTGGGTATTCTTCTGGGTGGTCTTCTCTCGGGCGAAATTCAACTGCGCCCTTACCGAGGGAGGCTCCCCGGGAGGTTTGGACATCGAAAACGCCTGCACCAACTTAAATAAGCGCATAACGGAAGCCTTGGATAGCACAGCTCCTTGGGTAAGGAGAAAGATGCAGGGTAGGGTACAAAAATCTGCTCCCTGGTACAACTGTGATCTACGCCGTGCCAAAAGAGAGTGTAAAAGTCTGGAGAGAAGTTGGAGAAAAGGTTTTTTGGAACAGGAGAGGAAAGAGTACCATGCTAGGTTACACACATATCTTGGACTCATTAGGAAAGTGAAGGCTAGCTATTATCAAGAGAGAATTGGGGCTGCAGATAATGCGGCCAAAGAACTGTTCAAGATTTATAAGGAAATCTCCTCTCTGGCTAATAGAACTACCTCTGTCTTGGGCTCAGTAGAGGCTTGCAATCGTGTAGCTGACTTCTTCTCTAACAAGGTAGACAAAATATACTTCACCTTCCCTGACAAAGCTAGGGATGGTTAAAGCATCGGGCTGTGTGAGAGAGGTGTCTGTGAGGGTGAAGGATTGAGTAACCTCTTGATCCCACCTCCTGAGACACTCATTCAAATATGTTTGAATGTGATGTCAGGCTCTCCTAGGGATCCCGCTGCCCCTAAAGCTCATAAGAACAGCATCTCTGTCCTGGAACCATATATTAGACATCTTTTGGAGTTGTCTTTTGGTACTGGCGTGGTACCCAGCTGCTGGAAAGAATCAGTGGTCCTGCCCCTAACCAAAAAACCTCATATTAGCCCTGAACAACTCGATAATCTGCGTCCCATCTCTCTTCTTCCCTACTTTGCTAAAGGGGCGGAGAAAGTGGAGAATAACCAACTGACGATGCATGTGGAGAAACTCCATCTTCTTCACTCTTCTCAATCGGGTTTTTGGGCTGGTCATTCCACTGAGATGGCACTGCTCTATGCCTTGGAAAATTTCAGGCATAGGGTGGATGCTGGGCAGACAGTGGCCCTGATCCTGTTGGACCTAAGCGCCGCTTTGACACTGTGGCTCATCACATCTTGCTACAGTGTCTAAAGGCGGGTGGTATCTCTGGTCTTGCCTTGAAGTGGCAGGGTTCTTTCCTGGTAGAATTCAGCTTCCAGGTGAGACAGGGCTCCTGCTACACTTAGAGCATCAAGCTACTTCAAGGGGTGCCGCAAGGCTTGGCCTTGAGTCCGACCCTTTTCAATCTCTATGTGGCCCCCCTTGCTAACATCACTGAGAGATTTGGGATCAGGGTAGTGTCTTATGCTTTTAAACACAACTGGTGGTGTCCCTTACGCAGGATCTGGACTCGGCGGCTGTCAACTTCATGGCATGTCTACAGGAACTGGTATCTCCAAGCCGAGATGCCTACGGGTAGTCGTGCACTATACAAGTGCGTAATCATTTCATTTAATCTTGGATGTCTAATAATTGTCTGAAGCTGAACGGCAAAAAGACAGAGGTGCAGTTTGGTCGTCGGCGTGCTGGCCCCAGACCCTGGGCCCCACTCCCATACCGAGTTATCAGGTGAAGAACCTGGGCATGTGGTTGGATCCCAAGCTCTCTTTCGAGTATCAATCTAGACGGGTGGCAGGTACCTGTTTTGGGGTCCTAAAAAACCTATGTAAGACCTTGGACTTGCTGCCGGTACCTGCCAGGAAGTCTATGGTGCACGCACTTGTAACTTCCCGCCTGGACTACGGCAAATTACTGTACCTGGGTGCGACGGGGGCATGTCTAAATAGGCTCCAATGTGTCCAGAATGCTGCGGCTAGGCTGGTTCTCATGTTACCTAGAAGGGCGCCTACGAAGAAGGCTCTGGTGTCTCTTCATTGGCTTCCTATTGGAGAGAGGGTGACGTTTAAGGCACTCTGTGTATGCAACCGCATCTCCCAAGGTAAGGGCCCTGCATATTTGGCGGACTTGGTCTCTCATTATGTGCCCACTAGGCAACTGAGATCCTGTGGATCGGGTCTGATGACTGTCCCTAAGATATTGAAGTCCAGGGTGGGTGGCAGAATATTTCGCCGCCTGGCCCCTCAAAACTGAAACAAACTGCCATTGAGTCTTAGGCTGAGGGCAGCGGAAACCAAGTTCAGGAAGGACTTGAAAACTCACCTTTTTCGTGTGGACCTAGGGCACGCTTAATCTCTGCTTTCGCTCTCTAGCACTTTGGGGCTGCCTCTCACCATAGCGTGGGGACACACAAGTGGGTGTAACCAGGCGCTCTATAAATCTCTCTTATTATTATTATTATTAACACCAATGTACCAATAGTATGTCGTTGGTTAGAGGTGTGCATATATAGTGCACAGAATATTGTGATTTGGCTGGTCGTTGAAAATATGGGGAAGTGGTGTTTTTTTTCAACGGGGACACCAACTCTGCATATCATTAGCGTTAGTTGTGGCTTTCATTTGTGGTTATTTTTGGGCGGAAGGTATCCATGGAAAATTGGTGAGATTTGCAGTTTTCACCAGGTTGAGAATGGGATGATAATTTTAAAACACTGAAAAAAAGATAGGTTTTATGAACATTATAATTAGAAATAAGCATTTAAAATTTATCAGAATGATCAGAATATTGTAGCTCTACTTCTGTTACTGGCTAGGACATTCCATAACTACATAACTACCAACTAAAATAATTACAGTGCTGCAAACAGAGTGCATAGTGCATTTCTAAGTGCTTTGGTACTGGCAGAGTGATAGCATACGTAGATAGTGGTGTATGGGGGATAGCAGAACTGCATGGGACAGAGAAGAGGATTCCTAGACTACTTTGTTACTAACTGGGAATTTACAGAAGTGTATCAATAGTATTTAGCTCGTTAGAGGTCTGCATGCATAGTGTACAGACTATCACATCTGTACTACTGTTACTGTCTAAGCCATTCCATAAGTACATTACTACAAAGATTGATTACACTGCTGCAAGCAAAGGGCATGATCAATTTATAACTGCTTACGTATTGGCAGAGTGGTAAGATAAGTACATAGTGCTGGATGGGTGATTTAAGAAGTGAATGGAAATGACAAGAGAAATCCTACACTACATAGGGACTAACTACAAATTTAGAACAGTATATCAATAGTCTGTACTCCTTACAGGTCTATATACGGGAGAATATTGTAGCTATACTAGTGTTAGTACCTACACCATTCTATAAGTACATGACTATTAACTAAAATGATTACAGTGCTGTAAACAGAGCTCATATTCAGCTTATAAGTGCTTAGATATTGACGTAGAGATAGAATAAGGAGAAACTGCTCGATGGATGATTGGAGAAATGCACGGCACTGACAGTAGGATTGCTAAACTGCATAGAATGCAGAGGGAGAGCTTTGAGTCGGCTAGAACAGAAACAGCTATGGTCCTAATACTAAAGTGAAAAGTATGGGCCGTCCCCTTGCAAAAGGATAGCTTTGACTGGTGATATCCAAAGAGAGAGCATGAACGTGATATCTCGCAAAAACAAGTGCAGGATATTTCCAGTGTTAGCTTCCACAAGTACACCTATGCACCCAATGGCTTGCAGATGAACAATGGTTTGTAGAGGGAGAGCTTTGAGCTGGCGCGCTAGCTCGTAGAGGATGACTTGCGAGTCGACTAACTGGGTCATACAGGGAGAACTGTGGGCCGGCTCGGAAGAACAGTTATGTGCCGGTGGACTGGCTCATAGAGCATCAGCAGCGGCCGTTCGGCTCGCAGAAGGAGAACTGCAGACCAGCTAGCACAGAAACAGCTGCTATAAGGAAAGTGCGAGATGTCGGCTTGCAAAGGAATAGGTGCAGACTGTGATGTGGAGAGAGTGAGCATAAAGCAGTTATCTGCGCGATATTTCCAGTATTGCGGGCCGGCTCACAGAGAAACAGTTGCAAGCTGGTGGTCTGGCTCGTACAAGAAGAAATGCAAGCCAATTGCCTACCTCATAGAGGGAGAACTCTGGGCCAGCTCACAGAGGAACAGCTGCGGGCCAACCAGTAGAGGGAGAGGTGTGGGCCATCCACTTCTAAAGGGATATTTGCACGACTGTCATGTGGGGAGAGGGAGCGTATAGAGGGTATCTCCCAGAGAGAGCTGCAGTATATTTCCACTGTTGGCTTGAAGAGTTACAACTGCGGACCCGACGGCTGCAGAGCAAGAGCAGCGAGCCAACTGGTCATTTGCAGAGGGAGAGTTGCGGGCCGGACGGCTGTCTCGTAGAGGAAGACCTGCGAGCCGACTGCCTGGCTCATAGAGGGAGAGCTGCGGACCAGCTCACGGAGGAATAGTAGTGGCTGGCGAGCTCGCACGTAGAGGAACACCTGCAAACTGACTGGCTGGCTCATAGAGGGAGACCTGAGGGCTGGATCACAGAGGAACAGTTGCGGGCCGGATCACAGAGGAAGAGCTGTAGGCCGACTAGTATAGGGACACTTGCGGACCGTCCACTTATAAAGGGATAGGTGCGGTACGGTTAAGTTGGGAGAGGGAACGTGAAGTGGGTATCTCATAGAGAGACAGCTCCAGTATATTTCTAGTGTTTGCTTGCAGAGATACAACACTAGCCTAGCCAGCAGACCAACAACTGCGAGCCGACCAGTAGTTTGCAGAGGGGCGGCTGCGAGCCAGCAGGCTAGCTTGTACAAGAAGACCTGCCAGCCTACTGGCTGGCTCATAGAGAGAGAGCTGCAGGCGGGCTCGCACAGGAACAGCTGGGGGCTGACTAGTATAGGGAGAGGTGCGAGCCGTCATCTTGTAAAGGGATAGGTGTGGGATGGTGATGTGGGCAGAGGGAACGTGAAGGAGGTATCTTGTAGAGAGGGAGCTGCAGTATTGTTCCAGTGTTGGCTTGCAGAGGTACAACTGTGGGCCCGAGGACTCACAGAGGGACAGCTTATTCCTAAAACCATGTTAGGTTTTAAACATATGTCACGTCCCTTTGTACCTTACAAACTCATTACGACCTCCTCTGTGCACTACAGATCCCACCAACACCACAATAAAATGATAAGTGGAATTTTTATACTGCATAAAGCTCTATTATTTTTTATAAACACTACTATTGGGTGCACAAAATGGAGAATGTGAGATGACCATAGTAAACAGGGGTAATTCCTAAACTTTCCTTCTACGATTCATTTAATATACGTATATTCAGAGCGTTGAGTGGGATAAAAAAAATTAAGATTTCTAAAAGACACACCAGTGTACAGCACAGCTAAGACCCAGCCTACTTAAAAGCCTTCTTATATTCAGCACAGAGAAGAAACGCTTCCCAACAAATTCCATTTGATAACAACACCAAAATCCAAAGCCTCCCAGTAACACACCCATCTTCACTGATATTGAAACCTACCTCTCAGTATAAAAAATGACAACACAACACAAATAGTCCACATAACATTTCTATTTTTGTTCCATGTTTGTTAAGTTAATAACACATGCATTTTCTAATTTTACCCCTTCCCCGCTAGTTCCACACTAAGCATAATTTAATTAACGTTTGTATTTGATATGCAGATTCCAAATGTCACAAGCGCATGTCATTCTTTCCTTGTCAAACAGTACATGTAATGCACCGCTCTCATCAAGAATGGATCCAGTAATGGCACAATTTCCCTGTGACTCCACACATAAATGCATGTAAAGAACAAATTAGAATAGTTCCTTGATTTTTTCAAATTGCAAAACTTCTCTCTATTGGTTATTTTTCCACTTTCCATATAAACAGTTTAAAAAAGAATTAAGAACACATACAGATGAGACGTTGAACGTATTCTATCAACACACTTTCTAGAACATTATGCAGCATCTGCAGGTTAATAGATCATAATTTTTTCAAACCTGCTGATATTTTTTTGCAACATTTTCTCGAACACTTAATGCACCTGCAGGTTTTAATTTTGAACATTGCCTTCCAAATGCAAGTAGCAGGTGTGGTTGAACTGAGCATATTTTAACTTATCATATGAAAGCCATGTTCAAACTGCTTTTTATTAACAATGACAAAAAAACTCTTCGCCAAACTAATATGCACCCTACTTTTTAGCAAACAATGCTTTTCATCACCCAATCAGTTATCGTTTTGTATGGGGAAAAAAAGTAGTTCCCCATCTTTAAACATATCTCTTTTTCTACGAACGGACTGCATGAGCTACAGACATCTATCCACATCTTCCAGCCATACCTTCAAAATGCTAACATTGTGGATCGTAGGACATAGCTATGTTTTCTGGTTGAAGAGGTATGCAGAACAGAGACGTATTGACTTGGATCTAGGTTTAAAAAATGTAGACATTACATGGTTTGGACAAAGAGGATTAATGTGGCACCAATTGCTCCCTTTGGTTAAAACTTGTTTGCATCTCCAACACCATGTCCTCATGATTGTACAATGTGGTGGAAACGACCTAGGTACATTGACTAGGTTAGGTTTGGAAATGCTAATGAAGGACACCTTTCGACAATTGATGTTGCTTTTTCCTCAAACTGTCTTTGTATATTCCAATACATGCCAAAGACAGAAGTGGAAATGGTCAAACCAATTTTGTCCTCAGATTGAAAAATCTAGGAAGAATGTCAACAAAGATGTGTCTGCATACCTCAGAGACCATAGAATGGGGTCGATCTACAACAACAACATACGTTTTGATATGGCTGATATCTACAGAGGTGATGGAGTACACTTCACAGATCAGGGAATTGAGTTTTTCTGAATAACTTGAAGCTGTGCATCCGTACTTATATGCAGCTCGAAATAATAAACACAAGGGATCTTTTTAGAGCCGCCTTATATTCCCAATATCGGTTCGCAGAGTGACAGCTGCGATCTGGCTAGCACAGGGAGACCTGGGGGCCATCTGGCAAGCTCGCAGAGGGAGAGCTGCGGCCCGTCGGTTCAGCTCGCACAGAGAGAGCTCTGGGCTGTCGGCTCGCAAACGCACAGCAGCGAACTGGCTCGCAGAGGGAGAGCTCGGGTCTAACTCGTAAAGGGACACCAACGGGCCATCGGCCCTGCTAGCAGAGACACACCTATGACCTAACGGACTGGCTCGCACATGTACAGCTAGGGAAATGGTGGCTCGCAAACACAGGCCTGCAAGCCAATGGACTGGTACTGTTTTATTCTTTAGGGTAGTACAGTGGTGTTTGTGTACTCTATGGGGTTGTACTGCATGTACTGTTTTAGGATTTAGAGTAGTACAGTGTATTTGTGTAGTGTTTGGTGGTTCATGCTGAAAATACTGTTTTATGGTTTAGAGAAGCTCAGTGGTGTTTGTGTAGTGTAGGAGGTCATGCTAGGAGTAGTGTTTTATGGTTTACGGTAGCACAGTGGTGTTTCTTAAGTGTAGGGTGTCGTGCTGGGAGTAGTGATTTAGGGTTTAGTGTAGGACAGTTGGGTTTGGGAACTGTAGAGGGTCATGCTGGGGGTATTCTTTTAGGATTTATGATACCATTATGGTGTTTGTGTACTTTAGGGGGTTGTGGTGGGGTTAGTGTGTTAGGGTTTACGGTACCGCAGTGGTGTTTGTGTAGTATAGGAGGTTGTGCTGGGGGTGGTCTTTTAGGATTTACGACAGTGCAGTGGTTTTTGGGTAGTCTTTGGGTACTGTAGGGGATCGTACCGATAGACCAGATGTCAGAATTATCAAATATCAATATCATAAATTGGATATTTCTCAAAAACTACTGAACGGATTTACACCATTTAAACAAAAGCATGCTTTATGGACCATCACCTCTCTCCCTGCCAAATTTGGCATAATTCCGTTCAGCAGTTTCACCTGTAGTCATCTGTAAACTTTTGTATCGAAATTGCATTGACAAAATACGCTTTGGGACCCTTTTTTTCTCAACCCCTCCTACACCATTCACCCCAAAACTTTCAATATAGGAGCTAATTAAAAAAAGAGAAACTGTTTGAATAATTTCATAAAGATTCACCAAACAACAACAAAGATATGAGCACATAGAGGGCTCCAGGAGGGGGCAGCGCGACCTCCTCCCAACGTGAATGAAGCCCTGGGACTGTGCGGACCCCAGCAAGCCCCTGCAACCCCTGCAAGCTCACACTATTATTTTTTAAGAAATGCCCCCATAAACTAGCCCACCCAGGGACCTCATTAAAATCAAATGCGGGAACCTGCAACCCCAGCGTGAATTGCGCCAAATATTTTTTATTTTTAAATACTTTTGTGGGCCCTGGTGGTCCTTCTAGGACCCCCTGAACAGACCTAGGGGGTCAGGGTGTTTCTACCCTGTCCCCTTCCCTTGTTTAATACCTATGTTTTTCCGTTTTTGGATGACTCGCTTTTACCGAGCCACAAGACGGCTGCCAACACTTCCTGGTTTGGACTACTAGCAGCCAATCAAAGTGAATGTCGCGCAAGCGACTTATGCTCTGCCCAGATATCAAAACTTTTATTTTTCTAATTTTTCAGCAACTACTGTACGGATTTACACCATTTAAAAAAAAAGTCACTTTCTGACCCACGCAATACCTTTGTGCCAAATTTGGGCTTATTCCGTTCAATAGTGTCGGCTGTAGCCTTGCACAGAGTTTCCTATGGGAAAATGATTTTTTGACTTTTATTTTTTGAATTTCTCATATACTACAGAACGGATTTACACCATTTAAAAAAAATCCCTTTTTGAACCAAGCTCTACCTTTCTGTCAAATTTGGGGTAATTCCGTTTAGCAATTCGTCACAAGCTCTCCACAAAATTTCCTATGGAAATTAACATTGGGGAAAACGTGCATTGGGACCCCCATTTTTCTCAGCCCCGCTTGATGAATCATCCCCCAAACTTTCAAGATAGGAGCTGATCTGGATAGACTTTTTTTGGGAGAGATTCGTCAATCAAAGCCAAAGTTATTAGCAAATCAAAAATGCTTTTCCTATGGAAACTAGGTTCTAACTATAACTACCTACTGGCGACCACCAGTATGTAATGTATAAATATATGGTTGCAAGTGTATTTTTTAGGGTTTAGGGTGAGTATGGATTTTTGGGTGGCAAGGGTATTTTAAGGGTTTAGGGTGGGTCTGGGTTTTCAAGTGGCAAGGGTAATTTTACAGTTTTGGGTGGGTATTGGTTTTTGGGTGGCAAGGGTGATTTTAGGGTTCAGGGTGGGTATGGGTTTTTGGGTAGAAAGGGTATTTTTTAGGGCAGCAATGGGTTTTGGGGAGACAAAGGTAATTTTATGGTTAAGGTTGGGTATGGGGTTTTTGGGTGGCAAGGGTATTTTTATGGTTTATGGTGGGTATGGATTTTGGGTGGCAAGGGTACATTTAGGATTTAGGGTTGGGTAATGGTTTTTGGGTGGCAAGGGTATTTTTAGAGATTAAGGTGGGTATGGTTTTTGGGTGGCAAAAGTAATTTTAGGATTTAGGGTGGGTATGGGTTTTTGGGTGGGTATGGTATTTTGGATGGCAGGGTAATTCTAGGGTGGGTATGGGTTTTTGGGTGGCATGGATATTTTTATGGGTGTGGGGGTTTGGGTGGAAAGGGAATTTTTAAGGTTTGGGGTGGGAGTAGGTTTTTGGGTGGAAAGGGGATTTTTAAGGTTTGGGGTGGGTGTAGGTTTTTGGGGTGGGAAGGGATTTTCTAACATTAATAGTGAGTATAGGTGTGTGTGTGGATGTGTAGGTGTGTGTGAGAGTGTGTGTGCTTGTGTGTTTGTGTGTGTGGGTTTGTGTTACTATCCTTGTGTGGACTTGGGTGTGATAACACACTCACGCTGTGGGGACTTGATTGCACTGTGGGGACCTGAACCCAGGTCCCCACAAGGTAATGTCCTTTGAATGATAAAAAATGACTTCAGGAACATCTGTGTCAATTTTTACAAATTTTAAAAAAAATGTTTTGTGGGGACCTGTGTTTCATAAAGTGTGTTTATATTTTTGCTCGCTCTGTCCCCGTAGACAGGAGGCGGTACTGCAGTCTTAAACACACTTTGCATTTAAATACACTTTGTTCACCAGGAACACAAGTTAGCAGCAGAAAGCACAGAATTAGGTAAAACTTTATTTCCATGAAAAATTTTAATTCAGACTATTTTGGTTTAAAAATTGTTAAACATTGTTACAAGCAATTTGGATACAAATTGAATCCCAGATTACATCACTATTGTGGTATGATCCTTATCTGCATTTAAAGAATGATGGTGCATTAAAACATGATACAATATAAACGGATCTGATCATTTTTTACAAATTTGATTACATATTAATATGCACTTTGGAATAGGTTCTTAAGATGATGGCTAGATGAGTGAGTGCCTAGAGTTGCATTGTGCTAACAGATATGCTTTCTCAGATGCGATCTGCAGTAATGTCATGCTCACAGCAATGGGAAGTTTAATTTTAACAGAAAAAGCATGCTTTTAGAATATTAGTGACATTCTTAAAAAATATATTCAAATATTGCCATAAGTTGAAATTACAATTAATTGAATTGCTCAAACTTCCTAATGCTTTGCAAATTAAATCGGCTTCATTCCCATAGATGGGTGAAGACCGGTCATATAACAAGCATTGGCAAAGCCAACCGGTGTCACCTACGAGACAGCTACTGGCTTTGACAGAGTTTTTTTGCCCTGTTGTACAGCAGCATGCTTGCTCTGCCTCATGGATGAAATTGAAATTAAAACATTTTAAAAGCACTATGATGCAGCCAAAACAGACCACATCATGACATTTATTTTTATTGCTGGCAGTAGGGTGGGGGCGTGTGATGGGTCAACACTATCAACAGAGGGGATGAGGGAAAATAAAAATCACTGACGCTGCCACTATTGAGTATATAAAGAAGGTGCCAGAGCCTCTTTGGCCTTATTCAATTATAAAATGTAGACTATGATATATATCAACCGTAGTGAAGTAGGTGCAGACGCACAGACTCCTGGTTCACCCTAATTAGTGGGTATGCTTTAAAAGACAAAAAGGGGAGGTGGATAGTAGACCAAATCCCTAGCTTGCATTTGGGTTCACAGTGCCCTTACAACTGCATTGGCACCCACACGTATTACAGTTTGGACTTAGTGCTTCCACTAAGGTGCAAAGTTCTGCTGTAAAATGGGCACCCTCATGTTGATGTCCACTTCAATTTGCCTTTCCTGTGTATTTAAATATAGTTTGCCTACCAAGATCATACTAGTTTAACTACAACATACTGCAGTAGCATAGGCTGTGCTCAACCACCTGCCTTATGAGTTAGAAGGTCTTCAAGTCGGAAGGGTGGAGAGGATGTGGCATTATGCTAGAGCTGCAAACTTCAAACTCAATTCTTGACATTAGCTCGACATCCTGTGATTCTGGTCAAATCACTTAATCTCCCTGTGCCTAAAGAAATTGTACATGACAACTGGTGCTCATGTAAAGTGCTTCAAAGTGGAGTGACACAAGCACAGCACTGGTGGGAGTGAGGCATTTACAGAAGTCTGCTGCTTCACCATTTTTTAATAAAGTTTTATATTTATTTAATTATTTATTTAAGCAATTTGTAGAGCACGCAAATACCCGTGGGTGTCTTGGGGCTGAAAACGGGAGAGGCAGTAGGGAAATGACGCGCTGCTAATTGTAGTGGTGTGCTGCTCAGTGTATGACTGGCAGCAGGTGTGCCACAATTGTGCATCCCATGTCACCACTCCTCCTGCTACATGTACAAAGCAATAGGTACTCAAACCAAAATCCCACACTCTGTCCTGCCCTTAATTATCAAGGGCCGCACAACAGGGTGCTAAATCGATGCAACGCATCAGAGGTGATTCGTTAAGTCCTGCAAGGCCATCTTCCATGGCCCTAAGTGGCTTGATAAGTCAAGAGTAACTGTGCCCCAGGGAGGCATTCCATGGGTGGTGCATAGTTGTTCCCATGCAAAACCCATGGATTTTGATGCATTCCCAGATTTACCATAAGTGGTAGACCTGGGAATGCGCCAAAACGGCTACACCTCTGCAGGTGAGACATAATGAGAAGAAATATGTTTATTCCCCTCATTTTATCCTGCATTCTGCAGCACACATGGAAAGAGGAAAATGTCTCAGGGGATTGTTTTTGATCAGGAAGGGGCCCCTTTCTGCACAAATACAATCATGCTAGCAATGCAGGGACCTTTGCACCATGGTGCCAGAGTGCCTGCGTTGGTGCTAGGCAGCACATTGTGCACCAGCACAGGGAAAAGCAGAAGTGTGCTGCACAATGTTAAATACAGCGCATTCCTGCCTTTTCCCTATTACACAGGGCAGCAAAGTCACTTGTTGCTCTGCATGATATGATGATAAATATGTCCCAGGCTTAGGTTCTGGGCCTTTTAATTATATTTTTCTGGATAGGTGCTTTAGTTTCAGAAAGCACAGCTCAGAAACAGATACAGGTAACCTATGACTACTGTTATGGAGCTATAATATCTAAAAATAATGCAGTAACAGAGAAATCTGGTGTAAAGGAGATTTCTTTACTCAGTACAGGGCCACAGAAACAGGTGCTTGGCTCAGTGCACCAGAAAAGTTTGTGTAAGCCCTATGTTAAAATCAAGAGAAAATAAAAAAATATATATCCACATTTGATCTAACAAAACATACGCCTGTTTATTTTGCGCATCCCAATTGTGTCTACATTATTGTGTATATTGGAGTATCTCTTTCCATTAGGAAACACGCCTGGAAGAACCTCATAATGCAATGTTTATTATCGTTGTTTCTAATCAGGCAACACTATGGCTTTTTTTGCAGTTTATATAGGTGAACCCGGCAAAATTGGTTTTGGTGCACTTTACATAAGCACCAGTTACATTAAACAAGTTTTAGGCACGAGGAGATTAAGGGCCCGATGTAGGTAAACTCCAATTTACCACTTCTTAAATACCGAATCATACCGATTCGGTATTTAAGAAGTGGTAAATTGGAGGGGGGGAGATGTGGACCGATTCTGTAAATACCGAATCGGTAGCCCCCATTGATTCCTATGGGCCTTGAAGCCCATAGGAATCAATGTGCATTATCGAATCAGTATTTACCCTTTCGGTAATTACCGATTTCTGCAAGGGTGCAGGGGGTGTCACTTTGACACCCTCTAGCACCCCCAATACTGGCTTGTGTGCCATGTGGCACACAGACATGCCCTAAGGGCATGTCTGTCTGTCACATGGCATAGGTGTGCATGCACACATGTGCATGCACACCTGGATTCGGTATTTTAACACCCAATTGGATTGGGTGTTAAAATACTGAATCTGAAGGGCCTGTGGGACTGAAAGTAGTCCCACCTACATCCCGAATTTCAAAACTCGGTAAACTTAGCGATTCGGTATTTTTCAAATTCGGTAATTTTACCGAATTGGTAAAATACCGAATCGGACAAAAAAAGGTCCCCTACATCTCAAAAGGCCAAATACCGGTCGGAAACGGCCGAATTCGGCCGTTTCCGACCGGTATTGGCCACCTACATCGGGCCCTAAATGCTTAAACTCGGAAAACTTTAAAAGAGACATGTGCGTGGCTAGCTTCACTCTAAACTCCGAGAGGCCTTTTGAAAACAAAGTATCGAATGCTCTGCTGTTTCTGTGAATCCTTCCTGCTTTGAGAGGAAACCCGAGGCAGGACTTCAGGGTGCCAGAACAGTGATGCAAATGCACCTCTACACACAACAAAGGGGTGACATTAGCATAGCTAAAGACCCGTCCGCTCTTAACCCAGACTGGGGGAAGGGTCCTGCTTCTAAGAGTGCACCTTTCTACAGAGAAGCAAAATGAAAGGGCTGAGGTGTGCAAACATAGGCTGTCTCTGCAAAGCCACAATATACCACAACCATTAAGTGATGTAGGATTTTAAAGGAGCAGAACATTTTTTATGTGTACATTTCATGTTAGATTTAATTATAAAAACGAAGGATACTGTTTTAGTTAAAGTTATTAAATAAAAGCACTATGTACAAAACACTTTTATAATCAAATGTTGCTTTTCCCAACATGAAAGAGTGGTATTTTATTTCCTGCTCTCATATGTTTAACCCCAGTAAAGAACGAACGCACAGTCTCTCACCATTTAACAAAAAATGTGCACCTGTTTGAAAGCGGACTGCAATCGAGACGGAGAGTAATCGCCCCTGTGTTGGCACAGATAGTTAATGGCTCTCAGTTGCGCCCATCCCCGACCCTTCTGATACACTCAGTGTGGAAGCCTGGGGGGGAGCTAAAAGCACCCCTTGAGGCTCCGTTCAAGGCGTGGCAGCCACAGCTGTAGCACTGAATAAAACACATTAACAGCTCCATGGGGGAGGTGCTGAAGGTGCAGCTTTAGGTCCTGAGCACTTATCTCTCTTTCATGTGATATTTTTTAATAAAAAAAAAACAACCAGCACCCTGATAAAAGGCAAGATACGCATAAATCAATTCAGTTTTTTTTGTTTCGTAACATCAACATTTTCGTCTCTCAATACATTCAGAACAGGCGCTCTTTGGAGATTTTCCCCTGTGAACCTACTGCCTTCTGGTCAAATTGAATAGTATATCTGTCGTTATTTTTCATTGTTAAGGCATGGAGTGGCCTCTGACATTAGCATTTGTGGGTTTGTGCTTTCATTTCTATAAGAGCACTGAGGCCTTTCAACAAATGTAGTTTGCTGCTCTGCTCTTTTAAAATGTTGCTAACTTTTTAATTCTCACAATTCACTGTTATATTGTGTGTAATGCCATGCCATCGTAGTAAAAGTAAATTTGGAACGGTGCAAAGGTAAAATCTAAGTTTATTAGCTTACTCAGAGCCTAATTATGCAGCACTGTTGAGTGCATTATGGGGCAAGAAAAGGCAAGTTATGTGGCTAATACATGCTATTTTGTGATAGTATTACATAATTTTTTTCATTTTTACACTTGTTAGTAACAGTTTAGCGCCTATATTTAGCCATGAGAAACAGAAAGATAACCAGTCAGACTTTGCAAAGGGCCTTTACTGTGAGGCTACATGTGTCGCTGTTTTTCTAGCAACTTTTGAACCATTTGAGGTAGACTTTTTTTTGTTAAAATCCACAGGTTATGCAGCAGATGAAGGATTATATGGAAAATACAGCTAGTCTATAATTGTGCGAATTATGCAATGGCTGCACAATCACATATTTACAGTGACACTGAGTATAGGAAAAAAGAGACCTGAAAAAAACTGATTTACTGCCTTTCAATTAATAATCTGCTATTAAACCCTAAACATAAACTCATGGGTAGAGCGCTACTTGCTTCAACACGCATCAATGCCTCATCAAGGGTAGTAAGCATTATATATAGCTCCAACTGGGGCTATTACGACATTGTGACAGGCACAAATCCCAAGCACACCGCTGACTGCAAGGTGTACAGGCCGGCCACTGAGTCACATTGATCCCTAAGTAACAGTACCTTGGAAATCAGAGTCAATAGAGGGTGCACAGCATTATGGAGGTGAAGCATTGATGGGCAAAGGCGAGGGCTGGCTCCTTACTGCCTATGGGGAGGTGAGATGTTGAGTCCACGAGGCATCGAGTTTAGGCTGGCAGGGGCGGTGAGGCGACGGTGAGGCATCAATTCCATTCAGGAGTTGGTGTTGATGAGTTCGGGAAGTCACCCTCATCGGTTATTGGCTCCGCGATCATGAGATGCAGGCGCTGGTGACGTCCGGCATAAGTGCAAACTCTGGCCTTGGGAAGAACAATAACTTGCAGGTGTCGGTGGCTGTCTGAGCTGGTGTGCAGTCAGTGCAGTGGGTCATTTACTTTACAAACAGGTGCCTACGGCCTCGGTGCATGTCACAGCATCACTGGCAGCAACGCTCACCCAGGAACTGGAATTGGCACCCTTTGGCAGGAGTCCAGCAGAGGAAGCCAGGTGCTGGTAAAGTCTTTGTGTCCCTGAAACTTCAGAACAGGAGGCAAACTCTACTTCAAGCCCTTGGAGAATCTTCTTAAGTAGGATATCACAGCAAGGCAAAAGTCCATCCTTTCCACTGCCGACAGACAGAAGCAGCAACTGCAGGCCAATCCAACAAAGCAACACTTGTTCCCATCACTCTGTTTGCTGCAAAGAGGCCTTTGATCAGCATGTAATATGCACACATTTATGACCCAAGGCCATGCAATGTGAGAAACTCTCACTGCCTTCATCTTCAACTATGAAGCCCTCAACTGTGCCCCTTTATGAATTGCCATCCTCAACCCAATTTCACCCAGACACCTATGACTCAGTTCAAAGTATGCACTAGACAAGAATTCTATGTTGCATGAAAGAACCTACAGAAAAATAACATCTGGCAAAACTAAATTACATTTGGAGTGTAGTATAAGTGATGCAGTCCCTGTTTACATTTCAAGTGTTTTATCACACTAAAAAACATGAAATGTAAACAGAGACTGCATCACTAACATGAATTACTGTTGGTCCGGTGCCAAGGCTTAAATCTGGATACCCAGTTGCACAGTCTACAGCTCTGGCCATAACACCACATCCTGGGAAGAGGGAGGAAGGCAGGCAAAAGCCGCATGTAAGATCAGCTTGCTTTTTGGATCAAGGTTATAACAGAACCTCAATCTGAGGCAGAGCCAGGATTCAGGCTCAAGCCTGACTCATAATGTCAGTGTCCAGATACACCTCTAATTTGTTTGATTGGAGAATCACCTTCTGCCAGAATTCCAGAAGAGAAGAAAGAAGGAAGCTCGATGTGGAGTGGGACGTTGTTCTGCACTTTAAGAGTGATGTAATAGAATGCCCATCATCCTAGTTCTGCGTATGAATGGAATGTATGCAGATTGGCGTCCTGCGGAACAGTGGTGGCTAGTCTTGTTGGTGGAAGGAGATGCAACTATTCAGATATGTAGTGCCTAAGTTGTCTAGTGCCTTCATTGAGTTTGTGAGGTGTTTGAAATGAGTGCGTTTGTGTATCAGGAGTCAGTGAAGATCCCTGAGGTGTGATATAATGTGAACACTATGTGGGATGTTGTGGATGAGTAAGCCTGCTGAGTTCTGAATGATTTCTAGTCTTCTAGTGGGTTTCTTTGTGATATCAGAGTAGAGGCTGTTCCGGTAGACTAACTTGCTAGTGATCGGTTTTCTAGTGTTAATTAGGAGCCATTTTGAAGATCCTCCTTAGCATTTCCAGAGTGTGGTGATGGTGCTGACTTGTGCATTTATGTCTTATCAGTGTTAAGCTTCAAACAGTTGACTCCCATCCATTTAGCAACTTTGATCATGCAGGCGGTGAACTTAACTCTTCAGTTGGGTCTATTGTCTGAGAGGGAGAGTATCCCTTGTGTGTACTCGGCCAGTAGCAGTTGGTGTCATTTAAAAGTAACATTTTGTAAACGTTGGTTATGATTTTTATGTAGGGAGTGAAGTGAGCAAGCTTAATGGACAAATGTGAAGTTTGGGAGATCCTCCTCCAGAGAATAAAAAAAAACAATTAGCAAATAGCAAATTAGTGAGAAAGCAAAGTTTATAAAGCAGTGGTAACTTATAGTCTTAAAATATTAAAGAAATTGAAAATGTCCCCTTATCTTACTGCATTAACATGCTCAACAGTGCCTGTAATGTGAAAATTGTACAGCGCTACGACTTTAGGCCAAGCGACTTGCACCACATGCAGTATAGACTTGGAAGAAAATGCTCTAACCAGGTTTCGGGAAGCACCCACACCTGTTGGCTGCAATCAGTCATATGGAAATATGTGCAGACAGGTTTGAAAGTGGGATGAAAAAAGTGGGAGCTCTCTAAAAAGGGAAATGAAAAGTCAATTTCTCTTTTCCATAGTGTGTCACTCGACCAGCATTTTGGTTTCTTTCTGAGATGTTACTGTATCCTTATATATAACACAACAACTGACATACACCTAAACCCTGACAGTAATATTTTCTTTGTCAATGGTTGTTAGTTGTTTAAGATAAATGAGTACCAGCAATAATGTGTAATAAATATTTAACATCGGAAATGTTTACATTCTGAAATTGTGAAACTGAATGATATTTTATCAAGACTGTGGAAGGGGCATATGACACTTCGTATAAACACAAGGGAAGAATAGTCATGTTCAAAACATCCCTGTGCTCAGATTCTAAATAGATCTCTTGGCTGCAGTTTTTTACTGTTGATTATCAAGTGCTTCTTAAAACAATGTCAGAAAGAGCTGGTGTTGTACTGAACTGTACTGTTCTGCTTTGCATTAGTTCTTCCAAATGATACTCATTTAAATTATCTCCCTCATTTGCTCTCAGATACTGCCAACATCACATGGAGAGTAACCTGTGCCTTAACTTTGTCTACAGCACTTTTCTTTATCCGCATGGCACTTTTTACCAATTTTATAGACTTAGACTAGGTTGGCTATTCAATTCATGCTAATGACACACTGTTCCATTTTATGTCAAAAGAAGAAGTTTTAAATTTCAGAGTGCAGTTCAGTTTTTAAGAGGCAAAGGCTACACTAACCTAGATCGAGCTTTAGGAATGGATTGGCAGTGCACCCATTGCCTGACCTGATGTGATCAACAAAATAGAGCTTTCACAGTCCTACTGAGAGTCAGGAAGAAATGTAGGATCCACTCACATGTAGCTTTCCCTTAGTACAGGACTTGACAGCGATGAATTTGTGTTGTTCTGCTACAAACACTGCTTGAATTGCAGGTTTTAGCTTAAGGCAAAATGTATGCTCATTACAGAAGTTGGTTATGGTGTCAAGCCAGTGATAATGATCATGGCTATGCGCCTGATCTATTTGTTATTAAATGTTATGACAAAGCCACTAGCCCTAACATATTTTTGGTAAAAAGCAGATGAGAACACCATTGGGCATTTAAGTGTGGATCTTGATTACTCTATATTAAAACCTTCAGCTAGGCATTTTGTTAGATGGAATCTCACAGATTACCGTGGTGGGCAATTTGTTTTGATCTTGACCACCCAGTGTGACAAACCATGGATATAGAAGATATGCTCTGTCAGAATTCTTACTAGGCTGTAGGTATATTGATTGGCCAACTGTAATTTTGACCCCTTCCTGACTTTATGGCTGTTTCCGATAGTCGCTTTGTGCAAAAAGCTTACGCTCAAAACTTTAGGACTGGGTTTTGATATGGATATATTATGTCCAATGCCATAGATCTAGTCTATTCATACATTTATATCCATATAAATACATAGAGGGCCTTTGGGTCAGCTCTCTCCTGTCAATGCATTGGTCTGTCTGAGTGTCATTTAAACTCTGCTTCCATTCATGAAAGTGAAGTGCATGGGATAAAGGTTCAGTTACCATCAGTCATCCTCTCTCTTGTGAATGACAGCATTTTCTGATCATGTGTGCACAGGCACCTGAAGATGAGGGTGCATTAGGTTAGGCCTAGTTGGTCAGTCCTTTAGGTTGTAACATATTGTTCCCCTTTTATTTCTTTGCTTTTCTTATTTTTATTCTAATACTTCTTAAGGGGATTCTACAGCTCTCCAGGCGATCGTAAAGGGTCACTTACTTGCTGCTCATTTCATCCGCAGTACACCGCATCTCACTTGGCCTCTTCCTCTACACTGGGAGACCATTATGGATATTGTATATCATAGGTTTTCCATTCCAAGATGGGAAATACATTGGTTCTAAATGTGGTGGCCGTACAGGAACTTTGAAACAACCACATGTCCTTGATGTAAATCTAGCACACTCAGCCATGATCTGAAATACCTCCTTGAGTATACAACTGGTAGCATAGAATTTAAAAACAGGGCTAAGCCAATACTAAACTTCATCCCATGGACACAGGATACAAATGTGTACTCTTTCCTAAAGGGAGCAGGTGAGGCAATCCCCAAATATCCAAGAAATTGAAGCCTACAACTTTGAGTTTTGCTCTCTCATTATTGATATACAAATGTGTCAAGAATGGCATGTAGAGGCATCCACCAATAATCTTTTTTCCGTTTTCTGGAGTGTTGCACTATTCACCAAAAAGTGCTTCAATACCTCATCAAGGGTAGTAAGCACTATATAAATACAATCACAAACTTCCAATCACCGCTTACTACTTCACAATTTCTGATGAATTCTACAATCTAGATAACCTGAAGGCAAAGATGGCTTTAGTACCATTTCTTGTAGAGACTGAGACCACATTAATCCTGGAGTCCATGGTAATGATTTTAATAAAGATGTGCATCGCCTCAGAGTACATCCAAGAATTAAGAGGATTAATGGATAAGGTGTTCATGAAAAGTGTAGCTTAACTGTTCTGAGGGAGAAGACAGTATGACAGTGGAGGAGGGAGAACCACTTTTGCTGACTACTTGTCCGACTTAGACCCTCATCAAAGCAGGTAGTCTGCGCCAAAAATGCCAGAATGTCTTTTTCCTTTGACATTATCAGGAGTCTCACAAATATAGATGTTATCCCATTGGTTACAATCTTCCCATCCTACATCGCACCAAAGATCTGCAGCCAGAGATGGAATTCAGTTTGTCCCCAAAAACATTCAACCTCTTCTCTGTCATATCAAGCCTAGCATGACATGGTGTGATATTAGAGCATTTTGTTGGGACTTCCTGTGATATTTTAGTGTGTCCTACACTGACCGATATTTTAATTGTCAGATGTTCCTTCATGGTAGAGTCATGGTTCTCCTCCAGCATTTTGAGGCTATGATTGAGACGTGAACTGACCATCAGAAATCACGACCAAAAGTGTCACCGTCAGAGACTGGAATCAGACATCAGTATATGTCCAGACATATGCTTCAAGAATCCTAGCCAATAATCAATTTTAATATTGTCAATAGGTGTTAGAAATTGGGTTACTGGTTGACTGTGGTGTGAGCCCTATTCAAGCAGCAACCACAATCGTAGTCAGGGTAAGGCGAAAGTAATTCAAAAATTAACCTGTGCTCAACCCACTGAAAGCTTGGCAATGAAAAGTAAGGCTTAACTTAAAGGTAATGTGTAAAGTATTTGAGTAAAACGTCAAACAATAAGATCCCACACTAGACCAGGATAATAGAGCAAAATGCAATCAATAAAACAGGACCAAAATGACAAAAATCCAATCGGTAGACCTGAAGGTATGAATTTTTAAGACTGAACTGTAAAATAGCACCTAAAAGCAAAAAATCACCAACAGGGATATCTGGTGACATTGGACCAGGTCAACATCAAAAGTTCATGCAGACCATGATGGAGTGCGGGTCAGATACAGTCCCAGATTAGTGCTGCTGAGGTTTTACCTTCCCAAGATTGTGCCAAGAGTCCTGTTTGCTGAGGAGAGGGTCACAGGGAGCATGGAGAGTGCTGCTGGCGGTGGTCAATGTAGCGCGAAGAGCAGGCTCGGTGTCGCGGATGGCAGGCTGGAGCTTTGCATCGGCGGTCCTCCACAGCTATTGATGTTAGCTGTGCGAAAAGAGGGACTAGTGGATACGTGCCCTGACTTTCGAGGCAAGGGACATGGTTCTGGTGCAACTTGTCCTGAATAGCCCAAATCTTGATTTCAAGAGCTCTAGAGCCACACTAAAGATCCAGGACCTGAGGGGCATCACTTGAGGGTAAGAAACTAACTGACCATGGGTCCAGCAGCTGTTAGGGAGCCTTTTGTGTCCCTGAAGCTGAGATTAGGAGGCCAGCAGATTAGCTCTTAAATCACTGTGGCGTCGTGGGTTCAGGATGAGTTGCAGGTCCAGTTCTTCTTCCCCAGGCAAGAGGGCAGCAGGCAGCAGGTTAGCTCAGCAGGGCAGCAGTCACTGTAGAGCAGCAGTTCCTGTAGAGTAGCACTGCTTGTAACAGCACAGCAGTGCTTCCAGGCAGAGTATAAACACGATCTGAACTGTACTGAAGTGGTGGTGTTGAGGTCCTTCGCTTTTACACCGTTGTGCCTTTGCAGTGGGAAAAAGCCTCTAGATGCATGTATTTGAAGTGCACAGATGCCATGCCTTCCCTGGCTCCAGACTAACCACAGGGGATATGAAGCCCTTTGTGTGGAGACAGGACACAACCTATTCAAGTGTAAGTGGGGCTGTGCCAAGCAGCTCCCTCTCATCCTGCCAGTCACGGCCCATCCAATCACACCTAAGCCTACATTGTGTACATGGTGTGTGGCTGTCTAGGAGAAATACACAAAGCCCAACTACACCCAGTCATGTGACCCAGAGACAGTCTGAAGGCACAAAAGGGTAAGGCAAGAAAATGCCAACTTTCTAAAGCTTAACAAAGAGAAACAGGAGTTGGGCCAATACCACGTCAGCAAGGCTAGGTCGCTAAAAATAAAACAGCAATTGAATTGGCAATGCTGACAATCCTTTAATATATTCACTTGTTTTTTGTAGGCACGAAAATTAATTACTGCCACCACCATTTATTTTTTCATATTCAGAAATATTTATGAATCATTTTTGCATCAAAAACAAATTGACAGTTGACCAACATACATGAAAAACAATACCAGCATATTTTTTTAAATCACGTTAATAACCCACAAAACATTTAAAACAAATCATAACTTACACGTGAAAAATATCAACAACCTATTCACACCTGGGCGTACAACTAAACATCCTTGTATCCCAGTTCTGAATTGAATAGCCCACTAAGAGCCACAGTACTTTAATCATTTGCCTAGCTTCTATCAAGTGGGCAAATCCAGAACCGTGACAAAAATAACTTGAATTCAATTAATGGTGCCAGGAATCTTCTTTACATCATTTCAACCTAATCGTGATCCCTGTACACCAGTAATGTCTTTGAAGCACGCAGGAGCAGCTGATTCTATTGTGTTCTACTGCAGCCTCCCAGAGTGTTCTAAAAAAAACTAGAGCGCCAACACTCTTAATTATGACAAACCCATGGCACACTTGTAACCATGTTGATTGAATCAAACTGGTAGAACTTAAAACATTTAAATTAGTAAGGAACATAATGAAGGGTTCATCTTTTTGTGTGAATTATGGTTAGTGCTGTAGAAAGAGTGAGTACTCAAATATCTTCCTCTTCTATTTCATTAAAAATATTCTGACATGCAGACTGAAACTTGCACCTTCGATACCAGCAGCAGCTTGCCAGTTAATGTCCTGCTGATCAGCAGCTTTAGACCCCCCGGGATATAGCGGCATGGATTGGCAAATTTAGCGGCACAAAAATGGAAATTTAGCGGCACAAAAATGGAAATTTAGCGGCAATTTTGCGGCATTTGTTTGGCCATTTTTCCTACAACACACACAGATATCTTCGTTTTTTTGTTGTTAAACAACATGAAGCAATGTATATTTGGTTTATTTACAATGCAGACACTTTGTTTCCCTCGAAAAGCAAAAGACTACCCGTCAGCAGCCCGCGGAGCAAAACAGCGTTACAGGCGTCCCACGTTGCATGGGGCAAGGCGGCGCTTTATTGTGCGGTGTCAGCGCCTCCCCAATGCAGCAGCTGTACCCAATTCAGTGGTGGTGCACTCTGGGACCACAAGTCCCACCAGGGCTCAAAAGGTTTCCAGGTCCTCTCCTTCCATTCCACCCTTCAGTTCAGGCCCGGTCTCACGTCAGTCACCTTTCGGTACCTCCGGGCCCCACTAGCTCCGACAAAGGCTTTCTACACCGCCCAAAACAACCAAAGACATCTCCCCCACAAGAACGAGCTGCATTGGTTCCCCCCTTCCATCTCGCATTCAGTTAAAAACAAACAGCATTATCTCCAGAAAATCCTGCTGATAACCTGACCATCTCTGGCCCCCGCAGGACCACGTACTGCCACACCCTGCAAAAGGTGCAGATTCAGAAAGGGGGGAAGAAACTTGAAAAGCAGCCTTATCCAAAGGCCTGGGAACACATGGCCCACCTGTTGCCACAATATCTACCTGAAACTCACCCAAGACTTGCACGTTGCATTGTCATTCCACATTGTAAATGTCTTTAGCAGGGGAGTAGGGCGGCCACCAGGCCGTTTCTCTACCAGCACCGCTGGTATTTTGATGTCCAAGCAAGTGCAAAAATAGGCAAAATCACCAAAAGCCGTGATATTTTACCCATACCTGTCCATATTTCAAACACCAAATATAAACCTAAAAAACAATTTTTGATATGTTCTAGCGCTGCGCTAACGATTGCTGACTAACAAAATAAACAAAGGCAGAAAAGTAATGATACAAATGAATTCATACGATTTTACTTAAAAATCCTGTTTAATGTCATGTCCAGGCCTTTCCAGGCGGAAAGCAACAACAAATGGCCGGTATTTTTCTCTCGAAAGGTGGCAAACCTGCAGGTGAATGGTTTGAATGTGATACGAATGGACTATTCTGATTGGCTGGTAGGACTTTGCGTTTTTTTTCCCCTGAACAGAACTGGGAAAAAACGGGCGGGGCCTGCGCACCAGGGGGAAGTTTGCTCTTGAGCTCAATAAACGTCTCTTTGTCGTTTTCCGTTATGTGATCAGGTTAGCTGCAAGTAGTTTTTTTGGTGCTCTATTGTTTTTAGTACCTGGCCTTAGAATCCCGCATTTCTAATGCGAAAGTATTACAACTGCATGTATCATACATATCGCAATGAATAAACACCGGACTGGATAAACTGCCCTCTCCTGAGGTGTCACAACTTTCCCTCTTTGGTATTTGAGAAGGGCCCCTGGCCCTCTCCCAGCCGATGCTGGCCCGCCGCTGGGCACCTCTCGCGGTTTAATAAGGTCAAAGGAAGGGGGCGAGAGTCAGAGCGGACTCCGAATTATGTCTGGGGACAGGGGCAGGGCCGCGCAGACCCCCCAGGATATAGCTGTATGCTTTAACTTTTGTAAAAATGCTGTGCGATTTCTACAAAAGTGCCGATTTCGCGGGCACTTTTGTAAAAATCGCTGCATTTTTACAAAATTGCTGATTTCGCGGCAAATCGCGAAATCCTGGAGGGTCTGTATAGTGTTCTATTGAGCAACTAGAGTGCCAACATTCTGAATTTATGCCAAAAGTGTGGAACATCTGAACACCATCTTAATTGAACGGAAGTGGAAAACTTAAAGCATTTTCTTCTGAGGATACTGCAGTAAATGAGGAAATTAGGGAGCTACATAACAGATAAGTCTCCCAAGATGTCCACTTGAGAAACAAGCATTTGCAATGCAATAGGTCTCGCATTTGCGAGAGTTTAAGCTATTGGCATTGTAAATGGCAATACCTTTTATTTATGTTTTGAAAACCAACACTTAAATAAAAGCTACTGTAATTTACAATGCCAATAGCTCAAACTTTTGCAAATGTGAGACCTATAGCATAGCAAATCGTTTTTGATTTAAGGCAATAGTAACATGATATAAAGACATTGAAACAACACCACACTTTTGCTAGCCCTGTGTGCAGATGCCAAGGAACATGGCGGAGCTAAATACATGAACTGTTTGTGTTCACAGATCATCTCAAGGGCATAAATCAAGTGTTGCTGCACAGCACGGGCATAATGACACCTGCAAAGCATGGGTGCTTTGAAGTTCAAATTTCAAAAAATGAAATCTATAGCATCCAAAAAGGAATATAGATGTTTTTAAAGAAAATTGTTTATAGGGAGAGCGGGCTATCTTTGCTATGCCGTAATACTGTCAGCATAAATTAGTCAGGATTTCGAAATCCAAAGGTTCACTGTGGTTAACATGACAAGGGAAAGGATCAACATAGGCATTGCCAGGCCTTTTCTGCTCACGCCCAGGCAAGACATAAAAAATGGCCCCTCAGGGACCCAAAATCGGCCCCCACCCTGGCGGCCCATCTGGGAAATGCCTGGTGCGCGCTACGGCCAGCATGGCCCTGGGGAGAGGGCCTTTGTCCCCTGCATAGGTTTTGACTCAAGCTAATGCAATGGAGCACTATTTTAAGCTCCAAGAGTGAGAGTGCAGGGCTTACTTTTGTGTTCAGGAGCGTGCTAGCCTTGTTGTTACTGCTATTCGTAGTGACGAGTAACCGAAATAGTGAAAAGAGGAGAAAAAGAGTAAGTATCAAAAAGGTCAACGGTAATATATTAACGTGCCTCTAAGTGAATAGTGCCAGAGCAACAACGTAGCCCACTTCCTGTGTGGATGAAATATAATAAAAAACCAACTCAAAAATGTGATACTAAAACATCCTCGCGTCTTGTTTACCGCGTCTTATGAGGAAGAGCGCAATCTCCTCTCTGCACGGAAAAAACGAGAACATGTGAGCGACGTTCTAAAAAGCTAATCAATTAAAGCACCCCGTGCTCTGCGTATGCAAATTGTCTTACCAAAGTATTAAAAAGTAATCTCCGTGTCTGAAAGAAAAACGAGACGTCAAGTCGATGTCAGATTTTATATGGCACTAAAATAACTTGAAAGTGAAAGCACCCCGTGCTTTAAGTATTCAAACTATCTTACCAGAGTATGAGAATGTTATTCTCGAATCTGAAAGAAAAGCCAAACATCGAGTCAATGTCAAACTTAGTGTGACACTACTGCTGAACGATACATGTGTGGTAGCAAATTTCTATTCAAGACCGACTAAAACGCTCACCTCTTGTTAGCGTGTAGCAGTGGATAAAATCCATGTCTCCTCACGGCTGGTCACAAGCATGCTAGCGTAGTGCGATTTAAAAAGACCATGTGATTGAAAGAATAACTTTATTGGTAACTCTTTGTTAATGCATCTTCTACTGTAAACCACAATGCGGCGCCCCAAGTTTGAAAACCATACTAAACAAGCACCGCCAAGTTCTAAACAAGAGGGGGGTCAAAGAGGAGGGGAGTGAGCAGCAAGGGAGGAAGAGAGGCGGCCACAGCAGGCTGGAGAATGTGAGAGTGGGTTGAAACGCCGGAGGAAGGGAAAGCGAAAGCATGCCATGCGCGGGATGACGGGGACGAGTACAAGTGCTCTGGCTGGGTGCTGCTGGTGCGTGTCTGTTTGTTGGCGGAGGACGAGTAGAACTCTGCTAGAGTTCAGCAGGTGAGAGCGGGCCGAGGCACACATTATTTATCCTGTTGGGGGGCAAGGGGGGTGAGGAGGGATAGCGCGACGGCCTGGTTTGAACTGTAGGTTGTGGTCTATCTGTGTGGGCATCTTAATTAATCATATAGTGTACAGCGCTATAATAAAGAGTTCTTTCAGCTTAACTGTCTGCCGGGATCATACGGTGTACAGCGCTATATGTGTGTGTGTGTCCTAATTAAATCGAAATCAGGGGGGGCTGTCTGTATGTGTGTGCATGGGCACTTACTGCATGCGAGCCTAATTAACTGCGTACCAAGGGAAAGCGAAAGCAGTAAACACTTTTGATGCAAGCGCGTCTGCGCAAGAGCGTCTCAGAATAACGTCCACAGACCACTATCGGCGCGTGCCTGGTCTGTACCACTTGGCAGGCAAGTCGATAACAATAGATCTCGCTGGCGACCGCGCTTTTGTGCTGCATCACCAGGCGAGACCTAAAAAGGGCCTAAATATAGAACAAATAGCACCCAAATGTAGCCCAATGTCAGAGGTGTGCAAAACATGTCTTCTTGTTGGTTTTATGCAGTATTATATAGCGCAGATTTGATCCAGAAGTATTGGAGTGCATTACGTGAGCAAAATTAGTCAAGGACAAATTAATTTTCTTTTGAGGCATGGGAAGATTGATGTTGAGCTGACGTCGAAACTCAAACCTGGTTCGCCAGTTGCAAATGCCACATCCTCACTCTTAAGTGTGACAAATAATCAAGCAATCAACTATATAAAAAAACATAAAGAAAGCAAATTATTTACAAGCGTTTTGACGCTATTTGTGAACTCAGAAAATATGTCCTAATTTTAGTTGTTTAGGGCACTAACTATAGTTTCTCTGGTAATAAGACCCTCTCATGGAGGAAGGAGCAGATGAACTAGGTTGACCACGCTGGGCAGGTGGGAGGGGCAGTGTCAGCACATTGTACCATGAGGGCAGAGGAAAGAGGGGCAAGGGCAGCAAATCAATTATGCAATACAGGCAAATGAGGCTGTGGCAACATGAAGGACCATTGAGGGCAGAAGGTAGAGGCAGTGGCTTTACAACCACAGATGCCAGGAGACCCAATTCAGGCATGAGACTCTCAATGTTTTAATGCCCGAAAGCGCTGTATTTTATCTGTCTCCTACCTAAAAGCACCTCTTTTTTAATGTGAGTCAATGGGGAAAATAAATTCCCGTGTTCTTCTTTTTCAGAATCTCCCTCTTACAAAGTACAAAATGTTGGCAAGTAAAGTACATTGGATCACAGAGGGCAGGAGGAATGGGTTAGGGACTTGGACACAGATAAGAGAGGACAGGAGGAAGATAGGCCGGGGCCCAAAAGTGCCTTACAGAGCAGACATCATGGGTGGTAGCAGCACAATACACCACCCAGTGCAAGTGGGATGGGAGGGCAGCACAACGGACCCTGGAAAGCAATAGGGAGTGGACAGGGCCATGAACATAGACAGCAGAGAACAGAGAGGAAAGATGCAATGGCAGCAAGATGACCATACCGAACAGACAAGAGGGACAGTTGCAGCCTAACTGACCATGAAGGGCAGGAGGGAGGAGGGAGGGGGCAGGGGCATGACAAAGGACCAGGAAAGGCAGGAAGGAGGAGATAGAGGTCTGAACATGAAAAACGGAGTCCAGGGGCAAAGGGGCAGGCAGGAGCAGCAATCTGACCATGGAGGGCAGAAGGGATGCGCACCTGAAGCACAACACACCATGAAGTGCAACAGTGAGACTATAATGCTATACACACAGACATTGGAGGAAAGACGGAGTGGTCAGGGACAGAAAACGGACTATACAGGGCAGGCAGGAGGGGATGTAGCAGCACAGAAAACTATGCATGGCAAGCAGGAGGGTTAGTGGCAGCACAACGGCCATGGTGGGCAAGAGGGAGGGGACAGGAGCATGCACAATGGACCATGGAGGAAAGAAGGGAGGGGTATAGGCTGGAAACACACAAAAGAGGGCAGGAGAAGGGCTTCACAACAGACAACACAGGGCAGGCAGGAGGAGCAGTTGCAGCAAAATAGAGCATGGATGGCAGAAGGGAGTAGCAACAAAATGGATCTTGGAGGACAGGAGAGAGGGGATGGGGCATGGAACTTGACAGGGAGGGTGGAGGTTGCAGGGATAGGTGGCAGCCATCTGATGATGTCAGGTAGGTGGAAGGGGCAGGGGCAGCTCAACAAAACACTTAAAGTAGATAGGAGTGTCAGGTACATGGAATATGGCTGGCAGAAGGAGGGAGCAGGGGCATGGACACAGACATCGGAGGGCAAGTAGAAAGGGAGTAGGGGCAGCAAGCTAAGCACAGAAGCTGAGCAGGTGGAAAAGATGAGGCATAGAATTAGGCCACGGAAGGCAGGAGGAGTGGGCAGGGACACCAAGCTTGATGGAGAGCAGTGGCAGCACAGCATACCATGCAGGGCAGGAGCGGGGGGCTCGTGCATGGACTCAGACAAAAGAGGGTAGGGAGGAGGCTGATTGGGCAGGAAGGAAAGTGGCACAAAATGCCACAAATGGCTGTCATGAGGTAGCAGGATCAAGGAACTTGGACAATAGATGGCAAGGAGGTGGGTGGGCAAGAGCATCAAGATTGGGTGGAGGTAGCACAATGCCAGGCCAGACCCTGTGTTTAACCCCCCCCCACTGTGCATTGTGATGGGCATCAAAATTAACAGAAAAAAACAGAGGTTACAGGGTCATTATACTTAGGAAACAGAATTAAAAAACCCTTAGAAATTCACTGAAAAAGCTAAAGGTTACACAAATGTTATAGTTACTTGTTCAAAATAAGTGAAATTCAGCAGTTATAATTACCTGAGCTAACTATAATGTATACCCCCCAAATGCACTGCTTATGAACTCACATATTAGATCACTTAAGACATGGTCAGTGACATTGCTTATGACACCACTGATGACATCATCCTGTGATTGTTAGTATTTTCTAAAAGTTTCTGAGTTTTTAAAAAAAAAATTTAGAATATATACACATAAGTGTTTTATTGCATTTTTCAAATAGCGGTTGCTGATCTATTCCCTTTTAATCCTTTTTTTAACCATTTTTTTGTATAATATTTATTTTATTGAAGAAAAAGAACTTATACACAAGGCAATAAGACAATACAGTCGGACAAGGAGGAAAGAAACTGCAGTACAATATAATACAGACATCATTGAAGCAAGGGGGGGACAGTGAGGAAACAAGATCAGTGATCATAAAGGCTACGCAAGACTTGGAATGCCAGGGTCAGAGGGAAAGGGGAACCTCTGGGGTCTCCACGAATGGAGGTGTGCATATATTTCCACGTTAGGAGTTCCATTGGCTCCAAATTTTATTCCATTTCCTGGGTCTACCTTGTGCCACATACACTGTCTTCTCCCTGAACATACACCAGTCCATGTTCTCCTTCCATGCCAAGACCCTGGGCGGCCGCTGGGAACCCCACAACTGCGCGATGTCTCTCTGAGCAATCATATTTCCGAGGGTCGCCCACTGCATCTGTGCCACATCATAGTCATTTGGTTCCCAGACATTCAACCGGCAACGACTCGCTTCAGGCAATAATGCCACCCCGTGACTCTTTCCATCACAGCATGCACACAATTCCAGAACTCCGCCACCCCCGGGCAGTCCCAAATTATATGGAGGAAGGTTCCAACCAGTCCACAACCATGCTTACACAACCCATCCACTGAATAACCCATATGAATCAAGCGCGGGCCAGTGACATATATCCGATGTAGGATTTTAAGTTGAACGAGTCGGAGACGGGCCGGAATCGCGACCTCCTTCGGCGAGGATAGCGCCGACTACCAGTCCTCGTCATCCAACTCTAAACCGTCACTGGTCCAAACCTCCCTGAGCCGCACCAACAGATCCGTCCGATTATTAATCAATTTCTTATATATCAAAGAAATGGTGCTGTCGGGCACGTGGCCGTCAACCACCCGATCTTCTAGTGGGGAGGATTCGGGGATGTCTATACCCTTAGGAAAAACCAAACTCAACGCGTGGGTAATCTGTGCATAACGGAAGAATTCTTTATCACTCAGCTCGTACTCTACCTTCAGTGCCTCGAAGGTCTTGATTTTACCCTTGACCCATAGATCACTGACCCTACTAATACCAATCATATCCCACTTTTCAAAACCTTTTGTTTTCCACAGGCAACCCAGTCTTTCAGATGCATAAAGCGGATTTGCACGGGTCAGTCGATCCCTCCATCCCATTGCCGCAGTGGCATCATGCCACACTCGTACAGCTATCTTGGTAGGTCCCGATAGTTCCCTTCCTGCTGCTTTGGAATAAAGGGCTCTGTTATAGTCTCCATCCGGTAACAAGTACTTGTCCATCTCGAATGCAGGGTTAGAGGCTGGTCCATACATTCCATGGTTAATCGCCCCAACTGAGAGGCCCAATAATATCGCCTGATATCCGGAAGTGCCATACCTCCGTCGTACTAAGGAAGCGTGAGCTTAGCGAGGGCAATACGCGAGCGTCCATCCCAGATCAATCGTCTCTGCAAACTCTCCACCTCTCGAAAATAACTCGCCGAATAACATCAAACGTATTCTGGAGCGCATATAGAAATCGCGGTAAGGACATCATTTTAAAAAGAGCTGGACGCCCAAGTGGTGAAAGTGGTGGCCTGAGCCAGCCCACCACATCAGATTTTAACCTCTGAAGAGGAGGGAGCAGATTACGATCATAACGAGCCACGGGATCTAAAGTTATGAAGATCCCCAAGTACTTAAATCCCGACTGCGACACCTGGATGGGACAACAGGGCAGCAAAGGGGGGGTATCACCCGAAAGCACATACACACAGGACTTGGTCCAATTGATCACTATGCTGGAGTTCCTTCCAAACAAGGTGAGCACATCAAACAATACATTCAACGACTTACGAGGGGACGTGAGGTACAACAAAATGACGTCAGCATAGAGCAATATGCGATCCTCGAATTCCGGGGTCCACTGAATACCCTTCATCGAAGGCTCCCATCGCAGCCAGGCAGCCAGGGGCTCCAAGGCGAGGGCGAAGAGAAGCGGGGACAACGGACAGCCCTGTCGCGTACCCCTCCCAAGAACAAAGGACTTAGATACTCGACCATTCACTACCACCTGTGCCAATGGCTCCTCATACAAAAGTTTCACCCAGCCAATGAAACCAGGACCAAAACCAAATTTTTCAAGAGTGGCCCAGAGGTACAGCCACTTCCCCGTATCAAAAGCCATCGTAGCATCCAAGGAAACCAAAATAGCAGGCTCACGCAGTGACGCCGCCCTCGCGAGAACACCGTACAAGCGCCTCAGGTTGAGTGCTGTATTGCGGTGTGGGATGAAACCGGACTGATCCGGATGAATCAAGTCACTAATTACTTTTATCAAGCGGTTTGCCAGCAACTTAGCGAGAATCTTTGGTTTGGCGTTTAAGAGCGAAATGGGTCTGTAGGATGCACAGCGATCTCGCGGTTTCCCCTCCTTATGAATCACCACAATGGTAGCAAGACGCTGATCACGAGGAAGGGAGCCGATGTCTCGTGACTCTAAAAACATATCACGGAGATACGGCTCCATTTTATCAGGACGCAACTTGTAGAGTTCGATGGGCAGACCATTCGGGCTCATAGTTTTGCCCGAGCGCACAGAGCCAATAGCGAGGGCCACCTCGTCAGCTTAAAATACAGCGTCCAATAAGTCCCTATCCGAATCCGACAGGCGAGGCAATGCAATGTCACGCAGCAACAGGTGGGTCTGGGGAATACACATTTCGGAAATGTTCCGCGAAACACTCGACAATCTAAATCGAATCAGTCACACACACTCCATCAAGTTTCTCAATCACAGGAACCACACGACTCGCCCTCTCCTTTTTATCCAGCCAAGCAATCAATTTCTCAGCCTTGTCACCCCCATCATACAGTCTGCCCTGCTGCTCTCTACTCATGACGTTAGCGGCATCCGTCACCAGGGTCCTATAATCCAGTTGTTTGAGGCTGAGAGCATGAAGCTTGTTACGAGTCACACCCAGTTCCAAATCTCTTTCTAGCTCAGTTATTTCAGTCTCTGAATGAACCACCTCCTCATTCTTACTTTTCTTGGCACCAGCGATTAACAATAATGCCTGTCCTCGGATGACCGTCTTAAATGCCTCCCACAGTGACACAGAGGAGGACACAGACCCCTCGTTCTCAGCAAAGTACTGATCCAGGGACTTAAACAACTCAGCACGAGTTGTGGGGTTGCGAAGATACCAGGGATTGATCGGTGCCACCCGTCCCTCGACACTCATACTACTAGTGTCAATCTGGAGCCACAGTGGGGAGTGATCTGATATACCCCGGGCCAGATGTCTAATCTACCTGACAGAGGAGGCCTGCACCGCCTGGCATCAAAACATAGTCAAGTCTGGAGAGACTGCCGTGAGTGATAGGTGTATTGTACCTGTCCCGGATGCATCAACCTCCAACAGTCGACCAAACCCAGTGTCTCCAAAAACCCACTTAACCAAGACAGTGACCTGGTGAGGTCTCTGGGGGGTAGCGATCTACACTACCGGAGACAACTGAATTGAAATCTCCGCCCATCACCAGGATACCATCTGGGAGTCCCAGCACCACACACCCAAGATCAGCAAAAGTCAAGGTCTGTAGACCAGGCGGGACATATACAGAAATCAGCGAGACAGTCTTCCCCTCCAACCTCCCTGTGAGAGCAGCGTAGTCCCCCCTGTCATCAAGAATCATATTGTCTATTTCCAAAGGGAGAGAGTTCTTGACTTGGATGCCCATGCCCCTAGAACAAGTAGTGAACCCAGAGTGCACAGCAAGACGATATCCTCGCCGATTCATGGCGCGACAAGTATTTCCAATCAAGTGCGTCTCCTACAACAACACAACATCAGGGGAGAGGCGTCTCAACAGTTGCAATACTACTCCCCGCTTTATCCTATCCCCCAACCCATTGACATTCCAACACAGTATTTTCAACCCACTACCCCCATACCGAAAATGAATGCAGAATTCACCCCATAGCGAACCCAGTACCCAAATACAAGAATAAAACAATACGTTGCCTTGAGAAAAAGAGAAACTTACCCAAACTCCCCCTTCCACCCCCAAACATGATCCCGTTGCAATCCCCCCACCCTGCACCCCTGCGTTAAACTCAAAAACATCACCAACTTGCAGTGTGCCTGTCGCCCTAACATTAAACTAGTCTACAAAAAGAAACCCATAGGAGGAAAGAGTCCCACTCCCTTCGCCACCCTCGGATATGCCACCATAGATCACATAAGTATGAAAGACATCAAACCGAGCTGTATGGTATGTTAATTGTTCGGAAATCAGGAACCACATTGTCATTCTTGCTCCGGCACGCCACCCTCTGCTCCACCCGGGTGCTCCGTTCGATCGCTCCACTTTGGTAATGTATCCAGCCAGTCACTCACGATCTCGGGACGATCATAGAAAATTGTCCGGTCCTCATATTCTACACGGAGCCTGGTTGGAAATAGCATCGCGTATTTCAAGTCCATGTCTCTCAGCCATCGCTTCACCCCCTGAAACCCCATCCTCTGTCTCTGAACGAACTGGGTAAAGTCAGGGTAAAAGCTAACCATTGTGTTTTCAAACTTCATGGGGCCTCCCACCCGCGATGCCCGCAGGATAGCGTCTCTGTCCCTGAAGTTGAAAATTCTGGCGATAATTGGCCTCGGAGGGGCACCCGGCTTCGGCTTCCCACCCGGTACTCGGTGCACACGCTCCACGGCAAAATATTTACTTAGGCCTTTGGGGGGCGAGGTAATTTAAAATGAGGTCCTACACAAGAAGATCTGCAGCAGGATTTTCCGATTTTTCAGGGACCCCAATAATACGTACATTGTTGCGTCTGGCCCTATTTTCAAAATCCTCAAGTCGACGAGCCATGAAATCATTAGAGGATCGCAGATTGCCGACCTCCGTCTGTAAGTCGGACACATCGGTCGTAAGGCTGGAGGTCTTTAGATCTAAGGATTTGACCTTCTCATTAGTCTTCGATAAGTCCGCTCTAATCAAATTGACGTCAATGGCTACAGTGTTGAGCTTAAGGGCGAGAGCCTCATATTGCTGGCCAATGGAAGACTTAATACCAGCAATGGCGCCCATGACATCCTGTAGAGTCAACTCGATCGACGCAGCCGGGTCCTCCCTTGCCTCCTCCAGAGTCTTATTAGTACCACCGGGGGACCCCTTGGGCTGGGTATATCGATCCAAGACATTCGTTTGAATAGTTCCCCCCCGGAGAGGCGTCTTAGTATTCTGCTTCTCGTTGTCGGGCCTGCCCGCCATGTTGGGCAATGTGCCCCCGAGGGGCCTGTGAGACCTGGTGAAAATGGCCCTTCGCGGTCAACCCACCGGAGTCTCAAAAACAGGCGCCAGCAGCTGTAGCTCAGCACACAGACGTTCGCGACCGTTGGCACACAGTGGATACACGGAGTCCGGCTAGACCTCGAGCAACCAGATCAATCTTGGAACAGGATAAGGCCAAAGACCCGAAAGTGAAACCGAAAGTTAACTCCAAGGCAATGAGCAGAGCCCATTGGGCCGTTGTTGTTCAACTACTGCCTGGGCGTCTCAACGACTCGAGCCCCAGGCGTCGCCATGGGGTGGGCCTCAAAAAAGTTCAGGTTGTCGTAGTAGCTGGGAAATAGTATCAGTGACTTTAGTATGTGCTTTGCACTTCATAATGGCTATGGCTGTAGGCAAATGTATTGCTTCTAACAGGGCTTGAATGAGGGGACCATGCTGTATCTTGGCACCGTGAGAAGTTAAAAAACCTCTTTCTTGCCAGAGAACACCGAAGTCGTGTACGACTCCGAATGCATACTGTGAATCTGTGTATATATTTACTTTCTTATCCTTGGCTAGTATACAGGCTTGAGTCAGAGCAATGAGCTCTGCTGCTTGAGCAGACAGTGTGTCAATACGATGTGTTTCTATGACTTCAGTTTCGGTGGTCACTGCATATGCGGCTACTAACTCTCCTGTATTTGTTCTCATGCATGAACCATCCACGTAAAGTGTCAGGTCTGGGTCAGTCAATGCAATATCAGTCAAGTCTTGTCTGGGCTTTGTTACGGTATTAATAACTTCCACACAGTCATGTGGTGCTGGATTAGTTGTAATGGAAGGTAACAATGTGGCAGGGTTGAGTATGTTGCAACGTCTGATTTCTATGTGTGGTTGGAACAGTGTCAGTTCATATCCTGTCAGTCGTGCTATGGTCAAGTGTTGAGTCTGGGTTCGGTTTAAAAGAACTTCCACGGAGTGTGGAACCTGTACTGTCAGAGGATGTCCTAATACTATGGAATCGCTTTGTCTGATAGCTAGAGCTGTCGCTGCAACTGATTTTAGGCACGCAGGCAGAGCCTGGGCCACTAGATCCAATGTACTAGAAAAATAAGCACAGGGCTTATGGTGTCCTGCTTGATCTTGTGTGAGAACAGATAATGCTGTGCCATCGCGTTCGGTGACAAAAAGTGTAAAAGGTTTGCTGTAACATGGTGTCGCTAAAACAGGTGCTTGACATAGGGATTTCTTCAATTCGTCAAAAGCAAGTGTATGTTCCTGAGTCCAAGGGAGGACAGTCGATGTCGCTGCCTCCTGGGTTGTCAACTGTATGAGTGGCTTGGCTAGATATGCATACTGGGGAATCCATTGTCTACAGTAAGAAGTGAGGCCAATGAAGGCCCGTACTTCCTTTTGTGTCTTGGGTTGTGGAAAATGTGCAATTAACTGGATGCGGTCAGGTGTCAACTGTCTACCCCTCTTGGACAGCAAGTGACCTAAGTAAACCACTAGCTGGGCACAGAATTGTAGCTTCGAAGGGGACACTTTATGCCCCTTTTCGGCCAGAAAATACAAGACTGTCAGTGATGCGCGTTCGCAGTCACGTTCGGTCCGTGCTGTAATTAACAAGTCAGGCATACACTGAGGAAGTACACAATAGATATAACAAACAAACTAGTTCAGTTAGAAAAATTATTGTTATTTAATTTGATAAAAAGGGGATAAAAAGCAAGTGCATTAATCACATTTGATAAAAAATTATACAGATGTATTCACAAAACAGATTAAAAAGAAGTGAGATGGCATCCGGTCGACGCGTTTCGACATAAACAGTATGTCTTCATCAGGACTTTTAACCATCCAAAAATTCTGTAAAACATAATCATAGCATAATATTACTATTATTGGATTCCTATCGTGATATATTTTGTAACTGAACTAGTAAACAATTTGTTACCACATTCTATTGGTAACAGTATAATCTGCATTCCAAATTTCTGATGTACCGCTAAAAATAGAACAGCTAGACAACTGAACAACCTATGCACGGGCGTTGGTCTCAGAAACAACACAAATGTTTAGAAACAGAACATGATATAAATAGTTGTGAATATTGTTCTCAGAATAAACATGATAACAGAACAACAAAATTTAATTACACTCAGGACAGGTGACCAAGTTGATATGGATAGAGACTGTCCTAAATCTTTTTAAAAAAAAATTCATATCAAAAACAGTTAAATATAGCCGATAATCTTGAATGTTTTCTTAACACCATATTTGTGTAAATGTTGTTACAGAGGGAACACAACCTCTTTAAGCTAATACAATTCACGAGCCATATATTCACAGTAATATGGGCATATATATATTTTTTCTAGATTGTGAGGGGGACTCAGTCAGTCGTCCATTTTTTGAAGAATAAAGATGAAAGAAAAGCTACTGATCACTCGGTCCGTTCCCATAATGTGTATTCCTTCTTCCTTGATAGGATTCTAACACTACATTGCCAAAGTCTCATGGCACCGTTCCACTATCCGTTTTTGGAACCCTCATTTTGAATATACAAAGTCTATTCTAATGGTAAGAGCGTTACATCAACAACCTTTGCTTATATTACATCAACAATAGCAACTAGATGTGTATTAATATAACCATTTCATTCACTTGTAGGTTCTCAAACCCTGGTATTTTAATCATAGCCTTAATAGAAACTTTTGCGGCCCACTCATATGAGCATTAGGTAAGAGAACTCTGAGAACTCTGAGAATGTATATTAGGCTTCTTTTATAAATAGGACACACCTTTTCTTTTTAGGCTCTATAATCTTATTTCACCTAGTAAATTAATAACCAACCACTCTATTGCCCATAAAACCCAGCTACGCACGATTACCTTGCTTCTTTTCTTTTCATTTTATCTTTTCTTTCATCTTTATTCTTCAAAAAATGGACGACTGACTGAGTCCCCCTCACAATCTAGAAAAAATATATATATGCCCATATTACTGTGAATATATGGCTCGTGAATTGTATTTAGCTTAAAGAGGTTGTGTTCCCTCTGTAACAACATTTACACAAATATGGTGTTAAGAAAACATTCAAGATTATCGGCTATATTTAACTGTTTTTGATATGAATTTTTTAAAAAAAAGATTTAGGACAGTCTCTATCCATATCAACTTGGTCACCTGTCCTGAGTGTAATTAAATTTTGTTGTTCTGTTATCATGTTTATTCTGAGAACAATATTCACAACTATTTATATCATGTTCTGTTTCTAAACATTTGTGTTGTTTCTGAGACCAACGCCCGTGCATAGGTTGTTCAGTTGTCTAGCTGTTCTATTTTTAGCGGTACATCAGAAATTTGGAATGCAGATTATACTGTTACCAATAGAATGTGGTAACAAATTGTTTACTAGTTCAGTTACAAAATATATCACGATAGGAATCCAATAATAGTAATATTATGCTATGATTATGTTTTACAGAATTTTTGGATGGTTAAAAGTCCTGATGAAGACATACTGTTTATGTCGAAACGCGTCGACCGGATGCCATCTCACTTCTTTTTAATCTGTTTTGTGAATACATCTGTATAATTTTTTATCAAATGTGATTAATGCACTTGCTTTTTATCCCCTTTTTATCAAATTAAATAACAATAATTTTTCTAACTGAACTAGTTTGTTTGTTATATCTATTGTGTACTTCCTCAGTGTATGCCTGGGATTGTTATTTCCCACACAGTGTTTACCCTGTCCCAGGATATCTATCCTCATCAGGGGGTCCTTGTTACACACAGGTAATTAACAAGTCATCAACATATTGCAGCAGTGCAGTGTCAGTAGGCATGTGAATACTGTCTAGTTGTCGTTTCAGGGCTTGACTGTAAATACTAGGACTTTCGGTGAACCCTTGAGGTGCACGTGCAAATTTGAAGCTACGGCCATTTAAACAGAATCCGAAAAGGTACTGGCTTTCCGGATGAATGGGGACACTAAAGAAGGCGTTCTTGAGGTCAATTACAGTGAAGAACGCTGCTTCGGAATCAATGGCAGTCAATAGGGAAGAAATGTCTGGGACTACCGGGTACTGGGGTATGATGCATTTATTTAATTCTCGAAGGTCGATCACCAGTCTGTAGACTGGAGGTGCATTTGGGTCAGTTTGTTTAAGAATCGGAATGATTGGAGAATTACATACATTGGAATCAGTTTCTACAACTACTCCTTGTGCAATGAGCTCATCAATAATTTTCAGTAAGGCTGCTACAGCCTCAGGTGGTAACTTGTATTGTCGAATTCGGGGCAGTACAACTCCTTGCTTGAGTGTAACACGATATGGTGTAATATGCATGCAACCTACATCAGTCGGACCTTGCGCCCATAAATGCTGTGGTACATTCTGCAATCTTGGATCAAAATCTCTCAACACATAATGACCTTTAAAGTCACGTAAAAACAATCTCACCCCTTCCGGAGAACAACATATTACTGCTCCTAGTGCTTTCAATGTCTTAATACCAAGCAAGTTTTCTGGACATGATTTCGTAAGTAACAAGTCTGTAGTACGGGATAACGGACCAACTGCAAGGGGAACCAGCTTTGACACTTTGTTAACAATAGGCTTTCCTGAAAATCCAAGGGAAACATTCTGTGAGCCTGAGAGGGGTGCCCCTGGAACCTCGTCGTGACTGATGGTAGTTCTGCTCGCCCCTGTGTCAATCAAAAATTTTCTGTCTTTCCCTAATACCTGACTATGTACATAGGGACCCTCTTGATCTACAGGAACCTCGATAAGGGGCAAGCCAACCTCCCTCTCTAGGCTGTTTCATGAGTACTGCTGATAATCGGGATAATCTGACTGAGCATACTGGTACATTTGCTGTGTAACATGTTGAGTGGCAGCAATGGGTTGGGGTTGGGGTACAGCTACTGTCTGTTGTTGTGCATTCTGTGGAGGTTGCGTATTCTGTGGAATATGCTGTGGAACGTGTTCTTGTCTAGGAGGACGCGGTCTTTCTTTCGTCCTGCCGGTAGCAATATTGTATTTCAGAACAGTACATTCGTTGATGTAGTGACCTGGCTGTTTACAATAGTTGCAATTCCCTTTAACGGGAGCTGCAGAAGGACCTGTCGGTGCTGTACCCTTTTTCTGATCATCTGCTGGAACAGACTGGGCAACTAGTACTTTCATTTTTGTATCTTTCATACGCCTCTGTTCATGTTCATGTTCCTCTCTAATTCGGTTCTGGTGGTACTGTAACATTTGTAACATTTGGGAAGGGGTATTAGCTTGCCATGTACTCTCGACTTTCAGTACTCTGTTTTTAACCTGTGGTAAAGAATTCTCGACTAATTTGGTCACAAAAAGATGTGGATAGGATTCACTACTTGTTTTCAGGCCGCTATTAATAATGAAACATTTCTCAAACCTGGAATAAAAATCACTAGTGTCTTCGTCTTGTTTCTGTTTGCAGGCTGAGATTGCATCCCAGTCTTCATTTTTAACTGTCAATAACCTAGGGAAGACTTGTACTAATAATCCTGGTAATGCTTTGGCTTTGTCCCCAAGACCTGTACCTGGGATTCGCCTATTTTCTTCGTCATCTAATTCAGTCCAAATAATCTTTTTATCTCCCACCTCCCATTCCTTTTCTTTAAGTTTTTCGTAAATGCCTGCCGGCAACAATACCTTTAACATTTTAAGAATGTCGGGATACGTATAATCCCCCATGAGTAACATATCTTTTAATTCACGGTGGAATCCTGCTGGATCTTTATCATGACAGGGCACTAATTTCTTCATTTCCAATAATTCCATTTTGGTCAGGGGAGTGTATACGAATACTCGTTGAAGCGCACCCCCTGCGGTCTGGACCGGATGAACTTCTCGTAAGGGATTCTGTCAGTCTATGTAAAATGGTTGTCTTACTGGGGGTGGAACAGGAACGAAATGTGGAGTCAGGAAAGTTCTGTATTTGTGGCGTTGTTCTAGAATAGTATTAATTAAATCGGTACCTAGGCCTCTCCATCTTTTTAGGAGTAATTCTTCCAGTATACTATATAGGGGACCTCGATCAGAATGCTGACTTTCATATAGTGTAATGAGATGTTGGATCATGTACATACCAGCTAGTCGCTGTTCGTCTGGGGTACGACTCAAAAATGTTTGCGTACTGAATCATCTTTATATATACTATTATTTCCAGCCCATTGTACTGCTGACCGTGCTAGTTCCTGATCACGCATGGTACTAAGTTCACTGTAACCTATTCTTTCTTTCAGTATTTTATCAGTGGCTTGGAATAAATGTTCAAGAGAACATCGCTCTGGTATGGGAGAAAGGAAACGTTTCTTGTTTTCTAGGCGAATGGGTCTGTCAAAAGGTCTTGCTCTACCTACGTACGCTATTCTATCTCGATCTTCTTGTGCATCATCTATATCTTCCTCCTCTGTGGTTTCACTCTCCTCTTTCTCGGCTTCCCTAGCTGCATTTTCTTTTTCGTGTATTATTACAATTTCTTTACGGATCTTTCTGTACATGGATTCTATACAACTTTGTTTATTATGTTTGCCATCAGCTATATTGTTACTCCAATTTACCAGGATGTCCATCTCTTCCTTGCCTGTACCTGGCCGATCTCGTTCCCTTATCAAACAATTTATCAAAAACTGTAAGATCATTCTTTGTGTCTCAACCTTGTGGTGTGCCATGGCCTCGCGAATGCATTCTGGTCTATCCCCCGTTCTAATAAAATGGTATATGTTGTCTAAATGGTTAGTCATTTCTGGTAAAAGAATCAAATAGTTTGTAACATGTCGTAAACGTAATGAAAATAACATCATATCTTCTTCGCCTGGTACTGGGTCATATCTACAATCTGTAATGTACTGTCTAAGAGTTGCGAATGTCGCAGCTTTGGGTGTACGCTGTAATGCTACTTCTCTAAGCGTCATTCGTTTTACTTGATGTGGGGTGACAGGGCGACCTCCTACGGCGCCTCCTGAAGCGGAAGCGTAACCATCAACTAGATGTGTTGTTGCTACTGGTGTCATAGCTTGAAAAGTAGGTGTAGGTAATGTAGGCAGACTCTGGGTTGTAAGTGTAGAAAAAGGATTGGTAGGACCGATAGCAGGAGCAGTAGTAGTGACAGTAGTGATAGGATGGGAAACGACAATGGGTGGGGGAGTCGAATCTTGAGGGAGTGGAGGTAACGTGTCTTGAACAGACTGAATAGGCTGATGTACGTTTTGAACAGGCTGAATAGGCTGCTGTACATTATTAGCAGGTGGTACGCGTACATTGGTATATGCTGGAGCTACATCATCTAAATAGGAAGAAAGGAAAATGTCCGCTGTGGTCTGTTTGTGACGTCATTTAGTCGGGACCAATGGTGGTGGCAAGTTACGGGGTACTTCCGGGGTCGCCTTGGGCAGGCTCTCGGTGAGAACAGGATACATGCCTGTAATAAGGGCATTTCTTTGTCTGTCTTGTTGCTCTATTCTGACTCGTTCTCCTTCTTCTAGTAACTCTCTTTCTTTAGCCTTTTCAGATTCCCCTCTACTTTTCTCTGCTTTCCTGATTTCTTTCTCTGTTCTTCTATGCGCTTCTTTACGCCATAATTCTATGGCATCTTTCTGGGATTGTCTGGCTTTCTTTTTCCATAATGCTTCTTCTACTCTCATGATGCATTCAGCATCCCATGTTCCTGAAACAGGCCATCTATATTTCTCTTCCAGATCCCTAGTATAATCTACCCACAAGTCTAAGTACAGTATGGCATCTAAGCCATGCTTGTGGTACATAAAATGTCCGGGAGTGTCCCTAGGCGGGACGGGAACTGCTTCTTCGAGTATCCCTTTCCTAGTTCCTATCGGACGTAATTTCGAGAACAGTGGCATCTTGGCACTTACTTGAACGTGAACACAATAAACACAGTATGGAATTGCAAACAATCATTCATACCACGACATAAAACCACATTAAAACATTTCGAACTGATACTACCTGGTACATAAAATACAATACTGTAAATCTCGAGAAAAACAATACTAGAATTCTGAATCACTAGATGCACTGCTAAAACAGTACAGACATACCGGTCCCATAAAGAGACACGTCATACCGCATCCACCTAAGTAGACACGTCTGGACCGAGTCTGTGTACACAGACCCGTCTTGACCGGGCACAAATTAATGAACCCGTCTAGATGCGTTCCCAACAACGGTACTCACCGGGAAGCAGAAACTGAAGGCCTCGGAAACTGGACTGGACTGGACTGCGTCGGGCTATGATTTCTCCTACGCATGCGCTGCGGAACAGGTGGGCCTGCGGATACCTCGGACCTTGCTCTCTCGACTTGGGGCTCTGGTCGGGATCCTCCGCATTCCTCACTGCCTCGTCTGGATGCCGGACCGCAGTCTCCGTCTCCTCCGTCTCCTCCGTGGGCCTGAGGGAGATAGCAGGAAAACCCGCAGGTGTGCACTGGATCCCTCACGGCTGTAGAAGGGGTCAAGGCCTGCGTTACATCGCCGGCGAGTGGGGCAGGGGGGGTCCCTATTCGGGCGCCAGATTATGTGGTAAATAAAATTACCCAGACTATTTTTCTATACATTAAATGCCAATAAAGGATAGCTCAATAAAATGAGAGGCAGAGTCCGTGGTATCTGAGTCATACGGGCTTTAATTAAGCAACTCGAGTAGCTGGACATCTAGTTCCATCACCACGAAGGTTCAGGAAGGGAGATTCAACATTTTATTAACATCACACATTATATATAGTAAAACAGTATAATTGCATTGAATACAGTAGGCGTGACAAGTGAAAAGAAGAAGATAAGAACATATGGGTGTAAAAGAAGGCGTGTAATAGGCGTACACGGAGGTGTGTGTTAGAAGCGTCACAGGAAAGTGTTATAAGTGGGTGGACGCATAGGAGGATTCTGCAGGGACAGCAGAAACCTTTATTCTATATGCGCGCACAACTGAGCATGACGTGGTAAGGACGTGTAACTGGGGAAAGCTGGGGGACTTGACTTTAGCTCTAGTAGAGGAGACTAATGTCTGGGATGTCAGAACGACCTGTACATATAGCATATCTAGTATCTCATGTTTGGAGGATGTAGTGTCTGAAGTAAAAGGTCTCTCGGACAGAGGCTGTTCAATACTGAATGCTAGTGTGTGTATACGTGTCTTGGTGCAATGCGCGGGGGCCATGGGCCTACCATGGTAACGGGTAACTGGTTCTATAAATCACTTACAAGGAGGACAGGAAGGCCGGGCCCTTTGCTCTGCAGCCGGGAATATGTTTACCTATTTCACTAGACTGGAATGTGTTTTCGAGGAGGCTAAGCAGATAACTTGTAGGCAAAATACTGTCTTGGCAGGCAGGCCAGGCTGAGCCGGGCACCGCTTCGCTGGGCAGGAAGTAAGGCAGAGGTCAGGGATGCATACCTAAACGGCAGCTTTCAGAGACAGAAGAGACTTTGGAGCCTCAATTCAGGGCCTAGCTCGGGTGAGCCAAGAAAACGTGGCTTCGCATTAAAAGTACACCATGTAAAGACGTTGGCAACATGGGTCTAGAAACCAAATTAATGTTGTTTTCTTGGAGGACTTGGTAGATAACATGTTAACATTGCATGCTTTTGCGTCTTCATTTTCGGCCATGGAGGGAAAATTCATGGAGGTCATGCACATACATGGGACGTTGGGGTACACGTTAGGGGACATACCTGGTCATATAAAATTCGATTTTCCTCACCCGAAGTCTAAATCAATTTTTGAAATCAGCTGAGTTTAATCTCCAATAACCCATCTTCGTAATCAGGATATCGTTCAGGATATATGCGGAGGGCGGCAAGGGTCTCGGTAGCCCTGTGCTCACGCGGCCATCTCGGATGCGCGCGAAGCTCCTCCTATGAGTTTCTGAGTTTTAAATATAAATATATATACAAAGGCACTACAAAAGTACCACATATGCCCAGATATACAAATTAGTTTTCCTATAATATCTCAATAGCTACTGAATGATTTACACCAAATAACAGGCGTGATTCCAGAACAGAATCTACTTTTCTCCTAATTATTTTATAATTCTGTCTGGTGGTTTGGGCTGCAGGAATTTCTAAAGACTCTGTGTAATCAACATGGGAAATGCACTTTTTTACCTCTGCCTTTTTTTACGGCCCCAAAACTTTCCATGCTCATCTAGAATCACAGGCACACTTTTTTGGGAATCCAAAAACCCACACCCACCCTAATTCCATAAAAACTCACCAGCCACCCAAAAACCCATACCCACCCTAAACCCAAAAATGTCCTGTGCCACCCAAAAACCCGTACCCACCCTTAACCCTAAAGAAGCCCTTATCACCTAAAAAACGATACTCACCCTAAACCCTACAAAATACCTCACCACCAAAAACCCATACCCCCTCTGAACCCTAGAACTTCCCTTGCCACCCAAAAAACATCCCTACCCTAAACCCTTAGACAAACATCACAACCCAAAAACCCATAACCATCCTAAACACTAAAAAATCCTTATCACTGAAAAACCCAAAACCCAATCTAATCCGTAAAATTCCCCTTGACCCCAAAAACCCACAACCACTCTAAAACTTAAAAATTCTCTTGCTACCCAAAAACCCTAAAAAAGTACCTTGTGACCCAAAAACCCATACCCACCATAAACAGTAAGAAAGTTTGTATCACCGCAAACCCCATACTCACCGTAAACCCTGAAAAAGACCTTACCAACCAAAAACCCATACCCACCCTAAACCCTAGAAAATCCCTTGCCACCCAAAAACCCATACCCACCCTAAACCCTAAATATTCATGTGTGGACCAAAAACCCATACCCACCTTAAACCCTAAAAAGCCCTTATCACCTAAAAACTTATACTCACCCTAAACCCTAAGGAATACCTTACCACTAAAAACCCATACCCACCTAAAACCTCAGAAATTCCCTTAACACCCAAAAACACATACCCACCATAAACCCTAAGACAAACCTCACAATCAAAAACTCATACCCAGTCTAAAAATTCCTTATCACCAAAAACCCACACCCACCCTAAACCATAAAATGGCCCTTGTCCCCAAAAACCCACACCCACCCCATACCTTAACAATTCTCTTGCCACCAAATTACCCATAGACTCAGTAAACCTTACAAAATTCCTTCCTGCCAACATCCCACACCCATCCTAAACGATAAAAATACCATTGCCACCCAAAAAACCATAGCCATCCTAAACCCTAGAAAACTCCTTACCACTCAAAAACCCACACAAACACTAAACCCTACAAGATTAATTACCACCCAAAACCCCATACTGATTCAAAACCCTAAAGGTTCCCTTGCCACCCATAACCTATGCCCACCCTAAACTCTAAAAAATCCCTTATCATCCAAATACTCATACACTCCCTAAACCCTAAAAATAAACCTTACCACTCATAAACCCATATCCCTAAACCCTAACAATTCTCCTGCCACCCACAAACCCATGCAAATGCTTAACCCTAAAAAATCCCTTTCCACCCAAAAACCCATACAAATGCTAAACCCTAAAAAATCCCTTGCCACCCAAAAACCCATACAAATGCTAAACCCTAATAAAATTATTATCTCAAAAAAACCCATACCCAACCTAAATCCTAAAGTTTCTATTGCCACCCAAAAACCCACACCCACCCAAAACCTTAAAAATCCCCTTGCCACCCAAAAACCCAAACCCACCGTTAATCCTACAAAATCCCTTGCCACCAAAAATTCGACACCATCTTAAATGATAAAATTTCCCTTGCCACCCAAAAAACCCATACCCACCCTAAACCCTAAAAAAACCCTTACCACACAACTACCTACACCCGCCCTAAACCCTAAAAATTCACTTATCACCCAAAAATCATACTCATCCTAAACCCTAAGAAAAAGCTCTTCCCACACAAAAACTTATACCCACCATAAACCCCCCAAAAATCCCTTCCCGCCCAAATACTATTTGGGATTTGAACCTATGACCATGAGATTGAACACAGGGCCCTGCAGTGGACATAATCGTCCACTGAGCCACCAGACCCATCTAATTACCTTTTGAAAATTCAATTCCATATTTAAAATTGCAGACTATATCTAAAAAAAAATTTTTTACTAATATTATAAGCAGTGGCGGATCCTCCATGGGGGCGTTTGGGCGCCGCCCAACTGCTTTCTCGCCGTGCGAGAAGGCAGAAACAAATAGTAGAATAACTACCATTTGTTTCTGCCTTCTCGCACGGCAACAAAGCAAAAGTTCATGTTTGAGAGAGTGGGCGGCGTTACTCGAGGGCAGTTGGGAGTGGCTTTCCCACTGTTGTTAATACTGTCTGTTTGGGCAGCCTGAGAGGCTGTCCTAACAGACAGTATTAACTGTATTAAGAACAGTGGGCAAGCCACTCCCCCCTGCCCTTGAGTAACTCCTCCCACTCTCCCTGCTCTCTGTATGCTGCAGGCAGAGAGAAATGACGTGGTTGGGGCAGCCGGCCGAACCACTCACAGCGCTGTGCTATGGTGGAGGGGAGGGGAGGGAGGCTGCCTGCAGCCTTCCTGCGTGACGACGAGTTGAGCTGCACCATGGGAATTCAAAAGAAGAACAGGACGGCACCGCGGGAGTCGGGAGTCTGGAGTCTGAAGTCGGAACTTGAAGGCAGGGAGCCGGAAAGGTAAGTTAAGTTTGACTTTTATAGTTTTATATTTATTGTATTCATCCCGCTTCCCCCCCATCCCTCCCCTCCGCACCGTGGCAACACCATTTCCACCCCCCACCCGTAATGCCGGCCGCGACTGGCCAGAAGCCCTAAGGTGCCAACTGAACCCTGGCTATTTCTGTATTTTACTACATCAATAGCTGTCAAGGGGGCCATTTTCCTTCCCTGTACCAGGTCCCCTGGCATTCCCTAGTGCTATGCTTTTTGTTAGGATGTTTATATGCCACGTTTTAACAGATTCTCTATGTCGGTAAATGATGTGAAAGGCATCTGTTGTTGTTTGCAAATGTTTAACAGGAAGCAGTGTGTGTGAACAGGAATTCTACAAGTGTCGTCGTATAGTAATGGTACGTTGCCTGCTAGATGCACCGGCATGTGTAAGTGAGAGAAGCCAAATACTTTAATTGCTGACTATTACTTCTGTTCTGTTACTGTAAAGGTGGATAAAGAGCCCAGTAATATAAACCATTAAAGACCTCTGGTTTATTACAAAGAAAGAGTAAATTGTAGCTGAATGGTTTATCAATTGTATTTCCCTGCTATAAAAGGCATAGCATATATATTACCAACTAGTGCAATAGGCTCTGAGTAGGTCTTCAAAAGTTCAAAGTAATCATATGAGTTGATATATACGGGGCATTGAGAGTATGTGATATAAATGTGGCACGCTGTGAGTTAGCAAAGTGCTGGGATGAGTTTTAGCAATCTTTGGCCATAGATTTTATTCAAGGCATGAATGAAAAAATAGGTCTTTGTGTGTTGATGTTGTTGGTAATATTTGCGAAGGATTTTACGCCTCATCACTTTCAAATGTCACCAGCCGCCACTGATTATAAGTGTATATATATATTTAATTAAAAACAATGTTTATTACAAATATACTAAAGTACACAATATTAATTACAACACTTGTCTTCATTACCATATTGTATACTATAAAACTTGCATTCCTACTTTTGATATTCTGTTCCACTATATTTTTGCAGTGGTGATATTTTTGAGAACATATTTGTCACATGATATTTTAGAATCAATATTTGTTTCATTCATCATATTTAATATATACCCATTTTGATACGTCAGAATTCCTGACGTATATGTTATTCCTTGTGACATGGTGCGCCGTATCCTAAACGTGGCACATCCATCATGTCGCAAGGAGGGCGCAATGAAAAGTATTGCATCACTGCTTTCACGCAGCGATGCAACACTTTTCATAAATGAGGCTTTTAGTGTTTAAGACTGTATGTACAAAATGCCCAGTGCCAAAAACACGTTTTTTTACTTTTTGAAGGACTCCTATCTTTAACATGGGCACATTTTAAGGTTTCATTTCTCACAAAAATAGCTAGTGCATAACTACCAAATGTTGTCCTTCTCTAGTCCTGAACAAAGAATTCACCGACTCCTTTTAGGAAGCCTAGTTTTATACCCCACTCACCGAAGTAAAACATTTGGGCTCACTCCTCAAATATGTTTTTGTTAACATTGTGAAAGATTCCTATAATTAAAGTAGGCACATTCTGAGGTTTTTATTCCCATGAAAAAGACAGCTGTATATCAGCCAAAGTGACTTTCTCTACTCTTACATTATGAGCATACCAGTTGAGTTCGGAAATACAATTTGTTAGACTCTTGTATATGCTTTGCCCTTCAAATAACAAGACCATCAACACTGAGAAGTGTCTTGTAGCTGCCATGGGCACTTTTGAGATTGTTTAAGCCTGGTTTAAGAATTTCTATTTTACACTCCACATATGAAATGCTGAACAAAAAGATGTTTCAACTTTGTGAAAGTTTCCCATGTTTCACCTTGTTTGGAAGGAATAAAGGCTTAATGGTAGCACCAGGATTCAAACAAGTGAGAGCGTGGTCAAACACATATCCCTCAGTGGATTCATTCATTTAATAAGCCACCAGACTAATACGATCGGCATGGGTTCTTCACCATACCTATCATTACACACATCACTGTGGAGACGTCAACATGACGGCAATCACACATTATCACTGTGAGGACTTGTACATGGCTATAATCATGCACTTTCAATGTGTGCTATCCCGGTGCATCCCATTAATCACAGACTATCTATGTGGTGACCTGGGCATGTCTGCAGTCACACAGTCTCTGTGGGGACCTCAACATCTCTATAATCACACACTATCTCTGTGGGGACCTGGGCATGTTTATAGTCACACACCATCTTGGTGGGGACCTCATCATCTCTATAATCACACACTATCTCTGTGGGGACCTGAACATGTCTATAGTCACACACCATCTTTGTGGGGACCTCCACATCTCTATAGTCTCGCACTATCTCTGTGGGGACCTGGGCATGTCTATAATCACACACTATCTCTGTGGGGACCTGGGCATATCTATAATCACACACTATCTCTGTGAGGACCTGGGCAGGTCTATAATCACACACTATCTCTGTGTGGACCTGGGCATGTCTATAATCACACACTATCTCTGTGGGGACCTGGGCATGTCTATAATCACACACTATCTCTGTGGGGACCTCGACATCTCTATACTCACGCACTATCTCTGTGGGGACCTAGGCATGAATATAATCACACACTATCTATGTGGGGACATGAACATCTATATATTCACAAACTAGCTCTGTGGTGACCTGGGCGTGTCAATAATCACACACTTTCTCTGTGGGGACCTCAAAATCTCTATAATCACACACTATCTTTGTGGGTACCTGGGCATGTTTATAATCACACAATATCTCTGTGTGGACTTTGAAATCTCTATAATCACACACTATCTTTGTGGGGACCTGGGCATGTTTATAATCACACACTAACTCTGTGGGGACCTGGGCCCGTCTATAATCACACCCATTTTCTTTGACAACCCTGGTAATACTAGTCACAAACCATCTCTGTGGGGACTTGAGCATTACTGTAACTACACACAAGCTCTGTTTTGGCTTGAGCATCATTAGCTCCACATTCTCTGTATGGGGGTTTGTGAATACAGAAAAGTAGCAAAGTTTGACTTTTGGTCGAAGTTTACATTTGTGAAACTGAAAAGTTGAAAAGTTAGATTTTTGTTTAAGTTTACCTTTGTGAATCAGGCCCTATTTCAATGAGGGATCACTGAAATAATATCGAGGGACAAAATATCGACTTGCAAAAATATCGTGGACAAAATATCGACAGTCAAAATATCGAGTTTGTATCTACAAACAGGTAAGTACAAAAATATCGAGTACAAAATATCGTTTACAATAATATAGTTGTAAAAAATATAGACTTTATTAAAAACAGTGTTAAATTAAATTAATATTAAAATTTAATTACTAAAATATACTTAAAAATACTTACATTAACTTATAATAATTAAATAATAAATGAAAATAATAAAAAAACATTTTTACAATCTTATTTGTTAAAACATATATATATAGTTCGTATATGTATATATATATGTGTATGTAGCTCGTTCGACTCCAAATTCCTGGAGTCGAACGAGCTACTCCATGAGTCCCAATCGGGCTTTCGTTCGAACCTAAGCACCGAGACGGCGCTCCTGGAAGTCTCTGAGATTGTGAAGGAGGTGCTGGACACCGGAGGCAGGGTGATGTTAGTTATGTTAGACCTGTCGGCAGCGTTCGACACCGTCCCCCATGAGGATCTCCTCATTAGGCTACATGACATCGGTCTAGGGGGGACGGTGCTCAACTGGTTTCGTTCCTTCTTAGCCAACCGCCGACAGACGGTCTGGGTCCCATCTGGATCTGCCGAAATGCCGCCATTGGGAGTTGGAGTCCCTCAGGGCTCAGTATTGAGCCCTACTCTATTTAACATCCTCATGACCCCTTTGGCGACATTGGCGGAGTCCTATGGGGCCCGGATCGTCTCTTATGCTGACGACACCCAGCTCCTGTTCACCTGCCGCAAGAGCGAAGATTTCGATGGAGAAAGTATCCGGGAGTGCCTTGGGGCTGTTTTTAATTGGTTCCAACTTAACAGCCTCAAGTGCAACTCGGACAAATCCGAGATACTCTTTTTCGGATGCCCATCGGAACCGGATTGGCATGGCTGGTGGCCCGCTGACATGTTCCCCCCCAGCTCAGTCATCTAAATGGGCTAAGAACCTGGGAGTCAAAATTGACAATGAGCTCTCGCTCAAATCCCAGGTGGCTACTCTTACAGGAACGTGTTTCGGGATCCTCAGGATGCTTCGAAAGTTCTTTCCTCTGCTTTCCAAGGAACATCGGAGGATAACTGTCTGGGCACTTATAGGATCCAGATTAGATTATGCAAATGCTCTGTATCTGGGTCTGCCAGAATATCTCTTACAGCGCATGCAGGTGACCCAGAACGCTGCAGCACGAGCAATTTTTGGCCTGCATCGCCGTACTAGTGCCTCAAACCTACTTCTCTCCCTCCATTGGCTTCCTATATGGAAGAGGATAATGTTTAAGGCTATGACCTTAGCCCATAAAGCCCTGCATGCCAATGGTGCAAAATACCTCCAGAAGAGGCTGGACTTTTACCGGCCTGCACGATCTTTAAGATCGGAGTCATTGGCTCTGGCGGTGGTGCCACGTATAAAAAGGGCCCGACTGTGCGGTCGGTCGTTCAGATTCCTTGCCCCCCAGCTATGGAACTCTCTACCGCTGTCCCTGCGGGCCACATCTAATCTGCTTGCCTTTAGGAAGGGTCTAAAGACTTGGCTGTTCTCTGGTTAGTGCGCCTCTCCTTTTTTTGGCTTCTGTCTTTTTTACTGTTATGTTTTCCAGTCTTTCTTAGGTCTGGAGCACAAAGTGCCGGGACACTCCTTTGGAGTAGCCGTTGCGCTATAAAAGTCCCATATATAACATAACATAACATATAACATAACATAACATATAGTAACATACTATAATTAAATAAGATACTGAAAACTGACCCTGAACCCTAAAAATACCCCTTTACCCAAAAACCCAAAACTGACCCTGAACCCTAAAAATACCCCTTTACCCAAAAACTGAAAACTGACCCTGAACCCTAAAAATGCCCCTTTACCCAAAAACTGAAAACTGACCCTGAACCCTAAAAATACCCCTTTACCCAAAAACTGAAAACTGACCCTGAACCCTAAAAATACACCTTTCCCCAAAAACTGAAAACTGACCCTGAACCCTAAAAATACCCCTTTACCCAAAAACTGAAAACTGACCCTGAACCCCAAAAATACCCCTTTTCCCCAAAAACTGAAAACTGACCCTGAACCCTAAAAATACTCCTTTACCCAAAAACTGAAAACTGACCCTGAACCCTAAAAATACCCCTTTACCCAAAAACTGAAAACTGACCCTGAACCCTAAAAATACTCCTTTACCCAACATTAATTAATATTATTTAATTACCAATTAATTATTAATTAACAATAACAATAAAGTAAATATATTAGCACATTAGCGGTAATTAATTTGATTTAATAATTAATATTATTTTCCCCAAATAATTAATTAACAATAACTAAAAATTATATATATAAATAAATTACTCTAATTAATGTAATTAACTAATGAATATTATTTAATTACCAATTAATTACTAATTATAAATATGTACAAAATTATATTAATTAATTAACCAAACAATATTAATTAATTACCAATTAATTATTAATTAAAAATATTTACAAACATATATTAATTAATTAATTATTATTAAATTACTCCCCACCCTTATCCCCTATTAACCCAACATCCCGCTCCTAAACATTAACTACAATTTATATTACTATTAATACATTTTAAAAAAATTTTTACCCTTTTTTCTACATATTATTGAAATTTTTTACTTTGACTATTTATATATATTTTGTCGATATTTTTGTACTCAATATTTTTTTTAATTATTTTAATCGATATTTTGACCAACGATATTTTTGTTATCGATATTTTATTATTATCGATATTTTTAACTCGATATTTTGTCCATTCGATATTTTGGAGTCGATATTTTGTCTGTGCACCTTCAATGAGGACTTACACACAATCACCTTTGTGCGCTTTCTCTGCGGGGACCTAACCAACACTATGATAACACACTATCTTTGTGAGGGCTTGAAAAAACTATGATAAAACACTATCTTTGTGTGGACTTAAACATTACTATAAAAACATACCATCTCTGTGGGGACTTGAGCATTTGTGTAATTAAAAGCAAGCTCTGTTTCCACTTGAAGCATCAGTAAGCTGATTTGCATATAGCTGTGTCTGAACTGGGGTGGTGAAGTGAAATGAAGAACAATGATGGATTCAACATAGATCTGTGACTGGGGTGAGCGACTGAAAAGTTTCAGCGCTCCGTCCATTATCTCCTGTGTTTGCTTTGTTCTCCCTAAGTTGGCAGGGTATGCCCAGGCGTGGATCCCTTGCTCACTTTGCCCCTGGATTCAAGCTAGCCTGGCTGATGAGGGGGTGTTACCCCGAAACTGGTCCCAGGTTGCTTGTTTCCGGTCCAGGGAAGTCCTGGCTTAGCAATTCGGGCTGGACTGGTCCGATGAGGCAAAGGGTGAAGACTGCTTTGCATATTGCTGGGTCTAAACTGGGGTGGCAATGTGAGCTAAAGAACGATGATGGAATCAACCCAGTTCTGTGACTCCAGGTGAGTGACTGAAAGGTTTCAGCACTCCGTACATCATCTCATGTTTACTTCAACTTGAATATCATCAGCTTCACATTCTCTGTATGGGGCTTTGTGAATATTGAAGAGTAGTAAAGTAAGACATTTTGTCTAAGTTTACCTTTGTGTACTAGGCCCTATTTTAATGAGGACTTAAACACAATCACCTTCATGTACTATCTCTGTTGGGACTTAAACATTGCTATAATAACACACTATATTTGTGGGGACTTGAACAACAATGTAATAACACACTATCTTTGTGGGGACTTGAACAACACTGTAATAACACACTATCTTTGTGGGGACTTAAACATCACTATAATAATGTACCATCTCTGTGGGGACTTGAGCATTCCCATAATTACACACAACCTCTGTGTGGACTTGAACATCATTATATTCACACTCCTTTTAATGGGATTTTAGCTTTGAATGAACACACTATTTCTATGGAGACTTAAACACAATGATCTTCACTCACTATCTCTGTGGGGACTTAAACATGTATTTTGGCAAAAATGTAATCAGCTAATCAAGCTCTGGATTCCACTTGACCATATTCCTTGGTACCATATATTAATTTCTTTGTGTTAGTTCCCTTATCTCCTAAGATTTTGAGCACTAATAAATAGGTTAAATACAGCTTTAAGAGTCTTTCTTTAAGCATGATATGAGATTTTCTTGCACATTACCATAATCTGTCTTTATTGTATACCCCTAGTATATATGTAGCAATTTATATATGAATAGTTTATAATGTTGTTGTGTATATTGTTGATAAATAAACATTTAGGCATGTGGCTTTGACTGTATTCAATCATAGTGTTACGGACGAATATATATATATATATTATATATATATTACCTACTTGCAGTCGCCAGTAGGTAGTTATAGTTAGGATTTTTTTCAATGTTAAATCTCAAAATTCTATTTGGAATAACTTTGGCGCCGGTTGACGAATATGACTGAAAATGTCCTCAAAATGGCCTCCCAGCGTTCCGGTCCTTCCCTGAAAGTTTGGGGGGGATTCGTCAAGCGGGGGCCGAGATAAAAGGGGGGTCCCAAAACGTGTTTTCCCCATGTTAATTTCCATAGGGCGGTCGATTTCACTTTTACCCCGAACGGCTGAATGGATTTCAACCAAATTTGGAAAAATTGTAGGGACTGGTATCCCGATGTGCCTTTGCTATGTCTCAAGATATGTGCTCCAGTGGATTTTGAGTAATTTAGGTTCAAAAAAAATATATATATCTGTAGGCGTGCCCCGGTACGCACTCCGGGGAGCGCCCCGGGCCCGACACGCGAGGTGCGCAAGGAAATCTGATTGGCTCTCGGGTGTCTGTAAACATTCGAAACAGTCCGGAGCGGCCGCTATCTTGTGTCTCGGTAGTATCGAGACACAAGAGGTGGCCAAAACAAAGGGGGAAATGACCATAAGGGGGCAGGGTAGATCCCCCCGGACCCCCTAGGTTTGATGTGGGGGCTTAAAATGGGCCCCACGGGGCAAAAAAAAAATTTTTTTTTGGTTTGGCGCGGGGGGCGTGCCCGATACGCGCACCAGGGAGCGGACCGGGGAGCATACCATGAGGAAAAATGAATGATAGAGTTTTTAAAAAATGTTGCCTTTTTTTAGAAATTGGAGGTAGTTCTAAAAAGAACAGTTTTTTTCTTCTTTTTGTTGTTTTATATTTTTTATATTGTTTTTTTGAACATTTTGTACTTTTTTTTGATTTTCTGAACAGTTTTAGATTTTTTTGGTATTTTTCATGGGGACAAACGAAAAAACAGGGAATTGAAAATGGCTCAACTGGAGCAAAAAACTAAAAGAAAAGAAAAAATTAGGGTTGATTGGGGCATTTATGGTTGTCCCCAGCAAGGACGATGAGCTTTACGCTCTGTTCTCCGTAGGAGATGGTCTTCCCACAATATTTACAGATAATTCTGAAATCTGCAAATTGGGGCTGAATGCACAGCATCATCTCACTTTCCTCTGGTGCAGATGAAGTGGGTTGTTTCCTTTTTGAGCTGGATCTTGTTGATCGGGGAGGGTTACTGGCCAGTTCCCTCATTTCTGCAGCAGAATAGTTTATAGGATGTTTGCGCAGCATGTGGCGTATCATTGTGTAGTTCCCAAATGAATATTTTTTATTTGGGTTTCCCCTGGAAAGTTCCATGCCACAAATTTTGCAACTGACCTTGGGTGCATTTACTTTTTTTTCCCCTCTGGGAGAGTAAAAAACTCCCAAATAATGTGTGGTCTTGGCTGGTATGGGGTATTGTGTTCTTCCAGCCATCTTGAAGTCCCCTCCTCCTCCTCCTCCTCTTCCTCTTCTTGAAGACCACCAATGATATCTTGAGGAGGTCCTTTTGGTGGTTGTGGTGGTGGTGCAGATGCACCAGCTGCTGCTACTACTGAAGCCATTATTTTGAGCAAAAAAGTAGAGAGAGCTACAAACAGGTCTTCCTAAGTCAAAGGACAAAGTCAGAATAAGGAAAAAAGGTGGGGTCTTTCATCCTTTTGAAAAAAAAACATGTATTGAACCAATGAAAAGTGTTATTTTCAGGTCACGTGACAAGGGGCTTCATCATTATGAAACCAAAACTGTTATGAACCAATGAAAATTGTTATTTTCAGGTCACATGACCCGATGCGCTTACGCTACGCGCCCCGGGGCGTGCCCCGGGTCGCGTCACGTAAGAACGTCGGATGTTTACGTTGCGCGATTGTAGTGCTTCCGGGTGCGCTTACGCCGTGCGTATCACGCGGACGCGGCTACGCGATACGTCACGATCATGTTTTCGTTCACGATATTGGCGCTTACGGGACGCTCCCTGGAGCGCCCCCCGGGGCGCTTTATAAAAGTACGCTTTTCGGGGCGCTCCCCGGGGTGCGCACCGGGGGCGCTCCCCGGGGCGCGCATCGGGAGCGCTCCAAAGCAAAACAAAAAACAATAAAACAAAAAAAAAATTGGAAAAAATTGTAGGGACTGGTAGCCCTATTCTCAAGTGGTTTTTACGAAAATTAACTTTGAAAAAAGATATATTGTGCTACATTGGGCTATATATATGTTAGAGCCAAAATGTAGCCCAAATGTAGACCAATATAGCCCAATGTAGCTCAAAGATGGCCACCAGAGACAAAAAAAAATGTAGCCCAAATAGATGTAGCCCAACTGTAGCCCAATGAAAGAATGTACCAGAGTGTTCTAAACAACTAGAGTGCTAACAGTCTTACTTATAAAGTGAGACTTATAGTTAGGAATTAGCATTAAAAAATTCTATGAAATTCACTGAAAAACCATAGGTTTCAGACCAGTTATAGTTAGGAATTAGCATTTAAAAAACCTATGAAATTCACTGAAAAAAGCATAGATTTCGCACCAGTTATAGTTAGGAATTAGCATTAAAAAAACCTATGAAATTCACTGAAAAAACCATAGGTTTCACACCAGTTATAGTTAGCTGGAAATTTTACTGACATAAAACCATTGAATTCCACGTTATAGTTAGTTGGACTCACTATAACTTGCGCGTGTGATGCACTGCTGATGACGTCACATATTACATCACTCATGACATGGTCAGTGACATCACTCATGACATCACTGATGACATCATCCCTGTGACAGAGTGACAGACCTCCTTTCACTGTAACGTAACCCATTAAACACATATTGAAAAATATAAATTAAAAAATTTAAAAAAATGGAGATACCCATACCAGTTACAACAACCAATTCAATAATTCCACCATCTATATACACATTCACTCATTCACCAACAGTTCTATATAGTCACTCATACATATACTCACTCATCATATGTAGTGATACACCTATACATCCTGTTACACACCGACAGTCATCCAAAAGTTACTCACACACATACTCACACATGCAAATAAACGATTAAACATCCATTTATTTGCATATACAGCTATACACACACTACCATCTTACTTCTAAGGAAACATACACATACTTACTCTCTTAAACAATCACTTATAGAAACACATACTTATTTAAACAAGAACTCTTTCAATCTCTCACTCTCACATATACTCACTCATATACATCAATACTCACATATACTAGATTAAAACATATGTAGTTACTGATAAAGACACTAATAAGACAGTCATTCACTCACTAACACACGCATATACACACTCATCCACCCATACAGTCCTGCACATATGCCGTCTTCAAAATACATACAAACAGTGAGTCAGTCATTGATGCATCTATGTGCTAAGTAACACTCCCACCAAACCATACAAACACTCATGCTGATACTAAAAAAAACATCTAATAACCCATATACACACACATGTAGCTACTCACCAACCCATGCAGCCATTTATACACAAAGTGAAACACTGATACAAACATTTAAATATTTAAACATTACTCGTTAATATATGTATTCACTAAGATGCACTTAATAAGCCAGTTAACCAATGATTTTTTTTAAAAAAAAACATCCATTTAGACACTTATTTAAACATTTATTCTTCCAACATATACATATATAAAACATATTTATTTTTCAGAAAGGAACCCATTCACTGGATGGTGTCATCAGTGATGTCATGAGTGATGTCACTGACCATGTCATGAGTGATGTAATATGTGACGTCATCAGCAGTGCATTACACGCGCAAGTTATAGTGAGTCCAACTAACTATAACGTGGAATTTCAATGGTTTTATGTCAGTAAACTTTCCAGCTAACTATAACTGGTGTGAAACCTATGTTTTTTTAGTGAATTTAATAGGTTTTTTAAATGCTAATTCCTAACTATAACTGGTGTGAAACCTATGTTTTTTTTCAGTGAATATATATATATATACCACTGAACTTCCCTCCACAACAGAAGAAACGGAGGCCAGAGGGGGTTCACAGGAAAACACCAAGCTTTATTTGGCAGCAATTTGATGGTGGCGAATGCATTTCGGCATACTAGACCTCTTCAGCGCCCTGCCAAGCGAGGTAAAAATTCAACTCATTGTCCTGTCCTGCATTTGAATGTCTTTACATCCGTAAGCTCCACCCCGTTGATTTCATTCACCTGTTGGTTGCCAGAATGAATGTCCGGACTTCAACACCCAGAATGCAGCAATGGAGTACCTCTGGGCCGGCGGTGTGGGGAGTGCCTATCGGTGGAATAATGGCGTGTCCCGATGGTGCAAGTAGGTAGAGAAGTCCCCCAGGGAGTGCTGGCAAACTCTTCAAGGTTCTCCCTGTGTCCCCTCGGACTGCAGCAGCCTCGCAGTCCTGGCAGGAAATGTCAGCAGGGACAGCCATGCAATATAGCGTCCAAGCGGAGGTAAATACCTCCTACCGCCTGAAACCTCCAAAACAGCAAGGCGGACACCAGATTTCTCGGTCCCCTGAGTGAGATGATCGCTGAACAAACAACGACGGTTGCCAATGTAAATCCGGGTCTCTTGGTGCTGCAGGGCCATCCGGACTGCCCCTTTGGCTGGAGCAGAAAACATCACTGAACTTCCCTCCACAACAGAAGAAACGGAGGCCAGAGGGGGTTCACAGGAAAACACCAAGCTTTATTTGGCAGCAATTTGATGGTGGCGAATGCATTTCGGTATACTAGCCTTCTTCAGCGCCCTGCCATGCGAGGTAAAAATTCAACTCATTGTCCTGTCCGGCATTTGAATGTCTTTACATCCGGAAGCTCCACCCCCATTGATTTCATTCACCTGTTGGTTGCCGGAATGAATGTCCGGACTTCAACACCCAGAATGCAGCAATGGAGTACCTCTGGGTCGGCGGTGTGGGGAGTGCCTATTAGTGGAATAATGGCGTGTCCCGATGGTGCAGGTAGGTAGAGAAGTCCCCCAGGGAGTGCTGGCAAACTCTTCAAGGTTCTCTCTGTGTCCCCTCGCACTGCAGCAGCCTAGCAGTCCTGGCAGGAAATGTCAGCAGGGACAGCCATGCAATATAGCGTCCAAGCGGAGGTAAATACCTCCTACCGCCTGAAACCTCCAAAACAGCGAGACGGACACCGGATTTCTCGGTCCCCCGAGTGAGATGATCGCTGAACAAACAACAACGGTTGCCAATGTAAATCCGGGTCTCTTGGTGCTGCAGGGCCATCCGGACTGCCCCTTTGGCTGGAGCAGAAAATATCACTGAACTTCCCTCCACAACAGAAGAAACGGCGGCCAGAGGGGGTTCACAGGAAAACACCAAGCTTTATTTGGAAGCAATTTGATGGTGGCGAATGCATTTCGGCATACTAGCCTTCTTCAGCGCCCTACCATGTGATGTAAAAATTCAACTCATTGTCCTGTCCTGCATTTGAATGTCTTTACATCCGGAAGCTCCACCCCCGTTGATTTCATTCACCTGTTGGTTGCCGGAATGAATGTCCGGACTTCAACACCCAGATACAGCAATGGAGTACCTCTGGGTCGGCGGTGTGGGGAGTGCCTATCGGTGGAATAATGGCGTGTCCCGATGGTGCAGGTAGGTAGAGAAGTCCCCAAGGGAGTGCTGGCAAACTCTTCAAGGTTCTTCGTGTGTCCCCTCAGACAGCAGCAGCCTCGCAGTCCTGGCAGGAAATGTCAGCAGGGACAGCCATGCAATATAGCGTCCAAGCGGAGGTAAATACCTCCTACCGCCTGAAACCTCCAAAACAGCGAGGTGGACACCGGATTTCTCAGACCCCGAGTGAGATGATCGCTGAACAAACAACGACGGTTGCCAATTTAAATCCGGGTCTCTTGGTGCTGCAGGGCCATCCGGACTGCCCCTTTGGCTGGAGCAGAAAATATCACTGAGCTTCCCTCCACAACAGAAGAAACGGAGGCCAGAGGGGGTTCACAGGATAACACCAAGCTTTATTTGGCAGCAATTTGATGGTGGCGAATGCATTTCGGCATACTAGCCTTTTTCAGCGCCCTGCCATGCGAGGTAAAAATTCAACTCATTGTCTTGTCCTGCATTTGAATTTCTTTACATCCGGAAGCTCCACCCCCGTTGATTTCATTCACCTGTTGGTTGCCGAAATGAATGTCCGGACTTCAACACCCAGAATGCAGCAATGGAGTACCTCTGGGTCGGCGGTGTGGGGAGTGCCTATCAGTGGAATAATGGCGTGTCACCATGGTGCAGGTAGGTAGAGAAGTCCCCAGGGAGTGCTGGCAAACTCTTCAAGGTTCTCCCTGTGTCCCCTCGGACTGCAGCAGCCTCGCAGTCCTGGAAGGAAATGTCAGCAGGGACAGCCATGCAATATAGTGTCCAAGCGGAGGTAAATACCTCCTACCGCCTGAAACCTCCAAAACAGCGCGGCGGAACCGGATTTCTTGGTCCCCCAAGTGAGATGATCGCTGAACAAACAACGACGGTTGCCAATGTAAATCCGGGTCTCTTGGTGCTGCATATATATATATATTACCTACTGGCGGTCGCCAGTAGGTAGTTATAGTTAGGATTTTTTTAATGCAAAATCTCAAAATTCTATTGTGAATAACTTTGGCGCCGGTTGATGAATCTGCCTGAAAATTTCCTCAAATTTGCCTCGCGGAGCTCCGGTCCTTACTTGAAAGTTTGGGGGGGATTTGTGAAGCGGGGGCCGAGATAAAAGGGGGTCCCAAAACGTGTTTTCCCCATGTTAATTTCCATAGGGCGGTCGAACTCACTTTTAGCCCGAACGGCAGAATGGATTTCCACCAAACTTGGCAAAATTGTAGGGACTGGTAGCCCGATGTGCCTTTGCTATGTCTCAAGATATGTGCTCCAGTGGTTTTTGAGTAATTTAGGTTCAAAAAAATATATATATCTATAGGCGCGCCCCGGTACGCGCACCGGGGAGCGCATCGGGCGCGCCACGCGACTTGCGCATGGAAAGCTGATTGGCTCTCGGTTGTCTGTAAACATTCCAAACAGTCCAGAGCGGCCGCCATATTGTGTCTCGGTAGGATCGAGACACAAGAGGTGGCAAAAAAAAAGGGGGAAATTACTATAAGGGGGCAGGGATAGACCCCCCTGACCCCCTAGGTTTGATGTGGGGGCTATAAATAGGGTCCCGCGGGGTCAAAAAAAAAATTCAATTTGCGTGGGGGGAGAGCCCGGTACGCGCACCGGGGAGCGAACCGGGGAGCGAAGCATGGGGAAAACCCAGTTTATTCACTGTGTCACCTCTAAGACCCTTTCTTGCGTCAATACATCCCTTTTGCATACATTACACCTGACGTAGGAATATGTGGCGCAGGGGCTTTCAAAGTGACGCATCTACCTAGATGCGTCACTTTGTAAATATGACTCAATAAGGTGCATTTTTTACAGCACTGGTGCGTCACAAAAAGTGACGCTCCGGTGGCGTAAAAGTGACGCATGGCCTCATAAATGAGGCCATCAGTCTTCTACTCATGCGTCATCTTAAATTTATGACGCATTATGTCGCGAGTACTTACAGATACGTCAGTATTTCAGACTTATCTGTAAGCGCAAAAGTGATGCATTGCTGGAGTGTGTCTCAAAAATGAAGCAACTCCAGCAATGCATCCTTTAACATGGGGCCAGGCCCCATTTGAAGGGGCTTGCACGCCTGCTGTGAAACAGGCGTAATATTTGGACGCAACAGCGTCATAAAAGTGACGCAGTGATATCTCATTGATTTCACTGCGTCACCTCTAAGACCCTTTCTTGCGTCAATACATCTCTTTTGCATACATTAAACCTGACGTAGGGATAATGTGGCGCAGGGGCTTACAAAGTGACGCATCTACCTAGATGCGTCACTTTGTAAATATGACTGAATAAGGTGCATTTTTTACAGCACTGGTGCGTCACAAAAAGTGACGCTCCGGTGGCGTAAAAGTGACGCATGGCCTCATAAATGAGGCATTCAGTCTTCAACTCCAGCAATGCATCTTTTCTTACCCTTCCACACCCCTGTTCCTTTTCAACATTTTCTTTGAATATCCACATTCCCAATATTTACTCTCCTTCTCCTTTCTTTCCTTCCAAACACTCACCTTCTTTCAGTCCCCCTACTTCACTTCCTTTCTCCTCTCATACTTTTCTGTTCTTTCGTACTCATTTGCCTTTCCATTATCAATGTACTCCACTTCACTTACTCTTTTTCTTTTTTTTAAGAATATAGCTCTTAGATGAGGATTGGAGGTAGTTCTGAAAAGAACTTTTTTATTTCTTCTTTTTTCTTTATAAAGAACATAAACAAAAACAGGGAATGGAAACTGCTCAACAGGAGCAAAAAAAACAAAAAACATTAGGGCTGGGAATGGCAGTGATGGTTCTCCGATGCACGAACCATGAGCAGGACACTTTGCTCCCCATAGGTAAGGAGTTGATCGCAGCATCTGCATTTCAGGACAGCTTTGTTGAAAGCAAATTGAATATTTGAAACGAGCTCCTGCGATCGCCCCCTCACAGAAGTAGTTGCTCCTCCTGTGGATGTAGGGGCCTCATCACTGGGAACCTCTTGTGCCAGAGCCCTGACACTTTCCCGGGCAAAATTCTGGGGGTGCCTCCTCTCCACCTGCCGTATCATTGTAAAGTTCCCAAAAGAATATTTCTTTTTTGGGTCACCCCGTGACAGGACTTGTTTGCAGATCCTGCACTCCACTTTTGGAGCATTCACCTTTTCCTGGTTAAAAGTGGTATTGAAAAAAAATTCCAAATGAAATGCTCCTTCACCTTTGGCTGAGGAGGCTCGTCATCGATGAATTCAGGCTCATCTTTACTGCTGGATGGTCTGGCAGCCATGATTAACCCAGAAAGATGCAAGAGCAAAAAGCCAGGTCTTTCAGTCACAAAAGTGAAAGAAGAAGTGAAGGAAATGGGTGGGGATTTCATTCTTTGTAAAAAAAAACTGTTAGCAACCAATAAAAAGTGTTATTTTAAGGTCACATGACTTGACGCGCTGACGCTGCGCGCACCGGAGCGCTTCCGGGTGCGCACGCCCGGCGCAAACGTAGGCACTTCCGGGGTGCATACGCGGTGCGAACGTAGGCGCTTCCGGGCGCATACGAGACGCGAACATAGGCACATCCGGGGGCACTTACGCGTCGCGCCGAAGTGACGTTTTGATAGTTTCACGGAAATGCAATATCATTATCATTTCCTTATTAAAAAAAAAATGCTTTTATATGTATGGTACTAAATGTCTTGCGTTAATATTTACTTTTCATTCATATTTTTTTTTCACGAACGAAAGTAGCGCTCTGGGTGCGCTTTCCAGAGAGATTACCGGAGCGCGCACCCAGAGCGTCCCAGGAAAAAATGATTAAAAAAAAAATAATAATAATAATAATAATTAATACTTACTCAAAACAGCAAATTTATCAAAAAATCGTAGGTTAGAACTTCGATATAGAAAGGAATTAGCTTTTAAAAAACCTATGAAATTCACTGAAAAAACCATAGGTTTCACACCAGTTATAGTTAGGAATTAGCATTTAAAAAACCTATTAAATTCACTGAAAAAACCATAGGTATCACACCAGTTATAGTTACCTGGAAATTTTACTGACATAAAACCAATGAAATTCCACGTTATAGTTAGTTGGACCCACTATAACTTGCGCGTGTAATGCACTGCTGATGACATCACATATTACATCACTCATGACAAGGTCCCTTGCCTTTCCCTTGCCTCTGATTCTGTCACTGCCACTTCATTGGTGGATGTACTGGCAGGTCGGGGATTATCCACCAAATCAAACTGCAGATGAGATACCTTCACCTGGGGAGGCGGAAGAGGTCCGTTTACACCGCCTCTCTCCCCCCCCCCGGGCACTCCATGCCGTCTTTCGGCGCAGCATTGTAGGATGCCCACACCAGTGCGGCAACTTGCTGGACACCACCTCGGTGCCATCCGGATCTCAGCGCGTTCGAGTCACTGTACCGCAAGAGCGGGAGAAACTCAGCTGGACACGCCGTCTTTCGGCGCAGCATTGTAGGATGGCCACACCAGTGCGGCAAGTCCGGATCTCGGCGCGTTGTGCTGCCTTCGGCCTACTCTAGCAGCAAGTGCGGGCGCAACTCGGCTGGACGGCGTGTAAAACGCTAAGGGGCGCCGCACTGCAGATGAGGTGCCTCCACCTGGGGAGGCGGAAGAGGGCCGTTCGCGCCGCCTCCCCCCGGGCACCCCACGCCGTCTTTCGGCGCAGCATTGTAGGATGGCCACACCAGTGCAACTTGCTGGACACCAACTCAGTGCCATCCGGATCTCGGCTCGTTGTGCTGCCTTCGGCCTATTCGCACATCGGTCCGCTACTGACGCCGCCTCATGGGCCAACGGATTTTGTACGCTTTTTATAGCCCAAGGCCGCATAACAGGTCATGTGACTTGTTTATAAAACTTTTCATTGGTTCATTTTACTTTTGGTTTCCTAATGATGGAAGGCTTGATCATATGACCTAAAAATAACACTTTTCAGTGGATTAAAACATTTTTTTTTCCCAAACGATGAAAGACCCACCTTTTTTTTCTCACTCGGCAATCAAAAAAGGTTCCGTTAGATGACAACAGAGGGGACAGGCAACAAGAACCATCACTCAAAAAAGGGGAGGGCAAGTTCTTCCCTACCGGGTCACGTTGGGGCTCCACCGGAACTCATCGAATTGATAGTCTACAGTGTTTCTGGATGTTTCAGACTGAAGCTGGCATCAGCATGAGAGCACCACCATCTCGTAGCTCCGTCGTGGCCATTCCGCAAGCAATCATGGCAGCCGCTCCCCACCGGAAGCCTGCGGGAGTCGGGGGCCCCCAAGACTTTTGTAGAATCTTCAAGGCTGAGGGGACGCTTTCGAGAATGGAGCCCAAGCCCTAGCAGACAGGCGTCCGAGTTCCAAGGTGTCCCAGGGCCATTTTAGTGGACCAGGCCCAAATCCGAAGAGCCGGCCGCCATTTTTAGAGTCCTGTGGCAGCCGCCTATCGCTGCAACGCAAGAGTGGGCGCAACTCAACTACATGGTGAGCGAGACGCTGTAGCCGCAAGAGCGGGCGGTAAACAGCTGAATGGCGGATGAGGCACAGTGTAGCAAAAGCGGGCGGAATGGCAACTGAAACGGTAAAGGGGCGCCCCACTACAGCAGACGAGCCTCCACCTGGGGAGGCCCGTTCACGCCGCCTCCCCCCCCGGGGCGCCCCACGCCGTTTTTCGGAGCAGCATTGTAGGATACCAAAACCAGTGCGGCAACTTACTGGACATCACCTGGGTGCCATCCAGATCTCAGCGCGTTCTGCTGCCTTGGGACTATTCGCACAACAGACCGCTACTGACGAGGCACAGTGCAGCAAAAGCGGGCGGAAAACCGCTGAATGGCAAGTGAAACGCTAAAGGGGCGCCCCACTATAACAGACGAGCCTCCACCTGGGGAGGCCCGTTCACTCCGCCTCCCCCCCCCACACCCCCGGGGCGCCCCACGCCGTTTTTCGGGGCAGCATTGTAGGATACCAAAACCAGTGCGGCACACAGGTGACATCACCTGGGTGCCGTCCAGAACTCAGCACGTTGTGCTGCCTTGGGACTATTCGCACAACAGACCGCTACTGACCATTGTTGCTTCTGTTTTAAAAAAATGTTTTTAACGTGTTTACAGTTTTTGTTGCGTTGTATATATTTATAAGTTATTAAAGTTTTATAATCCTACTACTTTGTTGGAGTGCTATATATTTTTAATGTGACACATAATTGTAAAAACTTTGATGTACAAAGAGGCATCCCTGGAATCTTCCGCTTCAGGCTCGGTCCCACACACCCTCACAGTGAGAATCCCCTCCCCAATCACAATACAGGATGGTTATCAGATGGAAGGAACGCGTGTGCTGTGACAGATCTCATCCGGTGGGGGCCTTGATCTACTGTAACTCCTTTGAAGAGGGGTGATTCTTTACAGTTGAGGCCATAAACTACATCCGCAGGGCTACGTGATAGCCTGGGACCGGCCTGGACAATCAGACACAAAGGAAGAGGAGTGTCAGAGGGTGCGGTAGTGAAAAGGGTGAAAGGGAGGTGTCGGGCGGGCACAGGGTGTGATTCTCAGAGAAGAGCAGCGCAGATGGGGAGAGGTTTACGGCCCATGCATAAGACAGAGAGCGGGGGTGACCAGTGCGTGAGGGAGATGCTTGCGAGGGTGGGGAGCCATGCTGAGAATCGACGGTGTGCAGAGAGTGGGTCTGGTCAAGGCATCTAAAATGGCTGCCGTGCACGACAAAAGTGTGGCATTGGAAAAAAAGCAAGATGGCGCAGACAATGTTTATTAATACAAATTAATTTTTAACAATTATTTTTAACAATATATTTACTCGCAGTGTCAAAATGGCGGTCAACACTTCCTGATTTCCTTCGAATCGAACGTTAACAGACGTCACGCAGCAAAAAAACCCAAAAAAAAACGCTCACGCGCAGCCGCTGGAAGACAAGTATCAACATATATGAGCATCCTCAGTCACCCTCAGAAAACATAGGGGGTCAGGATACGTCTCCCGTACCCCCTTATACCCATTTCTCACATTGTTTTTCCTCCATCCTGTAATTTAATTAAATCAAAACAAAATGGCGAATTCCCGTTTCGCGTCCCGGTTCGCGTACCGGAAAGCGCTTCTACCGCAAAAAATCAATATTTTTTTATTTGCCCCACGGGACCCTTAAATAACCCCAACATCATTCCTAGGGGGTCAAGAAGGGTCTACCTTGCCCCCTTTCATTAAATTCCCCCTTCGTTTTTCTCCTCCTCTTGTCTCTCGATCCTACCGAGAAACAAGATGGCGACCACTCCGGACTGTTTAGAATGTTGACAGACACCGGAGAGCCAATCAGCTTCGCTACGCAAAGTTCCGTTACGCGAAAAGTTCGCAAACCGGAGCGCTATCCGGGACGCTGTCACAGATATATCTGTTTTTTAAAACGTTAATTTCTCAAAATCCACTGGAGCACATATATTGAGACCCAGCAAAGGCACATCGGGCTAACAGTCCCTACAATTTTGCCAAGTTTCGTGCAAATCCATTCAGCCGTTCGAGCTAAAAGTGAGGCCAAACGCCCTATGGAAAACTCAATGTTAAAAACGCGTTTTGGGACCCCCCTTTTTTCTCGGCCCCCCCTTGACGAAACCCCCCCAAATTTTTAGGGGCTGCCGATTCCGTCCACAAACGCCAAAGTTATTAGACATAGAATTTTCAAAAGTTCCATAGAGAAAAAATCCTAACTATATATACCTACTGGCGACCGCCAGTAGGTAATATATATATATATATATATATATATATATATATATACATATATATATATATATATATATATATATATATATATATATATATATATATATATATATATATATATATATATATATATATATATGGTGTAATTACTTACAAACATTCATTTTACAACACATATGTCTTTAGCTTGCATGGCTTTACCACAAAATGTAAGTGTTATATATGGAATAGTGATTAAACTATGTGAATACCTGTATCACTCTATCTCTTGTTGTGAAAACTACTAAATAAGTTGGTTACTAACTATGTGAAAGTCTATATTAGTTATTAGTTAGTTAAGTGAGTATTTGTAAGGGATGGTGAATGAATGTGTGTGTGGTTGGGTGGGAGGTGTGTGACTGTCCAAAGATGTATAAATAGTTGATTTAGTAGGTATATGAGGTTAAGACTGTATGTGGAAACAGTTGTTTGGGTGAGTGAATCTCTTTATGGGTGTGGTGATGAGTAAATGTATTTCTCAATGATACATGTCCAACAAACTAGAAATATAAAAGGCAGTGTATGTGACAGTTGTTGTATATATATATAAATATACATAAGACTCAGTGATTGTATGAGTTACTATCTATATGAATACATAAAATGGTGTTTCTATAAGTGTGTAGCGAAGTAAATATAAGTATGATCAATGGTGTGCATAAGTGAGTAGGATGACAGCATAAGTGAATAGGATGTGTGCTGGTGTGTAATGTCGATGTAGGTGTATAAGTATATTTAATAGTTTTCTATTGATCTTTGTTAGCATATATGAGTGAATCTATAGGTAAGTGTTTAGATGTGTGTGTAGATGTAGGAATCACTGAGTGGGTTTTTAGAAACTTGTATTGGTGTGTCAATCGTTTGAAATATTGTACTCCATATTTTATAATGAGTGTTGAAAGGTTATACTAGTATATGATAAGATGTATCAGATTGTCACGTGGATGATATCATCAGTGATGTCATCAGTGGTGTCATTTGAGAATGATGTCATCAGTGATGTCATCAGTGATGTCACTGACCATGTCATGAATGATGTAATATGTGACATCATCAGCAGTGGATTGCAGGCGCGCGAGTTATAGTTGGTACAAATAACTATATCAGAGAAATGTCAATGGTTTTGTTCGAGTGAAATGTCCAACTAACAATAACACCCCTAAAACCTATGTTTTTTCAGTGAATTTCCAAGGTTTTTTAAATGCTAATTCCTAACTATAACATGTCTGAAATCTATGTTATTTCAGTGAATTTCAAACGTTTTATAAAATTTTTAAATGTATTAATTCTTATATTTTTTATACTGATTTACTACTTTTTTTAAACTAATTATTTTTAGACATTTAATTTTTTGAATTACATTATAATTACATTATACATTACATTACAAAATATACTTCCTCAGAATGAATTACTATCATTTAAATAGTTTGCAAATAGGCAATAGACTTTTGAGTACAGTAGTTGCACAATGCAACATTGAGCTGAATGGGAATTTCTAGTTAAATGCAATTAGTTACTTTATGGATTACTTTTCTAACCACAGGACTAGATCCTAGATTCAGTCCTGGGACATCTCCTGTAAACAGTTGAGTAAAAGCGTTTTTGTTACAGTAGTTATTTTTAAGGAATATTATTGTATTTTAAAAGTTGATCCTGATGTCCCCTGGTGGGCAACTAGCCCACCGGGTTCCTCCAGTATGCGTCAGGGAGCTGCGTTGCAGTGAGGTGTTCAGAGGCCATGCCCCTTTTTTACAACACTCTGCAACGCAGCACCGGTGGTCTGACTGGAGGTACCTGGTGGGCTAGTTGACCCCCAGGGGATCTCGGGATTGAAGAGGAATTAATTCCCCAACTTAAATCGCGCCACAGGGCGTGTTTTCACACATATCACCTCAGGCCCTGCCCCCTACCTTCACCACTGTGCAAATGCTCCCGTGGTGCGTAATAAGTTGGGGGATTATGTCCCCTTGAATCCTGAGGGTACCTAGGGTCGAACTAGCCCACCAGGTACCTCCAGTAAGCGCCAAAATGCTGCGTTGCAGAGAGGTGTAAAAAGTGGCGCGGCCTCTAAACACCTCTCTTCAACGCAGCCCCCTTGCGCATACTGGAGGTGCCTGGTGGGCTAGTTGTCCCCTAGGGACCACCAGTATTTAAGGGGAATTCATTCCCCCTCTGCAAACACGCCAGGGGGCGCGCTTGCAGACAGGTGCAAGGAGGGGGTGTGGCCTCTGGCCTGATCCCTTTTTTTTTTAAAGAAGGTGGGCTATGTAGCCCCCCTTCTTTTCTAATTTATTGGCCCTGGGGACCCAATCCCCCAGGGCCTGCCCCCAATTTTTTATAAAAAACAGTCGGGGAAGGGGGCCACGTGGCCCCGCTCCGGAAGCCATAATTTATCCGGGTACCACATCCCCCGGGGCATGGCCCTTTTTTTTTAAATTGTTATTTTGGAGGGGGGCTGCCTTGCCTTCCTCCTGTGGCCAGTTCTGGCCCTGAGGACCCTATCCACTGGGGCTGTTTCTTTTTTTAAAACAAATTTTTTGGGGGGAAAGAGGGGCCACATAGCCCCCCTCCTGGGCCACTACTAGCCCCGGGGACCCCATCGCCCGGTACTGGCCCTCTTCGTTGGGGACTGTGGGTGGGGGTCCCAATACCCCCACGGTCCCGGACGACTTCCCACATCCTGCGGAAGCCATTATTGCATTTCCACATGGGGAGCAGCTAACATGCTGCTCCCCCTGTGGAAAAGCAATCTGCTTTCCTATTTGGAAGAGAGAGCAGGTTTCCTGCTCTCTCTTCCAAACAGTTTGCAATGACAGGGTGGGAGCCACAAGGCCTCAGATCCCCCCTCACTTAATGTTTTGAAGCCCCAGGGGTGGTGGTCGATGGGGCTGGGCAGGCCTGAGAGCAGCCCGCCAATTTTAAACAAGCCCCGGGGGTGGGGGTCCCTGAGGCTGCGGGGGGCCCTGTGAGCCCCCGCATATATTAAGTTAGAGACCTGGGGTGGCGGTCCCCGGAGCAGTGTGGGGGGATTGGGACCCCCCCCACACTTCATGGTGCCCCCGGGATTTGGCCCCAGGGGCAAATTAGCATATTTATTGCGGGAGACCACGTTTGTTTTTTTGAGTTATCGGCAGGATGTGCGTATCCTGCGTGCATCTTCTCGTTTTTTTAATTAAAAAATAATAATAATTTTTTGGGCCTTGGGGATCTTTGTGAGACCGCCTGAGCAGGCCTAGGGGGTCAGGGTGTTTCTACCTTGCCCCTTTTTCACATTTTGTGACTTTTTTGGGGGTTTCTTGTGCCTCGGTTCTACCGAGGCACAAGATGGCTGCCAATACTTCCTGATTTGGAGTGTTGACAGCCAATTAAAATACAGCTTGTGCACGGCAGGGTGCGCGTCGGCTGCGCTTAGGGTACGCGGACCTAAGCGCGGATCCACCACGTCCATAGATATATAAATGCTTTTAATTGCCATTTTCTCAGGAACTACTGAACGGATTTACACCATTTAAGTAAAAGGCATGAGTCTGAACTAAGGACTTCCTCTTTGCCAAATTTGGTGTAATTCCGTTCAGCTGTTCAGGCTGTAACTGCGGCTAAAGGTCCTATAGAAAATTGCATGGGGAAAACGTGTTTTGGGACCCCCCTTTTTTTTCAGCCCCCGCTTGACGAATCACCGTGAAACTTTCAGGATAGGAGCGGCCCGGAGCTGGCCAAAAGTTTAAAAACTTTTGCAAAGATTCGTCAACCGGTGTCAAAGTTATACTAAATAGAATGTTGCGGATTTCCTATGGATAATATGTCCTAACTATAACTACCTACTGGCGAGCGCCAGTAGGAAATATATAAACACTCCTTTTCCTCCTCCTCTCATCAAGGAAAGAGCACTCACAGGGGTAGTTTACAATCCGTTTATTCAGAGCAAACAGGCACATTTTGGCTTGTGCCTTATTCGATGTGTTGGATGCACGCCAAAAAAAATGTTGTTTTATATAAACAGACATTGTCACATGGTACACAGAGGAGGAAGAAAAGGAGCATTTGTATTTCGCGAACACACCTCCACGATCATAGCACTTGTCCGACAGTGCTTCTGCAAAGGTGAATTGGAGCAGTAATATATATTATATATATATATATATTCACTGAAAAAACCATAGGTTATAGACCATATATAGTTAGGAATTAGCATTTGCAAAACCTTGAAAATTCACTGAAAAAACCATAGGTTATAGACCATATATAGTTAGGAATTAGCATTTACAAAACCTTATTTTACTCACACAAAACCATTGAAATTCGCATATATAGTTAGTTGCACTAACTATATATCGCGCACCCGCAATCCACTGCTTATCATGTCACATATTACATCATTCATGACATGGTCAGTGACATTACTGATGACATCACTGGTGGGGGTATTACTTAGCACATAGATGCATGAGTGACTGACTCTCTGTTTGTATGTGTTTTGAAGACAGCATATGTGCTGGACTGTATGGGTGGATTAGTGTGTATATGTGTGTGTTAGTGAGTGAATGACTGTCTCACTAGTGTCTTTATCAGTAACTACATATGTTTTAATCTAGTATATGTGAGTATTGATGTATATAAGTGAATATATGTCAGAGTGAGAGATTGAAAGAGTTCTTGTTTAAATAAGTATGTTTTATATACGTGATTGTTTAAGAGAGTAAATATGTGTAAGTTTCCTTAGAAGTAAAGTGGTAGTGTGTGTATAGCTGTATATGCAAATAAATGGATGTTCAATAGTTTATTTGCATGTGTGATTATGTGTGTGAGTAACTTTTGGATGACTGTCGGTGTGTATCAGGATGTGTAGTTGTTTCACTACATATGAAGAGTGAATATATGTACGAGTGACTATATAGAACTGTTGGTGAATGAGTGGATGTGTATATAGATGGTGGTATTACTGAATTGGTTCTTGTAACTGGTATGGGTATCTCCATTTTTTGAAAATGTTAGTTTCTATTTTTGAATATGTGTTTCAAGGGTTACATTATACTGAAAGGAGGTCTGTCAGTCTGTCACAAGGATGGGGTCATCAGTGATGTCATGAGTGATGTCACTGACCATGTCATGAGTGATGTAATATGTGACATCATCAGCAGTGCATTACAGGCGCGCAAGTTATAGTGAGTCCAACTAACTATAACGTGTGAATTTCAATGGTTTTATGTCAGTAAAATGTCCAGCTAACTATAACTGGTGTGAAACCTATGTTTTTTTCAGTGAATTTAATTGGTTTTTTAAATGCTAATTCCTAACTATAACTGGTGGGAAACCTATGGTTTTTTCAGTGAATTTCATAGGTTTTTTAAATGCTAATTCCTAACTATAACTGGTGTGAAACCTATGGTTTTTTCAGTGAATTTCAAAGGTTTTTTAATAGCAAATTTCTATAGCTATGAAATGTAATTTTTTTTTAAATGAATCCTATATTGTATATTTTTGTAATACTATTTTTTTATGTATATTCATATATATTTTTTTTTTTTTGCCCTGGATCGCTCCCGGTGCGCGTACCGGGGCGCTCACAGGTAAGCGCACCAAAAAAAAAAAAGAAAAAAACAAATAATGAAGGAGTGAGCATGAAGAAAAGGGACAGAGAGAGTGGTGTTAAGAGAAAGAGAGCTAGAGGGAGGAACACAGAGGGACTGTGTAATAGATAGTAAGACAGAGAAAAGGTGTTAGAGGAAGTAACTGAGAAAAGGAAAGACATGGGGAGTGACAGAGAGAATGGAAAGGGGCGACCATTCGGACCCCCCGAACGTATGGTGGAGTACCACGATCCCCCCGGGAAGCCATCTTGGGCGGGAGGCGAGTCTCGGCTGGTATGCCCGAAGCGGCGCAGCCGGGGCGCGCCTTTTTCCCGCCCTGGAGTGGGTTGTCCTAGACACTGACGCAGCTGGCCACGCCCTCGGAGGCAGGCGTGGGCGGGTTTACGCCCGCCCTGAAGACGGATAAAAGGAGCAACAAGCCAAGAAAGCATCCTCTTGTTCCTGTGCTCTGAAGCTGCACCTCCTCGCTGCACGTGAGCTCGAGACGGAACGAAGAGCCAATTTTGAGCGTTGTAATCTTTCTTTTTGTTTTACAGATATCTTCGTTGAGAATGCCAGGCAAGAAGGTCGGAAAGCGGGTCGGTACCGATCAGATGCTCCGCATGCTCATAAAGGAGGTAGCCGATTTGAAGAAGCAGATGGCGGCTAAGAACGGGGAGGGAGGACCGAAGCGAGTCATCGGACCAGCTTTGCCAGGAGTAGTCCCTGGTGGGAGAGGCAAGAGGTCCAAAAGGGGGGCACTTGGGGGGGAAACCCCGGTCCCCGATACCCCACTCAAGGAGCCAACCCTGGTTCCGAAGGAGGGGCACCCGACCCCCGTGACCGGGGAAGATATGCCTCCCGAGTTAGCGGCACAATTAGCAGCGTGGTTGGGAGAAGATAGTGAGGGCACCACGGCTGAAGACGCCCGGGCAGTAATGAGACAACTGCGGGAATCTAGAGAGGCTGCGAAGGCACCATCTTCTGTTACCCCGCCAGTTCCGGCGGCGGAAAATGCATCAGGCCCAAGTTCGGCGGCAAATGCAGCATCTGGTTCAGGTAAGCGGCCATTGCCGATTGCGGGGGAGGGGTCTGTACCTTCACGAAGGGAGAAGGTGGCTCAGCACGTTCCACTGGAAATTAAGGAAAAGATTTGGGCGAATAAGTATGTAAACATTTTTTCTTTGCTTACCGACCATTACGAGATGGAGCATGTTAAGAGCCAAAAGGAGCTCATGCATCCGGGTGTTTGGCGCGCAAAAATGGCCGCCTTTAAGGTTGATGAGAACATAGGTACTTGGGGCAGAGCGTGGGGCATTTTTACCTCCATCATGGGTGAGCGCAGGCCCGAGTTGCTGACCGAGTAGCCTATTTATCAGTCACGTATCATGGAGTATTCCGTATCGTACGGGGGCAATCAGTGGTTCTGTTATGACAATATTTTTAGAAAAGCTAAGGAGCACGACCCAGTTCTAACTTGGGATTGTTTCGACTCCGTTTCATGGCAAAAAATGGGGAGTTCAGGATTGTTAAAAGTGCCATTGTCAGGGAGTAACGGGGGGGAATCTTCCCGCCAATCCTCTGGGACACCCTTTCGGACGGGTGCAGGTAACGAGTACCACTCGAAGCCGAGTGGCAACGCAGGTAAAAAGGGGATTTGTTGGAATTTTTACAGGGGAAAATGTACGAGGCCCCAGGGGTCATGCAAGTTCAGACATGAATGCGGGGGGTGTGGGCAGCCATCCCATCCTGAGTCCATGTGCAGAGCCAAAACGGGTGATAACGGTGGTAGGGGAAGCGCCAAACAGGTCTGAAATAGTCCGAGGGGCGCCTTTACCTACTCCGATTGATACCATGGCAATGATTCCTTGGCTCAACGAATACCCGGATCATGCTTCCGCTGGGGTGTTGCGAGACGGGTTTTCATATGGTTTTCGCATTCCAGTGGGGGATTTCCAGGGTGTAGCAAATTGTAAAAATCAACTGTCGGTCTTGCAGCATACGGCGGTGGTACAGGTAAAGATTGGGAAGGAGGTGACTCGAGGTCGTGTCGCCGGTCCATTTGATTTGCCACCGGTTGCTAACTTTGTTTGTTCCCCTCTAGGGGTGGTCCCCAAGAAAAACTCGGGTGAGTTTCGGCTGATACATAACTTGTCAGCCCCACGTGGTCTTTCCGTTAACAAAGCGATAGACCCGGAAGTGTGTTTGGTGCGGTACGCATCTTTCGATGAGGCCGTTGCCATGTTGAATCGCCTGGGGCCCGGGGCGCTGATGGCAAAATCAGACATCGAGTCAGCGTTCCGGTTGCTCCCGGTGCACCCAGACGATCAGCGTCTCCTTGGTTTTATGTTTCAGGGTCGCTATTACATGGATAGATGTATGCCAATGGGGTGCTCGATATCCTGTGCCTATTTTGAAAAGTTCAGTTGTTTCCTGCAATGGGTATTCACAAGGAAGACGGGTTTTCAGCATGTTATGCATTATCTCGATGACTTTCTGTTTTTGGGGGCAGCCGGGGTTCCTGAGTGTGGACAGGCTTTACATGAATTTTGTGTCTTAATGAAACAATTCGGTGTGCTATTGGCGCCAGGTAAGACTGTGGGTCCCTCAACTTCGCTCGAGTTTCTGGGGATCGAGCTCGACTTGGAAGAAGGTTGTTTTAGATTACCCAGGGAAAAAGTGTTAAAATTCAGGACATCCCTTGAAACATGTTTACGTGCGACAAAAGTGAACCTGCATCAATTGCAAAAGGTGGTGGGTCAGTTGAATTTTGCCCTGAGAGTAATGCCAATGGCGCGCCCCTTTTCCCGCTCGATTTCACAAGCCATGGTCGGCCTGAAGGAAGGACATCACCGCACGAGGCTCTCGGCAGAGGTTCGCCAGGACATGCGCATTTGGTTGGCATTTCTGGCGGATTTCAATGGTCGAATTGTCTGGAACAAACCGGCAGTGTCCTCCGAGGAGCTGGGGCTTTGGACAGATTCCGCCGGGAGTGTAGGTTTTGGCGCCATATTTGGTACACAATGGTCGGCTCAAAAATGGCCGTCATGGTGGCACGAGTGCGGCCTGACGAGTAACATTGCTTTCCTTGAACTCTTCCCTATTTTGGTGGCCTTGAAAACATGGCCGGAGGGTTTTCGTGATCACTCTGTGGTTTTCTGGTCTGATAACATGACTGTGGTTGAGTGTATCAATAGTCAGGCAGCACGTTGCAAATGGATTCTGAGACTGCTCAAAGAAATTGTGTTATTGTGTATGCAGTTAAATGTGCTCTTTAGGGCAAGACATGTCCCGGGGGTACTGAACCAAGCGGCTGATGCGCTTTCTCGTTTCCGTATGCAGGCCTTCTGGGGTTTTCTGCCCGCTGCGGACCTGGTGGCAGCACCCTTTCCCGAAGCTCTCTGGTCTCTCGGTGCCCCGAACTACAAAACCTCGTGGGAGAGAGTTTAGCACCCAGGACAAGGAAGGCATATGAAGGGGCGTTCCGTTCCTATTTGTCCTTTTTGGGTTCTGCTGGGGGGGAGCTTTGGGGACAGGAAAAGCTTGTCGTAAGATTTCTGCTGTCTTTACATCAGGCAGGAAAATCAGTAGCTACGGCCCAGAGACATCGGGCCGCCATTTCCTTTATGGCAAGGGCTCATGGGATCCAGGACCCGACAGCGTCTTTTGTGGTGCAGAAAGCGCTACGTGGGTGGCAACGCCTTGAGGGTCGCAGAGTAGATGAGAGGCACCCGATAGGTCTGGATAGGTTGACCCTGTTATTGTCCGTACTCCCGGCAACGTGTTCATCCCAGTACGAAGCAGTGTTATTCCGAGCTGCATTTGCGCTAGCATTCCATGGGGCTATGCGGGTAAGCGAATTGGTGGCGAGGAACAAGCAGGATACGATGGGGGGACTGTGCCGGGAGCACATTCAGGTCAGGGGGGAGACGATGACAGTCTCGTTTGTTAGGTCCAAAACCGATCAGGGTGCAAATGGGGACTGCATAATCATTCAGAGGATCCCCGGGTCTTCCATGTGCCCTGTGGTGTGCGTAGAGGAATATTTAGCGCAGAGGGTGGCATCATGGGGGGGGACCTTGTTGAGACACGCTGACGCCACCCCACTGACGAGGTTTCAGTTCCAGCGGGTGCTTGCGATGTCGATTTCGGCCGCGGGCTTGAACCCCGGCGAGTTCGGGACCCATTCCTTTCGGATAGGGGCTGCTACTGAGGCTACAGCCAGGGGTCTGAGTGTAGATGAAGTAAAACGTGTGGGGCGTTGGTCCTCGAACTGTTATAAAAGGTATGTGCGGTTGCACATGTTGTGAAGCTGTAATGATGTACTCACGCTTCTTGTTTTTGTTTGGTTTTCAGTTGCGCAAGCTTACGAGGCGGGGCGGACTGTGCAGTCGACCCGACACCTGGGGACCAGCGGTCAGACATCACCGGCTGCGAAAAAGGAGGTGTGGGTCGTGGGCCACTCATACGTGAGGCGTGCCTCGGACGTATTCAAAGCAGGTGACATGATTCACGTGGCTGGGGAATACGGGTACAGGGTGTCCTTCTACGGAAAGGGCGGGCTCTGTGTTGATCAGTTTCAATCCTTTTTCGAGGGTTTGTTAGGGCGGACAAGGTCACCGCCGTCTATAATCATAGTCCATCTTGAGGGCAATGATTTGGTGGCCACTGGTAGACGACTCCTTCTTGAGGCAATGCTTTCCACAGTAAGTTGGTTGGCAAGAAGAGTTCCAGGGTGCACAATTGCATGGTCCCCTATGATCCCACGGAAAGTGTGGCGGGGGGCTATTTCGGTTTCTGCTCTGAATCATTCAGTAAAGAAAATAAATAACAAATTGAGTAGATTGTTTCGGTCAAGTACACTGCATTCTGTTTCGCATGGTTGTATCAAAGGGGACAGTATGTATTTGGGGGATGGTGTTCATTTGTCCCGGGTGGGGAATGAGTTACTCATAGGAGACCTCATAGCTTGGCTAAAGAGTTTAAAACATGACCTTTAGGCAGGAGTTGTTGTGGGGGGTCCGGATAGCCGGTCAGCTATCCGGCCTGTGGCGGTAAGGTCATGATCGGTGAGCAGTAATTGGAAGATCCCTATGGGCGTGCGTCACCCATTACGGATGGGAGCGCTCGGGGGAGGTGGCCATTGGCCCCTCAACGGGGAGGCGGTCCCTTCTAAGGATAGGCCGCCGGAAGGAAAGGAAAGGTGGTCAAGGCCCCTTCCTGGATAGGAGGGGCTACGGGCCCTCCTGGGGAATTTCCCGGGGCCAGGACATCTGCGACGGCAGATGGGGTAAGTTGTGTGGGGTTCGGGAGGGGGTTTACGCTACCTTTTAGACACCTCACACGAGTCCTCGGACGACCGTTAAATGGCGTCGAGTTCATTGGGGCCCCCGTCAAGTCCAAGGGAAATTGGTAGATGCACTTGAGGTACGCCTCTGTGCGGTCGATCTCCTCACAAGTGAGGGGGGGTATTTCTGGTTTAGGGATCTGACACCAGTTACGACCTTGCCGTTGGCCCTTAACATTAGGATGTACAATTTCAAGTCAAATGTTTTGTAGGATGTTAGTTCGGCTAGGAGAACCTTTGTATTAGAGATCTGTTAAGGTTAGCCAAACATCGTAATGTGGAAATGAAATTGTACATAATATGAAACTGTTATTTTAATGTTTTTGATTTTGTTTCATATTTTAATAAATACGGCCGGGAGGGTCACTCCCTCCCGCCTTCCAAAAGTTCAGAACCGTTTCCGGTTTCCCATCCTTGGGGATTGTGTTGAGAGGGGGTGGCGGGTATCTCAGCCATATGGAAAGGGGCGACCATTCGGTCCCCCCGAACGTATGGTGGAGTACCACGATCCCCCCGGGAAGCCATCTTGGGCGGGAGGCGAGTCTCGGCTGGTATGCCCGAAGTGGCATAGCCGGGTCGCGCCTTTTTCCCGCCCTGGAGTGGGTTGTCCTAGACACTGACGCAGCTGGCCACGCCCTCGGAGGCAGGCGTGGGCGGGTTTACGCCCGCCCTGAAGACGGATAAAAGGAGCAACAAGCCAAGAAAGCATCCTCTTGTTCCTGTGCTCTGAAGCTGCACCTCCCCGCTGCACGTGAGCTCAAGACGGAACGAAGAGCCAATTTTGACCCACCCACAAGCCCCTGAGGACAGCGAGTTATTTTGAATAAAGTTTTGATGTGGTAACTCTATTTCTTACAGGTGGTGATGATTGTCGTGATATTTTGAGTATGCAATAAAGAATGGTCATTTTTCAGTATGTTTTTTAAAATAAAGTAATTCTGCATTAGTGTTGATCAGTAATCATGCTTGTAATAGTTATGATTGTTTTGCAATTTAGGTAAATGTCGTACTTATTTTGGTCGGGCGGTAAGGTCATGATCGGTGAGCAGTAATTGGAAGATCCCTATGGGGGTGCGTCACCCATTACGGATGGGAGCGCTCGGGGGAGGTGGCCATTGGCCCCTCAACAGGGAGGCGGTCCCTTCTAAGGATAGGCCGCCGGAAGGAAAGGAAAGGTGGTCAAGGCCCCTTCCTGGATAGGAGGGGCTACGGGCCCTCCTGGGGAATTTCCCGGGGCCAGGACATCTGCGACGGCAGATGGGGTAAGTTGTGTGGGGTTCGGGAGGGGGTTTACGCTACCTTTTAGACACCTCACACGAGTCCTCGGACGACCGTTAAATGGCGTCGAGTTCATTGGGGCCCCCGTCAAGTCCAAGGGAAATTGGTAGATGCACTTGAGGTACGCCTCTGTGCGGTCGATCTCCTCACAAGTGAGGGGGGTATTTCTGGTTTAGGGATCTGACACCGGTTACGACCTTGCCGTTGGCCCTTAACGTTAGGATGTACAATTTCAAGTCAAATGTTTTGTAGGATGTTAGTTCGGCTAGGAGAACCTTTGTATTAGAGATCTGTTAAGGTTAGCCAAACATCGTAATGTGGAAATGAAATTGTACATAATATGAAACTGTTATTTTAATGTTTTTGATTTTGTTTCATATTTTAATAAATACGGCCGGGAGGGTCACTCCCTCCCGCCTTCCAAAAGTTCAGAACCGTTTCCGGTTTCCCATCCTTGGGGATTGTGTTGAGAGGGGGTGGCGGGTATCTCAGCCATAAGGACAGAGTGACAGAAAGTGACTGAGTGAACTGGAAAAAAAGGTGAGGGAGTGCAGGTGAGCAGGGGGACTGAAAGAAGTTGAATGTGGTAGGAAAGTAAGGAAAAGAGAAGTAAACATGGAGGATAAGAATAAGTGAGAGAAGCAGAGTAGGGAAACAGGGGTGAGGTAGGGTAAGAGAAAAGTAGTGAGGTTATAGCAAAGGGTGATGACAAACTACAATTTTTTAGTCACACTTACCATATAATTAATGTAAACTTAATTACATATGTTTTCTATACTTTGTATCTGTGAAAAAGAGAAGAAAAAATAAGTTATAATTAGTAAAATATATATTTTAAAATAGAAGAGACAGGTCAAGAGGTTTAAAAATCATAAAAGTGTACTAAGAAATAAAGCAAGAGTGAAGGATACAGAAAGGGAAATAAAGTAATGTGGAAGGACAAAAAGAGGGAAAAGAAATAGAAGGAGAGCAAATTACTAAGAGTACGGCAGCTCAACCAGCTCTGACGCCAACCTCGCTAACTCTGAACACCTTCACTTCCAGATCCACATCGACCCCAAGACCACACTCAGAGGCACCCTCCTCTACAGACCACCAGGACCCCGCGCAAAATTCAGTGAAGACATCACGGACTTCATCACTCCACACGCGCTCCCCTCCAAAGACTACATCCTTCTGGGAGACCTCAACTTTCATCTTGAAAAGATCAACGACCACAACACCGCCACCCTCTTGGACAACCTCGCCAACCTCGGACTTAAACAACTGGTCACTTCCCCCACCCACATCGCAGGTCACACACTCGACCCCATCTTCACCTCCAGCAACCATGTCTCCTTCAGCCACACTACGGATCTCCTCTGGACTGACCACAGCTGCGTTCACTTCACCTACAACAAGCCGAAACCCATCATCCACCTCCAACCAACTCTACAAAGAAACTGGAACAAAATCACCACGGAGCAGATCTCCACATCACTCCTTCAAACCTCCCCAACCCTATCTTCTAACGCCAACGAAGCCGCCTCCAACCTCACCCTTTGGTTATCCAACACCGCCGACACCTTAGCACCACTGAAAAAACGTCAACACAAACTTGGCAACAAGAAGGCCTCATGGTTCAACGATGATCTCAAGAAGTCCAAGAAACTGTGCCGCTCCCTTGAAAAGGCCTGGAAAAAAGACCCATCCACCAGCAACAAGGACGCCTTCAAAAGCGCCATCCGTACTCACCACCAACTGATCCGAAAAGCCAAGAAAACAGCATTCAAGGATCGACTTGACAACAACGCCCACAACAGCAAGGAACTTTTCAACATCGTCAAGGAATTTTCCAACCCCTCGGCCAACTCCAACGACATCACCCCCTCTCAAGCCCTCTGCGATTCCCTAGCCTCTTTTTTCCACAACAAGATTGCTGACATCCACAACAGCTTTGACAACCAACCCGGAAGCCAACCCACCCTACCATCAGCTGACCATCTTCCCCCCGTTAACACCCTTAACGCCTGGAACCCAATCTCCACTGAGGACACCATCCGCCTGATGAATTCCATCCACTCTGGATCCCCCACAGACCCATGCCCTCACCACATCTTCAACAAAGCAGACTCCGTCATAGCTCCGCACCTCCGAGACGTCATCAACTGCTCCTTCAACTCCGCTACCTTCCCAGAAGACTGGAAACACGCTGAACTCACCGCCCTTCTGAAAAAACCAACAGCAGACCCCACCGAACTCAAAAACTACCGCCCCATCTCGCTTCTTCCATTCCCGGCCAAAGTCATCGAGAAAGCCATCAACAACCAGCTCGCCGCCTTCCTCGAAGCCAACAAATCACTCGACCCCTCACAATCTGGCTTCCGAGCCAAACACAGCACTGAGACCGCCCTCATCGCAGCAACAGACGACATTCGAACACTACTGGACAATGGAGACACAGTCGCCCTCATCCTCCTCGACCTCTCTGCAGCCTTCGACACAGTCTGCCACAGCACCCTTCTACAACGCCTCAGAAACATCGGAATCCAAGGAAAGGCACTGGAATGGATCACCTCGTTCCTCACCGGAAGAACCCAGAAAGTCCGCCTCCCACCATTCAAGTCCGAGGCCTCTGAAATCATCTGCGGCGTACCACAAGGATCCTCACTCAGTCCCACCCTCTTCAACGTATACATGAGCCCCCTCGCGGCCATTGCCCGCCAACACAACCTCAACATCATCTCTTACGCGGATGACACTCAATTGATCCTATCTCTCACCAAGGACCCCAGCACCGCCAAAACTAACCTACACGAAGGAATGAAAGAAGTCGCCGAATGGATGAAACAAAGCCGTCTGAAACTGAACTCAGACAAAACAGAAGTCCTCATCTTAGGTAAATCCCCCTCTGCATGGGATGACTCCTGGTGGCCGGAAGCCCTCGGAAATGCACCCATCCCGACAGACCACGCACGGAACCTTGGCGTCATCCTGGATTCTTCACTCTCAATGAACAGACAAGTCAGCGCCGTATCCTCCTCCTGCTTTAACATTCTTCGCATGCTCAGAAAAACATTTCGCTGGATCCCCACCGAAACAAGGAAAACAGTCACCCACGCTCTAGTCACGAGCCGACTGGACTACGGAAACACCCTCTACGCAGGTACCACCGCTAAACTCCAGAAGAAACTACAACGAATCCAAAACGCCTCAGCCAGGCTCATATTAGACATCCCACGCAACGAACACATCTCTGGCCACCTTAAAGACCTCCACTGGCTACCCGTTAATAAGAGGATTACTTTCCGACTACTTACCCACGCACACAAATCACTCTACGACATCGGACCAGATTGCCTCAACTCCCGACTGTCCTTCTACACCCCCTCCCGCCAACTTCGCTCCTCCAGCCAAGCCTTCGCCACTGTACCTCGCATCAACAAGACCACCATGGGAGGCAGATCCTTCTCATACCTGGCTGCCAAAACATGGAACTCACTCCCCGCTTACCTTCGCCTCAACCAGAATCACCTAGCCTTCAGAAAGCAGCTTAAAACGTGGATATTTGACAAATAATCCTCCTCCCCTTCCTAAGCGCCTTGAAACCCTCTGGGTATGTAGTGCGCTATATAAATATTATGACTTGACTTGACTTGACTTGACAGACTGAAAGCTGAAAAGTGGTGCAAGGGAGAGAAGGGATTCAGACAGTTGAAATGAGATTGAGGAGTTGTGAAAGAACTGAAGTAAAGGAACAGCGATGAAACAGAGTGAGAGAAAGGCAGTGTGAGTGAGTAAAGAGGGCTGAAAAAAGGATGGAAAAAGGAAAGAGAGTGTGAGACAATGGGAATATAATAAAAATTACACAATACAAACTATAGAATAACTTGTACAACATGTTAGATAGTTTATTTTTGCTGTTCTCAGAATATATTGAATTTCACTAAAAGCAGTGAGTTCAAACTATTCATCATATGACTGCGGGAAAAAAAAACATAATCTAAAAGATTGTGTTTTAAAAAACCCATATAAACTTACGAATCATATATGTATTAGGCATGGGCGGAAAATCCGTTCCGCTCGCGGATTTTGCGGATTTTGCGGATTTCGCGTGAGTTCGCGCCCCGCGAATAAGTGCGAAATTGCAGAAATACGATCTAAGCAAAACTGAAAGTAACTACTTACCAGGTTCAAAAGTTCAGGCACATCATTAGTAGCCATTTCCTGTAGTGCTTCCTGAGGGGCCCCTCCAGAGTTCAGTTGCCAGTTGAAACTATTATGTGACCCTGCTCTGAACCTCAGAATAGTTACACATATGCCACAAAGGTCATGAATTACAGCTAAGGGAGACAAGCAGGAGCCAGGCTGGAAGTTAAAATCCATTAATCAGCCCCTAATTCATTATTGTCAGTTGGGGCAGGGCAGGTGTTGTAACTAATTTTGCAACAATGAAAGCACTTAGCAAGTGCAAAAGATCACTAATCAGGGCGCACTAAGGAAGCAGGTGCCAGCTAAAAAAATATTCTGTGACACATTAATCAGCCCCAAATTAATTCAGGTCACTTGAGGCAGGGAAGGTGTGCTTTGCTTTGCCGAAAATAATGTACACTGGACAACCAGAGGGTGTGGTGATGAAACAGAGGGTGGCATGGGTGGGCCAGAGGGTGGCATGAGTAGTCAGAGAGTGGCAGTGGTGACAGAGAGTGGCAGTGATGAAGAAGAGTGTCCCAAACAGGTTGGACACGTAGAAACAACAAGTTCGCAAAACTTGCGACCCGACAGGTAAGTTCGCAAATTGCGAAATTGTAAAAACCCTCGCGAACTGGCAGAAACACGGGCGAACACAAAAAAAAAAAAATCCGCAAATTCGCGGGAATTCGCGGATTTTGCGGATTGCGAATCCGCAAATCCGCAAAATTCGCGAACGCGAGATCCGCAAAATTCGCTCATGCTTAATATGTATACTAATCTTTCATTCACTTACTTTTCCTAGAGGCCATATAGTAGATCGTGAAGGTCCTTTTCATTGGAAAATACTCTGCTGATCTTTTAAATTTCCATTTCATCGACTTTCTATAAATAAAAGCTCTAAGAACATCTGAAATAATTCTCAATGTTTTCATTTCCTCCTTGTGTTAAGTCATGACTCTTTACTCATTCCTTCACCTTTCCTTCCGGCCAAATAGTTTCAGATATATCAGTATATTTTCAAATTTCTCAAATCAAACTCTGAAATTACCGTTTACCCGATGTTTTGAAAGAAAAGCTCATACAACATTTTCACAATGTTTAAATATTCATATTCCCATCTTTGGATCACTCATGTTCAACATTTCCTATAATACTGATATCACTTACTATGAGATCCACTTACAGTACCTATATGAGAACTGGATTTTTTATATTATGTTGATCACTTTTACTCACAATATAATTTTAAACAGTAGACTAACTTTTATTAACTGCTCCCGTCTTCATAGGACAATTACCTTTACTTAAACTTTGGTTCTAAAAACACTAGGTAAGAATTTTTTAAGTCAAAAGGCAAACATTGTTTGTAAGTCAAATGAGTATCATTGCAGTAAGTCCAACCTTTTCTACATTTTAAATAAGCTGTATAATGCCCTGATGTTGTCAAAGGACCATCATGATAAATAATAGCTACAGTTGCAAAGGTTCTTCCTGAAATTGATAACTGAGAAGCCACTAAATTTTTGATACAAGTTGTCAATTTAGTTCCATCAGGTCTACATCGTTGGAACACTAAAATGACATACTGACCATAAGTTTGTATAAATAATGTGGACAGCATTGGACACTTACATTGGGTACACACCATATTATGATCAGCTGCTTTAACACCATGGCTGCTAGGCGTTTTCCCCTGCTGTGCTGGGAATTGCTATTTTCCTTTATTCATGACGAGCCCAGCTCGGCATCAGCATTCGAGCGCCCTGCTCCATGACGAGCTGGGCTCGTCATGAGTGTGGAAGGGGTTAACTAGATTATTAAATGGCACTGATTTGCAGTCAGGTAAAGTCAAATATATAAATCTTTCAGTGTCTATTCTAGTAGTACTTGATAAACTACAATTGTCGCAGTCATGCTGCTATTGATAGGAAAGGCTAAAAAGATTTTCTACATCTACACCTTCATCTTCCAAAACACCAAACATATACATCAAAAATTCCTGACAATCCTGCTTAATGTTCTGTGAAAATTTTTCATGACCAGAACATATGTCTAAAATATTTCGAATTTCTGTAACACTTTCTATTTTTGCTCTATCACTGCTACATTCCTCAAACACAGAATTCAATAAACCGCTCAATCTTTGATCCCAATTGTAAAGTTTGAAGAAAAAAAACAACAATAACCACTACATTAGCATAGCAGTTGACACCAGAACTGTTTTCAAACTGAAATCCAACATCTTCATCAGAATCCTTTTTCTTTCTGTTTACAATTACATTTTCATCTACTTTTTGTCTTTTTGCTACTACCTCACTGCAATTATTCTCATTTCTTCTTTTTCGGCCTACCACACGTTTTTCAAACAGAGGATATTGAGGCAAATGTGGAGCATAGTCTCTTCTTAACCTATTGTATTCTTTAACACAATCTAGATCTGCACAAATCTTTATCTCTTCACACTTAATCAAGTACAATCCTGATAAAGTTCTGACTCGTGATAATGCCACATATGCCATACCCTCTTTAAACACAGAACTTCCAATATTCACCAAAGCACTATCTACACTTAAACCTTGAGATTTATGAATTGTCACCTCATATGCCAAACAAACAGGAAACTGTTTTTGGAGAACATATACGTTTTTCAAAGCAAAAATCTAGCAGAACAACGACTGATTTGTTGTACTTGCTCAATGCCATCAAATTTAATTTTTAAAAATTCTATTCCATCTCTATTTCTATAATTCACAAAATCAACAACATGACCCATTGCTCCAACCTCTTTCAACATTTAAATTCCTTCTCAAAATGATACGACAATTTAAACACACATTCAGAGTCTTTTCAAAACCAGCTGTTTTAGATATACTCTTCTCTAATGAATCCAGTTTTGATTTCAAATGTTCTGACAAAATAATTGCTGCTCCCATATGCTCTATTTTATCTATTGCTTCCAGTTTCACAATCTCTTCATTTTCTAACTTTAACATTTTGTTGTTGAAGATGGAACATTCTTGCAGAGTTGGCATCAAACATATCCCAGATTTGTTCTCAGTAATTTTCTTTAAAATATTCTCTGGAAGAATGTTTTCATTTGGATACAAATTTGAAATTAATCGTGCATGTAAAGCTTCTTTCCCATGCTCACTTACTTTTCCGATTCTTACATCTTGTAAAATATTTTTATAATCCTTATCCTTTGCCTGTCGCATATTTCGAAGCAGTTCTGCATATTTGAAATGTAACCATATAATAACATTTCCAATGCTTCCAAGGAGCTTCCTGGTATCTTCATGCGTGAGCATTTCAAACACTGGTTGTCCTCTTACTGGAGTCAACTGCAGTAGATCTCCAAAAACAATAATGTGTTTTCCTCCAAATAACACATCATACTCTGTTCTAAGAATTTCTTGCATTCTCAAATGCACAAAAGCAAGCATTAGATTTGAGACCATGCTTACTTCATCAATGATAAGAAGTTTCATTTTCTTCAGGACTCTCGAAACTTCAGAACACGCATCTCCAGATAGCTTGTTGTAATGCAATTTATTATCATGCTCAACTGGCAGCATCAGTAAACGATGTAGAGTAATCCCTTTAATGTTATGTGCTGCCAGTCCAGTTGAAGCGGTTACAACACAAGACAGCGGTGATTCAGTCCTTTTCTGCAGATAAGTTGCAATTGCTTTAATCAGAAAACTTTTTCCTGTTCCCGCTTCTCCACTTAAGTACAGTCGGACAGGCTTATATGATGTACATGATCACTCTTTTTTCTCATGTTTGAATCCATGTTCAATCTGTTCTGTGACTTCGTCATATATCTTTTTCTGCTCAACGTTTAGTTGCTTTACCAAATCTTCTAAGTTTACTACATCCTCTTGAGCTTGTTCCATAGCTCTTTCCACCTCATCCATGGCAGTGGCAGCTTCATTTTGGATAATTGGTCCTCCTATTGGATCTCCTATTGACTCAATGAAGTAGAACTCTGACTGTCTTGAGAACTGTCTCTAGCAATCTCTTCAGCAATTGTGGCTTCTTGCTCTATTTCTTCGTTCAACATTTGCAGATAATTTGGAAAAACAGGACATTCTATGGTATCCTTGGTTGCATTAAAAGAAAATTCAAAAGAGCTAAATAGTAAAATTCTCTTTTGTCTGGAGATTCGCAACTCAATTTTCGATGATTAATCAAATGGCCTTTTCTCTGCTTCACTAGACATCCTTCATACCCAATGACAGCATATTTTCCATTATTGATATCTTCTGTGATGTTCCTCTTATAACTATAGTTTTGCAGAACTTCATACAAACGAGTGTTCTCAAGGTGAGTACTTCTATTTGTATAGTATGTATCCAACATGTTTGTCTTCAAAATATCTGTACTGTTTGGTTCTTTCTCCGCCAAATACTCAATTTCTTATACAGATTTCAAAACTCGGTTTCGTGTTGCAGCCACACCTAGACTCACCAAAATGATTGCTCTTGATTTGGCATAGAGACTTGATGATGATAACCGATCAGAACATTCATATGCTCTAATTACTCGATGCGACAACATCTTCAGACTGAAACTGTATAATTTTTTACTTATACTCTTTTCATGTGAAATGTCCTCCCACATTTCCTTCAGTTCGGTCTTTTCTTTTTTTGTGATGTAAGACGTCACATATTGAGCCACAGCAATAGAGTTGTCAGCAACAAACTGAATATCCATGTTAGCATTCCACATGGACAAAATCACTGGGTTGTAGTTGTTAATATACTTGGACTCTTCGTTTCTTTTTAAATTGTATGTATTTTTTGGTGATTTCCTCATCACAGTATGTCGCAGAGAAGACATCAAATTATTTACTCTTCCTTTAGAAATTACTGGTCGTGGAAACGCGAAACAACATTTTTTGTAGAACTTGTCCTTGTTTCTAAATTGTCGATGACAGTACTTTCCACGATGGGATTGAAAGCGTAAAACTTGTTGCCTTAAATTGTTTTCTTCAGTAGTTTTCGGAACAGCACATGTTGAATACTCTTCAATGAAACTCATCACTGTGTCAACCGAATCAGTTCCAAATTTGGGTGCATCTTTAATCCATAACAACATATGTATGTGAGGAGCACCTCTCGCTTGATACTCCTTCCTCCAAAGGAAATCCAAAACCTCTCCAAGGGGAGGATTTTTTTTGTTGGTAATAAAAGACATCATAGCTTCAAATCTATGATTGAAATATCTGCATACATTCACTGGATCCAAAGAACACAGTTCTCCAGGTGTTTTGAATTCTATATTATGTATGTTTCCATTTGCCTCTCGTAGAAGTTGAAGTAAGTCGTCCCATGCATACTCAGCACAGCTAAGAGTGAGGAACCATGTAGGAGTTCCTAAGTTTCTTAGCATACATTTCAATTCCCCATGACGACGGAACCAATACTCGTTTGTACCACGCTGACATGCCATGAGATTGATTTGCTGAGACTCCAAAATACTGTCTTACAGATTGACTTTCTCCATAAAGTCCCTCGCCGAAACATTTTGCAGATGTGCTCCACTTTTCAGTATATGATTAACTGCATAAGAAAGCCTAGACAAGTCACTTTCATACAGTAGATGAAACAAATACGGATTGCATTGACGAAACCTTGGATCTTCAGCATATAATCTTAAAGTCCGGTATTCAGCTGCAGGAATTTGAACTGGTCGATCGTCATATCGTCCACCTTGACCTGTTGGAAATAACTGTGGAAAACAACGAGCTTCCAAACTTTCTTCCCATACACTAATAGGACTTCCTTTTGCTGCTTTCATTTGAAACAAATCAATTGCATTCCCATTACTTCTTTGGAATGCAAAGGATGAACAGTAAAATGTTCATATATTTCTCACTTCTAGACACATCAACTTTTTCAATTTGGCCGACTGAACAATCACTGTTTTCTTCTGTAGCTGTTTCCTCTGCTCCAACACTTACATGTTTGTAGTACTCATTGTTTTTGGCCAAATACAACGTTGCCTTTTTGACTTTCCTAACATCCACTAAATCTTGCCAGATTTTCTTACTCTTTGTTGGAACCCCATTAACTAGAATAACCAGAGGATCCTCTTCTACTCTTTCTACACCAATTGTATCAATATTTTTCTTGACATCTAGAGGCAAATAAACAACTCTTCCCTTTAATCCTCTTTGTAAATCTGAAGGAGGCAATTTCCCTATCTTAAGCTCCATGCGAACAATAGCCTGAAAAGGATGGACACATTGAATCAAAGTAGATTCATAAGTATTTAAATCCATCAATTCAGAAGGAATATCTACCAACTGAAGATTATTATTAACAGCTCTAGCAGGCATTCTGTTTTCATTTAATTTTTTAAAACAATAATTACAAATACGCTGATCAAAACTCAAATCAAAAGAATTCTCCACCAACAAATAAGTTACAAAATCCTTCCATTCACTATTGTTTTCCATTTCACTTTTTGCATATAAATTAACTAACCTAGTCTGAATCTTATAATGAGTCCATCGACAACACACACAAGTTAAATTAGGCCTTTCACTTGATTTCACCTTAACCTTGGTAATTTCCTCGTCAAATTTTTCTGTACTTAAAATCTGTACATTGTCTTCCACATTACCATCTATTACTATATCCATTTCTACACTGTCCTCTTTGTCCCAAAAATAACAAAACTCAATTTCTTAATAAATGCTCTTCACATCTTATTCAGATCCATGCAAAAGAGCACTGTTTAACTGTTTAAGCATAAGTGCTGGACTTTTTTGCATAATACAACCTTCTCACTAGTTTCCTCACTTTATTATGATGCACTGCTAACATCCTAAAATGATGAAAAAGACTCTGACATACTTTTGTAGAAACACAAGCCAGTGAATGCCCATGCAAACCTGTGTTTTCTCTTACTCTGCAAGGATCTAACTCTTGCAACATCTTCATTTTCTGTTTTACACTTTTCTTACTATATGTACATAAGAAATTACGAAGCAAATCGATTGAATCCTGTCGCACACTACAAATACTACTACACTTCCATGTGTACACTGTACCCTTAGTACGTTTCCCTAAAACTTCATCAGCTAACTCCTCTTCTACATCTCTAGACACAAGTTTCTCTTTTTCCATCGGACAACCGTCTTTCACCTCATATGCTCGACCACTGGTGTCAACTGCATGCACCAAATCATTCTCCTGGAAGTAACTCTCCTCATTAAAAAATGACTCAGAACTTGAACTATGCATCTATTCTCCAGAAAATACTTCACAAAAATTAGTCCGATTAATTATTCTTTTCCATCTACTGTTTGATTTGAAAACATCAATTGCCTTGTTAAGTATCCTAATTCTATTGATTACTAAAATAAATAATTTTTTCTTAACTTCAAAAGCCTGATCAACAATCTTCTCTACACTTTTCTTTTTCTTGTAAAAAGCAGCTCTCTGTTTACCTTTTTTTTTACATTTTTTAACAAATTTAAAACTACCCTATCGCAAAATATTCGTCTACGAATGTCCCTAAATAGATTTTGCCTTCTATTGCTATACATACTGTTCTCTCCTGGTCCAGTAGTAACACTTTTGGGGGGCCTCTCCTTCCTTTTCAAATTTGCTCTCTCCTTCTCATTAACATTTTTTTTTGCTCTACATATGTTCCGAAAACAAGACTTAGTTGTCTTACCAGGAGCTTTTTTTGTGTTTTTTGAAGTACTTGTTGTAGGGGAGTGCTTTAATTCCGTTGCTGTTTTTGATTTTTTCCGTATGGCATTTTTCCTTCTCCTCTGCCTTGAAGGCACATTTCCTTAGTTTTGAATTGTTGATGTCAATCTGTGGTAAAAAAAATAATAACACATTATAGACCACTATTAGCAAACAGCAAAGGAATGACAATAAGCAAATGATATAAACACTAGTTTACAACATATCTAAGTTTATATCACAGCAACTATATAACTAGGAGTAAAACAGAGAAAAACAGATAGACGGAGTAACACAAAGAGACAGAGAGAGTCAGACAAAGAAACAGGTAGAGGGAGTAAAACATAGAGAAGGAGTAAGACAGAGAGAGTGTATAATATGTTGTAAGACAGAGAAAGGATGTAATAGAGAGAGGGAGTAAGTCAAAGAAAGGGAGAAAAAGAGTAAGTCAGAAAAAGGGTGTAACACACCTCCTCTGTGTCCCCTTGACAGGCCTCAATGTATTGGGTATAATTTATGGTGACAGGGTGCAGATGAGGTGAGGCCTGAACAGGAGTGCAGATGAGGTGATGCCTGTCCAGGAGAGTAGAGGGGGTGAGGCCTGTGTCTAAGAATGCATTGGACTGGACTTCATGAAGCCTCTCCCCACTGCATTCTTAGACACAAGCCTCACCTCCTTTGTACCCCTGAACAGACATCTCTCCACTACACTATTGAACACAGGCCTCACCTCCTCTGCACCCCTGCACAAGCCTCACCTCATCTACAACCCTGAACAGGCTTTACCTCATCTGCACCCTTGGACAGGCCTCACCTCATCTGCACCCCTGGACAGGCCTCACCTCATCTACACTATTTATTCATTCTCCAAAATGTGAAAACCATTCATTTGGCTGAAAATCGTTTTTCACATCACATTTAAGAAACACAGCACAGGTCCTATGTACAAGTATAAAATTTCACTACTGAAACCTCACTATTTCACAAAAGACAATTCCTCTATCTTGCATATGTTGATGTCAAGCATTTCCTCTATCTTCACTACTGAAACCTCACTATTTCATATGTTAATGTCAAGCATTTCCTCTATCTTCACTACTGAAACCTCACTATTTCACAAAAGACAATTCCTCTATCTTGCATATGATGATGTCAAGCATTTCCTGTGCTCTGTTTTTTAAATGTTATGTAAAAATTGATTTACAGCACATGAATTGGTTTTACATTATTCAGAAGGTTTAGATACTGTGTACATGATTGCACGTTTCACCTGTGTTTCCTCAGATTAGGAAGCAGATTGTGCAGATGAGGTGAGGCCTTTCCAGAAGCGCAGAGGAGGTGAGGCCTGTCCAGGGGAGCAGAGGTGGTGAGGCCTGTGTCTAAGAATGCAGTGGACTGGCCTTCATGAAACCTCTCCACCACTGCATTCTTAGACACAAGCCTCACCTCCTTTGCACCCCTGGACAGGCTTCTCTCCCACTACACTCTTGAACACAGGCCTCGCATCCTCTGCACCTCTGTACAAGCCTCCCCTCATCTACAACCCTGAACAGGCTTCACCTCATCTGCACCCCTGGACAGGCCTCACCTCATCTACACCCCTGGACAGGCCTCACCTCACCTCATCTACACTATTTATTCCTTCTCAAAAAAGTAAAAACCATTAATTTGCCCCATACATCGTTTTTCGCATCACATTTAAGAAACACAGCACAGGTCCTATGTACAAGCATACAATTTCACTACTGAAACCTCACTATTTCACAAAAGACAATTCCACTATCTTGCATATGTTGATATCAAGCATGTCCAAACAACATGCCACAAACCAACAAGAAAGAAGCTCAATGTGGTTCCTAATCTGAGGTAATGCAGGTGACATCATTGTAAAAGGTTCACATATATTTATTTAATGAGGCAACACTATTAATTCCTTCTCAAAAATATAAAATCCATTCATTTACCCCAAAATCGTTTTTTAAATAACATTTTAGAAACACAGCACAGGTCCTATATACAAGCATTCCATGTCACTAGTGAAACTTCTCAATTTTACATAATGCAATTCCTCTATGCCGCAAAATGTATTTAGCAACCATTATCAAAAAACATGACACAAACCTACAAGAAAGAAGCTCAATCTGCAACCTAATCTGAGGCAATGCAGGTGACATCATTGTAAAAGGTTCAAATATATTTATTTAATGAGGCAAACACTATTAATTCCTTTTAAAAAATACAGAAGCCATTCCTTTACCCCAAAATCATTGTTTAAATAACATTTTAGAAACACAACACAGGTCCTATGTACAAGCATTCAATTTCACTACTGAAACTTCACTATTTCACAAAAGACAATTCCTCTATGCAGCAAAATGTTTTAACCAAGCATTATCAAAAAACATGACACAAACCAACAAGAAAGAAGCTCATTCTGCTTTCTAATCTGAGGTAACGCAGGTAACATCATTGTGAAAGCTTCAAATATATTTATTTAATGAGCCAGACACTATATATTCCTTCTCAAAAATATAAAAGCCATTCATTTTCCCCCAAATCGTTTTTTAAATAATATTTTAGAAACACAGAACAGGTCCTATGTACAAGCATTCAATTTCACTACTGAAACCTCACTATTTCACAAAAGACAATTCCTCTATGCAGCAAAATGTTTTAACCAAGCATTATCAAAAAACATGATACAAAGCAACATTAAAAAAACACAATCTGATTCCAAATCTTCTCCATAGAGCATACAAGTCTTTATCTAAATTAAATGAATCATTTCTTACCTTTACAAATGCTTTGGAAGATTGAGAACAGTGTCAGACACACACACACATTTTTCTTTAGCAGAGCAAAAGGTATGCACTCAAGACACTGCAACCATGACTGGCACAGAAAACCTCTAATTCTACACACATATGCCTCATTTCAACTAATCAAAACTCTTCCCTCACTATTTTCAAACCAACACCCTTCCCCCCTCAGCCCTTTCTATCTGTTACCATAGCAACTCCCTCCTTACTGAACTCTCAGGTTCAAAAAGTTTATTCTACAATGTTGTAAATGAACTCAGCAAGGATGTCTGATCTCTCAATACACCAGCTTATCCAGTGCAATGTTTCTTTAATTGACTTTTTCTTAACCATTCAAATTGCTTCTTTCACAAAACACAACCATGCACTATAACTTTTAGTTTTCAACTATCTGAATCCACCAATCATTGCTTATGATTCAAGAGCAGTGAAACTCCACAATTATTTTTTTTGTAAACTCCTACTGTTACAACTGCCATTTCATTCCCACACTTCATCTGACTGCACCAGAACCTTCTCTCAATCAATCAATCAATCAAAGACATTTATAGAGCGCACTACTTACCCGGAGGGTCTCAAGGTGCTGGGGGGGGGGTTGCTGCTACTGCTCGAACAGCCAGGTCTTGAGCTTCTTCCTGAAGGAGAGGTGGTCTTGGGTCAGGCGCAGGTCGGTAGTGAGGGAGTTCCAGGTCTTGGCGGCCAGGTAGGAGAAGGACCTTCCTCCTGTTGTCGTTCTTCGGATGCGGGGGACGGCGGCAAGGGCGTGACTGGCTGATCGGAGGTGGCGTTTGGGAGCGTAGAAGTTGATGCGGTTGTTGAGGTAGCTCGGGCCTTGATCGTGTAGGGCTTTGTGCGCGTGGGTGAGGAGGCAGAAGGTGATTCTTTTGTTGATGGGGAGCCAATGCAGGTCTCTCAGATGTCCGGAGATGTGGCTGTTTCGTGGGATGTCGAAGATGAGTCTGGCTGAGGCGTTCTGGATCCGCTGGAGTCTCTTCTGGAGCTTGGCGGTGGTTCCGGCATAGAGGGCGTTGCCGTAGTCCAGTCGGCTGGTGACGAGGGCCTGGGTGACCGTCTTCCTGGTCTCGGTGGGGATCCACCGGAAGATCTTCCGTAGCATGTGCAGGATGTTGAAGCACGACGAGGAGACGGCGTTGACTTGTCTGGTCATGGAGAGGGAGGAGTCCAGGATGAAGCCCAGGTTGCGTGCGTGGTCTGTCGGTTTGGGTGCGGTGCCCAGGGTGGGGGGCCACCAGGAGTCGTCCCAGGTGGAGGGCGAGGAGCCCAGGATGAGGACTTCCGTCTTGTCTGAGTTCAGTTTCAGGCGGCTGGTCGTCATCCACTCGGCTACATCTTTCATCCCTTCGTGAAGGTTGGCTCTGGCGGCGGCGGGGTCGTTGGTCAGGGAGAGGATCAGCTGGGTGTCGTCGGCGTAGGAGATGATGTTGAGGTTGTGATGGTGTGCGATGGCCGCGAGGGGGCTCATGTAGACGTTGAAGAGGGTGGGGCTCAGCGAGGATCCTTGAGGGACGCCGCAGATGACTTCGGTGGCCTCTGACTTGTACGGTGGTAGACGGACTCTCTGTGTTCTTCCGTCGAGGAAGGAGATGATCCATTCCAGTGCCTTCTCCTGGATTCCGACGTTGCTGAGGCGCTGCACTAGGGTGCGGTGGCAGACAGTGTTGAATGCCGCGGAGAGGTCTAGGAGGATGAGGGCCGCTGTTTCTCCGTTGTCCATCAGGGCTCGGATGTCATCGGTGGCAGCGATGAGGGCGGTCTCGGTGCTGTGGTTGGCTCGGAAGCCAGACTGTGAGGGGTCGAGGGATCCATTCGTCTCGAGGAAGGCGGCCAGCTGTTTGTTGACGGTCTTCTCGATGACTTTGGCTGGAAACGGGAGGAGCGAGATGGGGCGGTAATTCTTGAGTTCGGTGGGGTCCGCTGTTGGTTTCTTTAGTAGAGCGCTGAGTTCGGCGTGCTTCCAGCTCTCCGGGAAGGTGGCGGTGTCGAAGGAGGTGTTGATGATGTCCCGCAGGTGGGGTGCGATGACAGCGTCGGCCTTGTTGAAGACGTGGTGAGGGCAGGGGTCGGTCGGGGATCCGGAGTGGATGGAGTTCATCATGCGGACGGTGTCTTCGGTGCTGATCGGAGTCCAGGCGTGGAGGGTGGTGGTGGGCGGCGTTGCTGCGGTCGTGGCGTGCGTCGGTTGAATGCTGAAGCTGTTGTGTATGTCCGTGATCTTGTTGTGGAAGTAGGAGGCAAGGGAGTTGCAGAGGTCTTGCGATGGGGTGATGTCGTTCTTTCCGGCGTTGGGGTTGGAGAGCTCTTTTCACGATGTTGAAGAGTTCCTTGCAGTTGTGTGCGTTGTTGTCCAGCCGGTCCTTGAATGCAGTTTTCTTGGTGGCGCGGATCAGTTGGTGGTGCTTCCGGGTGGCAAGCTTGAGGGTGGTCATGTTGTCCGGTGTTGGTTCCCTTCTCCAGACTTTCTCGAGGGCTCGGCAGTTCTTCTTGGAGCTCTTGAGTTATCTCACCATGTATTATGTCTGGATTATTAGACATAGCTACATCCACTGGGCTCAAAAGTATGCAGCTAGCAGAAATTTTCACAACCTTGATTTACCAAATGTGGAAATCAAGCAGATTGGCCAGAGAGGATTGAGATGTCAACAATTGATATCATTGGTGAAAACCTTTTTGCATCTGCCAAACCCTGACCTCTTAATAGTGCACTGTAGTGGAAATGACTTGGGCACTTTGACTGGGGTAGGTCTGGAAATGCTTTTAAAGGACACCTTTGGTCAATTGATGACACGTTTTCCACAAACTGCCTTGGTATATTCCAATATATGTCAAAGACAGAAATGGAACTGGTCCAACCAATTTTGTCCACAATTTGAGAAAGCACGGAAACATGTGAATAAATCTGTTTCTGCTTACATGAGAGACTATGGAATGGGTTCAATATCCAACAATAACTTGCGTTACAACATGCAAGATATCTACAGAGGAGATGGTGTGCACTTCTCAGATGAGGGGAATAGAATATTCCTCCTGAATTTAAGACTGTGCATTGGAACCTACTTGTAGGTACCTAAATCACACATAGAACCCAAAAGCTCTTTTCAGGGCTACCCTACCTCTGATCACTCAAAATGATTATTTTACTCTAACTTTTTTCTCTATTTTTCACCAAAGTACGCTCCCCGGTACGCTCCCCGGTGCGCTCCCACCACAATTTTTTTTTTAATTATTTTTTATGGCCTATATAGCCCTCCTAAGCTCCCCTCAGAAAACCTAGGGGGTTAGGGGCTGTCTACCGTGCCCTCTTCTACCCATTCCCAACGTTGTTTGTCCTCCATCTTGTGTCTCAATTGTACCGAAACACAAGATGGCGGACTCCCGTAGCACTCCTGGTGCGCATACCGGAGTGCGCACCGGTAAGCGCTCCCTAAAAAATGTGGGAAGTTAATTTACATAAAAACCACTGGAGACACTTTCACCAAATATAGAATAGGCCCTACTTCATAGCAGTCCCTACCATTTTCCCAAATTTGGTGGTATTCCATTGAGCCATTTAGGCTGTAGCTCTGTCTAAATATCCTGAGGTAAATTACATGACAAAAACACATATGAAAGTGTTGGAATTTACAACCAATTAAAATGTTACTTACATTTTGTACTTTTATGTGCTGACATTTGATTGGTTAAGTACATGAATATATATGAAAAATGAGAGGGAAACACAGTCATTTTGACTAGTACTACCTGAGGTACATTTGAAAAGGATTTTCACTGAAAACTTCAACTGCTTTCACAAAGGTAAGTTGTTAATTTGGAAGGAGAACTATGTTGTGCACTTTAAGTTAATTTGGGAAAACGTTTTCTGATAGTTATATACTGTCCCTCTGTAATAGTTATAAATTGAGATAGGCTTCTCTGTTATAGTTATGGATTGAGTTAGGCTTCTCTGCTATAATTATGAATTTACTTAGGCTTCATCACATGCACTTTTTAATATTTCTACAATATACGGTATAAGCCTGGAGCTACAACATTCCAATGTTTCTTTGTTCACAGCTCTGGCTTTGAACAAAGGCTTCAGGGAACCTGAGGGGATTCTAATCCCCTCACGCTCCCAAAAGGCTTTGTTTTTTTTTTTAGAACATTCTGTCCTCTAGTGACAGAATGTTCTAATAGCCTTATAGCCCTTCGTAGATGGGCTATACCGCTATTAAAGTCCCTCTCCCTTGTTAAAGGCCCTCGTCTTCGGCTCGGGGCCTTTAACGCTGGAGAGGGCCTTTAATAGCTGGTATAGCCCTCTACGGCTGGCTATAAGGCTATATTATATGTAATTCATGAAATAGTACCAAAATGATTATAATATAAAGTGAGACATATAGTATACTGTGCAACTTTTTTGTGTTACATAATAAGTTTGCTCATAGTTACTTCCTTTCTCCCAATATATTATCTCCAATGTGTATTTGACATCTCTTTTTCATCTCCTGCCTCCTTTCTCTCACTGTCTGTCTCTAATGCACCACATCTCCACCAATTTTGTGTAGATTCAGAAGAGAGTAAAATGTAATACTTGAAAACATCATAAGGGAGCAGGGTAGACTCCCATCATTCCCTAGGCCTTCTCAGGGAGGGCTTAAAGGATCTATTTCTTCTTTCCTGACAGACTATGGTATGGATTCCATATACCACAATAACATATGTAACAACATGCAAGATATCTACAGAGGAGTATCTACAGAGGAGACGGTGTACATAACAACAACTCTATTCAGAGCTACCCTACCTCTAAGCACTTTAAATTATTATTTTACTGTTTCACTGGGTTTTCCCCATGGTACGCTCCCCGGTGCGCTCCCAGGTGCGCGTACCGGGCACTTCCCCGTGCGCAAATCGAAAAAAAAAATTATAATTTTGCCCCACAGGGCCCTTTTATAGCCCCCACATCAAACCTAGGAGGTCAGGGGGGGTCTACTCTGCCCCCTTATGGTCATGTCCCCCTTTGTTTTTGCCACCTCTTGTGTCTCGATCCTACCGAGATACAAGATGGCGGCCGCTCCGGACTGTTTGGAATGTTTACAGACACCCGAGAGCCAATCATCTTTCCGCTCGCGAACTCGCGTAGCGCGCTGGTACGCGCCCCAGTGCGCGTACCGGGGCACGCTTATAGATAATTTTATTTTTTTTAACATAAATTTCTCAAAATCCACTGGAGCACATATCTTGAGACATAGCAAAGGCACATCGGGCTACCAGTCCCTACAATTTTGCCAAGTTTGGTGGAAATCCATTCAGCCGTTCGGGCTAAAAGTGAGGTCGACCGCCCTATGGAAATTAACATGGGGAAAACACGTTTTGGGACCCCCCTTTTATCTCAGCCACCGCTTGACGAATCCCCCCAAACTTTCAGGGAAGAACCAGAGCACTGCGAGGCAAATTTGAGGAAAATTTCAGGCAGATTCCTTAACCGGCGCCAAAGTTATTCTTAATAGAATGTTGCGATTTTCCTATTGAAAATAATCCTAACTATAACTACCTACTGGCGACCGCCAGAAAGGTAATATATATATATATATATATACATATATACATTTATGGGGTAAAGGAAATTGTGGTAAAGGCATAGCAGTTGTAAGAAATATTAGTTGGTGAAACTGTAGTATTTTAGACTTCGTAGTGGTTAAGTAGTAGTTGTTTAGACTATAGTTGTTCAAGTGGCAGTGGTTCCATCATACAAACCTTGTGGGAGGTTTGAAGAAATCTGTTCAATTCTGGAGCACATTACTGCTTTCTATGGCAGTGAAACTCGAGGTCGCAAAATGGTTCTTCTCCCCAGGTGTCTTTAACCCCTTCCACGCTCATGACGAGCTGGGCTCATCTTGGCGTAGCCTCCTCGCACACTGATGACGAGCCCAGCTCGTCAAGTAAAGTGCGGTTTTAAAAAACTCAGCACAGGAGCGGAATTGCGCTAGCGCGCATGCGGTTAAATAATCCAAAATGCACTCTATGCCCTGCTGTGTATCCTTTTCAAGACTCTTGACAGACTCCTAATCTCACTGGCTTTGGCCACTACTAAAGCAGGACCCTTTGGAGGGTGGTGTTAAACTCCCAGACCTTGAAGTTTATTATTACACCTCCAAATTGCTAAATGCATCCCACTGGGCAGCCAAGGTGGGCAATTTGTAAAGGAGACTATGGTGAAACACATACAGCACACACTCATTACTGGCATTGACTATGCATGGTTCACATACTCCACACAATGTACCATATCTGATGAGACAGGTGACAGAAGTGTGGGAGCGAATGGCAACCAGGGTGTATAAGCCGCCCTCTGATAGAGAGCTTGTTATCTGGACACTGCTGCTCTTTAATTGCATCAGTGATGACATGTTGGTGTTGCAATGAAATGACAGGGATATGAGCCATCACGTGACCTCTACCAGGGAGTGACATTTGTCACAGTCACGAAGGCACAGGAAGCATTTGCGGATGGGGTTACAGTACTTGCAGTATACCAAACTGGTGAGCACAGTGTGCAAGATCTGGATGAACTACCCAAATGTACCTCGACAGACAGAACGCCTTCACTTGATACTGATGGCTGGGATAGCAAGACATATGGTGATGCACCTCTATAAGGATCTCAAAGTGGACCGAACCAGGACTGAACATGCAACTGCTTGGCATAGCGGGAGGAACTAGCAGTGGTTGGAGTGGAGCACAACCTGTGAGCTGGAGAAATGGACCTCATGCAAAGCTAGATTTAGGCTAGATCATTTCAGTTATGTGCATCCGACATATTTACCCCAGTTAAACTTAGCAGGATGTATGATGTCCGGACTGCAGAACATCCCAGATGTGGGATGGAGAGAGTTTCCTTTTTGCATTTTGCATGAAAGTGCCCTAGGATGCATGCCTACTGGGAGAAAAAGGCGACACAGCAGCGGGCGGTGACTGCGCTGAGAGTTGATGAATTTTGTCAGGTGTAGCTGCCCAGTATAGTTTAACAGCCTAGAGAGTAGCAGATGCACTGGATATTCTTACAGTTAATTTTAGTACTGGCTAAGAGACGGGTCACCCTAGAGTGGATGGGTACAAGGCCCCCTCCATAACGTTATGGTATAAGGATGTTGTTGAGTGAGCACTGGCAGAGAATGTGCACATGAAGCTTAACCAACGTGATGACAAACTGCAGGAAGACTTGGAAACTTGGGCTGCACTGCTAGAAGACATGTACATAGGGATGGGTAGGAGTAGTGAACAGGGCATGCAAATTCAAGAAATGTCATGCACTGGCACACAGGGCCCAGGTTGGACACTGCTAGGGGGGAAGGAACAACCTCAGGGTAGTGATGAGATGTAGGTGCTGGGGGGTGAAGCAAAACCCTTTGAGTATTCAGGGACTTGGATGTATCCACCATTGATGTACTATTTGAAATACTGACTTCGGAGGAAGTTGGAGATGAGACTAAGGGGAGGTGCTTGGGGCTTGAATACCATACTTAGATACTTGCAATTGGTGATGATATGTACACTAAACAACTGTAACACTAAGTGTTAATTTCGGCTTGTTTTTTCTTATATACAGGATTGTTTGGGCTCTACTTGTACCATACAGATAGGAATTTATGTGTGTCCCTGGTAACGGGCTTGATAAAATGACCAATAAAAAGTGTTTTCCAAAAAGAAATATACAAGTAGGATATTAATTAATTAATGGAAATATATTAAAATAGATTCAAATAATTTTTCTGAAGCTATAACTGTGCATTAATAGTTAGTAAAAGTCATATATAGAATTAATTTATACTAATGGAATTATTTTTAATAAAATGTAATGTTAGATTATGTTTTAAATTAACAAATAGGCCAAGTAATATGTTATATTGAACATGTAATATTTGTATATACACAATTAGTATTAATTTAGATGCATTTATTTTTTTAAATATTTTAAATAATTTAATTTAAAATTCTTTCCTAGGGGTCTTCATTTTAATTCTCTACCTCTATTATTTTCTTTAGGAGGGTGTTGCTGTACCAGTGCTTGGCCATGTGTAGCAGTGGATTTACAACAAGAGTATAAGATACAAAAGTACACAAAAGTGTAAGCTAAATGTGTACAAAAGTGCAGTTTGTGATTACCGAAAACTAGAAAGCTTACTCAAAAGTTTAAGTAACCTTTGTGAATTGGGCCTTAATATTTGCGTTATGCACCACTTCCTCGTCTTTTTGTTTACTCCCCGTGCCATGGTTTTCACTGTCATTATTTGCCTTTTTCAATTGAATATAAGTCTTAGGAATGTTGTTATTCAAGAGTTTTCATTGGCTGCCATTCCACCCCTGTTGGTCATATGCTGCAAGAAAGAAGTGAACGGAATGATAGATGGAGCCTTAAGGCACTGAGCAGTGAGTGTGAGGGTCATTGGTGCGTGCAGTACTTGCAGTATGTGACCAGTGCTTCTGATTAGCAACAACGTGTTGTAATCTCACCCCAGCTACAAACGAGCTACAAGTGTTAGCACATAAATCAATCAATCAATCAATCAGTGACACTTATAGAGCGCGCTACATACCCGTAGGGTCTCAAGGCGCTGGGGGGGGGGGGGGGGGGTTGTGCCGCTACTGCTCGAACAGCCAGGTCTTCAGCTTCCTCCTGAAGGAGAGGTGGTCTTGGGTCAGGCGCAGGTCGGGAGGGAGGGAGTTCCAGGTCTTGGCGGCCAGGTAGGAGAAGGACCTTCCTCCTGTAGTCGCTCTTCGGATGCGGGGGACGGCGGCGAGGGCGTGGTTGGCTGATCGGAGGTGGCGTTTGGGAGCGTAGAAGTTGATCCGGCTGTTGAGGTAGCTCGGGCCTTGGTCGTGTAGGGCTTTGTGTGCGTGGGTGAGGAGGCGGAAGGTGATTCTTTTGTTGACGGGGAGCCAGTGAAGGTCTCTCAGATGTCCGGTGATGTGGCTGGTTCGTGGGATGTCGAGGATGAGTCTGGCTGAGGCGTTCTGGATCCGCTGGAGTCTCTTCTGGAGCTTGGCGGTGGTACCGGCGTAGAGGGCGTTGCCGTAGTCCAGTCGGCTGGTGACGAGGGCCTGGGTGACGGTCTTCCTGGTCTCGGTGGGGATCCACCGGAAGATCTTCCGTAGCATGCGTAGGATGATGAAGCACGCCGAGGAGACGTTGTTGACTTGCCTGGTCATGGAGAGGGAGGAGTCCAGGATGAAGCCCAGGTTGCGTGCATGGTCTGTCGGTTTGGGTGCGGTGCCCAGGGCGGGAGGCCACCAGGAGTCGTCCCAGGCGGAGGGGGAAGAGCCCAGGATGAGGACCTCCGTCTTGTCAGAGTTGAGTTTCAGGCAGCTGGTCGTCATCCACTCGGCTACCTCTTTCATCCCTTCGTGCAGGTTGGCTCTGGCGGAGGCGGGGTCGTTGGTCAGGGAGAGGATCAGCTGGGTGTCGTCGGCGTAGGAGATTATGCTGAGGCTGTGTTTGCGTACGATGGCTGCGAGGGGGCTCATGTAGACGTTGAAGAGGGTGGGGCTCAGAGATGATCCTTGAGGGACGCCGCAGAGGACTTCGGAGGCCTCTGACTTGTACGGTGGTAGGCGGACTCTCTGTGTTCTTCCGTCGAGGAAGGAGATGATCCATTCCAGCGCCTTGTCCTGGATTCCGATGTTGCTGAGGCGCTGTACTAGGGTGCGGTGGCAGACCGTGTCGAATGCCGCGGAGAGGTCTAGGAGGATGAGGGCAGCTGTTTCTCCATTGTCCATCAGGGCTCGGATGTCATCGATGGCGGCGATGAGGGCGGTCTCGGTGCTGTGATTGGCTCGGAAGCCGGACTGTGAGGGGTCGAGGGATCCGTTCGTCTCGAGGAAGGCGGCCATCTGCTTGTTGACGGTCTTCTTGATGACTTTGGCTGGAAACGGGAGGAGCGAGATGGGGCGATAGTTCTTGAGTTCGGTGGGGTCCGCTTTTGGTTTCTTGAGTAGAGCGCTGAGTTCGGCGTGTTTCCAGCTCTCAGGGAAGGTGGCGGTGTCGAAGGATGTGTTGATGATGTCTCGCAGGTGGGGTGCGATGACAGCGTCGGCCTTGTTGAAGACGTGGTGAGGGCAGGGGTCGGTCGGTGATCCGGAGTGGATGGAGTTCATCGTGCGGATGGTGTCTTCGGTGCTGATCGGGGTCCAGGCGTGGAGGGTGGTGGTGGGGGGTGATTGTTCGGTCATGGTGTGCGTTGGTTGGTTTTTGAAGCTGTTGTGTATGTCCGCGATCTTGCTGTGGAAGTATGAAGCGAGGGAGTTGCAGAGGTCTTGCGATGGGGTGATGTCGTTGTTTCCTGCGCTGGGGTTGGAAAGCTCTTTCACGATGTTGAAGAGTTCCTTGCAGTTGTGTGCGTTGTTGTCCAACCGTTCCTTGAATGCTGTTTTCTTGGCGGCGCGGATCAGCTGGTGGTGCTTCCGGGTGGCAAGCTTGAAGGAGGTCCTGTTGTCCGGTGTAGGTTCCCTTCTCCAGACTTTCTCGAGGGCTCGGCAGTTCTTCTTGGAGCTCTTGAGTTCGTCGGTGAACCACGGGGCTTTCTTGCTGCCGGGTCTGCTGGGCGGGGTCCTCAGCAGGGCGAGCTCGTCCGCGCAGATGCTGATCCACTTCGTGAGGTTGTCGGCGGCCTGGCTGGGGTCCGCTGAGCTGGCAGGAGGGTGCTGGCTCAGGGAGGTGGCGAGCTGGTCTGCTGTGATCTTGTTCCAGCTTCTGCGGGCGGCCTGTTGCTGGTGGTGGTGGGTCGTTGTTCTCTTGAAGGTGAAGTGGACGCAGCTGTGGTCCGTCCATTGAAGCTCTGTGGCGTGGCTGAAGTCGATGTCTGTGCTGGAGGAGAAGACTGCGTCGAGTGTGTGTCCGGCGAGGTGGGTGGGGGTGGACACCAGTTGCTTGAGTCCCAGGTTGGCGAGGTTGGCGAGCAGGGTGCTGGTGTTGCGGTCGTTGTTGTTCTCCAGGTGGAAGTTGAGGTCCCCCAGGAGGATGTAGTCAGAGGAGGGGAGGGCAAGCGGGCTGACGAAGTCGGCGATGTCCTCGCTGAATTGTGTGCGTGGTCCAGGGGGTCGGTAGATCAGGGTGCCTCTGAGGGTGGTTTTCGGGTTGGTGTGGATCTGGAAATGCAGGTGTTCGGCGGTGGTCAGGGTGTTGTCGGTGCTGGTCGTGAGGCGGATGGTGTTCTTGTGGATGATGGCGATGCCTCCTCCCGTCTGGTTGGCGTTGCGGTCCCTCCGGACGATCTTGTAGCCCTCTGGGATAGCGATGGCGATGTCGGGAGCTGAAGAGGCGTTCATCCAGGTCTCCGTGAGGAAGGCAACGTCAGGGGCTGTGGCGTCTAGGAGGTTCCAGAGTTCGATGGCGTGTCTGTGGATGGAGCGGGTGTTGAGCAGGATGCACTTGAGGTGGGTGCTGCTGGTGTTCGACTTGGCGGGTGCTGGTGCGAGGCAGGTCCGGATGCAGGTGAACTTGCAGGCGTGGCAGCTGAAAGGTCCGTGGGTGCGTCGTGGTGTGGCTTGATGGCATTCTGGGAGTCGGCCGGAGTTGAGAGCGATGAGGGTGGCGGCGGAGTACGTCAGGCGGGTCGGTCGGGGTCTTCGGGGGACAGGGGTCCTGGCGCTGGTCGCGATCCGGTCGCGGACGGGTGCAGACGGGCTTACCTTTGGCGCGCCTTCGGCGCACAATCGGCGCGCCCGCTGCGCGTGACCGCTGCGCGTTCGTATGGTCGCCATTTAAGGCGAAGTGCGCTGGTGGGCGGAGCAGCTGGGAGGCGGGAGCGGGGAGGGAACAGAAGAGAAAAGGGGCGGGGCAAATGGCGGTGGCGGGAAGCGGGAAGAGGGGAGGGAGAGCGGAGGGCGGCGAGGTAGGCGGGCAACCAGGAAGGAGACAAACACGGCACAGAGGTCAAAATCACTTAAGCAGGCACAAATGGAGGGCAAACCAGGAAGGAAAACGGAACAAAAATACAGGCACAAATGTCGGACAAAACAGTGCAAAAACAGCGAAGGTAGCGAACATACGGCACAGAAAGAAAACAAGCACAAATTTAGGGCAAAAACCGGCAAAAACCAAAGGGGAGCGACCAAGGCGGCAGCGAGGCCGGCGCTGAGGCAGAAGGCAGGCACTGGGGCACACGCAGCAGCTGGTGGCCGTGCGGCGCGGGGGTGTCCCACAAGTGGCATTTAGACTGGATGTTGGTTTGTGAACAGTAATTTCACTGGATGTAAGCATTCGAGAAATGTCCTGAGCACACTGGACTGAATCACTAAGAAGGGGCTGAACGTCATCTGGTGTACTTTAGCGGTAAGGATGATTACTGGTAAGCAGTTGGAGCATTTTTTACTGACATACTTGCAATGTTATTCTACATGCATAACCTTTCCCTTGAATGTGAGACCTAATACTGAACATATTTACAGATCTTACTTTCGATTGCATGTAATTAAACATGTCCGCTGTGAATACCAGTGATCACTACCTGTTTATCCTTTCTGGCAATTGAATGTGGGGTCAAAAATAAAACCACATTTTACAGCAGAATGAACACAGAAGGAAGAGATTACTCGACTAAGAGTAGAAAAGGGAATAAAAAAAGGGTGGCCCATAAAGAGAGAAAGGAATGCACTGGATGGATGTATCTGGTGCCACAGGAAAGAATCAAAGGGGGAGGGAATGGAAGAATGCAAAGTGCGTAGAAGAGTGACACGTACTTGGCAGACTCTAAACTAAAGTTAGTTAATTCAACTTTATTTGCTATCTGGATGTTAGAGCTGCGGCATGCCAGCCTTAAAATTACTTATTTAGTTATGGTTTTAATTTTTGCAAAGTCTCCATAATGAGATCTACAAGCCACAGTGCTCGTTTCCTTTCATTATAAGGGGGCCTATTTATCAAAGCATTGTTGAGTCTGTAAAGTAGCACTCGAATGGTTACTCGAATGGGAGCTTAGTTAAGTTGCTCCTCAGCTTCCGCAGTTTTAAAAACGCTGCACTGGCTACAAAAGAGTTCTATTTAAGTTACTCGTCATCACCTTTAGAGCTTTTAGGGCCTCAGGACCTGCATATCTAAGATCTAGATGTATGCCCTATGTCACTACACGTCCCCTTAGGTCTTCCTCAGCCACAGGATTCTGATATAAAACTAAAGGGGGTAGATCATCAACTGTTCTTGGAGTAAAAGCATGGAATAGACTCCCAGGTCATCTTACTTTCATCCAATCTGAGGCCTGTTTCACGAAATCTCTGAAAACTTGGATCTTTGGAGCTTCGGATACTTTGTGGTTCTCTCTTATTTAACCTGCCAGTAGGTCCGAGTCAGCAGCACCATCCTGTGCCTCCCTTACCGCACAGCACCAGGATACTCCCGCGAAGCTATAGCCACGCTTTAGAAATATAATACAATACTCCAAGATGCTATTCACCATGGTACCGGCAAAGATTTCTCCCCATCTAGCGTCATTTAAAGGATTTTTGAGGCCCAGGACAAATCATATTCTGTCACACATTTTCTACTAACTCAGGCCTGAGTGGTGCCGAATAATACTTAGGGGCATATTATCAAGGAACGGCCTTAAAATTATCGTTGCTTTAGCGTCAGGAAACTGCCGCTAAAACGGTGATAATGTGCTCGCTAATATGCCATAGAGAATTCCAATAAAAGCCCATGTTAACACCAGAACATGTGCTTCCATTGGAATTCTCAAGGGCATATTATCAAGCCCATTGTTGCCACTTTAGCAGCAGTTTCCTGCCGCTAAAGCAGCAATAATTTGAACGCCGTTGCTTGATAATATGACCCTCAATCATCTACTACAAAGTGGGAGTAGTAAAACAAAAAATAAGAATGGACTCAGGGATACACATGCAAATGCAAAGTCACACCTACAAAGGAGTAAGTCAATTACTATTTTCCCAAGGTTTGACCACATCTCCTTCAACAGTGCTGCTGACCGTACAATTCTATTCCATATATTCACTTGTATCGAGAGAAAGGGAACAATGTCAATTTGTCCTTCCTTTTAAAAACTATTAATATAATTCCAACCGGTATTTGGACACTCACCATCAATTACTATTTTAGCATGCTTCATGGGAGGGATTTCCCCTCAGGTAAGGCTGAACCTTACCTATCCTACGTCGAATTTTTGTTTGGGAGCTCTGACAAGCCATATATATTTAGGGGGGTCTGAGAAATAACGACATTTTCCTAAAGTGCCATCCAGTGGACCTTTATTGAACGTGACCTTGGTGAAATGACAAACCTCTTAAGGGGGCTTACTTGCAAACCCCTTGCGCCACTTTTGCTTCACTTTTCCCATGTTAAAAATGATGCTAAAGTGGCGCAAGCGACTTTTAAATAATTTAAAGTGAGCAAACTACAGTTTTCACATCTGTAAGCCAATGTGTTTCAGCCAGTGATTTACAGTCTTGGGGTCCCTAACTTTCATTAGTTCTTCAGTTTTTCTGTTGCCAATGAACACACATATTATATACAAATTAGAAAATAAATGCTTGCTATTGTTTTGCAGGGTCCTTACCCAAACGGGATAACTTGATCACAAAACATCATAACACATGAAAATAACGCTTGCACTCCACACAAAGTGCTCCACTCTGTAAAGTGATATAGAGGGTTACACAATGACATCCACAATGTGTGTCACATTCGTGAAAAATCACAGCAATAGGTAGAGATCTCAGCCTCCACTCTCTACCCGCTAGTGAACGCTTGGAAACGATTTGGAAGGGCACTTTTACACTACCGATTACATTAATAAGTGACTCCTCCTACTCCGATCAGTGGTTGAGACACATATTTCTTCTATTAGGCAGATATATTTGTCCGGAGTTGCTGAACCGCCAGGCAGAGATTTCCATGGAGCTGTAGGTTGAAATCTTCCAGGGCAGAGGTCAGGTGTGAATTGGGCCCAACGAAACTTCTAAGTCTTATATTGTTGCCTTCCGACTCTTTACCCATGCACGCGCTCTTGAAACTGATAATGTATATGTTTCACTCTCATCTATTATTAATATGTGTAGCAAAGTAGCACCAGTGAGTCCCGTGTGCTTATGTTTCATTTAAATACTGAAGCATTTTTTACAGTGGCCACATTGTCTTTTTCTTCAAATACGGTCACTCACCACTGCTTGCACCAGTTGACTGTCTCAAACAGGGAAGTCTATGAGATGGAACTCAAAAACAAAGCAGACACATTAACTTCTGAGGTCCGCTTGTGATCATGGTACAGGTACTTTGGCAGGTGCTGCCCTGTGCTCATTTTTCAGTGGATACCACAAGACAGATGATGCTAGCACCCTGGTGTTCCAACAAGATTGTGATAAAAGCATGACGTTCTCTAAATCCGCCAATCGTTAGCTATTCAACAAACTGTATTATGTCCAACCCCTATTAAAGGGCATACAGATGATTCGATTTTGCTCCAGACATAAAACTGAACTTTATCTCATCCAGGGTTTTAATTTATCACCAACTGCTCTCCTTCTCCCCTAAGAAAGCTTGTAAAAAGCAGGAGGGAAAATGTAAACCCCTTCCCATGTAGGGTCAAGGCATTTTCGCTCAGGAGAACCTACAGAGCAAAATCAACAAAGTCCTTTAGGACTTTACCTCTGCTGATGAACATGTTTTCCAGTAAATAGTCCCCCTTAAATGAACATGAGTGCAGTTTTATGTCTACAACCAGGCACCTATCATTGTGCAAGCACTCCAAGCACAGTAACTTTAGAGGTGCCAATTTGAATGCAATTGGTGCCGAAAACATCCCACATATGATATAAAAACATAAAATTTCCACTATGCTTTTATAAACAGATCCCTTCTAAAGCACAAGCCAATTGAGGCAAGGATTAAGTATAAATCCATCTGTATTGCTCGTAAGGCCATAAATAACAAGGTTCCCATAAAGCTCAGAGAGCTGGTAACCATTTATGTTCCAACAAAACACCAGAGATCCTCGCATCTTTATTTCTTCAGTACAACCATGTAAAAAGGATGAGATAGGGTGGAAGATCATTTGCACACCTAGCACCGAAGTTGAGGAACGATCTTCCTCCCCGTCTCAGAGCACTGGAAATTTAACTTTCCTTCACGAAGAAACTTAAGACATGGCTGTTTCCCCGCTAATGTACCAGAGGCCCTACTGTCAGCACAGTACTCACCAGTGCGGGGAAGCCTTCGGGTAGTCATGCGCTTTAACAAAAACGATAATATAAACATATACATTTTGCAACCTAGCAAAATATCACATTAACAGATCAAGCTACTTAATACTTTCCTTCATACTGAATGCACGAAACATCAACCCTTACCCTCTCATGTAATTTGAGATGAGCTTGTTTTTTTTTAACTCCAAACTTAATACTAAATATCATAGCATCAAGATTACTGAGCTGTACTTGTCCCCCTGTTCCTACCATATCTCTGTCAAACCTATGACCAATCATTCGAAGTGAACAGCTGGATGACCCTGTCTTGTCTCAAACTCAATGGGGACAAGACAGATTGTGATTGCATGTGTGGCATGTTAGTTTAAAAACGTCCTGAGGCAGAAAGCCGGGACTTACTGTGTGCACTCGAACTGTTATTTTAGAATCGCCGTATTTTAACCACTTTGGAACACTTGTAACTGGGCACGAATCTGCTCTAATTTCGCCGCACCTTAGCGGTTTGATTGTTCCCTGAAATTGGACCACCTAAACTTATATTGGGGATCATCTGGCTGGTGATCGTTGTTTGGTCTTACCTCCCGCAGCCGATTGGATGCTGCCTGGGGGACCGCCATCTTAGGTGAGGAGCTGGACTATGGATAGCACTCTAGTGCTAGGCCCCTCCCGCCCTCCCGCCCTCCCACCCTCGGTCACTACAAAATGGAGCCTTCATCCCAGAGGCGCAGCTGGCGTGCCGGCGGCGCGCCCGTCTGCGCCCGTTTGTGCCCGTCCGCGCCCGCACGGGACCAGGGGCCACAACTCCTGCCCCTCTACCAGGATACTTAAGGGGATATAGCTCCAGTGAACTGCTCAACCTAAGACCGCCCGCAAAGACAGTATGCAACCACTTCTATCATCCTTTGAATCTGCCCACCCAATGTGAGCATTGTCACTCTCATCTAAAAATTACTCCCATTATTAAGACCCAGCATACCTTTAAGATGTTTCTTCTTAATTGTAGGTCCTTACCTATGCACCAAACAGAACTATCTTTGTTATTTGACGAGCTTACCCCAGATATAGTTTTTCTTACTGAGACATGGCTAACCCCGTCCTCGGAGCCTGATATAATACAAGCTTTGCCTCAGGGATATCAAATATCAAGGTTAGATCATTCATCTGGGAAAGGGGGCGGTCTAGCAATAATATTTAAAGAGAACTATTCCTGCCGCTGCTCCCCTAGTCCCTTTTTGGACTGCGAAAGTATGTCCTTCAGTTTGGAGCTCTCGCCAAATATTAATTTTTCAGGAGCAATGATCTACCGTCCCCCGGGGCCGGTTAGACAGTTTATATACTCTCTGCCCGCAGCAGTCACAGACCTAGCCTCCCTCTCTGCTAATTATACATTATTGGGCGACCTAAACATGCATTTTGAGGATATTGGTGATCATACAGCCCAAGAACTTATCGCCGATCTGTCTGCATTACAGTTATCTCAGCTTGTCCGATCTCCCACACATACGAAAGGGCATTTGCTGGACCCCGTATTTAGTAACTGCCCCGATTTGGAGGCAGAACACTCTATTGTGCTCCCGTGGACGGACCATTGGTTAGTCCCTTTAACTTGGCACACGCACAAACCCCCTGCTCTGATGCCAGGATTACGGGATGCTTGAAACTGGTCCAAACTCTCTTTAGATAAATGGGCTGAAGAGCTACAAGCTACAACACCATCTATCAATGCAGATCCCTTGTTAGCTAACGAGGAATTTAACAACTGGATAACTAGAGCACTGAATATCATACTCCCATCCAAGACAACTCGGACAAAGAGATCTAGGCCCTCGGCCCCCTTGTATTCTGAGAAGCTCAGGGATATTAAACGCAGGTGCCAAAGGCTAGAGAGGAAATGGCGTTTGGGATACACCGACCTAGAGAAAATTTTGTATAGGAAATCCATCAGAGACTACAAGACAGAAATAAAGAAAGTACAAACCCAGTACTATACACAAAAGATCTCCAAAGCCAGCTCCAATTCTAAGGAGATCTATCGGATTGTAAAAAAGCCTCACTAAACTCCCCCAGTCCGATGTAATGAGCTAGCCGACTTTTTCTATAACAAAGTGGATCTCATCTACTCTTCCTTTTCAACCACCACTCTCTTAAATGCCTCAGCTGACATCTTGGAGCACTCCAAGCAGGATATAACAGACAATCTGTCACCTGTGTTGGATGAGTTTCCTTTGCTACACCTGGACCGACTGGCCACTTTAATGGCGCAGGTTAAATCGGGTTCTCCTAGTGACCCCGCTCCCCCGAGTCCCTTAAAGGCTGTTAGCCACATTATCCTCCCTGTTATGTTGGAGGTACTTAATGCCTCAATTTCCACCAATATGGTTCCACCAGCATGGAAAGAGGCTAGGGTGAGGGCACTTGTGAAGAAACCCAATATAGACATTATCAACTTTAACAACTACCGTCCCATTTCCCTGCTCACCTGGGTCAGCAAGATACTGGAAAAATATATCAACAATCTTCTGACTAATTTTCTAGAAAATAATAAACTGCTTGACCCTTCACAAACCGGTTTACGCCCCAAACATGGGACAGAATCGGCCTTGTTGTCAGTTATAAAAGAAACAAGCGGCATCTTGGATCGGGAAGGATCGGTGGCAGTCATCCTCCTCGATCTGAGTGTTGCTTTTGACACTGTGAATCATGAAATCTTATTGCAGCCTCTCCAAGACATCAGGATTTTAGAGGGAGCGTTGAAATGGCTCAGGTCGTTCCTGACTAATAGAACTTTCCAGGTCTTTGAGGGAAACACCATCTCCACCAGCAGACCGCTGGGCTGTGGAGTCCCACAGGGCTCCTCGCTCAGCCCAACGTTGTTTAACGTCTATATGAGACCACTGGTGGGTATCGTCCGTCCGTATGGTATTAAGATTGTTACCTACGCGGATGATACCCAGTTGGTGGTCTCTTTGACGCGAGCTGAGAGCCTGGTGGCCACGGTAGATCTGGCTGGTTGCCTGAGCGAAGTGAACAGCTGGATGACCCTGTCTTGTCTCAAACTCAATGGGGACAAGACAGAGGTCATGATGCTGGGACGCTCGGCCCGTCTTCGCTGGGCTCTATCTGGCCAGCCTGCCTAGGTCCCCCCCCGTCCCAAAGGATGCCATTAAGAGCTTGGGCATCTGGCTGGATAGGTCTCTAACGCTAGACTACCAGGCTGTCAAGTTGTCTGCCACCTGTATTGGCCTTATCAGAATGCTGAAGAGGATTCTCCCCCTGTTACCATTTCAAGCCAAACAAATTGTTGTACAGGGATTGATCCACTCTAGGTTGGACTTCGGAAACGCACTGTATCTTGGAGCCCCTGATTTCACATTGCAGAAAATGCAAGTGATTCAAAATTGTGCAGTCCGGACCCTACTTCAAATTCCTCGTAGGTCTTCTGCTAAACCTGGATTAGTTTCAAGTCCCTTTGTATTGCCCATCAGTCATTTTGGGCAACAGGCCCATTTATCAATCGTCCCTTAATCACCCCTTACCTCCCCAGCAGAGAGTTACGTTCCGCCAGCGCGTTCCTTGCCATCGTGCCCAAAGTTAACCGGTCTAGATCAGGAGGCCATTCTTTTACCCTCAATGCTGCTAAACTGTGGAACAGCCTACCCCTTCAACTAAGGTCTAATCCAGATTTGACCTCCTTCAGGAAGCATCTGAAAACTTTTTTGTTTAATAAATAGGTCTTCTTTCACTTCTATGTCACTCGCCCTGCTGGTTAGAACACCTCGCAATCTCAGTGCTTGGACTCCTGCGGACAACTAATTTGCACTCTATAAAACGCATTTTCATTTCATTCATTTCATTTCATTCATTCTAATACCCTCTTCTTAGTCACCCAGGCCATGGTCCTTAGGAGATGAGCCGTCTTAAACCCTGTTCCCCTGATGATGTGTGCCCTGATTCGGTTATCAAATCCCTCACACCTATAATTAGTTGCCAGATTACTGATATTTGTATTATATCCCTTTTAGCAGGGCACATTCCAAATCATTAAAATGCTGGAGCTGTCACCCCTCTTTTTTTAAAGGACACATATAACAATGTCTTTGTGGAAAGCTCTGTTACAATAATCCCAGAAACGTCTTTGTGTTTCCTTGACGAGAGCTAGCATTGAGACTGTGGAATCCTCTCCATTCTCATGCGACCTAGAAACACCGAGTATACTTGTTTTGAAACTAATGTAGAACCCACCTGCAAGATGTTAACAGTGGTCCTCTTAGAGTCAGAGGGCTCAATACAGAAAGGCAATCTTAGACAAAAGTCTAACGTTATGAATTTTTGTATTCACTAAGGTCATTTACGAGTCGTATCTTTACGTCTGCAGTCACGCCGAAATCTCCGGCCTGGGCCATACTCTCCGCACCCGAGCCACACTCTCCGGCTCGAGCCGTACTCTCCGGCTTGGGCCGAGTGAAGTGTAGTCAATGGGCCAGAATTCAATTTTTACAAAAAGGAACATTAGGAACGTGTGATAAATGGCAGAAGAGGTCATGAATATCAGCTTGGGCAGGGAAAAGGGTATGGACTGACACTACATAATATCGCAGAAAAGTTTGCTCCTTTGCATCGAGGTACATGCAGTCTACAATTTGCTCTCACCTCAATATTGACTGTAGTGTCAAAACTACATTCAACACTAAGGGTAACTCGTGATCCCCTTAGTGTGGACTCTTCTGTTGACACTACAGTCAACACTGAGAGGAGCGCAAATTGTGGACTTGATATGCCATGATGCAAATAAGGAGCAAAGTTTTCAGGGATATGATGTAATGTCTGGCCATAACCTGTTCCCTGCCCAAACTGATTTTCATGACATCCTCTACCATTTATCACACATTCCTAATGGTCCTTTTTAAAAAAAATTGCATTCTGGCCTATTGATTACACTTCATATGGTTTGACCCGGAGAGTATGGCCCTGGTGCGGAGGGTACGGCCCAAGTCGGAGATTCCGGCATGACTATAGACGTAAAGATACGACTGGTAAATGACCACTGTGAATAAAAAAAGTCGTAAAGTTGGACTTTTGTCTCAGATTGCCTTTCTGCATTATGCACAGACTGTTTTCCTCCAAGGCAAAACCTTGGAGAGATATTTTAAAGGCTCATACACAATTCTTGAGTAAAATAATAAACAAACTCATGTTGGAATAAAAACACACACAGAATGGATTGCTATAATAAACAAAATGGGTAGAAAGGTAATTTGTCCTGGCATAAGGGTGCACAGCTGATAGCCATAAGCACCTCACACAAGTCAATTTTCCATACTCTCAAAACTCTCAGAAGGACCCACTTCGACAAATCTGAGTAATGGAGCATTGATTATATCAACATATCACACTTCAAAAGGCTAATACATTTACAAGTAATCAATGTATTAAATAAAAAAAACGTGGGTACCATGCTGTACAAAATATGCTTCACATCACATTGTCAATGTATACATTCAAATTTTATCATGTGAGATGGAGGTGATAGAGGATCCTTTGTGACTAGAATGTCATTCTCTTGTATTCCATCACCGAGCAGAGCCACAGCGAACGTGTTTCACATGTAAAATAAATCCCCCTTTATCAAGGCTCCACTAAGCTTAATTTGAACAGTGAATAAGTAACATTTTTGAAAAAGGATTGCTTTCCATATACAATCTCTAAGTTAAATAATTTCATGTATGATCATTAATTGTCCTTTATTTATGTAGAATAGTTTTATATGCATCGCAATGTAATCAGGCGGATGGCTGTACCAATCAGTCAATCTAATAAGGTGAGTGAGATTCACTTCCCTGAGTGGGAGTCAAAGGCCACACTATGTTAATGTTAAATTATTACTAACAACTGTTCGTAGGATAGCTGTAATGTCAAGCCAGATCATAACAAATTAAAGCATAATAGAAAATATGAAGTTATGGACTGACTGTCCCAGAGGCTATAGACATAGACCTATGGCACATATACCCCAGTCTCCCTCTGTGTAAACCTGACAAACAGTTTTAATGTACTTCAGGAACCCACTTTGTTCATTCTGCAGTAGTTGCTATTTTACTGACATCCTCCTCTTTAAGTTTCAAGACTTTAGGTGTGCAGGCAAGCTGCAGTTTATATACTAAAATAGTGGCTGCCATTGAAGATAGGCAAAACATCAAGGAAAAGGTTGTTAGATGCATTAAGAATTGCAAAAGCAACCAAGCCCTCACTGTCTGAGCCATGTTTAAATATACTATCTAAAATATATTGAAATCGTCATGTAACCAAAGAATCTTCTTCCCTGATTTTGCGGGCACTACGAGGCTGACAAATGGGCTAACATTGATAGTCAGTATACCCTGGCTACATGTTAAAAACGCAAAAAGTCAAATATAACTGGCGTATTTCCCCAGCGTGTGTTCATCTTTACAGGCCTGTTCTCCTCCTGAGGTGGAAGCCGGGAGACGCATCATATACTTGCTTGTTTCAAAATTGATTGTTAACTGTTTTGTTTCATTGTTGCTTAATCGCCGCCTTTTAAATTTGAAATCCTACTTACCCTGCAGTCATCTTTCACCCAGCCGAGTTAGGCGCTGAGGTTGACGGAGACGAAGGCGGCCATCTTAGGGGAGTAATTTGACAGCGCTCTAGACGACAATATAAAGGCTGGGAGTCTCAGGGCATCGCTAGACTCTGTTGTCCTGCTGAGGCTGAAGCCGGGAGACGCATCATATGCTTGCTTGTTTTAAAATTGCTTGTTAACTGTTTTGTTTCATTGTTGCTTAATCGCCGCATTTTAAATTTGAAATCCTACTTACCCTGCAGTCATCTTTCACCCAGCCGAGTTAGGCGCTGAGGTTGACGGAGACGAAGGCGGCCATCTTAGGGGAGTAATTTGACAGCGCTCTAGACGACAATATAAAGGCTGGGAGTCTCAGGGCATCGCTAGACTCTGTTGTCCTGCTGAGGCTGAAGCCGGGAGACGCATCATATGCTTGCTTGTTTTAAAATTGCTTGTTAACTGTTTTGTTTCATTGTTGCTTAATCGCCGCATTTTAAATTTGAAATCCTACTTACCCTGCAGTCATCTTTCACCCAGCCGAGTTAGGCGCTGAGGTTGACGGAGACGAAGGCGGCCATCTTAGGGGAGTAATTTGACAGCGCTCTAGACGACAATATAAAGGCTGGGAGTCTCAGGGCATCGCTAGACTCTGTTGTCCTGCTGAGGCTGAAGCCGGGAGACGCATCATATGCTTGCTTGTTTTAAAATTGCTTGTTAACTGTTTTGTTTCATTGTTGCTTAATCGCCGCATTTTAAATTTGAAATCCTACTTACCCCGCAGTCATCCTTCACCCAGCCGAGTTAGGCGCAGAGGTTGACGAAGACGAAGGCGGCTATCTTAGGGGAGTCATTTGACAGCGCTTTACACGACAGTATAAAGGCAGACGGACATGCCTCCGCGCAGCGGATGCGGTCAGCCAGCACACCTCTGTCGCGCCGAAGTCAAGCCAAAATCCAGCCCGACTGCGCCCGTCCAAGCTGCGGCCAGGCCGAGGGTCAACTCGGGCCGACCAACTTCTAAAATCAAATTGACTAGAGACCTCATATTGACCCTCAACAAACAGACCAATTCCTGCCACCAGGCTCTTAATGTAGATACCTGGTTAAGGCCTATTAGCTGCCTCTGCTGCAAACAGGCACTAGAGCCTTATCAAAGATCAAAGGGAAAAGGGGTACCTAGGACCATATTTGGAGGACTTATAAACGCAAGATCTATGTGTAAGAACGCATTACATGTCTATGATCTGATAGTGGAGGGGGAACTAGATTGTCTGTTTATTACGGAGACATGGCTAAGAGAATGGTGTAATCCTGACATTGTGCATGCCCTTCCCCCAGGGTATTCAATGCAAAGGATGGATAGACCGGTACAACGTGGGGGAGGCCTTGCGATTATCTACCGAGACAATCTGACATGTACGATCATGGAATTAACGGACATCAAAGGGGCAGAAAGTATTTGTTTTTTCCTCCAGGTCCATAATTCATTTACCTTTGCTGGAGCTCTAGTCTACCGCCCACCGGGCCTGCTGACTCAGTTTTTGGAAAGCATTGGGGAAGTACTTAGCAATTTGACACTCAGGTTCTCAAATTTCACGCTTTTGGGAGACCTAAATCTGCACCTAGAGGACACTACTGATCCGAGCGTAATATGTTTTAGAGACATCATGAATGTCCTTGGGCTAACCTTGCTCACTCTAGATCCCACCCACAAAATGGGTCATACATTGGACTATATCAGCTCCAACGTAGATTCGATCAAAGTAGACCCCCCCTGACACAAACTTGGTCGGACCATAAATTCATTGCGTTTCACTTTTCAGCGGGCAGCACTGGGGTAGGAAAGAGGGATACGCAAGGAAATGGGGTGAACAAACCTTGCTGGAACAAAATTATAGAGCACCATGACTTTCTTAGATGGGCTAAGGAGAGTACACCCACTTTGATGGGGAACACAAAAATAGATAATCAGCGATTTGGAGAATGGATCAGTGACTAGGGAAGTCGATATATCCCCTAGGCCCAGATACCAGACCATGCTGTAAGAGGAAATCTGCACCCTGGTTCTCCAGGTCCTTGAAAGACGCACTAGGTGAAGTAAAATTACTTGAACGCAGATGGCGTCGTAACTATGACGACAGGGCACATAATGTGTATAAGACGGCTAGAAGACATTATCATGGCCTGATCAAACGCGCAAAGGTCGATTTTTACACAGCGACGATTGAAGCCACCAATAATAAGCAGAAGGAAATTTTTAGAATTGTTAATATCTTCAGGAATCCCAAAATACTGACACAGGAAATTCCGCCATCTCAGTCTCTGTGTGATGCCATAGCCAACTATTTTGAGCACATAGTGCAGGACCTGACTAAAGATTTCCCTCCTTTTGAACCCTCTGAACTGGATGAAACCTTCAGGACTGACCCTAATATGGCTTGTATGAGGACCTTCCTCCCGATCAGTCTGGAGGAAACCCATCTAGCCATATCTTCAATTAAGTCAGGATCTCCTTTTAATCCTTGCCTTCCGGCTCTGTTGAAAGCCATGATTGACGTAGCAAACCCTGTCATAAATACTATTATTAATTTGTCACTCCTCTCAGTGGAGATTCCATCGCAATGGAAACTCGCAGCCGTTAAACCCCTGCAGAAGAAGCAGGTTCAAGACCCTACGACCCTGTCCAATTTGCGCCCCATATCACTTCTCCCAGTACTCTGAAAACTGGCGGAAACATTTGTAAATAGGCAGCTCACTGCACTTCTGGAAGGAAACAATATACTACACACTAATCAATCGGGGTTCAGAGCTCAGCACTCCACTGAGTCTGCCCTTTTGTTTACAACTGAAACTCTACGTGCGGCTATGGATCAGGGCAAGAAGGCTGTCCTGATCCTTTTGGATTTATCTGCAGCCTTTGATACAGTGTACCATGATATCCTTTTAGATCGGTTAGCAACAGCGGGATAGCAGGAACCGTATTGGAGTGGTTTAAGAATTTCCTGACGCTTAGACGTAACCACCTTGGGGCATTTTTGCTCCAGGGAAATGGCACTAACGACAGGGGTACCACAGGGCTCAAGTCTGAGCCCAACGCTTTTCAATCTTTACATGGTCCCCCTGATAAATCTCATCTTGTCCTTCAACATCAGCACTATTGCATATGCTGATGATACACAACTGATCCTTGTCCTTGACAAGGATATGACAAATGCAGAACAAAATCTTAAAAACTGTCTATAAGCAACGTTTACGTGGATGAGAGATAATCATCTGAAGTGCAATTCCGGCAAAACCAAAATTTTGCCATTCGAGCATTATAACCCTTTCTCGCCCAAGAAATGTTGGCGAGAGGATGCGGAAACCCGGCCACATACAATCTGTGCGGCACGGAATTTAGGGATTAAGTTTGATGACAACCTATCATTCAAACAACAAGCGGTGGCAGTAGCAGGCACCTGTTTTAACACCATAAAGAGCCTGAGGAAATTTTTCGATCTGCTCCCCCTGGCAGCCAGGCGGATGGTGGTGGTTCCACTAATTACATCAAGGCTGGACTACTATAATAGCTTGTATGCAGGAGCAAATAAAGTGGCCCTCCACAGGCTACAGATGGTCCAGCACGCTGCCGCCCGTCTGGTGCTCAGATGGCCCAGGAAGTCTTATGCCTCAGCTGCTTTAGATGCCCTCCACTGGCTTCCCATCCATAAACGTATTTTGTTTAAGGTCCTAGTTATTACTTTTAAGGTCTTTCACCTGAAGGGTCCTACATACCTCTGGAGAAGGTTTACACGGTACCACCCTGCACAAAATCTTAGGTCCACCACAGCTAACCTGCTTAGGGTCCCTAGATTTAGGCTTGCGACAAAGGGAGGCAAATCCCTGGCAGTGATTGGCTCCAAGGCATGGAACAAACTACCGCTCTACCTTCGTCTGATCCCATCGGAACAATGTTTCAGGAAATCTTCTAAGACCTGGATATATAAGCTCCCTGACACTACATGCAAAGCATTAGTATGAATTGCAGCGCCCAGGGACAGCATAGTTGCGGATCACCTCTACTTTTCATCATGATCCAAAGCGCCAAGATGCTCCTTGGAGTGAAAGTGCGCTATAGAAATGCGGCATCACATCACATCACATCACACATCACATCACATCACAGGCCTGGTTTAAACGGTATGGAGTTGACAAAATTCTTTATGGCTACATTGTAAGAGTTGCTACTGGTCTAACTTCGAGGATTGCCTCACACAATATACATACCCTTCACACAATGATGCTACAATTACGACTTACACTTTCATGTTTTGTTCTTTTCTCAAGTGCGGTGTTAAATTCTGGTTTACGTCAGGAAAAAGCATTGTTTTCAAAAAATTTGTATTCGCATTATTGTTTTGTTTAGTGTCCTTCAGAGAGTTTAGACGGCCAAAGGCTCTTAATTGGTTATCAGTAAATGTATTGTTTGCCTGTGTCTTTTATTTCTAATTTAGCTGACCAGAATCTGACATGTAAGAGCATGAATAATACTTATAAAGCACAAACTGCTACACCAGCAAAGAAAACAGTAAGCAGGGCAAGTGATTATGTAAATGTAAACAGCCAGATCGTAAGGGTCTTCCTAAAAGAAACATAAGTAGGCGAAATACAGATTCTTTGTTATCATTATACAAAACACCGATCGGTTTATGTGGTGGGCTGTTTCTGTAATAAGATTTCTGTTGGGAGCAGTATTCGTAGCTTGAAACTTAGGATACAGGAGCATGTCAGAGCCATCAGAAATACAGATGATAAATATCCAGTATCCACCCATATACATGAAACACACCGACTGAGACTAAGATCTGGTTTCATGTGATAGAACATATAACAACTAATGAGAGAGGAGGGAATAGAGAACTGGCCCTCAGACAGCCAGAGGCAAGTTGGATTTGCCGTCTGAGGATGATATCAGTTGGACTGAATACGAATAACAAAATCTATCACTTTCTGTTATGTGGAAATTCTCCACTCCAGACAATACAATGAAGAATGTTGGGTTCTGTTAATTCTGCCATGACTGTTGAGAGGTTCTCCGCTGTATAGGGTTTTAAATTAGAAACACGTTTGACTCTTTCTTTTATTGGACAATAACGGGCATGGCTTTGCTCAGTGTTAGGACAGGAATAGAAGTCATAAAAGGCACTCACAAATATAGCTAGGTCTTACCTTGTTGGTCAGTTGTAAACTACTAGCATGGTCATGAATCCCCCGGGTATTAGAAATGGACAGAATATCTTCCCCTCTTGGACAAGATTTTTCAGGCTCAATATCCTCATGTAGAGATACCATTAAGGGATGGCGTTGGATACAGTTGAGTTTTCAATCACACATTATAGTCTTGAATAAACTGTATTTTAAATAATCTAATATCTTACGTAAGGATGATACTGGATACATAATCTGTATGTAGTGGGGTAGTGGGGTGATTAGACTAGTATATCTGTCCTTGTGTTCAACTAAGGATTGAGACATTGGTGTCTTTCATACCGTATAGTCCCTTATGTTTTTAGGATTTAAATGATGAGTACACGTATACATGCAGACTGTACAACTATAAAGTAATTCTTTCAAGATGGAGCCGACTTATAGCCTCATTTCGGAGTTCGATGTTAAAATATTTCCAGGATTTAAAGATCTGGGCTTGATATTTGAGCTCTAGACATCTGACTATATATACACTTAAGATGTTAATACTATTGTTCCTTTTCATCCTAGGTGTTTCTACATATCTTTTGTTTTGAATTATGAACATAACAATTGATATAGATCGTTGTGGTAGTGAAACATGGTGCTGGCGAAACTGGCGCATTGCAATGATATTTTAGGATTGATACATTACTGCCTTCTGTAGATAAACTGACCTTTATACTTCTTGAACATAAATAACTTTAGACATTTACTAAGACAAAATCTATCTATAAAGATAATGCTTTCTAAATAATTCCGATGTCTGAATAATTTTAAAAAGGTGTTCGATGTCCAAATAGTTTTTAAAGGTCTACTGAATAGGGTGTGACATTTAAGATTTCATTACTCTGATTCTACACACACTAAAAATGATAATATCCGTGTGTCCTCACATATTCTTTGGCTTGAATGGTGGACACTACAATAGCAGTATCCAAATGTCTTACATCCAACTCACCTCTGGGGTGAAGACCAGAACAAGATATTTAAATGCGGCACACAGAACGCTGGGGTTTCATCTTACACGATTGCGAGAGCCCTATGTTTTTAAAGATCACCAGCTTCAGTGAGTATTCAAATTCAATTCAATTTCTTTATTTCGATACCTTCGTATCTTAAAAGTTACATTAAAAAAATAAAATTTCATCCAAGGCGTTTTCATAATAATACAACTTCTTACTGGTATGATTTTACAATAGTAACAAGGAGGGATGGTGAAAATCAGTGTTTTGCAATAAATACAATATATAGTAAAAAGGCACTTATCAAAAACAAAATCAATCAATTTACAACAAATTTACAATTAATAAGGCAGTTATCATCCCCAAACCATAGTTTAAATTCAGCATCCTCCATTGTTCCCTAATTCTTTCTTGGGTGTATATTTAGATACTCATATGTGTTATAGAACTTCTCGCCTGCCTTTTTCCTGATGAAGTTCACAGCTAACAAAAATCTACTTACAGCAAAAACAAATACTTAGCTGGTGTCTGTTTTTAATAGTCTTTGCGCCTCTTGGTACGATCTCACACCTATATTTCTGCACAATGGTTTTATCCATCTTTTCCTTGCCATCTCATAGGCTGGGCAAAAGAAAAGAACATGAGTATTATCTTCCCTTATACCCCCAGAGCACAAAGTACATGAATCGTTGATATCCTTTGCCCATCTTGCCACACATGATTTTAACATTAATATACAGTATCTATACTTCAGGTATAAAGATTTGGCAAGGGGGGGATTTACCTCATTTAAAAAAGATTCAAAACAACATAAATTCACTAACCAGTGATCCATTTGCTCTGTCATTCAATCTATTGTCTTCCATATAGGCCCAAAAAGATGTTTTTAGAATCTTCCTTGAATTCGTTGTTATTAGGAGTGGATTATTCCAAAAGTGTGCAAGGCCGATCGTTGTCAGCCATATCCTAACATGATTAAACCATGTGAGACAACTATAGGTGTCTAGATCCTTTATCTCAATTAAAACTGCCCTATAATTCATTAGCTCGGGTGTCCAAATCCTGACCCAAAACATTAGAGGTCTAATAATTACATGGTAGTGTGTTCACTTCACATTGAGGTCCAGTATCAGTGGCGCTAACGGGGTACGAGTTGGTAATTTAAGCAATGCTCTATAGAATTTATTTTCATGTAACTCGAACTCCCTTTTACATGCTGGTTCCCACAATTCCGGGCCATATATGGCAGCAGATTGTGCCTTAAACTTAAAAACCTCAAGCGCAGGAAGAACAGCTTTATTGTGACTATTACCGTGTTTTTTTAGGATTGGTAGTGTGTTCTGTGTGAGCAAGAGCTTGATCTTTTCAATCTGGATTTTCCAGGGCATTTTTTGATCAATTGAGACACCTAAATACTTAAAGTTAGAGACATATTCTATTCTTTGTCCATTTAAAACCGCGTTACCATTAAAATACCTATGAGGATTTATCGCCATATACTTGTTTTTGTTTGTGTTAATCTCTAGGCCTTTTTTGCTACAGTAGATTTGGAAAGTATTGAGCAGACTTTGCAAACCCTTCGGTGTTTGTGAAACTAAGATGGTATCGTCCGCAAATAGAAGAGCGGGTACCGTCTTATCTTCCCAGTTTTAGGGCATCATTACTACAGCTTTTTAAAAAACTGGGGATATCATTTACAAATAGGGAAAACAAAGTTGGTGCTAAAACACATCCTTGACGGACGTCCCTTTTTATTGGTATTGCTCCAGTCTTTTTACCTTCTGGTCCCCATCGCACCTTTGCACAATTATTGTGATGTAATCTACTTAATAGCTCCAGGAGGTTGGCCGGTAGCCCCAGGCTGTTGAGTGCTTCCCATAGTAAGTGTCTCGGAATAAGGTCGAAAGCTGCTCTTAGGTCAACAAATGCCACATATAAGTGGCCCTTCCTTAGATTAACGTATTTACAGAACATGCAAGCGAATCTGAACACCTGGTCTATGGTACTAACTTTGGCTCTGAATCCTGTCTGGAATTTAGGTAAAATCTGCTCATCATCAATCCAAAGATTGATGCGATTTAAAATGTGCCTTGCGTATATTTTTTGTAAAATGTTGATTAAACTTATTAGGCGGTAGTTCCCTGGGTCACTCCTGTCGCCCTTTTTAAAAATACAGATGATTTCAGCACCCCTCCATGTTTCAGGGATATCTGCTCCTGCAGCTACAAAGTTACATAGGAGGTTGATGTAAGGTCCCCATAAGTTAGTATTGTGTTTATATAAATCTCCCGGGATCTTATCTAATCCAGGAGCTTTACTAGCTTTAACTGAGTTGATGGCCATATTTGTTTCTTGTAGGGTAAATTCTAATTTACCTGCACTCAAGTTTAGTACTAGTCCCTCGCTTTCAGGGCTACATATTCCCGGAACTGAGTATAGTTTAGTAAAATGTTCTACCCAAGTTGCTTCATCCAAGTAATCTTCCCTGGAGTCCCTTTCATTCCTTGTCATTTGCAATAATGTTCCAAAAAGTTCGATGGTCCCCTTTTTCGATGCCTCAACACATTCCTGCCCATATTTCTTCATCCCAGGTTGATTTAACATTTTCTAATGCTTTCTTATACCTAGTCCTGGATTCCCTAACTATCTGACCTTCTTTGTGTTTAATAGCTTGTACCAATTCAGATTTGGCTCTACGACAGTCTTTATTATACCAGGCTTTCCCATTCGAAGTTTGGTTACCAATTTCTTTCTTCTTTTTATCTGTTTTTGTAATCAATGGGACAATTGCCTTGGAGTAGCTATTATGCAGTTCCATAAATTTGTCCACATTCTCTTTTTCCAAACTGTATGGACCAAAGGTATCCGTCAAAGTGTTGTAGATTTGTGCCAACATCTTGCCTCGCTCCAAAATATGCGCCCATTTGACTGAACGGCGAATGTTTCTCACTATGACATTGTCCATTTGGTTGGATGGAATGCTCGTGTTGTCTGTTGAGCTGGGCATCAACCCGCCATCTAAAACAAGAGTAAGTGGGCGATGATCACTCTCCATCCTCAAATCAATTCTGAAATCAACAGCATATGGCCATATGTCATAGGATAGGATTATATCATCTATTTTGGTTTCGGTAAGACCTCTACAGAATGTGGGGTGTTTTCCCTCATCCGAGGGGAGACGGTCATTACATGTCCTTAGGCCATGAGTCACGGTTAGTCTCAGTATTTGCAGGGCTAAAGCGGAGCATGGGACCTTTTTTGTACTTATTAAAGCAGGAATTTTGTTTGCCAGGTCTTCATCATCTAGGATCTTGTCGAGCCCATTAATGGGTTCGAAGTTACAGTTGAGGTCTCCACAAATTACTATTCCTACGCCTGAGTCTACTGAGTTTAATATACTGTCTAGCTGCCCAATTGTCTTAGACTCTTTTGACCCCGACCCTGGTCGATTATAAACATTATAGATATGCAATATCCTATTTGCCCTGGTTGTTATTTTAATGCCTAGAATATTTAGGGAGCTTGTCACTATTTGTTTTCTACTAATACTTAGACTGACTTTCACCCAGATTACTAAGCCACCAGAGGGTCTTCCTCTTATTGATGGTACAGCTGGTATATAAAAGCTTGTATAACCTACTCTATGTACGGTCTTAGTTGATCAGGGTTCCTGCAGTGTACATATATCACTTGTGTCAATAACACTATTCCATGCAGGGTCCCTGGTATTCCTGTTTAATCCCGCTGTATTCCATCAGATAATTTTCATATTTATCCGCTCTTTATTGTTTAATGCATTCATGGGATCTCCAGAAGGTTTTAGATTACTGTCACTTGGTATTAGAGGCTCGTGGACATTTTCACAACCATTTATGTCCTCTCCACCCCTGTTATTCAAAGTCTCTAATAAATAGTTACCCAACATCCCCATCCGCCTGGCATTGACTATGGGTGCGCCTAGCCCCTGCAGTCAATCTACTTCTTCAAGTAGGGATAATCCTTGGTATCTATTATGAGTTTCTGGAGCATAGGGTTTGTTTATTACTTTATTCCTTCCTTGTTCTAGAGGTTTATAGAAGGTACCCAGTGGTAAAGCGCATATCTTTGTTTCCCAAAATTGGGTTACTTTGTGGGCTTGCAAAAGGGAACAAATTACATGAGGATGTCTAAAATTAACAACAATGCAGTCTCACTGTATGTTTTTCTGCAAGCTTCCCACCCACCCTACCCTTCGTACCATCAAGATTTCATTGGCTTTGTTAGGTGGAAATTTTTTTATGTTTAAACAACCAATCTACCACCTTGTTCTTTAAATTTTGCCAAGTTTCTTTTTGATCCCTTCTTAGTACCGGTACGCCTGCTAGGACTAAAACATATGGGCACGTAGCGGGGGCAAATTTAAGATATCTATGTTAGGGGTTAGATCTGTCTCATTTGGGCTATATGTCCTTTCCCTTAGGATAGGGAGTTCTGGGTTAGATGTAGTACTGTTAAAGTTGCCATGATCCCTCTCACCACACTCGTGTACCCCTTCAAGATCTTCTCTATTGCATTCATGTACCCTATTTAGACATCCTATTTCTTTTTGTGTCTGGTTTTGTTCCCCACCATGAAAGGCCTTGTTGACCCTTTTAGCTGTTTTCAAATCAACAATAAGTTTTCCCCCTCTGCTATGATACCATTTCCTTCTGATATGTTCTTGCTTAGATGGTGCACCATATCACTTAATTGAGCAATCTCAGAGTCCAAAGCCCTCAATTTGCTATCCATGCAGTCGTTTATTTGTACCTGGATGGAAGCAAGGGCAGTCTTGAAAATATCAGCCACTGTCTGCTCCATTGCCCCTATTATCTCTTCATCTCTACTTGCACCAAATTGGTCAAAGACATCAGTTTGCACCCCTATTGTTCTCATACTAGAGACCTTCTTTCCTAAAGTAGTGAGGTGCCCATTACAGAGATTCCCTGTATCCCCTGCTTTACCTTTCTTTGACTGATTTTTCTTTCCCTTCTGTGTGTGTTCACTTTTTTCTCCACTCGAGGGCCCCCATGTCCCTGTCGTTTTATGTGTTCTTAATCTGCTTGCAATCCCTGGGCTTAGCTGTGCATTTTCCCTAGGCTGTCCCAGTGTATGATCTACTGGGATATTAACAGGTAGGCTCAGGTTACTGATTGCTTGCTAAGTTTCAGTACCATAACTAGGACCCTGAGTATTTACTGGAGATTGCCCTCCTGTTGTCATGTATGTAGGTAATTTGGAGGGATCTAACGAAAGTCTCCTTTGTGCGATTTCTATCTCGCGTGTCAGAACAATGTCTGCCCGCGTGATAAAATTGTCCAAGGTCCCAGCAGTTCCCTTCCTTTTGCTCATCATGGTAGACATATCCATAATAATTCGATTCCACAGATAAACGCATTCTACGAAAGTACACTACTACTATAATCTAAGTTCATATGGATACCCGTCAACCCAGTTGTACAATTGCAACAGCTCTAGGAAAGGGTAAAGCCCTTTTACTTTTAACATGCACAACAGTCTATCACTACGGTAATAATTGTCCAGTGGCGTTCCAATCATCCCAAATATATAAAAAACTACCTTATTCTGTACAACGGACTAAAAGGGGGGGCCCAGCCCGGCCTCCTCTGGCCTCGGACGGCCGCGGACGGCCGCAGACGGCCCCGCCTGTGGTACTGAAAATTCTGGACCTGTGTTATAAACCTCGTCGTATCATGACGATTTCGGTAGGTACAGACCGAGAATGATTAGAATACTATGCACAAGCATTTTCGCCATAATCGAGTGATGATATCACCCTGAAATTGGAGTTTCCGTCCTGAACCCTAGGGTTCCATTTTGTGAACGGCAGCCATTTTGTGATTGCCCTCACATAGGCCCAATGACTAATGCCGAAACGAGTCCAAAGGACACGTACACCCTTGCAGACTCCTTTGTGACCTAGGCAAGCTGACTCCACTGCCTGAAACCAAACCTGTCCGGCCAGTTCCTTTCCCAGTGGCCGAACAAGATTAGTATCATGGCACAACATATCGTAAACCTTTCATCGCACACAAACCATGCCTAATCTTACACACACCTGTCCCTGTTTCATTCTTTATGACTTGCTTTACGAGGAGGAGGTGCCCGTTTTTATTGGGGGTCCGTCGATATCTGATGAAAATACTGAGCCTTGCCGAGTAATTGATTGTGGGCTGGACAAACTGAAATATGGGCTTGTCATCATGACTCTGCTTTTTCTTTGTATTGAAAACATGTGAATGGTCAACTGTAAAATAAGGAATGTTTGCCTAAAGCATAATATTTTGTATAAAAGAGAAGGCTGGCTTTGTAAGAATGAGCAGTCTCCTGAGAATATACACTGTGTTGTACTTCTAGGAAACCTGTTACTGGTTGCAGCCAATAAATACGATCTTTGACTTCACCTAGAAGACTCTGTGTTTCTGTAGTCTGAAACAGGAAGAACTCGAAGTCTTTGGGTGTGTTTCCTGGCACCGCTGGGTTCTTAAAAACCCAGTACTTCAGTTGGCGCCCAACGTAGGGCGGTATCAGCGGTACCGGTCCAAGCCAGAGGTTCATGAGGAGCTTCGTGTGAAAATTCTGGAGGAAGGCCGCCACTTCATCGACCCCTGCATGTCGACGTGGCCCGAAAGTCTTTGCTCCGAGGTTCCCCGCTTCCCGACGGCTACGAAGGACTGCTGCCCTGACTATCGCCCTGTTCTGGACCCTTGATGATTGGTAGAGAGCGAAACGTTAGATGAGTCTTCTGGTGACGTCATCGATACCTCAGTTAAGTATGAGTGGAGCGTCTTCCAGTCCTTAGTTTGGTTGGGATCGCTTTGATTTGGAACTTGCAAGTACCAAAGCCGAGGGACTTGTGTATTCACGAGACTATCGTATTCGATAATCCTTCGAAGTTTGAAGCTAGACTAGAAAGCGAAGATGCCTGGTCTTAGCAGACTTGGAAATATGTTTTGTCTTGGTTGTATAAGGGATTCCCGATTGGAGGACAGGTGTCCGGTTCCTCCGATTGTAACTCCTACCTATGAACTTTATGTGAAACATGGCGTAGGCCCCATCACATATAATGAAGTATGGATCCGATACACCAGGAAAGATGGTGTTTTAAAATGGCCCCAATATGGTAGTTTTGATGCAGAGATTTTGGATAATCTGGAGGTTAAACTTTTTAAGAAGAAAGCCCGGCCGGCAATGTTTGTCTCTTTTCGCATATGGCGCAAAGAAGCCAAACAGAGAGAAATGAAATTAGCGAAGAAAAATAAACAAGAATGAGGTATGTCAATGGTACAAGCTGCTGTTGCGTTTAGGGATAATGAAGAAGAGCAAGAAGGCGAACAAATGCTTAGGGTAAAGAAGTTAGCGTTGGATAGATGCTACCCAGTTTTGACGCGTAAAGAACAAGAAGAAAGGAAAGATCTTGAGAAAGATCCTTTAATGTCGCATCTCTTGAGTTCGCCACCCCCTTATGCACAAAACGCTACGGCACCACCGCTACCAGCTGTGGTTGCACAACACCCAGTTGTTGTACCACCTGTGATTCCACCGCAGCCAGCTCCTCTTCCGTTGGCTACTATTCCTATGGCGCAGCCTCCTCAGGGGCCGCCACCTTTGCCTCCTTCTTCGTCTGCTACTCCTACACCTGTTCCTAATGCTCCCTCCATTCCGACTTCGGATTCCTCTGCTATTTTTCTGTCTTCTCTTATTCTTTCACCTTCTCCTTCTGCTAGACAACGAATGACTACTGCAGTTACTGGTTTCTTTTCTCCTTTGCTGGAACAGTTGGGTATGTCCCCTGGTGCTGAGCGTAGGCAGTCACGTAGTCAGTTGCCGAATATGGATGAACGTATGATTTTGGACCACATGGCGCGTAGATGGGTTATGTGCGATTCACAGTATGATATTGGAGGTATTATGCATGTTTTCCTTCAATGGGAAGCGCCGAAGCAACGGTACGTTTTCGATACGATGTGTGCTTTTCTTGTTGAAAAATGGGATGAGGAAGTGGAACAAGCCCCTGACGAGTTGTACAGTATACGTTCCGAATTTGCGAAGGGAACTATTGTAAGTCCATCTGATGTTGGGAAAGCAGTCGTGATGTTGTTGTCATTTAGGAGTGAGTCTCCTTCTCGAAAATTGTTTAGGCCTGATTCTTCAGTTGGGAGAAAGGCACGACAATATCCGATGAGAGAGGTTCCTCTGGTGTGGAAGGAAGAAGTGCCTGCTGGTGCAGGTAATATTCCGCCAGCTGTACCGGCTGATTTTCAGCGTGTTTGGGTGCATGTTCCATGGAAACGTGCTGAAGTTTTAGCTATTAAGCAGTCTTTGCCTGATCCACGCAAAAATCCAGCAGGGTACTATAAAGAATTGACTCAGACTGTGGGTTCGTGTATTATGAATTTGGCGGACATCGACATGTTATTTGGCAATGTTGTTCCACAACCTATTTGGAGTAAGATTCGTAATGCGGATCATGCGGATGAATTGGGTGACACATGGGTTAATCTTAGAGACGCCGACAATAGGCAAGTAGGCGGTGCTAAGCCTGAGGATTTGATTACTGAACTTCCTGAAAATATTATTACGTATATGAAGACTTTACTGCCCGAATTGCGTGTCAATTGGGACAAGTTATATGCATGTAAGCAAAAGAAAGACGAAACGGTGTCCGACTTTTTCACGAGGTTCGAGGAGACTTTCGTTGACCATAGTGGTCAGGATATGGCTACAGAGGGCGGTCAGAGAATGTTTGTTGACAAATTCGTACATAATTTGCTTCCTGAATTGTGCAATAAGTTGAAGGATTCTGAAAGTGCGTGGGCTGTTTCGACATCAGCGCAGATTTTGGCTACTGCCCAGTACTATGAAAATAGGCGCAAAGATGAGTTAGAGAAAGCGGATAAGAAGACTAAGGAATTGAAAACTAAAGTTCTTCTACAGCAAGCTTATCCACCCCGTACTAATAATCAACGTGATTATCAGCAGAATCAGCAGTATTCGAGAAACTCGCAAAGAAACAAGTCTTCTCAACAGCGTCTTCCGTATGGTCCTAATCAGTGTGCGTATTGCAAAGAAGAAGGTCATTACAAAAATAGTTGTCCCGTTTTGTTGCAGCGTACGAATGGTGTTTCTGGTGTAAGAGGTAGAGGTGCTCAACAAGCGCCTAGAGGTAGAGGTCGTGGACAGAATGTACTTTCTTTGCCTCCACAGAACTCGATGAATAGTTTTTATCAACAGCGAGGTTCATATGGTAAGACAGCTCAGTACTATACGGACGATTACTATAATGAAGGTGAGGAAATGAATGGTAATGATTGTTAGGACAGCCATGGACAAAGAGAGGGAGTTGTTTCAGTTCCAGTAGATCAGAGTGGACCTTATGTTGAGGTGATTACATCAGGTGTGTCTGAGCCTTTTCTGTTGGATACTGGTGCTACAAAGAGTTCTATTACGCACTGAAAACTCCCTGGCGCATCTTTGTCTAGCGAAATGAATATTTCAGTAAGTTTTTCTGGTGCCCCGGTTAGGAACCCGATTTCTAGTCCTATGTCTCTTTCTGTTGGACCTTATAAATTTGAAGCACCCCTCATTCTGACGACAGGTTGTGGGGAGAACCTTTTAGGATTGGATCTGTTGAAAAGACTATATGGGACATTGAATTGTTCTCCTTCGGGAGTGCAACTTACACTGGGCAAGGAGTGGTCTCTCCGATGTATTTGTCGAAGGATACACTTCCGACGGAATTGTCTTCTCTTCCAGATGCTCTTTGGGCTACTGGTCCTAATGATGGGGGTCTTTTGGAAATATCGCCATATATCGTAACATTGAAAACGCCAATATTAGAATGCCGCGTATTCCCCAATACAAGATCTCTAGCGAAGGTGAAAAGGCATTGTTAGCGATCATTTATGATCTGATCGAAAAATATGTAATAGAAGAGACAAGAGGCAATGTTTGTAATAGTCCTGTTCTGCCTGTTTTGAAGCGTACAGATCCTTCTCAGCCACCTGTTTACAGGTTTGTGATTGATCTTAGAGAGGTAAATAAATAGTTGTGCCACAATTTCCCGTTGTCCCTGATATCACTGCCCTATTGACTATGATTCCAGCTTCAGCCACTTGGTTCTCGGTGATTGACTTGAAGAATGCTTTCTTCAGCATCCCGATTGCCGAGGAAAGCAGGGATATTTTTGGCTTCAGTGTAGGAGGCCGAAGTTTCCGCTTCAAACGTCCTCCTCAAGGCTACTGTGAATGTCCATCGATATACAGTCAGGCTTTAAAAACACAGCTTGATACGATTGTTTTTCCTGATGGCGATACACTTATCCAGTACGTCGACGATTTGCTAGTCGCTGCAGATACTGAAGAGATTTGTAAACAAGCACCTTTGTCGTTCTTGCGTCATTTGTATGATCTGCATCACAAAGTGTCTCTTTCAAAACTGCAATATTGTCGACAAGAAGTAACCTACTTAGGTCACCTCTTATCGAAGGAGGGAAGGAGACTGATCCCAGAAAGAATTCAGGCGATTGCAAAATTGAGTGTGCCAAGGACACAGAGAGAAGTACATGCTTTCTTGGGCATTACCTCATATTGCAGACAATGGATACCAAATTTTTCTTTGTTGGCCAAACCTTTGGTGGCATTAACTTGTAAAGATACACCGAATCCCATTCCGTGGTCTGAAGCTTGTCAGAAAAGTTTTTCCAAATTGCGTGATGCATTGTGTTCGGCTCCTGTGTTGGGTACCCCCGACTACAGTTAGCTCTTTACACTGTATGTCCATGAGAAAGAAGGTTGTGCATTGTCAGTACTGACACAGTCTTTTGGAGACAAACAGCGTCCATGCGCGTATTTTTCGTCGACTTTGGATCCGGTAGCTAAGGCGTTGCCAAGTTGCTTGAGGGCCACAGCGGCAGCAGCTGTTTCTATCCGACAGTCTGCTGGATTAGTGATGAATAATATGCTGATTGTGATGGTTCCACATGCGGTGGACACTTTGTTAAACAGGACCAAGACAAAGCACTTAACTAGTGCTCATTTGTCAGGTTACGAGTTGACACTGTTAGCGAGTCATGTGCACATAAAGAGGTGCAATACGTTGAATCCAGCCACGTTGTTGCCGACTTCAGTTGAGACAGATGATGATAGTGAAGAGCAGCATGACTGTTTTCTGAGAACTGAAAAAGAGACAAAATGGAGAATAGATCTTAGGGACACTCCTCTTCCTGAATGTGATGGTAATTTGTGCGTTGATGGTTCGTGCTTTAAGTTGCCGAATGGTGATATGACTGCAGCATATGCTATCACGACTTTGCACACGATTGTTGAAACTGCACGTATCCCACATAATTCAGCTCAAGCAGCCGAGCTGATTGCACTTACGAGAGCGTGTGTGTTGTCGGAAGGAATGAGAGTGACCATATATACTGACAGCCAATATGCCTTTGGCGTGGCTCATAGCTTTGGACGTTTGTGGCGTGAACGTGGATTTTTAACTTCGCATGGGACGAAGATCCAGCATGGACAGTTGGTGAATGAGCTGCTTGAGTCACTGACCTTGCCATTACAAGTTGCGATTGTGAAATGCAGTGCACACAAAAAGGTTACTGATGATGTTGGTCGTGGAAACGCATATGCAGATGAAATTGCAAAAGAAACAGCAAAAGATGTAATGAATCTAATGTATGTTGCAGGCCCTGCAAGATGGATTGGTGACGTTGGGATGTGTGAAGATACGATAGAGAGTGTGAAGTCTATTCAAGCTGAAGCTTCAGAGAAAGAGATGAGTGTATGGAGAGAGAGTACGGGTAAATTGGATGCGAATGGTTGTTGGGTTGAATGGTCAGAACATCAGCAGTGGTTGTCTCCCGATGCGTATGTGCTTGCAGTGGTGACAATGGCCCATGGAATGGCTCATATCAGTGTGAAAGGGATTTGTAAGTTGTTAGCTCCAGTATGGCAAAATGCTGGAATCCCTAAGTGTGCAGAGAATGTGGTCAAGAATTGCATGGTGTGTTTGAAATACAATCCTGGTAGGGGAACCCCAACTCCAGCTGGTCATTTTGCACCTCCAACGTATCCATTCGAGGTCTTGCAGCTAGATTTCATCCACATGGGGAGGTGCAACAACCTGAAATACGTACTCGTTGTTGTTTGTGCCTTTTCGAGATGGGTAGAAGCGTACCACCTAAAAGACAATACTGCTATATCCGCAGCTAAAGCCCTTGTCAGGGAATTCTTCCCCAGGTTTGGAATGCCGAGAATGGTCTGGAGTGATAATGGGAGTGAATTTGTGGGTCGAGTGATGAAGAAAGTATGTGAAGGGCTAGGTATCCAACAAAAGTTCCATGCTGCAAATCACCCCCAATCAGCTGGACTAGTAGAGTGCTATAATGGCACACTAAAACTGAAATTGGCCAAGATCCAAGCAAGTTCTGGTCTCAAATGGCCTGACGCTCTGCCCTTAGCACCCCTATCAACAAGAATGACCGTGCACTCGCGAGTGGGACTTAGTCCCTATGAAATTGTGTTCGGCCGCCCGGCCAACATATGGGGAGTGCCAAGGCCAGCAAAATTCCGCAAGATCGAACACCCTGTACTACTTGATTATTTGTATGAATTGACGGCTAAATTGCGTGTTTTACACCAACAGGTTCACGATACTCTGCCTCAGGTCTCCGAAGCTCCAGGACATCCTATCGATCCTGTATCGTGGGTGCTGGTCAAGAACTTCCAACGGACAAAGAATGACCAGCCCCGTTGGACCGGCCCTCACCTCGTCCTTCTCTCAACAAGATCAGCTGTTCGAGTAGAAGGGAAAAAGCACTGGATCCACGGCGTACACTGCAAGAGGGTCCCTTTACCTCTTCCGTACGATCGGTGGGTCCAGGAGGGGATTGCTGACTCTGAGACTGAGACTGTTCCTCGTTTTCTGCCTTTTAGCGATGCACGTGTAAAAGGAACAAGTTCTGAACAAGAAAGTGACAATATTTTGCAAGAATCTGTGCCACCGTCAATGCGGTTGAACACTACAGAGCCTGAACTTTTATTCCAGAACCAGACAGTACCTGGAAAAAGCCGTTATAATTTGAGACCGAGAACTATCGACAAATAAAAATCTTTTTTTTCACTATTTTTGAAAGTGCAGCTCTCGCATCTGAGAAACTTGCTTATTTTTGTTTTTCGAACGGCCATCCGGTTCAGCTGCTAGGGTCGTGGTTGCCCAAGTCTTTGGAGTGCAGCTGAAGACGTTAGGTCGACAGTTCTGGTCGGTCTAAGGGAGTTGCCCTGGACTGACAGAAGCACTCCTTAGCATAGAACACCCTACCGCCACGGGCAGCAATTAGAGAGGATGGAGTTTTTCGAGATGGAGAGACCTGCCAAACAAATGAACTTTAAAGCCAGAATGTGTACATTGATGACAAAGAAACGATTTTTGATATTGTGTATTTTCATGTTGCTTAGTGTAATGACGTTTTTAATAGGATATGTTTTATTTTATTTTCAAGTGACCTTTGCACCCACTACACAGCCCATACCTGCTTCTACTGTTTCCTCGCATTCTTTTCACCCTCTGCCTGAGCATGAGTCCACTAGAAGATTAGAGTTTATCAATAACTCCTTCATTCAGCTCCTTCATCAACACCAATTAGTAGTGAACACAACTAATTGTTGGGTGTGTGGTCCTGTGCCACATACGACAGATAAGGGTATCCCATACTTGGTCTTACCATTTAGTTACAATGGTTCTTTTTGGGCGTTTCAGACGATGTTCATACATGCCATCAAACCATATCCCCCACGTTCCACGAGAAGTAGCTCGAGCAACAAAGCATTGGTAGTGGGAATCACAAATATGAGCAGAAACATTGACTCGTATAGAACGATTCCCAGAGATGAGTTCCAAGCTTACGATAGATGGAATGTAACAGGATATAGAGTTGTTCTGAGTGAGAATCAGCGAGCAAAGAAATCCTCCCCGATTTGGATTGTACCCCATCAGGGTCACCTATGTCTGCAAGGTAATGGCAAGAATCCCAGAGCTCAGTTAGGGAAAAGTATCTGCACTGAAACATATGTTTTTGCATCTCAGATTTCCCCTTCGTTTCTAGCAGCTAAGGGTACCTACTTCATCTGCCATGATAGAGCCTATACAAAGTTGCCCCCTGACTTCTCGGGCACGTGTTTTGTTTCGTTCCTGTTGCCACCCACCTACACGGCCGTGGCAGATTACCATAGGACAAGGATAGTCAGAGGTGTCATCAGTGAGGAAGACACTGCAGGACAAGAATTTGGAGATTTCGTAAATGGTTTTCTGCCGTTTTGGGGACCTATGGTTAACAGCTGGAACATAAGGCAATTGACAAGGGTAGTTGAATCTACTGTAGTAGAAACCGCCGGTGCCCTTAGTAATTTGACGGCTGAGCTCCAGTCGGATCACCTTATGACTCTTCAGAACAGGGTCGCGTTAGACGTCATACTTGCAGACCAAGGTGGGGTATGTAAAATGATCCAATCGAGTTGCTGTGTTTTCATCCGAGACAACGCTCTGACAGTCTACCAGGCCATTTCCCAACTGCATAAAATCTCTGAATCTATTCACGTGGATAAAGGAGATTGGTCATTGATGGGATGGTTCTGGGAACTGATATCCGCCTGGGGATGGAAGATTCTAATAGTCATTGGGATGATCTTAGCCATTCTTTTCCTGTTCTGTCTTTGTGTACAGTGTGCTCCTGCAATTTGTGGCCTCTGTGCTACATCGTGTGTAAGGAAACCTGTATCAAGAAACGAGCTAAGTAATAGGTTGATGCTACAGCAATATCTCAATGACTTTATGAATATAGACCTGGACTCAGATTAGCGTGAGTGTAGGTTATTGCCTATGTAAGGGCAAAAGGAGGGTCTGTGGTACTGAAAATTCTGGACCCTTGTTATAAAACTCGTCGTATCATGACGATTTTGGTATGTACAGACCGAGAATGATTAGAATACTATGCACAAGCATTTTCGTCATAATCGAGTGATGAAATCACCCTGAAATTGGAGTTTCCGTCCTGAACCCTCGCGTTTCATTTTGTGAACGGCAGCCATTTTGTGATTGCCCTCACATAGGCCCAATGACTAGTCCGAAACGAGTCCGAAGGACAAGTACTCCCTTGCAGACTTCTTTGTGACCTAGGCTAGCTGACTCCACTGCCTGAAACCAAACCTGCCCGGCCAGTTCCTTTCCCAGTGGCCGAACAAGATTAGTATCATGGCACAACATATCGTAAACCTTTCATCGCACACAAACCATGCCTAATCTTACACACACCTGTCCCGGTTTCATTCTTTATGACTTGCTTTACGAGGAGGAGGTGCCCGTTTTTATTGGGGGTCCGTCGATATCTGATGAAAATACTGAGCCTTGCAGAGTAATTGATTGTGGGCTGGACAAACTGAAATACGGGCTTGTCATCATGACTCTGCTTTTTCTTTGTAGTGAAAACATGTGAATGGTCAACTGTAAAATAAGGAATGTTTGCCTAAAGCATAATATTTTGTATAAAAGAGAAGGCTGGCTTTGTAAGAATGAGCAGTCTCCTGAGAATATATACCATGTTGTACTTCTAGGAAACCTGTTACTGGTTGCAGTCAATAAATACGATCTTTGACTTCACCTAGAAGACTCTGTGTTTCTGTAGTCTGAAACAGGAATAACTCGAAGTCTTTGGGTGTATTCCCTGGCACCGCTGGGTTCTTAAAAACCCAGTACTTCACGTCCTTTTGCCGGGCTTAACCTGGCACGACTCAGGCGCAAACCGCGACGCGGGGGCTAAGTTCCAGTTTGTGCGCCTCCGGGTACGGTAGGGGCGGTGGCAGCTTCCTCCGCAGAGGCTCTTGGGACCTGTAGTCCCCCCTCACCACGCCAGCCACGCTGCAATGCTGAAAGGATGCAGCGGCGGGGGGGACCTGAGAGACCAGCTGCAGGGCAGGGAAAACGGCGGCAACAAGGTCAGTAGCCCCACAAAGGAAATTTACAGCAATGCTCCCGCTCCACCGGGGCTTAGTTCCAATTTGTGCGCCTCCGGGCGTGGTAGGGGAGGTGACGGATTCTGCGGCAGAGGCTCTTGGGACCTGTAGTCCTCCCTCAACACGCCGGCCGCGCTGCGATGCTGAAAGGATGCGGCGGCGGGGGGAAGACCTGAGAGATCAGCGGCAGGGCAGGGAAAACGGCGGCAACAAGGTCAGTAGCACCACAAAGGAAATTTACAGCAAAGCTCAGTGAGTATTCACTATACCTGTTCACATATTGCTCTTAAACTGTGGGGCACCATAGGGATCATATTGGGGTTACCATCTTCTTTTGGAGTGATATATGATTCAATACTGAACTTCAGCTTTTTGCTGAGAGTCACATCAGGGTAAGATGGTTTTCGTTGTGACTCTCACTTGCGCCGTACACTAACAGTCACCATTAAACAAACTCTTCTTTCTTGATAATTTTCACTTATGAATTGCGTTGTAGGCCTTGGAATTATGGGACGCCACAAATTGTAGTGAAATCCTCATTCGAAATATACCAGATGAAACATCTATACTTTTGTGAACTTTCGTTTTTTTGACTTATCACCATGTGTGCACACTTCAATTTATGAGATATTAATTTTAAGTAATAATGCGTTCAAAGACTAAAGACATACACTGCATCTTAACCACTGATCAAATACGTCCCCGCAGTGTTATCTCTCATATTTCTTTCAAAAAAGATTTTCTATAGGTCTAAAGAGAGGAATTAATAACGAATATCATGTTGTTAGAATGCAGACATTATAATGAAAGCTAAGGGCCTTTCATACATTATTTTAGGCATATTCTGCTCCATCCCTCCTTATATAAAAAATCCTAAAAAGTCTCTAGAAAATGAGTACATAACAAACATTATATTATAAATATAGATCAGTGAGTATATTTGAAGAGGTGAAGATTGGATCAAGAACATATACCTCTAAATGTGTGGTGGTAAATAACCTGTTTCAAGTCAAAGACCTCCAGAGCATTAATCAGTTCCAGAGTGTTTCCATAATCCCACTTATCAAGATCAAATGTTAAGTCTCCAAATACTGTGAGGTTGGAAGATTAAGGAGCAAGGGGAGAGACCAATTCAGCCAGCTCATCCACAAATGTAGCTTTTCCTTCAGGGGCCTGTAAGTCAGGGTCCCTGGAGCCATAATGGCAGGGTTAATGCTGTTACATTATATTATGTGTATTTTCATTACACCCTATCAGCCATGTGGGTATCCAGTCACTTTTCCAGGTACGTGAGGCTATTCTAGACGGAAAATACTCAAAGATCCAGGTCTTCCTCTTCTTTTGGAATTCAAAAAGAGAGGAGGTCTAATGAAATTTGGAAATAGTTTTATGCTTTTCAGACTTGTGCATGAGGAAGCTCAACCTCATGACCTGCTTTTATGTATGTGTGGGGCATGTGCTAATGGAAGCCTGGCTGAGTGGAAGTGCTTGGGGTTTGGTGGAAATATATGCTGCACTTCAGGTAGGCTTGGCCTATGTTTTTTAATGCTTTCTATGTGTGGGTGAGGAGCTTGAACTATGTACACTTGTGTATCGGGAGCCAGTAAAATTCCCTGTCACAAGGTGTGATGAGAAGTCATCAAGGATGGTTGAGGACAAGTGTGGCAGCTATGTTTTGGATGGCCTGAAGTCTTTTGGGTGAGTTGCTTGCTTATTCCTGCATTGAGGAAGTTCATGCAATTCAGTCTGCTGGTCATGAGAGCTTGAGTGACAGTCTTTCTGATGTTGTTTAGTAGCCATTGGTACATCATTCTCAACATGCTCAGGGTGGGGAAGTAGGCCTTGGAAATTATGTTGACCTGGACAGATGTTCAGCTTTCTGTCAATGATGATCCCACTGTTTCTTGCTTGTAGGCTGGGGGTGGAAGTGGGTCTGAAGTCTATAGACGAAAGTGCATCATTTCTGAAGATCACTACTTCAGTCTTGTCTGTCTTTAGCTTGAGGCAGTTGGACTTCTTCCAGGTAGCCTCCATGGTCATGCATACTGAAACTGTTCCTTGTGCTGGGCGTGTTGTCTGAGAGGGACAGTAGCAGTTGCGTGGCATAGTATATTAATGTTGTGTGCTCTGATGATGTCTGCCAGCGGAGTTATGTATATGTTGAAGAGGGTTGGGTGGTAGGTTGACTGTTTGAGTTCTGCCAGTATGGAATGCGCATACCCATTGGAAGGTGGGTCTTTGGATGCCAATACTACGAAGTCATCTGATCAAAATGACAAAGGCCACAAAGAGATTGAGTAGTGTAAGGGCCAAGTTTTCTCCTCTGCCAAGGATCACTCAGGTTTCATCTGTTGCCCCAAGGAGGGCTGTCTCTGTACTGTGGTTTGGTTAGAATCCTTATTGCCTGTCATTGAGGATTTGGTGGTTGAGAGGTGGTCAGTGAGGCATCTGATGATGGCATTTTCTTGGACCTTGGCTAGGCATGGTGGGAGGAAGATTTGTCAGTACTTCACAATCTAGTCTGGTTGTGCAAAGGGATTCTTCATGAGGGATTTGACAGTTGAGTGCTTCAACTTAAGAAAAGGTGGCTGTGTAAATGGAGGTATTTAGGATTAAAGTGAGGGCTTGTCCGATTGAGGTGAAACCCTTGTTAAAGGTGTGGCGGGGCACTGGTCTGATGGGCCCTGGGGTGGATGGTCTTCATGATTGCTGTGGTTTACTCTGCAGTTATATTCTTCTATGTGATCAAGGTGTTTCCTTCATCTGATATTGGTAGACTTGTTCAGAAGCTGGCAAGTTACAGTTACAGCATATGTGTAATAACTGCTGGGAAAGTCTGGGAGGTTGTTGCACAGTTATACCTTTGGGGTGATGATGTTGGTAGTTGCTATGAGTGTGATGACGTCCTAGACAACTTCAAAAATGTTTTTGCTCCTATTGGAGATGGTGTTGATGCAATCCGCTAGAGCTTTCCCATCTTCTTGGCGGTTTTGACCGCATCCTTGTCTAATTCTTGCTGTTTTGCTCTCCATCTCTACTGTAGTTGCTTCCAGTATCATTTGGTCATTGTGAAATCTTTCATATACCTGCTGACTTGCATTTTTGTTCTGGCTAATTGGTTTAGTCTGTGATAGGCCAGGGTATTAGCGCAGATAATATTCAGTCATTAAAGTTGAGGATGTTACTTGATAGTTAGCCTGTGAGCTGTGGTTGGTTCCTATGGAGGACAAAAGACTCATCCAACTCTGTTATGTTGATCCAGCATCAGTGAGCTGGGCTTGTCATGATAGCTTCTTCTGTGGTGAGGGATAATTATTGTGAAGCTGACAAGGCAGTCCAGGTGATTGATGTGGGTGTATGGATTGTGATATCATTGAATGCGGTAAAGTCAGGGTCCAAATGTGTCCAGTGATGTCAGTGGGGACTGCAATGTGTTGGGTGACTTTGAGGCTTCGGAGGTTTACTAGGAGTTTGACTGAGTTGGAGTCTGTTGGAATTGGCTCTCTCTGCAGGGTCACCCCCAAACATTTTGCTTTCAATCCTTCTGGTTGCTGAATTTGCTTTTGTTGGCCTTAGAGTTATGTGCACTTTACCACTGTTAACCAGTGTTAAAGTACTTGTGCTCTCTCCTTTAAATATAATGAAATATTTCAATATAGTGAAATTGGATTACAGCCAAATGGCACAATTAATTTACTTGAAAGTCCTGAGTAAGGTGGTTCTACAGGACATGTAAGTTAAATTCTACTAGTGAGCCTGCAACACTTGCTGTGCAACCTACTTAAATATCCCTTCAAAACATGTCTCCGGCCTGCCATCGTAGCATGTGTGCAGTTTTAAACTGTAATTTCGACTTGGCAAAATAAACCTTTTGTCAGGCCCAATGTCTATAAGACACCGCTAGGGTAGGCTCTAAGTATTACATTGGGAGGGTGCAGTGAATTTAAAAAGTTGGGCATGTTTTTTTAATTTTTACATGTTGTGGAAGTGAAACACATCTAAATTCATTTTTCACTACTGCGAGGCCTATCTCTACCATAGGATAACATTGGGGTAACTTGCTACATTTATTATGTGCTAACGTTAGATTGGAAGAAAGAACACATGTAAAGTTTGGTCTAACATTAATTGTAATTTAAAATCCTTTTCAATGTAAAAGTTGGATTTTAAATAACAATTCTAAGGCCACTTTGTTGTCATTTCTTTTCCTAATTATTGCCTAGGTGTCTCCGGCAGGGACCACTGAATCACATTGGTGGCCTGAGAGGCTGTGGTCAGTAGCCTGTGCAGCGCATACAGATCAAGGGATGACAGGCCTTTGTGAGGTGGTGGCCAGTGGCAGCCTGAATCTTTACCACAAAGGAGGATGAGGGGCCACACACACACACATACTCACCCGTGCTCAAGCAATCACACACGTATGTACACACATACATCCAGTCACAACACTCTCTACCAAATATTCATGCAAGCACAAACCCAACATTAAAAATAAAATATGTTTTACCTGTGCAGCTCTGGCAAAATACAGCACAGGCAGCCAGGAGCCTGCAAATTTAGCACGTGTCTATTTCCTGGCTGCCTGACCTGAAAATAAGAGTGTCTGTCAAGGTGACCTTTGCTCAGAATGACAGACATTCATTATAGTGGCCAAAAGGTGAGTGGGCGTAGATCCTCTGCCCATTAGGATGGGCTGCGGCTGGTGGCGGCAGCACTGAATAAGCTGCAGCCCAAAGCTGGGAGCGATTAAATTCGATTTGTGCACTGATGAGTTCCACACTTCTGTAGAAACAGTAGCCGCACAACAAGGTAAGCTCGCCCAGATGGGCTAGTGCCTTCCCTAATGGACAGCCATTTGACGCATGCATTAGTAATATAAATACCTGGTTTAAAATCTGGAACTACTTATGCGCCCATTTGAATGGTGTTGGCACTGGTGACTGGAACAGAACTCACACAATACCGTTTGAGTCTGCCTGTTGGGCCTCTGTACCATAATCCTTTCAATATCAGGATATAAGTTGTGATGAACCTTTAGGAACAGTACTCACTCACAGTGGCAGTGTAGCTGATCATATGGCCTGCTTGGGCAGCCTGTACGTTAGGTGTGTAACTACAACTACACAGTTGACACATTACTATGGCGAAAAAAAACAATAAGCAATCAAAGCTCCTTTTTTAGTCCCCTACAACAGCAAGGATGCATGAGATGACAGAGACAGAGATCTCATATAACTAGACTGAAACTGTAATGCCACCAGGCACCGAAGGAGAACCATCCTACGGGCAATCAAGAAAGCCTCATGCCACCTGAAGGGAAAATAGATGCTCTAAAAAACTTGCATCAAAGCCGTTGGCAAGCAAAGTTTATAAACAATCAGGTAGATTAAATTAGGCAGGACAGCAAATTGCCGACATAGATGATTATTTGAAGCAAAAGATAAACATCTTTGATATGGAAAAAGTGCGGCTGGCGATCACAGCAAAAATTAAGATAACACAGTGTAATAAGATGATCAGTAGCCGAGTAGTATGCCTAGAATTTAACAAATTCGTTATATCTCTCTGGGGCCCTGATGTGTCTGCCGAAAGAAGAAACTTTCTTGTGAATTGCAACATCCTGGTTAATGGTAACGTTTGGAGGATCCACTAAGCCCTCCACAGGAAGTTGCGTGAAAGGATGATTAGGAACACCAGAAATGGAAGGGGTATCCATCCAAAAACTCCAATCCAAATTATCAGAATTATCACTATATTTCTTGCCTTTGATAATTTCAGCTTGGTGGTCAGAAACTTTCACTAACTGGCGCTTATTCAAGACAGGTTAATGGGAAAGGCACATGGCATCCAAACCAGGATACTACACACAGTAATAATCTTCGTCTATTTGAAGTACTGGAATCAGCTAACACAGGATCATGGGATCTAAATATAGAAAGAATGCTTTCAGCCCATATTGATGGAATGTTTCGCATCGCATCTCCAGATAGTAGGTGTTGAAATGGGCACATCAGGCTCTACCTCGTAGTGTGCAGGCATATTCAATAATAATAAAACTCCTAAATTATTGTAACAGAAATTCAGTTTTATGCCTGGTATGTAAGAAGCATGATCTGGAAGGAGTTTGCTGAGTTTCGCTCTGCGGAAGTCGATGAAGTGACCAAAACAATCTGCAATCCTACGTGGAGTTCCGCAAGCTGCAAAGTGGGATACATCGCCCTGCTTTTTGTGCATGTTTCTTCAAATCAGTCTATGTTGGTCTAATTTTTTGGGTAAAATACAACCATGGGGTGGGTTGAAGAAGTTTCAATAATGTGTTGAGGATGCCAGTGTGGAAGGAGATGTGGGTTTGTTAATGGGTTAAATTACTATACACAGGTACAGGCACTACAAACAGTAACATTAACTTTACTTGGCACTAGTCACATCGGGATCAAACATCCATGCAATCTCTACTTGAGTCCCACATTACACTGCTTGCTATATAAGTAAGAGAGTTGCCAGAAGAAACAAATGCTTAAGTTCCCAACGTGAAATGTGAAAGGGCTAAATAATGATGGAAAATACACCAAATGTAATCTTACTCATGAGATACAACATCAGTGGCATTCCTGCAAGAACCTCACCTTGGGGGAGTGGCTTGGGAGCTGAGTGAGATGGCGGCGTCCTAGCAGGTTCTCCGGTGATCAAGTCTGTAGCACCCTAATCTTCACACATCCAGCCAGTCCTACTGAACTCTGTGAACCGGTGAAGGGCAGTGGAACACAGAGGGCTCGCAAAAGACATGGCGTTGAAGTGGAAAAAGACCCCACCAGTGAACTTTCTGTACCGGTAACAGCGAGGCCTACGAGCCTGGAGCAAGTGCGTCAGACTCGGAGGAGGAGATGCGAGAGGCAACACTCACGGAACACTTTTGGCACACGAGTGCCTCACGAAAGTCGAATCAAAGTTGTCAGCGGAACCCCTCTGAGACCTGGCGAGTCATCTAGAGTCCCCTGCTAACTGAGTGGGCACGCAGGATAGCGGATATTTGTATTTGTATTTTTGTATTTAATTTATTTATAAAGCGCTAACAATCATCCTAGGTAGGATATCACGGCGCTGAGGTTTGGTGCTGAGGGGTACGGTGACCGCATTGATTACTGATTATTCTGGTTTAGGGAAGAGTAGTGTCTTTAATTGTTTCCTAAATGATAAGAGACATTCTGTCAGTCTGAGATTGGGAGGTAGATCATTCCACTTGGTTGCAGCTAGATGAGAGAAAGCCCGCTCTCCCATCCTGACAGTCTTCACGTGGGTAGTGTTTGCTCTTCCTGAAGTTCTGGATCGAAGGTTCCTCGATGGTCTATGGAATTTGACTTTATTGTGTAGAATGGTAGGGCCTGTATTGTAAAGTACCTTGTGTGTGATACACAGTAATTTGAAGTTGGCTCTTTGTCGCATTGGGAGCCAATGTAGTTCTCGCATGCAACTTTTGGCCGAATCATATCTCTTCTTATTGCATACAGCCTTTGCAGCGGCATTTTGCACTATTTGCAGTTTAGAGAAAAGATAGTCTGCCATTCCAACAAACAGAGAGTTGCCGTAGTCCAGTCTGCTCATCAGCAGCGACTGGACCAGGGTCTTCCTACACTCAGTCGGAATCCAGGGGAAGACTCGTCTGAGCATTTTCAATAATGCAAAGCCTCTGCCACAGACAGTGGAGACATGTGATTTCATGGACAGAGCACTGTCCAGTACCACACCCAAGTTTTTCGCTTTTATGGTAGGATTTGGGGGCAAGCCCAGGTTACTTGGCCACCAGCTGTTGTCCCAGAGCTGGGGATTTTTGCCAAACAGGAGTATTTCTGACTTGTCTGCATTTAATCTCAGACAGTGCTCTTGCATCCAATTGGCCAGCTCAGTCAGGCATTTTAGTAGTCGAGTTTTAGGATCATCTTTCTCATCAATGGTGACCATCAGCTGGGTGTCGTCAGCATAAGAACACATTTCAACACCCCACTTTCTTCCAATGGCTGCCAATGAGGAAACAAATACATTAAACAGGGTTGGGCTTAATGAAGCCCCCTGAGGAACCCCATATTTAATGTTTCGCTGGGGAGAAATGAAATCACCCAGACACACTGATTGTGTTCGATCCGCCAAAAAGGATTGTAGCCATCCCAATGCCTTGTCTCGAATACCTTTCCCTTCCAGGGCTTTCAGTAGTTGGTCGTGTGGTACGGTATCAAAAGCCGCCGATAAATCCAAGAGTATCAGGACGACTGTCTTACCCTGATCCACCTGGGCCCTGATATTATCCGTCACCGCCAAAAGTGTTGTTTCAGTACTGTTGTTCGCCCTGAAACCTGTCTGAGAGACATCCAACAGTTCATTGGCTTCCAAATAAGTGGATAGCCGTCTATTGACCAGTTTCTCCAGCACTTTTGAGAGGTAAGGTAACTGGGATATTGGTCGATAGTTGGCAGGGTTGTTTACATCTAATCCTGCTTTTTTTACTAATGGGGTGACTAGGGCCTGCTTCCAAGATCTTGGAAATTTAGCAGAGCCTAAGGAAAGATTGAGTGCTTTCGTTACGGCAGGGCAAATTACAGGGGTTAGCTGAGAAAAAATGTGGTGCGGACATGGATCTAGTGAGGATCCTGACTTAACTTCGAGCATGACTTTGCCTACCTCGGCTTCTGAAAAAGGGCCAAAACTTGAACAGGTAACTTGAGTTGTGGTTGGCATACTGCGCTCAATAGTTTCTGGTCTACAATTAGGAAAAGAGGCATAAATGATATCAATTTTCTCACAGAAAAAATCATTTAGTTTATTGCAGTTCTCTTGTGATGGAGTAAGTTTTACTGAAAGATTTGTTGGGTTACATAATTCCCCGACAATTTTAAAAAGTTCCTTTGAGGAATTTTTATTCTCAGTGATTCTACGTGTAAAATATTCCTTTTTAGCCTTCTTGATTGCTTTATTGTAGAGTACGAGTGCTTGTTTATAAGTGTTTCTGGTCTCGTCTGACTTGCCTATTCTACATTTATGTTCCAGAGATGTACATTTTCTCTTTAGAGATTTCAATTCTGGTCCGTACCACCTTTCCGATTTTGTAGTTCTGGGTTTGTGATGAACTCGGAGGGTGGAACAGAACTCAAGTGCAGTCTTAATACTTGTGTGAAGTAAATCTATTTCTTCATGAATGTCAGTAGATGCTAAACTCGGGTGTGAAAAATGTTGTTTGAATTTGTCTATTGAGAAATTTTTCCAACTCCTCGTGCTTGCTACACTTAGACCCAGTGTTCTCGTGTGTATAGTAGGTAGATTGATACGGAAAGTGATCATATAGTGATCTGTCCATAGCAGAGGTGTTACAGAGTCAATGTCAATCGATTCCATGATAACAGGCAGGGGGAACTGAAGTCGGTGGCCTGCGGGTCAGCTGTGGCCTCAAGTACATAGACTCTGGGCTCCGAGCGACGACCCTGTTTGTCCACACCTCTCGGGGGCTGATTAGATTGCACAAGGGAAAAGGTGAGCCACGCCAGCAGGATCGAGGGGGCCGCAGCAAGGACGGCGAAGGAGAGGTTGGATTGGGAAACAAGATCCTGTGTGCATTACTGCGCAGTCCGAAGGGAAAAGTCAAGCACTCTGGGCCTAAGACAGGAGCCCAAGACAGGATACCCCTGCCCTCTTAATGCCCCAAGATTTGAGAGTGAAGAGCAACTTGAAAAAGCGAACATCACACCCAGTGACATGGGAATGTGTCTGCCACACAAGAAAGCGGTGGTGCAAAAGAAGCTGCTGCAGTGGGGGTGTCTAAAAAGCGACCGATGACACTACTAAACAGGTAAAGGATGCTAAAGACAGAGGATAGGTCTCTTTACACCTGCCGGCTAAGCCCATTGATGCTGAGGAGGTGATTGCTCTATAAAAGTTTCAGGGAATACAGATGGATTATAAGGCTGCTTCTAGGGCCTAGAGATTGTGAGATACAACTAGAAAGAATTGGTCAGAGACCCACTAGCCGGCAGAGAAGATTGCTATACTGGCCGCAACATAAATTTTATAGCGATCCTAGACACTATACTCAAACCTGTATAGCCCTACTGGGAATAGACTGAGTGAAGCAGAGTGACGCTGCCGGTAAAACATCTCAGTGGGCTGGAATCTCCAGTAATAGCTGCAGCCCTAACAGATAATAAGCAAGGGAACTCGGATGAAGCCCAACAGGCACACCAGGACACAGACTGATAAAACAGAAGTATGCAGTCCCCAAACAAGCGGCCGGAACCCAGAACCAGTGGCCGGAAGAGACTGCGGAACCCACATTGAGCGCTATAATGGCGGCCATTGCAGATTTGAAAGGGACAATAGATCCTAAAATAGATGCAGTGACTGTGGATGTCAACATTCTGTGAGCGGACCTCGATAAAATGGCCGACAAAGTAGCCGCAACAGAGAAGTAGGTGGCACACTTACAGACCAGCACAAAGAGTCTGGAGGAACAAGTTCAGGCCCTTAAAAAGCGACAAGAAGCCATGGCGGCTAAACTGAAAGATGAAAAAGGACGGGCGTGAAGAAATAACAGAAGAGTGGGGGGGTGCCGGAGGGCATAGATGGGCTAAGCATCGACCTGTTCCTGGAGGACTTAATCCTAAATGAATTAAAGCCAAAGCAACTCTCCAATTACTTTACTATAGAACGGGCGTACAGGGCACTTATCCCCAAGCCAAAGCTGGGTGCCCCGCCTAGAACAATCATTGCACGGATTCTTAATTTCTGTGATAGAGATGCTATCCTGCAGACAGCAAGTTCACATGGAGATCTGCACCATGAGAATGCCGTGATCCGTTTTTTTCCTGACTTTACATTGCAAGTTCAAGGGCAGCGACGGACATTCGAGGGCGTAAATAGAGAACTGCGGGCAAAAGACATCAAGTACTCTATTGTGTTTCCAGCAAAACTGAGAGGAGCTGCTGAGGGGAAAACCTGGTATTATAACTCAGCAGAGGAAGCCTGGGAGTGGCTGGAGGGGTGGCACACAGTGGGCCGCAATTCCCAACGTGAGAGGAGGCGAGGTCAACAAAACGACGGCCAAGGAGGACAGTGAGAGAGGGAATACCTGCCTGGGAAAAGAGCACATACGGCTGGTGGGTCTGGAAAATGTGGACATTGAGGGTGTATCACACTGGAGACTATAGACAAGAGGTTGCAAGTCATGATACAGGAGGGAGGAGGTAGGGTGCTTACAAGAATTGACAAACAACCATAGGGGTCAAAGGCCAGATATGTTGTCTGCAGGACTAAAAATGGGGAAGGGGGTCTTGGGCTGGGAGCGGCTCTAATCAGTTGGGCACCTGCCAACCCCTGACTAGTTATCAGTTTAAGGGCAACAGGCACTCTGCGAGTTGGGTGGTTCTGTAAACCCACCAGCAGGGTAGCAGGGAGGGGCGTAGTCTTAGTTGGGATATGATGTGTTTTTTGTGCTATTGTTTTGGCAATGTTTTTAATTTATTATTGAAATGTCAGTTAGGGGTACTAGGACAGTACACTGGGAATGAAGTTATAGGGCTGATGCAAACATGGCTGCTGCAGATGTTGTAATACCCCAAGGCGAGGGCCAGAATATATAAGGGCAGCACTGTGGGGAACACTGGACCACCACTAGTCTTAGAATTATGTTGTGGAATTTGAATGGTTTGGGCAACCGTATCAAGCGCACAATCATCCTGCAGAACCTGCACCGACACTCCCCAGATCTGGTGCTGCTTCAAGAAACACACTTGAAGGGTAATAAATATAGAGCACTAGAAATATATGGTTACAAACTTGCTGCTCATGCAGGCTATACAACTGGCTCAGGAGGAGTGGGAATATTGGTTAAGGCAGCCCTCCCCCCTGGTAGTGGGTAATATCTGGCATGACTCAGTGGGGCGATTCGTGGCACTCATGGGGAGGTGGGAGGGACAGACTATCAACACTGTTTCATGTTACATTCCACCAGCCCTACAATTTGAGGCGTTTTTTGGCGCTGGCAGCCCTGTTAGTGGACCTCAAGCCAGGAGTCTTAGTGTTGGGGGTGACATGTAGTTCACTATGGACCCTGGGAGAGATAGAGAAACCATGGCAAACAGGGGGCGAGAGGTGGAGCCACTTTGTGCGTTCACAGAGGCCATGGGCTTGATAGTCTTATGGTCCCTGAGCCTGGCAATATACGTTCTACTCCGCAGCACATAGCAGCTACTTTCGCTTAGATTATGATTTAAAACAAAGGAGGAGTGAAGCATGCTTTGGCAATGCTCAAATCGGGCCGTGAGATATCTTGGACCAATCACTGGTGGAGGTGGCCATGCGGGGTCGAGTAAGGGCTAGCGTATTACCGCCTAGAATAAACCCTCAGTTTTTCAAGAACAAAAGAGGCAACAAAACCAATCATAGAAAGGGCGCAACTCTATTTTCAGGAGAATACAGGAACAGTGGCGTTGGCATGTACTCTATGGGAAGCTTTCAAGTCAGTCATAAGCGGACACATTCAGGCACCGATCAGGGCTAGTAATAAGGAAAAACGGATACAATGGGATGCACTAGAATCAGAAGTGGCTGTGTTAGACGCCATAGTAGTGGAGGGATAGAGGGCTGACCCACCGTTGTCCCACCACTGTGACTCACGCTGTTTTCTTTTAACCTTTAATGGCCACACTCGTGCTGCTTCGCATGCAGCATTCAACCGTTAGCACTCTCCGCACTGAAGATCTTCGTGTATTTCTGCCGACGCTCTGTGTCATCACGTAACGGAAGTATGCGTGACGGCCAATTTGCATCTCCTTGTCAACGAGCATAACATTGCAGATTGGAAACAGTGATCGGAGCGATCAGAGTTTAATTTTCTTTGTATCTTGCTGACAACATACTTTTGTCAAGTGCAATTTGCGTGTTACATCCGTGATACGCACACTGTCTAGAATATTATCTCAAAAGCAGTATTTATTACATTTTTGGGGGGGAATGTTAGGATTAAGGTGGTTTTGATACACTTTCTGCTCATAGCTTGCTCAAATTAAAGTGTAATTAATCATTGTAAATACTTTCATCAGAGCACCTGTTACTTACCTAGGTTATTTAGCTTCACAACATGTCTTCAACTTCGATGAGTCAACCTCCTGCATTCCTCTGGGAAAAAGGTGAGCCATTACTTCTGTGGAAGAGATGGAAATACTTATTTGATTCTTATTTAGTGGCAATTGGTGGGGGGAAAGTTTTCAGCATTCAGAAAGTAAGCTATACTTCTTCACAATTTGGGAGTAGAGGGCCGCAACATTTATGACAGTATTGATGAACTACCTATTGGGGGTGGTTCTGGTGACGCTTCTGACGTTTTTGAAATGTCTATGAAACTGTTGGAAAATTACTTTGGACCACATATTAACATTGTTCTTGAGCGTCACAGATTTTATATGAGAGTGCAGGAGTCCAATGAGAAAGTTGGGAACTATATTGCTTCTTTAAAAGTTTTGGCGAGGACTTGTGAGTTTGGTGAACTAACAGAATCACTAATCCGTGACCAACTTGTCAGACGTACAAATAGTCCCAGAGTACAGGAGAAGCTTTTGTCTAAAACCCTTCCTTGAAAAAAGCCATATCTATTGTGGAAGGTATAGAAAATACGTCAGGTTGGGCAAAAGAAATAAAAGAACATAAGTTCTCCAGAGACTGTTCTTCCACTCCAAGTAACATTCACGAAGTTTCTACTAGTGCGCAACCCTCTGTGTCTGAAGACAATGTTTGTAAGGTTGCACAAGGTTCTAAGGCAAAAGTTCAGTTTGATCGTAGTAAGATAAAATGTTATCGATGTGGGAGTGTTAGTCACTCTTCAAGTTTTCCTAATTGTTATGCCAGATCAGCAACATGCTTAAAATGTGGAATGAAAGGTCATTATGCCAGTGTTTGTAGATCTGGTGAAAAAATTCACTATATGCAAAGTGTTGAATCTGTGTCTTCCAATCCTGGATTAGTTATTTCCAGTGTAAGAAGTGATGGAGTAATTGATGCAGATCCTATTACTATGCCTGAATGTAATGTTGAAATTGGGGGTGAGGTTTTTGTGTTATTAGCAGATTCTGGGTCTCCTTTCACAATGATTGGTATTGAGATATGGAACAAAACCTTTTCAAATGTACAACTGCTTCCACCTGAATTAATCCTGTTAGTTATGGTGGTTCTCGCATTGATGTCTCAGGCTATAATGTTATGAGAATACATTTTAAAGGCAGGGAAACTGTGGGAAAAATGTTTGTTGCACATAGGGGGGACAACGTTCTTGGGTGGAGACATCAAAGGGATTTGGGTATTCTTCTGAATCCTAATGCCCTTAAACCTTCTGATCAAGTGATGTTGATTGATAAAATTTCCCCTTCAAACCAATTCTTTGATGAGTTTCCGCAAGTGTTTTCAGATGATCTAGGGTTACTGAAAGACTTTGAACATCGCATCATTCTCAAAAAGAATGCTATACCATGTGTACACAAGGTTAGGAAAGTTCCTAATATGAGGCTAACTCCTCTCAAGGCAAAGCTTGACAGGTTAATGAAATTAAATGTTATTGAGGAGATTGAATTCTCGGAGTGGTTGGCTCCGGTGGTTTTGGCTCCAAAGGGTGGTGGCAAGAGTATTTGCATGTGTGTGAACCTCAAGGGGTTAAATAAGTGGATATGGGTAGACCGATAACCCCCTCCGAACATTGCTGAGTCCATCACTATGCTTCATGGAGCCAGAATCTTTTTGGTCCTTGATCTATCTTCGGCGTACCATCAGGTACCTCTTCATGAAGACTCAAAGCATCTGACTTCTTTCGTTACGCCGCTTGGGGCATTTCGCTTTGTTAGAATGCCTTCTGGCCTAGCGTCAGCTGCTGCGTGTTTTCAGAGAATCATGAAGATAGTAATTGGTGAAATGTCCAATGTCATTTTTTTTCAGGACGATATTTTGATTAATGGGAGAGATGATTGTGAGCACGATGCTATTTTGAGGTCTGTCCAGGTGAAGCTGGCTAACAGAGGTCTCACTGTGAATAGAGCTAAATGTAAGATAGGTGTATCTTCAGTAACTTATTTGGGTCATGTAATTTCAGCTGAAGGGATTCAACCAAAACTTGAGTTGGCCAAAGGTATGATTGATGCTCCCACTCCCACTGATAAAGACCAAGTGAGATCTTTTCTTGGGCTAGTGGAGTTTTATGCCAAATTTATTAAAGGTTTTGCTTCTGTTCTAGAACCAAATATGATTTTATTGAAAAAAGGTCCCCATTTTGAATGTAGTGATGATTGCATGAAGGCTTTTATGGTTGTAAAGGAAAAGATTAGTCATTTACCGAGTTTTGGGCATATTGACACAAAAAAGAAGACATTCTTGACAACGGATGCCAGTTTATCTGGTCTTGGAGCTGTTCTTTCTTAAAGCCATGCTGGTGTTGAGAGGGTAGTTGCATTTGCTTCTCCTGCATTGAAAAAAGCTGAACAACATTACTCTTTTATAGAGAGAGAAGCTCTTGCTATAGTTTGGGCTGTCAAACATTTTAAGTTTTATCTCTGGGGCATTCCTTTGACTGTGAGGTCAGATAATCCTCCTTTAGTCCAAGTATTTTCTTGTAGTGAAAGTGAAAGATTGACTCCAAGACTAAAACGCTGGAGTGAGGGTTTGGAGGAATTTAATTTCCAAGTGCAGTACTTACCTGGTTCCTTGAATAAAGCTGCTGATTGTCTTTCCAGGTTACCCTTGCAAGTTCTGGAAGACCATGTTGATGTGGAATCTATCAGTATTTCTTGGGTCAGAGAACCTGCTATTTCGTGTGAAGAGTGTCTTGAGGCCAAGTCTCTAGATTCTGTTTTTCCTCTTGTAAAAGACATGGTTATAAAAGGTTAGCCTGCGCACAACAAAGAGATTGATTCAGACCTTTTGTCTTTCTGGTCTGTCAAAGACGATTTGACCTTAATGGATGATGATTTGATGCGTGGTGAGAGATTGATTCCTCCTTTAAATTTGAGACCCAAATTGATGAATCTTACTCACAAAGGACATCTTGGTAGGAGTCTTACCAAATCCTGTTTACGTGAGAGATATTGGTGGCCTAATATGGACCATCAAGTTGAAAATGTTGTGAAGGATTGTTATGATTGCTCATCCAAAGACAAATCTAAAGTTGTTAGTAAGGCCCCTTTGTCACCTGTGGATGTTCCTGCTCAACCCTGAACAAAGTTGGGGTCGGATAAAATGGGTCCTTTTGATCTTTTGTTGTTTTCTAAGAGGTTTGTAATTCTCTTAGTGGACTATACCTCCAAATGGGTTTCTACAAGATGTGTGAGTACTGGTACCACCAAAGTTGTTGTGGAATTTTTGAGGGATGAGTTTGCTTGTGAGGGTATCCCTAAATACCTTATTACTGATAATGGTGTGCAATTTGTTTCTGCTGAGATGAAAGAATTTTTGGATTACCATGGTATTTTACATTTCAAAACTGCACTTTATTCCCCGCAGGCGAATGGTCTTGCTGAACACATGAACCGTGTTTTTAAAGGTTGTGTTCAGAGATCCTTAGATACTAAAATTCCTCTTAAGGATGTCTTACGCGACACATGGTGGGCTCATCGTACCACATTTAATCATGTTCTTAAAAACTCTCCTTTATTTTTATTGCGAGGTAGACAAGCCAATTCTAAGTTAAATCCAGCTTGGTTACCTGCTCAAAATCTTGTTCCTTTGGAATGAAAGGAGGTGGATTCTAAGATTCACCTTTATCAAGACAAATACAAGCAGCGTTATGATTTGAGGAATTGTGTGAAGAACAGGTTGTGGAGGTGGGGCAAGAATTTCACTGACCAAACTTCAGAAAGGGGTATATGAGGGTGGCCTAGCAGTACCAGATCTCCAAAAATATTGTTGGTCGTCCCAACTAATGATCATTAATGATTGGGTTTTCTTGAATAGAAATGACCCCGCATACCGGGTAGATCACTGGGTAATGGGGATCAGAGGATATCCAGGAGCGCTATATCGGAGGGCAGAGAGGAAGTGCATGCCCCCACACAGTAAGACTGTGTTAGAGGTATGGATGAGGGCCAACAAATTCCTCAGGTGTGACAATAAATTGACCGAAAGAGCCCTGCTATGGGACAATGATATGTTAAGCTGAGATGGGCAACCTGCAGGGATTTGGTAAGTGGAAACTGCTCAATATAGTACACCTCGGCGATGTATTGGGGGGCCAGGCAATAATTTTGTTCAAAAATCTCAAAAGTGAATATCAATTGGCTAAAGCAGAAATATATGGGTACATGCAGATAGAGCATATGAGAGAAGGGGATTGTGTCCCCGAATATAGTCCACTAGAGGACCAACTCATACTAGATCCTATCCCAGTACCTACAGCACATACAGGAAGACCATCAATAAGTCCCCCTATCCACTGAGGAACTTGCGGGAGAGTTGGGAGGCAGATATTGTTTTACTAGAAGATAATGAGGGGGGAGAGGCCATACAGAGCCCAAGAGAGGTAGCAATCAGGGCGAGATTCAGGTTAACACAATTAAGGATTCTCCATTGCTCCTATTCCACTAGCACGATCATGCACAAGATATTGTGCATCCCTATGGATTGTTGCATGAGAGGTTGTGATCAAAGAGGTACATTTTTCCACATTATCTGGGAGTGTACAGCCATACAACAATTTTTGGGGCTGGTGGTGCTAGTAATATCGGGGTGATTGGACAGACCGTGCCTTTGGAGGCCATATGGCATATACAAGTGTAAACAGGGATCAGACATGGCCGAAATACCAGAAAATGTGGTTATAATTGGTGGCGATGGTGGCCAAGAGAAACATAGCCAGAGAGTGAGGGACTACACTCCCCGACAGTAGGCCAATGGAAGGTAGGTCTTGATTGGTGCTGTGCAGCAGAAAAAAAAATATATGAGAGTAGGAGTTGCCCCCAAAAATGGGAGAAAGTGTGGAACCTATGGGACACATACATGAATCCATGGAAGAGGTGAGGGAGGGTGGACAGGAAGTAAGAGGGTGGGGACGGTCACCCTAGAATAGTGAGACTGGAGAGTGGCGATCCGGCCTGATTACTGCAAAAAGATACAGAATCTGATGTAACAGTGACTGCATTTATTCCTTCAGGTGAACGTTAATGTAACACTGTAAACGGTAACTGACATAAGATGAAAAGATGTTTAATAAAAAAAGAAACCCACCTTACCGGTGTCACAGATAAACACCTGGGGCACAGGTGGGTGGCACACACATTTTCTTCCTCATACTCAGCAAATGCCAGAGGAGTGGCTATAATGATAAAACAGGCCATACAGTTTAAACTTATGTGCACTCTACTGCACTGCACTTTATACCATTCTATTCTATACCACTCTACAACACTCTACAACCCTCCTCCTTACTCTATGCAGCTGCTCTCTATGCCTTTCCACTCCATGCCACTCCTCACAATGCCACTCCACTCTTTATAATACAAGGAGAGGTATTTTAAATTTGCTATGATGATCTGAGCTCCACTCTGGCATACATTACAGAGCTTCACAGAAGGCTTGGAAGTGAGCTATAATGTATTTAAAGGGGTTAGCAGAATCCATGTTGGCAGTGAAGTGATGATGCCACAAGAACAGCAATTAAGTGAAGGACTTCTTCATTCAACTATCTCCAAGATCTCCTGGCAGGTGAGAAATCTCCTCAGGGTGAACATTTCAAAAACTGTAAGAATGTGCCAAACAAGAAACAGGGGAAGAGGTGAAAGGGAAAAAGAAGACTAACAAATACTAGGGTCAGCAAATTTGACAGTAAAGTTGAATGAAATTGCAAAGAGGAGTTTGTAGGTGAAATGAAAATACATTAAACAGCAAGTGAACGGAGATTGTGTGGGCTGCTCCACAAAAGCGATAGTACAAGACTGGGATGTCTGTTGCTATCCTCTTTCCTTTTTTTATCGCGTTGTGGCTCCTATAGTGCAGGTGACAATGGTCCACTGGTTTCTGTCACCCAGGCACTGCCAATGGCACTTTTCACCAAAGTAAGCTATGGTGGTATGTGTTTATGAATGTGTAGGTGTGTGTACGAGCGCATGTGTGTGTGTGTATGTGTGAACTCCTCAGCTGCTTTAGCCACACTCCAAGTTGTTCTTGTAATAAACTGTGAAAATAGAAAATAAATGCATGTTTTTCTCATGACGCTGCTTTTGATTTTCTATATTAATTACTACACAGTATCTGCATATATGTTAATGCTGAAACATGATACAGATTGTTAGGAAGAGCAATTTGTTTTCTTTGCAGGTTTTAGAGTCTTTAAAGAAGTACACGCAATTTAAAATGTCATTGCTTCCTTAGAGACATGCAACATGCTGTGAAATCTAATATTTGATGAGGTTATTTCCCATATTCATGTATATCGAATACACAAGTTAGCTATGTTTCAAGATAACATTCCATCTTGGAGGGCTTCCAGTGAAAAAACACATAATTTCTTCACATAATTTTAAAAACAATGTTTTACTCTTCATTAATTGAGATTGCTTTTTGTGTAACACTTTTTTTTATCTTTTACTGATTAGATTATGGTTGCTGGAAATACCGAATGTTCACAAAACACAACCGGTGCCAATGTATGCATTCTCCTTGGTTTCCAGATTTGCCGTGGGCACCAGATATTCCTGTTCCTCTTATTTCTCATCATCTACCTCTTTACAATAGCTGGGAACATCCTGATAGTGATCACTGTTTCAGCGCAAGATACTCTTCACTCACCCATGAACCTCTTCCTAAGCAGTTTGTCACTTGCAGAGATCTTCTACACAACAAACATTGTTCCCACTATGTTGGGGGGCTTGTTGGCTGGAAGCTGCACTATCTCATTTGCTGCTTGCCTGTCACAGTTGTTTGTTTTTGGGTGGTTGGCAGACGCAGAGTGCATACTCCTGACAGTTATGGCTTATGACAGATATCTAGCCATATGCTTTCCTTTACACTACGCGTCACTCATGGACACACATCGTTGTTGTAATATGCTCATTAGTGTTTTTATGACTGGACTCATATCCCCATCAATTGCAGTCATACTTTTGTCTGAGATGCAGTTTCCGGGCCACCATCAGATTAATCATTTCTTCTGTGATTTTGAGCCCATCCTGAGAGGAGCCTGTTCAGAGGCATACATGCTAAAAAGAGCAGTCTTCTCCTGTTCCCTTCTTGTGACAACACTCCCACTTCTGCTGATCACTGTATCTTACTTTTACATCATCATGGCCATCCTAAGAATCCCCACAAACAGGGGAAGGCATAAGGCATTCTCCACCTGCAGCTCCCATCTTGCTGTGGTTATCACATACTTTGGAACTTTGATTACAATATACGTAGCACCAACAGGAAATTCTTTCAATTTAAACAAAGCGCTCTCACTTCTGTACACTGTAGCTACACCTCTGCTCAATCCATGTATATACACTTTGCGGAATAAGGACATCAGAGAAGCCTGTAGTAAAACTCTCAGTAAGATGAGTTTAAAGACCATGATTGATGAATAGATGGATGGATGGATGGATGGATGGATAGATAGATGGATGGGTCGGTATGAGGTTTGGGTATGGGTGGACGGATGGATTCACTGAAAAACAAAGGTTAAATTGACATTACACTTAGGTATGATAATATAGCTCTGTGGCCAGATGCCAAATGCTTTACCAGTTGTTAAAGGGCATGAACCTGGTTTATGCAGGGGGGCTTCAACAATGGTGAAAGTCTTTAACAGTAGGTATAGCCCAAGGCGGAAGGGCTAAAAGGCTGTTAGAATATTCCAGGCACTTAAGGGTAGAATGCTCTCATTTAAAAAGGGAGAAAGAGAACATGATAACATAAATATATGATTATACTCCTACCTATAAAACTGAGAGAACAGTGAGGTAACCTCTGCCAGTTCCCTTGCGATTACCAAACACTCCATACCTGAGCATGATGAAGTTGGCCTGTTTAGAAAAGGCTTTCGCCCTTTGCAGAGTAGAGGTCTGCATATCACCAAAGTGTATCATGTTCCAGTGCCATCCCAGCAGAAGTGCTCCCCCGACGAATATAATGCAGAGGCTGGTTATATGTTGGATGCACTGTTACAATTGCACAGAGTCAAAGGTGCAGAGCTGATGCAACAGTGTATCTGGAGCATTAGAGCTGCCTCCAACCCGACAACCGAATACAAGTACATCACATTCTATGTTCCTTAGCATTAGACAGAGTGTACGAACAACATGATAATAATGCTTACTAAGAAATAAACTGCATTGAGAATAGCTTCTCAGTACATTATGTTGTAAGTGTAAAAAAAATGGACAAGAATAAACACACATGGAGATCAAAGATTGTTTGTTATAAGAAGGAGATCAACAGAGTAAAGGCAGAACACTTTTCTAATATGATTCTTAATGCCCCTAATAGCTCAAAAAGTAATTTTAACATCTTGAATGGCCTCACTAGCCCGGAGTGCACTAAGAAGCAGATACCCCCCTCCCTAGAACTTTGTAACAATTTGGCCAAGTTCTTTCATGAACAAATTAAAATGTTTATTGATGATCTGGGGGGGATCGTCAGGAACCAGCATTTGGAATCGCTGATACTATGGGTCTCAGTGATATTGTGGAGAGAGGCATTGACGCTTCTATTAACATCTCAGAAAGCCTGGCCGCTAACTATTTAACAGAGATTGTGCCTTTGAATATGGAGGACTTCGGTAAGTTGGCACAGGGTATCTCCTCTGGTTCTCCTTTGGATACCGTGCCACATAAAATTTGGAAAGAGTTTGAGGCAGATTAGTTTCCTACCCTTCGGTCAATCTGCAATCAATCCCTCTCTAGCAGAGTTGTGCCATTGCATTGGAAACAGGCACTGGTGACACCTTTGTTAAAGAAGCCCTCTCTTGACCCGGAGTGTCCCAAGAATTATATGCCTATTTCTCTTTTGCCTTTTCCGACCAAAATTACTGAACAAGTGGTTAGTACTCTTTCTAATCATCTGGAACAGCACAAATTGTTGGAGGAGGTCCAGTTTGAGTTTCGGCCTGCTCATGGCGCAGAGACAGCCTTGGTGACCGTGATGGACGAGCTTTGGATGCGGGCAGAAAGGTGTCAGGCAGCTGTTCTTATTCTGCTTGACCTGTCTGCCACCTTCGACACGGTTAGCCATGGGACTCTGCTGAGAAGGTTGAGGGAGGGGGGTGATGGGCTGTGCTCTTAAGTAGTTCCAGTCTTTTCCTTCGGACCGAAAGCAGTGTCCCTTCCCCTTACCAATCTGCCTTTATCAAGATCGCACATGGCGTGCCACAGGGCTCGGCAATCAGCCCTATTTTATTTAAAATCTATATGAAACCCCTGATTGCGGTCATCAAAGAGCATAATATTAACATCGTAAACTATGCAGATGATACGCAGCTGATTCTCTCCTTGGAGGTAGATCAGTTGACCTCACTGCAAGTGTTTCATTGCTGTCTGCATGACACAGCTCTGTGGCTGAAGGGAAACTTGTTGCATTTTAATGCTGGCAAGACCAAGGTGCTTTACTGTTTGGCTGACAGGGTTCCCTCTATGTTGCCCAGCAATTCTGGCCCAGTGAAACGTCAACCATAGTTAGACCAGTTGAAACAGTCCGTAACCTGGGTTATGTTTAACAATAGACTTACAATGGAGGCTCAGGTTACTAGAACGGTGGGCAGTTGTTTGGCTATTATTAGATATTTGCAGAAAATCTTTCCCCTGTTGCCTCCCCATGCGTGTGCGCTAGTGGCACAAAGAACCATCCTAAGCAGATTAGATTACTGCAATGCGCTTTTGTTAGAGTCTCCAAAATTTCTTCTGGATAGACTTCTGAGGATTCAGTTAAGGGTAGCCAAACTAGCCTTAGGCTGGCCTAGAATGCCCTCCTCCTCTTTGGCCCTGGCAGAGTTGCATTGGCTCCCGTTGGGACGGAGAATTCAGTTTAAGTCTCTCTGTTTAGTGTTTAAAGCCCTGCATGGACTGGGACCTGTTTCCATGCAGAGAAAGTTTGAGCGGTACGTTCCAGCTAGAATCCTTCGTTCCTCATCGGCGAGATTTGTGAAGACTCCAAGGTTCAGGAAAGTTAAATCGGGTGGTAGAACCTTCGGTGTAGCAGCTGCTAGACTTTGGAATGGGCTCCCATTGGAACTGAGACAAGTAAACGATCTCCTTCTTTTTAGAAGGAGACTAAAAACCTGTTTTTTCCCCAAAGTCTAGTAAGCTGTCTGCTTTCCTGGCACATTCTTATACTGTACTCTGAGTTTGCTAGTTCGACAATGCCTGCCAGGTGACTGAGCGCTTTACAAATGAAGTAAATAAATAAATAACAAAACATGTGAAAAGTCACCATCAGACAAAGATGTCAAGCTAGAATGTGTAATTAAACTGAAGACTTAGACCATAGGAGTGGTAGGGACCATGACAAATGTGGTATTATCTAAGACAGCTCACAATTAAAAGAATTCAAATAAAATTTTAAAGCTTTATTTGGAAACGTTTATTTTGTTTATTTTGTTTCTTTAAACATTATTCACTGATAGCACACATCACATCAGTAACGGCTCCTACGCTAAGGCGGAGAAGCATCGCCCCACTTTTCAAAATAAAAAATAAAATTATAATAACTTATCGTTATTATCATTTTATTTTTTCCTATTGCAGTCAGTGGTATTATTTGAGGCGGCTCACAATTAAAAGGATTAAATTCGATTTTGAAAGCTTTATTTGGCAAAATAAATCCTGTTTCTTAAAAAATGTTTCACTGATAGCACACAACGCATCAGTGGTTGCTACTACTCTAAGGAGGAGGAGCGTTGCCCCACTGCTCAAAAGGAAAAATAAAATGATAATAATGTATTGCTATTATCATTTTATTATCATTTTACTTTTCCTATTGAGGTCAGTGGTGAGGCAGAGCTGGCCAGAGCAGGGGGAGGAGTGGTGTACAGTTCATGCGCACTTTGCATGTTCCCCACAATGCTGCATTACACAGCCTGGTGAGGAACATGCACCGGCTCCCTGTTCCCTTCTGAGTGCCCAGCCACGGAGCTCAGACCAATCATAACGCTGCATTGCAACATTGTGATTGGTTCAGGGGAGCCTGTGTGCCCAGGTGCTTCCTGCTTCCAACCCGGAAGGAAGAGGGCGAGGACAGAGGACAGGCGGCGGCTGGTGGTTTCAGGTCAGTAATTCCTTTTTTTAAATGCCATTCCTCTTCCCCCAGTCTACCCGCCTCACCTACCCGTCCAGTAGCTGCCGCTACTGCAATACATGGCTATTCCTAATTATAATTCTGTTTCATATTTTCATGTTATCATCCGAGAAATGTTTAGAGATACCAGGGTCTATCCTTGAGTGTATTCTTCCCTGAATCCAACCAGAGTCCATAAATTGGTACAGGCATGGTCAACCTCAGAAACAACTTCTGCTTAATCTCTCTCTGCATTCAGAAGTAATCACTAACAACATTAACTATAATTCCAACCATAAACGGATGAGTTTGAGATTCATTTTTGAGTGGGAAAAAAGCCTGTGCAAAGACTGATTAGGGTACACCTTGGAATAAATGGCAGCTATTGGTTGTAAAATGGATTAAAATCTGAGATCATCGTGACAGTGTCAATTGAAAAACAACCTTACTTTTGATGTAGCCACCTACATTCAGATGAGGAAAAGCCCATACATCAGTATGCAAAGTAAAAAACGTGGAAAGAAGATTTGGTTTGGACACTTTTTGTGAAGAGTAAATTACCTCAGTCGTAAAGACGACTATCACTAATTCTGTGTCTAGTTTGTTGCAACAATCAGTCTACATGTTTGCAAAAATCCCTGATATACCGAAATTCTACACTTTGTATGATCCTGTTTTTTTTTGTTCGATGGAATTGAAGGACTGGGTTTTCTTAAGACCCAGCGGTGCCAGGGGACAACACCTGAAACCTTCGTGGGTAACCTGTTCCGGCGTACAAATGACAGAGACACGGGACACTTCCTTCGGTGTCAAAGATTCGAGGTTTATTACTGCAGGGAACACATTAGTCACGAGAAGTACATAACGTAGGTTCACGGAGCCTTATTCGAATTGCTACTGTGGGTCGCTCCTTTTATACACATTTCTCTCATAGGTTAACATGATACAAAAAGGTTTACAACTTGGTTCCCATCATAAACACTAGAAGAGGTTGCTTTCATGTATTCAGGGCCCGGAACATAAGTACGGAAACATTTGGTGGTTCCCAACTGTAAAAACCCATCTTCCCACCATTAGTACATTCCAATTGGCAGTAAACAGATAGAAGAAGGAACAGGGACAGGTGCATAGGAAGGCAGAAACAGTGGGGAGTTTGGAAAGGGTGTAAAAAGGGGTGGTATCGGGAAACACGAGCTGCAGGCATCAAAGGGACGCGCCTAATGAGATGCACGGCTAAGACAATAGACCAGCACGGCAAGATGAGCCTCGAGCGGGGCCATCTGCCTTACAATATCATCCCCCTCATCATAAAGACACTTTCAAAGGAAACGTGTCTTCCGCAAGAGTCTTGGGAATCCCAGGGTCGCGAAGCGGACAGCGTCTGTTCGCTGGCTACTTGAGGGCAAGAGACAAAATGGATGCCGTATCTAAGATGGAACCCGTGGGTACAGATAGAAAAACCCACGAAACAAACGAACGGTTTAGGTTAGCACAGCGAAACTGCGTAAACCCACTAAACTCGTCATTTGCGGTTCATAGATACCAGACTCGACCATATTCGTGCGAGTCGAAAACACTACTTACGATCGTCACGGAACCTCAGACGCTCCTTTTGGACTCATGTAGGCAAGCACTAGTCAGAATCATATTCGATATTCATCAGACCATCTAGATGTTGCTGTAGCATAACTCTATCCATCCGAGTTCCTTTGGTGACAGGCGGCTGTCTCATACACGTTGTAGCACAGAGGCCACATAAGGCAGGACCACACTGCACACAAAGGCAACACGTGAACAGGAACGCTACAACAGCCCCGATGATCATCAGAATCTTCCAACCCCAAGTCGACATCAGGCCCCAAAACCACCCAAGTAGCGTCCAATCCCCTACGTCCACGTGTATGGACTCAGAGATCTTATGCAACTTTGAGATGGCTTGATAGACAGTCGGAGCGTTATCTGGAATGAAAATACAGCAGCTCGAATGGATCACCTTACATACTCCACCTCGATCTGCTAGAACAACGTCTAAAACCATACGGTTTTGTAACGTCATGAGCCTATCCGCCTGAAGTTCTGCGGTGATATTACCAAGGGCACTGGCAATGATATTAGCTGTCGATTCCACCACTCGGGTCAACTGTCTCAAGTTCCTACTATTAACCATAGGTCCCCAAAACGGAAAGAAACCCTTGAAAAAGTCTCCTGCCTCTTGACCGGCAGTGTCCTCTTCGCTAATCACGCCCCTCACAATTCAAGTCTTGTGGTAATCTGCATCTACGGTAAACGTCGGAGGCAACAAATTTGCAATATAACATGTGCCCACAAAGTCAGAGGGCAACCACGTATACGCACGATCATGGCAGACAAAGTACGTACCCTTGGCAGTCAGAAACACAGGGGACGAGAGCATCGGCAAGACATACGTCTCGGAGCAAGCACTCTCTCCAAAATGAGCTCTCGGTTTTCGGCCACGACCTTTTAGACAGAAATTACCAAGGTGGGGTACGACCCATATCGGAGACGAGCTTCTAAGCTGTCTTTCACCCACGAGCGCACTATACTCAGCCTCACTCAGGTCCCTATAGGCTCGCACCTCCTCCTCTGGGATGAGCGACAGCTCATAGATATCCCTATCTAAATCAGCGATCGCTATAGCCAAGGGCTTGTGGTACGGACCAGGACCAAAGTGGGAAGGACGTGGCTCTCGATTGGGGTAGGAATCTAGTGCGCTTCGAAACATTGTTTGGAATGCTCGAGCTGAAACCTGGGAACTATAAGGAAGGACCAAGTATGGAATTCCCTTATCCGTGGTATGCGGCATTAACCCACACACCCAACAATTAGTAGTATTAACCACTAACTGATGCTGATGAAGGAGCTGAATGAAGGAATTATTTCTAAATTCCGCACGTCTAGCCTGCTCGTGTTGAGGTAAGATGTGGAAGGAATGAGGAGAAACAGTGGAGGTAGTTTTAGGTTCAGGAGAAGGGGTAGGTGAGGCAGAAGGCAAAAACGTCAATATCAGGTAATACACCCCACCCACCAATAGCGAAGAAACAGTTAAGAACAGTAGGAACATTTGAATCATGAAGCATTTTGTTCGAGTAATTTGTTGCAGTTTGAATCTTTGCGCCTGAGCTTTTTCCAAGTCCATCAGCTTTGAAAACGCCATCCTCTAAAACCGCCCGCAACGTTTCTTGACGCACTTCGTTCTGTGTAGCAGTAGTCAATCCCTAGGAGTTCCCAGGAACCGACGGCCTTTGACCTAATGTCAAGACCTACTAACCAGAAGGAAGTACACACGCGGCCCTACGGTACACCTGGATGCAAGGTATCTTAATTCACAAATATATACAAAGTCTCTCAGCTGTGGAAGCAAAAACACAGACGTGGAAAAAACTCAATATTTACAAAATCACAGTTGTACGAGTGTTTTTAGACTGATCGTGGCAATGGGGTAACGTAAATGTCGAGGAACAAAAGCAAATTTTATTTGTCCTTGGTATTAGATCGCAAAAAGTATCGGCTCTTTCCAGGACGTGTCTGTTCGTCAAACAATGGATCCGATGAGGGAACAGAGTTCTGATGATCAGTCAAGGTTTCAGATCTGAGCTTTGGGGCGACAAATGTTCAACAATGTCGTTCTGCCGCACTGAGGATTCTCCAACAGGTTTGGCGTCGCTAAAAGGTACGAAGGTCTGCAATCTTTCAGTTTCAGACGAAGCAATGCCCTTCCTCACCCACGAGTCAGCTGCTAAAGGTATAGGTACCTTTTTGGTGTGGGTGGCATGCACCCAGTTCTTCCGGCCTTCCAAACGGACAGCAGTTCTCGTGGCAAGGAGGACTTGGTAGGGTCCAGTAAAGCGGGGCTCTATGTTTCTTTTACGTCCAAAGTTCCGCGTCACCACCCAGTCTCCGGGCTGGAGCTGGTGGCCTGGACCCTCCGTCTGCGTCGGCAGTGCTTCAAAGACCTGTTGGTGAATTAACCTCAGTTTAGCAGTCAGATCATGAAGATAATCAATTAACATTGGGTACTCAAGATCAGAAAACACACTCGGTCTAGGAACCCCCCAAACATTCGCAGGACGGCCGAACACTATTTCATAGGGGCTGAGCCCTACTCGGGAGTGTACAGTCGCCCTTGTTGACAACAAAGCTGAAGGCAAAGCGTCAGGCCACGAAAGACCAGTCGTAGCCTGAATCTTCGCTAGTTTGAGTTTAAGGGTGCCATTATACCCTTCAACCAAACCTGCTGACTGGGGATGATTGGCGCTATGGAATTTCTGAGTAATTCCAAGGCCCTTACACACACTCTTCATCACACTCCCCACAAACTCACTTCCGTTATCAGACCATACAATCCGTGGCATTCCATACCGAGGAAAGTATTCCTTCAGTAGGATTTTCGCAGTGGACAGGGCAGTGTTGTCTTTGAGAGGGTAGGCTTCAATCCATCGGGAGAATGCGCAAACCACAACTAAAACGTATTTAAGGTTATTGCATCGCTCCATATGGATGAAGTCTAGCTGAATCACTTCAAAGGGACATGAAGGGGGAGCAAAATGGCCAGGAGGTGTAGGGGTTCCTTTTCCAGGGTTGTACATCATGCATATCATACAATTCTTCACCAATCTCTCTGCACACTTCGTGATACCATCATTCTTCCATACAGGGGACAACAACTTGCAGATACCTTTCGCACTAATATGTGCTAACCCGTGTGCCATCGTCACAACAGCTAGCACATACGCATCTGGCAACATCCATCTCTTATGCTCCGACAAATCAATCCAACACCCATTCGCATCCAACTTTCCCGTACTCTCTTTCCACTTCGTCTTTTCAGTCTCGGTGGCCTCGTTCTGTATCATTTTTACACTCTCGATGGTATCCTCGCACATACTAGTCTCTGTAGGCCACCTAACCGAACTCGTCACATACATTCTAGTGCTAAGGTTCCGGGCAGTCTCCTTAGCAGTCTCATCAGCGAACGCATTCCCACGACCAACATCATCCGTCACTTTACGGTGTGCACTACATTTAACAATCGCCACCTGCTTAGGTAATGTAAGTGCATCCAAAAGATCGTTCACAAGCTGTCCATGCTGAATCTTAGTACCATGCGACGTCATAAAACCTCTCTCTCGCCACAATCGTCCAAAACTATGGGTGACGCCAAAAGCATATTGGCTGTCGGTAAACACATTCACCCGTTTCCCTTTCGACAACACACACGCTCTAGTCAAAGCGATCAGCTCTGCAGCTTGGGCAGAATTCTGATTCAATCTCGCAGCTTCCACAACAGTATTCAAAGTTACCACAGCATACGAAGTCGTCACATCACCATTCGGCAATTTGAAACATGAACCATCCACATACAAGGTCCCATCGAGATCTTCCAAAGGAGTGTTTTTAAGGTCCACATGACCTTTTGTTTCCTCCTCAGTCCGTAAGTAACAGTCGTGAGGTGTTACTTCATCTGACTCCATGCTAATGGGCAACAAAGTCGCCGGGTTCAGGACATTACAGCGTCTTATCTGAATGTGACTTGCCAAAAGTGTCAAATCATAACCAGACAACCTTGCACTCGTCAAGTGCTGAGTTTTCGTACGATTTAAGAGAGTGTCAACTGCGTGCGGAACCATCACCGTAAGCATATTATCCATGACCAATCCTGCTGATTGTCGGATGGACACTGCAGCTGCCGCTGTTGCTCTCAAACAACTCGGCAATGCTCTAGCTACCGGGTCCAAGGTCGAGGAAAAATATGCGCATGGACGCTGCTTACCACCAAAAGGTTGCGTCAAAACACTCAACGCACAACCTTCTCTCTCGTGAACGTATAGTGTAAACGGCTTACTGTAATCAGGGGTACCTAACACAGGAGCCGAACACAACGCATCACGTAGTTCAGAAAAACTTTTCTGACATTCTTCCATCCATGGTAAAGGAGTTGGAACATCCTTGCACGTAAGAGCCACCAATGGTTTCGCTAACAGTGAAAAATTTGGAATCCACTATCTGCAGTATGACGTGATACCTAAAAAGGCACGCACATCTCTCTGAGTTGTTGGCACAGTCATTCGGGCAATCGCTGCAATTCTCTCTGGGGTCAACCTTCTTCCCTCCTTTGACAATAAGTGACCTAGATAGGTTACTTCTTGACAACAATATTGAAGTTTAGAAGGCGACACCTTGTGATGTAAGTCACAGAGATGCTGCAACAACGATACCGTAGCAATTTTGCAAATGTCCTGAGTATCTGCGGCCACCAATAAGTCGTCAACATATTGGATCAAAGCCGCACCAGCCGGCAACACAAACGCATCCAATTGGCCCTTCAAGGCTTGACTGTATATCGATGGACTCTCACAGTAGCCCTGAGGAGCACGTTTAAACCGGAAGCTTCGGCCACCAAGAGAGAAACCGAAAAGGTCTCTACTTTCCTCAGCAATCGGTATACTGAAGAAAGCATTCTTCAGATCGATCACAGAGAACCAAGATGCAGAGGCTGGAATCAGAGTCAGTAGCGCCGTGATGTCAGGCACAACAGGGAACTGAGGAATCACAATTTTATTTACCTCCCGTAAATCGATAACAAAACGATAAACAGGTGGTTTTGATGGATCCGTACGCTTCAAAATGGGCAGTACAGGGCTATTGCACACGTTTCCCCGAGTCTCCTCGATAACATCTTTTTCAATCAAATCGTAGATAATGGCTAACAATGCTCGCTCACCATCAAGGGAGATACGATACTGGGGAATACGTGGCAAGTGCACGTTAGATTTCAAATGAACAACGTAAGGGGAGACGTCAAGCAGGCCCACATCGTTGGGACCTGTTGCCCACAAAGATGCAGGAAGAGAACTCAATTCCGGTGGAAGCTTATCGAGAGATAAGTACATTGGAGAGATAACTCTCTCACCCAAAGTAAGCTTTACTCCCGCAGGAGAACAATACAAAGTCGCATACAGACGTTTCAGCAAATCCAGACCCAAGAGATTTTCACCACAACCAGTGGTCAAAATCAGCGGAGCTTTCAGCTCACGAGGCCCAATCGTAAGAGGCAAAGGGCACGAAACCGGATTGCTAACGGGGGCGCCAGAGAATCCAACGGAAACATTTGTTAAGCCAGACAAAGGTGCGCCAGGGAGTTTCGAATGCATTATGGAACTTTTCGCTGCACCAGTGTCCAACAGAAAAGGCTCAACAAGGCCCGAGGTGGCAACTGCGACGTAAGGCCCTCTTTGATCAACCGGAACTGATACTACTCCCTCTCCTTGTCTATGGCTGTCCTAGTAATTACCGTCGTCAGCATCCTGATCGACGTAATAATCATCCACATTGTACTGAGCAGATCGCCCTTGCGACGATCCACGCTGATCAAAACAATTATTAGAATCAGAAGTATTATTGGAACGATAATTTTGAGTACCACAACCTCTACCACGTGATGTCTGTTGAGAACCACCACGACCTCCTCTAGACGAATTACCACTATTACGCTCATTGAGAACTGGACAATCGAATTTTAAATGGCCATCGTTCCTGCAATAGGCACACTGATTGTACCCTAACGATGATCTCTGCGAAGAGGAATCATTTCGTGATTGTGACCTATTTGACTGAGATTGTGATCTGTTCCGCTGTTGCGAGTCATTTTGATTCGAACGCGGAGGATACGCCTGTTGCAACAACACTTTAGTTTTAAGCTCTTTCGTTTTCTTGTCAGCACGATCGTTCTCCTCTTTCTCCCTATTCTCATAATATTGGGCCGTAGCCAATATTTGAGCAGAAGTAGAAACAGCCCACGCACTTTCTGAATTACGCAATTTGTTGCTTAAGTCAGGCAGTAAATTCGAAACAAACTTGTCCACAAACAATCGCTGACCTCCTTCAGTACCCATGTCTTGACCACTATGGTCAATGAAAGCCTACTCAAATCTCGTGAAGAAATCGGAGACGCTCTCATCCTTCTTCTGCTTGCAAGCGGACAGTTTGTCCCAATTTACCTTCATGGCTGGCATAAGCGTTTTCATCAGGGTAATTATTCTCTGAGGGAGATCAGCAATTAACTGTTCAGGTTTAGCCCCACCAACTTGCAAGGCGTCTGCCGCTACAAGAGCAGCCCAATCACCACCTAATTCTGCCACATGGTTTTCTTGACGAATTTTCGCCCAAACCGGTTGCGGAACTACGTTACCGAACAACATATCGATGTCGGCAAGATTCATTATCGTAGCATCCACTAACTGAGATAATTCTTTATAATACCCTGCAGGATTTTGGCGAGGGTCAGGCAACGATTGTTTCACTTGCAGAACTTCCGATCGTTTCCACGGGAGATGAATCCACACACTCCGAAAGTGTGGCAAGATTGCAGGATTTTGAGTAGCATCACCTGGCATCCACACCGGTGGAACTTCACGCATGGGATACTGACCAGGCGCTGAAAGCGGTCCCTCAATGTCCTCCACAAACAATGCCTGAGGCATCATAGAAGGACGAAAAGACAATAATTGCTCAACGGCGCGTCGAACATTAGAGTCCACTATCATTCCGCTCGAAAACTGGAGCTGCAGATTAGTCAAAGCGGTCAATACATCATCAGAGGCATCGGCCGATATCTGATCACGTAAAACCTTACACATTTCCTCGAAAACGTATCTTTGTGTCGGTATATTGAATTGACAAAACGTATCAAGCACTGAACGTGGAGGATTTCTAAGAGGGTATTTCATCCAAGCCATCGCCATATTATACAGTGCAGCACGTTCCCTATTACCGGGAAGCTGACTACGTCTTTGAGGACCGTCCGAACCAGCGGACTCAAGAATAGGTCCAAGAGAATTAAAGAAGTTAGCAGCTACAGAGGGGGTACAACGTCGAACAGACGGAGACAAAGAGTAACCCAACGGGGTAACAAGAGAAGTACCAAAAGCAGGAGAGACAGGAGAAGTAACCAGAACAGCAGGAGCAGCGGGAACAGCGGGAGCGGGAGTATGGGGAAGTACGAGTGGTGGAGCAGTAGGAACAGAAGTAGGCAAGGGAGCAGGAACAGTCGGAAGAACGGGTACAGGTTGGGGAACTGGTTGGGGAACAGGTACGGGAGCAGGTACAGGGGGAACCACAGGAACTGCTGTACCCTGTGCGTACGGAGGTGGCGATTTCAAGAGATAGGACAATACTGGGTCCTCAACCAATTCCTCTTTCTTATCCGACTCCTTTGGCAAAACGGGGTAACATTTATCTATAGACATACGCTGAAGCCTATCGAAAACTTCCTTTTCCTTTTCCTCCTTATCTCGCTGAAACTGTTCTGCTTTCTTCACTATGGCAGCAACTCCATCTCTCTGATTGCGTTTTGTCTGTCTGATTTCTTTCTGTTTGGCTTCTTTGCGCCACAACCGAAAGGCATCAAACATGGCCGGCCTTGATTTTTTCTTAAACAATTTAGCCTCGAGGTTATCTAAAATCGGGGTCTTGAAACTACCATGAGGTGGCCAACTAAGGACACCGTCTTTTCTAGTATAGCGAATCCAATATTCATTAAAGGTAATCGGACCTAACCCATGCTTGCTATATAATTCATAAGTTGGAGTTCTAACCGGAGGTATCGGACAAGAGTCCTCCAGTCGGGAATCCGCACCACAACGACCAAAACAACTGAACAAAGTACTACGGCCAGGCATCTTGCACACTAGCTGAGTTTCACAAACTTCAAGGGTTACGGGATTTACCAAGTCCCAGCAAAGAGCAAAAACCCTCGGTTTTTGGTGACCGCAGACGTCAAATATTACAACAAAGAACCAAGTACTAAGAACCACAAATGCAATAGAACCATGCAACAACTAAGCACCCACAACTAAGGACTCTGGGAGCGACCCACAAATACTTAACTCAAAGATCAATGGCGTCACCAGGAAGGCCCGTCAATCGTCTCGCTGTACCAAGGTCTACGCCAGGCGCCAAAACAGGTCTACAGTCAGGGCAGCAGTCCGTCGCAGCCGTCAGGAGGCGGGAATCTTCGCGGGAAAAGTCGTCGGGCCACTTGTTTCGACAACAGGATCGATGAAGTGGGGTGCACCTTCCCTCGGAGATTTCACACGAAGTTCCTCACGATCGTCGGGCTTGGACCGGTACCACTGATGCAGCCCCACGTTGGGTGCCAACTGAAGGACTGGGTTTTCTTAAGACCCAGCGGTGCCAGGGGACAACACCTGAAACCTTCGTGGGTAACCTGTTCCGGCGTACAAATGACAGAGACACGGGACACTTCCTTCGGCGTCAAAGATTCGAGGTTTATTACTACAGGGAACACAGAAGTCACGAGAAGTACATAACGTAGGTTCACGGAGCCTGATTCGAATTCCTACTGTGGGTCGCTCCTTTTATACACATTTCTCTCATAGGTTAACATGATACACAAAGGTTTACAACTTGGTTCCCATCATAAACACCAGAAGAGGTTGCTTTCATGTATTCAGGGCCCGGAACATAAGTACGGAAACATTTGGTGGTTCCCAACTGTAAAAACCCATCTTCCCACCATTAGTACATTCCAATTGGCAGTAAACAGATAGAAGAAGGAACAGGGACAGGTGCATAGGAAGGCAGAAACAGTGGGGAGTTTGGAAAGGGTGTAAAAAGGGGTGGTATCGGGAAACACGAGCTGCAGGCATCAAAGGGACGCGCCTAATGAGATGCACAGCTAAGACAATAGACCGGCACGGCAAGATGAGCCTCGAGCGGGGCCATCTGCCTTACAGTATCATCCCCCTCATCATAAAGACACTTTCAAAGGAAACGTGTCTTCCGCAAGAGTCTTGGGAATCCCAGGGTCGCGAAGCGGACAGCGTCCGTTCGCTGGCTACTTGAGGGCAAGAGACAAAATGGATGCTGTATCTAAGATGGAACCCGTGGGTACAGATAGAAAAACCCACGAAACAAACAAACGGTTTAGGTTAGCACAGCGAAACTGCGTACACCCACTAAACTCGTCATTTGCGGTTCATAGATACCAGACTCGACCATATTCGTGTGAGTCGAAAACACCACTTACGATCGTCACGGAACCTCAGAATTTTGATTGTGATACTCTTGGTGTCTCGTAGTACTTCCGCAATAAATTGCACTTTAAACCTTGTGGGGCATATTATCAAGGGTGTTTATCGCCACTTTTTTGGCTTTAAAAGCCAAGAAAACGGAGATAAATGTATCTCCCTATTACATAGCTGCCACTAACACCCGTTAGCGACAGCTGGTAGGAGATAGCGACCATCTTGGGCCCCACTTTGCATGTCAGTGATATTTATCACTAATGACATGCAAAGTGGGCGTGCCAAGATGTTAGCGACTGAAAACAGTTGCTAACATCGCTATCTCCTATTACCAACTTTTGGAGATATTCGCGCTAAGCGCGAATATCTCCAAAAGCTAACACCTGCCCTGAGGAGTTCTTAGCCATGTTATCCAATGGGAGGTGGATAACATGGCTAAGAGCATTAGCTCGGTAATGCATGAATATCGCTGAATTTTCCGCGATATTCATGCTTTGCGGCGATTTTTATCGCATTTGCGATAAACCTTGGTAATACTAAGGTTTATTTGCGGTAAAAATCGCCGCAGCTCAGCGGTAAATTTTTGTCTCTAACCAAGCAATAGCGATAATTATCGCTATTGCTTGGTAATATGCCCCTGTGTACTTTATTTAATCATCATCGCCCCTTGTTCATTTCATTACACTCTTGGAATCGCTCTAGGTGCCATTTACCGACATGTGCCAACATCTTAAGAAACAAAGTATCAATGTTCAATAAGAATAAATTTGCTTAATAAATAAGACTGCTTTTTAGTAGGAGCGAGCGGAACTCTTGGAGTTTCACTCTGGGAAATTCTGCTGAGTTATATAAAGCCTCCAGGAGATTCCACGGAGTTCCGCCAACAGGCGAAAAATATGCACTCCAAGCTGCTCGTGCTGCAATTTAGTGCCAGTTGCATGCAGTGCTAAAAAACACATTGCGAACGGCACCATGCGTTCCACAAGCACACACGTCAATTTGAGTTAATTATACTGGTGCTCGAGTAAAAAATCTATTCGAGCAGCAGCAAAATCTTCTCGAGAGGCAGCCCTCTAACCCGGACTGTTCGTGACCATCCGCCTTGGAACTAGGGGAAGCCAAATCTTGCTCATGCTCACCTGCTCGCATTTCTGGAGCCTTGCGGAGGAAAATAATGTGCCACACAGCGATTGGTGGAATTTGGGCAGAACTTTGCAATGCAAGAGTAAAGCAGAGTCACCAAATTCCACCAATTCCACCAGTGGAATGAAACATTCCACCCAGCCCTCATTTCCAGGTGCGTATGATGCATGAAAACATAATCAGGACATGGGCTGAGTACCTTGTGACATGTAAGTGTGAGAAGTTGGCCTGGCATATGCTGTCCACTATTCTAGTTGGCACCTTGCACCAGTCCAAACGACCCCTTATTGATGGTAGGTTAAGACAACCTTTATAGAAAGCTATCCTAGTTGTAGCTGTGGAGAGCAGCCTTCAGGCTAAGTCTTGGAGGAATGTAAAGCAGCTTGTTTTACCAGCCTATACACTTGTGAATGACCAAATGAAAGGAGAACCACACCAGGTATATATATAAAATATATTTATTGATTCTAAACACATCCCTCTAGTCCATTTATAAGGCTAGAGGCAAAAGTATTGTATTGTATTGCGACTTATATAGCGTACGTATCACCCGAAGGCATCAAGGCGCTTGCCTTGGGAACCCGTCCTGGCTTTTTCCCAGTGAGATAACCCCTACTGGGCATCCCCAAGGTGAAAGCCAGGCATCCCGCAGCGGGTGGGCCGCTGTAGTGGAGATTAAGCAAGCTATTGCCCAGAGTTGCAGCGTGGGACCCCATGATAAGAGTAGGCACCGAGGCGAGAATTATCAAGTCCGTGGACATTTTTTTGGGCTCAGGACCCTGCCGCGTCGGGAATTGAACCCTGGTCCCGGGCCAGACCTCTGCATCAGGGTCTGCCGCTCTAATCAGTGAGCCACACTCCTCCACTCCTCCACAGTCAATAAACTTAATACCACACAGTAAATTAGCACAATAAACGTTGAGCCCTAGGGGCTTATCAAACCATATATTAAGAAAGTGGTATAAGAACTACGACTTGCATAGCCTAGAGCCTGTAGAACCGCAGGGGCCACCAGGAACCACCCACGGTAGTGATGCAGGGGACCCACGGGGTTGGCTTGCAGTGTGTGAACTCAGCTGCAAATCACCATTAACTTCTATGGGGAAAGTCGTGGTTGGAATTTTAAAGATAAAGAACACTTAGAAGAGGACTTGGAGCAAACCCCTTTAGAACTAAGGGTTCTAGAGCCAACACTTTTGGGGGCACCGGAGTACTCGAGTTACCTCACCCAGGGAATCCAGGTGCATAGGTGTCTTTTTGTGTCGGGTTTTATCATTATTTTCAATAGCAATCTGCTGCAAAGTGCTGCCGGCGTTCACGTGGAAAGTGTCCGGTGTGATCCAAGCCTGGATCGAAGGTGAGAAGAACCTGAAAGCAAAGGGGACAGAGTCTGGGCCACTTGCCAGTGACCAGGGTCACAATCGTCAAATGCCCACAGATGTCGGGTGATTTCAGGTGAAGAAAGTGAAGCTTGACTCTTCAGCCAGGAGGACCAGGAGGCATTGATGACAACCAGGATCTGGATTTGAGAGGTCCCACAAAGGATGTCAACTGCTGCGGTGTCGGTTTCCTGATTGGGCCCAACAAGCCTTGGCAACATCAACCCATGCAGGAATCAAGGAAACTCTTTGGTGCAGACCAGCAAGATCTGAGGGACTCCCCACATGGTGGAGAGTCAGGGCATGTTTGGAGCAATCAGGGAAGCCCAAGGAAAAGTAGAGTTGCCTTTGAGGGGACCCACCAGTCAATGGACCAGGGAATGCAAAGGAGCCTCAAGCGCAAATGCAAGAAGCAGGCTCACGGAACCCTCATGGAGTGTAGGCCCCCAATCTTTAATGCAGATCATGCTCGGGGAATGAGATACAAGCAACCCAAAGCACAAATTCAGGAAAGATCAGGAAGTTAATGCACTTACCAAATGTGCACGGTATATAGGGTTACTGTTACACAGCACCTGTGAGGGCTGCGGGTCTCAGCTTTGCTGAGGACTCGGGTCGGCCTTAGCGAAGACTGGAAATCCACTTTCTGGGCTGCAGGTATTTCGGTGTCCAGCAGGAACTTCGAATATGCTGACTGGCAGTTGCTTTGTTAGTGCCTGCTTGAGCAGGAGAGTTACTCCTTGACCCCAAGGGAGATTCTTCTGTCCTCTAGTTTTTAGTAGAGCATTGAAGTTCCAGGATTCAGTTTCAGAGTTTCGTCCAGGCATAATCTAAAGTCCTGAGGCTAGGGGTCCCTTACTTATATTAAGAAAAGGGGTTGGACATACTCTCGAGACCCACCTATGGGAGGGTCTCGGTCTCGAAAGAGGGGTGTTACATCCATTTCCTTTGTCCAGTTGGATGCCAGAGCAGAGGCTGAGTGCCCCTGCCACTGGTTTCACCTGGACTATGCACAGGGACACCAAATATGCCCCCAGTGCAGACTTTCTGGCCCTCTTAGAGTACTCCCACCCAGCCCCAATACACTAAAGCCTGTCTGGGAGGTGGTTACACCTCCCTGTGACAGGAAACCTATTATCCAGGCCTCCCCTGCCAGAGTTTCTTCCAGCAGCAGGAGGTCAGATGCGTGTCTGTGGCTACAGCATCCATTTTGTGATGCTGGGGGACTTTTAAATTATTACCGGGCAGACCAGTGTGTACATGTCTCTCCCTCTAGAAGGACTGGCGGGGGGTAGGATTCCAAAGTGTTTGACACCAGACACGACATTCTTCCATGCAGCCATTCCAAAGTTAGCATTTACTGCGAGGTTATAATGAAATTAAGAGTATATGGTCTGGCTGCATCACAGCTTCAGAGAATAGGCTCTGAACACTGCAGAGGGGTTCTGCTCATGCATAGGCACCCTCTCACACTAAACCAAGCACCCTGCCTTCAGGATTGATAAGGCCTGCCATAGGAGTGACTGACAGGTTTATATGTGTCAGTGATTAAAGGTAGATATAGGTAACCTATATCTTATTAAGGGGTGCCTGCACATCCTTACCCAGGCTGCAGTAGCAGTCCTGAGGTGTCATTTTGGAAGGCTTCCCTGGGGTGGCATAATACATGCTGAAGCCCCTGGTAGGCCTCTGGAGTACCTAAGCCCTTAGTACCTAAGGTACCATATACTAGGGACTCACAAGGGTACCCCAGTAAATACATTGGAGTGTTTCTAAAGTACATGAGAGGAAGCAGCTAGGCTGGGGTCCTGGGTAACAGGGCGCCAGCCAGACTAAAGTTGAAAAACAGTGAAACACCAGCAAAAGTGGGGGTAACCATAGTAAGCAGATCCTACTCTCCTACAGTCAGCATAACCAATATTGTCATAAAGGTAGCAAATGCCTGTATTTACTTACTGGTCTGGAGCGCTGGTCAGAACAAGGGTTCCAGAAGAACCAAAGGAATTTGATCTGAATCAAGATGGTACCACATGGCCCACAGATCCTAAATGAGTATCTAAAAAAAAAAATTAGGGTCTATCCCCAGTGCATTCTTTTTTAACGCTCACTCTTCCACATATATGCTGGACCATTTTACTGAAGCTGAACTCCTTGAACTAACTTTCCACTTTTAATTCCTGGCACAGTTCATTTACCATCCTTGCCCATTACAAAATCCAGCCTTGACCTCTCTTTTCTCCTTCCTGCTGCAAGGTATAAGTCGATGCCTTAGCCCTAATCTCTTGTAATTTATTAAGAGTAACAGCTAAGATTTGTTTTGAAGTATCAGGAGAGGAAGGAAGTAAAACACTGTTCCTCTTCTCTGCGAACTTTCCGTGCTCCATAATGAAAGATTCACAGCGCTAATGCAAAACATTGAAACGTAAGCACTTAAGAAGAGTCAGATTCAGCAGTAACCCATTTAAATGCCCAAACGCACATGAGAAGGTCAATATTTATATACTTAAATCTTATCAAATGCACCTTCCTCCCAAGCACACTAGATGAGCACTGAGTGAAGGCGAGGAATCACAGCAAGGCTTCTAGCACTGCCTACTCTCTTTAGAGGCACCATAAAGGCCCCACTCCTGCTATAGCTAAGGACAAGGCAAACAGACAGATAAGGGATGATGAAACATGGCCTCCTATTTCTGGCTCGTACTAGTCCTCCAAGGGAGTGAAAATTACACAAATTAGGCCACTCTACGCCTTCTCTTATTGGTGCAGTCAGGTAATTCAACAAAGTGCCCTTTTCTGGATGGACACAGAAAAAACAGGAAGCTGAGTGAGAAAGAGAATTTAACCTTTCTGGAGCAGTTCATTTTTGACATTGTATATGCCTACTCTCCTCCTTATATAGTAGAAACACCTGAAAACTGCCCACTATCTATCTGTGTTGATGAACGTTGATCCCTTAGGATCTAATACTATTTTGCAGTGAAGGGAAAAAGAAATACCAAGGAAAGGGGGGATGCGGGGTGGTATGGTTGGTAAAACACGTAAAGGGAAAAAGGTTAGAAAAGCATTAAAATATCCAGCAAGTAATTGTGTTCGAGATCTTATTCACACACTTGTAGAGGAGTATGAGGATCTATTAGTAAGTGAGTCAAACTTGCATGTGAAGGACAAGTCCCCAACTAGCACAGCACACCACACAAGGGTTAGCCCAAATAATTGCTCCGTGATCTCTAACATGTTCCTCAAGTTCAAAAAGGGCCCTAAGGAGAGCAAGGATGAGAGTCAAACAATTCTGGTAGGAAGTCAGCTCCTTCGGAGATTGTTCCAAACTCCCCTGAAATTGGTGGTACTCAATCCCTAATTATCAATCCTCTAGTTACCTGCACTAATAGATACGCTCTATTGGTGAACCCCTAGGGGGAGAGAAGCATGCAGTGTTCGGAATCGCCAATGGCTAAAAGAGCAGAGCAAGTTGAAAATGAGGCTAGGACCCATACTTCAAATACACAAGAAGTTATTAGTGCAGTTCACTCACTTCGGACCGAATTAAGGGCTTTGAAGGCTTTGATGAAGTGACACACAGACGGCTTGGAATGATGTGATCATGGTTGATTTGGGGAAGCAAGATGGTGGCCGCGTAGTTGTGGCTGTTACAGCGGAGAAGTGAGGACGAGAGTGAGCCCAATGGAGACGTAACTCTCACAGCCAAGAATCCCCGATACCGTAATGAGAGGAATTATCATTGTTAAACTGAACGGCATGCTGACGGCACTTACCTGTCGTGGGTCCGCTAGACAACTTTTGCGAGCAATGGTGCTGGCGGTCACTGCCTTCTCTCCTAGCCGCAGTCATCCTGTGAGTGCTGGTAGGCGGAGTGGAGTGCTGAGGCGGCGGAGCGGAGCTCGGAAGAGCGAGCGAACGCCGAGGAGCTCTGACCCTGCCCTGTTGGAGGAGTGAGGTATGGAAAGAAGCAATGGCTCCCAAAGTCAATGTTGGATCAAAAGCAGCTTCTTTGAAGAAAAAAGACGCTCGTGAAGGAGTTGAGGCGGATGTGAGTGAGGAATCACAGAGAGACCAATCACCCCTGATGGAGCAACTAAAAAAGCGGCAACAAGTTGTTCCGAGGACTCATTTGGCTGCTGCTTCAATTGCTGACCTGTTCTCCAAAGCAGGGAAGGGGAAGGAGGCTAAAGAAGCAGGGGGCAGTTCTTTTGCTGTGTTGGAGGTACGAGATGAGGTGCCAATCGGGGTACAGACTAATGATAATATTGAACTACCCCCCAATCTGGCCCCATCCCCCGCTAAGGTCACCCCGGTGTCAGGAGGGAAACATCAGAATGTAGCCGACGAGGTGACCCTAGAAAATTCAACCCCAGGTATGGGAAATGGGATGAGATTTCCTCTGCACGGTCGGAAACGGAATTATTGGCGGGTGGCGACCAGTCAACTTTGCAGGTTTCCAGTATTGACAACACGATGGAACTGTCACAGTTGGACGCCACGGCTAACTTTGATACCCAGAGTATAGAGACTGATCCGGTTGCGGGCGGAAGCTGCAACGAAAGGGAGATGGGGCCGGGTGGTCTGAAGAGGATGAGGAACGTAGCTCCTTTTTGGATTCGGAGAGTGACCCCGAAATTGATCTGCCAGCAACCGCGGTAAGGCCTCAGGCGGTTATGAAGAGTCAGGCCCATCCCCAACGAGAACTGAGCTCGGACCATTTCTCTTCCATGCCCCTGCAGGGAAGCCCCTGTGTGGAACCCACCCATATGTCGCTTTTGGAGACAATCCATCAAGAGATACTCACACACAGGGAGGAAACACACCAAGACAATCGTAAATCCCAGGCCGGGATGAGGAAAATGCAGGGGGTGGTCAGGAAGTTATCTAAAGCCTGTTCCAACACTGGGGACAGAGTCTCTAATTTGGACTAGAGAGTGGTCTCAACCGAGGCCGAGGTGGCTGCTGTCACCAGTAAGGTCAACGCTCATTGTTCTCAGGTGGTAGATCTACAGTGGAAGCTTGAGGAGATGGAGAACAGGCTGCGCCGGAACAACTGAAGGGTCCTTGGAATTCCGGAGGGGGTCAAGGGCTCCGACATGAGGGCATATATCATCAACCTCCTAGAGAAAGCATTTCCCGTGCAGTCCAGCTGGAACTGGTCCATTGAGCTACAGCGGGTGCATCGCACTCCCTTCAAAATATGAAGAAACGCTAAAGAAGGGGACAAACCCATGGTAGTTTTAATATTCCTTGGCAATTTTATTCTAAGGCAGGCGATCGTAGAAAAAGCTAGACCAGACGCCAGGAGAAGCAGTGATGGGATCTCATTCTTTGTTCGCCCGGATTACTGCCACTCGACCGTAGAGCGACGGTGGCGTCTGAGGGAAATGATTAAGCTTTTCAGGACAAAAAGATTCGAGCCTTTCTGATAAATCCGGCTCAGCTAAAAGTAATTAATGAAGGGAAGCACTATATTTCTCGTCAGAAATTAAAGCAAAGGAGTACCTAGACTCTGTCGGCAATTAGGTCTAAAAATTCAAATCAAGTGTGGGCTATTGGCCTCTTCTAAGAAACCGAAAAGCTTGATGTTTTCATTTAAAATCGGTGGGGGTATTGTTTGGTTGTGAACTTCTTATTATGTTTACAGGTATGGAGGGCTTCATCAGAATTTTAGGTTCTGTTTTCAGCACTAGTCCTCACTGCTTACACTGTAAGACCATCATGTGCACAGACTAGGTCTGAGCGCTTCACGGAGTGGGTTTCAGGGGGGGTTCAGGGGGACCTGGGGTTGAGGTGGGTGGGTTGGTGGGGTCAGAGTGGTGGGACAGAGGGTTGGGGGGGGGCGGGGAGAAAACAAGAAAAGTGGGGAAAAATGGTGCTTTTTGGAATATTTTGGTTCTTTTTTTTGTACAATTGATAGGCCCAGTGAAGGATAGGCTGTTTAAGGCTAAGGACAACGTAGTTCGTCAATTAGACCGTCAGGATGGCGAACATTAGAATATGCTCAATTAGTATTGGGGGGATGAACGATTGAAGGAAACGCCAAAGATTGGCCTATTTTGTAAAATATAATAGAATTGATGTTCTCTGTCTCCAAGAGACCCATCTCCCTTGGGCTAAGAGGAATCTATTGTTCCTTAGTGGTTATGAGTTGGTCGCATGTTCAACGCAATCTTTGACAATTAGGGGGGTTGCAATTTTAGCAAGAACATCCTTGGGAGGGGTGAAACGGCCTAAATCAGATAGCCACGGAAGATGGGTAATCGCTGAGCTTGAAATGGGCTTTACATTGTGTGTAGTCTACGGGTCAAACAAAGATGATCCAGAGATCTTTGATTTTTTTAGAAATAGAACTAGCTGGTTGGTCGACCCCCACAATATTTTGTGGTGATCTAAATATTTCAGCAGATTGTGATAATAAAGTATCATATGTAGGTCGGAAACGAAGAGTTTTTAGGGCAGTAAAGGCTCTCATTAGTTCTCATGGGCTGATGGATGTTTGGGGGGTCAAAAAGCCACAAAACGCAGGCGTTACATACTTCTCAAACCCTTTGAAGAGGTACACCAAGTTGGACTATTTTTTATCTCTTCTCCTGAAATAAATAGGGTAGGAATATTAAAACTTCCTAGAACAATCTCGGACCACAATCCGCGGATACTAACTTATGAACTGGATAATGTGGTAAGGAAACGATCTAGTTGGACCTTTGAAAGGAGGTTACTGGCGGACAACAGATTTTTAGAGCACCTCACCAAATGGTCGGGTGAATTTTTTGCAGCTAATAGATATAGTACTTCACGAAATGGGGTTTGGGAGGCATTTAAGGCGGCTTTAAGGGGCAAATCCATAAGTTGCTCGGCTGGGCTAAGAAGAGAGTATAGGAATGATGTTGAGAGACTAATGGGGAAATTAGTGGTTGCAGAAGAACAGGATATTACGGATATTACCCGAGGGTCAGATGGCAGCGAGAGTCAAAGGGAACTGTTGATTATCAAAGCAGAGCTCCAGAAGGTGGTAACGCAGAAGGCTACTGCCGAATATCAAACATCCAGGGCCAGGCGTTACGAAAGGGGAGAACAGGCAGGTATAGCTCTAGCGTTACGATTAAGACAGGAAAAAGCTAACAATATAATTGCCAGTATAGAAGAAAATGGTAAAGAATACACCGAGGCTAAAGAGATATTACAGGTCTTCAAGAATTTTTATCAAAAGTTGTACGAAGAGGAAGATTGTGTTGGAGAACAGGGGGAAGAGGGTTGGGATAACGGTCCCCGACTAGATAATCTAGCGAGAGAAGAGATGGAAAGGGATATTACTGGTGGTGAGATCACAGCTGCATTACAGGAGTTGGCCTGGGGCAAGGCGGCAGGCCCAGACGGGATCCCCCTTGAGGTATATAAATGTCTCGAACCTGAAATTACCACGTTGCTTGTGGATTTATTTAATGGTGCACTGTACTCAGGAGAGATCCCAGATTCTTGGAGAGAAACCAAGATAGTAATCTTTCATAAGAAAGGGAAACCCAGGGAGAATTCGGGGTCCTACCGTCCTATCTCGCTGAATAATGCGGATACTAAATTATATTCTAAAATCTGGGCCAAGAGGCTGGGCAGGATCATAGGTGGTCTTGTTTCCCCGTGGCAGCATGGGTTTGTCCCTGGTCGTGGTACGACGGATCACACAAGGAGAGCAATAGCTCTGTTCGACGCCCAGGGTGCTACGGTGGGGAGATGGCATTGATCCTGCTCGACGCAGAGAAGGCTTTTGATCTGGTGGTGTATAATTTTCTGTGGGGTATCCTGGCAGGCAGAGGCTTTGGGGATAAAATTGTCAGTGCCCTCAAAGCAATGTACAGAGACCCTGTAGCGCGAGTGGTGGTCATGGGTGAGAGCTCAGACAAGATAGCTATCAAGATATGTACGCGCCAAGGGTGCCCCTGCTCCCCGATCCTTTTCCCCCTCTACATTGACCCCCTCATTCAGAAAATATTAGCGTGTCCCAGGATTAGCCCCGTCGTATTAAATGGTCACGTAAACAACATTTTGGCATATGCTGATGACCTGGCGGTCATCACCACTGCCCAACAGGCGATGCCAGTTTTGGCTCAAATGGCAAAGGCTTTTGACAGTCGATCAGGGTATTAAATGAACAAAATGAAAACACAGATAATCTGTACAAATAATATCATTAAATCCAACCCTAGATTTGTTGACTCTGCAATCTATCTAGGGGTGGAATTAACACCTCAATTGATAAAATTAAATCTATAGAAACAGAATTGAAAAGAATAGATGTGCTTCACCTTTCACTGATTGGGAGGGTGAACGCGGTAAAGATGACAACGTTTCCCAAAGTGCTGTACTTGTTTTGGGCCATACCTTTATTTATTGAGGAGAAAATAATTAAAAGATTGGAATCTATCTTTATAAGATTCATTTGGCAGTATGGCAAGGTGAGGCGCTCCACTAACTATATGTCACTCTCTAGGGAAAGGGGTGGGATGGCCCTTCCAAACTTAAGATTATACCACTGGACTTGCCTCTTTACACAAATGTTAGTTTTGTTTCAGTCTGAGGTGAATTCTGCAGTGGAAAATATGGATACTCAGAGCCCTCCATCTATTTTTTAGCTTTTGCTGGGCAGAAAGGCAATAGGTTTATTGTTGTGCGAAGTCGATCGTAGATATTACAAGAGGGCTCGACTTAAGATTTTGGAAGGGGCATGGAGAGTTTGGAATTGTACCCTAAAGTTCTTTAAGGTTCCGAAGGTAAATACATACCTTCATCTATATAACTCTAGCCTTATCTCCCAATTGTGCGCAGATGGGAACCTTCAGGCCTGGAAGGTGCTTGGAATCAAGACTCTAGGAGATATTATGAAAGGTGATGGGATAGCAAGATTTGATGTTCTGCAGCGTAAGCATGGTATTCCTTCTAACCATTGGCTTTTGTACGGCCAAATTGTACATACCCTGAAGGCACTAAGGCCTAGGTTTCTAACTCTGGTGGACTTCCCTCTGTTGGATTCATTAGCTAATGGGTGTAAGAAGATAAAAATAGTCTATAATCTTCTTTTGATGGGAATCCAAGATGATATGGAGAAGACTGAATCCGCCTTGGCAACTAAATTGGGCAATCCTGATGTAGATCTGGATCTTGCACTAAGCTTGAATAAGAAAATATTTCGGTCTTCAAACCTAAGAGCCCAGCACTATAAAACGCTGTTTAACCTGTAGTATACGCCAGCAAAGCTATATGCTTGGGGGGTTAGGGAGGACGACAGCTGCCCCAGATGTAACGCAGGACAAGTAGATTTATTACATATGTTTTTCCATTGTAGTTCGCTAGTTCGATTAGGGATGAGATAGGAACATTTTGGGAGGGGCTGCTAGGTCATAAGATCAATCTATCCCCTACCCTGATGCTATTGGGTATAGATGATAAGCTGAAACTGGGAAAAGATGAGGAAGCCTTGATCTTTATCTCAGTAGCGGTACTTCGGATCTTAATTTCGTCGGGTGGAAAAATACCATCACCCCCTCATTCCAAATGTGGCATTCCAGATTATTGGGCATACATAATATAGAGTCCTGCTTATATGAACAGAAGGGCAAAAAAACGCGGGAGTTGGGAAGACGCATATGAGCCCCACTCATGAAATGGAGAGAGGCAAGATTGTAATCGATGGGTACAGTATACCTTGTCTAAATATGTTTTATCCGTAGGCTCGCCGGACAAGGGATCTAGGGTTGGGATTTTAAAATGCTTTTACCATAAGCTCTCTGCTTATTCTGTGTTTAATACAGCAACTGCTCTGAATTTGCAACTATTTGTCTGTTTTACCTGCTGGGCTTAGCTCTGTCTAATCTGTTCTGAATAATGAATTGTATGTGTCTCTTTTTTATAATGCACCGGACATTCCCAATAAAAATGTTTTAAAAAAACAAAAAAAACAAAAAAAGAAGGCTATGATGGAGTACCTAAAATCTACGATTAAGCTTTTAACATCAGGAAACTCTTCCAGCACTGATTGCTTATCCTGTAGCGCGACATTTTATGTAAACTGCCACTAGCCCAGGCAAAAAGATCCTCCACCTTAGTCAAGGAAACACTTAGTAAAACGACCCCCCTATGTAGTGATTTGGTCAAGCAGATCTCCCCCGCCACAGCGATCCCTATTAAAAGTAATGTGCCGCCCATTACCAAAACCATTTCTGGCTCTCTGCTTAATGATACATTTAGTAAGCAGCCACAGCAGGGTAGGAGTCTACACGCCGGCACACCCTTAACCAGGCAGCGTGCTAATTATGAAGGGAGGGAGGATCACACAATTACCAAGCTAAATAAAATCCACAGAATTTTTATGGTGAATGTGCCAAAGTTGGTGCAAAATAAAATAGAAAGCGCAGATTCAATGACCAACAAGGATATACATTGGATATGGTATGTAAGGGGCTGTTGCTCTGTAATAAGGGATGACATTGTGAAAGCACAAAGGCTTACCTCCACCATTAACCCCCTGGATTGTATTGAATTAACTTTCCAGAGTGAGGTACTAGTTGAAAATTTACTGCCCTTGAATACAGAACCTGCTCCCCTGACCACACGTCCATTCAGTTCAGGCAGTCACCCCCTACTAGCAAGCCTAACAACCACCATGAGCTATTGGCAACTAGAATAGGTAACTCCTCTCTCAAACTGAATGACTGACTGACTGGTGTGCCACAATCCCATACTGGAAGTGACGAGGACCTGCCAACAATGGGGGAAAGTGACCCAATGATGAGTTTGTCCCGCATAGTTCATAATAGGCCATCTGAGCAGGTTCAAAATTTAATCTTGCTGTTACCTGAACCTGTGGGTCCTAAGAGGTCCGGCAATCCTCCCATAAAGAATCATATAGACTTAATAGTTAGCATCCAAGACTCTAAAATACACCCTGTTATCGTGGAACATTGCAGGTATCAGTTCCAAATTATCATCTCCAGATTGTCTGGCTTTCATCGACCTTTTTGACATTTGTTGTTTTCAAGAAACGTGGTTATTAACTCCACATTATCGGGTAGTCTTCTCAAACTATTACGTGCCGGCAGTAAAGGGGGCTAAAGATCGTCCCTCTGGTGGTTTGACCATATGAGTCTGGCAATCATTAGGTATCAGCATCAAGGAACTTCCTGTCAACAGTAATGACATCCAAGCACTAAGATTAAACTTGGGACCGCTAGGTGAACTTGATATCTATAACATCTATGTGAGGATAACAAGAGGGGTCAGATCTCAAGTTCTGGCAGCTTTAGATGTTCTCCTCGATTCTCACTCTCAAGAAAGTAACGTAATCATAGCCGGTGATTTTACCTTAACGTTTAACCCACTCGTCAGTGAGGAATGGTCCCTCACCGAAGAGGAAGATGCCCAGTGGGGAATCCCAAAGTTGGATCTTGTTCCCATAAAGAAATGGACTTAGAGGTAATACAGGTAAACTCAGTCTGCTTAGAGAAGGTGCTCAGGGCATTAAATGGTAGAACCACCCACAATAGACTAGGGTCAAATACATTTAATAACAGCTTGAGTAAAAGTAGGATTGACTACATATTTGTGAGTCTGAAACTCTGGCAAACTGTTGATGATATGGAAGTAAGGGATCGACTTGAAAGCGGCCACAATCCTTTATATGTAGCTTTACATTGGTGGGCACCCGAGCAACTGTCCTGTAGAGAGGCTGAACTACACTCCCATGACGTAGTTCCTACAAATAACATGAGACGACTCAAGTGGTTGAGCATAGTGGAAAATCCAGGGTCCCTGGAAAAAATCGCAAAGGAAGATGCCCATGCCCTAACAACACTGGATAGCGTATGTTCAAACAGCAATGGTTTGGACATCATCACCTAGTCCCTCAACAGTCTTTTTTTGCATATGAGAACTCATTTTATCAAACCTCACAAGTCAAAGAAAGTAACACACCAGAAATCCTGCGGCTGGTATAGTAAAGATTGCTGGCGGACAAGGGCTCTTCTTGGGGAGGCCATCAAAGGTGGGGAACCAGCCACAGTACGTGCAGCCAGGCAGGCATATAAATATTCTATGGCCATAGCAAAATGCTCCTGGGATGAAAAAAGATGACTGGATCTTAAAGAAGCTAGTAACAAGAAAGACAGTAAACAGTTCTGGAACATTATGAAGTGGGACAGAGAGGGTACCCCTGAATCTCCACATAATCATGTTTTGCAGGAAGAGTGGATTAAACATTTTGAACCACAATATGCACGTAGCCCACTGTGGGAGGAGCAAGCCATGTTTTTTATGTGGATGAGGCCTTTAATAGAAAATATGTTGAGATAGCTTTCGGTGCCGTTGTTGGAGGGAGAGCACCTGGCCCAGATGGCATCTCTGCCGATGTATTCCTCTATGATAAAATCAGATGGGGAAAGTACATCATTGTATTGGCTAATGCAATTGTGCGAGAAGCCCCAATACCGGACTCTTGGAAAGGAGCCAAAATTATCCCCATGTATAAAAAAGGTAATAAATCACTATGGGGGAACTATCGACCCATCAGCCTGATCAATTCATTACAAAAAATATTGGGGAGATCCTTAATAAAATCCAGGATTGGGCTGAAGAGTATAGCATGCTGTCACCCTTGCATGCCGGTTTCCATGCATGCACAAGCACCATTGAACAGGTGTTCTGGGTGCACAGACAAAATATCGACTCCAAAATATCGACTGGACATAATATCGAGTTTTAAATATAGACTGGACAAAATATCGACTGGACATAATATCGACTACAAAAATATCGTTTTTCAGGTAAGTGAAGTAATATCGACTGTATAAAATATAGATAGCAAAAATATCGAATTTTTAATAATATATAATATTTTATCGTGTATTTTTATGTAATAATATGTGTGAAAAGTGTGTATTAATGTTATAAAATATTTTATTAAATGAATTTTGTTTTTATAATAATTGTGTAATGTAATTCTGTAGCGGGTTGTGGGTTTATAGGGGAATAGGGTGGGAAGTAATTTAATAATAATTAATTAATTAATATATGTTTGTAAATATTTTTAATTAATAATTAATTGATAATTAATTAATATTAATTAGTTAATTAATTAATATAATTTTGTACATATTTTGTATTAGTAATTAATTGGTAATTAATTAATTTTAATTAGTTAATTACATTAATTAGAGTACATTTTTAATATATATAATTTTGTGTTATTGTTAAGTAATTAATTGGGAAAAAATAATAATAATTATTAAAATAATTACAGCTAATGTGCTAATATATTTACTTTATTGTTATTGTTAATTAATAATTAATTGGTAATTAAATAATATTGATACATTTTGGGTAAAGGAGTATTTTTAGCGTTCAGGGTCAGTTTTCAGTTTTTGGCTAAAGGGGCATTTTTAGGGTTTTGGGTCAGTTTTCAGTTTTAGGGTAAAGGGGTATTTTTAGGGTTCAGGGTCAGTTTTCAGTTTTTGGGTAAAGGGGCATTTTTAGGGTTCAGGGTCAGTTTTCAGTTTTTGGGTAAAGGGGTATTTTTAGGGTTCAGGGTCAGTTTTCAGTTTTTGGGTAAAGGGGCATTTTTAGGGTTCAGGGTCAGTTTTCAGTTTCTGGGTAAAGGGGCATTTTTAGGGTTCAGGGTCAGTTTTCAGTTTTAGGGTAAAGGGGTATTTTTAGGGTTCAGGGTCAGTTTTGGGTTTTTGGGTAAAGGGGTATTTTTAGGGTTCAGGGTCAGTTTTCAGTTTTTGGGTAAAGGGGTATTTTTAGGGTTCAGGGTCAGTTTTGGGTTTTTGGGTAAAGGGGTATTTTTAGGGTTCAGGGTCAGTTTTCAGTTTTTAAACGATATTTTTGCAAGTCGATAATGTGACCGTTGATACTCTTTGGAGTGGGAATAGTATTTTTTACACTTCTGGTATTGTACGGTAATAGTATCTTATTTAATTATAGTATGTTATTATATATATATGTTTTTACAAATATGATTGTAAAAAATTATTTTTATTAATTTCATTTATTATTTAATTATTATAATTTAATTTAAGTATTTTTAAGTATATTTTAGTAATTAAATTTTAATATTAATTTAATTAAACACTGTTTTTAACAAAGTCGATATTTTTTATAACTATATTATTGTAAATGATATTTTGTACTCGATATTTTTGTACTTACCTGTTTGTAGATACAAACTCGATATTTTGACTGTCGATATTTTGTCCACGATATTTTTGCAAGTCGATATTTTGTCCCTCGATAATATTTCAGTGATCCGGTGTTCTGATTTGTTTTACTACAGTGGAAGGTTCTAGACTATGGGTGACACTTCACGAACTAGGGCTGGCCAACAAACGTTTGACACTTTGAAAGATAGTGCACGACTGTAACTATGCAAAAATACGCTGGGGTTCTCAGGGGTAGGTAACTGATTCATTCCCGTTGAGTGTGGGGTGCGCCAGGGATGAGTTATGGCCCGACCTTGTTCACTGTGATTATTAACGGGATAGTTGATTGCATTACACGTGTGAATACAGATGCCCCGATTTTAGCAGGGATTAAAATCCCTATTTTAATGTTCGCATACGACACACTGATAATTTAGAAGACCCGAGTGGGCTCCAACGAGCATTGACCATTTTTGAGGAATTCTGCTCCGCTCGTGGTCTCGAAGTCAATATGTCAAAAACTAAACTCATGACTTTTAACCAACACAGAGTTTTTAAAGGTGGCATTTTAATGAATAATTGCCTACTCAAGCAAGATAGGGAGTTCACATATTTAGGGGTGAACATACAGAGTGACCTAAAATTGCATCATCAAATTGATACGACAACGCTGAAACATCATCAATTGTCGGGGGCCATACGCCTTGAGCATAATAGGTCCCTCACAAAACCTATTAGACCGGTGCTCCAAGTATATGACGCAAAAGTAGTAAGCTCTGCACTATAAGGTGTAGAACTATAGGGGCTAGAGAACCTCTCTAAACTTAGTGTGGCAGAAAACAAGTTCCTGCGGGGCATCACTAATCTCCCACAAAGTACGTCTTTGTGTCCGTTGTTTTATGACCTTGGGAGAAAACCCCTTCTTGACATCGCTAATCTACATATTGTGCTGTATTGGTGTAGATTGTGGACAACACCAGAATTGGCACCCTACACCGTGGGTTTTATGGACATTATAAAAACTGATATTTTTCACAAAATCAGTTGGCTAGGTGGTGTCAAACATATCTTAGCCAAAATTGGTATGTCTATGCTTTGGGATGACCCCACTACTGCTTGCTTTCCAACAAAGAAGGTTTTAAAAGAAAAGTACTGGGTGTCGATCACAGTAAATGCCCTAAGAATTAATGATTCAACCTCATTAGTAGGAACATTTTTGGAATTCCAACCCACCCGAGCTTTGAAGAATACCGGGGCACTGTGACTAAACCACTAGACAGGAATCTTTACTTCCAGCTTAGAGTGGGCACGCTGCCCTTAAGGTCTTTCACACTAAGGTGGAACAAAACTGAATATGTTGTGCACATGTTATTTGCCTGCCCAGCCTATGAAACCCCTCAAAGGGTGTGGTTGAGGCCCATATGTAAACTCTTGGGGATGAGAAGTAGCCTGGCAGCTGAAAGAATCTTTCATACCAATACCACATGCCCAATTTTTCTAGCAGTCGCCAAATATCTTGGCTGGATGTTGATAATTAGGCCGAAATGTATCTCTACTTCAAATATGTATGCAAAAGGAGTTAAATTATTTCTCTGGCTTAATGGTACTAAATGCCTATGTACATCTTTTAATGCAGTGTTTCCCAACAGTATGAATCCCTATGTATAGTACTTCCTATCAATTTTTAGGCACAGTGCTTCAGAAAATGAGATGCTCCGTCTTAGGATTGATAGAGATTGCCCTAGGAAAATCATGAATTATTGCTGAGCCACAAGATTTGTGTAACTGCTTATTGGCTGAACAAGCTCATTTTATAAATCTGTGTGTGACATTTGTATTGTAAATAGTATATATATCATTTTATGTGCTTTTATGACTATTCGTCGAATAAAGCTTGTTTGATCTGATCTGTAATTTTGTGTTACACTGAAAATCCAAGATAAATACATTTCTTCCTGATTGGCTTTTTTGCTTTTTCCAAATTCCCTCTCATTCTACTTGACTGTTGTGCCTGAAACCACACCTGCCAGGATAGACTTTCGAGCTGTCAATCATAGAGATATATACAGTAACCAAGCACAAAGAGTTCTACAAGGAGAGGGGACCGTCAACCAGGAGCAACACCAGGAAAGTAGAGCCCCTAAAGGCACTGAGAGTCTGGGCTGAAGTTCACGAGTTGCTATTTACAGCAATAAAAGGGGGTGATGATGTGGAAAGGCAAGGAAAGGACCTCAATACTAGTCCTGGGAGGCAGCAATCCGCTGAGTCGGATAACTTGCTCCTGAGTTCGAGTAGTGTGTTTTCTCAAGGCATGGCCAGCCCGGGGGAGTTAGCGGACAGGAAGGCAGAAAGGGAGTTAAGGCTTGAGATGGCCAAACTCAGGATGGAGAAAAGGAAACTGGCCTCAGAGAGCTGGACTTCAAAGGGTCCAGCATTGCTCGTAGTAACGTACCGGCAGTGCTTTCTGGAGACAAGAAGGTTCACATTCCTAAAGGTTTGGTGCCTGACATTATTGAGGGAGATGACTGACAAGTGGTTTGAAGCTTATGAGTTAGCCTTGCAGATGCAAAGGAATCCTGAGGAGGATGGGGCTAGTCTCTTGAAGCATATCCTTAGTAAGGGGAGGCCATTGCTGCCCTTGGGAACCTACCTGAGCTCCCCAATTGGCAGAAGGAAGGCAGCCCACCAGGGAGGAGGTTTGTAGAGAACACAGGGAGTGCCCTACTCTGTGAGGTCTACAGCAGCAGGCTGACGTCCAGGCATCTGGCAATACCTCTAGGGAACATATATTAGAAGAATGGTCTCTTGCATACTGAGCCTAATGTTTCTGAGCCTATCACAACCTAGGTGTTGGTGGTCCCCCAGTGCTACAGGGCCTTCCTACTGGAGATTGCCCATCATGTTTCCTTTGGTAGGTCATCTGAATCAAGATAAGAGCTTTGAAAGGCTAGTCACCCACTTTGATGACCCCATCCGAAATTGGCGTCAGATGCATTCTACAGATGATTCCCGACCTGTCAGGTCAGTTACAAGTCAAGAGAGAAGCACAAGGCTCCCCTGCAGCCACTTCCTCTCATTGACACCGCCGTTGAAAGGGTGGGCATCAATATTGTTGGGCCTCAGGACCCCAAGACAGCCCTGGGCAACTGTTTCATACTGGCCATGGTAGACCATGCCACCCAGTACTCAGAGGCTAGTCCACTGAAGAGAGTGACAGCACCCACAGTGGCCAGGACACTGATGGGGGTACTTGTGTAGTTTTCCCCAAGGAGGTAGTATCTGACTGGGGTACCAAGTTTACATCTGCATACATGAAGTCTATGTGGAAGGAGTGCAGGGCAGCCCATACTATCCCCAAACTAATACACTTATTGGGAGGTTCAACAAGAGCCTGAAAGTCATCATCATAGGCTTATCTGACCCCCTGAGATGGAGGAGGGACATACTCTTGCCATGGTGGTTTATTTGCGTAAACGGATGTACCACATAATAACATTGGATTTAAGCCCTTTAAGCTACTGTAAAAGCACCCTGTGAAAGGGCTTATCAGTCTGGTAAAAGAGTGTTGGGAAAAAGTACCCAAGAAAGCCCTCCAACATGTGGCCTGCTACATGCTAAAAACACAAAATTGATGTACGGAATGCAGAGCAAATCAAAACATTCACCCTCAGACAAGAGATTTGGGTTAAATCCATCATTCTTTTGCCAGGCAAACTTTCATACAATGCCACCCCAGTGTTGACCTGGCCATATGCAAATCAGTCTTGACCATGTACCTCATGTGAACAGTCAAGCATCCTAGGACCGGTTTCTGGGTATCACCCCTCTTCAGCCAGGATGGCTTGGTTCCAGTGGCACAGTGAGCCGAGGATCCACGTCTGGGCATACCTGGCAAACTTAGGGCCAGAAAGCAAAAGACACACATTTGATGGACGGAATGCAGAACAAATCAAAATATTGACCCCCAGTCAAGAGATTTGGGTTAAACCCATCATTCTTTTGCTCACCATGCCACCCTAGTTTAGACCTGGCCATAGTCAAATCAGTCTTGACCCTGTGCCTCATGGGAACAGTCCAGCCCAAACTGCCAAGCCAGGTCCTCCCTTGACCGGAAACAAGCATCCTAGGACTGGTTTCTAGCTTTTACCCCTCTTCAACCAGGATACCTTGATTCCAGTGGCACAGTGAGCATACCTGGTGCACTTAGGGTGAGAAAGCAAAAACACAATTGATGGACGGAATGTAGAACAAATCAAAACATTCTCCCCAGTCAAGAGATCTGGCTTAAATCCATCATTCTTTTGCTCTGTGTAGGAGCGTAGGATCTGCATACTATTTTTACCCCCACTTTTTGCTGGTGTTTCACAGTTTTTTTACTTTAGTCTGGCGGGGGCCCTGCTATTCAAGATGCCAGCCTGGCTGCATCCTGTCTAAAATGATTGCATGTACTTTAAGTACACTCCAGTTTGGTTACTGATGTGCCCTTGTGAATCCCTAGTATATGGTACACTAGATACTAACAGCATAGGCACCCCAGAGGCCTACCAGGGGCTAAAGCATGTATTATGCCACCCCTGGGAAGCCTTCCACAAATTGCACCACAGGACTGCTACTACAGCCTGGGTAAGGTATAGGTTACCTATATCTACCTTTAATCACTGACTCATATAAGCCTATCAGTCACTCCTATGGCATGCCTTAAAAATCCTGAAGGCAGAGTGCTTGGTTTTGTGTGAGAGAGTGCCCTTGCATGAGCCTCTGCAGCCTTTGGAGCCTATTCTCTGAGGCTGTTCTGTGATGCAGCCAGACCATATTCTCTTAGGATACATGCTAACTTTGGAATGGCTGCCTGGAAAAATGTTGTGTTTGGTGTCAAACACTTTGGAATCCTACCCCCCCTGTCAGTCCTGGAGGTGGGGATAGAATTCCACCCTTCTAGAGGGAGATACATGTGCACACTGGTCTAATCAGTAAGATTAAAAGAGCCCTGGCATCACAAAATGGATGCAGCAGCCATGGACACGAGTCTGACCTCCTGCTGCTGGACGAAACTCCAGCAGGGGAGGCCTGGACAATAGGTTTCCTGTCACAGGGAGGTGTAACTACCTCCCAGACAGGCTTTAGTGTATTAGGCGGGGTGGGTGCACTCCATGAGTGCTTTGAAAGTCTGCACTGGAGGCACACTTGATGTCCCAGTGTATAGCCAGTTCAAACCATTTGCATGGGCTACCAGCCCCTGCTCTGGTGCAAAACTGGACAAAGGAAATGGGTGTAACCACCGCTCTTTCCAGACACTCCCATAGATGGGTCCCCAGAGTATGTCCAACCCCTTTTCTTAGTATAAGTAAGGGACCCCTGGCAACAGGACCTTAGATTACACCTGGACAAAATTCTGACACTGAATCCTGGAACTTAGATGCTCTACTAAAAAAAAGAGGATGGAAGAATCTCGCTTGGGGTCAAGGAGTGACTCTCCTGCTCAAGCAGGCATCTATAAAGCATCTTGTTGGTCTGCATTTCTGAAGCTCCCGACAGAATCCTAAGTATTTGCGACAGAGGAAGAGGATTTTCAAACTTCTCTGAGGCCAACACGAGTCCCCAGCAAATCTGAGAACCGCAGCCCTCACGAGTGATGTGGAACCGGAACCCCTGGACATTGTGCATATTTGCTAAGTGCATTGACTTCCCAAGCTTATCCTGAAGTTGTGCTTTGGGTTACTTGTAGCCCAAGCCCCGAGCATCATCTGCACCAAAGATTGTGGGCCTACAATCCACGAGTGTTCCATGAGCCTGCTTCTTGCATTTTCGCTTGAGGCTCCGTTGCAATCCCTGGTCCGTTGACTGGTGGGTCCCCTCAAAGGTAAGTCTACTTTTCCTTGGACTTCTCTGGTTGCATTAGACTTGCCCAGACTCTCCACTGTGTGGTGAGTCCCTCAGACATTGCTGGTCTGCACCGAAGCATTTCTTTGATTCCTGTGTGGGTTGCTGTTGCCAAGGCTTGTTGGGTACAATCCAGAAACCGATATGGCAGCACTCAACATCCTTTGTGGGACAGCTTGAATCTTGAACCTGGTTGTCGCAACGCCTCCTGGTCCTCGTGGCTGATGAGTCAAGTTTCACTTTCTTCACCTGAAATCACCCAACATCAATGGGCATGAGACTATTGTGCCCCTGGTCACTGGCATGTGACCCAGACTCTGTCCCCTCTTCTTTCAGGTTCTTCTCATCTTCGATCCAGGATTGGATCACACCGGACTCTTTCCACTTGGACGCCAGCAGCACTTTGCAGTAGATCGCCATTGAAAACAACAACGAAACCCGACAGCAAAAGACACCTATGCACCCGGCTTCCTTGGGTGAGGTAACTCGAGTACTCCAGTGCCCCCGTGGGTGTTGGCTCTAGAACCTCCTAGTTTTAAAGGGGTTTGCTCCAAGTCCTCCTCTAAGTGACCTTTATCTTTAAAATTCCAACCGCGACTTTCGCCATAGAAGTTAATAGGGGTTCATGGCTGTTTTCACACACTGCAAGCGTCCCGGTGGGTCCACAGTATCACTACCTTGGGTGGTTCCTGGTGGCCCCAGCAGTTCTAAAGGCTCTAGGCCTTGTGTCTATGCAAGTCGTGGTTCTTATACATCTTTCTTAATATATGGTTTGGTACACCCCTAGCGCTCAAAGTATATTGTCCTAATTTACTGTGTGATATTAAGTTTACTGAATGTACCTTTGCCTCTAGCCTCATAAAGGGACTAGAGGGATGTGTTTAGAATAAATGCATATATTTTATATATATATACCTGGTGTGGTTCTCCTTTCATTTGATCATTCCCAAGATTGCCAGCTAACGTAATTCCCATTGCTTAATGAGGATTCCCTGAACGCTCTAATGTCAAAAGTGCCATCTGGCTTTCCCACTGAACCCGCCACCGCGCCATCTGTTGCTAGTTGCGGATATAATCAGACCAGTTATCCGAAACATTCTGAATGCCTCAATCACCACAGGAATAGTACCAATGGCATGGAAGTGTGCCCAGGTCAGAGCAGTATTAGAAAAAACCCGACCTCGACCCGGCAATTATGGCTAACTACCGCCCTATCTCCCTTTTGCCATGGGTGAGCAAGCTGCTTGAGAAGCACATCAATTCCATTCTGGTTAACTACCTAGAGTCTAATAACCTACTCCATGACTCTCAAGCAGGCTTCCGCCCCAAGCTCGGGACAGAGGTCGCCCTGTTGGCAGTAACTGAGTCAGCTCGGAGGTACATGGATCAAGGCGGCACTACGGCAATTATGCTGCTGGACCTCAGTGCCACCTTTGACACCGTGGACCACAACATCTTGCTCTCTCGTATAAGACACCTTGGAGTAACAGGACAGGCCCTCACCTGGCTGTAATCCTTCCTAGAAGGCCGGATGTTTCAAGTTTCGGAGGGTGCCACTCAATCCAAACCTTGGCCCTTCAATTGCGGGGTTCCCGAGGGTTTCTCCCTAAGCCCAACCCGTTTTAATATTTATATGGAGCCCTTGGCAGAGATAGTGCGCCCTTTCGGCTTTGAAATTGTTACCTACGCAGACAAAACCCAATTAGTAGTAGCGCTTAACCATTCCAAGGGCATGTCCAGCAATCTGGGCGGCTGTCTGGAAGCAATAACCAACTGGATGGCACTATCCCATTTGAAACTAAACGGGGACAAAATGGAGCTGATGTTCCTGGGAAAGTCCTGAACGCCCAGAGCCACCATTGATTGGCCGATCTGCATGGGCACCCCACCAGAACCGAAAGATCAGATTAAAAGCCTTGAAATATGGCTTGACAACACCTTAGGCTTCAACCAAAACGCCACCAAACTCTGCCACCTGCTTTGGCCTGATGAGGATGCTGAGGAAAATTCTGCCTCTCCTTCCTTTTCAGGCCCAGAGGATTATGGTGCAGGCAATCATCCTGTCCCGCCTCTACTACGGGAACGCCCTCTATCTGGGCGCTCCAGTGAGCTCCATCAAAAAACTTCAGGTCACTCAGAACGCGGCTGCACGACTCCTCCTGGGACTTCCCCGGAAACACTCGGGGTCAGCCGCTATGAGAAAACTCCACTGGCTGCCCATACAGGCCAGGATCAAATTCAAGGCGATGTGCATAGCCCATAAAGCTATGTGGCAGAAAGGCCCTGCAATGATCTGTTTCCTAGTCACCCCATACCATCCCCCGAGATCTCTACGCTCCAGTACTACCTTTCAGGAATCAACTTGGAAAATCAAACGAGCTAGATGGGGAGGCCGTTCCTTCTCCTGGAACGCGGCCTCTGACTGGAACTCCTTGCCCCTTACCCTGCGTAACGAACCAGATCTCCTCAAGTTTCGCAAACGTCTGAAAACATTCCTCTTTCAGTAACCCCTCAGGCTGACGGCATCCTCTGCCCACCCGTCCCTAGCGCTACGAGACCTCCGGGTAGAAGTACGCTTTATAAAACTCCATTTCATTTCATTTAATTTCATTTCATTATAGACTGGTAAAACAAGCTGCTTTAAATTCCCCCAAGACTTATCCTTAAGGATGCTCTCCACAGCTACCACTAGGATAGCTTTCTATTAAGGTTGTCTTTAACCTATCATCAATAAGGGTCATTTTGACTGGTGCAAGGTGCCCACCAGAATAGTGGACAGCATATGCCAGACCAACTTCTCGCACCATGCCACCCCAGTTTAGACCTGGCCATATGCAAATCAATCTTGGCCCTGTACTTCATGGGAACAGTCCAGCCTGAACTGTCTAGCCAGGTCCTCCCTGGACTGGAAACAAGAATCCTAGGATGGTTTCGGGGTTTCACCCCTCTTCAGCCAGGATAGCGTGATTTCAGTGGCACAGTGAGCCCAGGACCCTCGTCTGGACATACCAGGCGCACTTAGGGATGTGGGTTAAATCCATCATTCTTTTGCTCACCATGCCACCCTAGTTTAGACCTGGCCATATGCAAATCAGTTTTGACCCTGTTCCTCATGGGAACTGTCCAGCCCGAACTGCCAATCAGGCCCATTCTGGTCCTGAAACAAGCATCCTTGGACCGGTTTCGGGATCTTACCCCTTTTCAGCCAGGATAGTTTGATTCCAGTGGCACAGTGAGCTACATGCTGGCACTCCATACCTTGATGAAGCTCTTCTGGAAAAAGGAAAAAGAGAATCTAGAAGCCAGCCAGAAGGTGATGAAATGGTGGTATGACTAGAAGGCCAACTTGGTTGAGTATCAACCAAGTCACAAAGTGTGGGTGATGTAACCAATGGAGCCCAGGACCCTAGAAGACCACTGGTCTGAGCCGTATTGAGTGAAAGAAATCAAGAGTGAGGTCATCTACCGGGTGGACCTCAAGACTCCCAGGAAATCTTCGTGGGTTTTTGTAGTAGTCTGCCCTAGTGCTCTTGCACAAGGACCCTCTGTCATTGTCATGGCTCGCGCTGCCCCTGGCTCATGCTGTGATGCAGCGTGACTTTCACAGTTGATGAGGACGGTTGATGTTTTGCCGTACATGAATGTAGTCCTATGCCTTGCTCTCTGTTGGATTTTGGAGTTTATCCATAAAGCTCTTTGTCTTTACTACTTTGGCTCTCAAGTAATTGCTACATTTTTACTGACGACGAGCTGATTCCACAGAGGACCCACACAGACTACTACAACACTCACAGCTTTTATTGATGGTGGACAACTTGTATAGGAGGCGAGGTACAGAGACAGTACAGGAAATAGGGCTACCACAACGCTGTGGTTTGTCGAAGATGGCGAATACAAAGGGAGGAGCCAAGGCTGGTCACAAGGTCATCGTCGTATGGCAACGAAGGGTTGCGCAATCGATTCCCGTTTAAAGGCTGGCTGCAACACACCAGAATGGAACGTCCAAGCTGGCACTCAACCACAAGTGTAGGTGGAGCATTGATCATGCTCCACGCCCCATGAGGAGAGAGTTTTAATTTACATTGTCATTTCACCTACAAAGATTGACAGTTTACCCTGAAGCTTTTTGATAAGCACATCACGCTTCGTGAGGCGGAGTCTTATCCTGTTTTCACAGCCCGTGAGTATACCCAAGGCTGTTACGGAGGTGATGGCAATCTATGCTAATGCAAGGGGAGTTGCCAGACTGTCCTTCCTGCCTAGTTAGGTGGAGTCTGTTCCTGTCTCTCCTCCTTGTTTGGTGAAGCGCTGCTGACATGGAGGTGAGGTAATCTTCGTCCATTCTGGTGGAGCTGCCAGTTCTCAACACACAGTGACTCAGCCCAGCTGCTGCATTCTGTCAAATCAGTATCTTCATTCAAAAAATAGGAGCTGCACGAAAGCTGACGCTTCTATTTAAACTCACTTTCAGGCGCCGGACACTGCATCTTGCGTATTGGATTCTCCAATTCTTTAGTGTTGTACTCCCATCCTTTCAGAACATTCACCTCTACAGCCTCTCCTGAACTCTTCACGTCCTTTCCTACACCAGCAGAAGTTGAGCAAGACTAGTTTTAACCATTATTTACATCTTGTGCCCTGTCTCCACGTTGCTCATGTTTACAGGATCCTAACATATTCATGTCATGGTTACGGTGCAGTTTTGCGCACACTATATTTTAGCACATTAAATGTAGTTTACGTGAACATTTACAGTGTGCTTTTATCTAAGTGCTAACTCTTTTGATTGGTCCTTACCTCATTGTTGCTCATTTTAGAAAATTCTTTCAGTTACTAACTCCTCACAGTATGCTGTAGTGTAGTTCCTATTTTCCCTATAGGCCCTGCGCATTGGAATAACATAAACAATAGTATAGACGTAGAAGTGCGGTCTTCCAGGTCTCTACTGACTATACTAAACTTAATTGGGTTTGTTACCAACTAGCTCAGAGGTCACTGGAATCTTTCTTGACTGAATAGGAAGTGATCAGCTTCCCTGGTACAGACAAGAAGGGATTCAGTTTTCCAACAACCGCATAAACATGACAACTTTGCTCCTTAGAATAAGAGTCAATCTCTAGAGTCGTGTGAAACAATAGACAGTTATTTTACTCAGTCAGTTGTGCAGTTTACTTTCACCAAGATGCAGAGAAATAGAGAGGCGGGCGTTTTCAATAAAAAGGTATTATTTATTGAACAGTCTTTCTTCTCATGCAAGAGAAATGAATTGCCACAATTGCAAGACTAGTTATTATAAAAAGTGCGTACAGTAGAATGAGGATTGCGAAATAATACTGTAAAAGCATTAATATGGTTTCTTAGCCATACAATGATTTAAAATGAATAAAATATATACATTCATATATACATTTGACTAACGTACTCAACTGGTGCTTCTAACTACGCCTACCCCAGTGTACCTGACCTAAGCCTAATACTTGGGAGGGAGTAAGTAAGTAGCAGTTTTAGTTAAGTTGGTTTTGCCAAGGTTTGCTTCAAGAATTCTCTCTAAGGGTTTAGTCAACACCATACCTCTGGAATAGAATGTTGGAGGTCTTGTATCTCCTTCCAGGACTCGATATCCCAGTCACTCGCAAGAGTAGGCAGGAAACGCCGGAGCTGGATTTTCTCGGCAGGAGAAAAGACAGCGTCTCTCTCAGCGCGTCGAGGAGGAGGAGGAGGGGCAGCGTCCGTGGGCAGCTTGTATCTGCTGGGCTCTGCAAGGGACAGCTGTTCTGCTCCTGTATTCACCACACCATCGCTATCATCGATGTCGTTGAGGCAGCGTTTGCTTAAGGCAACGTTGGTAATATTTATACCTGAAAGGTGCCTTGTTTAACGTATGTTTTTGGACATAAGACGTCAATAAAGATGTCACTACTAAGTGATCGCCTCTCAGTGCTCATTAGAGTTCTATTACTAATCAAAACATAGCAATCGGGCTTTCCCAGGTTGCTGAGTTTTATCTTGTTGAAGAACTCGGAGTGTAATCTAGGAATCTTAGATAGTGGCTTCTGCTGTGTCATTTGCTCTAATGAGCTGCAGAGGAAGAGATTCTGAAATGTGGCTATGATCGTGTTAGGCCAGAGATGAGTTTCTGAAATATCGCTCTTGATCGTTTATGCCATTATAGGGGTATGAATGGATTATAGCCATATAGGGGCATAATTCACAGTATTGATCGGGGTCCTAGATTAGAATACGACAATGTAGGCAGTACAACCACTGCCTCCTTTTCTGGACTCACATGGAGATCCCCCCATTAGTTGGTGTCAGTGGTGTGCCACATCTGAAACTTACTTGGGGGCAATAGGAGCACACAGATTCAGGCCAGAAAGAAAACAAAATGTGTTACTGCACTCGCTAGGTTTTGAAGGGAGAGCAATAGTTAAACATCTCCCCGAGCCTGGGAGAGGTGAAAATGAGGAGTCAGATAACTACCAAGAAACATTAAGGAAATTAGTAAGTAGATATGATGTTCAACCAAGTTTAGTAGTAACAAGACACAAGTTTTTTGAGTGCATACAAAAAAACTCATGAAGATGTAGACACATATGTTGCCACACTAAGAAAATTAATTGCTGATTGCGAATTTGAAAACTTTAGCGAACAGTTGGTTTGTGATCAGTTTATTAGTCATTGCAGTGCTAAAAACATTTGGCAGAAACTCTTTTTGTTAGGAAATCCTACCCTTGAAGAGGTCCCCTGCATCGCAAAGAGTTTTGAAACCACTAGGGTGTCTGTAAAAGAGTTAGAGAACAAGGCTGTAGAGACGGTCACACCTGTATGTGTCAATTTTCAAAATAAAAAAAAGGGAAGGCCCTCAGAATAGTTTTTTCAAAAGGACAGACATCTGTTTTGGGTGTGGTTACCCTACACATAACAAAAATGGAAGACCTTATCCAGCGAAAAATGCTGTGTGCAATTTGTGCGATAAGAGGGGGCATTTCTCTAAGTATGCCAAGGGAAGAGGAAAGAGCAGGTCAACGGGAGTCATGTCAAGGAAAACAGTGACAGTAATACAGAAGACCTTATGTCAAAAATGAAAGACATGGTCCTTGTGGTCAGCGATAGTGATGTCAGAACAGGTGACCCAGCAGATTGTGTGGATCCCTATGCCAACATCCGTGTGGGGGAGAGAAATGTACGACTTCTTGTAGATTCAGGTGTGTGTATCACTATGATTACCCAAAATGAATTCATTGAAAAGTTGGGGTGAGAGGCAATTGATGCCTCCCAATCGTGCGCCAGTATCTTATGAAGGTCATAAAATTGATCTCTTGGGATATTTTGAAGACATAATGGAATTTAAAGGCCGACGCATCCATGGTAAAATCTATGTAGCCATCAAAGGTCTAAACATACCAGGATGGTTTCATCAGGGCCATTTTGAAATGATGCTATGTCCGGGTGCATAAGAACAAGTGTTAGCCATACGTGATGTTCCACAGGTTGAGGAGCTATTGAACAGCTATTCCAAAATATTCTCGGGTGACCTTGGGAAAATAAAAGGTTTCAGACACAGGATTAAAGTAAAAGAGGGAGCCATCCCTTTGATACACAAATTAAGGAGTGTTCCGTTCTCTATCAGAGAGGATCTCGAGAAAGAATTTGTAGTGCTATGCAGCAGAGGTGTGTTCAAGCCCATAGAATCTTCAGAATGGTTATCCCCTTTGGTCGTGGCACAGAAACGGAACAATGAACTCAGAATTTTCATCGACTTGCGCAGTTTATTCAGAGAGATATGGGTGGACTCACACCCACTTCCCAACATCACTAAAGTGTTAGCCATGGTATCAGGTGCCAAGGTCTTCACTAAACTTGATCTTGCTTCAGCGTACAACCAAGTGGAATTGGACAAAGAGCCATGTCATCTCACTGTGTTCAATTCTACATCTAGTATTTTCCAATTCTGCTGCATACCTTTTGGATTAGAGTACGCATTAGCAGTATTTCAGCGTCTTATGGTTAACCTACTCAAAGGTCTGAAAAATGTTGCTATTTTCCAGGGTGATGTACTTATACATGCCCCTGACAAGACAACACATGACGAAGTGCTCCATAAGGTTTTATCTATTTTTCAACAACAAGGCATTTTGCTCAAGCAAGAAAAGTGCAAATTCTCCAAGGATTCGGATAAATATCTAGGTCACATTAGCTCCAGTGCCAGTGTCACATCGAGACCCGAGTTAGTAAAAGCCATTTAAGAGGCACCTCCTCCTTCTGACAAATCTGAGGTTAAGTCTTTTCTAGGATTAGGTAAATTCTACTCACGTTTTATCCCGGACTATGCCACTAAAGTACGACCCATCTCTAACCTGTTAAAAAAGAGACAGACTTTGTATGAGATGCTGAGTGTGAAGGTGCCTTCACCTGGTTGAAGTCTCAGCTTAGTCAAGTCAAAGCTTTGAAATCTTATGGTCCAGCTCTACCCTGCACATTAACTGTGGATGCAAGTAACTATGGGTTAGTGGCTGTGTCAACCCAGATTATTGGCAAACTAGACCACACCATAGGTTTGGCCTCCAGGGTTCTGAGAGAGGAGGAAATCCACTATTCCGTCAATGAAAAAGAATTATTGGCATGTTGATGGGCAACTGAAAAATTCAAATGCTATCTCTGGGGATGGAAACTCACACTTCAAGCTGATCACAAGCCCCTTGTGTCCTTCCTAGGAAGTACCAATTTCCGTAACAGCACACCACACATAGCAAGACTTTCCTCAAGGCTTCTCCAAATCCAATTCAATGTTGAACACATACCTAGGGGTAAGAGTGTACGGGCAGATGGTCTGTCACGGTTGCCTGTTCCAGGTAACAACACAGACTGTCTTGAGAAACCTAATGGTGAAGATGAGTTTGAAGACTGTTTAGTTGCTGCATTCGAATTGCAAAACATTTGCACGTTAAATGAATGTCATTGGAGGGTGGCTATGCAAAATGATGAGACTCTACAGACTGTGTAAAAAAGTACAGTGCTGAAGGTTGGCCCAAGGAGAAAAGTGTGAGTGTGGACATCCAACCGTTTGTAGAAATATGTGATGAATTGTTTGTTGAGGATGATCTTGTAATCAGATAAGATAAGGTTATATCCCCTTTGCCCTCAGGGCTACTCTCTTGTCTGATACACATCAGGGTAACCTAGGTGCAAACGCAGAGTGTGTGAGTACTTTTGGTGGCCCCAAATGGATAGAGACATTGATAGTATGGTACATTACAGTCCCAGTTGCACTAGTAGCCACAAAACCTTACGTGTCTCTAATCCACCCCTCACATCCATTACTCTTCCTGATGAACCCTGGGAGAAATTGGGTATTGATGTTCTGGGACCCTTCCATGCCTTACCCCTCCAGTGTCATTTCGCCATAGTTTTGGTGGACTACTACTCTAAGTGGCTCAAAGTAAAATTTGTTGCCAAGGTTGACTCTAATGAAATTTTGGAATTCATGAAAGAGGTGTTCATGTTGGAGGGCTTTCCAAAAACCTTAGTATCTGACAACAGGTTCCAATTTGTGTCAAACGAAGTTGAGCATTTTCTCAAAGAAACCTCAATTACCCACCTTAGGTGCTCTCTATCAACCCCAAACTAGCTGTTTCGTAGAAAGGCTCAACAGAGTGATCAGTGACTGCATACAGTGGGCTATCTCCCACAACAAGGTCATACCCGTTGCTAACAGAATGATGCCATGGTTCTACAGAACCACACCACATTCCTCCAATGGAGTGTCACCTTTCAAATTGCTCAAAGGGAGGAAGGCATGTTCTGAATTCAGACCGGCATGCGTGTCTAAATGGTTTGGAAACACACTCTCTGCCCAAGAGTTAGATGTGATGGTAAGAAACAAAGTTGAATCTTCCCACGCTAAGTAAAAGGTATACTTTGACAAAACCAAACACGCTACTTTCAAGAAATATGCTGTGTGATATAGTTAAGATAAAAAAATCAGGATTTGTAGAAAGGATGACACCAAATTCAGTCAACTAGTAATCATTGACAAAGTCTGTGGGAGTGCTGTATGTGTGAATTGTTGCAACTGGTGGAATATGAATAAGGTTGTGAGGGTTCATGCCCTGGTTCCTGACTACTCCCAACAAAGCTTGGACGCTGAAGAAAGAATGCCAGTAACTGCGAAACCCAGTACCTCTGGCGCTGATAACGTCCCCATCGGGACTCTTAGAAGTAGCGGGAGGGACATCGGACTGCCCGTTAGATCCAGGTCACCTCTCTTGCTCTCTCTGTATTTTTCTTTCTCTCTCTCTCCTTTTCTCTATACCCTTTCCCTTTTCTCCCCTTTAAGGAAAGGAGATATGTAGTAGGATGCCCTAGTGCTCTTGCGGGAGGACCCTCTGTCATTGTCATGGCTCGCGATGCCCCTGTCTCATGCTGTGATGCTGCGTGACTTTCACAGTTTATGTTGACAGTTGATGAGGACAGTGGATGTTTTTTCTGTACATGAATGACGTCCTATGCCTCGCTCTCTGTGGGATTTTGGAGTTTATCAATAACGCTCTTTGACTTTACTATGTTGGCTCTCAAGTAATTACTACAGTGTTCCATTTCAATTGCCTCTAACCCCACTTTGAGAGGTTTGTGGTAACAATGCTCCTGGTCAGGAATGATGAAGTGGAGGAGAAGAGAGCACCTCCTCCCAACCTCCTTTCTTCCAAGGACCAGGATGGGTCAGTGGAGGGTGACAGACTAGCCCCTACCCTGATTACAGAGCAACAGAGGGAATGATGCCAATTGTTGGGACAGCTTGCCTCTCTTTTCTTGCTTACCCCAGGACTTACTACATGGAGTACCCATCATATTGTCTGTAAAGAGTAAGATTTGAAGGTTATTTTATAAAGTGAGAGCCAGCATAAAGGAGAAATCTCCAACATGCTAGAGCTAGGAGTCACTAAGCCCTTAAACACTCTTTGACCTAGCCCAGTAGTGTTGGGCCCCAAGGCTGCCCCTCTAGGTACTACCCCTCATCTTAGGTTCTACCTCAATTACCAGGGGCTCAGTGCCATCAACAAGACTGATGTCCACCTCATTCACGAACTGATGAGCTTATAGTTTGGTTGGAAGATGCTTAGTTCATCTGTATGTTTCGCTTAACATCTGGGTACTGGTAGAGTCCCTTCACTGAGGGAGCCAAAGAGAGGTCTGCTTTCTCCACTCCAGAAGGACACTTCCAGTTCTATGTGGTTTCCTTTGGGTTGGAGAATGTGCCTGCCAACTTGCAGAGGTTGCTCAACTAGATCTTGGCTGGATTGGAGAACATCAGTGCCACCCACCTAGATTACACTGTGGTCTTCAGTTCCAGATGGGAGGACTACCTGTTCCAGCTCAGAGTAGTGCTTCAGGCTCTGCCGGTCACAGATCGCAGGCCTGACTATCAGTGCCACATAGGGCAGGGTTCAGTGGTTTACTTCAGACACCAAGTGGGAGGAGGCAGAGTGCAGCCCCTCTGGGCCAAAATACAAACCACTCTTGCTTATAAACCTTCTTGGCCTCACTGGTTAATACAGGAGATTTGTCAAGGGATATGACCTCCAAGAAACAGCCCAGCCAGTAGATATGGATGGAGGGATGCCGGAACTCTTGCCTCCATGAAGACGGCCATATGCATAGAATCCACACTCAAGACAACTGAATTTTCCAGGCAATTAATTGTGCAGACAGATTCCTCAAAGCCTGGCATGGGGCTATGTTTTTACAGCTAAAAGAAGAGGGCCTAAATCAACCTGTAGTCTTCATCGGTAGGAGGTTACTTCCCAGGAGAAGGAGATGAACTGCAAAAGAAAGGGAAGCCTTTGCAATGGTCTGGGTATTGAGAAAGTGCAGTCTATAACTGTTTGGTACTCAATAGCTGGTTCAGACCATAGACGCCTCAAATGGCTAATGCAGATGAAGGGTGAGAATGTCAAATTGTTAAGGTGAACCCAAAGTTATGGAATGAACTCCCCAATGAAATCAGATTATGCAAGGAACATCTTCCCTTTAGGAAAAAATTAAAAACTTTCCTCTTTAAATACTAGTTATCTGGTTGGGAAATTAAGATATATGACTGGGCCTTTTTTGCTCTCAGATGCTGCCTAAGGCGCGGAGATACTCCTCAGGGAGTCGATTCCTAGCGCGGTACAAGCTTGCAAATAAATAAATAAATAAAATAAACCATCTCCCAATATGGAATGGACATTTTGGTGGAACATCACCCTTGAACTGACCATGCCGATGCAGATGTTCTCTCCAGGTTTTTATTCCTTAGCGGTGAGTAAAGTCAGGAGGATGGATTCAGCAGAGGGAGACATATGTTAGGCCTGGAATCCTTAAGGTTGTCTCCTTTTTGACTTCAATCCTGCTGTTTTGCTGAATTTTTGCTGGTTTCAGGACTCTGCATACTTTACAACTGCTAATAAGTGCTAAACTACTTATGTTCTCTTGTTAAACATGGAAAAACTGGCTTACACCCAATTGGCACATTTCATTTACCTGTAAGTCCCTAGTAAAGTGTATCTAGTGGATGTAAATTGAAGGCTTCTAGTGGGCCTGCAGCATTGATTGTGCCACCCATTTAAGTAGTCCTTTAAACATTACAGGCCTGCCATTGTTGCCTGTTTGAGAAGTCTTAAACTAACAATTCTACCTGGCAAAATAAACCATTTGCAGTGCCTAAACCTTTGCTTTTTAATACACATGTTGCCCCTAGGATAGGCCCCAAACAGCCCATAGATCAGGGTGCATGTATGTAAGAAGTAGAACATGTACATTTACATTTAATATGTCCTGGTAGAGGAAAACTCCTAAAGTTGTTCTTCACCTCTGCAAAATCTACCTCTCCCTCAGGATAACATTGGGGTTACCTTATTAGATTCAATTAGTTGTAACTTCTAATTGGGAACAGATAGACAATTCAAGTTTGGGGTTTGAAGAATTGTAATTATAATCCCTCTTTAAAGATAAAGTCAGATTTCTAACCACAATTCTGAAAATGCCACATTTATTTATTTATTTATTATGAAAGTTTTATATAGCGCGAACAAGATCTTTGCAGATATCAGAGCGCTTTACAAATACAGGAGGTAGGAAACAAGAGACATGGGAGAAATCAATAGTCTTTTGAGCATACAATACTTGTAGGTAAAAACTGAAAGGCAAAATAAGGTGGGTACATGGGGTAGCCTAATAATTGACTAAAACAAATGATACAGATCGACAATCAAGCAAACAATAGTGCAGATAGGTGTATATCTTCAAATAGAGCGAGCGTAAGAGTTCAAGTAAATTTAGTCATGAGGATAGCTTTTACTTCTTTTTTAAAGAATGTGGAGGAGGAGATAAGTCTGGTTTCGGGCGGGAGTGAGTTCCAGATCCTGGGTGCCATTCCTGAGAAAGAGCGTTTAAATGTTTTTTCCTTCCGGAATCTACGAGGTTTCAGGAGAAGATTCTTTGTGCTTCTAGTGGTTCTTGAGCCACCAGATATTGCCAGTTTCTGAGTGAGGTAGCCAGGTGAGTTGTGGTGTATAGCTCTGTGCGTCATGCAGGCAATTTTCAGATGCATTCTGGCTTCAAAAGGCTGCCAGTTCAGGGATTTTAAGTCGGGGAAATATGCGAGTGTTTTTTTGATCCAGTGATGAGTCTTGCTGCAGCGTTCAAAGAGGCTCTCATGGGTGCAGTTGTAGAAAGAGGGAGTCCGCAAAGGGCGACGCTACCGTAGTCTAAGCGAGGAATTACTAGTGCTTGAACAGCAGTTTGGAAGTCTTTGGCTGGGAGGAAGGGTTTAAGTTTCCTCAGGGTATTAATTTGGAAATTAGCTCCCTTAGTTGCTTTACTGATATGCTGCTGCATGTTAAGATTGGTGTCAAGTGTAATGCCTAAGGATTTCGCTGAGTCCACGATGGTAGGTTGGACATTGAGTGCTGATAGGTGTTTAAGCCAGGTTTGGGTGGTGGAGATTTTCGCGGGAGGTGAGATCAGAAGGAACTCAGTTTTCAGAGCATTGAGTTTGAGGTGATTATCGGCAAGCCATGAATGGGTGTTTCTGAGCATTGAGTTAAGAAGTTTGATGTCTTTAGGGGATTGTAATTTGAGATAAAGTTGGGTGTCGTCGGCGTACATGTGAAAGTGCACATTAGAAGCTTGTAACAAGGTGGTGAGAGGTTGCATGACCAGATTGAACAATGTAGGGGATAAAGAAGATCCATGTGGGATGCCTAGAGTTACAGGCACTGGTGAGGACATCAAGTTGTTGCTCTTGAATTTTTGAGTCCTGTTATGTAGAAAGGAGGTGAACCATTTGAGAACAGTCCAAGATATGCCCATTCTGGTGTTTAACAGCTCAAGTAAGTTCTCGTATTTGACAGTGTCAAATGCTGAGGAGAGATCAAGAAGGATGAGATGGCAGGTATCGTTTTGATCTAGGATTTGGAGTGCGTCATCAATTATGTGTGTCATAGCACTTTCAGTACTGTGCCCTGCTCGGAAACCTGATTGATGAGGGTTGAGGAGGTCAAACTGATCAATGTGATTTGTTAATTGGAGTTGTACGCATTTTTCCAAAAGTTTTGAAAGTGTGGGAATATTGGTAATAGGACGGTAATTGTTTAGGTCAGTAGGGTCCGCTGTTGGTTTCTTGAGAATAGGTGTAACTTGACCAATTTTGAGTGAATCAGGGATGAGTCCTTGTTGAAGTGAACTGGTAAAAATTTTGGTCCAGAGTGGGAGGAGTAGTGGGATGAAGTCTTACAGCATTGGCAGGAAGAGGGTCTGCGAGATGATTAGAGGATTTCAATGTGTTGAGCAGTTTTAGAATTGTTTCTTCTGAGTAGGTGTCAAAGGATGACCACGCAGCATTGTTTTTCATTTCATTGGGTGTTATGTTGCGAGGGTTGGAATAAAGGATAATGTCATTGCGAAGATCACTCCTTATGATATCAGACTTTAGTTTGAAGAAAGAAGAGAAGTCTTCACATGATGGTAGATCGCCTGTTAAAGTTGATAATTTTTTTTGTCCTAACCATTGGGTGCCTGCCTCACATGACTAGGTGTGCTTGACAGTTGGTCTTTGAGTATTGCTTACAAACAGTGAGACAAATGGAACACAGGTGTTGGCAAGATGGGCCACTCTGAGTTAATGAGGTGGAGGAGCTGTCACCTACCACACTTGCACAGAACAAAGGCTCTGGCTGAGCACTCTCATGAAGGGTTGGCACTAGTCTATTGTGACCTCAGACAAGATGGGGTCAGGACATGGGGGAAGGGGATGTCTGACACCCCAGGGAGGAGGAAACCTCTAGAATCTTCCTCCATATCAAGTGGATACCAATTATAAATATTGGACCTTCACTTTCTTCAGAGCCTGTGGACTCTGCTAGGAACAATGACTGCTGTGCTGACAGGACTGCTGTGGGAAAGTACTCATTTCAGATGGTTACGACTATCCCATATTTTACTCCAATGCTGATTTTTATGACTCTGCTGAACTTGCTCCAGTGACAGTGCTCTCTCCCAAAATGATATATGTTTAAATTGGCAATCGCATTTGACTATAGCCCCCTTATAATTCCCTAGAATATGGTACCAGTGGTATCCAGGGCATGGGTAGTAAAGGAGCCCTCAGGGCTTGCAGCAATGTTTGTGCTACCCTAAGTGACCCAAAAAAACACTAACAGCAGGCCTGCCATTGTAGACTACAGGAGCAGTTGAAACTATCGAGCTCTAATTTGCTCTCACCATGTGTAGCAAAGTCAATGCACTGTCTTTAATATATACCAGTCACCCCTAAGGATGATCTCCTAAAGCCCAAGAGGCAGGGTGCACTATATTAACCTCTTCAATGCTCATGACGAGCTGAGATCGTCATGAGCCACGGCGCTCAGGTGCTCATGACGAGCTCAGCTCATCATGGCCCGTGGAACGCTCACACGCGGGGATAATGCCCCAGCTGTGCTGATCGTTCCACGGAGCCAATGCACCTGAGACGAGCTGAGCTCGTCAGGAGCACAGGAGCACTGTAGCTCATGACAAGCTGAGCTCGTCATGAGCATGAGGGCGCTGTGCGCGCCCCCTCCCCCCGAGCACAGCAGGGGATTTACCCCTGCAGCGAAGGGGTTAAATGTGTAGACATGAGACTTCAAGATTATATGACTTTATAGTGCCCTTAACCATTACAGGATTCTATAAGTGATGGACTGTCCATAGGATAACTTATGCTTGTACCCTTGAAAACCTGAGGTTGGCTGCTCCATTATGGAACTGCCTAAATATGCCATGTTTGGTACCACACAAAATGCCTTTCCACCCCTGACACAAACCTTGAGTGGAGGGAAATGTGGAATGCTCCCAGATTGACCACATTTTAAGCTGCCCACCTGGTTACCCTAGCTTTATGGAGTTTTTTATAGAGTAAACTAGACCTGAAGGTATCAGAGTGCTTTACATGAGCACCAGTTATGTTACAGATGACACATTTTGTTAGGCAGGGGGAGATTAAATGATTGGCCCAGAATCACAGAATGCTAAGCATCCCTGCAGGGACTCTAAACCAGTTCCCTATCTCCTTGGTCGACCACCCTAGCCGTGAGGCCACATTCTCTCCCCATTTTATCCAGCTATTCTGTGCTCTGGCTGGAAGTGCGCACTTCTTGCACTTGCTGCCAAGAAGACAGGATTGTGGCCACCTGCCATGCAGTGTGATCACTCCCAAGAAGCAGGAACAAAAGCCTCGGCAGGAAGAAGGTAAGACCTCCCCCCTCCCTACCAGACAGGCTAGTAAAGTGGCGTTTCAAGGCTTTGAGCTTTGAAGGCTGCATCAACTCTTATATATGCATCAGGACTGACTCCCAGAGCGGAAAATAACCTCCTGCCCCAAGGACATTTGCCTCTGGTCAGACTGGAAATTAGATGGTCGAGGAGGAGTACACCCTCAAAAGGCTAGCTACACCTCTAGGGTGGGCAGCCCGGTCTGTACACTGGAAGAAGGGTTCTTCCATTTTTAGAAGTGGTGGAATAGAGGGTTCTTCTGGGTGAAAAGGTGACCCACACCCCTGGATGTCGTCATCTCAGAAGTGAACTAGATGGAGAGACTGGCAGTTCATTGGATTTTTGCTCACACACCCCTAACTCCCCGAATCTAGAATTGAAGGGACAACCCTAACACCAGAACCTCAGTTCTGAACAACCTGTATCAAAGAGGACAAAAGAAGAGACCTGTGTTGGCGACAACAGGACTTTCACTAAGCAAAAGAGGGATATTCTGCACCTGTGGCAACACTTATTGAACTTCCTGATTGAGACTTGTCCTAGGCTAACTCTTGGTTCCTTTAGAAAGAGGGACCCCTGTGGAAGTGTGAAACACACTCAGACTCCCCTGAACTATTGACACTAATCCCTCTGGCTTCGAGCCCGCCGAGGGATCACCAAATTCTAGATGGTCTAATACATTGTGGTAAGCTTTGTCCTACCTTTAATGAAGCTACAGGCAGCTACCGCTTTCCCCTGGAGCAACGGACATCAAAGTAACTGTCTGCTCCACTGACCTCTTCCCAGACTTGTTGGTCTCCAATCCAGCAACCAACCTCTGCATTCATCTGACATCAACAGTGGCCCTGGTCTTGCTTATTGCATCTTTTTCCCCCACAGCACCATTTCAGCGGTAAAAAAAGCTCTCTTGTGGCTCCTGATCAGCATCAGGGACAGCCAGGACAACTCTGCATCCGTCACGACGAGCCAGGTTAAATTGAACTGACTACTGTGACTTGGTCCTGGGACTCCCATTATCTTTACCCTGCAAGGGTTCCGTGCAACTCAATCTGCACGTCACAGTATGTACCTAGTCGTTTTTACCAATGAACGCAATGATAATGTTTCACTGCATTATTTTGCACTGATTTTATATTGCTTCAGAAATCTATAACTGCAGTTATACGTATGCTATTGTATTAAATGTGGTGTCTAAATTAAGATAAAATATACTCTATTTGTATAAATTGGTGTTGGGTTTCTCTTGAGCCGTGTCAATTACTTATAATCCATGTTTGTACTCCCAAATGCCCAACACATGTTCCTCCAAGCTTGACTATTCTCTGCCACACTACCAGGACTGAGCTAAGTATTTATTAGTGTGAATCTGAGGAACATCTTTGGGGTTTGTGATAGCATTACATGCTGAAACCTAACCAGCATAACTACATAATACTCCACCTTCCTGCAACTGTCACTCTTCTGGACTGCTGCTCTGAAGGATGGCTGCCCTGATATGCTGACCTGCTGCCCTCTTGCCTGGGTGAGACACACTGGACTTGCATCTCTTGATCCCAGGACCCTAGAGTGAATCCAGGGGATAGTTGACTGTCCTCTTGACTAGAGCCTCAGGGACAGAAGGTTTAATCATCCTTGAACCCAGCACCTGAACTAATTTGTGAATCTTTCCTTGTCAAGTGGTGTCATGACTTGGTCCTAGGACCCCCATCATTTTTACCCTGCAAGGGATCCATGCAACTCGACCTGCATGTGACGATTGTACCTGGTGGTTTTTACCAATAACCACAGTGATACATTTTCACTGTATTATTTTGAAATGGCTTTATATTGCTTCAGAAATCTATAACTAGAGTTATATATATGCTATTCCATTAATTGTGGTGCCTAAATTAATATAAAAACCCAGCACCTGAACTGATTTTGAATCTTTACCTGTCAAGTGGTGCCAAAAGTCTTGGACCCTTGGAAGTGGGCCTGACGCCCACCTGTGGGACCAGCAAACCATTGCATCTCCTGAGCTGTGCAACCCCGAGCAGAATCTATGCATCATCTCTGCTGTGTAGACTTCCCAATTCAAAGAATTCACATCACTGCCAACAGCTCCATCTGTACGTCCGCTGAGCGCTGCACATTAGATGCAAGACTTCTCATCGCGATCCCCCTCGCAGCTCATCAGAACCAATTCTGCGTGATGTATCTCTGACCAGGACCTAGCATTGCATTGGCTCCACAACACATCCCTGAAGCAGGACTCCACAACTTCTGAGAACCAGGATTTAAGGTGCCCTTGTTTAGCAGGCCTAACTGGTTTGTTGTAGCTGGTTCATGCTCCTCTGCGGTCAGCCTGAACTTTTAACTTTCTCCAAGACTAGCGCAATGACATATCTACAGTTTTTTTAAGGAATTTTATTGAAAGCATACACTGCATAGATACAAAGAACAAAAAAATACAAGCTTCCATATTTTAGCATACAGGCACATATTACAGTTTTCATCAGTCGTCATAGTAGCGATCATACATTTACAACATTAAGTTCACCTCCCCTGCTATACTGGTCAATTTGTCCAGCGATAATTGACTATATACATCCAGTAATCTCTGGGTTTAAACCCCGTTGGCAGCTCTTCTTCATAGGTCTTGAGATTGTCTTTACAGTAAGCCATATCTTTAATCCATAATTTGAATTTTGGAGTAATCCTGCTACACCAACACAGTGATATTCTGCGCTTGGCCAAAAGGAGTGCAACGCTTCGTGGATTTAACAGTCGGGGCTAATCCTAGGAGGCATGTGCGAATTGAACAATCAATAGACACTTCCAGCATGATACTCAAGATTTGTATAACCTTGTTCCAGTATTGCCTAATGGAATGGCAGGCCCATGCTAGGTGAATAAATCCAGCGTCTTCTACTCCACACCTCTTGCATCTGGAATCTGCACGGAGCCCATATTTATATAGCTGCGCTGTGGAGTAGTAGGTTTGGTGTAGATATTTATAATGGAGTATACGCAGATTACCATTTGGCGTCAGCTTACTAGTTATGTTACATCATATCGCCCATTCCTCCTCCTTAAGAAGAGGATCCAGCACAGCATTCCATCTAGCCAATGCCTTGTGTGTAGTGTCGTCTATATCTTCTTGAAGGTGTGTGTATAAACGTGTTACCATATGGGAGCTACTTGACGTCGTAATAAGCTTTTGTAGCGTATTGAGTGACTTTGGCTCGCTTGAGTAGTCTGGATACATTTTCTTAATTGCGCCCTGCAATCTATGGTAAGTGAAACAAAACAGTAAAGTTTGGTTACTAATATACATTAGCCCTTGAGGCTCCACAAAGGTACTGTTAGAGGAAAGAGGAAAAAACATCATATAGTTTCACTCTTGGCCTCATTACTAGGAAAAAAACTTGTCATTGTTTATCTAATTCCCTTATTGATCTTTACCTGTTTTGGTAATCATACACAGTAGCCTTTATTATGTACCCCTGCAGCCTTGTCTTGCGTGGTATTTTTCCTAAGTAGGGATGTATTCCTCAATACTGTTAAAAGTGAAAAAAAAACATTGTCAGTATCATCGCCCTTGTGTTTGATATACACATTACTTGGTGCGGAAGACTGTTTTTCCATACCTGGATTTTTTTCTTGTTAGTTATAAGAGAAACCCGGTGCTGTGTTTTATGTTCTTGTAGTTATCCTGTCTCTGTCCGTAATATCGTAAAATGACTCGAATGCCCAATAAGGTAAAGCGTTGTGTCAGTAAGAGGTTTATTTATTACTTTCCTGGCTCTATTCCTGTAGTCTCTATTGTGTGAACAAAAAAGCTGACTATACCTGTTTGGCAGTTCGTCAGCTTCGAGCGGAGCGTAGGGTGACCAACTGGCATAGGTGCAAATTCAGGACAGTGAGTGCAAAAATTCAGGAAAAAGGGTCAAAATTCAGGACAAAAAATCATAACAGAAGGTCAGAATTCAGGACGATAATTCCGGACAAAAGGTACGTTTTGCAAACAAATTAAAGGAAGTCCGCAATAGTGCATAAGTAAATAGACAACCAACACAAGCACAAGTCAAAATAAGTTTGTTTTAGGTTGCGAGAACCTTGCACTCACTGCATCTGTTGTGTATGCGAGTGAAACATACCTGCGTTTGCATATTCAAAAAAAAAAGTGAAGAAAAAGATCACAGCTGAAGACTGGATGTATGTCGTTACAACGCGATGTTTTACATCGCAGTACTTTACGACACATGTTTTACAACGCAAGTCATTACCACGACTTGCGTTGTTGGGGGCTGGATAGTGAATAGTATAATTTACTATTCCAACTCCAGTCCCCGTGGATAGTAGGGAAGGAGTTGGATAGTAAATTAAACTATTTACTATCTTGGAGCGCCCCCCAGCGTAATTCGTTGTTACAACTTGCGTTGTAAAAGTTGCGTCGTGAGTGAACTGCCGTGTAACATCTGCGTTGTAAAGGATGTTCCCCCTGAAAACTTCTCAGATCTTACATTCCCATAGATGCCAAGGTTTCAGATTGCTTACGCGTGACATTTTCATAATTTCAGTGGAATTTTGAGTGACATTCAATGACTATGAGTGACACTTTCTCAGGAGGAGCAAAATCAAGCAATGAAGACAAGGAAAACATATAAATTTCAGAAATTACACCCAGCACCAGAAATGGAAGGGCAGGATGTGTGAGAGGCCGCCGAGTGGAGCTCGAACCAGCCTCACTGACGCTGAACTCAACTTTGTGCAGCCTGTGACTGAAGTGCAGAGCTCAGCTCAGGCACTTACTTAACTCACCCATTCTCTCATCTGCTTGCACACTCATTTGTCCATCAATACAATTGCTTAATCTATTCATCCATCAATCTGTTCATGCTCTTAGTATTCTCTGCATGCACAGTTATTCCTTGATCCATGTATTTTACTACTCATTCACTAATCTATCCAAGTAGCACTCATTCATGCATGCACTCACTCATCCATTGACTCAGCCACCATGTTATTCATCTGTGCACTCACCCAAGTACCTCATCTCCTCTTGCATTCATTCATCCACCAATAAACTTGTTCATCTATCTATCCTCACCCATTAATACATTCTTGCAACCATTCACATATCCCCCCAAAGAGACTTACATGCAGAAACTTGCCAATCAATGAAAAAAACACTACACAAAAAGCTATCACTCATATTTTAGCTTGTTTGAAGTGTTTTACTCACATATCTGCTAAGTTTTCAGTTTCGTTATGAGTAACATTTCCATTGCTGCAGCTTGCTTATTTGTGACATTTCAATACATTCTCTGTGACACTTTAAGGGACACTTTATAATGTACTGAATAAAGCAGTTAATTTCTCTTTGGTTCAACGTATTTCCCAGAGAGGGCCTTGAAACAGGTACAGCGTTCACTCACCTACTTCATGCTTCTAGCATTGTATCCCTAAAAGCGTATGATGTCATAAAAACTTCACAAGTCATTTGTGACAAGACCTCCAAGGACACCTGGCTTACCTTTTCCACCTTGCAGAGTCCCCTGTGACAGTGCCTTTGCACGGATCCTTTGTCACACAGTCTGTTCTTTTTTTGGAGAGACCTTGGCCCCTTCCACGTTATTGCTTTACCAACACTTGACATACTTATCATGCCAAAGACACATTGCGGATTATACTGTAGCCCACTCCAAACAGAGATGCCCGTCACACTATAGACGTCTACCATTTTCAAGGACTCATGGCAAACCTCTTCAGAAGCCCCCATTAAAGCACTAACGCGTTTTCAAGCAAGTATGTAATAGTTAAAACCTCAGAGATGATAAAAAGGGTTTTATTTATTTATTTTATCAGGACGTTTCGATTCCCCCTCACCCCCCACTGGAAAAAAACACTGGACCCGAAATGCGGTCACTGGGCAGAGAGGCCCATTATCATTCTGTATGTGATAGTTAGGGCAACATACAGAATGATAATGGGCCTGATAGCTGTCTGTGCCAGGCCAGGGAGGGGCTGCTGCAGGCGACAGATCACAGCAGGAGCGTGAGCTGCACCCTGCAGTGAGTGTTACAGGCTGCTTGCAGGGGGCAGCTGAAATTACGGACAAAAGACGTCCGTGAAAGAATCCTTCACGGACAACGGACAAGAGGCCCAAATTACAGGCAGTCCGTGAAATTTACGGACGGTTGGTCACCCTAGGGAGTGGTTCTGCTAAGTTAGGCTTCTACAGTCTGCGAGCTCAGCTTTTTACTTGGCCTGTTGATTAAGAAAATTAATTCCATTTTAGCGTCCGCCCATTCCAATGCCTAATATCCTTAAATTATCCCTCTTGTCTCTTTCAAATAAATCCCCATTTTTACCTTAAGTGTTGGGAACTGCATACGCCCCTCCGCCTTTGTTTTTGCTTCAATCGCCATAGCGGATAGCGTTCTGTGTGCTCTTTATTATTAGGTAGCGTGTAATTGGGTTGTAGGCCCACGTGGTAACTGACCTCGCTACCAATAAGAAACCTTGTGGCACATTGGTTCCAGAGGTCACGTGCTATGTTGTAAAAAGACGGTATTACCTTTTTATTGTTATTAATTGTTTCTTACACCCGTCTGCACATAATAAACTCGATTTTCTAGACCTTCTGTCACATTGGTTCCAGAGGTCACGTGCTATATAACGAAAGACGCTTTTTTCTTTTTTTGTTTTTTCTTATATTCGTCAACAAGTATGAAACTTTATTTTCAAGTTTCGGAACCAGCTCCCAAAATGTCACACATGAATTAGCATTATTGATTTCTAACCTTGGCACTCTGGTATTTTATCTTCGTTGTTTCTAAAAATATGGTCATTGTACACTTGCATTCCGGTCTTGTTTTGATTCTAATTACAATTCTCTGCCATCTTTGACCTCCTATGTCTTTATGGCTGATATTTTTTAATCCAACCTATTTTTACGAAAGGAAAGAGGCTCCTTTCCCGCCATCCCCAGTGTTTCATTTATTGTGTGTAAGCATCCAATATATATTCTGAGAATCTGTGTCCAGTCTTTCCTTGAGTTTAATCCCTCTTAAAATTTTAAAATTGAATAGCAGCACATTTATGACCCTGTCGTATTTTACAGGCCAGTGGTTCTAAGGGTAGGCGTATAGTGAAGTATTTAATGGGCGTAGTAAAAATTGAATAGCAGCACATTTATGACCCTGTCATATTTTACAGGCCAGTGGTTCTAAGGCTATGGCAAAAAGTAAAGGGGATAGGGGGCAGACCTGTTGTGTGCCTCTTTCAATGTTGATGGGGTCCGATACATATTTATTAACTTGTATAAGCAGTCTGGGTTTCATGTATAAGATTTGGATCCATTGTAAGAAAATAGGGAGGAATCCCATCCTACATAATATAGCATGTAGATACGACTATTCAATGGAGTCGAATGCTTCTGCTGCATCCAACAAAACAGCAATCGCCAGGATATTCGGGGCCAAATAGTGAGATAGCGCGTAGAGCGTTCGAGTATTGTGGGCGGTGAATCAACCAGGAATAATGCCGGACTGATCTGGTAGGACATGATTGGGTAATAATGGTTGCAGTCATTGCACAAACAGCTTTGCCAATATTTTAGTATGTGTGTTTATGAGGGATAACTGCCTATAGGATTCACACTTCTCTGGGTCTTTATTAAGCTTCAATAGAGCAATAATCATGGCCTCTCGTAATGTGGGGTGGGGGATTTTATTACTGTGGACATCTCCATACATTTGGACATTTGAGGTGCAAGTGTGTCGATGTACGCCTTATGAAATTTGCTTGTAAAGCTGTCCGGCCTCAGCGCTTTACCATTGGGCAGAGACTTTACAATGTCTGTGACTTCTTCAACAGTCACTGGTTGCGCTAGATACTCCTTCTGGGCATCAGATAGCCAGGCCAGCTCTATATCTTCCAAATATGTCATAACCTCAGCTGGCGTGGCTGTGTCACATGATTTATTTAAGAAGATCTCCATATGTGTTGATGAACGCTGTGGGTATACTTTGTGTATCATACGGGGACTCGCCATCCTCATCTTTTATAGAAAGTACCATTTGCGCCTTATGCCTCATGCAGATTTTACTAGCCAAAATGTGCCCCGGTCTACCTCCCTTGCCATATGTTCGTGCCTCTGACGTTTTGAGATATATCTGAGTTCATTCTCAGCGAAGTCCTGGTGCTCTGATAAAATTGTCCGAATATCACTGAGGATGGCCATATTATTTGTTTGCTCATAATCCTGCTCTAGAGCACTTAACCTGCATTCTCGTTGTGTTAGTTGAGCGTGAATATGCCTGAGAATGCCTGCGTTCACACTAATGCAGACCCCCCCGAATAGTAGCTTTAAATGCCTCCCACAGCAAACTAGGATCTGTAGAAGTCTGATTGATATCAAAGTATTCAGTGATCGCCTGCGCTATAGCCTCGGAGTGCAGGGCGTCCAGTAATGCTTTGGCATTAAATCTCCACACATATGGTGGTGGCGTGTAATGAGGAATATTATTGCATAGCATTACTGGCTTGTGGTCAGACAGGGTTTTAGGCAAATGTTTAATTTGCTTGGTCCAATTCATAATCCCCTCTGTTCCAATCCAATAGTCTTTTCGAGACCAAACTATTTCAGGCAGTCCCAAACTTATATCAGAAATTGAAATTTCTGATATAAGTTTGGGAATGTCTGATAGATTATGTACATCAAGGTATGCGTACCAGAAGTTTTCTTATGACCAAAAGGACGTCAATCCAGACTACATAATTTAGTTTATATGTCTGTATGAGTTCAATGTTTGACCTTGACATGGTGAGGAGGAGACATTTGACCCAGACAAATGTCAGATTATAGGTTATATTTATTTCATTAATCAAAGAAATTGATGATATCACTGTTCCTAGTAGAAAAGATCTAGAGACAAAATTGCTTTTAAAGGCAGGCATGACAATGATTCTACATGAATAAGGAAATATGGCGGCTTCCATTGTCTAAGTTAAGAAAGATGGTGTTCCCCATAAACTAAGATGGGGTCGGGGTCTGCATACGATGGAGTCAGGCTTAGGAACTTTATGTTTTCCCAGCTTGTACGTCTAAATGTGATGTAATAGGGGCATGTCTAACCTTAGGAATTTGACTAATGTGAAGGAAATGTATGCTCTCAAGTAATTGTCTACATTTATCTACGATAAGAAATATATCTAAAACATTTATGTGTAATATAATTGTAGTATAATATTGAATGATATAAATGGCATTACTGTATTGTAGACATAAAAGACAAATAAAACATATGTGATAATAATGGTTCCCTTAGCAACACATGACTATTTGTAATCCTTAAGTTACAGATAATAAAAATCCAATTCCATTTTATATTCTACCTAGAGCATGTTATGCGTGTTGGCGAATAAACATGCCAGTGATAAGATAGACAAGTGTGATTAAAAAATATGCGGTATAAGAAGCAAAATTTTAAAAAGTTGTCTAATCAGAGCGGAAAAAGATGTTCTTTTCAGTTCTCAGTTTTTACAGGTTTTTTGATACATATGATTGTTACAGGTCATTATTCATTGGTTGAGTTCACTCTTAATCAGAGGACATGTCGACATGGTCAGGTGCACATGCAGCATACATGTGGTCTTTTTTAGATCCATGCAGAGCATTCTTCATTGTTAACAGCTGATGTTTTAGATGGACCAGCAACTGATTGCTCATCTGAGGCACTGGTTGTTGGATGTGGCTCCTTTACCATTCATTTAGAGCTGCGTTAAGAAGTGCCACTTGAGACACAGCTCTGTTGTAGCTGGCATCCTGTAGAAAGATCAGGTGCATTGTTTGGCATTGTTTCTGGTGCTCATGTAGAGATTGCAGGATCATTTCCATCTCAAGAGAAACCACTGGAAGCTGCTCCAGATGTAAGTCCAAGATGATGTCAGTCGGAACGTTTATGCACCAGAACACAGATTTTACCTTTGTACCATTTACTTTGCAAAATGTGATTATCCAGTGCTCACTGTATTCAAATAACCAAGCATGTTCCATGTAGTGTGCTGAAGTCTCTCTGGAACTTTGTTCAGTTGGATATGGGAACTCAATGTTGATGATTTCTTTGGTGGAACAGGACAAAGATTATTATTTTGATTATGTTCATGTTACTGTTGTGAAGAGGAAACTTGCAGTTTTCGTCAGTTATATATATTGCATTGTCTGCTATTTTTTAGATATGACAATTAGCGTGTACCAACCACATTGCAGGTATTATTAGTAAGCTTCTAGGCAACAGGGCCCTTGATTCACACAAGGCTTTCATCACCCTTGTACCTCATTCAGTAACCTATCCACATTGGTTACCTTGCCATAACAAGCTCTTGCTGTTTACGAGTTTGGACAAACACATGTTGTCCCTCTGCCCCAGTGGTATTAATACTTTTGTTTGTTGTGTTTATAGTCTTTACTGCATGCCATTGATCAGATTCTGGCACCCACCCCCAAAATCGTGCTTGGGTACTGTCCAGTTGTACCCAAAGTTGTCAAGAACAACTTTCACAATGGGTTGAAGGCTGTGCCCGGAAGGATGAAGAACAGCTGCCTCAAGCTCAACTCAGAGAAGACTGAATTCCTCATTATAGTCTACAACCCCTCCACCTGGAATGACTCCTGGTGGCACGCAGCACCTGGATTCTCCCCCACACCCACAGACTACATGCAGAACCTAGGCATCATCCTGGTCTCCTCCCTCACCATGAGCTGCCAGATCAACACAGTCTCATCATCCTTCATCCGCACACCACACCTGCTCCAAAAGATCCTCAAATGGATTCCTAAAAAGTCCAGAAAGACTGTCACCTATGCACTCAATAGCAGCAGAATCAACTACCGTCCCATGTATCTGCAAGACTACAACCGGAGGAAGATCCTGCTTATAGCTTACAGCAAAGACCTGGAACACCCTGTATCTCTACTACAGGCAATCACCATCACTGCTTCATTCAAGGAAGGACCTCAAGATCTGGCTTCTCGACTGAACAACAGTACCTCGATGGACCAGCAGCTCCCCCCAAGCGCCTTGAGACCCTTACGGGTGAGTAGTAATCCTTTACAAGCCGGTGATTGATTGATTGATTGACTGCTTGGCTCGAACATTGACAATTGTCTGATATTTGCACGTGCGCAATGCCAATACCAGGGTATATTCATTTTATTCATATCCTCACGATCTCCAAGTTCATATTGATAATTTTGTTGATACTCCTGATGACCACCTTTGCATTACTCATTTCTATTATTTGTAGCATTGAGAAACCATCCCTTCATGTTGTGGAAGCTGGCACTTGAGTAGAAAATATACTAAAGCAGCAAAAAGAAGCAGTGCCCTCTTATGCTGTTGTGTTCTATATAGGACCCCGATCAATATTGTGACCTTATGCCCCTATACGGCTATAACCAATAGATATCCCCATAATGGCATAAACGATCAGAGCCATATTTCAGTAACTCGTCTCTGCAGCTCATTACAGTACATGACACAGCAGAAGCCACTTCCTTAGATTCCTAGATAACACACCAAGTTCCTTCGACAGCTCAAACCCCCCAGCAACCTGGGAAAGCCCCGCTTGCTTTGTTTTGATTAGTAATAGAACTCTTGCAAGCACTGTAAGAACGACCAGTTCTTAGTGACATCTTTATTGACGTCTTATGTCCAAAAACTTACGTCAAACTCAGCACCATTCAGGTATAAATAATACCAACGTTGCCTTAAGCAAACACGGTGGTGGTGAATACTGGAGCAGAACAGCTGTCCCTTGCAGAGCCCAGCAGATGCGAGAAGCCCACGGACGCTACCCCTCCTCCTTCTTGATGCGCTGAGAAAGACGCTGTCTTTTCTCCTGCCGAGAAAATCCAGCTCCGGCGTTTCCAGCCTACCCTTGCGGGTAACTGGAATATCGAGTCCTGAGAGGAGATACCAGACCTCCAACATTCCAGAGGTACGGTGCTGACTAAACCCTTAGAGAGAATTCTTGAAGCAAACCCTTGGCAAAAACCAACTTAACTTAAACTGCTACTTACTTACTCCCTCCCACGTATTAGGCTTAGGTCAGGTACATTGGGGTAGGCTTAGTTAGAAGCACCAGTTGAGGACGTTAGCCAAACGTATATATGAATGTATATATTTTATTCATTTTAACCATCTTATGGCTGAGAAACCATATCAATGCTTTTACAGTATTATTTCGTAATACTCCTTTTACTGTACACACTTTTTATAATAACACGTCTTGCAATTGTGGCAATTCATTTCTCTTGCATGAGAAGGAACGCTCGTCTCTCTATTCTCTGCATACCTGGTGAAAGTAATTCTGCACAACTGACTGAGTGAAATAGCTGTCTATTGTTTCACATGACTCTAGAGATTGACTCTTATTCTGAGGAGCAAAGTTGCCATGTTAATGCGGTTGTTGGAAAACTGAATCCCTTCTTGTCTGAGCCAGGGAAGCTGATCACTTCCTATTCAGTCAAGAAAGTTTCCAGTGGCCTCTGAGCTAGCTGGTACAAAACCAATTAAGTCTAACATAGTCAGTAGAGACCTAGAAGACCGCACTCCTACGTCTACACTGCTGTTTATGTTATTCCAATGCGCAGGGCCTATAGGGAAAATAGGAACTACACTACAATGCTGTGCATGCTGTCAATCGCAATGCTTTCCAGCATGGGACAAACACCAGGCTCTAAAAATCAATGCAAACTGTGAGACCTAACACACTCCACCGTTTGAAGAACTCCATGTAGCGTGGCAGAGTTTTTCGGTCATTTCATGGATGTCTGCATAGCAGAACTCAACGAACTCTACCCAGGCCTGCTCAATAGTTAGTTATTGGGTCTAAAAAACCTGGGTTCTGTCTGATCTTGCCTTCAGGGGAAGTCACAGCGTGTACACACTAATTCGCTTGAGAGACTGAGGTGCTGTAATTATGCAGTCATTTTGACGGAGCACATACCGGGGCTGATAAATCAGGATTGCTACTGCTGTGGCTCAATCGCCAAGAGCAAATGAGATACTCCAAATGGAGCCACGGGCAACTAATGGCATCCTACTCTAGACTGACATACATGCTGAATTTGCTCTTCATCACACAGCCTTATATCAGTCAGTGACATCTGCCTCACCAGAGGGGGTTGACTAGTTTTTCTTTATGGTATCCCTGCTTAGAAATGCACCGGAGCAGTGAGCTTATTTTGATGATCCCATCACACTATTTGAGGGACAGGAATTCATCCGTTCGCTCAACACTGGCAAGACCCGTGGACTGGAAGGCCTGCCAACTTTATTTTTCAAGGCATAGGCCCCACATCAGTCCCTCCGTTTGCAAATACTGTACAATGGAACTTTGCTGGTTGCATGTTTGCCTGCTACCTTGAGGATGTGCTTCTACCACTCCCTAAACCCAACAGAGACCCTAGAGCACTGGGTTCATATCGACCATAGGCACTCCTTAATACAGGCTCTATGATATTAGCAAGAGTGCTTGCAAATCGCTTGGCTCCCTTGTTTCCAGCCTTGGTGCACCCGGATCAGAATGCCCTTTGTCCTGGTTTATAGCACCTCACTTAATTTATGTAGGTTTTCTCAAGTCCAGGAGTATGCGCCCTGCACTGGGCCCAGGCGGGTTGCCTGGTGCTGGATTTAGATAAAGCTTTTTATTATCTGGAATGTTTTTTTTAATTCAAAGGACCGCCACGCTATGATGCTGTGACCTGGGGAGCAGTTTTTTTGGCTGTTTAAAATACTCTATGTGATATCACTCACCAGGGTGAAAATGGGTAATCTCATGTCAGCCACATTCAAATTCACTGGGGCACTCATCAAGGATTGCCACTGTCTCCAGTGCTTTTTTCCATGGCCATGGAACTACTGCCATGACCTGCTCCTATACTTGTGGAATATTTATGTTATCCCGGCTGATTTGGTTCTGATCTTTGAAAGGTTTACAGCCCTTTAGGGACTCAAGGTCAACTGGGCCAAATTGTGTCGGTTTGTCCCTACTAGCATGACACAGGATCCTAATTTCCACATTAACAGCATGTAAACGACCTGGTGCACCACATTGTTTCACTATTTTGGCCTTCATATTTGTCTCACATCTACTGATTGCTTTGAAAGCAATCTTACTCTTGCAGTGCCCTTGTTGCGAGCACATATGGGGTTCTGGATATCGATATCCCTATTTGTGGCAGGCTGCTTTGCTCTTACGAAAATTGTATTGTTGCCACGCCTGGCATATCATGTTACCAACCTTCCCCTTAACGTCATAAGACCCTTATTATTTTTCCTTGAGAAATTAATGAGAGACTTTATCTGGCACAACACGTGCTGTAGGGTTTCATTACAGAAGTTTTTCCTACCTGCAGTTGGGGGTGTCTGGCAGTTCCCATGTTCGAGCAATACTATCTGGCTTCACAACTTCAGTGGTTGGCCTCATTGTTAGTGGGCCTGCACACTTCTGACACTTCCACTACCTTGCTGGCCTGCAGTCTCACTTCAATACTGCACATGTTTCACCCTTTCATGGGAGCAGTGATGCCCAGCCTAGGGTGACAAGACTTTTAAAGCAAAAAAAACGGGACATTTCACAAAAATAGAAGAAGGACTATCATTTTACGTCAAGCGAGCAAACAGAATGACAGCGCTCCTCAGCATAGAATTACAAAACAGGCAGTAAGAACATACATAAAATGGTATTTTTAATCCCAGTAGCTTACTGTAGAGAGTCACCCGGACTCTCTAGGACAATGTTGCCATTCACTCACGCATTCACGCACCCCTCGGGTGGGCTCGTCCCGAGGGTATGAATAAATGGGGGGAAGACGGCTCGGGGTCTTCCGGCCGAGAGCACAACCATTGTCTCCTGTGTGTTTCTTCATAGCGCTGCTGTGTCCCACATGACAGGGGCCCCGTCGCGCTGCAAATTGCGACGAGGCCGGTCACACCGCACGCGTGCCGGCTACCTTCGGGTGCTGCTCCTATGAGGCACACGCCGTGCCCACCCGCGTTGTCCCTCGCAAACTAAAGCTGTGTGGCCGAATGTGGAGCCCACCCGCATTGCTCTGGGAGCGGGGTGTCCAGCCGCGTTGCCCCTCATGCAGTGCCGTTCATGCTGCCCGTGGTGTCTGACGGCGGAGCCCTCCCGCGTCGCGCCACAAGCTGTGGAGAGCCTACCGCAACCATGTGCCTGCTGCCTGGGAAGATGCCAGCTCGAGCCCGCCCACGCACCTCCTGTGCTACCAGGGAGCGTAATCAGCTGGTGGAGCTCGCCGGCCATGTGCCGAAGGAGGAGGGGGGTAAGTGTTTCCTACCCCGCCCACTTGCGTCTCCGCACCTGCTGTGGCCCCGCGGCCGGTTGTAAGCTGCTTCCACGGCTGCTCCAGAAGCTCTGAAAGCGCTCCCCTCCTGGACCGTTGCAAGAGAGCCTCCTGTGGCGCCTCAAGGAAAGGGACTTTGTGTTAGTGCCCCAGGGCCCTATCCTAATAAACAAGCACCGGCAAACACAAGGAAATAAATAAATAAAGTCGGACAGGAAACGCAAAATGAGGGACACTGTTGGGCAAGCAAAACCATTGCTGAACATCAACCCTGAGGGGGCAAAGTCTGGTAACACTCCATGAGCACACACTCAGGTGCGCTAAACAACATGTTGCTCCACCTGCAGGTGTAAGGGTACACCCCGACCCTGGGCGTCAAAGACATGTGTCGAGAGTCGCTCACCTCAACTGCATGTCAATACGCAAGCCACACCCCTGTGCCCACACACGTGTGCCCAGCCGCAATGAGCAACACCACACCAGGGGCAGGGACGGCTGCCCAGCAGGATGGACTATGCAACCCAGTGGTTGCTGCCAATCCCCCGCCACCAGTGCACACACACACGGCGGTCGCACCACTACCCCCTTCAGTGAAGCCTTGGACCCTGCGACAGCGGCGCCAAAGTGGAAGGCCTGGGTAGGGAGGCTCAACCACTACTTCAAGGGGACCCGCGAAACCGACGGGACTGTCAAGCGATCGCTCCTCATTTACTATGGCGGGGCAGAGATATATGACCTGTTCGAGATGCTCCCCAATACTGGAACCGACGATGACTACGAGGCAGCCGTCGCCACACTCAACAAACACTTCGACCCACAGCTCAATCACGACTTTGAGAAATTCAAGTTCAAGAGGGCGTGGCAAACTGAGACTGAATCAGTGGACATGTTTTATGCACGACTACGCCGGCTGGCCAGCACATGCCCCTTCACGGACTCGAGGGACGAGATCCGGGACCAGATCATCATCCTAGGATGCCGCTCAAAGCTCCTGCGGATGCTCACCCTCCGACAACAAGGAATATCGCCGGACGAGATTCTAATCCTAGCTCGCTCCCACGAACTGTCGGACGCCAGGGCAGAGGGGATGGAAGCCGCCTTGCACACCCCAGTCGCGCATCACTGATGCCCAGGCACCCGCCGATCAAGGAGGAAAAGGTAGACGCCATCCAGAGAAGGCCTCGGACACCTCGTCAGGCACCCAGACCGCCACCTGGTGGACCATGTGGGTACTGCGGAGAAGACCATCCTGCAACGGCCATCTGTGGGGTGAAAGGAAAGATGTGCTCCCGCTGCAGAAGGCTCAACCATTACGCCAAAGTATGCTGCAGAGGAAAGTTCCGATCAACAAAGTCAAGGGCCAAAAGCGGGTTACAGCGCGTTCGATAAATCTCCCTGGATGACCCACCGCCGATACCAGATGACCAGCCCCAGGAGCGACGCCCCCTGTATGAGGACGAGGACGGCGATGAAGTGTTTGTTGTGACATGCGTCAGCAGTACGGGGACCCGTCGAAGGCCACCCCTCATGTGCTCCATCTCCATCGAAGGCACTGACGTACAAGCTCTCATCGACACTGGGGCCTTTGTAAATGTTATGGACTCCGACCAATATGATCGTCTATCACTGCAACCTCCCCTCGCACCAGCCACTGCAAGGATTTACAAGTATGAAGGGACAGACCCGCTCCCTCTCCGGGGCGTCATTCAGACCACGATGGTGAGTGGAAGCTACTCCACCAAAGCGAAATTCCACGTCACGGAGGGGAAGAAGGGGACTTTGCTCAGCTGCCACACAGCCGAAGACCTCGTGCTTGTCATCTTTGCTAATCAAGTTCACGAGTCCCATGCAGAGGCGATGTTGAAGGATTTTCCGGCACTTTTCGAAGGCCTTGGGAAGCTAAAAGGCAAGAGGTTCAAGCTCCACATTGACCCTTCTGTGCGACCAGTGGCCCTCCAACACTGTCGGGTGCCCTTCAAATTATGCCCACAAGTGGAGGAGGAGCTAAGGAAGCTCGAAGAGTTGGGGGTCATCGAGAAGGTGTCAGGGCCTACGCCATGGGTGTCCGCGCTGGTCATGGCACCCAAACCCAAGCAACCAAGAGCCATTCGACTCTGCGTCGATATGAGACTACTGAATATGGCGGTGAAGAGAGAACGTCCCACCCACGATGGACAACATCATTGCAGACCTAAATGGAGCAAAGTGGTTCTCCAAAACTAGACCTCAATGCCGGTTATCACCAGCTGGACATGGAGCCGGAAAGCCGATACATTACCACTTTCTCAACGCATGTGGGCTTACGCAGATACAGGAGACTCAGCTTCGGAGTGTCCTCAGCGGTAGAAGTTTTCTAAAATGGCATCCGAGAAGCACTGTTGGGACTGCAGGGGGTGATCAACCTCAGCGACGATATCCCTGTGCACTCTGCCACTCTCGAGGAGCACCACTCACATCTCAGGGCCACGCTGAAACGGCTAGTAGACTGTGGCTGACTCTGCATAAATCCAAGTGATCGTTCTATCAGGAGAGCATTGACTTATTTGGCTATACCTGCACCCGCGAAGGACTTCTGGTGGATGCGAAGAAGGCCGAAACCATCCGAGCAGCCAGCACCCCTCGCAAACCCACTGAGGTGACAAGCTTCCTCGGCATGGCCACATACTGTGGACGGTTTATTCCCAATCTGGCAGCCATATCCGAGCTAGTGCGGGCGCTCACGCGTCAAGATCACTAGTGGGAATGGACAATAGCGGCCAACAAGGACTTCCTGGACATCAAGACGGGCCTGCTCGACAAGACCGTGATGGCCTATTTCCATCCACAATGAAGAATGGAACTGGTCGTTGACGCTAGCCCTGTGGGCCTTGGGCGGTCCTTCTTCAAGAACATGACCCAGATGTATGGAAGCCTGTCGCCTACGCCAGCAAAGCCCTAATGGACACTGAGACCAGATACCCCCAAATTGAGAGAGAGGCATTGGCGATCAAGTGAGCATGCCAGTATTTTCATTTGTATCTTTGCGGCCAAGAATTCAGCGTCGTGACCGATCACAAGCTGGTGCTCCCGCTGTTTGCCGGCTCATCCCGATTAGCACCCTCGAGGATTGAACAATGGGCCATGCAGCTACAGATGGCTAATCTGCGAATGACGGAAGCACGCAGGCGTTTGTCAACATGGTGTCGCAAGGGGCATGTCCCAAAGCCATGACTCTCGAAGACATCGGCCAAGCCACCAGGAAGACACCACTCTGTCCCAAGTTGGGGTGCCTTGGAGAATAACAGTTGGGCCCATTTCATGGACAGTTCCCGCATCCTCTGGACGGAGGTAAAGCATGGCTGTCAACAACTGTAGAATGGGTAAAATTGCCTCCAAAGGAGTTTGTTGTATTAAAGAAGTTAGTTTAGTTGTATAACTGAATTGAGTGCAGGTAACTTAATTATCCTGGGTAAGATTAGTTGTAGTAGCTACAATGAACATTCATATACTTAACTGGACATACCAACACTTAACATTAAAGCAACAACAAATAGACATGTGTATAGGCAAAAAAACGAATTTTATCAAAATTAAATCATCAAGGGAAAAATACAAGGCATAAAGAATGTGCAAAACAGGAATACAGGATAAATGTCACAAAACAAATCAAAAATCACTGTAAAGCCTGTTAGCGGCCTATCCAAAATGAAGATTTTAAGGAATTTTCCTTTGGATAAAGCTGATAGTCGACGTTTCGGTCTTTATGGGTTACTCTTCAAGACCATCATCAGGACAGTGGGTAAATAATATTGTAAATCCCTAATAAAAATAGAATAGAACAATATAACTATGACATAATAACTCAATTAAACATTCAATATTGCGCTATACACATAAATACAAACAGAAAACATCAGACCAAGCTAAAATATAGTCATTATATGACCTGTACGTTATATGGTCAAGCTAAAATATATGACTATATTTTAGCTGGTCTGATATTGTTCTATTCTATTTTTATTAGGGATTTACAATATTATTTATCCACTGTCCTGATGATGGTCTTGAAGAGTAACCCATAAAGACCGAAACGTCGACTATCAGCTTTATCCAAAGGAAAATTCCTTAAAATCTTCATTTTGGATAGGCCGCTAACAGGCTTTACAGTGATTTTTGATTTGTTTTGTGACATTTATCCTGTATTCCTGTTTTGCACATTCTTTATGCCTTGTATTTTTCCCTTGATGATTTAATTTTGATAACATTCGTTTTTTTACCTATACACATGTCTATTTGTTGTTGCTTTAATGTTAAGTGTTGGTATGTCCAGTTAAGTATATGAATGTTCATTGTAGCTACTACAACTAATCTTACCCAGGATAATTAAGTTACCTGCACTCCATTCAGTTATACAACTAAACTAACTTCTTTAATACAACAAACTCCTTTGGAGGCAATTTTACCCATTCTATTACGTTTTTACCCAAGCCCCCAAAGGTCTACTGGGTTGCTCACTCTGTCTACCATGTCAACAACTGTGGCAAGTTCAAAGCAAACTCAGTGTGGGGGAAGGAGGAGTCGTTCTGAGGGGACATCTCATTGTGGTCCCAGAAAGTCTACAGAGTAGGATCCTCGTGTTGGCCCATGTTGGGCACCAGGGAATGGCCAAGACCAAGGCAAGATTGAGAGACAAGGTTTGGTTCCCGGCCATGGACTCCATGGTAGAGGAGATGGTGCGGCAGTGCCATGCCTGCACGATTACCGGAGGAGACCCAGCGCCAGCGCCGGTGATCACGGAAGACACGTGCAGAACTCCATAGACACATCTCAGTGTGGATTTTGGGAGCTTCCCGAATGGTCGTCACATGCTGGTCATGGTTGACTCGTTCTTGATGTTTTCCATCGTCGAAGTCATAGCGTCAACTGCCTTTCCACAGGTGAAGAGAGTCCTGGATCAAGCCTTCGCAATGATGGGGCTTCCGGAAGTCTGACAACGGACCACCCATCTAGGGGCGGGAATTCCAGGATTTTCTCGAGAACCTAGTGGTACAACACAGGAATATCACCCCGCTATGGCCCCAAGCAAACGGGGAAGTGGAAAGGTTGATGAGGACGATCAACCGTGCATTACGCATTGCAGTGGACAATGGGGAAGATCCCGAACTGGCCCTCGACCAGTTTCTTGGCTCGTACCGTCAGACTCCTCATAGCACCACTAAGTATACTCCGGCTCATCTCCTGTTCAAGCGAGCACGACGACACAGCATCCCAGCTTACCCGAAGTGGATACCCGCGGAGCGGGATGAAGCTGCCATCCAGTCGAGGAGGGAAACTACGAACTGAAAGGCAAGTGAGGCCCGTGGAGCTCAGGAACTGCAGCTCAGGTTGGGAGACCGGATAGTGATCAAAGACCGACACCCGGATGAAAATTCCAGACGTCCTACGAACCGAAAGTGTGGATTGTCGTTTGTGTCCAAGGGACCATGGTGACCGCCAGAAAGGGACAACAATCTGTCACTAGGAACATGTCCAGCTTTAAGAAGAACCAAAAGAAAGGAGGGATGTAGAGAGCCACCCGGACTCTCTAGGACAATGTTGCCATTCACTCACGCATTCACGCACCCCTCGGGGGGGGGGGACTCATCCCGAGGGTATAAATAAATGGGGGGAAGACCGCTCGGGGTCTTCTGGCCGAGAGAATAACCATTGTCTCCTGTGTGTTCCTTCATAGCGCTGCTGTGTCCCACGTGACCTCGGCCCCGCCACGCTACACTTACTTGTGAATTAAATTGCTTTCTTGGAAAAACTGCTAATTATTGCCGCTTTGTAAAACACAAAAAACACCTCCCCCGTATTTAGTCAACACTCTCTAAAAACCGGGACATGAGCTAATTTTCTCGAAATCTGCCCGGACAGCTGGTGGAAAACGGGGACCATCCTGACAAAACCGGGACGTCTGGTCACCATGGTCGGACTGGCAATTCCAGGCACCGGGCAATCCCCCGGTAGGCTGGATGGGGTAGGGGCCGGTTTGTGTGACAGGGGGCCGGTATTGTTGCTGGGGCCAATTTGCACCCTGGCATCACCGAGCAGCAGTCACGCACACAACTTTCTGCATAAACTGCAATTCTGCCTGGTGGTGCTGCACGCACCATCCGTCCATGTCCAGCACTGCTAGCACTGCAGCATTATAATTTAAATGTATTAAAAAATCCACTGGTGGTGGCACTGGTTGCATGGCACCATGCTCAGAGTCTTCAGTCTCCGCCTTCACGTCTGCGTGGCGCGTCATTGACCCTTAGTGTCGGGGTCTAGAGTCAGTGGGCCTGGTCAGGGGTAATCAAGCTCAAGCGCATTGGGGTCGCGCAAAAAAAAAGGGCACTTGACTGCGAGGAAGAGGAGGCCAGAGAGTGAGACGACGAGAGGCTGGAGGGGACCCTGGAGAGACCCTGACCCCGTCATTTAATTATTTGTTGCCTACCCTGGGCCGTGTCTGCTGGCTGCAACCTGGCACCCACAGGTGAGTGATGACCCTGATCAATTAATTAATTGGCCTGGCACTGTCTCTGGGGGCATCAAGACCGGGCCAGAGTTAAAAGCAATTAAAGCTTGGTTAGACCCTGGCCTGGCCCGTGGATTTATTCAAGGTGACAAACGCTTCCCTTACTCTTTTTTTTATTTTTTTATTTTATTTTAAGATTTGAATTCCCCCCCCTAAATTTTCCAATACATGTTACAGCACAAGTAAGCAAAACACAAAAACACAAAATACTTTCAAGCAGTACATAAATAAAGAGATGTAAACTACATTTTACAATAATACATGCAGCTTTCGCCCTGCATCCTAATCCCCTTCCCCATTCTGCCCAGCTTTCCACCAAGCTATGGGTTGCCATATCTTCTCTCCCCGTATTTTCGCCCTTCTGCCCTTCCTGTCATATATCGCTTTCTCCAAGTTGTACGTGGACAATAATCTTGCTACCCATATTTGAAATGTTGGTAGTATCCTATCCAGCCATGCCCTCGCAATACCAATCCGAAAGACAACAGCTGCCATGAACAGAAATTCTGCATGGGATTCCTCTGCCCCTGCCATCACCCCCAGCATTATTAGTTTGTCAGACATTTTGATCTTGATCCCCAATGAGCCTTCCAAAAATTCCTCAATTGCTCCCTTCAGAGTATGTAATTGTGGGCATTGCGCAAACATGTGTACTATGTCAACGTCCTTGCATCACAACGGGGACAGGTTGTTTCTGACATCCCTCCCCACTGTGCAATTCTAGCCGGGGTATGATAGAGAGAATACAATGTTTTGTAATGCTGTGATTGCAATGTCGCTGAACACAGGACTGATGTTCCTAAATCCAAAGACATCTGAAATCCATCCAAGCTAGACCCCACTTTCTCCACCCACTTACTAGCATGTTTATCCCTATCGTCGCTTTTAAGGGCACACAGTTCTACATACAGCTGCCGAATTGTACAGTGCTTACTCCATTCTAAATAATCCAATATTCTACCATGGTTAAACCCTATCGGACCTCCCTTTTTGTTTGCCAAATAACTTCTCACCTGTAAATACTTAAAGAAACTATTAATAGGTATTTCAAATTTATTTTGTAACTCCTGGAATTGTAATATCTTCCCCTCCATGTTCAATAAGTCTCCAACCTTCTTAATACCCTTAGTGTCCCAAACCCTCATGGTTACATCCCTAAAGATGTCCCCCGGGAGTGAATGATTAGTTATCAGTTGAGTATATCTACTGTATCTCCCCATTCCAAACTTTTTAGTTACCGCCTTCCAGATGTTATAAGCCGCTCTTAGGGTTTTAAACCTGGTGTGTTTATAATAACTATAATCAATTGTATTTAGAAAACCATTCTCAGCTTCCCCCCATCAGTACTCTATATACATTCGTGAAGGCAGGTCTGCCACCCCTTTGTGTCTCCCCCCTTCCACCTATCGACCCTTGAAAATATTGCATAGCGCGGCCCAATAATAGAGTTTAAAGTCTGGGGCCCCCATCCCCCTTTTTCCCTAGAGAGTGTCATGAACCTATAGGCTCTCCTGGTCTTCCCTTGTGCCCAGATCAGCCTATTAAGAATTACTTCCAGCCTACTAAACCAGCACTGATCAAAAAAATGAGGGATGGCTCTAAAAATATAAAGAAATTTCGGGAATGTGACCATCTTGATCACATTTATGCGTCCCATTAATGTAAAATGTAGATTATGAATCCTTTCAGTATTCTTTTTGACTTTAGCTAACAGTGGTTCCATATTCACCCCCACTTGGGTGTCTAAGTCCGCTGTCACCCTAATCCCAAGATATAACGCTTCAGGGACCACTCTAGCATCTTGGTGTATTGTGTATCTGTTCTGAACTATCTGAGTCTTCCCTTTGTTAATCAGATACCCTGATACTGCCCCGAAATTCATAGCCTCCTGTTCTATTTCAATTATAGCCTTCCCTGGTTCCGGTGTTATGAGCGCCACATCATCTGCATAGGCGAATAATTTATACTCCGTGCCATGAAACCTGACCGGGGGGATAATATTATCACAGACTAATCTCCTTAACATGGGATCCAGATATAAAGCGAACAGCAAGGGTGAAGCTAGACAACCCTGCCTAGTCCCATGTCTTATCTGTACTACCTTCGTATAGCTCTTATTAATTCTCACCCTCGCGGTTGGCTGCTCATATAGGGCCTGAATTGCCCTGATGTAACCCTCACCTATCCCAAACCACTCCATAACCTTCCACGGATAGTCCCATGAGACCCTGTCAAATGCCTTCTCTGCATCGAGAAATATAGCCACGACAGGGTCCCCTGCATTCTCCGCAGCATCCAAAATGGTGATCAGTTGTCTAGTATGCTGGGTGGTCCATGCTGTGTTTTACTGACTAACCCCTCTATGACCCTACTTTAGAAAACATTTTTGCGTCTGCATTTAAAAGGGTAATTGGTCTATATGACCCAGGTTCTAATGGGGATTTATCTTTCTTCAATAACACTACCATATCTGCCCCTTCCCAAGACTGTGGTGCTAACCTACTCATCTGTGCCTGTCTAAAAGTCTCCAGCATATCCTCCCCCACTGTGTCCCAGAATGTTTTATAAAACTCTGCTGGTATTTGATACGGCCCTGTGGCTTTCCCAGCGGGGAGATTAGTCACTGCTGCTCTTAATTCCTGTAGAGTTAAAGGGAGATCTAAACTCTCTTTCTCCTCCTCGTCTAACCTGTCGTGTGGTATTCCTGCCAAGTACTCCATAATCCCCGGTCCTGTATTGTTTGGACTCTGGGCGTATAAATTCCCATAAAATTCCCTGAATACCTCCTGTACCTCTTCCACCTTATCTACAATATTGAATGTGCATCTCTAATTTCCTTGATTTCTCCTGCTGCTAGGTTTTGTCTAGTTTGAATTGCCAGTAGGTGGCCTACTCTTTCATTGTATTCGTAGCACTTCTCTTTTTTAGCCAGGAAGTTTCCCGCCGCCTTCTGCGCCAAACTTTCCCCTGCTTCTGCTTTGTTTAATTCTATTTCCAGCAGTAACCCCTCTATTGCTTCTTGATTTAGCAACGCCTGGGTTAGACGCTCTTCAAGCCTCTCCAATTCCCTCAGCCACATATCCATCTTGATTTTCTCCTTCTTATTCCTCTGTAATGTGTAGCTCAAGGTTTCCCCCCTAACTCTGGCCTTGAACGCGTCCCAGACCATATTATCTGGAGCAGAGCCCCTATTAATCTCCCAAAACTGTACAATCCATTCCTGCATCCGATTAACATATTCTTCTTCTTTTAAGAGCCTTCTCTCAAACGAATAGGTAGACTGTTTTACCCTGTCTCTGTTAGCCAGCAGGAGACTTAACACCAACGGATTATGATCTGATATAATCCTTGGCAGCCGTTCTATCTGGGCGCCATTTATCTTAGAGCTTGACAAAAGAAAAAAATCCAGCCTGGCGACCATCCTATGTGGCGCTGAATAATAAGTAATTCCTGTCCCTAACGGATTGTTATTGGTCCACACATCTACCAATGCATTATGTTGCACCAAATTATTTATCGCATTACATGTTTTCCTTTTCCCCCCAACATACCCTCCCCCGCTCGTTACCCCCAGCCCATGCAAGCCATTAATATTAAAATCCCCACAACATATTACAGGCGCTGGCCACAGTGTGAGTTCCAAGTCCAAAATTTCAAAAACTTCCGGTTCATCATCGGTAGAGCCATAAACAGAAACAATTGTGAAATGCCCAGCAGATGTTTCCACTTCCATTATTACCCATCTCCCCTCCTGATCCTACTTTTTCCTTTTAATTTTGACAGCCCCTTTCGTAGCTAAGATAGCTACTCCTCTTATCCTAATATCCTGATTTGTATGAGCAAGAACATCATACCCCATCTGCTCCAACATGAATTTATCCTTCCCCACAATATGAGTCTCTTGGAGGCATATCATGTCCAGCCTTAACATCCTTAGCATAGCTGCAGCCTTCTGCCTTTTCCCTCCATTATTCAATCCACATATTTTCAAAGAGGCCACCCTTAACGCCATGTATATTTACAAGTATTTTCCATACTGCCTGCCAGCTTAAAACTCTCTTCTCTCATTATATATACCCAAGCTTCCTCTTCTTTATGTGTTTTGTCATTTTGTGCTGCTTTCTCCACCCAACCATCACCAAGCCTCCCCCCCCCTAATCCCATCCCTCCCCCTGCCCTCCCCTCCCACAGGCATTCCTCCTCCCCTTTCACAGGCAAATAGGTCATGCATGACCTATGTGTGACTGCTTGAGTTGTAGTATCACCCTCCCCCTCCTCCCCATAGTTTTCCTGATTCTATCGGCACATCTTAAAGCCAATACATAACTCTTTTGCTGTATTATTTCCCCCCCCTATGCTGTTCAGTCAACTCTTCTAGATATTCCCCCGCCTTTACTTCTAAAAAAACATCCTAGTATAACCTCCAGTGATAGCCTTCAATTTCGCCGGGAACATTAGGTATGCCCCTGTACCTTGCAGATGAAAAGGAGCAATTAATTGCCTAAGGCGCCACCGCCTCTCCACGGTCACATGACAAAAGTCAGGTCTCGCGAAAAACGTGACCCCCTCAAATGTTTTCTTGAAGTCTGGTCTGGCTTTTTCCATGATTTCTTGTCTTGTCAAGAAATTGCCAAAGAAGATCAACATGGCTCTTGGCAGAGTATCCTGATTCCCACCTCGTTTCTTTTTAGCTGTTAGTGGAAACCTGTGAGCCCTTTGGACCTCTACCTCCCATTGCCACTGGGCTTCTGGAAATGCTCCTTTTAATAACTTAATGACATATGCTCTTGCATCCTGCCCCTCTACCCCTTCCTCCAGTCCAAGAAGTCTCAAGTTTTTACGCCTCTGGTGATTTTCGAAGTCCTCAATTTTCCACTGCCAATCCTCCACGACTTTTGTCTGCTCCATCCTAAATGTCTGCCAGTCCGTTACCTCATCCTCAAGCCTTCCAGTTCTTTCCTCCACCAGCACTACTCTCTCCTCGACCTCTTCGTATTTTTTATTCATTTTTCTTATAGAGGCCTGTATTTTTTAGTGAGTGTCATGCCTTGCTCTACGGCTCTCCGCCCTGGCTTCCCCCTGCATTTGTTTTAACATATTGACCAGCAGATCTAGTGTAGCATGCTGTGCAGCTCCATTCTCCTCCCCTCCTGTTGTGCCTTTTCCATGAATGCCCTCCTGATATACGCCTGATGTTGCAGAATAATCCCATATGAGTTTTTTATTTGTGTTAGCTAAAGAGCCTCGTTTTGCTGCTCATTCCCTCCTTTTCAGAGTGTTTTTATCCTTAGAGCCACTGCTTTCCTCGGCATCCGAACTTATGTCAGTAGTCTCTATACTTTCCTCCCCCTCACTAGAGGAATCCGACCCCTCATTAACTGAAAAGAACTTTCTCTCTGCGAGTCCAGACTTGCCAGAGTCCCCCATTTGGCGCACTGCTTCTGCCTTACATTGTTATTTAGTTCTGCCTCTACCTGTAACAATGCATCCATCATCTGGGCGTTATTCATACCTTCAGCCCCTGCGATGGCGTCGCTACCTACTACCAATAGCCTCCCGGTCGCCGGCTGCTTTGAGCTCCTGTCTTGCGACTTTTCCTCCGTCTCCACCGACTCAGCTGAATCCACAGGGGGCATGCCAATCACTGGTTGCTTCGTGCTCCCGTTCTGTGTCTTCCCGGTCGCCGACTGTTTTGTGCCCTTGCCCTGCAAGTTCTCCTCCGTCTCCCCGTCACAGCTAACTCCGTGGTAATCATACCAATAGCCGACTGCTTCGCATTCCTGTTCTGTGACTTCTCTGCCGTTCCGTCTGATCCCGCAGGAAGCGTACCATTCACAGCGGTTCTTCCAGGTGGCTCAGCAATCCCGATGCCGGCGTCCTCGAGGACGGCATTCTCTGTCCCAGCATCGGATTCAGCATCTCCCGTGCGAAACTGGCTCATAGGGGGTCTGACTGTAGCCCCAGTCGATATCTTCATATTGAATGTCTCTGTCAAGGTAGGCTGTCTGAGGTTTGCATCTCTGGCGTCCTTGGTTGCCGTCCTGCCAATATTCCGTACAATCCTGGCACTGTCTTTATTTAAGCTCTGCATTACATGCGGTGTTTCATTATGTACTGCTGCAACTTGTGTTGTTTTAAGCCTATTTTCTTTTCCTTCTCTGCTTTCTGCTGCTGTGCTTTCTGAGTCGCACTCAAAGCGGGCGTTGATCTTTTGTTAGGTGGTGGCATTTTCGGTATGGTCCCGGTCCGGGAACTATCACTTAGCGCTTTGTTCGCGCCATTAACTGCCGGCAGGAGTTTCTCTCTATACTTGTCCTTCTCTTGTCTCGTACGCTGAGACATTATCTTCACGCCGCTATAGACACTCTTCCAGCACTCCTTCAAAGTCGTGCACGCAGTACATACTCGCTGTTGGAGATGAGAATCTGTGTAACCGGTATTCCTCAAGAGTTTCTGTAATATCCTGTGAACCAGCCACATCTCCGCCTCAAATAATCCTTCTTCATTCTCCCGGTCGGGAGAGGGAGTACATGCGACTTTACTCTACAACGCACTAGCGGCCATCTTGCCTCGAGCACTCAGCAAACGCTTCCCTTACTCAAAGTCAGATTGGCAAAGGTCTGCATTATGCCTCCCAGCGCCCCCTAGGTGAACGGCTTAAAGGCAAAGCAAATCTTGTGGCTGAGTGATTGAATTATTTATTCGTATAGGTTGCCATATTTTCCTTCAGCATTTTCACTATCAGTCTGGTAATAGAGCGGAGTACCTGGTATGATAGAAATACCTCTTTTCAAATATCCAGCTGTAAGGGTCCAAGTGTCTTCTCCACAGGAGTGCCAGGAAGCGCCGACAAGCCCAGCCCTTCCCCCCTGCACCTATTGCATCTATCAAACTCTAGAAAGCAATGGTGGTATGGAGGGAAAGGAGGGAACAAAACACGGAAAGGAAGGGAAAACCCTGGACTTCTCTGGCTGGTAGTTAACAAGTCGAAGACAGGCACTTAAAAGGAATGAGCAAGTTAAATGGACATCAACCATGTGTGTATTAAAACAATAAGTAACCATAAACAGATTCTTACCTATTTGTCAGTGATAGCTAATATGCAACTAGAGGACTTGATTCGTGGGGCACTCCTAAGACAGCAACAATGTACAAGTGCAGCGCTCATCTACAATAATAATGTGCAGTTAGCTCTGAAGTGTAGAATAGAATGCGAAATGGTTGTAAGTAAGATTCTCTTACCACAATGATTTCCAATAGTAAAAACACTGCTTATTCTTACGATAGGCAATACGAATGATCTATGACTCATCTGTAAAAGGCAACATATTCCATGTCACAATACGCTACACTGTGATGGGCGATTAATAAGAAATGTGGCGCTGACTAGCGCCTTACTCGGTCTTCTTGCCCACGTACTGTGACGATTGCCAGTCTTCCCAATCTAGCACCAGAGAGTCCAATTATAAAGAAAATAACATAAAGAAAAACCTTGCGGACTACGTCTCCCACAATCCCCCAAAGGTATCCAGGTAGGAGCAACACAAGTCCGGCCGGCCGGCGGAACTACTAGGTGTCCGGCCGACGGGCGGAACCGTGAATACCCCCGCTGAGAGTCCCCCCACGGGGTCCGGGAAGAACGAAGATCCAACTCATGTAATTGACAGCCATCCGGCACGGGACAGCTTCAAACGTGAACTCTGTGAAAGGGACCGCCTCGGACTCAGGAGATGAGGTAAATACAGGTCGGAGAAAGCAGGGAACAACAATGGAATCAGCAAACTGCTGAGGACCGAGCAGGCGACGTCCGGCTTAGCCAAAACAGGAACGAGTGGCAGCGAGGGGGCTTGTCTTCACGCAATGTGGAAACAAACAACAGATGCGGCTCAAGCGGAAGTGACGTGCTCGCGAGGAACAACAAAACACTAGAACGCGAAGCCACATAGTGCGGGGAGGCCAGGCTTTTATTTCAGACTCGTTCCCTCGCGCATGCGTGTAAAAGATAGCGCGATCTTAAGCGGGGGACTGGCAGGCGTGACACCAGCCAAATGAAATTTTAAGAACTGTTTCTGTAATTGGTACAGTTAAAAACCCTCATTTTATTTTAATGGAGAGTTGGGAGCTCCATTAGTAATAAAAAACATAACCTTCCACCTGGATTTGCTGGTACCTACTATCATAAACTATGTGCAGTGCAAAGGAGAGGCAGGAAATGAACAGCAAAGAAAGGGAAAATGTATATTTGAAATCAGAAAACACAACAGACACAACCTCAAAGGCGTTTTTCAGACAAACACAACTTATTGGGAAATTGTGAAACCTGTACATGCCAAAACGATCTTTTTAGATTTGTCTTGGAAAGGGGGGAGATGCATATACACCTCTGGCCTCTAAATGTAGGACAGATCACCACAGGGGCACATTGTATCTTTTGTGTCCTTGTGAGAAGGATAATAAGACAGTAATTGATAAGTACTCATTAACGTCTGAATGTTGTTGTTGAATTCTCCACTGCTCCGCGGCATGATTAAACATTTGAAACCAACAGATGTAGCACATGGTTAAGCAGCAGATGTGGGGAGAGTAAATTGAAGTGTGACTATAACATTGGTGGGTGCAGTCCTACTGCTGCTGATCAAATGGCGTGATATTTCACGCTGCCCTGTTCCGAAGATTCTAATGTTGGTGCTACAGGCACTACATGTGGTGTGGAGTTAGGGTGTTTGTTGCTCATTGCACAAGAACAGTGGACTGGAAGTTAATGGATTATTTCACGTATCATTGCTTAAATTCTGGGTCCTGACAAAAGGTGGCGGTGAGGGTGCTTGGACATGATATTAACTCTGACTTGAAGGAAGGTGGGGCTGTCCGTATTTGAATGTTGTCCGAGGGATGTCCCCTAAAACTCCTGTCATGGAATGTCAGAGCATCAAAAAGGGACAAGGGGAACCCATTAAATGGCTCGGGACCATGGGTATCAAGTATTTATCAAAACAACAAGCAGTCCTGAGCATACAAGAATAAGGGAAAGCACAAAAAATATATATAGATCACAATGGACTTCTATATAGTTCAGGGTTCCCTGACCAGCCGGTCAGGGAATGTGTAATAGTTTGATAGATTATTTAATCTCAAAATACATCAAATAACCCGAAACATTGGGGTTATAGTAGGGCACAGTCCTGTGCCGTACAAGGAAGGGGGGAAAAAGTGAGAAAGTAAAAGTGAGTGAAAGAAGATATCAGGCAAACAAAGTGATCTTACAGGTCACTGATACTAATTTACATTAACAGTGTATCCTGGAGTTATTCATACAAACAATAGTATAGTGGAGTTACATGTAGTGGACGATGCTCCGCAGGTGCCGGTCACAGGAGCTATCTCGATGGATCGCTTCCAATTCCCTATTGGACCATCCCATTTGAAGAGAACTCTACTTCAACTTAACAACCCGGTGTTGTTAAAAACTTTGTTCAGGCAAAATTATTCTCTTGTCCTGAAGATGATCCCGTTATAACCGAGCTTGGGATCGAAACGTCGACCTTGGAGTAATTCATACATGTATATATATATATATTTTCTTTGTGCTTTCCCTTATTCTTGTATGCTCAGGACCGCTTGTTGTTTTGATAAATGGAATGTCAGAGGTCCATGCTACCTAATTAAGTGAAGTTTGGTAGTCCAGCATTGGTGTGGCATGTCTTCCAGAGACTCACTTGATGTGGTACAATTTCCATTTGCTGGATATAGATACCTGGTGCATGGAGGATTCTCACCTGGTTCCAGGGGCACAGCAGAGGTTGTGCCCTTCCCTAATGGCCAGAGCTACCGACTTTGGAGCTGGGGAACTAGGTTTGAGCCTCGGCATCGGCTCAGCGTCCCGTGATGCTGGGCAAATCACTTAATCTCCCTGTGCCTTTCAAAACACTAGTGTGTCCTTGTGTACATAACTGGTGCTCATGTATAGCATTCCAATACCTTCAGGTCGCGTTTGTACTATATAAATCTGCAACAACAAAAAAATCAATCAGGATTTGTAGAGTGCGGCTATTCACACAAGAGGGGATGCTAGGATCCTTCTATGATTAGTCACAGTGCAAAGTCTTGAGTCCCATTCTGAATAGCGAGAGAGAGGGTGTTGTTCATAGGTGGAGGAGAAGGACATTTAAGGATTTTGAGGCAAGTTAGGAGAAGGAGTATCCTCTGCTGTGGCTTTAACGGAGGAGGGGTGTGTGAGTGAGGGCGAGGGAGACCACGCAGATATCTAGAGAGATGTGGGTGCTTCAGGCGACTACCATGATCCCACTCCAAGGTTGTGATGCTGCAGTAGAAGGCCAACATGATGGGGTACAGATTGGGTTTGATTCATCAGAGGCTGGAATTGCAGGTTATTGAAAGGATAGGCAGTCCTTTTGCAGATGCCCTGTGGAATCTTGTTAGTAGAAGGGGTTGTAATATGGTTATGGATGAGGTATAGAAAGAATGGCAATGAAGAGTTTGAACAGAATGGAGTATCTCACTTCACTGGTGCGAGGACATGTTGAGAATAGATGAGAGAGAGGCAGTATCCCTGATCAAATGAACACAGGTCATACTCAAGGCTTATGTATATTTTCACACTGCCAGTTGCCAGGCATGGGCTTAAAGACAACCACATACATGCAACAGGAACAGTGCAGCATTCCACCCTTTATGCTTCCTTGGAAGCTTACTACTTAGGAGCAGAAAAAGAGAAGTTGGTGGGGAAACTGCTGCTGTAAAAGATCAACTGGTAATTTCAGGAAGACGTGGGCTCACTGGAATCCAGGGTAGTTCTCTGAGAAGCACATAAAACAGTGCTTAGGAGCCATATAGTATCCAATATCAGGAATAAGCGTAGAGAGCACTCAATCAAAATTGGAACCCTGGAGCAGAGGTTTTTAATCTTTTGATTTCCATGGATCCCCCAATGAATTGGTACTGGAATCCATGGACCTGTTTAGTTTTATTTATAAATGACAAAGTAATATACTACACTGGAGCATGAGAATGCAGTTTTGCTCCTAATGCATGCTTTTTTCATCTGCATATTCCAGTATGCTTCAGGTGATGCCCCCAATCGTTCATATTGGATTCTGTTTGCTGTACTTGCACTGTCCCCACAAATTAAGAGAAGGCAGCAACTTACTTGCCTGCTCTTCCTCCCAAGGGCTTTAGACAACCTCACAGAGTTTGCCCTCGATCAGTGTGCCGCCTCCCTAATTTCTTTTCAGAGGTCCTCTTTTGTTCCCCAGACAGCGTGTTTGATTCTGCCCTGAATTCTGGCTTCAGTGAGTTCCACAGTCAGGTCCCTGGACCCCCAGAGAGTGAGACCCATCTGTGTTGCATGTACCGTCCTGTTGGGAGATGAGGTTCCTTGCTGATTGTAGGCCTCTCCTGCTGGGCACCCACCCTCCGTGGGTGGGTAGAAAACTTTGAATGTTATGAGATGGCGCTCCACAGCACAGACCCGAGATCGTTTGGACTTAGTTATCGCTGTGGTTAGAGAAACCGTGCTTCTCGTGCCGGCTGCAGTGCTGGAGGATGCACCACTGAATCTTCTTCCAACAATGTACTTCTTTTTCCGTGAAAGTTTGAGCCAGGCCTACAGGCGGAGCACACTGACAGGCTGCCGCCTGCCCTGTAGGAGCCCGCCTCTGCAACTGCCTGTAATATGCCTTTTTGTCCTGTAGGAGGTCGCATCTGCCTGTAACATGCGCCCTGTTGTAGGAGGCCGCCTCTGCCTGTAACATGCTCCCTGTAGGAGGTCACCTCTGCCTGTAACATGCCCGTGTATCGTGCACTGGCAATGCCTGGGAAATATTCCAATCATACAAGAAATCTTGGCTCAGTATAAAAACTGTTATAGATTTGAGTGAGTCACACAAACGCGGGAAACTGAAGGGACAGGTTATTATTTATTTCACATTTTATGTTCTATTTTAACGCATAGGCCACTGAATATAGCAAGGGTAGGCCAACAGGAATGGGTTGAGATGGCACACAAGGCTTACAGAGGCCTGATTTACTGACCCTTGGAGGATGGAAGGCTGAGCTGGTCTTGTCCTTACTCAAACCTCACAGCTAATGCCAGAGGCGAGAGTTAACTTACTCCTAGCACAATTTTTCCATGGGCGCAGCATTTAATGCGTTACATGTCATGATGCATCCACTGAGGGGTCCTTAGCAGGGGGTGGCGGTGACAGTAAGTGCCGGAAAATTGAAGTCTGACTCGGGCCGTGGCCGTCCCTCCCTCAGTGATGTTGGGCCATGCGCTTAACTCACTGAGCCTCAAGGAAGGACGAGGTTTATTCAAAACCAGCAGAAGAGACCATTTGAAAGGGGAATAAAGTCTGCAGGGTGGGCGATCTACATGAAATCTGTGGCGAACCTCTGCCATAGTGTCAGGTTGAAATATTTTCCAAGGTCAGTTCTCAAGCTGAGGAAAGAGATATATCACTCTTGCAATTATATACCTATGTGTCTGCTCATTAATGCCATTCAAACAAGAATCTTGCAGGAACCAAAGACAAAGAGGTGTTCTTAGGGGTCAATGTCAAAAGTGATATGCGTTTCAATGAATGGAGTTTTTGATGTGACTTTAGAGCAGGCAGCATGAGTCTGCTATTATAGCTGCATGGTATGGACAGTAAATGAGCAGATCTTTGCTCAGGGTCAGCAGTGTGCTAAAATACCCTGATACACCATCATAGCAGGGTGCTTAATTTATGCCGGTGCTTTCCGGTGCGCTGTACTGATGCTACATTGTCAACACCGGCACTTATGGTAGTCTGCCAGTGCTCACAAATCCACTGTGTTGCGGTTGTGAAACTGGGCTGGGGCCTACAAGGCTTAGGCCGGAGCGAGGTGGTGGGGGGTGGCTGGCCTTTACATTTTCCACTATAATGCTGACACATATTGCCTCCTGCCGGCTTGAAGAAATGGGGAATAGTAGCCCTTTGCTGTCACAGCTCAATGGGTTGAGTGTCTATTCTGGAAAAAGAGATACGTGCTGCTGGAATGTACCGGGTTGAAAGCGTTAGGGGCTTATATAACCTGTAGGTTACACGCCTGTTTCATGGATATGCCGAAATTGCTTTTTATTTACAACTGTAATGATTACCTATTTGCTCTGTGATAATACCATGGTCATGGTCCCCCCTTCATCCCACCCTTTTCCTCGCACCCTCTTTCGGGAGCATATTGTTCATACTCACTGCTGAGACATGGTTAGATAAGTCTTTGTCGGCGTCAGATTCCTCCAAATTAAATTCAGGTTTGATCTGCTTTCTTACATCAAAAAAGGCAATTTTTGTTGGCTCTTAGGGCTCAGTGCACTTTACCAACGCTAACCAGTGCTAAAGTGCTTACGCTCTTTCCTTTAAACATGGTAAAATTGGCTTACACTAAATTGGCAAATTTAATTTACTTGTAAGTCCCTAGAAGTGTGGTTCTCCATGTACCCAGGGAATGTAAACTAAATGCTGCTAGTGGGCCTGCAACACTTATTGTGCCACCCTCATAAGTAGCCTATTTAAACATGTGTCAAGGCCAGGGCCTGTCATTGCAGTCTGCCTGTGCAGTTATAAAACTGCCATTTTGACCTGGCAAAAGGAACCTTTTGCTAGGCCTAAAAATATTCCCTTTTACTACCTATATCACCAGGATGTCACCATTTCCATAAGGCACAGTGCAGTATGCAGAGTGCAGTGTATTTAAACGGTTTGGCATATACTTGTAAGTTTTATATTTCCCGGAATAGGCAAGGCTGAATTGGTACCCTTGTTCTTTGTGTGATTCTTGAATTTTTCAAAATTCCATGATTTGAGTGATGTACAGGCAACATTGATGGCAGCACCCACACTCTGAAAAGTGTTCCAGTGCCACTAGCCTGGGTGCCTTTGTGTGATTTTTTTCATGCTTTCTGGCTAGGGTGCCATGTGAGACATTTCCATGCCTTCTGGCAGCCTGGGTTTTTAAGTGTGGCGTTTCCATGCTTTCTGGCCTGGGGGCTTATGTGTGCTTTTTCCATAGTTTCTGGCTCAGTGACCTGGGTGCTCATGTCATGTGTGATATTTCCATGCTTACTGGCCTGGGTGCATAAGTGTGACGCTTCCGTGCTTTCTGGCCTGGTGTGACCAGGCCTGGGTGTGACGTTTCAATAGTTTCTGGCCTCTGTGCCCTAGGTGCTAGTTATCATATGCTTATGCGTGACATTTCTACAGTTTCTGCCCTCAGTGCCTAGGTGCTTATGTGTGACATTTCCATAGTTTCTGGCCTCAGTGGCCTGTGTGCTTGTGTCTATTTTTGTCGGTCACAGAAAGAATGTCTATGGGCACGTATGACTGGCTGGGTAACCTGGTGCTCTTACAGATCATAATTTCTTTTATTTTGAAGGTTTTATATAGCACTAGCTCCACCCGAGGGTATCAGAGCGCATTACATCAGCAATGGTAATAAACAAGAAAACAACAATAGCAATGAACGATACAAATTATACAGGTGGTCAGGCAAAAATAAAAGGACCCATTTAGAGTATATAGTGAGCAGAGTGCATATAAGATAAACAGAAAACCAATTGAAAGAACCAGAATGTTGTTATAAATAGTAATTTTACAGTATGCCAAGGAGGACTCAGTGGACATAGTAGGGTGTGGGAGGGTATAATGAGGGGGAGGGGGTGTGGAGGGTGTCAGGAGGGGGGTGAAAGAGTACGACGGTTAGGCGGAGTTTCCTAAGGAAGGAGGGGGGAAAATAGTCAAAAAGGAGACCAGGGATTTAATTTACCCAAAATTTAGTGAGAAATTGAATTTTAAGGTTTCTTTTGAAGCTGACATAGGAGGGGTTGCATCAAAGGTCTTTGGGGAGGGCGTTCCAGATGGTTGGGGGCTTCCCAGAGAAGGAGCCAGAGTTCAAGGTGTTTATTTTTGAGTAAGGCGGTATTAGAAGAAGGGTGTTGGTGCGTCTCAGCATTCGGGCAGAGACAGTTTTTTGAGTTTAGTTGTGTGGTAGGTTGGAGTCTTCTGATAAAGGGCTTTGTGTGTAATACAGGCAATTTTATAGGAGGATCTGCCTTCAATGGGGAGCCATTGAAGGTTCTTGAGGGCAGGGGATATGCAGTCAAAATGTTCACAGTTTGTTGTTAGTCTGGCTGCGAGGTCAAGGACAGATTTGAAGGGGGCAAGGTGGATTTTGGAAGTACCAAAGAGAACGGCATTACCGTGGTCGATTTTGGGTAGGACCAGAGATTGGATAATTAATTTGAAGTCTTCGGCTGTAATAAAAGGTTTGATTTTTTTTTTAGATGCGGGAGTGTGAAAAGTGCACTTTTTGCTGAGTTCTTTACATGGGAGTTTAGTGTGAGTTTATTGATGACAGTGATGCGGAGTGATTTGACAGATTGGGCGAGGGAGAGAGAGCAATTTAGGGCATTAAGGTCAGCGATCCATGCTTGAATGGGGAGAGGGTTTTTGGGAGAGAAGAGGATGATCTCAGTTTTGTATGGTTGAGGTTAAGATGGTTGTTGTGGAACCAGGTTTGGATCTTGGTTAGTGCAGGGTTAAGGTGCAGGATATCGGCATTTATTTTATAGTACAGTTGGGTGTCGTCAGCGTACAGGTGATAGTTGATTATTGCTTGTTTAGGTATAAGGGTAAGGGGTTCCATAAAGAGGTTAAAAAGGGCAGAAGAGAGGATGGATCCTTGAGGGACACCTAGGGAGACAGAAGTTGGTCTAGAGAGGTAGTTTTGAACTGTAATTTGTTGGGTTCTATGTTGGAAATAGGAGGTGAACCAGTTGAGGACAATGCCATTAAGGCCGAATGGATCTTTGAGTGTATTGAGTAAGGTTGGGTGGTAAACTGTGTCAAATGCAGCGGTGAGGTCAAGGAGGATGAGTAGGTAGGTCTCGCCCTTTTCCAGGGCTCAGTGAATATCATCGACAATGTTGAGCAGTGCAGTTTCAGTGCTGCAACCTTTGCGGAAGCCAGATTCAAGGGGGTCTAGATGGTTGAACGTGTCAATGTGTTTATCCAGTTGGAGTAGGGTGCATTTTTTGAGGGCTTTGGAGAGGAGGGTAAGGTTGGAGATAGGGCGGAGATTGTTAGGGTCATTGGGGTCAGCCTTGGGATTTTTGGGGATGGGAGTGATTTGTCCGAGTTGAAGGGAGATGGGAACATTCCCTGTTGAGAGGGAGGCGTTAATGCTGTTGGTCCAGTGGGGGACAATGACGTGTTTGAGAAGTGTGGAAGGGAGAGGGTCTTTAGTGTGGGAGGATGGCTAGAATGTTGAAGACTTCCCGTTCTGAAACAGAGTGGAAATAATGCCATGAGGCGTTATTTTTAAGCGGTAGGATAGTGGGGAGGGATTCAGGAGGGGTTTGCAATGGGACCAGGAGTGAGGGATTCAGGGGTGTTTTCAAGGGGAGGGTTGGATAGGGTGTAGTATCCAGGGGATGCTGCAGGGTGAGTGAGGGTTGAGTAACAAGGAATGCACCGTCAATTATTGCGATTTTTTCACTGAAAAAGTTGGCAATTTCTTCAAATTTGTTAGTGGAGGTCACCGGGTTAAGGGGTGCAGGGGAGGTTTGATTTCGAATAATGTCAAACAGTTCTCTAGGTCTGTTTTTGGCATGAGAGAGTTGTAGACGAAAGAATGATGCATTTTCCGTAAAGATGTGTTTTTTGTATGAGGATCTTGCAATTCTAAGGAGAGCAAGATGGGATGGGGAAGGGTGTTGTCTCCATGTTCTCTCAGCCAGTCTCAGTGAGCGTCTTTCTTTATTAAAGTCTAGGGTGAACCATGATTTAGAGGGGACGTTTTTTAGCATTTTAATTTTCAGAGGGGCAAGTTGGTCTAAAACCTCAGAGACAGTTTTGTTAAAGTTCTCCATGAGTTCATTTGCATTTGAAGAGGGGGGGGGTGAGACTGAGTTGGGATTGGAGTTTATGTTCCAGTGTGACAGGGGGGATTTGCTTAAGGTTTCTGGTCACAATTGTAGTTTTAATGTTTTTTTTATAGGGGTGAGTGGGGCTGGAGGGGAGATCATGAACAGAATGAGATGGTAGTCAGACCAGTCCATAGGGATGATGTTGGATAAGGATGTCAGATCAGAGTTGGAAATGATAGCGTCTAAAATAACTCCTTTAGAGTGGGTAGGGGAGTGTCAAAGTTGCTTGAGGTTGCTAATGCCAAGAAGGTTATTGAGAAGGTTGATTGCAGGGTCATCAGGTTCATTTCAGTGCGGTCAAGATCGCCTAGAAAGAGAGTTTTGGAGTTAATAAGTAACGATGTAGTTAGAAGGTCCGATAGTTCTTTGTCAAAGGGAAGGGGTTCACCAGGAGGGTGGTAGATGTTATGAAGTCGTACTGGGGGGAGCTTTTCATTTTAAGTTCAGCTCCTAAGAAATCAAAGGTTGTGTAGTCAGTGTTATTAATTGGGGAGAGTTGTAGTTCTTCTTTAAAAATTATTACTATACCTCCCCCTATTTTTTCAGGTCTGTCTTTTCTAAGAATAGAGAATCCGGAGGGGGGGGGCAGAAGGTCAAGAATGGGTGTAGAGTTGTCCTTGAGCCAGGTTTCAGTGAGGAAGGCAAGTCTGTATCTTCGTAAAGAATGGTTTCTGAGATTTCGGTTGCATGTCGGACAGCCGAGCGGCAGTTCACGAGCATGCAGGTTAGGGGTTTGAGGTTGCTGTTAGGTGCAGGGAGTAGTTGAATGTTGGTGAGTTGAGGTTGGGTCTGGGGGAGCTAGGAGACTCAGGGATTCTGCTAGTCCCCAAGATAACAGGAATATTGGAGTAAGAGGGGGAACGATCTTTAGGTGGGGGATTGTTAAGGTAGGTGTTGCAGAGGACAGAATGTCAGGCGGAGTAGGTATTCGAGGTTCGAAGGGGTCTGTGGGAGTGGGTGAGGAGAGGCATTGTTAACCAATGCTAGGGATATGAGTCATTTCGAAGGGCTAGCACATCGGGGAGAGGGCCAAGAGGGGCGAGCTATGGGTTTGAATGATTTGAACCGATTGAAATCCTTTCTGAGTAGGGTAAGTTCAGTAGCCAGGGTAGAGAGATTGTAGTACAAGTTACGACATGTCTGGCTGTGGTTGGAGAGGAGGGAAGTGGAAGTGGATGGAATGGAGGAGGAGTTAGAGACGGAGTGACTAGGGAGAAAAGGTTGGCAGCTTGGAGTGGGCGGTTCACCAGGGGGGATAATGTGGGTAGTTCTGTGTTTGAAGGAGTAGTGGGGTAGGCCGGGGGAGGGGAGGGGTGTGTGGGCCAGTGTTGGGAGGGAGGGATGGGCGTGATGTGTTATGACCTGGTGGGGAGTGGGGGGAAGAGGGAGAGGTGGGGTAGAATGTGAGGGGCGAGAGGGGATGCGGTAATGATGCAATGGGTGAAAGAGTAGTTTGTGGAGGAAGGGGCAAGGACATGAGGGGTTATGGTCATTATGGAACGGTTTGGAGGTGGAGGAAGAGTACTAGGGAGGTGATAGGGTGTTGGAGATGGATGGTCATTAGGGGACATGGCGATTTGGAGGAGTGTATTAAAGGAGTAGGGGGGATGGTTCCAGAGAGGTGGGTAGAACAGGAGTTAAGGAGAGGGATGTGTCACTACAGGTAGGAGTGTTATGGGGGTGTGGAGTTTGTCTCTGGGAGGCGGAGGAGAGTTGGGAGGGGGTGTGGAAGGGGGCTGGTGAGGGGAGGGGTGATAGGATTGCGACAGGGGAGAGTTCAAGTGAGTGTGACAGAGTAGGAATTGTTGTACGGGGACTGTCATTAGGGAGAGGGTTAGGAATTGGGGCAGCTGTGGGGAGTCCAGATGGGTTTTGGGACTGAGAGGGTGTTCGGGAGGAGTAGGTAGTGATAGCTGGTCAGAAAGAGTGCGGAAGAGGAGGTAAACATTGTGAGGTGCTTCTCTGAGGCTTGGATCAGGATTTTTCCAATTTTGTAGACGGAAATGTTTATTTCACCAGGGAAAAGAGAGGTAGGAGAAGTGGCAAGTTTGTAATCATGGGGGATTTTAATTGCGCTAGATACTGGGAGGTGCTGTAAAAAGGTGTGTTTGGTGTAAAAAATATAGTTAGTTTTAATGGGGGGATGTGGGGCTGTGGTAGTTGTCTTCAATTAGGGTTTCAGGATTTCAGATTAGAAATTAATATTTACAATTCTTATTGGCATTTTTTGAAAAGTTGGGAGGGTATGGAATGGTCCAAGAGTTGGGTCCATGTTTGGTGAGGGTGGGGTATTTGTCAGTTAGGGCATGAGGGAGGCATGGTATGTGGGTGGTAATGAGGTGGGACATGGTGGTGAAGTTTGGCTGGGGGATAATAAGGGAGCGGGAAAAGAGAGGGGGGAGAAGTTTAAAAGAAGGAGGTTTGGGAAGGAGCATGGAGGGGGAGGGTTTAGGAAGGAGGGAGAGGTTCGTTTTTGGTGTCCCAGCAGCAAATCTGGGGGGGTTAGAATGACGTGGATTGGCTGGATTGTAGGGGGGAATGAGAAATTTTGGGCAACTAGGTTACCTCAGAATCTAGTTGTAAGATCTACATGATTCAATCTGCAAACAAGCCAAGACTATTCGTGTAGCCGATGGGAAACAATGGAATGAAATTTGCACTCAATAAACTGAAAAGGGTTAGATACTCACTTTCAAGCACTATATTTTATCTGACATACCTCACAGGAAATATCCAGGGTTGTTTTATATTTTCTCCACACCATGTTCATCATTAAACCTGTGCTATGTGTGGGCATTTTGTACTGCATATGTCAGGGTGTTAAAATTCAGATTTCTATAGTCTGCGAACTGCCTGGCTTAGAGATGGAAAAAAGGGGTGTATTCATGGGTGAGAGGAAAAGGTTATTATTACTTTTATGGTTTTAAAAGGGTATTGTGCATGTGGTTCCCAGTGTAAGGGAATAAGATGGGATCTAGAATGTTCATCCCAACCTGCTTGGTTGCTGTATGAGACTGGAGCCTGTCTCCTTGTCCATTCACTGGCATACATTCCCCTGATGCCTTCAGTTACAATGGGAGAGACGGCTGTCCGCATAAACTACTCTCCCTGATGTGCTTCCCTAATGAAAACTGGAGGGGCTTTTTTCATCAAGGATGATGTCATAATCATCAGATATTTTAGTCCAGAAGACTACTTTGATAATGCATGGTATGTTGTCTTTAATTAGTATTTTTAGGTTGGAAACCCCATTAGGAGGATTTAAATGTTGATCTGGAGTCTCAATCTGTATAAGGTCATCAGGCGAATGTGCATCTAGAATCCTCTGAAGAGTCTGATGTACTATAGTGACTTCTGAAGTGCTGTCTAGGAGTGCACTTATCCAAGTCCCATTTCTCAGGGGGATTTGTAGCTGCATTATGTTTTACTGGGGTTTTAGAGTCCAATCATTTCTCTTCCCTCCTTATGCTGACTTCAGTCCTGCGTCTGCCTTCACTTTTTCCACTGAACTCCTCTTTTATTTGGTACTTGTATCAACTCCCCCTTTTGGTTCTTTTACCTGCAGTCCTCTGAAATAAACATGAAAAGCGGCTATCAGAATACTCATACCATTTAGGCTTTCTAATCTTTATGCAGTCTCTTAAGTTATAATCACACCTGCTAGATTCAAGAAAAGCAAGTAATACAGTCTGACTTTTATCTTTGGTTTTTTTCTTCCTTTGTTTGCGGAGTTTTCCTTAACGGATCGCTCTGTGTTGTTTTTAAGGTAAAAATCTCAGTGATTATTTTTGTTAATTCCCGTTTACGGTCCTGAACCGGAACTGCTTCCAGTCTCTGATGTATAGCCAGAACTGCAACCTCACCCTTTATTTTACTTAAAATGATCGAGAAAATTTCGGAGAAGTTTCCTATTAACCTCATTCCTAAGTCCAGAGCTAGGGCAGCTCAGTGCTTGTTTTGTACTTTTCTAATTATATCAAGGAGGACTGTCAATGAAGGCGTATTGTTTGTACGAGTATAAATGCATGCAAAGATGCTACCCCAGGAGTTACACTCCTCTCCCGGAGTTAACATTTGGGAAGACACATAGTCAGTATGCTTTGTTTGTCAAGGGAGGTAGTGTATGAATACACTGCTTCTTGTTGTTTGGTCTTTTGAGCTTTCCAGAAAGCCATTTCATCATGCTAGACAGGTGCTTTTCCCATGTTAGCATTTAGCATGTGGACTAATGGTCTGTATTTGTGTGGGAGCGGCACACCACTGCCACATCAAATCTGGAGCTCATAGTACAAAAACAGCACAAGTATCCTGTATCACCTCTCACTATAACACAACTATGACTTCATTACTGGACCAACTTGCCCCCCTGAAACTAAAAAGACCCAGAAACATTCAGTTCAGATCCTAGATCAACACAGACATAAACTCTGAAAGGAGACACCTCAGGCCCACAGAAAGATGCTGGCAGAACAACCCAACCTCAATCCTCTGCGAACAACTCAAATCAACTTGCAGGAAGTACAAAAAACACATAATTAACGAAAAAACCTCCTTCTTCTGCTCTACTCTCAACAACGCTAAAAACAGGCCCAAGGAACTCTTCAACCTCATCAAACAACAGACTTCCAAGCCCTCCCTCCCTTGATGATCGCCTCCAAAGCGTGATGCGATAACTTCGCCAACTTTTTCAATGACAAAATCACCAAGATCGAACTCTCCTTGGATGTCAACCACAGTACCACTCACATGAGTCTGTCCCTAAGGACATATGATATTGTACATAACCACCCTCCAATACTGTGGAAAACCTTAAACCCTGTCTGTGAATCATTGATAGTTAAACTAATCTCCACCTCCAAACCCTCTTCCCAAGTCGTTCATCCTATACCCACTCAAATGGCTAAAAAACTCAAACTCTCCTTAGCCCCGCCCTGGAGCAAAATCATAAACAGCTTCCTGAGAACCGAAACCATTCCAGACTGCCTCAAAGTTGGACAAGTAATGCCACTTCTAAGAAAAACTGGCTTGGACTCTAATGACTTGAATAACTTCACACCTGTTTCCAAGCTTCCTCTCCTATCTACTATCCTGGAAAGATGTGTTTTCCTACAATTGACCCAATACATGGACAACATCAACCTTCTGGACCCCCACCAATCAGGCTTCCAACAAGGCTGCAGTACCGAGACAGCAATCATTAACATCATAGATGACATCCACAGGTCACTAGACACAGACCAATGCTGTCTACTCATACTCATAGACCTATCGGCAGCCTTTGACACGGTTGACCACAAGCTACTCAACAAAGTACTCCAAAATAGGCTAGTTGCAGAAGAGACAGTCCTATAGTGGTACTCCTCCTTTCTCAAGAACCGCACACAAAGAATAAAAATTAAAAACCTCTCGTCTGAACTATACACCGTCAGTATAGGTGTCCCCAAGTATCAGTTCTTTCCCCTCAACTTTTCAACATTTACATGGAACCCCTTCCCACTATACTCAAGAACACCAAAATCCCCTTCCACCTATATACAGACGACACCCAGATCTATCTCAAAACCTCCTCCATCGAGGACATCCAAAGACTTAACAACACTCTTAGAGAAGTCCAAAATTGGCTATCCCATAATCACTCGAAACTCAACCAAGACAAAATGGAATTCCTCCTCATCTCTAACAAAAAAAAAGAGAACCCCCAAATCACAGAATCGCTGAAAGCCATTGACGCCCTCAACAGCAATATCACCCTGGCTGTCTCTGTAAAATCTCTGGGAATCACCCTCAATTTATAACTTGACATGGACAAGCACATCAAAATCTCGGCAAAAAGCGCCTTCCTCAACTTGAAACTACTCAACAAAATAAAACCTTATATCCTGCCTTAGGACCTCAAGCAAGCGACTCAGGCACTAGTGCTATCCAGACTAGACTACGGTAATGCAGCCCTCCCAGGTACAGCTAAATGCCACTTAGCTCCCCTCAGAACAACACTCAATGCATCAGACAGAATGATCACAGGAGCAAAGAAATATGATCACATATCACCTGCACTCAAAGAGCTAAAATGGCTCCCAGTCAAAATGCGTGCCAATTTCAGAACTGCTTACCTCATGCACAAAGCCTTGTTCACCAGGAAACCAGCCTACTTGTCCTCCAAACTTAAGAAGGCCGGCCAGACTAGGACCCTCAGGAGCTCCAATACGCTTATCCTCATCCCGCCGAAAACCCGTAATCAAAAAACCGCAGCCTGCTCTTTGTCTGGAAGCGCACCCAAAATCTGGATTTCAATCCCAATCCACATCAGAACTACCCCATCCTTTCCAAAATTTAAAATGCAGCTCAAAGACCTCTTTCTGAATCGTCGGCCCATCTATTGATAGCTGACGATGGAGTACACTAGCCAGAACCGGACAGATGCAAGATACTCTGCCATCAAGTCATCTACCTACCCCAAGCCACCAGACACCTTCCTCACCCCCACACCCATAAAAGGGGCTGGCTTGAGCCAACATACACACTGCTATGACCCCATCTGACCTCCCTGCTTCAAGGTGGTACAGCATACCAATATATAAACAAAGCGCCAGGATCCATTATACCATTATATATATCACCACACTATTATGTTTTCCTTAAGACTACTGCATTTATGTGATTTCCTGACTCATATGTTGTAAAGCGCTTCGATACCCTCGGGTCTTGCCAGAGCTATATAAAACTCTCAAATAAATAAATAATAATACATTCTTTAATCCCCCTACTGCCCCTACTACCTCCGAATAAAATGGATTTTCAGTGCGAGGAACAGTAGTGTGACCAGCCAAGACCGGCATTATAGCCCTGTCATTACTCATAGGGCCAAAATGAACATGTCTGTGCATGTGTGGCAATTGACCACTAAACCAATTTTGGTGTTCTTGATAAGTTAAAGAGATTTCCACATCATGGCAAACTCTATAATGTGCAGGGGAACTCCCACTGTATATTCATGAACCTGTCCTGAGGAAGCATCAATAGGGTCAGACTTCACCCAAGAGTAAAAGGTCTCAAAGGCATATGCAGGATATGCAGCTACTACAAAAGAAACCGCCTACACCCCCCACTGGGTACACCTTGAGCCTAGATATGTTGAATGACTGCTTCCCTGCAATTGACCCCTATAACGATAGGTGCTGCCACGATGAACTGATTAAATTTGTACTTGGAATCAAAGACCTACAGAAATGGGAATACCTATTATAAGTGTCCTGGCTCCCTTCTTATTTAATCTGTATACAAATGGCTAGAAGTGGCCATGCTTGAAGGGAGTCAGGACCTTCCAACTATTAAGCATCGCCCTATTCCTGCATTATTATATGCAGATGATTCTGTTATATTAGCAAGAACACTCAACCAACTCCAACTACAACTAAATAAGTACTGCGAATTTATGTCTTCCCTGGGTTTAGAAGTAAATAAAAACAAAACTTTTGTAATGCATATTGGGCCTAGGGCAAAGAAAACAAAACCAATAGTTATTGATAACGTCAGGTTGGAACGAACCAGCGAGTACCCATTCTTAGGAATCTTAGTGGATGACAAGTTAAGTTGGAAGCAAGGCTTAGTCAGTAAAAAATTGCTCTTTCAGAGAGCAACCTCAGCCCTAGTTTCCTTTTCAAGGAAATTGGGTAAGCCCGCTGCAACGGAATTACTAAAAATCTATTATGCTAAATGCCATAGTGTAGCGACCGCACGGTGCAGGGGTCTGGGGGTACGCACCAGTTGAAGTCCTTTAAACAGTTGAGAATGGGTTTATAAAATATCTGCTGGCTGTACCTCAAAGTGCCCCTATGTACGGTTGCCACATTGAGCTGGGAATCGATTATCTGACCGATAACATCAAGGTTCAGCCGATCCTTTTGTGGCACCGTGTTTGGACCAAAACGCAGTGCCACCTAACCTGCTCACTCTTAACAGACTGCTTGGCCCTAGATAACTTGCATAACATTCCATGGCTCCGGTATGTAAAAAACTTTCTATGTGATCTGGATTGTATTGTATATTTCTGGGACCCATCAACATTGATTGACATATCCAGGAAAGCCCTGAAAAAACTTTGCCTCTCTCATCTCAGGGAACTACGATTGGCACAGGAAATAAGCAAACCTTCAAACGCTCATATCCTAACACTTCAGACTACTCTGGGGATCCAGCCATATTTAACTTTCTATTTAAGTACCTATGACAAATACTTATGTTTAGATTTAATACATTTTACCACTTAGTCTCATATCCAAAGCAGCAAGACTGGTCACACAACTTAATGAAATGTCCCTGCGATGGGATCTCGGACCAGTCAACAATCCATATAATACTGTTTTGTAGATATTACACGATCCCACGTAAGCGCTGGATTTTGCCTGTATTGCGCGCAATGGATTTGAGAACGTGTCGGCCCGCTTACTTGGCACTATAGTCCTTGGACTCTGCATATAATGCAAAATGTGTAGCTGGCTTTTTAAAACTATGTTTAAAAATTAGGAGCAGTCTTTGAGTGGCTTAGCTACCTCTGATTAAATTATACATAATTGTTTAGTGTTGTTCTTGGACCCCGAAGACAACGCCAATTCTGTAATGAGTATATTAGAACTACGCTCAAAATTCGTCGCAGAAAATCCAAGGCCCAGTCTATTGTTCTAAATGTACGTTATTTGTTAAACGAAGTTCCTTTTTAATCTTTTTTAAAAACATTTATTTAATGAATTGTGCTTTTATTAATTAAGATGTATTCAGAAATGTAGTTTTTTAATCTCTGTATGTACTTTTTATGGTTATGCAAAATTGTAACCGAATAAAAGTTTTTATGACTGACTGAGTCAAGTTGGATGAACATACAGAAATAGGTGTTCCCTTATTCCCAATAGGAGGCAACCATGATTACTGTAGACACCCTCATAATGACATAATAATAATTCAGAAGTGTGTGATAATTGTAAACTACTCAACTCATAGCCATAAGATTTGAGTCATACATTGGGTGCCAACTGCTGAGTAAGTTACGACTATGGGGTAAATCTACAAGGTATGCTTTCTCCCCCATGGGTGACACGAAGAATGGTTCAATGCACCAGCGATGAATGTGAAAGACAAAATATTGTAACCCCGAAAGACACTATTCAGTGTGAAATTGATATTGAAATATTGCTTTTGGGTTATTAGCAATCCCATAAAGGGATCAGGGGTACCATGGAAACAGCAACAAACCGTATTTCATTATTTACAGTATCACACGACCTGCACTACTGAGTATGAACACTTTTATGTTAAAAGTATTTATTACTATAGGAACGACTTGTTCCCCAGTAGATCTAAAACAACTGCACAGAATACTATAGAAACAGCAAGAAGATACATCATAAATGACAAGATCAAAATAAAATTGTCCAGCATTGCTAAAATGTCTTTTCAAATGTGATCAAGAACCTAACATCCAAAAGCCCACTTCTATGTGTTATGCTATGAAAGCATGAAAGGCAGAGCATCTTGCAGTTTAGAGTTTCTTAGGGAAAAGAGATGCACTACGTACCTTGTTAACAGTAAAGGCTGTCTTTACCAGCTGAGGCACGAAGACGCAAAGGGCAAACACCCCATGAGGTAGGAGTCAGTCAGTCTTCTTCAGGAACTCTGCTTTATCAGCTTCAGATTCATGTGAGAAGCATCATTTGTGAAGAGTGACGTGCGCTGGCAGCAGGAGGGACCGTCTTTGGCCTAATTTTGGGCTATAATCTTGGTGAAGGACCTCTCCTTACATGTGGTCAAGTGGCAGTTCTTATATACTAAATATTATCAGAAAGTGAATTTCTAATAAAAACTTAGGAATGTCTGAGATAGATGATGTGTATCAAGGTATGCGTCCCAGACATTTCTTTATGAACATATAAGGCAAAAAGACATTAATTCAGGCTACATTATTTTGGTTATATGTCTGTATGTGTTCTTGTTTGACCTTGATGTGGTGAGGAGACATTTGACCCAGGTAGGTGTTGCATTAGATGTTGTATCTATGTAATTAATTAAAGAACTTGATGATATCAGAATTCCTAGAAATATCCAGACTGGTTTCATCTGCACCTAAAGGCAGACATTACAATAATTCTGCATAGATCAGGGAAAATGCGGCTTCCTTTGTCTAAGTTAAGGAAGATGGTATTTTCCATGAGGTGGAGTTTGACCTTAGAAACTTAACCTTACAGGTATGGCAAGAAGATGTCCTACTTTTGCCTCATAGCCTCAGACAGGCCTCTCAAAAAGCACATTTGTTTGAGTCTGATACAGTGTGCAAAACTTGTAGGTTAACCCTACTCACCCCACCTGGACTTCATGTATGCTGACATGAAGTTAGTGCGGCTGTAAGATACTACTACCTTGAGGAACCCCATGTGGATAAAAATCCCCAAGTGGGCCCTATCCACAACAGGTGCAGTCACCGACCTCAAAGTACTTTGGTACTGTGTTGCATGATTCACCAAGACTAGGATGGACATGTTGCCTGATGCTGCCTTTGGTCCTGGACCTCAGCTTTCCACCTTAAGACCACTAGAACCAGGCACTCTTTCTGCACTTTGCAGAACTCCTCCCTGGTGGGTCCACCATCACATTACCACCCAGCAAGATAATGCAGGTCTCCCAGGGCGGCAATGTCCTCCCAGGTAGGATCATAGGCGTCCTGTCAACCTGGACCATAGGGTTTCAGGGAAGGTTTTCCAACACCCTTTCCCATTTGTATTCTTGGCAACTGCCTGAGCCATTGTTCCAGGGTCTAGGCTTTCTTGATTCCACTCTTGGCACCCATGGACCTTCTGGTAATGAACACCAGTTCAGACAAACCTAGCATTTCTAGGTTTCACCTGAGCCCTACTTCCTTCCAGACAGTGTGCTCAAAGTTGTTATCTTACAGACAATCTGCAATCATGGCAGGACTCACAGCCACTTTTAGAGAACCTTGGACCCCCATCCACTCAAAGGGAACTAGAGCTACTGGATAGGGACTATGTGACTATGGCCTGCTGGAATGTGGTGGTGAGGACCAGTTCTGAAGACACCAGTGACATTACACAGTAGTCATACTGGAGCCTGTGACTCTAAGGGCCTCCATCCTTGTTACAATAGGTGCCTACTTATTATATTTAGAAGTATTGGAACTATACATAGACTTATTGAAAGGCGTATGAGCTTTTGGCACCATCTCTCTATGAACACTCAGGTAACCTCTGTCCTCTCCCCAAAGCTAACTGTGCCTACCTCCTCCTCAAGCGCTATACTCGCCAACCCAGGTTTCTGTCTACCTGTGGAGGGCTTTGCCCATTTGGAACATTTGCAGTCTCCTTTGGAATGCCCATACTTGTAGCACTCTGTAAACTAGGGGAAAAACCTCCCTCTCTGATTGTCAAAGAAGTGACTCCCCTTTCTCTTTGGTTCAGATTGGGACTGGTTACTATGTTTCCCATGGTAATTATTTTGGGTGCCGTTAGAGAATGCCAGATCTTTACGTTTTTCCTCCCTCCTTCTTCTGGTGAGACCCCTGATCACCCTTTGGTGATCATCCCCCCAGATACCTTTATAGACACTCAGGTGATGACCCAGAGGTCCACATCCTCACAAAGCTCCCTGAGATCAGTGAACCTACAGTGCTCACTTAGTGTCTGAGTAAACAACCAAGTAAAATCATCAACTTTGCTGCTCCACACTCAACTATTCAGTGCCTTGCTGGCGTAATCAAGGAAATCCACCAAACACTGGTTCTGCATCTTTTGCTTATCCATGAACCTAATGTGGCACTTCTCTGGAGCAACTCCAAACTTGGTGACAAGGATGGATTTCATCGGGATACTTCATCTGGTCCCACACCTCCAGTGTAAGCAAGGCATCACTCCCAACTATTGGCATGTGTTTCTAGAGTGATGCAACCTAAACCTCTTATGTGACCCTGTCTACTTTAATGGCCACCTCATAAGCAGAGAACGATTTGTCTATGTCATCCCCTACCACATACCTGGGAACCATATCCTTAGGTTAAGGTATATGAAATTTCTTGTACCTTTCAGACACTGCAGGTATGCTGCCACCATTACTATTGGCCTCCCCATGCTTGGGCCAAATTTGCTCTCCCCCATGGCCAATCCTTCTCCATCAAGGCTGTCGTAGCTTTCTTTTGCTCAGCCTTCATTTTCAGTTTGGCCATCTGTGTGTTAAATTCCTTTTTTTCTTCCTGTCCACCAGCTCCTCTGGGGACAGTCTTCATGAACACAACTGCTTTATGCTCTGGCAGAGAGTTCCAATTCAGGAGACGAGTCATTCCACTCCACACATTGCTGAATCTCAGGGTTTGCATCCTGGCCCTGCTCCTGCTTATTCATGTGATCCTTCTCATCTCCATCTTCTGTTGCTTTCAGCAACTGGTGAACTTCTGCACAGGCCCTCAGAGCTTTCTGGCAGGCCCCTTTCATTACAGAACTGCTTGAGCTCAATGATAGTGCAGCTATTCAGGTTGACCAGTTCAAAATCGAATAATGCAGATATGGTCACAAACATTCAGGTAGAATGAGAGTACCTTTGGAAAAAGCACAAAGAGCCAATCAAGGGTAATTTAAAAAACGAGAATTACTCTAGAATCATTTATCTGTGATTTTTAGTATTACTCAAAATCACTGTATGGCCCGCACAAACACAAGTCCTAATCTCACAGCTGGTTACCAATGTTGCAAATGTGGTCACTGGTTGAGGAGGTGAAACCCTCCTCAAGCAGAAACCACAGTTGTTGTCAGGAGGGAATGAAAGCAAACCTATATTTAACCTCTTCTTAACCCCCTGGTAGCTTGGGACAACACAGTTAGGCTTAGCAAACAGTAATAAAGTAAAAACACAACACAAGAAACATCTCATACCAATTTAGATAAAAAGAGCCAAAAGTAATAAATTATTTCAGACCAAATGACAAAAATCCAATCAGTAGAAGCAGAGATGTGCAATTTCAAAGTTTTAAGTGCAAGTGATGCGTCTAAGCAAAAACTACCAACTGTGGTTATCTGGTCACACCAGACCTGGACAAAGTCACACGTTCAGGCCAATACAGGGTCCAAGTAACACCTGCTGCAGAAAAGTACCTTAAATCTTGGTTTGGAAAGCTTTGCGGGATCCGCTGTCGAAGATACATTGTGTAGCGGTGGTTCAAAACTGTGGGGGTGGGATGCTGAGTCCTGTATCATCGTCAACAATGCCACAGTTGAGGATGTTAATTTTGACAATAGCGTACACGTGGGACTCTTTTATGTGGTGTGCAACCCTCCTGCATGAGTCTGGGAAGCCAGCAATAAATTTGTTATTTCCATAACCAAGTTGTTAATTCTCACTTTAGTTCACACAAACAATAATAACTTGCTGACAATGGTTTCTCTGGTTATACAATATTCTCCTTTATTGTGTATTAAGATAATGGTACAAACAATCACAAAAGTGCAAGTGACGCAGTGCACTGGTGTGTGAATAATTACAATATATATCAAGAGACACAAAACAACATTCACTGGTTAGTCATGCCTTAGATAAAAAAACATGTACCCATGATATAGCAACATGTAGACTTATAACTAATGAGAAAATCAGGTGATATAATTTTGACATCGATCCTTTATAATTTACAGGGTCCCCTAATGACAATAGTCGTATGGCTTAGTACCTATATAGGGAAGGGAGACAGAAACCCAGACCATGTGTCAGTCCATGTTCACCAAATGGAAAAATAATCTCAAATCTGTCATGGTGCTTAGCTACCATAACATACCATCACATGGTTTGTCAATGATGTGGCAAAGGAAGGGTCAGTAACAAGGTGGGGAAGTCAGTCTATGTCCCAAATTCCTCTCTGGTACAAAGATCTACTAGTACTAGGCACATGCAAAATTGCCAACCAATTCCTACAGTATGTATCATCAGCCGATGAGTGATGATTCTGAAAAACATTCATTGGGTCCACTCCATTTAACCTCTACTAGATCACGCCTATACATGAGAAATAAGTGTGTTGTCCTCTTGAGTGTCAAAAATGGTGGAGTAAGGCACACTTTTGGGGGGAAGACCAGCCTAAGGGTGACAGGTCTAATAGTATCACAAAGGGGCTGAGACTGATGGCTAGACAACTAAACATATTCTAGTTAAAATATGGTTAAGATTAGGGGAGGGCAGAGCTCATTGAGTTAAACTTCAGTTACCAGAAAAAGCCACAATTTTTCACCATGTTCGGCAAACAGGCAGAGTTGCATTGGTCATTTACATTTAGTCTGGCTCGCACATAGTGTCTGGCAAGAATCGATGGGGACACTCAAACAAGTTCCACAATTCCAAAGGCAGCATCTCAGTCTTGACCTGTCCCAAACTCCCAAATGGTTTGACCATTCCCATGGGCCCTGGTCTAGGTTAATGGCATTTACCTGGCTGTCAGCCCATGCTTAGCATCCTCACTCAGTTGACAACAGCAACAATGGGGCTCATGGGCCGGCCCGGCACACCCAGCCATGGCTCTCCGCAGCGTCCTCCGCCCTGACATTTTTAACAACAAACACTTCCGAATGGGGGTTACAAAGGCATTGCATTGGCTGCGCCGTCAGTGGAGCTGCTCGTGCTAGGTCAGTGACCGTTCAGGTTGTGTAGAAATTGGACAGATGTAGAGTGATGTCAGAGGTCTAATTGGAAAGTGCTAGAGTTCTAATCTCCTGCATGTACTTTGCCAGCAATGGAGGCCACTCCGCTGTACTCAACAGAGAATGTGGCTGGCTACAAGCATAGCGCAGCTTAGGCACTCAAGGAATAAGGATCTAATTGTTATCCCTGCCTCAAACCTTATACTGATTACTCATGCTGTTGTTCACAAGTGCGTTCCTTGCTTCCCTGTCAGTTGTATGATGTGATTCTCTTGCTTAACGTGCTAAAGATTTCTTGTGGCTTTTGTTTCCCTTCACCCATACTAACCAGTCTTCACATGCATAACTATGCTCCTGCCAGGCCTGGCCACCTGAGAGTCAAATAGGGTGTAAAAGCAAGCTAGCGGTGGAACAGAGTTTAACCGATTTTGTTCTCCCTAAGAAGCACTGCACAACATTCTCTTCGAACAGACTATTCCATCTGCCGACGAGGACAAATTAATTTATAAGTGATTATGAATTTGTAACTATAGTGTTTGGCAGTCCAGAATTGGCTAATATGTGTCGTTTTACCACTATTTAAGATCTTGCTCATCACATTTAGAGCCTTTCAACAGCAAGGGCCTAAATATATGTGTAACGGTTTTAAACGGTACCATCCCACCCGTTGCCTGAGGTCTGCTAGTCAGAACCTACTAACAATCCCCAGATTCAGACTGGCTACCAAAGGAGGAAAATCTCTCTTCGTCCTGGGTGCTAGGGCTTGGAATAAGCTTCCACCTTACCTTAGGTCATTGTCCCATGAAACTCAGTTTAGGAAAGCTTTAAAAACTTGGGTGTTTTCTCTTACAGATGTGGCCTGCAGAGCGTTGGTGTAAAGTGTAAAGCATTCTCCATCGAGCTGATCTCTTTCCCTCAACTTTGTCATCTGGTTGTTTGAGTGCCAAGATACTCCTTGGAGTGATAGGTGCGCTATAAAAGTGTCCTTTACATTACATTACTACGTGGTACCTAACAGCTCATTAAAGTTCAGGCACTTTGTGCATCTTCTGGCTTACAGGACATGTTTATCAACAGATCTTCCGCAAAGACTCGAAGGTGTAATCAGCTGATTGGTTCAGACCCAGCAAGTGCTCAGTGACTTTATAAACGTTTTCAATGTAAATTTTCTTAACTTTCAAAATAATAAAGTAACACAAGATGATCTGTTTCAAAATACATCCAATATCTCTGTTGTGCCGGGCACTGTGCAATGTGCTAAGGATCACCACCTTTGACTTGAACAGGCCCTGTGATTGCATTGAGATTAGTGTCTCATGTTACACAAATTTATAATAACAATAGGGAGTTTAGGGATTAGTATCTAGTGTTACACACGTTTAACAGAAGAGAGAGGTGCCTCATGTCACATACATGCGTAATAGGAGAGAATATTTAAATTAGTGTCTCTCGTCATGTAAGTGTGTAAAAGAAGGGAGCATTGAGATAATCATCTTATGTTATGTACTTGAGCAATAGAAGGGTGGTCTGCAGTTCTATATTTTTCTCTGGAAAGCAGCCCATTGCATGTACACATTGCTTCAACGTAGGGGTGTGCACCGTTATACTCTGCTACTGAGCTGTCAGAGGAGTTGACCACCCACCCCTCGTTAAGATGGAATTCACTCTGTCTTTTTCAATACTGGCACCCTTGAGCAATCAAAAACATACCTCCTGCCTTTTAAATGTAAGCAAAATTGAAGGAAAAAGTAGAGGAAAACATTTGTAAGGCCGCTTGTCTAGTAAATCGATGGCCCATGTAAGGTATGTATCCATGCAAAGTCATTGAAAGGAAAATTTTAGGGCACCTCAAACTCAGTAAATTTCCCAATACTGCACTTTTGTATAGTACTAAACAAAGAAAGTTGGAAAACATAGGGCTGGCTGAGATGGACACTAGGGACAGTAGCCACAAGTCACTTGCTTGTTTCTGTGCTTAGAGCAGACTCTGCAACTACAGCCCGGTTGAGTCTTTCTAGCTGTTGCAGTCTTGTCACATACTCCACAACAGATGAGGTGGTGGCTGCTGCTTTAGTAGCAGCAAAAATTTCAATGACGGTCAAGTGAAAGTCAAGAAAAGATATCTGTCTTCCCATGGTGATCCAATCATAAACAATATATGCATTGAATGCTGCCACCTGGCTAAAGTGGATAAACAACTTCTTATACCAAGTGTGAGTTTTACAAATCATGTTGTATGGCTGGAGTACCTGGTCATTCTTATCCACTCCCTTGGGACATAGGCAGGCTCACACTTATTTAAACATGAAAAGTAACTGACTTAGAGTGGGTATAACATAGTAATTTAGCAGTTTATAAGGGTACTTGAATACTTAAAATGTGCAATTTATTAGTAGTCAAAATGAAAACCTAAATGACTTTATTTGCAGCCACGGCCCGTGGAGGGAGTTCCGGTGGGGCAGAAAGGCTGGGCGGTGGAGGGGCAGGGTGGGGGGTGCTAAAAACCGGAATATGGATAATTGGAGGTAAGTAAACAATTTAATTAATAAAACAAATTTTGTAGCGCGCGCTGCATCGCATTTTGCCAGGCAGGTTCCGTGGAAGCCTAAGAAAGGAGGGGCAGAGCTTAAGGGAGATTGAGAGACACACAGAGAGCAGCTTCTGACACTTTTGAAAGAATGAAGTAGGAAAGTTACAGAGAATAGGAGTTAAAAGGGGTCCTTTGCCATCCTTGTATTAGATTTGAACATTAGATGAAAAAATGTATTTTTAAAGTAATTTGAAAACAAGTTAGTGTTTCTTGAAGGGAGAATTAAACATGTGCCCAAGCCATTTGTTTTAACCAGCTAGGATGAGTCAGATGTGAAAATGTGAGTTTAGAGAACGTGAAGAAAATGAACAGACCAGTTTTTTATTTTTATTTAATGATTGCAGTTCGTAGGTATAAATTAGACTTGTTGGTGAATAATTAATTTTGTTTTACATGGAGGGAGGAATGTTATCTTAGGAAATGAATGCAGCAATATTTTTAACTCTGCACAAGCAGTTTGTGCAGAATGCTTTTAAAATGTAGTCAATTTAGAAATGTGACAGTGCATTTTGTGTGCCAGTTCAAGAGAAATGTGTTCTTTATGTTATGTTATGTTATGTTAATTAAAATGTATAAAGCGCGCATACGCCCATGGGCTTCTTGGCGCTGGGAAAGAGATTAATAACACAACAAGGAAAATACCAATAAGAATCACTACTCAAGGTATGCCTGTGTGAAAAGCAGGGTTTTGTAGGCCCGTCGGAAAGTAAGGAGGACGCTACTCTGTCTAAGAGTCAGAGGCAAAGAATTCCACAAGGAGGCTGCCAGGAAGTGGAAACAACTGCCTCCCTGTAGCTTTCTCCTAAACCGGGGTACCTCCAGTAAATCTTTATGGGCTGATCGCAAGCTACGCGAAGGGGTGTATCTCCCTATCAGCTGCCTTATAAACAGTGGAGCCTTGCCTTGTAAGGCCTTGAAAATAATGCACCCTGCTTTAAAAGCCGCTCTCTGGGCCACAGGTAGCCAGTGTAGTTTCTCAAGTCCTGTTTTGATAGATTCCCATTTGGGTACCTTACAGATCAGCCTGGCAGCTTGATTCTGAAGATATTGCAATCTTCTGAGTTGACCTGCAGACAAGCCCAGATATAGGTTGTTGGAAAAGTCAATATGGGAGAGGACTAGGGCAGTGACTACTTGGATCAAAGCTGAATGAGTAAGGAGGCGTGCAATTTTTTTTATTTTTCTTAATTGGAAAAAACCTGAGGAGACCACTGTTCCGATCTGTGATTTTAGGGAAAGATCCTCATTGATGGTCACTCCCAGACTCTTTACCGAGTGCGACTTTTTGGGAGGGAGGCCCATGTCTGAAGGCCAGAAATGAGGGCCCCAACTAATCTCGCTTTTCCCAAGCAAGATCAGCTCGGTCTTTCCTGGGTTCAGTTTAAGATGGTTTGAGGACATCCACCTCTGAATGTGGGTCATAGTTGCCTGAAAATCCTCAACAGCATCAGGCGAGTTTAATGTAAAGACTAACTGTAAGTCATCTGCATAGTTGTATGTAGTTACTTTGTAATTTCTCAGTGAAAACAATAAAGGCCTCATGTACAAATTAAATAATAGAGGAGACAAAGAGGAGCCCTGGGGGACCCCGCAAAAGGAATTGATTTTAGAAGCTGTGAATGACCCTAGCCGAACAGACTGAGTGCGTTCCGATATAAAAGAATCCAGCCAGGCCAAGGCAGAATCTCTGAGGCCGGCCTGTTCGACACGGTTGACCAGAATGGAGTAGTCAACCGTGTCGAACGCTGCAGACAGGTCAAGAAGCACTAAAGCCTGATGGAGGTTATTATCGGCATTGGACCTCAGAGTGTTCTGGACGGCCAGTATCACTGCCTCTGTAGAGTGGCAAGGTCGAAAGCCTGCCTGATTAGGTTGCAAATATTCAGAATCCTCTATGAATTTCGATAGGCAATTGGTGACATGAGCCTCCAAGATCTTTGAGAGGTAGGGCAGGAGAGAAATTGGCCGATAGTTTGTGAGGTCAAGGAGGTCTTTATCGTTTTTTTTTGTCAGAGGGATCAGTAGGGCCTGTTTAAAGCTGCGAGGGACCATTCCAGACAGGAGGGATTCGTTAAGCAATGGTAACATGCCATTAGGAATAGCATGTTCGATCTCCCTCATAATGTGCAGAGGGCACATGTCCTCAGGGGATCCTGACTTTACTCTATTTAATAGAGCTGAAAAGGTTTTTAAGTCCATGAGAGGGAAGGAGTGAAGTGTTAATGGATTATAAAAACAATCATCCAAGGTGGTGCACACAGAAAGTTTGGATATATCTTGTTTGATAGTGAGTATCTTTTCACTGAAAAAATTATTTAAAGAGTTGCAGAGTGCTTGTGTAGGGACTACAGGAGGGGAGGTTCTATCGTCATTGCATAAGTCGTTCACAATTCTGAAAATTTCCTTCGACTTGTTGGTTGATGTTAGTATTTTAGTCGAGAAATATTCAGTCTTGTGTTTAAGAAGGAGTTTTTGGTACCCTTTCCTAGCTAGACAGTAGGCTACCCTAGCTTGTGGGCAATATTTTAATTGCCATGCTCTTTCTTGCTGACGGACTTCCAGCTTTAGTTTTTTTAGGTCAGTTGTAAACCACATATGGGCATCCGCGTTTCTTGAACTGCCAAAGCTGATCAGAGGAGCATGATCATTAGTGGCTGTGTTTATCCATTCTCTGAGCCTAGAGTCCGCTACCTCTACGTCAGTGCTCAGTGAGGGGAGGGAAGTAATTAGTGAGTTTAAAAATGCTGGCATGTCCACTGAATTCCATTTCCTAGTGGTCCTGCTGGCTTGTAGCCTAAATTGAGTGATTTTATCTATAAAAAATGAGAACCCTATAGTGTAATGGTCATACCAACTGCAAGGTTTTATATCGATGGAGTGAATTGATAAGTTTGAAGTCCAAATTTGGTCGAGGCTGTGGCCCTTCTGATGGGTCGAGGTATTAATATGTTGGGTCAAGTTAATATCATTTAGAAGATCTTTCATCTCTGCTGCTTGCGGATCTAATAATAGGTTATCAAACCAATAGTTTAAATCTCCAATCAGGAGTAATTTGGAATGGTTCGTAACTAAGAGGGCCAGCTGCTCTGCTAGGATGGCAGAGAATGTGGTCATTGTTTGTGGCGGACGGTACTGGAGAACCACTACCAGTGTTCCATTGATGGTATCTAGTTTGGCCACTATATTGTCTGAATTGGGCAGAGGTAGAGATGGTAATTGCCTGAGTTGATATTTTTTATTAATGATAATGGCCACTCCTCCCCCAACCTTCCCTAAGGGACGGATTGATGATATGATATAGTAATCAGCTGGTAAAGCAGCTAAAATGTCCGGTAGAGAATCTGGGGTAAGCCATGTTTCTGTTAACAACAGCATATCCGGTTTCATGTCTGTTAATAGCAAAAATATGTCTGTCTGATGTCTAGTCATTGAGCGAGTGTTTAAATAAATGCAGCTGAAATTGCATGTTGCGCCCGATGTGGTCGCATGCACTGAGTACTTAGGTATAGACTCCGCTGCCAAGGTACCAGAGTTACTGATACCAAGACGAGAAGTTTGTTTCATCGTGTTGGGCGGCACTGGGGGGCATGTCATAGGGTTAGGTTTTAGAGCCAGTAGCTCTGCAGATGAATAGGTGAAAAAACGGGCAGAGTCCTTGGCCCCTGGCCCCGGACGCTCGCGGACGAGCACTGACGAGCTTAACTCTGGCGCAACTCCGGCGCGCCTCCGTCGTGCCCGCTGCGCTCCCTCCAAAACATCGCGTTTTATGTGAGTGAGCCTCGAGCAACTGGACCGCTGCCTCAGGTCCCAGTGCTCTCTGGCTCCTCCCAATATGGCACCCGTTCTCGCCACCAGACCGGCAATGAAAGCCGCGGTAGGCGAGCCGCCCTCCACTCGATCGGCAGAGGAGCCGCGGTGGACCGGGGCAGAGGGGCCGCTAGCTGCAGGTAAGAATAGCGGTATAACTTGCGCTAAATGCGTTTTAAGCAGGTGTGTTAGTCAACATGCAGCCGCCTAAATAAACAGGGTTTAAAGTGCTACAATCATACACAAAAACACTCCAAAGGTGCAGCGTTTACAAGAGAATGCAATTATTAAAATAACCACTATTAGCTCAGTGATTCAGGTATCGCGTTTAAAATAATACAAGCAGGTTGAGGTTAAAAAGATTCTCAATGGTCTGCCCTTGTGTAGGCTCTCTCTCCAATGGCGCCGGGAAGCTGCCACCTACCCAGAATCCATAGGGAAAGGAAAATATGTTTTTAAAAGTTACAGATACTTTTGAGTTATTGTGCATTGACAGATACTGGACAGAGGGCAATAAAATAAAATACAATGTGATTTCTCAGGTCCTAATGAAAAGTCCAGGGGTGGAGATTGAGAATATAGGATTCCCCATAGTATACTGCATTGGAGATTGAAAATATAGGATTCCCCAGAGTGTGCTGCAAAATGTAGTTACAGTGCATGACAGAACCTTTAATTTCCTTACAGATGACAAGGCTCAAATCTTGGAGACAGTGGTGGTGACACACGATTCAGATTTGGGGTGCATACCTAAATACGAGCACCTAGGAGATAAAGATCATACAAACAGGTGGACGGAAAATGAAGGGATTTCCCCCAGATTTGATCTGAATTGTGATTCTTAGGTGCCAGAATGCACAAGACAGACAAGTCCCATAGAAGGTAAAATGTTGGTTGAGGAAAGGAAAATTACCGGAGCAGAATTGTCTTGGGTTTCTGCCACTAGATAAAGGGGGCACGTATCCAGCATTGAGTGGAGAAATAGTCAGGAAGGAAACTACCCCAGCCCTTCTTACTGTGCGGGGGAAAAAGGGAGTTTCACTCTCATTTCAAGTATTCAGAGGCTACAGCGTGGGTAGAATTCTTAGACAATTCCCTCGAGCCAGCAGTGACCTGTGCAGACAGGAATGATATAATTTTGCCTTTAAACAAAAATGCATCACAGGGACAGAAAAATAGATTTTTTTTCCTTCCCCCTTGTTTGAATAATGTTTTTTGCAAGAAAAGTGATGCTTATTTCTTTTTCCAGATCACCGTACTGCAGCACCTTGGTATGAGTGGTGCCCTTCACTTCCCCCCTTTCCCTTACCCCCAAGCCTGGAGTGACCACGGGACAGTGGTAGCTGATGTCCTGTGGCTGACCAGACCAGATGGGGTCCTCCTGTGTCTGACCGGACAGGATGGGGTCCTCCTTTACCGAGCTAACTGAACAGATGCATTAGAGATGGAGATAACGCGACAAGCGAGAAGGCTGTGTGCCTTTCACACAGACAGACTGCTTCATTTTCAAGTGAATAGTGAGCAGCAGAATGTGCTGCAATTGGAGTTTTTTTATTGACATGTAATGAAATAAACTGCAAGAGCTGTGTGTCTCACACAGAACAACTGTTGGTTTGAAAACGTCAAAGAATATGAACAACTGAGACATTGTGATGCAATTTGAGCTAGGGACTGTAAAGAAAAAATTGTTGATATTGCTTTTATTTTTCAGCAGACGATTCATAATATTTTAGCTGCCTTAGCAGTGGAAATTCCTGTATTGCCATTAGAGACATTAGGAGCCTTACCGAGTTCTAAGGCTTGATGCATTTCTTTTGTGTATCCATCTTGCTGAGCATCTAGATATGACATGCTTTTTGCTTGGTACAGAAGTTTTTGCTTTGACATGTATTTAGGAAATCCAATCTTTCTTTGCTTTAAAGGGATTATCACATGCTTTACTGAGTTCTTCAGTTCTGAAATGTAGTCTTTCAATCATAGTTGCATTTTGACTTGCTTTGAATTATATGATTTTGTGCAGTCACTTCAGCACAAGAGTTGCTGTTTCATCATGTGCTTTATTAGTAGTTGTGTTTTTCAGTTGTGAAATTATGTTTTTCATTTGTAGGTGTGCTTTCAATTGCGAAATGCATTTGTGTGTCTTTCAATTCTGAAATGTAGTTTTAACAATTATAGTTTTGTCTCTTGGTTTTGAAATGCAGTGTTTTTCATACATAGTTGTGCCTTTAGTTTTTGTTTTTGATATATGTGAATTGTGATAGTCGAAGGTCATGGGGTGGAATGTAATGAATGAGCCACTTTTGTGGTCTGACACCCTATGATGCCAACTACCTCCATGTTAACTGACTGTAGTGTGTTATTTAAACCTAGCCTTAATGTAGGATGGTCCTGAATATGCCTGCTTCTCTTTTGTCCAGTAATCTTGCTGTCGTTTAGTAGGAGCTGTCACAAAGTAGGACATGAGTTTTATTATGAGTTCTTACTATTAACTTTGACATGACATTTATATTATGAGCTCTTATACAATATAGAACTGTGTTACATATGCCTGTCTAGTAAGATGTAGGGCAGTAGGATTTATTATTGACTTTGACATATTTCTAAGTCACTCTTGCTTTTCCATTCTTTCTTGCTTTACAGCAGTTCTTGCTCTGACATGATCTCATGTTACCTTGCATACTAATTTAACTCTGTTTCAACTTCTTTGCGTGCTTGCAGAACCAACTCTAATTTCTTGGCTGTCGCCATTTTCTGAGCTTCGCAAGGTGGGGAGTTCATGCTTTGCTCTTCTCCTGTTTTTCACGCTTTACCGACTAGAGAAAACTTGTTCTTATCAGAGGAATGTACATGGTCTGTCTCAGAGCCATAGCAAAGTCCTGATCAACTGATGCTGTGACCTTGGTGCAGACTGGTTCAAGCTCTCATGAGAATAAGGGGCGAGGCTTGCTAGAAGCTTCATTACAATTGAATGAGTTTTAAAGCAAGGGGCCTCTATTGCTAGGCGAAAGTTCATCATAGAGCAAACGTGTTGCTGCGGTTGGTGGGAACTTTGTGTCTCAGTCGATCTCTTGGCCTGGCTAAGGAATCGGAATCCCCCTTAGCGAAGACCAGCAAGATGATGTGTACCGATTGGTGTAGTGTTCCTACTAACTCTTTTGATTTTATACCTGATTCTTTGCTTAATCTTTTCTTTCTTTACTTTTGCTTTTCCGTTCATTACATATATATTTCTTAATATTCTACATACATATTTACCTTTTGGTTGTGTATTTCAATCATTTGTTTGCTAGTTGGAAGTCAGCCAATTATTCGACCTACATGTTATTCATGTTGATCAACGACCACAACACCGCCACCCTCGTGGACAACCTCGCCAACCTTGGACTTAAACAACTGGTCACTTCCCCCACCCACATCGCAGGTCACACACTCGACCCCATCTTCACTTCCAGCAATCATGTCTTCTTCAGCCACACTACGGACCTCCTATGGACCGACCACAGCTGCGTTCACTTCACCTACAACAAGCCGAAACCCATCAACCACCCCCAACCTACCCTGCAAAGAAACTGGAAGAAAATCACCACGGACCAAATCTCGGCATCGCTCCTTCGAAACTCCCCAGCCCTCTCTTCTAACGCCAACGAAGCCGCAGCCAACCTCACCCTATGGCTATCCAACACCGCTGACACCTTAGCACCACTGAAAAAACGTCAAAGCAAACCTGGCAGCAAGAAGGCCTCATGGTTCAACGATGATCTTAAGAAATCCAAGAAACTCTGCCGCTCCCTTGAAAAGGCCTGGAAAAAAGACCCATCCACCAGCACCAAGGACGCCTTCAAAAGCGCCACCCGCACTCACCACCAACTGATCCGAAAAGCCAAGAAAACAGCATTCAAGGATCGACTTGACAACAACGCCCACAACAGCAAGGAACTTTTCAACATCGTCAAGGAATTTTCCAACCCCTCGGCCAACTCCAACGACATCACCCCCTCTCAAACCCTCTGCGACTCCCTAGCCTCCTTTTTCCACAACAAGATTGCAGACATCCACAACAGCTTTGACAACCAACCCGGAAACCAACCCACCCCACCATCTGTTGACCATCTTCCCCCCGTAAACACCCTTAACGCCTGGAACCCAATCTCCACTGAGGAAACCATCCGCCTGATGAATTCCATCCACTCTGGATCCCCCACAGACCCATGCCCTCACCACATCTTCAACAAAGCAGACTCCGTCATAGCACCGCACCTCCGAGACGTCATCAACTGCTCCTTGATATCCGCGACCTTCCCAGAAGACTGGAAACACGCTGAACTCACCGCCCTTCTGAAAAAACCAACAGCGGACCCCACCGAACTCAAAAATTACCGCCCCATCTCGCTTCTTCCATTCCCGGCCAAAGTCATCGAGAAAGCCGTCAACAACCAGCTCGCCACCTTCCTCGAAGCCAACAAATCACTCGACCCCTCACAATCTGGCTTCCGAGCAAAACACAGCACTGAAACCGCCCTCATCGCAGCAACAGACGACATTCGAACTCTACTGGACAATGGAGACACAGTCGCCCTCATCCTCCTCGACCTCTCTGCAGCCTTCGACACAGTCTGCCACAGCACCCTTCTACAACGCCTCAATAACATCGGAATCCAAGGAAAAGCACTTGAATGGATCACCTCGTTCCTCACCGGAAGAACCCAGAGAGTCCGCCTTCCTCCATTCAAGTCCGAGGCCTCTGAAGTCATCTGCGGCGTGCCTCAAGGATCATCACTCAGCCCCACCCTCTTCAACGTATACATGAGCCCCCTAGCGGACATCGCCCGCCAACACAACCTCAACATCATCTGCTACGCGGACGACACTCAACTCATCCTTTCTCTCACCAAGGACCCCAGCACCGCCAAAACTAACCTACACGAAGGAATGAAAGAAGTCGCCGAATGAATGAAACAAAGCCGCCTGAAACTGAACTCAGATAAAACAGAAGTCCTCATCTTAGGCACTTCCCCCTCGGCGTGGGACGACTCTTGGTGGCCGGAAGCCCTTGGAAAAGCACCCATCCCGACAGACCACGCACGGAACCTTGGCGTCATCCTGGATTCTTCACTCTCAATGAACAGGCAAGTCAACGCCGTATCCTCTTCCTGCTTCAACATTCTTCGCATGCTCAGAAAAACATTTCGCTGGATCCCCTCCGAAACAAGGAAAACAGTCACCCACGCTCTGGTCACGAGCCGACTGGACTACGGAAACACCCTCTACGCCGGTACCACTGCAAAACTCCAGAAGAAACTCCAACAAATCCAAAACGCCTCAGCCAGGCTCATATTAGACATCCCACGCAACGAACACATCTCCGGTCACCTTAAAGACCTCCACTGGCTACCCGTCAATAAAAGGATCACTTTCCGACTGCTTACCCACGCACACAAATCACTCTACGACATCGGACCAGATTGCCTCAACTCTCGACTGTCCTTCTACACCCCCTCCCGCCAACTACGTTCTTCCAGCCAAGCCTTCGCCACTGTACCTCGCATCAACAAGACCACCATGGGAGGCAGATCCTTTTCATACCTGGCTGCTAAAACATGGAACTCACTCCCCGCTTACCTTCGCCTCACCCAGAACCACCTAGCGTTCAGAAAGCAGCTTAAAACGTGGATATTTGACAAATAATCCTCCCCCCCTTCCTAAGCGCCTTGAAACCCTCTGGGTATGTAATGCGCTATACAAATTTTATGACTTGACTTGACTTGACATCCCACACATTTGATTTCGTTTTCTTACGTAGCCTTTGGGGGTATTGAAAGTTCACTCATCTTAGAAGGTGCTGTGTGGAAGGTGTATTTCACTGGTGTGGATTGATAATTTTTCTTGCCTTTGGAGAGTGTCAGTTATACCTCGGACCAGGGGAGAATTGCGTTAAAGATCTATCCTTTTTGTGAAAAGCAGATTTATTACAAAAACTATCCTTCAGGACTTTGTCCTCAAACAAAAAGATATTTCCTTTTTGTCACAGCAGCCTCAGATAGGCACTGGACTGTGCCGCAAGTCTTTGTAGACATGGATTTGCATCAAAAACCAAGGGTCAATGCATGGGAATGCCAATACACCACCCATGGAAGATCTACCTAATAGAAAGTAATTCAAGGCAACACACTGTGCTTGTTTTTCTTTTTTCACAAAACAACACAAATAGAAATTGACATTCCTTTGTAAAAACCCCAACAAGAATTTTGTATTTTGCAAACAACATGATGCACAGTCTTTGTCAGTCTGGCCATATCTATTATAGTAAATATAGTAAAATCTAAAGTAACAACATTGGCTTCGGGAGGGTGCAATTGTGCCCCCCAGGGCAAAACATATCTCTAAATTAATATTCATGCACCTGGGTGGGTCACCATATTTGCCGGTGGTGGAGGAGACACCCCTTCAAACAACAGAACATTATGGCCACCTTTAATTTTCTTCCAGGTGGCCCAATTGCATCCTCCTTGTGGGCATAATTGGGGTGCTGAGGAGAAAACATACACCTTATTTTTGTCTTTTTCCAACCTGGGGCTCGGCTGATTTCTAAGGTTTTGTTTTCCCCTGGGAGGCAGAACGTTGCCTCCAGTGGAAAACGCACATTTTATGTATGTATTTTCCCCTCCCATGGGGGTCGGACAATCTCTGAGGGCGGCCAACTCCTCAAAAATACATTAATTTTCTCAATATATTCTACCATTTTGTTTTCTCCAAGTGGTGCAATACTGTCCTCCTTGGAGCACAGTCATACCCTCACGCGAATACATAAATTCTCTTTTTTTAAGGTCTCCTGATTTGTCAGGGATGGCTGAAGAACAACAAAACACGATCCCTGGAGTCTAGTGGTCTCCACAAGCAGGAAAGTGGTTGAAGAAGGCATCCTCAGAAAGGGGAGACTCTCATATTTCCTAAGATATCTCCCCCAACCCTGGGAAGAATGAATTCAGCATAAATTCCCCGCGAGAGCAGGAGAGAGCACTCACTTGCTGCTCCATGTCTCACCAGTGGGGAAACTTTAACATTGGCACACCTCATGGTGAGCTGACATCACAGATGGGCAGGGTGGTGTGTGGCAACTGAAGCAAAAATGATTTTGCTTCTCCCCACTCTTTAAGAAAAACTGAGTCCTCTGGTACAAGCACCAGGGGTTTCTTTCAATGACTCCCCAGTCTTCGCCAAATGCTGATGGACGCCCTTGAGAGATAGAGTCCAACACCTGCACTAGAACGGCTAAGGCAATTTTTTATGTGGCTTATGTGGCCTATTGGCATTGTAAATGACAATGCCTTTTATTTATGTGTTAATTATCAAAACATCATTAAAAAGCATTGTAATTTACAACTCAATTGTGTAAACTCTCACAAATGCGAGACCTATTGCATTGCAAATGCTTGTTTCCTTTTTACCAACGTCCGATCATTTACCAGGTGCCGGACTGGCTGTAGCGGGCATGGTGTATTTTCCCGGTGGGCCAGAATGGTGGTCACCATTCTTATTACTTGGGGGCATTTATTGGCCCCCTATAACCCAAACAGCAGCAGTGTAGCAGCAGCAGTGTTTCCACCATCCACCCCCACCAAGACCGGTCTGCCTACCCAGTCCAGCTGGTTAGTTACCCTCTTCTTCCCCAAAAGTGCTAACGTTGTCAGCCTGGAAATTCAGAAGAGGGGATAACCAACCTTAGGTTGTTATTGGTTGGTGGTGGTATCTAAACAACAATCTAGGAAGCCATCCACCCTATCAGCATAAAAAAACCCTGGTGTTGTTTTAAAAAAAATGGTGCATAAGTAACAACTAAATAGCAACAGATTGTGTCTCTTTTGAACAATTCAGTTTTCACAGGAGGAATTTCAAAAGGGTTCGTCATTATCAATGTTGTCCTCTTCAGTGGCAGCTATTAAAGGTGATTGTGGCTCGTTTCTGTACCTGTCTAATATTTTTCTTTTAATTGCAAAGTTACTTAAGCAATTCAGGATGAAGAAACCTATTCTACCCTCAGTGGTTCATCCATAGGATTTAAAAACTGTTTTTCATGGTCTTCTGCAAATCCTGTTTAAACCATTGGAGTCAGTCAACTTCTCTTTAGTGACTATCAGTTAAGGTGTATTTGTTGGTTGCCATCACATCAGTACGAAGACCACAGCAATTGGGCGAACTCATATTCATATATCAGGTTCTTTCCGGATAGGGTAGACTAAAACAGGATCCGAAGTATAATCCTACAGTGCAGTCTCAGTTGCATAAACACCAAGTGATAGTGCTTCTAGTTTTTCACTCGGAGAGTGTTCTGAGGGCTGGATGTTTAAAGGGATTTGCTAATATAATTAGACAAAAAGAAGGATATAGGGAAAACTATTTCTTCATGTGTCACATATTTTGTAGATTCGGTCGTCAAGCAATAACTAAGACTGACTCAAATATTTTGGGTGACAGCTGCGCTCAATAAGCAATAAATACATACATACATACAAATATTCAGCTTCAAGTCCTTGGTTCTATTCAGGGTAGGTCTACAGTGGTGGTTGTAACCGCACGAGTGGTAGTAAATAGTGTTCTTCTAATGGAGATATGCAGAGGTGCTAGCTGGTCATCCAAGGACACTTTTAAGAAACACTCTAGAATGGATTTGAATTATTCTGTTAATTTTGCTTTAGGTGTGCTAAAATCGGCTATGAAGTGAACAGCAGTCTTTTAAACTAATCTCTCGAAACATTAAAAGAAATAATGATGGTTGATCAGCAGAGGCATAGCTAGAGCTTGTGGCGCCCGGGGCTGTCCTTCAGATTGCTTCTCCCCTTGGGGGGTGCTGGGGAAAAAGGACGGCGAGCACCTGAAAGAGGTCCAAGAGACACGTAGTATTGCAGCTAATAGTTACTTCAATCATGCAAGTTACATGCACATACATGACACAGTCCAGGGCTAGACAGCCCCCGTTCCCAAAATAGTGCTGCCTGGGGTAGACCGCCCCCACCTAACTACGCCACTGAAGGAAAAGCAGAAGGAAATCCAAAACTTACATCAGTTCTACCTACCCTGTTTGTGAAATCTCAGTCATAACATCACAGCTTGTGCAGGACCTTTGTCCCCTGTCCCCTGTCTGCCCCATCCATGACCTCAGCAATGTCTGCAGACCGGTCCACCACACTGGGTTTGACCAAGATTCCCCTGGCAGCACCTTCAGGATACCACGGGTGAGTCCAATGCACCTGATCATTGGACTAACTTGAGTTTTGCAGATGGGGCAGTACCAGCCCTGCAGTGGAAGCCTTCTCACTCCACCCATGCCCCCCATGAGAGCTCAGTAGAAGCCATCCCACGTGCCCACCCACTACCCACCACCCTGCCTGCAGCACAGTAGGACACTTCAAGGAAACGGGTCCTATCCGGGGATGTCAGGCACAATAGCTGATTCACCCACCGTCATAAGGGAGTGGTGGTAGGGGTGCCAACAATCGGTGCAATTTTATCACATTCTGCAGCATGCCAACCAAGTGTGTGCAGAGACAGACACATAACTACATAACTTACAGCTGGCTATCACAACACGTCATACTTGTCAACAAAAGACAACACATAAAGTACATTACAGTGAGCATCCCTCATAAAGATACACTGTGTAGCTGGCTATGAGGGGTGACTAAACCAGTCTGAACCAAGGCATGTTACAAAAAACATCACTGAGCCTGACTCTGCCTTAGACGCTGAAACCAACGATGCCACCCTGGGCCTCAACGCTGGACCGAGTTCAAAACCAGAGCACTTTTATTGGAAGTCCAAAACTCAATTCGCACCCTACACCCCACAGCCCTTCACAAGGTCATACACAGCCCGCCTTTATTCTTTTTTAGAATCTGAAACCTCCCAACCTCCTCCGGTTACTGACAATGATGATGAACCCTATGACGGAGAGACCATTGTTTTGGATTTATTTGATGCTAATGGCCTCGACAACTCTTGAGATACTGTCCTTTCTTCGCCCAACCAGGCTATGGTAATGAAGAGTCCATCTTCTTTTCCTAGTGATTATGAGGGCGACAGAAGTTTTAGACTTAACCCTGCCCATGGCAGAAGTAAAAATAAATGTCCTGACCGAGGTGCTCAGTCCAGGTCAAACAAGTCAATATACTCCTCTTCTGTTTAATGAGGCCCTTGCACACATGCTGGTGTGCACCTGGCCCATGCCAGTATCTTTCCTTGTGGTAAATTGATTAATGGCAAAACGGCATAAACCTGCTCCTGAAAGTCCAGACTTTCAGTTCAAACACCCAACTATAGAGAGCTTTGTGGCACAGGCATCTTCTCGTCGACATAACACTAATGCATTCCCCAAAACCCCTTTCCCCTCCAAAAGACCATCAAAGCGCATGGAGATATTTGCAAGCATATGGTTTCTACCAACAGCCTTGCCCTCAGGTTCAGCAACACTAATTGCCTCCCGGGCAGGTACGTGCTTGCACTGTGGGACAGAGTGATGCCAGCTGTCCCAGAAGAAATACGGCCAAACCTACAATCTTGGATGGTCAGGACTCAGCAAACTACTCTACCTGTACAGACCTGGACATGACTGACTGAATGGGTAAGGCAGTTCGAACCAGTGTGGTGCTTTGGCACCATGCCTGTATTTGCTCCATGGCAGCACGCCCTCTCCCTGGCTGCACAGGAAGTAGTGGGCTGCTCAGACATCACGCGCTGGATCGTTTTGCAAGCAGGTCACGTCACGTGCGTAGGGCTTGCACGTCAAATGACGGCCGCGTGGCACTGGCCCGTTGCGGCCGCCTTTATAATTTATTTGGGTACACTGACTGACAGTAGTGTCAGTGAGTGTCCCCAAATAGATTATAAAGGCCGCTGCAACGGGCCAGTGCTGCGCCGCCGCCGCCCTCAAAGTAGTGCCGCCTGGGGTGGACCCCTGTTCCCCCCTAGATACGCCACTGTTGATCAGTATGTCTTGTCTTTTTTCTGAAGCATTGACGAAGTTTAGTTATGTTTGTGTATTTCCTGGTAACGTATGGACTGGGATGGAGAGTATAGGTTTTGGGATATTAGATGTATTACTTACCAGTAATCTCCATTATCTGATACCTTAGTCCTGCACGTCCCAGTCCAAGATTTGGGGCCCTTAACTCCTCAATGCAGCTTGATATTAAAAGCATTAGTATGTGAGGGAAGGGTCCTGTTATGGTGGATGGGAATGGTCTTTCCATGCATGTAATGGAAGAAAGACTAGTTAGAGATGTGATCTAGAGAGAAAGCACACCTCCTCATGAGGTATGGACTAGGATAGGGAGGACTGAGGTTTGGGGTAATGAAGGTTACCGGAAAGCAATATTTTCGTTGGTGGTGCAGCCACCAGGAAATCACAACACAAATAAATACATTATTTTAAAATGTAAACTATGAAATACATTCCTTGTTTTTAACCCCTCCCCTGCTGATGACGGAACCGCTCCGTCATCAGCTACAGTTGAGCTGTGCTGATGACGGAGCGGTTCCGTCATGGCCCAGCCGCCGCGCCTGCGTGGCGCTGATTTCGCGCCTGCGCGGGCGTTCTAATGAGCGGGGTGGGTCATGACGGAACCGCTCCGTCACCAGCATAGCTCAACCGCGGCTGGTGACGGAGCGGCTCCGTCACCAGCATGCGGCCGCCGCGCGGCCGCCCCGCCCCTTTAGCGCTGCGGCAGAATAGCCGCCGCAGCAAAGGGGTTAAGTAAATCAACCATATATTGGGATGTGCATGATGGATGGGCAGCGTTCTCGAATTTGTTTGTCGCTATCTCCAAATGCTATGGCAGATGCATAAAAAGTAAAAGTAGAATCGATGGAAGAGGCACACTGAGAGACCAGACAGAAATATGATAAACATGGAAAGAGGACGAATGGTTTTGCTGCAATTCTGGAACCATCCCTCCAGAACTATGATTTATTTTCAGCAGACTGTGTGCATGTCTTTGGTACAGAGCTACATAGGCAAAACTCGGAAATGACAGCCTGAATGGTAGTCAGTTTGGCACAGCATAAAAGAGACACTCAATGGACAGTCCACATGTGAAGCTGTACATGTAGCCTGTTCACCTCGCAAAAAGGCCCAACTGCGGGCTGATATGTGCAAACCATTTAGGTGTCCATTAATCGGACTCCTTTGTCTGCTAGAGACATATTCATTCTTCTAACGGAAACAAACCACTACGATTTGAAGAACATCCCGCTTGACGTTCCTAGCAACGACTTATTGTCCCTGAAGTAGGCACTCTGCTTGGAGAACAGTGACAAAGGCATTAGAGGAGGTGCAGGGCGAAGAGAATTATACAAAGAAGCATTTTTTTTATACTGTTAGTGTTACAAGGGGGAAATCAAATCTTTTCTTAAACAAAAACATTTCTTTAAAAAGTTATAATTATAGATTACTTTTCTCCGAATTCAGACAGAAAGAAGTAAAGCAATGCGTACTTTCACAAAAGGCCATGAGCTATTACCCCCAGGTCCCTCCTGACCTCGTCCCATTCCTTAAAATATGGAGATGACCATCTCCACGACAGAAAAAAGAAAAGGAGCATGCTGGGATACCCTACATGCTCCCTCCCACTGGGAGTACATAAGCGGTACCAGCCCAGCATACATCCTGTTCTTTTTTCTGTCTTCCGAAGAATAGTTGTGGAGTTTTGCTGTCTCTTACCTGCGGTGGCTTCAGGGTCGTCTCGTCGGGCTGCTGGGCTGTCCTCTACATCCCTGGAGTCCTCCTCTCTGTCACGTCGTGCTGCTGGGCTTCTCGACGTCCTGCTCCACGTTCTCCTGGCCTGCAGGGCTTGCCAGGAGGCGCGTTGGATGCCGCCCGGCCCTATGCGGCTGGGGCGCTGGTTATCCCGATCCTCTTCCAGGTTGCTGTGCGCATCCCCTGGGGCTTGGCCGGTTGTGGCAGGTGCGCTGCTTTGGGTGTTGGCGGGTCCTGGGGGCTTTGCCGAGCTTTGCTCCCTGGATTCCGAACCTCCGTGGAGTTTGCTGCAGAGGGAGGTGGCATCCTGCCATCACTCCCCGGTGTCTCCGGACGTTTGCCGTGCTTGTCCTGGATTTTGGCATGTGGCTGGCTGGCTCTCAGGATTCTGTATGGGGTGTGCCTTGCCACTGGGATGCGATCCCCTCTTGCTGTGGGACCTTTGCCTTGGCAGTTCCCATTTGTTTGGAGCTGTCTCTTTACGACCTTCCTCCGGTTGGTGCCACTTGTTGCTCCGGTTCCTTCGGTGCTGTGGTCTCGGAGGTGTGGTCTCCTCTGCCTGGCGCTGATGCCCTGGAGGGCGCCTGGGCAGTCTGTTGGGGTGCTCCTCCTGCCCTCCTGGTGAGTACAGCGTAGCGGTCCCAGTTTCTTTCTTTTTTACTGTGTGTCCGGGTTTCCTGCTGTCTTTCTTTCGCAGGTTCCTCCTGGGCCTTGGCTCCCTGCCTGAGGCCAGTGTGGATCTTGCTGTGGCCTCGGCAGGGCGGACTTCTCTGCCCGGCGCTGGTGTTTTGGTGGGCGCCTGGTCAGTCTGTTGGGGGTGGGGGTGTGCGCGCGTTGAGGCCTTCTTCCTGCCCCCCTGGTAAGTACCGTGTAGCGGAAGTCCCTGTTTTTTTCCTGTTCACTGTCCTTGTGTACTGTGTGGCGATTGAGGCGGTGTATGGGCGGGTTGGCCTTGCTGGACATGGTTCCGTCTCTTGACCTGTTGTTGTCCGTGGCTGTTGCTGGTGGGAGTCGTCCTCTGGGCGTCTCCCTGCCGGATGAGTGGGGTGTGTGCTGTTTTCCTCAGTTTCCTCCGCTCGTGTCCTCATGTCACTTGGTCTCCTGTGCTGCCTTCGCTCTTCTGCTGCTGGGGTTGCTGTTGGCGTGCTTGCAGCCTTGGTTTGCCGTCCCCGAGCCTCCTCGGCTGTTTGTGTTCTGTTGGACGGGGCGGTGAGCTGGTGGTGCGTTCTTCCTGCCCCCTTGGAGTTCTTTCTCCTCCTCTTGGCTTACGACTTTGGAGGGGTTCTGGGGTGTTTCCCCTGTTGTGGGGGCTTCTGTATAGTTCAGGGTAGGCCCCCTCCTTTTGGCTCTCTCAGGAGCTCTACTGCCCACTTTTCTTGCTGGGGGGTCCCCTGTTGCTCGGGCCCCCCTGCTACGCGTTTGTTCCGTCCCTGGTGGGGTGCGCTTGTGCCCTTGGAGTGGTGTGCATTCTCGCTTCCTGCCTGCGCCCTGGTCCTCTGTGTTCTTTTGTGTTCCGGGGATGCCTCTGTTTTCTCCTGTGTGCCGTTGGCGTGCCCCTTTGGTTGGCTTGCCCTTGCGGCGTGGATTGGGCTTTCTTCCTGTTCCCCTGGCCTGCGTGCTGTTTTGGGGGTTCCGGTTGGGGCTTGTCGGGCTCGTGTTCTGGCCCTTTCCTGCTGCTGCGGCTCCTTGTGCTTCCTGGTTCAGCGGTTCTTGTTGGCTTTCTTTGCTATTTCTGTCTGGGGCTGGCCTCTTTTCGGGTCTGCTGGGAGCTTCCCCTGCTGTGTTGGGGTCGTCCCTCTGCTTTGTTCCTTTCTGTCATTTGGCTCGTCTGCCCTGTGCGGGCTGTTCTTTTCTGCCCTTGTCCTTTTGGCTGGGTTGGCCTGTTGGTCCCTGGTTGTTTGGCGGCCTGGTGGGTCCGGGGGCTTCGCCCTTGGGGGTTTCTCGCTGGTTGGTGGCCTTTTCCTGGCTCCGTTCTTAGTTGGGGCGCGCGCGCTTCTCCTGGGCTTCCTTTGGTCGTGGGGGGGGACTTGGATTTGGCCCCTCTGCTTACTCCCTTGGGGGCTTGGCTCTGCTTCTGTGCCTACCTTCTGGCTTGCCTGGTTGGTGGTTCTTGTTTCCGTTGCAGTCCCCTTCTGGCTTTTGGGGTCTTGGTTCAGGCCTGTGGGGTGCTGTTTTTTGGTCTGGTGCCCTTGTTGTTGGTGGGGTTCCGGAAGGCCCGCTTCTCTGCTTTGGTATTCTTCATATTTTAAGGAATGGGACGAGGCCAGGAGGGACCTGGGGGTAATGTCCTATTACTTACCGGTAATCTTCATTACTCCTGGTCCCGTTAACCTCGTCCCATTCCTTACTTCCCGCCCTCCCTTCCTTGTGGCCGGCCTTCCTGTTGTTGGCTTGGTGTTTTCAGGCTGCATGCTGGGCTAGCACCGCTTATGTAATCCGAGTGGGAGGGAGCAGGTAGGGTATCCCAGCATGCTCCTTTTCTTTTTTCTGTCATAGAGATGGTTATCTCCATATTTTAAGGAAGGGGGCGACGTCAACGGGACCAAGAGTAATGAAGATCACCGGTAAGTAATAGGACAGTATCAAAATGTAATTGAACCATTGCCTCAAGGAGGCTCTACCGAACAAGCCAATGGCTGGAAAGGTATGACCCACAGCGTCTCACTGTGCTTTCTGTTCCTCTGTGTGTTGACTAGCTCTTCCCAGACAACTAAAACTGTCTGTAGTCAGTCCTAAAACCCGTATGTTAATTATGAAGTGAGTTAAACGAATGGAACTTCACGTACATCAAAAAAGAGGAGTACCAGTATAAAAACCTGTGCTGGTGATAGTGTTTTTATTTCCATAAATTAAAGTAGAAATGTGACTGTGAATACAATAATATTTATTCATACACTTTAGACAAAATACCACATAAACGATTACCTATCATGTATCTTTCTTTCAGCTCTTGTAATCTTTAGACCTTAGGTTCAAGCAGGAATAATAGAGACAGCGACTTTGTCTGTACTATGCATAATGTATGTTGAGTGCTTGTGTCTAACGTGTAGTGTACACAAATAAATGTCTATCAGCGTCAATGAAAAATACAATTACACAGATTCATTCATCCAACTATTCTGGTTAGTGCTCTTCATTGATATGCACATGCATGACATTAGAGTGCCATAGAGGACAGACACAAAGACCTGCTTGATTTCCGAAGGTTTTAATCAATATTTTTCCTTCTTAATGCAGTTGCTTTCCCCATAATGTGTTCCTTTGTGTTTCTTTCTGGCTTCAATAAAATGATAAAACATTTAGGCAGGAACATACAACCACAAATCCCCAAGCTGGAAGCAAGGATGGCAAAAATCTCCACAGCAACCAAATGCTTTCCTCTGGTGCTCAGATAGGCCGGAATGAATGACACCCAAACAGACACAAACACCAGCATGCTGAACGTGATGAGCTTGGCTTCGTTGAAACTGTCAGGCAATTTTCTTGCCAGATACGCCACAATCAGGGTGATCGTGGCCAAGAATCCCACATACCCCAGCATTAACCAAAAGGCCACTGCAGAGCCTTCATTGCATTCATTGACAATTGTTCTCGTGTAAATCTGTGAATTCAGTTCTTGAAATGGAGGCGACAGGACTATCCAGGAAATGCAGAGCAACAGTTGCAGCAAAGAGGAGATAAAAGCAATCCAATAAGGGATCTTAAATTGCACCCACGTCCGAGCACTGCTATCTGGTTTTGTGGCACTGAAGGCCATTATAACAGTGATGGTTTTTGCAAGAACACAAGAAACACACAAAGTGAACAAGAAGCCAAACGTGGCTTGGCGGAACCTGCAAGTAACAGGCAGTGGCTCTCCAATGAATATGAAAGGACAAACAAAGCAAAGGCAGAGTGACAGCAGGAGAAAGTAGCTGAGTGTCACGTTGTTAGCTTTCACCACCGGGGTTTTGTTGTTTTTAACAAATACTGCAAGAACACAGACTGTAAAGAGACCACCAAAAACGGAGATGCCACCTAAGATAGCACCTAGAGGATCATGGTAGGAGAGGTACTCGATGGGTTTGGGGATGCAGCTGTCTTGCCTTTCATTCGGCATCTGATCTTCTGGACAACTGAAGCATTCCGCAGAATCTAATTGGAAACACAATTTGAATAAAGGGTAAACTAATAGCATATTTTATGGACAACTTCATGCATTTTAGAATGGTAGATTTGGGATCTTGAAGTAGAAAGCAATGAAGTTGGCTGGGAATCAATTCTGTATGACATTCTTAGATTCCAAGCATAATACCAAAGTAGTTCTCAACATATGGTACAGGGTAAACCAAATATTCATTATTGGAGCATTGAAACAATGTTTGATTCCGTGTGGTAAAGATTACACAAAGTTAATACCTGATACCTATACAATGAGAGAAGTCATGTGATGTATGGCTCTAAACATGAAACGATGCAGCGATTCCATTGTGTATTCTGCTTCATAGCAGCAAATTACATGGATACTGTAGCACAATGGCTCTTAACCTTTTGACTTCTGTGGGCCCCCACTTAATCATTACTTGAATCTGGGTTACTTCACCCTGAATTATTAATGGAATGCAGGGACCCCTTTGAGTCATCATTAGAATCCAGGGACAAAGGCCCACGCAATTTCGATTATGTGAACCAAAAAACAATATATAAAATTACAGAAACACACATTCATCAATCAATTACACAAATGATGACATATTTTATTTAATCCACAAACATATAAAAACATTTTGATTTTACTGAGATAATTGAAGTTTTTCTAAATTCAACTGAGGCCAACTATTGTCCATACTAATTTCTGTTTGATGCACATGCACTGCTCCTTCTAATCCTCCTGAGGATATCAACTTAATTGTTAGCCTCTAATATCAAATTCCTACACAATTACAGCCTGTTATAACAGCGTAACAGTTTAACATTTTATCATTTTGCTTTTTTAGTTATATACAATGTATTCATCTGTTAAAATTAACTTCACCAACCATCTACTCTGTGAAATTGACTATTGTCTGCTATTATGTTCCAGTAAAGTGTTGCAAAGCAGTGTTTTGCCAGACATGTTTCCTTGCACCAGGTTCTACTTAGACTGAGGCAAATGTGGAGAGCATGCTGATGGTCGCGTTTTTTCAACTAATACCTGCTGCTGATTAAATAATATTCTTAAAAGATAAAACACAGCAGGACATTGCCAAGATAAATAGTAGAACTGGACCCGCTTTAGATTTCACAAGTGAATAACCACTGACTTACTATGAACACATTCTGAGCAGATGTGGAAGATCAGCAGTCCAGGACAGCTACCGAGGGGGTCTGCAACTATTTTGAAGGTTAAATAATTTTAACGGATGAATACATTGTATATAAATAAATAGGCAACGTGATAAAATGAAACCGTTAAACTGTTATTTTTTTTTGCTTGAATGAACACTGCAGAAAACAGTGTATAGCTTGCTCTGACCTCTGCCTTCTGTTAACTATAATATGTTTATGTTTATTGGATTTGTATTGCGCACAAGTACCTGAAGGTGTCTCGGCGCAGAGGATTGTCAGATGATAGAACATGCTGAAGAAGATCATTGGTCAAAGAGCCAGGTTTAAAGTTGTCTTCGAAAAATTACTGGTCTTGATGGTAAAAGGGAGAGTGTTCCAAAGCCTCGCAGTGGCTACTAGGAAACGTCTGTCTCCCCAAGCAACTGTTCTGGTGCGAGGAACAGGGAGACGATAGGTAGATGCTGAACGAAGAGGCCTGATCGGGGTATAGATCTTAAAAGCCTTTTTTTAAAATCGAGGTCCCGAATTATGAATGGCCTTGTAGGCGATACAGAGGGCTTTGAATTTTATGTGGCTCCTGACTCGCAGCCAGTGCAGTTGACGTATGGCCGACGAGACAGAATGGTGCTTGGGGATGGATAATATGATAATATGATAATATGAAACATCATACTAATTCTCACACTGAACACAGCTGGGAGAGAAAAATGAATAACTCCTTCCATCATCACTTGTGATGCTAATGAGATGAAGGTTTTCATCCAAGTAAGTATGTATGTGGTATTGTTATAGTAGAAACCTAGATATATGGCAGCAGAGTGCTATATACAATCAACAACAACTCTTGCTGTTTGCTATTCTACAAACAGTTTTTTCATGGCCCAGGGTTTGTGAAGCATTAACACATATGAGTTTATGGTATTTGCTGATTCCTGTTGCTAAACATTTGACCAAGCTGATTAACAGTCAAACAACTGGATTAAAGTGTGTCTTCTCTTACCACGATTCCCCAAATAATTTGTTAATTTATTATTTGCAAGCTCAGGAAGGGGGAAGACTCCATTCCCTTTTACAGGTGAAGAGGTGACCTTGTCTTCAGGTCTTCATTAGGAGCAATCTTAAATGGGGGCGAGGCTAGTGCCCGAAGGCAATGGCAGCATCTAAGTAACTCTCTCTGTATGTCGAGGGAACTGTCGGCAGCGAACACTTTGTTAACGCTTGTAGACCGCTAAAAATCAGGTCGCAAGCTTAAGAGATGCTGGTGATTCTGCAGCGGTAGGTCTGTTCAATCTTCACAACCTGCTTACCTTCTAATCCGTTCGGCTCATCATGGCAGCTCTGTGTGAGCCGCTGGCTGCCATTTTAACGAGTTACGTAATGCCTACCAGCTGAATACGAGCGGTCTCTGAATTTCAAACGCACTCACAGGGAATCATTTTTAAAGATATTTGAAGAAGTTGCAGTAAACCTAAAAGAGAAGGCTTTCTCTACTTTTTTCTGCTCTACATTCGGTATTGAGGACTGGAAAATCACTTTTTCATCAGGTATTGCAGTGAGGCAGCTTAAGTGGAAGTCTCCCTCTTCAGGAAGGGCTTAAAATTATCACACATAACACACAGCTCACTTTGTCCTAGGATTTTTTGGGGAAGTATGGGATTTCTGGTCGGATGCAATGTTGATCTTACCCACTTATGGTTTATTTATTCATTGCTGTGATTTGTAACCTGGGTGCCTTCGCCTCGTTTTCTAGTTTAGAGTATACTTTGGCACAATATCCTACTTTTTTATGATTTAAAAGTTTCTCTTTGACTTTCCAACTCATTTAAAAAATATTCTATGCTGTTTCATGTGTCTTATCTAACTTGTATATTGACCCCTCATATGGGAAGATTGAAAAAACAGAATCCTCATCTGACCCCATCTGCTCATAAATGCAGAATTAGAGCATATTTCCTCATCGCTGTGCCTTTATGGATGAATCAACGATTTGCCTGTATAATGATGCCTCATCATCTAATATTATTATGCCTTCTGTATCAAATAAAGCATCCACCAAACATCTGAAAAAGGATCCACCGTCACCTCCAAAACAGGTTTCTACTGTGTCTATGGATCTTCTTCTGGAGGAGATTTGTGTTCTACGTCTATTCATGGAGGAAACCAAATCTAAATTACAAGTCCCCACAGACAACTGGTCACGGATGGAAGAAAGGCTTACTACAGCTGCACAAAACATTGAGTCTCTGGGATGTTTTGTTATTAAGGCCAACACTCTTCATTCCTAGATTGCATCTCTCCAGAAACATTTTGAGAATTTAGAGCACAGAAACAGAAGAAATAATCTTTGTTTATATGTCTTGCAAGAGGGATCAGAGGCCTCAGATCCCATACCCTTCTTCAAATCCTTCCTTCCACCAATTCTAAATCTTCCAGACAACACCCTTCCTAACATACAACACACCCACAGGTTGGGCCCTCCTTGTGCCAATGCTTCCAACATGAGGAAACCAAGAGGAGTTATAAAGTACTTTCTGGAGTATACTAATCTTCTCAAAGTCTTGATGGCAGCTAGATCCATAAAACAAGTTTTGTGGTCAGGTAACCTTCTATTTGCCTCACAGGATTACACAAAGGATACAGCTGACAGGTGCAGAGACTTCCTTGCTAAGAGGCCGCCTCTTTGAACTATTGGTGCACGCTTCAGCCTTTTACATCCTTGTTTATTCAAAGTAACTTACAATAATAAGACTATCACATCTGAAGGACCTATTAGACTGAAAAGCTTTCTTAATTCTTGCACAAACTATCACTATAGATACTTCTTCAGTGATTACTAATTAGCAAGCATAATTGTTCTTCTTTTGTTGTATAAGTTATTTTGCTGTTAAACCGCATCTAAGTAAATGGTAATTGTTTATATTTAGTAAAAGTTATCAAATAATAATGTTCTTGCTTTTTCCTGCAGTTCGCATCTTCTCGTTATATGGCCTTCCCCCTTTTCCATGTTGATTGTTCGACTAGTTTACTACCTTCCCTTTTGGAGTCATGACATGTCATTTTGTCTGTGTGGCCTCATTCCTCCAACCTTATGTTTATTGGATTTTTTGTAGGTATGTTCTTTGTTCTTTTTTTAAGTCTGTCATCAAACTTCACTTTGGATATTTCTAACTCATTTTTTCTACTCATATTTCTTCTTTTCATATACCTTCTTTCGCTCTTGTTCTCAGTTCTTTTATCTCAGTTTTTTAATCTTGTTCTTATAATGTATATGCTTGTTCTGTGGTCTAAAATTGATATCTTTTGCATCACTTCTGGTTCATTTCGATAACATTATAATATAAATATGTTATGCCTTTAAAAATTGTAACATGTAATATCAGAGGTTTAAACTCCCCTATCAAAAGACAACAAGTTCTATAATATTTATCTAAACTAAATGTTAATCTAGGTTTGATACAAGAGACTCATCTTACTCAATCTGAATCACTAAAACTAAAAATAAATTGTTTTGGTGATGTTTTCTTTTCTCCTGGAGATGGGAAGAGAAATAGATTCATAACAATATGTCATAAGGCTTTGAAAGTTAAGCTTGTTTCTCATGAGTCAGATGATAAGGGCAGATGGTTGTTTACTAACTTACTGATAAGAAAGGCTCCAATCTCTTTGTATAATGCGTATGCCCCTACCATCGGTGATGCTTTCTTCTATTCCAAATTTCCCAGTGTCTTGCAAATTATCCAGCAGAGAACTTTATTTTTGCAGGTGATTGTAATTAGGTGGTAGATCCTTTTTTGGATCGTAAATCCAAGTTTTTTTTTAAAATTCACGACAAACAAAACTCATAAAACTTTTCTTCAAACCATAAAGCAACGTGAACTAATAGACGCATGCAGATTGTGCAATCCCTCTGTACATGAATATTCCTGTTTTCCTCCGCATGAAATCCAATCCAGAATTGATCACATTTTTTATATCACATAATGTCTCTCAATCCTTACGTGCAGCAGAAATAGGACCCATTCTTATATCAGATCATGCCCTGTTTTGGATTCAGTTAGATATATTATCCCAACCTACCCTTCCTAAAAGGTGGCATTTCAATAACTCACTAATTCTAGACCCTAAATTTAATTCCTCCTTTGTCAATTTTTTTCATGACTACTTCTGCTTTAATCAATCTCCCACTATCCCCATTTCACACAGTTTGGGATGCCTTTAAATCTCCTGCCAGGAGTTGTATAATCGGATATACCTCTTCCCAAAAAAATATATATATATTCAATGCGGATTTCCTGTCTAAAATAAAAAAACTTGAACACTCCTTTTATACTTCAAAGTCCAAAGGTTGTCTACCGGAACTCATTAAAACAAAGATTTAGGTCAATAAAGATTCACAGAAAATACATGTCTTTATTTAATAAAGACCAGCGCAAATTTGTATGGAGGACAAAACAAAGCAGGTAAATTGCTAGCTACTTATCTCAAAATTATTGTTGATAATCATATTTCAAAATACATAGACCCTGAAATATTACATGAGTTCAAGCAGTTCTCTAAATCGCTTTATTGACCAGAGAACTCACCTTTAGACAGAGACATTTCCCATTATCTTTCCACTATCCAGAAACCTGTGGACCCATCAATACATTTTGACCTACAAGAATACGATATTACACAAACGGATTGGCTCAGTGCATTGAAGGTCCTCCTCAACTTTAAAGCTCCAGGACCAGATGGTTTCACAGTTGAATTTTATTTAAATTTTTCTCAAATACTACTTCCGCAGTTGCACACCCTTATTTCTTCGCTGACTGATTTACATAAGTCATCAGGTTCCTTTTTAGAAGCTTTAATTTGTCTTATTCAAAAGAGGGAAAGGATGCAAGTTATTGCCAAAACTACAGACCCATCCCCCTAGTTGATGTCGATTACATAATATTCTCAAAAGCTCTAGCAATTCACCTTGAATCACATCTCCCTCAATTGCTTGGCAAAGAAAAATCTGGGTTTGTCAAGGTACGTTATATCACTGATAACACCTGCTTGTTTTTTTAAATTTTATCAAAATCTTCACAGCTCTTTGCCCCTCTTGCAGCAATTGCCTTGGATGTGGAAAAGGTTTTCGATAGAGTGTATAGGCCTTTTATCTTCCACATACTGGTTCGGATTTGGCCCAAAAATAATTTCATTAATTTTCTGTCTTTACAACAATCCCAAAGCCACTATTTTTGCTAATGGTCTCACCTCCCCATATTTTACATAACAGAGAGGTGCACGTCAAGGTTGTCCTTTATCCCCATGTCTCTTTAATTTAGCATTAGAAACTTTTTTATCCAAAATATGTCAAAATCGCTCCATTACTGGTTTTAAATCTAATACTCAACACATTAAACTAGCAGCTTATGCAGATGATGTAGTTCTATTTTTTGTATGTGAACCAAATGGAACTGTGACTCCGCACTCAGGTGTCTTTGACAGTGTGATTTGTTTAAACAAAATTTTGTTGGAGTGTGATTGGTGCTTGATGTGAGTACCCTTCTGAGTCACAGGGTCATGTATCAATGTCAACACGTGTTTCTTGAGCCTCAAGATTCACTTTCACATCCGCACTCGAATATATATTTCATACAAAGGTGAAAACGATTATTTCATTGGTCGTTCGAAAAAAACTTTTTTCACAAGTTCATTGTTCATTTCATTTAATTTTCTTGAAATTGTCAATTTTCAATTTTCAATTTTCATGTTCTTTGGATTATTCCAAGATTGTCATGATAGTATATCACTTTTTACATTGCCCGATGCATTTCGAGCTACACAGCTCTTCTTCAGGGGTTTTTTTATCTGCAAAAAATACGATCCTTTACTAATGGTGTACCAGACATAAATAAAGAGAAAATTCATTCAAATGACCATCTTGTGATTGTCACATTCCCTCAACATGTGATACATGCGAAAAAGCTTATAACTATATATCACCTTATAACCCTGCCGATTTTAAATGAGTGCGTGCTTGTGTGTAAATACACGTCTGTCTACTTCAACATCACTAACCTGAACCCTTGTGGCTTTGAGCTGGTCAGGGAGCTGTAACGATAAGCGAAAGTCATTGTAACTAGTGGACAAAGCTTGTAACCTAGAGCATAGTTGAAGTAAATGCCTCCCCCCCCCTGGGATATTCTGTCCGTATCTTACCGTGTACGAGCTTCGTGTGGTTTGCCAATGGTTGTTGTTTGGCGTGCGACGCTCTATCCGAGCGTTGTCTATGGTTATTTATGCCGGTCACGTGGGGTTCACGTAACGGGTGAAAGAACGCTGTTTACTTCCTACCTTCCGTAGTGTGTGACGAGTTACGTCGTGCTGGCCCGTTCTATCTAAGTAAATCTGTGTTTATGGCGAACCCAGGTCAATTTCGTATGGTAAATGGGATGATTAAAGGATGTATGGCATAAGGTGACTAAGAACCAAAAATGGAACAGAAAGGAATTCTGTACAAATTCAATATTCCTGGGGAACATGATACGATGTGATGTGGTAATTACTATAGCAAAATAAATACATGTTGCGTAAAACAATATACATTGCGTGAAAAAACTGCACATATCAAATTAGATCATTATGAATGCATCGCACCCGACGTGGTTGATGCATGTTGGGATGCAATCTTACAAGAAGCAACTAAGTTCAATATGTTCATTTAACCCTTTCGGGTGTAAAGTACACAAGAAATTGATCCAGAATGTTTCTCTTCGTAACAGATGATTGTTATTGTCTCTTCCTGGCATATTTTCAACTGTTTCCAAAATGCAAAATTTCAATTGTGATGGATTGTGTTTGGCTTCATTAAAATGCACTGCCACTGTGGATTTCTGATTGTTTAACCTGATGTTACTTTTGTGTTCAACCAATCTGGTTTTGATTTTTCTCTGGGTTTTCCCCACGTATGACAGGCCGCACGGGCATCTCAATAAGTACACAACATTACTGGTATCACATGTGCCTGATACTTTAAGTTTGACTGGTGTGCCTTTTGTGGGGTGATTAATCACGTTCCCTTTGATTATTGCTGAACAGTTTCCGCAGTTGTGACAAGGGACAGTTCCTTTGTATGTCTCTGTTTCCTTATGTTGTGTTGTTTTGATTAATTCCTTGAGATTCAACCTTTTAAAAGATGACCTAAACAAAATGGTAACCAAAGAAGAATGGGATCAGATATTAATAGAAACCAACAAAAAAGTGGAGGAATACACCAAAGAAATAAATGATCGCAAGCTAAGGAAATTCAAAAGAGATACTACCGACTATCGCCTAGGAGAGGTATATACATGGGCTGACATTTATGCTAGAAGGAGACAGCAAAGACCAAACAATGACAAATCTGCCACACATCCTTTAATCATCCCATTTACCATACAAAATTGACCTGGGTTCACCATAAACACAGATTTACTTAGATAGAACGGGCCAGCACGACGTAACTCGTCACACACTACGGAAGGTAGGAAGTAAACAGCGTTCTTTCACCCGTTACGTGAACCCCACGTGACCGGCATAAATAACCATAGACAACGCTCGGATAGAGCGTCGCACGCCAAACGACAACCATTGGCAAACCACACGAAGCTCGTACACGGTAAGATACGGACAGAATATCCCAGGGGGGGGGAGGCATTTACTTCAACTATGCTCTAGGTTACAAGCTTTGTCCACTAGTTACAACGACTTTCGCTTATCGTTACAGCTCCCTGACCAGCTCAAAGCCACAAGGGTTCAGGTTAGTGATGTTGAAGTAGACAGACGTGTATTTACACACAAGCACGCACTCATTTAAAATCGGCAGGGTTATAAGGTAATATATAGTTATAAGCTTTTTCGCATGTATCACATGTTGAGGGAATGTGACAATCACAAGATGGTCATTTGAATGAATTTTCTCTTTATTTATGTCTGGTACACCATTAGTTAAGGATCGTATTTTTGCAGATAAAAAGTCCCCTGAGGAAGAGCTGTGTAGCTCGAAATGCATCGGGCAATGTAAAAAGTGATATACTATCATGACAATCTTGGAATAATCCAAAGAACATGAAAATTGAAAATTGACAATTTCATGAAAATTAAATGAAATGAACAATGAACTTGTGAAAAAAGTTTTTTTCGAACGACCAATGAAATAATCGTTTTCACCTTTGTATGAAATATATATTCCAGTGCGGATGTGAAAGTGAATCTTGAGGCTCAAGAAACACGTGTTGACGTAGTTCTATTTTTGTCACATCCACAGTCTACACTTCCAGCATTTTTGACAGAAGTTGTATGTTATAACAAAGTATACGGTTATAAACTAAACAATGCAAAATGTGTAATCTTATCTTTGACCAAATACACTTCATCAAATGACATGTATAACGCAGGGCTCTGTACCCCAGAGACCTCTGCACAATCACTAAACAACATCATGACTTTGACTTTTTTGAAGGAAAGGAAATGCAGCAAGGATATAGAAGTGCAATGCAGATGAACCCACCTTTTTAGAACACCCCAACTACCCCCAACCCCCTTCGGATGCACTAACAATCACTTATATATACAATCAAGTACAATTGACACCCATGGGGTAACATCAAACTGGAAGCGGGGACCCCTTCCGTAATCGGCTCCAGAATCAGCCCTCAATAGTCTGCCCACTGCTTCCCAATTTTATAATGTTTCTGCGGGCAACCTCTGGCTGTGAAAATATGGAGTTCTGATACCATACAAAAGTCCAGTCCACTCTTCTATACAAAGTATATATAAAGGGGTCCCAGACCAAACAAACAATAAATTATTTGTACTCTCACAATTTTGTTGAATTGATCCACAAACAAATGAAGGTGCAAAGTGTTTTTATTTTCACTGCACCATGAGCCATTCAATGGTTGAAAAATCAATAATATAATACACAAAATTCAATGCGCCCACAAAAGGAAGGGAAAGAGTGCAGGGGAAGGAACATATTTCAAATAGTTACACATCACTAATCAAAATTTCATTATGCATAAATCCACAACTCAAATCATGAATACTGTTGATCCACATAAAGGGGTCACGAGAAGGAATATATCAAAAACACATTTTTTGTGGAAGAGACTCCTAGTTTGCTGAATATATCAAGCTAGAGTTAGGAGTTCTGGGTGGTAGATGAAAGTCTACGTTTCGACCCAATGAAATGTAGGACAGTAGATCCTTACTCGCGGGTCTTCGTCAGGACGTGAAGGGGGGTGGAGGGTGGGGTGGGGCTGATTCCTGGCGGAGCAGACAGAAAACGGCCAGAAAAAACGTGGTCCGTGACCAGGCAATGCCTTGTTCTGCGCTGTGTGCTGTCCGAATCTTATTGTCAGGACAGTTAGATTCGAGGAAATAAACTCATTACTGTTTCACCGTCAGAGCGGGGTTTCTTTTTAAGTCCTTATAGTAATCATGGCCTTAATAGTAATAGTAATAGTAATAAACCTTATAGAGCCTCCTGGCTCTAGGAGACGCGGTGAGACGCCGGCTCGCACGCTCCTCTCAACAATCAGAATCCCCTCGGATATGGTACGAGTGATATTTTTACTATAAGGACTTAAAAAGAAACCCTGCTCTGACGGTGAAAAAGTAATGAGTTTATTTCCTCGAATCTAACTGTCCTGACAATAAGATTCGGACAGCACACAGCGCAGAACAAGGCATTGCCTGGTCACGGACCACGTTTTTTCTGGCCGTTTTCTGTCTGCTCCGCCAGGAATCAGCCCCACCCCACCCTCCACCCCCCTTCACGTCCTGACGAAGACCCGCGAGTAAGGATCTACTGTCCTACATTTCATTGGGTCGAAACATAGACTTTCATCTACAACCCAGAACTCCTAACCCTAGCTTGATATATTCAGCAAACTAGGAGTCTCTTCCACAAAAAAATGTGTTTTTGATATATTCCTTCTCGTGACCCCTTTATGTGGATCAACAGTATTCATGATTTGAGTTGTGGATTTATGCATAATGAAATTTTGATTAGTGATGTGTAACTATTTGAAATATGTTCCTTCCCCTGCACTCTTTCCCTTCCTTTTGTGGGCGCATTGAATTTTGTGTATTATATTATTGATTTTTCAACCATTGAATGGCTCATGGTGCAGTGAAAATAAAAACACTTTGCACCTTCATTTGTTTGTGGATCAATTCAACAAAATTGTGAGAGTACAAATAATTTATTGTTTGTTTGGTCTGGGACCCCTTTATATATACTTCATTATCTACCCAGGTCCCACTGACCACATGGGTTCAACCCAAGTATTTACAACACACTCTTCTATACGGACACCAATGGTAGTGCCCGCGCCTTCCAAGCCCTAGCGACATCCCTCTTTGCCAGTGTAAATCCCAACATCATAAATATTACCCCCAATCCCTTCCATGATGTTTAGTAAAACCAACATCGGAGACCGGGGTAGGTCCCAGCCTAACACCTCTGAAAGACAGGACATCACTCCTCGCCAAAACTGCGCCAGGGAAGGGCAATGCCAGACCGTGTGTATCAGGGTTCCCTCTTCCTGTTCACATCTAAGGCATAGCCACAATGCCGGCCTCCATAATCAGACCCCTGTAAAGTAGACCCTGTTGAGATATTTGAATTGGATAGGACGTAGACGTACCGCTGTGGACGCTCCTCACGGGGGGGCCAGAGCCTCCTTTCAGTCCTCCTCATCCAAGGAACCCAGGTCCTCCTCCCAAGTCTCTCTAAGGTTTTACAGGGTAGGGGAGCTGTGTATCACTAATGTCTGGTAGATCTTGGCAATGTTGTGGTCCTGAAGATCCCCCATAAATATCTTGGCTTCCACCGGGCTGAATTCGGCAAGTGTCTCCAGACCCACCAGACTAGGGGAGGGGCATGGTGAAATTGGAGTTATTTATAGAATTGGGACTTAGGCATCTGAAAGTCACTCTGCAGGTCTTGGAAAGACTACAAGGTGGTCTCCCTCATGACATCTCCAAGGGTAGAGATGATGATGTTAAACCAACCTTTAAACCCTGGTAATGCAGCCACTGTGGCAGACGACCTTTGTTCCACAGGGGGTTCTCCCGGGTCAGCTTGTAACACCACCCTATCCACCACAATGCCTGCTGCCAGATCCGCAAAATCTCCCGATTCACCGATGGCAGAGCCCTGTGTGCCGGTGCACAATATAGGATCGTGTGGAGAGAGAGATCGCCCTAAAGGCGCCGCTCCACGGCGTAAGCTGGGTCATCCTGATTCCCATACCACCACGCATTTAGGATAAGTAACTATAATGCCCTATAATAGTATTATATATAATCTCACAAAAAGGTCCCAATAGAAGGAATTATTACCATCCACGGTACCACTCCACTAATATAATACACACAAAAGATAACCGGGTGGTATCCTAACTAGAATGTGAATATGGGTGTGAAAAACTGAAAAAAGGGCAGTTGCTTTTTAAAGACGAGAACCCTCACTCACCGAGGTTGACATGCTTCATCATTAGGTTCCCTCTTGCACACTGTGCTCACAAGGTGCACAGCGTGGGCTACAACTCTCCCTCAGGAGAGGAGCGTGAGGTGTTTTATACTCCAATGTTTTATGTGATTGAGGGGAAGAGTGCAAAAATAATATCAAAAGTGAATTAAAACTATCTCAAAAGGGGAAAATAATTTTAATGAGTATCCCCTAAGGACAGACTTAAAAGACAGTGTGAGCAATAGTTTAAGTTTAATTTTTATTATGCTTAGTTAAATAAAACCATTGCAATGCATATTACAACATTCCTAAAACATCATTATTTAAAACCTTTAACATAGATCATAAAATTGGAAATTCATTACTGTTTACACCAAATATAACTCATTACTAATGGTCAAAACACACTTTTTACATTGAGTGGTGAGCAATTCTGATCCCGTATTAGATTGTTCCTGTCCTGTTCAGCCATGTACTATTTTTGCCGCTAGCGTTTTTCTTTTCACAAGGGTGACCCTCTGGTGCTAGACGGACGTGTACAGTGAATTTATCCTTACGTTCTATTGTCCGTCTGCTTATGAGCCTGAGTCTGTGATTTTATTCCCCGATTTTGGCAGTCTTGGCATTCTTTGCTCGGCCGTTGCGAGAAATTTCACAAAACGTACAGTTTAGTTTAGTGTTTAACGGATTCAGGCAGGCGAGCACCGCTTGCCTTCTGATGCAGATCCCTTTTTGCTTGAATTGATCTTTGAGAAGCAGTTGGCGTGCTTGTTGCAGTTCTACACATAAGCAGATAGCGTGAAGAATATCACCATTCTTTGAATAGCATAGCATGCAGTCTTCATTTCCATCTTTCCCGAGCCATGGCGGTAGGTGCTCTGTACTTGGCAGAATTGCTAGTCTGTATTTTAAGAGCTTAATTTATGTGGTTTTCGGTTAACCCTGGTTGAAACATATTTGTGGAGTTAGCGATTTGTAAGAATTGAGGGTCATCCATGCATGCAAATGTTTTGAGAATAGTGCCTTATCCTCCAGTAAGGAGAGTGATTTAACATTTTTCCAGACTAGTTTTTTGAAAGTGCTGTGCCCAAGTTCTTTGTCCCAGAGCACTGAGAGTTTGGTGGCTTCCAATGCTGCTTGCAGGTAAGTTCTTGCCTCAGAAGCATCCCTGCTTTGTATATCCTGTCATAGCAGAGAGTTTATTGTATCTGTAGTGGCGCTTCTGAGTTTATGCCAGCAAATGATGTATGCCCCGTACCTGGCTAGATCTTGCTTTTTCAGGCCGAACTCCAGTCTTATTTGAGCCGGAGAGGTGTAAAGCGGGAGCGAGAACATTGTTCTGTAAGCTTTGACCTGTGTGCTATCCAGGTCTTTGGAGTCTCTTCCCCGCATAGCCTCGCTGCCATAGGTAATCGAGAGAAGCAGCTTCACCTGCATTACTTTCAAGAAGAGGGTCAGAGTCAGGCCAATCAATTGGGTTGCCAGGTTTTTCATCGTCAAGGCGATCAATGAACTTCTCCTTCTTATTTTCTGCTTCTGGGGCGCAAAAGCGCCTTCTCTGTCGAAGATGATTCCCAGATATTTGTACTCACAAGCTGGCTCAATTTTTAAACCACCAAGAGACCAGCTCTTCTGTTGTTGTTTGTTGGTGTTAATTGACATTGTGTGAGTTTTACTGAGGTTTATGTTTAGGTTGTTTTCTATGGCGTATATTTGCATTTCAGTTAGAAGACGTTGGAGACCAATGTAAGTGTGGCTAAGTAGCACAAACTCATCTGCATACAGAAGATTGCTCAGAGTTTTCCCTCCTATCCTCGGTGAGTGGGAGTTACAGGCATCGAGCAGTCTCGGTAGATCTGCCATAATGAGGTTAAACAGAATTGGCACAAGCACACACCCTTGTTTGAGTCCTTTGGTGGTTCGTACTTTTGAGGACAGGTGAGTGCTGTTTCCTAGTTTCCCCTGTACCCAGGTGTCAGAATGGAGAAGTATCAGCATGTTTAGGGTCAACTGCGGTAGGCCCCATTGTGCCAGTTTCCCCAAGAGTCTACCTCTCTCGATGTTATCGAATGCCGCACTGAAATCGATGTAACACAAATGTAGCGGGAGCTTAGAGGATTTTGCTGCGTCGATAATTAGTGAAATGGCAAGGATGTTTGTTGATGATCTTTTTTCGAAAGCCAGTCTGATTCAGCGGTATAATCAGGTTTGACTCAGCCCAAAGTGCAATCTCCTCTAATATAGTGCCACAAAGTATTTCGCCTCGTTATCAAGAAGGGCTACTAAGCAGTAGTTGTTTGGGTCAGCCTTGTCTCCTTTTTTATAGATAGGAACGATTGTCGACCCCTTCCAGGATTCTGGAATTCTGTTTAGTAGCCTGATTTCCACGAATAGAAGTTGCATGATGTCCACCCACTCTATGTTCTTTGCTTTGTAGAGGGCAGGTGGGATGCCATTTGGTCCCGGGGCACCGTCTTTCCTGCCTTTGGCTATCTGATTTTTAATTAAGGCTGTCTGCTGGTTCCTCAAGTTTTCTGGGAGGTTGGTATTTATGCCTAGAGAGGCCTGTCCCACTGTCTCTAGCATACGCGTTTCACAATTTATCTCTGTTTTATTATTGGTCCTCATTTGTGCTCCTGCATGCTCTGTGTGGTCATTGAAGTGACTGGAAAGGTATTTAATCCAAATCTCTTCAGTGATGTGAGATCCTATTTCTTTGTGCTGCGGGCACATGATCCCATTCACTGTTTGCCGGAAGTGGGTTCTGTTGTTAGTATTTATGTTGTATAGGAGTTAAGCCAAGACCTCATTTTCACCATCTCTCTTGATGTTCCATCTTGTTTGTTTGAGCACTGCCCTTTGATGTTTCAACTCTGCTCGTAGGCTGATGTTGTTAGGGGCTATTCTCAGCTTCCTTAGCGTCAATTTTACTGATCTTTTTAGTTTCTTTAGTTGTGCTCTCTGTTCCTTCTTTAGATTATTCTTGCTGCGCTATTTGTGAGGATTGTCTTTTGGGGCGACAGTAACTGCAAGTTTTTTTTAGCAGTGTTGCTGTAAAGTGATCCCAATAAGTAATATGCCCAGCTGCAGTTGATTTTTGCGTATAGAAAAGCTGGAGTGCACAGCTTCGGCTTAGGGGGTCGAATTAACTGGCGTGCATTTGATCCGTTTTTGATTCAATGAGTAGATCTGCCCCAGAGCTGTGACTGGCCTGATTAAGGTTGGTGTATTTGATAATATGTGGCATTCCTAAACCCCGAGATGTATGGAAATAGCGCAAGACTTGCAAAAGTGTAGTCCAGAATGGAGCTCGTTGTAGTCGAGTAAAAGGATTTTACTGGAGGAGAATCTGTCGAAAATCTTCCATTCAATGTCCGAAGGTTTTTATGTTCTAGGTCATAAAGAAAGCGGCTATTGCGGTGTTTTTTCCTATCTGGTAGGGCACTTTGCAGTGGTATATTATAGATTCTGTTTAGAGCCAGTGCCTCCTCTCCTTCTGACGAGCCAAATAGATCTTGATTTAGGTCCCCTGTCAGAAGGAAGAGTGGCTTTTCCATTTGGGTAGCGTACTCAGCCAGTTGATTCATTATTTTGGATGACTCTTTCACTTTATTTTTTGGATGGACGTATGCGTTGATTATGCGTACCTCCTCCTCTTTATTCTCGAGGACAAGTCTTATTTTAACTATTAATGTTGTGGTTGAAAATGAATCCATAAGGGTTGCTGAAGCTATTGATGTAGTGGAAACATAGGTGGCCAATCCTCCTGAGAGATGGCCGAACCTACTAGCCCTTGCGGCTGGTGTGGCAAAACAAGTGTAGCACTTGATGTGCTGTGGGGCTTTCAGACAAGTTTCTTGAAGCGTTATTAAATCAAAAAGGGAGATGTAGTGCGAGCAACAGGGGTATGGAGGTTCCCTATCAGACTAGGTCAACATGTTTCTGCCTTGATGACCATAGGTTTGTGGCATTCTTCAGGACCAACGTCATGTCACTCTACTAACAATGTGATAAAGTATAAATCCAAATTATTTCTATGGATGATCACAGAACCAAATTCAGTTTGGTCTGTTTTCAGTGGGCCCGTTATATGATTTCCAATATCCCTGTAACTATACCAGTTAAGTTATTTCATAAGATTAATTCCATCCTTATATCTTTCTTATGGAACAAAAAGAAATCTAGAATGTCACTACTGAAACTGTCACGTCCAAAATTGGTGGGTGGTGTAAATTTCCCTGATTTAATTGAAACGCCTTATGATATTTAGGAAAATCAGGGAAATTTACACCAACCACCAATTTTGGACGTCACAGATCTCAATGGATCACTGACTCACCATTAGATTCACCACTTTGGATTGACCTGGAGAAATCGTTCCTCTCCCCTTTTCCATTTCAGGAATATTTATCTTTCACACGCAAACATCAAAAATAGTCTACACCAGTTCTCAAGTATTCTTATAAGTTATTGAATTCTACAATCCAATCTGTTCCGAACAGTCTTGACTCCTGTCTTAATGCCACCATTTGGCACAACAAATTGATACTACTTAAAAAAAAACTTTTTCTGGAAAACTTGGAGAAATAAATGCCTTATTTGGGTACATCAACTATTTATACATGACACATTTGTTACTTTCTCACAAGCAAGAACTTTTTTTCAACTAACCCTTTCCTTTCAAAAAAAGTTTATGCATCTATGATTTGCAAGTGTGGAGGCAGTAACTCAATTTCATCCTCTAACTCCTTCTACCCCTCTGAACGATACTACGTGGTATAATTTTCTTTACTTACATCCTAAAGCATCTAGTATATACTCCCACTTGACACTTTTTTCCACTGATAGGGACAAAACAAAAGAAGAACTTTCTCGGGAAGCAGATTTAGACATAAGTTGGTCCATTACTTTATGGAACATGATCTAGACAAAAATTAGGAAATCCTCTTGGGCAGCAAACACCACACAAACTCTTGTCTTTGTTATAATAGAAGTTTATTGATACCTATGAAATTACACAAAATGCACACTGAAACTCCTGACACTTGTTGGTCTTGTCCCCTAGAACATGCTGATCTAAAACATTTATTATTTATATGTCCATTTGTACTTAAATTTTCGAAACATGTATGGTCTCAGATTAAAAAAATTCTGATGCACAGTTCCTTTTTCATATGCAAATATCTTCTTAGGAAGCCTTTCTGTCTATTGGCCTAGAAGTCAATTGAAAGTGCAGATTATAGACTTGTTATTAGCAGTTGCTTTTCAGCAGATAACAAAAAACTGGAAAGACATGTCTAAATTATCTTACGTGGCATGGTGGTACTCTGTCTGTTATAATCATAGACTGGACACAACATACGTAAACCCTATGGGCCATATGTAGGTATCCAAATACCGGTCGGAAACGGACAAAAATACGGATTTGGATATTGAGATGTAGGGGCATGTTAAATTACAGAATCAGTAATTTTACCGAATTTGTAATTTTTCCGATTTGGTAAAATACCGAATTGGTAAAATTACCGATTCTGTAATTCTACATGTAGGTAGCACTGTAATCAGTGCTACAAGGGTTTAAGAATTCGTTATTTACCACCAACTAGAAGTTGGTGGTAAATAATGAAAACCCTTCAAAAAGCATTTTTTTTGCTTTATAAAACGTGCCATGTTGCAGACATACATGCCCTAAGGGCATGTATGTCAGCAACATGTGCACCCATGCACAATTGAGGGGTGCAACAGGGTGTCAAAGTAACACCCTGTCCCCCTTGCAAATTCGGTAATTTTACCGAATCGGTTTTTACCGATTCGGTAATTGGCATTGATTCCTATGGGCCTCAAGGCCCATAGGAATCAATGTTAATGTTAATGTTAATGTTAATGTTAAATTGGTCTTCTTTAGCGCACGGCTACTCCAGAGGAGTGTCCCAGCGCTTTTATTGGTGACCAGAAAAGACAGACAACAGCAAAACAAAATAGGTCAGTTACAGAGGACTAAAGGAATCCAGCACTATAGAAGGAGCGTCCTAGCGGGCAAAAAGCCATTTCTTGAGGCCCTTTCTGAAAGCCAATAGATTAGATGTGTTGCGTAGAGTCAGAGGGAGAGAGTTCCAGAGTTGCGGGGCTTGCAGCCTAAAAGAGCGGCCTCCAATGCGGGCCTTTTTAACTCGGGGAACCACGGCCAGGAACAAGGACTCCGATCTCAGTGATCGGGCCGGATGGTAAAAGGCGAGCCTCCTTTGGAGATACTGAGCTCCCGAGGCGTGCAAAGCCTTGTTGGCCAGTGTCAGAGTGAACACTATCCGTTTCCGGATAGGCAGCCAATGGAGCGACTGCAATAAGCTAGTGACTCTGGCCCACCTGTGGAGGCCAAAGATGGCCCGTGAGGCAGTGTTCTGGACCACCTGCAAGCGTTGCAGTAGGTACTCAGGCAGGCAAAGATACAATATGTTGGAATAATCCAATCTTGAGCCAATTAAGGCCTGAACCGTAGTCCTCCTATGTTCTTCGGAGAGCAGAGGGAAAAACTTCCGGAGCATCCTAAGGATGCCGAAGCAAGTTCCAGTAAGGGCCATAACCTGAGATCTAAGCATCAGCCCGTTGTCAATCTTAATTCCCAGGTTCTTTGCTAGCTGGGACTAGTGCGCTGGAGGGAACATGTTGGCAGGCCACCATTCATGCCAATCTGGGTCAGATGGGCAGCCGAAGAAGAGTATCTCGGATTTATCTGAGTTGCACTTGAGGCTGTTTAGCTGGAACCATTTAAAAACAGCCCCAAGGCACTCACGGATACTCTCTCCATCAAACTCTTCTCCCTTACGGCAAGTGAAGAGGAGCTGGGTATTGTCGGCGTAGGATACGATATGGGCCCCGAAGGACTCCACCAATGTCACCAAAGGGATCATAAAGATGTTAAAAAGAGTCGGGCTCAGCACGGAGCCCTGAGGGACTCCGATCCCAGTGGCGGCATCTCGGCGGAGCTAGAAGAGGCCCAGACCGTTTGTCGACGGTCAGCCAAAAAGGATCTAAACCAGCTGAGCACCGTCCCCCTCAGACCGATCTCATAAAGTCTGGCGAGGAGACCCTCATGGGGGACGGTGTCGAAGGCCGCCGACAATGGCAATTATCGAATCGGTAAATACCGATTCGGTAATTACCGAATCATTCCGATTCGGTAATTTCAAAAGTGAAATTACCTACATCCCATTTACCAACTCTTAAATACCGAATCGGTATGATTCAGTATTTAAGAGTAGGTAAATCGAGATTACCTACATCTGGCCCTATATCTCTTGCTGGAAGAAGATTACAACTATGGTCTCCTATTACACAGTTTTTGACAAAGTGCTAATAGATCTTTTGATCCTACCCCTCTGATGTAAGAAGTTGCTCAACCTCCTTGACTTCATTATTATTGATAACCTATTGTTACTATATTTAGGGGTGTCCTACAGCATACCTGGAGCACTAGAGGAGCGAGGAGCGAGGCAGAGACAAAGCGGGCAGCCAGAGGAACTGCCACCACCACACAGCAGGAACCGCCGCCACCAACCGCGCCGCCGCTCCGGGACTACACATCCCGGCAGCCTCACGCGGTACACGCGCCAGGAGGGGCTCTAAAAACAGCGAGCCCTCCGCGTCGCGGGACGCCCGGGGCTAAGCCCGGGCAAAGGGCGGGCCCTCTACGGCCCTCCAAGGCCAGACAAGGCTCGGCTTGGCCATCCCATCAACGTGTCCATCCTTGTACCTGGGATCAGGTTCACTACTCCAATAGTTAAATAGCCCCAGATATGTCTATGCCTGTTGCGTACGACCTTCCAACTAGGGTAGGTGTTACCATTCTGGGTCCCTTGGACAAATTCTTCTCTTGAGCCATTGCTGAAGTCGACAGAGACCTGGCTTTGGCAGAGCACCGAGCTGCTCGTCGGCTTTCCATCGAGCAACTCAAAAATACTGCACTAGACTCTTCTTCAAAAGCTGTCCCTGATCCACAACTGGATAATGCGAATCTGGAAAATACAGACGCTGATCTGTTTAACACAGATAATATCCCTTTAATATTCCAGGTCAGCTCATCCCCTAAAAATGATAAACCTACCACCCATCAACTTGAGCTACCCCTCCCTAGCAGTAGCCTCATTATTGACCTCGTTACCCCCAAATCACTTACACCCTCTGAGCATGTAAGCTCAAGCATTATTGCGGTATCAACATCTTTGGAGGCTGAACAGAAAAGACAACCCCAACCAGTGACTCCTAAACATACGACCCCAAAGACTGTCACTAACTTTCCGAAAAAGAAACAGGAAAGTATTCGTTCACCCCCGAAAAAACGTAGAAAAAGAGGCCCGGCTAACAAAGACACTTCTGCCCGTAAACAAACACCCTTAAAGGACTCACTTAGGAAAGAACTACTTCAAATAGTTGAAGGGGCACCCAATGTAGTTAAAAATACACTACCCTCTCATGTTCCACCTTCTATAAAAGACTTTGTCGATGCGATGGAACACTTATTGAAAGCTCTACTACTTCCAATAGTAGAGAGAGTCAAGAGATTAGGTGTCCAATTGGATACCCTTACGGGATGTCCTACTAAAAAAATTGCAACCAGCAAGTACTTAGTTAATTCCTCTAATATAAAGGAGGCAGAGAAAACGCCCAAAGAGAACAAAAGCATTAAGGGAATAAAACCTACCATTACACAAGCATCCTCAGCTACACTGAGGTCAGCTAATAAAGTTCCTGTTGCCCCATCTAAACTCCCTCTAAATTCACGGGCACAGTCTGCTCAAATAAATTCCCTTATGGAATCAGCAAGAATGGGGAACACAAAATCCATATTGGACACGAATAAGGCTGATTTCAAATATAAAAGACCTCCACGTGAAAGAAATGTGGACTTACCCCCAGCTGCTTCACACAATGTTATCGTTTTAACAGGGGTCTTGACATTACCATCATCAGGATCATATGAAAATCATACTAGCCTTAAAAATAAGGTCATTTATTGGCTAAAAAATAACAGGCCACTGCCACCCCACTTAAATGGCGAGATCATCACGGTGAGAAGAACTAACTGGGTTGGCCTACGCCCTAAAGACATAGAGGGGGACGTAATAAGTATCACCTTTAAAGACCCTAGAGTCACCGCACATATTAGGGACTGGTTTTCAGACATTAACAGAGGCCCGATTACACCTAAAGCACTATCATACTTCTATCCCGAAGCCCTAATGCCTAGAAAACCATATCGACCTAAACCTCATTATGACAACTTTTCTTTCCAACAGCACCAAAGATTACCTCAAAATGTGTATCCTCCTAGGCATGGAATGATGGAAAATATACTTCCCCCTTACAACTCTTATCCCCCTAGGCACGAAATGTTGGAAAATATATTTCCCCCACTTCCTAGATATGACTATGCTGGTTATGGTCAATGTTTTCCATCAATAACTCCCTCTTTGAATCTTCCCTGCTATAACCATTACGAGCCAGTTTGCGGTCTGGACGATATTGAATGACTCTCCCCAGCTAAAGCAGACAACCTGGTGAGGGAGAAGATACCTGGTATACCTTTCAATGCACCATCTATAAAGGGTCATCTGGGTTGCAGAAAGCCAGCAGAAAAGGGGCTGATATACAGGGCCAATAAAATGGATTTAGCAACCATATTGCCCCCTGCCCACCAGCGAAATATTATAAATATTTCCTCTACTTACTTGGAAAATCGAAAACCATCTTCCAAGTTACAGATTCTTAGCTGGAATCTGGCTGGCATTTCTTCAAAAATTGTTCAACCGGCATGGCTGGACGTGGTAAATTCTTACTCAGTTGTGTGTTTCCAGGAGACCTGGGTGCTAACCCCGACCTTTCATTCACCAGCGATAGTGAGCAAGCAGGGCAGACATAGGGGGGGTTTGTGTATATATGTTAGTGTTGGCATAGGATTTAGGATTCGGAAACGGGTCCTCAGGGATTCGTACCAAATAATTGCCATGGAATTAGGTTCATCCCTGAGCCTATTAATTATTAATTTTTATAATAATATGCCTTTAGAGGGATTGGAGAAAGTCTTACACGACTTGCACCATGTTGTTGTTTCGATTAAAGAAAGGTGCGGGGGCGAGTGTGTGACAGCGTTCATGGGCGATTTTAATTGCCACATTTGCCAAAAGGCCTCAAGGGGTCTGTGAGATTTTTCTCCCATACAAGATAACGAATTGGATGATGATATTCTAAACCATTTTACAGTCAAAAACTGGGGAGGTACTAAATAATTGTATGGCTTCTTTTAATTTAGCCTTTGCAAACGATCCTCACCACCGAGACCATTCAAACCTTCTTTTCATGGTAGAGCAGCAAACTCCACTATTGACTTTATCCTCTTTTCAAAGATGCACGCTTCGTTAATATCCTGCTGGGATACTCTTGATCACCCATATGGCGACCATTATCCTCTGACCTTATCCATCCTGTTACCGCATCCCATCAATCGCCATGATAACCCCAAAACAATCTAGGAACAACCTATTAAACTGGGGGCATTAAATGGCTATACCCTCAAATGGGAAAAAATCAATCCAGCTAGTCTCCTTAAAAATCTACTGAAGCTGAGGTGGGAGGAGGTACATACATGTTTGTCTTTGACTGAACAGACTCAAACTATCCTTGAAGCTTTTTTGAAAATACAGGACAGTTTAAAAAAGCTACTTACACGACAGTTCAAGTCAGGCCCCTTTACCCCTAAAGGGTGGTTCGATAAGGACTGCACTAGAGCCCTAAAATCGTTGAAGAAAGCTCTACATACAACCCCAAAGCTAACGTCAGGCTAGACTTCGATATCGCCTAGTCATTAAAAACAGGAAAAAATCTCTGAAGGTGGAAGCTTGGCAGACTTTGTTGACAACCTGTGAAAGTCGTGACTCCTCAGCATTCTGGAAATTCATAAGTACCCCACTTCCATGGGTAAAAATGCCTGAGAGAAGTTTGGACCTTGCAATGGAGATACATGGGCCGCTTACTTTCAACAACTATATAGTAAACCTATTTTGTCTAATATTACCACATCGGATTCCACCCTTACCTCAAATATTATCACAAGGGTTTCGAAAAAATGTCCTTCCAAAATTGTTTTTTCGTGTGAGGAGGTTATGCTTGCTATAAGGGAGAGCCCCTCCGGGAAGGCACCTGGCCCGGATGCCATACCAGCAGATGTCTTCAAGGCGGAAATAGATTTCTGGGCCCCAGTTTTAACCTCTGCCTTAAACTCTGCAAATGTGTATGGCCAAATTCCAACTTGGGCAGAGGCCATTGTGGTACCCATATATAAAAAAGGAGATAGGCATTTACCATCCAACTATCGGCCTATCTCTTTGCTCGATTCTCTAATGAAGATTGTGGGACGTATTATCTTAAAGCGTCTACATAAATGGACTGAGGAGGAGGACGTACTTTCAAAACTCCAATATGGTTTTCGAATGGGAAGGGGCACAGTTGAACAGAGCTTAAATTTACATCTCCTTATGTCTAAATACGTGGAGGCAAAGAAAGGTAACCTTTACGTAACATATATAGATTTAAGCTCAGCTTTAGATTGTGTGGTTCACGAACAGTTATGGAAAGTTCTCGAACACCTAGGGATGGATCCATCTATACTCAGTTTTATTATAAATCTCTACAGAGATGCGGGTGCCAGGGTGCGGTTTGGTCCGAGGGGGGAGTGTCCACCAAGGTTTACCATCACTAGAGGGGTTAGGCAGGGGTGCATTTTAGCCCCCCTGCTTTTTTCCCTCCATATAAATGCCATTGGCGAACATTTGAAAACCATTGAATGTGACTTTCCGAAAGTGGGAGGCCAAGCCACCCCAATCTTGTTGTATGCCGACGATGCGGCTATTCTTTCCCAAGCAAGATTGGGACTGCAAAGAGCGGTCACCGCATTTACTTATTTTATGCACGAAAGGGGATTGAAAGTGAATATTGGGAAGACATTTTCCATGGTATGTAGTAATGGAACAAAGAAAATCCCATGTCCCATATTCATTGAAGGTCAAAAATTAGACACAGTTGATCATTTCCCGTATCTGGGTATATGTGTCCATAGGAAGGTGGCATGGCAGTTTGCCGTCAAAGCTAGGAAACTCGCTTTTGTCAGAGCAATATGGGCGCTTCGAGATTTTGCCAGCAAAATAGGGGGGAGGCCAGTAAAGCAGCTTATTATTATATATAAAGCTAAATGTGTCTCAACAGCAATTTACGGGGCCGGTCTTTGGGGAATAGATAATATTTCATCCATCCAAATAGTGGAAAATAACTTCTTAAGGTATTTGTTAGCGACACCAAAATCAACATCTGTCTATATGATTCACATAGAGCTAGGCCTATCATTTATCTCAGATGTAATTAAAGTTGAGCCGCTTCTTTTGTGGCACAAAATCTGGACCACCTCTGAGACTGCTTTAAATCGAGAAGTAATTTTGGATATCCTTAAACTGGAGGGGGTAAAACACACGAAATGGTTGGCATATGTTAAAAAGATGTTTCATGAAATTGGTCGACCAGAGTTTTATACCGATCCTATGACTTTGGAGCACATTTCAAGGAAAACCCTGAGAAAGATCCTATTGGATCACCTGGAAGCCAAGAGGTGGGCTATTCAAAAACTAAATAAAACAGTCCAGGACTATCAAAGGATTACCTTGAATAAGGGGCTTCAACTATATCTCTCCACTGACTTTTCTTGTTTTACCAGAATGTTGCTTTCTAGATTTAGACTGGGCTCCTTCTTCCTCCTAATAACTTTTCCTTCATGCAATAACTGGTCTCGAAATTTGAGCCCCTGTCCATGCGATGACATTTCTATGCAATCGAACATTCATTCCATATTATTTTGTACATACTATGTAATCCCCAGGAAATCTTTATTGAGACCTTTATTGAACAAATGGGGCTTGAGGTCTTGTAAAGATGCCTTTGAGCGCTTACAAGAGTTGGAGGACAGGGATGTCATATGCATTATGGAACAGTTTTTGAAATTGCTGCTCAAATTTAGGAACTCGCTATCATAGCCCATGTGAATTTTCTGCTTGTTAAGATATTAATGTATATTAGTGTTCTTTTTTAAATCTTGGTTTTCCTAACCTTTTTAAATGAAAGTCGCTTTTTATTCTTTACTTTTTATGATGATTATGTCTTTGATTATATAGCTACCTTTTAACAAATGTAATGAATGCTTTTATGATATCCTTTGTGAATATCGAATAAAGCTTTATTTGATATTTGATATTTGATACTATATTTTTCTGCTGGAAGAAGATTACAACTATGGGCTCCTATTACACAGTTTTTGACAAAGTGCTAATAGATCTTTTGATCCTACCCCTCTGATGTAAGAAGTTGCTCAACCTCCTTGACTTCATTATTATTGATAACCTATTGTTGCTATATTTTTCTTGACATTTTATACAATTGTTTATTCCAAGTATTTTATGTATTTCTTCCTTTCTTCTTTTTATTTATTCCGTCCATCATCCCCTTTGGTTTTGCTTCATATGAACCAGTTTCTTTAAGTCTTAGCAGTCTTAAATAAAAAGCCCACTATGGGTCACAGCAGTGCTCTTGCAAAATTGTGATATAAATCACTGGCAGTGATTCACTTAGCACCAAACTGACACAGGCACTTCTCCTTCAAGTCTGCAGCTTCCAGACACCTTCTCTTTTTCCAGCTACTTCCCACAGCTGACTGGAACTCGTCAGTTGAGCTAAGGGTCCACGTGTGAGCAAAGCTAGAGCAGAGCAGAGCTATACGATTCCACTGACTCACGGGCCACGTTTGCACGACTCTAGGTTTGGGAGGCAGAGGGAGTGATCCTGACCTGTTTTGGGGGCTCATCTGGGTCAGGTCCGCTCTGGGTCGGATCCACTCCACCGCTGCTGATTAGTTTTAAAAGCACTTTTAAAGCAAGGCTGCTCGTAACTGTGTTTTATTATTTTTAAAAAAGTGTAGCATTAAATAGCTTGTTTGTACTGTACTATAGGTGCTGCTAGTTACCGCCACTCACCTGCACTTTAAAAACGATCCCTGCACATCTCCCTTTGCTGCTAGAGCGGGAGGGTCTGCACCTTAGCACTTGTGGGCTGCCATCTTGCGGGAGGACGGGACATTTGGCGGGCGCCATTTTGGTGAGCGCTCTAGTGCCTGGTCCTCAGCCCCGAGTTACTTAAGGTGGGAGATGCAAACGCGCAGCGCTTGCGTGCACCGTGCGCGCCAGTGGCACGCCGGAGGCTCGCCAGAGGCGAGCCCGTCTGCGCCTCGGACGGCCCTAGGGCCTGTCACACTGCCCATCAAACTGTAGAGGCAGGGAGAATATTATATTCTAGAGAAGAACTCCTGGAAGTAGGTAAGAGGGGAGGTCCAACGAAAGCCCTGCGGCATCCCCAAGGGCATATCAGGAATACAGAACTAATATGTGGGCTACTAAACACACGCTCGCTTGTAAAACATCACACGGAAGTGGCCTCCCTGATAGAAGATCTGAGGTTAGATGCCCTGTTCCTAACCGAAACATGGACTAGCGCTGATAATGGGGTAGAATTAGGGTTGGCCTGTCCCTCAGGGTATAATATCCACCACATCCCAAGAGGGAAGGGCAGAGGAGGGGGGGTTGGTGTTATCTTTAGGGAGGAACTGAACTGCACCGCCCTGCAGGTGGAGGAGGATGTGGGGATGGAAATGATGGGCCTCATGTTTCAGGGACGGGGGGTAACTTGCTCACAGGCCTGGTCTGCTATAGACCACCAGGGAGTGCCACATCCTTTACGGCCTTCCTAGATGTAGTGGTGAGCCTTGCTCTAAGCCATTCCAGAATGGTGATTCTGGGAGACTTCAACCTGTGGGACAATGGCGCGTTGGGGCCCCATCTGAGAGACTTATTGGATACTTGTAACAATCTAAATCTGGCACAATTGGTAAACTCCATGACCCATCAGGGTGGTCACATGCTTGACCTCCTATTTGCCAACCCGCAGGAGATCGAAGTACTAGATATCACTCCGCAAAGCAGGACGGACCACTACCTAATCCGCTTTAAAATCTTGGTAGGAGGGATAGTTGGCCCCATCAGTCACTCAGCGGCAGGCCGAACAGGCAGGGAGTGGGCAAAGTTGGATAGAATGGATGCCCATATTACCCTCCCCAATGCTGACATGTTCGATCCCCAGGCTACGGTAGAAGGGAATTATAAAGCCTGCAATGAATTTTTCATGGGAGCTCTGGATAGGATGATTCCGATTAAAAGGATAAAAAGTAGGAAGAAACCATCCTCTCCCTGGTACACGGATGAGCTGAGAATGCTGAGTTGGGTATGTAAGAAGGCTGAAAGAAAGTGGCGTCTGAATTACCTAGAGGGGGGAAAACAGGAACTAAAAGCGGTACAGGGAAAATATAAGAAGTTGATCCTGGAGTGTAAAGCTGAGTACTACGCCAATTCTATCCTACAAGCCCCTAACAGCACGAAAGCTCTGTTTAAAATAGTTAGGGAGCTGTCCGCCCCGGCCTGTCTTGGTAATCAGACTACTGCGTCACAGGACCTGTGCAACAATATAGCCTGCCACTTTACAGATAAAGTGGCAAAGATTGTGGACAGGTTTCAAGGTCAAGATCCCCGTGACCCTGTTCCTGCGGAATATAAGGCGGAACCAATTCCTCTCCAGTCAGCCACCTTGGATAGATTTCCTAGCCTAAATGACTGTACATTTAACAGCATGGCAGATAGTGTATCCTCGGGTTCTCCGGACGATCCTTTGCCGGTAAAAGTCTGGAAAACATTTGGTCTTTTAACCCTCTCGAGGATGGATCGGTTCCGGATGGCTGGAAGCAGGCAGTGGTGACACCCCTGCTAAAAAAAACATCTCTGGACCCTGCCAAGTCAGAGAGTTACAGACCCATATCCCTGCTCCCCTACCCGGTTAAAATACTGGAGCGGGCAGTGGTCGGGTCACTCTCTGGCTTCCTGGAGGAAAACCAGAGGCTGGACAGAGATCAGTTTGGCTTCCTTCCAGCACATGGGACGGAGTCCGCGCTGACTCTAATGCTGGACAAACTGAGAATGCGGGCCGACAGCGGGAATGTCACAGTGTTAGTGCTTCTCGATATGTCGGCCGCATTCAATACGGTTAACTACTCTATTCTGCTAGGAAGGCTCGAGAGTATGGTGGTGCGGGGATGTGCACTAAAATGGATGCGGTCCTACCTCTCAGGACGACAGCAGGTGGTCACATTGGCACCCTTCTCTGCTAACAAAACGGCAATAGATCATGGGGTCCTTCAGGGGTCGGCCATCAGCCCCATTCTATTTAATGTATACCTACAGCCGCTCCTCCCCCTCAATAAATCATTTGGGGTAGAGGTAGTTAACTACGCAGTTAACTACGCAGACGACACGCAGCTGGCATTCTCCCTGGAAGGGAAACACGCAGTCACAATGGACACATTCTAGGAATGTATGCGCCATACAGCCAGGTGGCTCAGGAAGAACTCCCTACAGTTCAATGGGGAGAAAACAGAGGTGCTGTACTGTGCCCCAGCAGGATTAACTAAGCACCTACAGAGGGAATTTAGACTTACCCCGGAGGAGGAGCCAGTGCCCCCGTCTGACACTTTAAGAAATCTAGGGGTCTTGCTTGATAAAAATCTACAAATGGAGTCACAGGCCAATAGGATAGCTGGCGTGTGTTTCGGTCTCCTACGGATGCTGCGCCGGCTCCTCCCGATCCTGCCAGACGCCAAACGGTCGCTGGTGGTGAGGAGCATTGTCCAGAACAGGCTGGACTATTGCAACTCGTTATATCTGGGGCGCCTCAGTTTGTCATTGACAGGCTGCAGAGAGTGCAGTCGGCAGCGGCATAGCTGGCACTAAAAAGAAATTGCCGTTCCTCATCACACCAAGCCCTATGGGATCTGCACTGGCTGCCGATCAAGGAGAGGGTACTATTCAAATCTCTGTGCATGGTATTCAAAGCAACGCATGAACAAGGCCCAGTCCCGCTGCAGGGGTGTTTCTCCTGGTACCGGCCACAGAGACAACTCTGATCGGCTTGTGCAGGTCTGCTAGAAGTCCCAAGAGTCAAGCGGGCTAGGCTGGGGGCAGGGCTTTCCGGGTGGTTGCGGCGCGCCTGTGGAATGAACTTCCCCTGAGCATCAGACGGAGTCAGTCCCTTATGAGTTTCAGGCGCTGCCTGAAAACTTGGCTCTTCCAGCCAACTTGTTAGTGCTTCTCTGCGCCCATGATTCTTCTTTATCTGAGTCTGATATTGTAAAATCTAAAGCGCCAGGATACCCGTAGGGTGACAGTATGCGCGGTATAAAACTTTCATACAATACAATACAATACAAAGACACTAGGAGCAAATATCTTTTTTTCTGAGGCACAATGCGGAGTCCATGAAGACAAGGGATTTACCACATGGCATTGCAGTGCAGATCCCTCCTTGGGGTATACTGTTGCCACCTTTCTGGTCCTACTGTAAGGGCACTTAGGGTCCTTTGTTCTGGGCAGTTCATACTTAATGCAGGGACTGCCCCAGTAATTCCATCAGCAGTCAGGCGGAATTCCTCAAGGTGTTTGATGGCAGCTTCTCCCACTATGTTGCAGGAACTTCAGATTCAATATCCCTAACTTGGCAAGGAGAATTGGTGGTCAAAGCTATTGGAGCACAGAAGTTCAGCCTCAACTGTCTTCTTGTCCATCATAAGCATATTGGAATGAAAAAATATATTCTTGCTTCAGCACAGTAAAGTACCACATGCATTCTTCATGCAGACTCTGACTCACAAGGATGTAGCAAATACACTTTTATCATCTGTTAGACCTGCCAACCTAAGGGTGGTCTTCTCAGAAACCTTTTTTTCCATTTCTCCTTCTGTTTTGCTTTCTTTAGTTTTTTGGGGGGCCTTTGGGCTCTGTGCACTTTGCCACCACTAACCAGTGCTAAAGTGCTTATGCTCACTCCCCTAAACATGGTAACATTTGCTTACCACCAATTGACACATTTAATTTAGCAATAAAGTCCCTAGTATAGTGGTCCTACATGTCCCCAGTGCCTACAACATCAATGCTACTAGAGGGCTGCAGCACATATTGTGCCATCCACTTATGTAGCCCTATGAAACATATCTTATGCCTGCCATTGCAGTTTAAATCTGCCAAATTGACTTGGCAAAAGAACCCCTTTGCCAATCCTAAATGTTACTATTTAACACGTATTAGTCACCCCTAAGGTAGGCTTAAACAGCACTTACAGCAGGGTGCAGTGCTGTGGTGTCTGGTGACCTTCAAAAGAGGTGGGGAATAATTTGTGGCTGGAATTCCAGTAAGAGAAACTGAAGTTGGCTCTGTGGGTTCCCTCACACTCGCTTGCATTCATTCTTTCTCGCTCGATCAGTCTCATTCACTAACTCTCATTCCCATATCCACTCACTTTTGCTTTCTCCGACTGACTCAGTCTCACTCATTCTCACTCTGTTCTACTCAGTCTCATTCATTCTAACTTAATCTACCTTAATTCTATTCATTTCTAGTCACTCTGTCTCACTCTAACTCACACAGTCTCATCCAGTCTCAATCATTCTCATTCCCTCAATATCAATCTGAGTCTCTCACTCATACTCATTCATGAACAATCACACTCATTTCCACTCCTCCTGTCCCAATCTCACTCATTCTCTGACTCACTCAGACTGTAACTCCCTAAGTCTCACACATAGTAACTCAGTTGCCCTCACTGTAATTCTCCCTCACTCTCATTCATTGACACTAATATGCGCTCTTCCTATCATTCATTTTCACTCACTCCTTCACTACCACTCTCTCACGTTCACACACACACACATGCTCACACCAGCATTTAAGCATATCCCAGTACTCATAATTAAAAATTTACCCCGCCACCATTGGTCCACTGTATGCAATGCAAGCAATAATTTACAACACTGAAGGTCTCCTATGTGTAACTAATACAGCTGTATATTTAATAGCATAAAGTAGGACTACAGTTTATACCAGTCATTTTATACCTTACATAAACTACATATATAATATAAACATATTATGTAAATATGTGCCAACTTAAAAGCAACAAGACCGCTGATAAACATGTTCCAGCAATCATTAGTGCATCTTCTGACCCATTTACAATGGAATTCAGAAGGTACATTCCCCTGCATACACCTGAAGACAACCGGGCTCCTCAGAACAGACATCAGGCCAAATATAATATTGGTGTTTTGCAATTATTAAGACTCTCCATCATTCACCCTACCGCAAAAATTTGTCATTTTGTAAACAGTCAAGGGCAAATTAGATTATCACTACTGTGCTATATTAAAGTCACATCCCCATCTGTACACATAAAAGAAATCTGACATATTTTTACTCAAGCATATTTTTGTAGGAATCAGGAAAACTGGGGTTCTGTACACACCTTTAAATATGCTGTGCATGTTTTTTTTTAAAGCAGGAGAGGCGAGAGGGCTTTGAATAGAAAAGATCATGCAGACGAACTCCTAGAACACTAAGCAGTTTTTCCATCTTTGCTTTCTGTGCGAGTTTGTTCCTAAAATATAGTTTATATTACACAATAATAGTTATTTATTATTCACTCTTTGTATACTAGAAAATAAAATGGTCCAGAAATCCAGGAGGGCGTAGCCCTGGAGCCCTTGTAGGTGACCTGGTGCGGTAGGGTGTTTAAATATCGATTACAAAAATATAGTTGACAAAAATATAGTTGTATAAATATCGTTTACAAAAATATCGACAGCCTATACCGAAACATTTAAGTACATAAATATCTACTCAAAAATATTGTTGTAATAAATATAGATGTAAAAAATATCGAATTTTTAAATTAATTAAAATTACATTAAATAATTAATAAATATAAGTACTATTAACAAAATACATTACATAACTTTTATATTTTAACTATTTAAAACAAATTAACTACACTTTTTCATTATAAACTTAAAAAATGTGTAAATATATATATATTTAACACATTAATTTATATAACAACAATAATACATACATATAATTAAAATATAAAAATATTATTAGTTAAAATATTTGATAGCGAAGGGGTAAAAATTACTATTCCCACTCCAGAGGGTGTAACAGTAGGGAAAGCGTTGGATAGCGTAGGGGTAAAAATTACTATTCCCACTCCAGAGGGTGCAACAGTAGAAAAAGCGTTGGATAGCGTAGGGGTAAAAATTACTATTTCCACTCCAGAGGGTGCAACAGTAGGGAAAGCGTTGGATAGCGTAGGGGTAAAAATTACTATTTCCACTCCAGAGGGTGCAACAGTAGGGAAAGCGTTGGATAGCGTAGTGGTAAAAATTACTATTCCCACTCCAAAGGGTGCAACAGTAGGGAAAGCGTTGGATAGCGTAGGGGTAAAAATTACTATTCCCACTCCAGAGGGTGCAACAATAGGGAAAGCGTTGGATAGCGTAGGGGTAAAAATTACTATTCCCACTCCAGAGGGTGCTACAGTAAGGAAAGCGTTGGATAGCGTAGGGGTAAAAATTACTATTCCCACTCCAGAGGGTGCAACAGTAGAGAAAGCATTGGATAGCGTAGGGGTAAAAATTGCTATTCCCATTCCAGAGGGTGCAACAGTAGGGAAAGCGTTGGATAGCGTAGGGGTAAAAATTACTATTCCCACTCCAGAGGGTGCAACAGTAGGGAAAGCGTTGGATAGCGTAGGGGTAAAAATTACTATTCCCACTCCAGAGGGTGCAACAGTAGGGAAAGCGTTGGATAGTGTAGGGGTAAAAATTACTAAATGTATTTACTCGTTTAAAAATTAACAATTCTTTAATTATATTTAATTAATCATTATTTACATAATTATTCAATTAAAATGTAATGACTTCACTACATTTTCACTTAAAAATTCCTGTACACACACCTAAAATGAATTAAACAATTAACATAATTAATTAACATACTTATTTTTCAATTAACTAATTGAAATTAATTAACTAATATATATTACACTATTTATATTAAATTAAAACATTAATTAATCAATTATTTTATTATATTTAAATTACTTCCCACCCTATTCCACTATAAACCCACAACCCGCTACGGAACTATTAACACTAAATTAAACATAAAATACATTATTAACTAATAAAATGCTAAAAATTATACTACTTTGACAAACAATACTCACTAACAACACTAAATAACTTATACATATTTAAAAAACGATATTTTTCTAAACCATGTTTTTGTAAACAATATTTATTACAACTATATTAATGTTATCGATATTACTTACCTGTCTGTCGATATTCTGGTCAAACTATATTTTTGCCATGGATATTTCTTCTTGTAGATATTTCTGCGGCGATATTAAGGTTAGTCGATATTTTCCCGACGATATTCCCGCTCTACACCACCTGGTGCAGTGTATATTCTAGCAGTGAAAACTCTTTATTTAGATTTTCATTGTTGGAAGGCCTATAGGCCATAGGATAACATTGATTACTTTATTACATTTCATAAGTAATATATTTTGTTTTGGAAAAGTTAGAAATGTTATGTTTGGTCTTGCAGTCTAAAACTCTCTTTAATAGCAAACTTATATTATAAGTTGCAATTCTGAAAATTACACTTTTCTCATCTTAATCGTTGGTGCCAGCAACCTGTGTTCTGGGTGAAATGACTAGGTTAAATTGCCTCAAAGACAGTATCACAAGGCAGGACTCAGTATTGGGAGGATGAGCCATCCTGACTGGATGGGATGGGTGGAGCTATGCACAGCCCAACTTACACTTCAAAGTATCTGCTTCAGCACACTCACAAAGAAATTCACACTAGGCTTCGTGATTCCATACATCCTGGAACCAGGGAAAGGAGTCAAGAAATTCCTGAACCATCTGTCTGATGGTCTCAGGATAGCCCAGCCATCCTGAGACCATCACAAGCAGCGGGAAAGGTTCTGTCAGTTTTTAACCATACAGAGCTTCAGAGATGTGAATATTTTAAAAGCAGTTCTCCCATTGTGCTGTGAGAGCTGTAAAGCTTTCTTTTGTGTTTTGCTTTGTTTTTTTCGGAGGTGTGCAGTCCCACCTGGGTGCCCCATGCCTCTATTTGTTGGGGCAGTCGAGGTGGCCCAGGCATTGCTCCTCCATCGACTCCTGTGCTGCCCACACCTCCAAGTGCGACTTCAGGAGCCGGCAGCTTCTATCTCCAGGAAGGGTGCTGGTTTCTGCTGTGTCTGCCCCTCTCACCCCAGTAATGGGCACAGGGAGTGGGTGCACGGCCACTCCCATTGGGTGCTTGTGATGGCACTCTCTCATCCACTTTAGATTTGGGGGCAGGGGAGGGAAGGAGTCCCAGACCCTCTTTTTCCTGAAACACCTGGGGGATTGGTAGAACGTCCGGAGTGTGGGGAGGAGGCAGCATGCACACCCCCTTCTTGCAAAAATGTGATAATTTAATCTTGAGCCAACTGCTGGGACTAAGGTAAGTTAAGGAATGGCCAATTTCAATGATCGTGAGCTCACTTTAGTACTGGTAGTGAGATCCAGCCACCAGGGGCAGTTGCAGGAGGCCTCCTCACCTCCATTGTGGTACAATCCTCGTAGAGCTGATTCTCCTGGCCTCTGTGCCTGGGTACAGAAGTTCAGTGTGTTGCCCCAACTGGTCCTCATGCAGTGTAAGGATGCCAGCCTCACTGGCCCTTGGAGAGACCCACTAGTCCTGGGGTCAACTGGGCAAATTCCTTAGTCCTTTCTGTGAATCAGGGGGTGGTCCTCCTCTCAGTACTCCATGGCAGCCCCAGGTTACAGCAGCAAAGTGCAAGTAAATCACCAAGCAAGGGAGAGTCTCCCCCTTGTGCAACTGTTTTTAAAGAGTAGTGGAAGGTAACAGAAACCATGAACCCCTGACCAATCCCAGAACCTCTCCAACCTGTCCCAACCCTCCTGCACTGCATTTTGGGACAGTTCAGAACGGCATCATTGAGGAGTCACTAGTAACATCTCCTCTACGGGCCTTAGCTCCGCCCCTTACTGGCAACACTGACAGGGGCTTTCTCACTAATCTTCAAAAGGGACCCCCGCTCATTTGTTGACTCCAGTGGTTTGTTCTCCCTCCTTTGTTTAGCTGGGACGTTTGTTAGTATACGAGAACCAAACATGAAAAATATTCTGACTAAACAAATGATTTGTTACAGACTGGTGTATTTTCAATGACATAATACAAGTGTCTAATGTACTATTCTGCTTTGCTTTCTGTGTAATGAGGGTTCATTAATGAATATATATGTTATTCTGTAGTGATTACGTGTATTCTAAATATGATGTATGTCGTTTTTGATGCTCTTTTTAATAATGTTGAAGCATTGTTAATTTTAAGAAGAATGTTTCTGTATTGTGAATTTAATGAATACGTATTACATTTTCTAGAGAAAATTGGATGGCACTGTGTAGATATTTAGACACTTCTGTCCATATTTGTATTTTGGTGATATTTTCCCTCTACCCCTGCCTGACATAAGTGCCTGCCACCCACCAGCATTCATTTTTAAGGACTGTTATTACTCATTTTGCTCTGGACCCCTTCCCTGCAATAGGCGCACATGAGCATTCATTTTTTAAAGGTGTATTTAATTTTTCTGTGGAACCCCAGCTTGCCATAGGCGCACATCATCAGTTTAATTCAATTTGATTCAAATTCTTTATTTCATCTCCTAAAAACAGATTGTAAATAGCGCATCACAATATGAATTAGAGTTCATAAATATTTAAAACCAGATGACAGATATAAGTGATGTGAAAACACACAGACACACAATGTCATCTGACAACATGCTGTTATAAAGCTATAAAGCCTCATCATCAAAACATTATAGACTGACGCAATTGTAGTACACATTTTGAAAAAGAGCCTACTGAGTGGCAAACAATGGGAGAGTCTGATTGTTGAAAGAAAACCAGTGCCACTCTAAACCTTCTAACCGTAAATTTCTGAAACACAAGAAATATAAACCTTTTGGTAAGTGGGAGATAATATTTACAAAATAAGTCAAAATGCAGATAGATGGGATGAGATGTCTATTCACACATTCATGTGTATTAATCAGAGGAATCAAACTGTCCTTGTGGAAATCACAGCAGCCACCTAATAGAACCTAGTCTAAATCAGTTCAACAACATTCACTACCAGGTACATGGGACCAGTCGCAAATAGGGAGCAATCCCCTGCATAGTCTTTAAAAGACAGGATTCTCTAACAATGGGCTTTACTAGTTCCCTACCCCTCAATCCCCTTCTCTGGGACAAAAAGCATTCCCTTTTCCTTCTTGCAGATAGTCGATGGGTTCTCAAAAAACTGTGAACAGCTTAGAGCACAAGTTGTCTTCCTAATATATCCAAGCCAATGGATCCTAGAGACACAACAACAGGGGGTCGGCATACTCTTTTTTATTCAGTTTGATTAATGTCCACATCCCTGTAGCCTCATGTCCCAGAGCCATAAGTCAAAACGGGGGGACACTTTCTCCTATAAATCTCTAGTATGTGGGCTGTGGGCTTTTTCTTTATCAATGAGATAAGAGAGAAAATTGAGCCAACTGCTTGCAAATAATGATTTTTCCTCTTGCCAACATAATGTGCAAACAATATAGGAGCTCAGAGGGAATACGGAAAGGGTCGCCCTCCACTCACAATCAACAATACAAAATGAGACCCAGTCCAATGGCGTACGCATATATCAGTGACTCAAGGGGGGTCCAAAAAGTCCTACTCCCCACTACTCTCTTATCCACATTATAAAGAGGTATATATATCATGACAAGCCCGGAAGACGCCTTTCCTCAGTGGCGGGTATGCATAGCTTTCTTTCCTTTCATCTTATTTTCCTTTGAGAAGCAAGTGACCACCGATGATGAGACAGGGGCCTGTCTGGAAATTGCATACCAGTTACCCCGATGGTGGTGTTTCCGTGAGGGGTCATTTGCTTCTCGCACATTTTTTCCTCTATTTAGAGTAAGGTCCAATGTCTGGTGTGGACCATTTTGAACCATTATATTTTGGTTCATTGTGGGTGTTCTATTGTGTTGCCCAGGAGAACAGGTATTTTAAACACGGCGGAGTACAGTGCATTACCTCTTTATAATGTGGATAAGAGAGTAGTGGGGAGTAGGACTTTTTGGACCCCCCTTGAGTCACTGATATATGCGTACGCCATTGGACTGGGTCTCATTTTGTATTGCCAACATAATGTGCCTAGGTGCGAGCAATATCTGACAGTAGACCAAGGTACAGGAATTGGCTCACTATCTCAATTACCTTTCCCCCAATACTTATACAGAATGTTTGTGTGTTATGTGGGCCACAGACCATGACATAAGTCTTTGAGAAATTGGTTTTGAGATGTATCTTTTTCATAATACAACAACGTGGAAATCAGTGTCTTTAAACCATTGGCCTACGTTGCAAGTAGAACTGCATTATCTGCATGTGGGTGTGTGATATGGGTGTTTTATTACCCACATTCACTAACTTGTTGTGTATATACAGCAAAAATAAAATAGGTGCCAAAACATACCCCTGTCAAACTCCCTGATTTACTGGATAGAAAGATGAACACTCTGCATCCTTACCATGCCTAACTGATGCAAATAAATCAAAGTAAAGATGTCCCAAAAAGTCCACCAAGTCCACCTGCAGTCCCAGGGATATTAAAATATTCCAGAGCTTGAACCTGCACTTACAGTCAAAGGTACTGGTTACGTCTGTTAGTTGGGTTCACATACCTTTATAAAAGCAGAAGACAAGAGGCGTTTGGCAAAACAGGAATAGTTTAGTTTAATGAGACAATGCAGCCAGGAGAACAGTTACATGCTCAAGGTGTGAGGACTGTCCCAAAATTGACATTGGGTTTGCTTATACATCTTCTCATCAATCCATAAACACTTTTGGTATCCCATATAAGGTGTGGAATGTTGGTTGCTGCCTTAGAGTCATAATTTATTGGGTAAAATTACTACAAGTAGGTCTCAACCTTGCATGGATAAAGTGTGGCCAGTGCTGATTGTATCCAGATGTCCAGCATGGGGAGCACATGATCACTAGGTGCACTAGGTCCTGATTGGCAAGGTGTTCCTAACTCATGTGGTATCTAACTTTCTTGTGTTTATCGTAGTGCACATACCCCCTCTGGACATGTGTGCTTTTTTGGGGACCATTGTGATATCATTGTGTCTATCAGTGGGATTGATCAAGAGTTACCCGCCTGCATGTTTGCCGGCCAGCTATGCACCATCCCACCTGTGAACTGTCACTCTGTAATCCCAGGCTTAGTTTGCACAGCCTTCCTGCCTACATACTTGCGTGTCGAGATAGATGTGGAGTTCAGAATGTGGGATTCTAATAATAAGGACGATAGTTAATTTTTGTCGACAATGCCATCAATATCCATAATAATATGTTCATGAATTCCAACAGGAGCAAGCTAATCCTGGCAAACTTATATTTGGACACAAGGAGGTGAAGGTTTAAACATTGCTCTATAGTGCCAAGACCCGTTCTAAAGCCATACTGAAGTGGAGAGAAATGTTCTTCTCTGCAGACCAACGAAGTAAGAATTCCAGGACGATTCTCCCAATTATGTTGATGGCAGAGCCACGTGACTAAATTGGATGATAATATTTGGGGTCCTCTGCATTGCCCTTTTTAAAAACTGGCACAATTTATGGCTTGTACCTGAAAGATGGGATGCCAACCTTACAGGCAGAGTTTATGACATTAGTGAGCAGGGGGACCAGAAGCCTGGTTCTCTTTAAAGATGTCCATAGGGATCCCATCTGGCCCAGATGTCTTTTTGGAATAACTATTAAGAATGGCCTTGATGACCTCATCTGGCGAGAATTGGATGTTCAAAGGTAACATGGAATCAACAATTCCACTCTCTTGACTAAGCATTTAAGAACTGTAAGTTCTACTAAAATGATCTATTCTCCTAACAGGGCCAATATGAATACTCACTTTGTCTTCAAGTTGGCATTATAATGTCAAAAAGTTATCTCAATCATGAAACTCCTTGAAGAAACTGCTTAAAGTCCTAAATGACTTTACCCAATCCTAAGCTTGCTCCTCAGTAATTTCCACCTCCCAGACACTTTGCAATGCCATAGCTAGCCATTTCCAGACTAAAATAGACAACATTTATCATAGCTTTACCTCCATGGCTAGTCCTTTAGCCCATCCCTGCAGTATTGATTCACAACAAAACATTGGTTTGCTAACACTTGAAAAGTTCAAGCCTATCTCTCAATCTCAGATATTTGACTTATTAGCTACTGTCAAATCCAGTGACCCTTCTGATCACTGTCCTCAGCATATCATTTCAACCTTATCCCCTCTTCTTCCCCCATCACATTATTGTGCACTTTGTCTCGGAGCCTAGCCACCATTTCTTGCATATGGAAAGCAGCATATGTCACACTTATCCTGAAAAAGCAGAATGCAGACCCCAAGAAACCAGCTAACTATCGACCATATCTCTTCTCTCTCAGCTGGGTAAAGTTCTGGAGCCCTACATTAGCAAACAGCTCTCCTCTTATTTGGAGAACCACAGTTTGAAGGACGCCTCTCAATCGGGCTTCAGACCTGCCCGCACCACTGAAATGCCCCTATTAGTTGTAGTAGATACTGTAGTGTAGTTCCTATATTCCCAATAGGCTCTGCGCATTGGAATAACATAAACAGCAGTGTAGACGTAGGACTGAGGTCATCTAGGTCTCTACTGACTATGTTAGACTTAATTATTTTTTGCCAGCTAGCTCAGAGATCACTAGAAACTTTCTCGAATGAATAGGGAGGGGTTAACATCCCTGATTTAGACAAGAAGGGATTAGATTCTGACAACCATATAACATGACAACTTTGCTCCCCCAGAATAAGGAGTGTATCTCCAGAGTCATGTGAAAACAATAGACAGCTATTTCACTCAGTCAATCATGCATGCTTAATTTCACCAGGGCAGAGAAATAGAGAAACGGGCGTTTTCAATAAAAGGTGTTATTTTATTGAGCAGTCTTCTTTCTCATGCAAGAGAAGTGAATTGCCACAATTTCAATACTTATCATGAAGTAAAGTGCGTACAGTAAAAGGAGTATTATAAAATAATACTGTAAAAGCATTGATATGGTTTCTTAGCCATATGATACTTTCAAACGGATAAAATATTTACATACATAAAAACATTGACTAACAAACTCAACTGGTGCTTCTAAGATATGCCTACCCCAGTGTACCTGACCTAAGCCTAATATGTGGGAAGGAGTAAGTAAGTTGCAGTTTTAAGTTAAGTTACGTTTTTTGCCAAAAATCTGAATCAAGAATTCTCTCTAAGGTTTGAATCAGCTCCATACCTTGGTTATAGAATGAATGAGGTCTTGTATCTCGTTTCTCAGGAATCGATCTCCCAGTAACCCGCAAGGGTTACTGGAAAACACTGGAGCTGGATTTCACGGTGTGAGAAAAGGCAGCTTCTCCAGCGTGTCAAAGGGGAGGGGTGGCTTCCTTCGGCTCTCGCATCAGCTGGGCTTCGGATAAGTAGATAGCCACTCTGCTCCACACCACTGTGTGTTTGCTTAAGGCAAGTGTTGGTATATTTATACCTGGAAGGTGCCGTGTTTGACGTAATATTGGACATAAGACGTCAAGAAAAGATGTCACTAAGAACTGACTGTTCCTTTAGTGCTCGCAGGAGTTCAATGATAAATCAAAACAAAGACATGGGGAATTCCCAGGTTGCTGAAGGTTTGGTGTGTCGAAAGAACTCGTTGTGCTCTCTAGGAATCTAAGGAAGTAGCCTTGCTGTATTTGGGCTGCGTGGGCTATTACTGAATATGAGCAAGATTCATATGTCTTCATTAGGACATGATTTATCATAACAGCATAAAGGCATGAATCAGGAATATTTGATTATGGTCCTAGAAACATTAACAACACCCACTCCTCGTATAATGTCCATCATTACTAAATACTAAGCAATATGTAAACATATAGGTATGCATGTGTTTTCCAACCCACCCCAAAATACAATGAAATGCATTTGAAATGGTATAGATACACAAAATGAGTATTATACTGTACACTTTCAAGCAGAGTTATCATTCAGGAAATACAAATATGAATATAGGCTGAATGAATTGCAAAAATTACATTTTATGAAATGGCTCTGAATACAGAAAAAAAAGTGGAGACCATTTCTCACAAAGTTATACAACATTGTACATATGCTAGAGGCTGATTCAAAATATTGTCTCTAGAGTCTCTAAAAATAGAACTTCTGTTCTCTAAGAATAGTTCTACTTTAAGCAGAGTACCATGTGCCAAAAAATTGTAAATATTTTGGAAATTAGGGGAAAATAATTTCGTTCTCTGGAAGGGAGAAAAAAATAGTGTCACTGTCTTTTTGGAGTTCTGTTTATCAAAAACTGAAGGCCGAGTTCAGAGTTCAGGGAATGCTGTGAGCTCGTTTTTTCAAATATTATTTTCGTTGTTAGGGGAGAACATTACTTCTGATAGGCCGGTAAAAAATTTGTCTACAACAGTAGGTGAAAGTTGGGCCAACTCCGAAAAGGTGGAAATAGTGCATATGTGTGATGCATTGCCATCATAGATGTCAGGATCAGCAATGTTCACAGAAGGTTGTACCTGTGTGGTGCCGCTTTCATCTCGTACCTCACCGCCACTTAATCGTAATGGTGAAGTCTCAACGAATGCCGTCATCAGAATAGGTAGCCGCTGGGGACAACACGTTGCATGAGTCGTTACAGGACAAAGCAAAGCGTCGATATCCATTGGTACTGATGATACTAGTGTAAGACAGACGTCCAACACGCATTCTTCTCCGCTTAGCAGACAACGAAGCACAGGTAAGATGCAATTTTGCCAAATTGGTCTAAATGAAAGTAACCAGGTAGTATTCAGATCTCTTAGCCGGGCCAATCCGAGGACCTTAGTGATACGGTCTCGATATTGTATTGCTAGGATAATTTCCAGAGGTTTGTCTGTGTTTTGGCTTGCCATATCGGAGCAGAAGGAAAAAAAATAAAATTCCTGCTACGACTCTCAAAATAAGAGGCAGGCCACCGAATAGCGAATGCACAAAATTCGGGAAGTTGTCAAGAACTGCTTCGAATGGTGTTAGCAGTCCGGAAAAAATTGTCTTAAATACATGTGCGATGCCACGGGTATCTGACATGTTTAAGATTTGACTTAACATTTCTACGAAATGCACCGGACAATTTGTTGATAATAGGGTAGGTATCTCTGCCACTGTCCTTGCAACTTGCAGGTCATATGTCTCTTTGGACGAGGTTAAAGGCACAGTTGTTTGTAAAAGAATAGACTTCATTCTGCTTAAAGTATCAATTTGAATAGAAGAGATAGTCACATAAGGCCATATTGCCACCTCCATGTCTGGATTGCTGTTTGGTTACAATACTTGCATACAGCAAATGACCCTGGACGTCACAGTTACGAGATAGGCTTTTCCTGGCACCATGCCACAGCAGCTGTGATCGCTTATTAAAACGTAGCTACCGTTGGAAAGCTGTCTGAAAAATGGCTCTATCTGTGTAGTAGGGGTGCCCTGCAGAGGACATGAAAGGTTGTTCGAAGAACCTTCACAGGCCCCATGCAAGTTAATACCTTGACACAGTAGTGTTCTGCTTAGTGATTTTTTACAATTATTACCACTAAGAAATACCTCTTTTTTCCCTTCACTGTAACATTTGTGTGTATAAGGTAAATTCCAGGTCGATTTGATGTATCCTTAACCCAACCTTTCATACAGGCCTGCTGGTATATATTTTTGGCAGTATTGAAACTGAAAAGTCGTAATCGGGATTGTAATGGTGCCATGTATTATCCATTCAATGACAGGTCTTTCTGACATTGTCAAAGGTAATCTCTCAAGTTTTTCAATGCTCAGTATCGTATAGTCTGCTCCTTTTTGTGCCAAACTGATTTGTTTCTCAGTAGGTTAAAGATAGAAAAGAATGACGTTGTGTTGATTAAACGCCATGGCACATAGCCTGAACGCAGGTTTTGTAACGTCCAACCTGACTGTACAATAGAACGTAATTGGGATTGGCCATGTTGTAACATTAGCATGTCCTGCTCTATTATATCAATAGCAGATGATACGATGCTGTCCAGTGAATAGATTCTGGAGGAACCCATTGTCTACTACAGAAAATGATTTCTCCAAATTGATACGGTCAATTTCCCGTATTTTTTCTGCAGTTTCAATTTGTTTTAATTTCCAAGCTTCATTGTAAGCTGCGCATATACCGGCATATATGAAACGTTTTTGACGCTGTTTGCGAGGTCCCATTCGGAAATCTCGCAAGTCAGGACCTTCTTTAAGTAAAGTTAAGTGTTGCTTTATTTCGGGAAGTGTGGATTTCTGTAGCCACTCAAGGCATAGTTTTCCTACATTATATGTTGTTGGATGTTGTCTCTGGGAATATCTAGGGTCTGGCCTGTTCTGTTTGAACCCCTGTATTTTGTTCAGGAATCTATTTTGACAGTTATTTGTGTCTATGGGCCAGATCTACCATTTTTTCCAATCAGGATTTGTTATGTTTTGTTTTAAAATATAGGACACGTCTAACCCCTCATCTGTAGTAGGAGTTCTATCAGGCATAGGTTTTGGTATAGACGGGTTGTTTAAATCTTTTATCTTAGCTAAGCCAAGACAGGTTGTTTGCAGAATTGTATCATTCAGGAATATTATTTGTTTTGGGATCATGCAGGCTCTGATTAATGCTTCTAGACCTTGTACCTGCCATTCTTTCGTTCCCCAGATGGTTTTTGATTCAATGTTGTTTTTCCAAAATTCAAAACCAAATGTTGACATTTTGTCATAACATTTTTCAGAATAAATCAATTTAGTATTTGTCAGCATGTTTTTCATTCTTGTCTTATTTAACATCTTGAAATAAAACATTTCTGGATCAGTGTGATTAAACCCTGAAAAGTATGGGAATTTTTCATAAAACGTTTTTGAACTGCCTCTTGGCGGAGTTGGACAATGTTCCCACTGATTATAAGTAAATACATTTCTAGGATTCGCAGACTTATGCAGATAATGATGACCATAGTGGTTATAACAGTACATCTCTTCATAATTCGATGAGCCCTGTAAATAATCATGTTCTGTAAATTTTGCTGACATTTATGTATCTGACATCATATTATTAATATTTTCAAAGTCCCAATCATCAGAAAAAGAACTTGGTGTCACAAAGTAACTTAATGAAATCTTGAATTGATGTGGATACTTCAAGAGCTCTACCAGGCCATAGATTTCATAGTCAGTTCTGTCCCATGCTATACCACCAGGTATAGGCTTTGCTGTGATGTTCACTGATGATAGTTCTCTTTTCTCTATGTGAGAGGATCTGTGTGGTTTCAGGACCAAGTTGATGTTCTGACTTGCTGTGTCCATTGTACTGTATTTTCCATCAATACATTTTCCCAAAATTAAAACTAAGATTAGCCAAAGTAGTAGGGTAAGTACACCTAACACAATCCATAGTTCAATCCAAGGAGAAATCAGAAATGTTTCTTTGAGTTGATGAAAAATTTCTTTATTTTTCATTTTGAAAGTTTTTGTTGCTGGCTAGTCTCCATGTTGACTAGGATCATCGGAAAAGTCATCAAAGTTGATAAAGTAGCCAGATGCAGTTCTGTCAATTGGTGGGATTGCTTCCGGATTTCCATTGATCTTTGCATTTTCTTTTGTTACATTTGTATAGTCTGAGGCTACATCATTGTAGACTGGTGTTTCTCAAACTGTTGCAATTTGGGTTTCAAGAGGCACAAGTTCCATGGCTTTGTTGCATAGTTCTTTTTTATTCACTGATGGTTTATCGAAAGTGATTAGTCTTTCAGTTTGAACCTCTTGAATTGTAGCAAGATTTGGTCTTCTGCTATTTCTTGGGAGTCCACTGGGCTTCTACTTAATATTGGCCACACGATTGTGGTTTCACCAGGTCGATGGAAACAACTCTGTTTTCCTTTTTACCAGCAAGTGGCGGTAGTACTACTGATCTTGTTCCGCTGACAGCTAAGACAGGTACTGCTTTTCTGTAAGAAGGCCCAAATTCCTTCTTCACCACGATCTTTTTTCTGACCAGATCCCCAATCTTTGGAATCCAGACAGGTCTTGCTGGGACAGGTGGTTCTTCAGTGGTTGTTGGCTTATACTTTTTCTTGTTTCATTCAAGTCCTGTAAAACAGCCAAATGATATTTGATATCAAAGGTTTCTTCTTCTACCACTGAAGTATGACTATCTAAGTCCTGGATTCTCATTATAGTGCAGAACAATAGTTCATATGGAGTGAAACCCTTTAGAGAATTTCTTGGGAGATTGGTAAGACTACGTTGGACACTTGTTAGATGTTTGACCCACCCATCACCTGAACCTAATACCCTCGTCCTTATAGATTGCTTTATGTCTCAGTGTTTTCTTTCCACAACCGCAATTCCCTCAGGATGGAAGGTAGAAGAGTACCGCAATGCAATGCCCATGCTGCTCATGGCCTCTTTGTAAGCTTGAGAGCTAAACACAGGACCCTGATCAGAATGTAGCATGCCAAATGCGTATGTGCAGATAAAGACTCGCAAATCTTTTATAACAGTTCTGGCGTCAGCCGAGCGCTGGGGCCACATCTTTAGTGAATCTAGTCTTAATAATTATGGGACCGCATTTGTCCGGTCGGACGTCTGCGCATAGATAGCCTGATGCTGTCTAATAGTGGAGTCCGGGCTGGTGCTTGGTCCGGTTTACAACTGCGATCTCTGTTGCAGTCCTCACAATTTTTTGCGAAATTGTAAATTTCTACGCTCATTCCAGGCCACCAGTATTCTGATTGTAATTCTATCAGAGATTTCAGGATCTCTTGGTGCCTCAGACCCAATCCCATGTGTGCTTCTTGTATCACGAAGATTCTCTGGTTCATGTTTGGAATTACTCTATCCCCCACTCCAGGGTTTTGAGCAAACGGAACGGAGTTCACATCAATTATTGAGTGGATAGTTGAGAGGTAATGCCGCATAGTCGCCTTTTAATGAGGCTTTTACTGCCAGCATGGTTTCTCCATCTATTTGTTTTTCTGAACACTTTTTATTGGCTACCGAAGCCGGCTGACCAGCTGCGGCTGTGGCTCTATCAGCCAATGAATTCCCTGCAACGTGAACGCCATCACGTCAATGACTCAGTGTATGTATCACATGAGTCTTTTGTAGTCCTTTCTGTAAAAGAACTACTTGTTCCTAAAGTTTTTTATGCTTTATTGTGGCACCTCTGTCATCTTTGTAACCATTTTTAATCCAAGTCTGCAGGTTCTTGTTGTAAGATTGGACGCAGTAATGAGAATCGCACACTATTAGTATGGGGAATTCGCGATCGGCATTTTCAAGCGCCATCTTTAGGGATCTTATTTCAGCTCGCTGAGCTGTACAGTTTCTGAATGATTCTGTTTTAGTGACCATTGGTCTGAATTTTCCTTCGTGCCAACGACCTTTAACAATCGCGCACACAGCACTATATGCTTGTTTACCCCCAAATGCGGGTTGTGCTGATCCGTCTGTATATATTATACAGCCGTAATGTTCAAGAGGCAGAATTTCGGTCGGCAGAGGACATTCATATTCATATTGCAGAAATTCTTGTGGTTATAAATTAGGATCAAATTCGTATACTACGTCTGGTGCAGCAAGAGAATTAACCCATTGTATCAATCTCGGATGTAATGCTTTAGCATTTGGAATGCTTGCTATTGTTACTGCTTCTAGAGCAGGTACAGGTGTAACTATTATTATACGTTTACCTTGTGTGAGGGCTCTTTCTCTTGCTACAGAAGTTTGAACCACTGTCAGAATATTTTCTGTAGAACTGAATTTCATTTCAGTTTGTGTGCAAATGTGATTTGTACACTATAGGTACCTTTCACTCCCTCATTAGAGGTCAGGTATGTGAATCCGCATCTTCCTGGCATGACTTGGATTACCAGATTGCGTTCGTTTGTGCATGTTTGCAGTTTTGTTTTAGTTAACATGTCTGTCTGTAATGATCTCAAAATTTCTGTGTGTTTTTGAGTCCAATTAGTTGGTTTGAAATCAAGTTTTATTAATTCGTAGAGAGGTTTAACACTCTCTGCATAATTTAGAATGTATGTTCTTCCGAAATTCAGGAAACCTAGTATTGATTGTAAATTCTTCAGCGTTTTAGGTGCTTGGAGTACTGCACATTTCTCTAGGAAATTGTCTGCTAGGCTTTTGCCTTTACTTGATAATTCATATCCTAAAAAAAGGACAGTAAGATGGGCAATTCTTGACTTTTTAAAGTTGAATTTGTAACCTTCTGATGCAAACGCAAGTATTATGGTGTTCACTCTTTTCAAGCAAGCCTCCAGGTCATCTATAAGATAGATGTCATCGACATAGGATAATACCTAATCATCATACATTTGTAGTAATTCTGTTACCCTTGCTGAGAATAATCCTGGGCTATTCTTGAATCCCTGTGGGAATCAGCAAAATTGTTTTTGCGACCCCATTATTGAGAAAGCGGTCAAATACCTGCTTTCATGTGCAATGTTTTGACAGAAGAATCCATTAGAGATATCTAATGTTGTTGTATATTTTTTGCGTACAATGTTATTCATTAGTGCTGCACTGTGAGTTTTGGACTGCAAACGTTTTAAAGCAGGAGTTTAAATGTCTGTAGTCCAAAGCTAGACGATATGAATCGTCTGGCTTGGAGACTGGAATCAAAGGATTGTTCATTTGTGAGTTGCATGTTTCAATCACCCCTTGATATTCAAGTTGATCTAAGATCTCCCTGACTTGCTTTTTAGCTTCTTGTTTAACTGGGTATTGTCTTTGTGCAGTAGGTTGATTTTTCAAATGGATTTTGTGGTGAGGAGATTCCTCATCCCATCCTACATGATTTTTATATAAAGCAGGAGCTTGGGCCACTGCCCATTTTCTTGCAAATGTGTAATTTTTTATGAATCAGGATATGATTTGAAAATGCAGGCATAATCATTTCTTTGCCATGAGGGCACTCCCTGACAAACTCTGGTGGCCAGTCTTTTTCAGCTAACAGGATGTCATAGCCTTTAGAAAGATTCTCCCAAAAGAGACCTTTTATTTTCCTAGTTTTATCTTCCTCTATACGTAGTGTTATTTCATATAGTTTTTGGGGCACGCTGACTCGCGTGTCTGCAGTTTCCACCTGAATGTATTCATTCGTGTCCACTGTCTCAAGAAGATTCATCAGGATCTTGCGAGCTATGGTCACTTCTGCTGCGCTGTCTAGCATTGTCTGGGCCCACTCTCCATTTTTCAGTTGTGTCCTCAGCATTATCGGCATGTTTAATTTTAATACTTGCTACCTTCTTCTTGGGAAATCGTGATTTTTTTACTTTGATGAGCAGGTTCTTTGTCTTTGGACTTGACATGCTCTCCCTTGTGTTCTGACCATCCTCTTCTTTCTGATTTCTGTGAGGAAGTCTGAAAAGATTGAGAGGGACGTGTATCAATATCTTGATATCTGTCAGGTTTTCTTAATTTATCCCTATCTCTAAGGTTATATCTTTTTTCAGAGGGCTCCCTTTGGGGAGACTTGTCCCCTCCTCCTGGAGATTTATTTCTCCTTTGGGGAGACCTTCCTCTGGACTGAAATTGTTTTTCTCTGGGAGTAGTTTGTTTATGGAGAAGTGTGGCTCAATGGTTAGAGCAGGCAGACCTCGATGCAGAGCTCTGGCCAGGGACCAGGGTTCGATTCCGGCGGGTCTCGGGCTCAATAATTCCCCTGACCGGATATTCTCGCCTCAGTGCCTATTCTGATCATGGGTCCCACGCTGCAACTCTGGGCAATAGCTTGCTTAGTTTCCACAACGGCCCCCACAACGCGAGGGATGTCTGGTCTGCACCATGGGGGTGCCCAGGAGTGGACACTTCACAGGGAAAGCCAGGATGGGTTCCCTTGCGGTATTCGTAAAAGCGCCGGGAAACCCACTGCGGGTAGCGGTGCGCTATACAAGTACAAAAACATTTACATTTAACATTTACAACATTTATTACCCTCCCATTTCTTCTTTTGAGAATTCAGATTGTTTTTAATAAATGTTTTTTAGGGATTTTCTATTACTTGTTCTAATCTGTAGTTTGTACTGTCAAGTGTGATTTGAACTAAATCTCTATATGTTTTTGTTAATTCTTTTATTTTAACTAAGAGTTCTTCGCTTGACATTGTTTCAATGTCTGGGTGTGGTATGTAGCTGGCTAGAACCAGCCATGTGGATCCTGGTCTACCTAGTGGACCGTGCCTGGTGATGTGATTTTGATGTTTTAGGGCACCATTAAATAAGAGCAGGTGCTCTTGGTATGTTAGTGGAATTTCAATTTCGTCGAAAGGAGAGTATTCCGCTGGAGATTCCACTACTTTATAGTAGTGGAACTCACGTGTCACAGTATTTGCTGCTGGAAAAGTTATCCAGGAATAGAATACCTCTGTCTGCCGATACTCATATGCCCCTACCACAAATACAACTGTACCACCTCTTGGTGGTACCCCATTTTCTATAAGTTTTATAGTTATGGTGTTTCTTATATTGACCAGGATGAGTTTTGCATCAGGGTCTGCATTTTGGAGGACTGTGTCCTCTGCTAAGAGTTGATCTGCTAAAGCCTCTCTGTCTCTTTCTTCTTCACTTTCCGTCATTTTTACTGACAGAAATTTCTTTGTTGCAGATCAGGTTTTGTGGAAACAAAGATTAGGTGCACAATATTTTGGAACACTGTATCCTTCAACGTTGACTATTCCGTAAACTAAAACATAGGATTCTCATCCTACTAAGTTTCAGGGGATATTAACCTTTCACCCACTCCAGACGTCTATTGGAGTTTTTACGAGAGAAAGGGGTCTGTGTAAAAAAGCACGACTGAGTTACTCCAGTATCTTGTGTTAGATTATCGCCTTACCAAACGTTGGGCGCCATGTAGTGTAGTTCCTATATTCCCAATAGGCTCTGCCCATTGGAATAACATAAACAGCAGTGTAGACATATGACTGAGGTCATCTAGGTCTCTACTGACTATGTTAGACTTAATTAGTTTTTGCCAGCTAGCTCAGAGGTCACTAGAAACTTTCTCGAATGAAAAGGGAGGGGTTAACTTCCCTGATTTAGACAAGAAAGGATTAGCTTCTGACAACCATATAACATGACAACTTTGTTCCCCCAGAATAAGGAGTGTATCTCCAGAGTCGTGTGAAAACAATAGACAGCTATTTCACTCAGTCAATCGTGCATGCTTAATTTCACCAGGGTAGAGAAATAGAGAGACGGGCGTTTTGAATAAAAGGTGTTATTTTATTGAGCAGTCTTCTTTCTAATGCAAGAGTAGTGAATTGCCACAATTGCAATACTTATCATGAAGTAAAGTGTGTACAGTAAAAGGAGTATTATAAAAAAATACTGTAAAAGCATTGATATGGTTTCTTAGCCAAAAGATACTTTAAAACCGATAAAATATTTACATACATAAAAACATTGACTAACAAACTCAACTGGTACTTCTAAGATACGCCTACCCCAGTGTGCCTGACCTAAGCCTAATACTTGGGAAGGAGTAAGTAAGTCGCAGTTTTAAGTTAAGTTAGTTTTTTTTGCCAAGAATCTGAATCAAGAATTCTCTCTAAGGTTTGAATCACCTCCGTACCTTGGTTATAGAATGAAGGAGGTCTTGTATCTCGTTTCTCAGGACTCGATCTCCCAGTAACCCGCAAGGGTGACTGGAAAACACCGGAGCTGGATTTCTCGGTGTGACAAAAGGCAGATTCTCCAGCGTGTCAATGGGGGGGGCGGCTTCCTTCGGCTCTCGCATTAGCTGGGCTTCGGATAAGTAGATAGCCGCTCTGCTCCGCACCATCGTGTGTTTGCTTAAGGCAAGTGTTGGTATATTTATACCTGAAAGGTGCCGTGTTTGACGTAAGGTTGGACATAAGACGTCAACAAAAGATGTCACTTAGAACTGACTGTTCCTTTAGTGCTCGCAGGAGTTCAATGATAAATCAAAACGAAGACATGGGGAATTCCAAGGTTGCTGAAGGTTTGGTGTGTCGAAAGAACTCGTTGTGCTCTCTAGCAATCTAAGGAAGTAGCCTTGCCGTATTTGGGCTGCGTGGGCTATTACTGAATATGGGCAAGATTCGTATGTCTTCATTAGGACATGATTTATCATAACTGCATGAATGCATGAATCAGGAATATTTAATTAGGGTCCTAGATACATTCACAACAATACAATCAGGCTATCACGATACAGGAAATACCACCAAGCTGGTCATACTGAATCTGTAGATCCTTCTGTTTGGTATAGCTCAGCTCTACTGGATGGATGACTGGTGGCCAGCTGAGTGTTACTCATCACTTTTGCCGTAGAACTGCCAGGAATCTGGGTATAATTTTAGATGACAAACTGTCTATGCAGGACCAGATCACCTCCACCTGTGGCACTTGCTTCGGCATCCTGCGCCTACTTGGGAAAGTCTTTTCGTACCTCCCGTCAAGTTCCTGCCTGAAATACACTCATCCAGGCATTATTCATTAACTGCATGGATTATGGTAACACCCTGATCCTCAAATCAAATGAATCCCTTATCCAAAATGCAGGTGACTCAAAACACTGCTGCCTGCCTTGTCAACAACTTGCCTCCTGGGGCACAATCAGGCCCCATGTTTGGAGCCATGCATTGGCCCCCTATTAGAAAGAGATCACTGTTCATATTACTCTCCCTGACCTACAGCAATTTGTCAGGCTTAGGCCCAAAATATCCACAGGACAGACTCACTCTATACCACAATCACAGGACTCTAAGAACCAAAAATCAACCTCTTTTATGTCCCGAGTGAATTTAAATGTCTAAATTTGGTGGACAGGCTTTCTTCCAGCTTGCCCCGTACCACTGGAACAGGAATCCTTTCTTTGTCCGTGCATGCTCCAGTATCACTGGGTTTAAAAACACCTCAAAAGTTGGTTGTTTTAATCAGATGCCTTCTCACCCACCTGCTGGTCTCACCACTGACATGTCCCGTTGGGGCTGAGTGGTTGAGCCATAACGAAAACTCTAAAAAATAACATTCAGCAAAGCTTCTCATCATTGGATTTTGTCCAAGTTCCTCTAATTTACAAGAAATTATCAATTCCCCACACCCTTCTGTAATTTTACTCATTATTGGCTTCCTATTTACAGAATGCCAGACTCATCTTCGCCCATCATTTTTTGTAGTTTTTACCTAATTTTGCATTAAATTCCCCATCTATTATTAAATGAATCATACACCAAGGTAAATATTCCTATCTGCTCATTTTTCCACGAAAGAAAATAGCTAATGGAAGTTCTGGTTATCCCTGGTGGAAAAATCATTTTTGCAGAAGTTATTCAGGACTGTACTAAAAGTAGAGCCCCAACTCAAGTCATAGTCTTGAATATTTTTACCTCTGGCTATATCTTCATAGTTTTTTGGCTAATATCAACTTTAAACCAAGTTACCAATCTCCCCTCAGCCCGAAGTGAGGATGATGGAAGATTAAAACATGTATACCCATCAATAAACACTTCATGCAGTGCCCAGGTAACCTGCAGGAGGATTTAATATTTTCTGTTAAGAAGAGCATACCAGTCCTCAACCAATAGCTTGGAAGCCAACCAAGAAATATTACAGCACAACAGTCTGAACTTTGCATTAGAATTATGAGGATGTTTTATTACCTGATCCATACTGCAGGCTGCAGAGGCTTGAGAAATATCAACATGGGACTGGATTTCCCCTTCTGTTAGACTTAATACAGAGGTTTGGTTGCAAGACTCAACGATCAAAATCTCATGTCCGGTGAGCGGGCCTAGACTGCCTGATGTTTCTAGTGGAGGGAGAGTAATTTTACAACAAGAGTGGCACACTGTCCGCTATTGAAAGAAACTGGGGAGCCTACAACAACATTACAATCACGCTCACCTCCACTCTGCCAGTCAGTGACCTCTAATTCAGATAACACCATAAATCTATTACAAGTTAAAGGCTGGTCCACATATTACAATGAGCGTATGTAGGCATGTTTAGCATCCTGCACAGGGGTGGTGGGAGCCAGATGCTTATAGAAAGAGCACAAGATTTAAGATCTTTAATAAGATGTACCTGACTGCACCAGCAGTTTTAAAAAAAAACATGACTCAATTTTCCCCTGGGCCCCTGCCTGCCATAGGACAAACTCTACCCGTCTCCGCTGGGCGCGTTTCGTTCTGCTGTTTATTCAGGGATTTAAATTTCCTTTGGTTGTACACCATTGTGATTCATCACCAGCGGTACACACACGTTGCAGTCTAGATCTTTATTCGAGATCCACTGCCCGTCACCTCTTACACTCTAAAAGAAAGTCCCAAACGTGTTTTTTCAGGGGGTTTTTACCTGCAATAAATGTTTTGGTCCTGATGATGGTCTTCATGACAGTAGCACTATAGACCGAAACGTCGACATCCTCATCATCTCCATCTTCGCTGCATGAGCACAAGCATACAACCATTGTTAATTAATTTCTCGGGTTGTTTGCCATAACTAATTGGAGTTGATGTTTAAGTTTTGAACTGATGTGTTGATGTTACCTATATCTCTGTACATTACTTTTTTGCTCTTTATTGGTCTCCCCATATCTTTAATTGCAATTTACATTACTGAACTTACATAAAAAAAATTTGAAAACATTTTTAGCCCTCTCCGTGTATCTTTCTCCTTCCAATAGATTGATTTCTGTTTTTTCTTGAGCTTTCATTACATGTGATATCCTGGTGGTACACCGGAGTGTGATATATACAATACAACTCCCAACTTAGCAATTATCTTCCTAGAAATCAATTCCCTTGTAGCATCCACTGACCTTAATAGGTACACACCAGCATTCATTTGGTAAGGATTATTCCATTTCCCCTGGATCCCGATACCTGCAGTTCTGTGCTTGCAAAAGGTGTCTCCCCTTAGATGCACATAAAGCAAACAGTTGCATCTGTATGTTGCTATCATGGTATTATGTTAATGGTGGTGTGGTTTGACCTTGGAATGGATACACCATTGTTGTTAATTATTTAGGATACTAAGTAACCACAAGCAATTATATTTTGTATTCTATTAATATTGAGAAGGGCAAAAATACAACATTTCTCTAAGGTGCGATTAGAAGGTCGGGTGGAAAGCCTACTCCCAACACAGTCTTGAAATCAGGACCGAATGACTCATGGGTAGCCATTCCCCCTGTCCAATGCGAGTGAATACTGTTTGGTCAGATTCCCATTGTTCCCTATGGGAGCTTGTGTAAAGCCCAACAACCGCCGTAACACAGGCTCTTATGGGGAAATAGGGTGTTTGCAGAAAACCATGCACCCTATCACGGGCACCATACTGTGCTTGTACACAGTGCAGGGTTTTACAGGGGGTTCCCTTAGTTACCTCCTTGGCCCCCAACCGGAGGCCGCAGGATGAAGTGGGCTCTGCTAGCGGCCCCAAAAGGCATTTTCTGACAACATTTTTAGGTCAGAATGGCCGGCACTGAAAGGATGTTGGAAACCAACATCATAATCCAGAGGACAGAAACGCTGTCCACAGGGGTGTAAGAAACGGTTCCGACCATATGGATAATCCGAGTGTCGGGCGGTACCGCTTCGGAATGACCGCACTGTTTACGTTAAAACCGCAAACACTGTAATTGGTCAGTCGGAATGTTTCTGATGCAGTGGAAGAAAATTCTGACTGTTGGGAGGAGGCGTTCTGCTGACATTGTAATTGGCTCCTAAATGTTTTTCCTACTTGTTTGCCTATAGGGGCATGAGAGACATCACCCACAGTACTGAAAGATGACGGCACAAAGTGACATGAACACAACGCATGAGTCGTCCTCTCTTACGCTTGTGCAGATAAGTACCAAAGGACAGAGCTGGAAAATGGCCCCAAAGTGAAGTTCTGCCAAGAAAGTGGCCAGTGAGGAAGTGAAGAGGAAGCAGATTGCCACTACTGGCTTGAAGTCCTCTTCCTTTTTTTAGGAAACATTCTATACCTGCTGTACACAGACCTATGATTTATGAGAAATTTCACAGCTTCCCAGAGTCAAGAAGGCTTGCAAGGCAATCTGTACATTAGTGAGCAAAGCTATCCTAGGCTTATTGTTAGAAAACCCCTCCAAACTTTTTTTTTGCTACGTTATAGTGCCCCATGACAGCAAGGATTTTGGAAAATGTCAAAGGCTTTCCAAACCTTCACTCCAGTTGACCGGGTTGCTTGAATTGATCTGAATCACTTTTAAATCAATCTTCTGGTTTTAGATTCAATGTTGGGTGAAGGATGTCAACCTTTGGTTTATTCTTCATGGGCCAAACTAACACCATCATTTTCAGGAAAGGGATAAGCCTGAAGCTCCCCATGCCAAGATGGTGGTCTGTCCATAGGAAGTGATTTGAGGTACCCAATTATATATGCTGTTGAGATTGAGATGTTAGTTTTTGTTTTCAGCATATATAAGGAGGTAGTTTCAAATATTAACTGTACTGCAACACATTTGTTTCATTAGTTAACACACCTTCTAGATTCTATGCATGAACTTATTGATTGCACTTTCACCTTCATCGTGTCAGGGGGAGTTGGAGTCTTGCTAAATGCTTCATTATCAAGCTTTATCTTTTTTTTAACCTTTGTGTTTTTTTCCTCAGAACTATGCCCTCTGAAGGAGAAACTTAGGGCCTAATTTCGACCTCTGTCATTTTGTGCTAGTCTGATCGCCCACTACGCTGGTGGTCGGAGCGCTGGATTACAATGTGGGTGGGTGGACGACTGCCAGACCGGTGCCACCGCCAATATGGCCGAGATACCCGCCACCCCCTCTCAACACAATCCCCAATGATGGGAAACTGGAAACGAACTGGACTTTTTGGAAGACGGGAGGGAGTGACCCTCCCGGCCGTATTTATTAAAATATGAAACAAAATTAAAACGTTAAAATAACAGTTTCATATTAATGTACAATTTCATTTCCACATTTGATATTTGGCTAACCTTAACATATTCTCTAATACAAAGGTTCTCCTAGCCGATCTAACATCCTACAAACTTTAAATTGAAATTGTACATCCTAACGTTTAAGGGCCAACGGCAAGGTCATAACCGGTGTCAAGATCCCTAAACCAGACATGTCCCCCTCACTTGTGAGGGGCGACCGCACCGAGGCATACCTCAAGTGCATTTACCAATTTCCCTTGACTTGACGGGGGCCCCAATAAACTCGACGCCACTTAAAGGTCGTCCGAGGACTCGTGTGAGGTATCTAGAAGGTAGCGTGGACCCCCTCCCAAACCCCACACAACTTACCACATCTGCCGTCGCAGATGACCTGGCCCCAGGAAATTCCCCAGAAGGGGGCTGTAACCCCTCCTACCCAAGGAAGGGGCCTTGACCGCCTTTCCTTACCTTTCGGCGGCCCATCCTTAGACGGGACCGCCCCCCGTTGAGGGGCCAATGGCCACCTCCTTCGAGCGCTCCCATCCGTAATGGGTGACGCCCACCCCTAGGGATCTTCCAATTACTGCTCACCGATCATGACCTTACCGCCCGACCAAAATAAATACGACAATTCTAACTAAATAACTAAATGGCTAATTCCTAATGACAGTAACAAATTACGACTTTATAAAAAGGCATGATTACTGGTCAACAACAGTTCATTATCACTTTATTCGAAAAGAACATACTAGAATTTCATTCTTTATTGCATATTCAAAGGTATCACAATAATCCTTACAACCTGCAAAAAAAATTAGTGTTATAACCTCAACTTTATTCACAACAACCTGCTGTCCTCAGGGGCTGGTGGGTGGGTCAAAAAATGGCTCTTCGTTCCGTCTCGAGCTCACGTGCAGCGAGGAGGTGCAGCTTCAGAGCACAGGAACAAGAGGATGCTTTCTTGGCTTGTTGCTCCTTTTATCCGTCTTCAGGGCGGGAGTAAACCCGCCCCCGCCTGCCCTGAAGGGCGTGGTCGGCCGCGTCAGTGTCTAGGCCAGCCCACTCCAGGGCGGGAAAAAGGCGCGCCCCGGCTACGCCGCTTCGGGCATACCAGCCGAGACTCGCCCCCCGCCCAAGATGGCTTCCCGGGGGGATCGTGGTACTCCGCCATACGTTCGGGGGGACCGAATGGTCGCCCCTTTCCATATGGCCGAGATACCCGCCACCCCCTCTCAACACAATCCCCAATGATGGGAAACTGGAAACGAACTGGACTTTTTGGAAGACGGGAGGGAGTGACCCTCCCGGCCGTATTTATTAAAATATGAAACAAAATGAAAACGTTAAAATAACAGTTTCATATTAATGTACAATTTCATTTCCACATTTGATATTTGGCTAACCTTAACATATTCTCTAATACAAAGGTTCTCCTAGCCGATCTAACATCCTACAAACTTTAAATTGAAATTGTACATCCTAACGTTTAAGGGCCAACGGCAAGGTCATAACCGGTGTCAAGATCCGTAAACCAGACATGTCCCCCTCACTTGTGAGGGGCGACCGCACCGAGGCATACCTCAAGTGAATTTACCAATTTCCCTTGACTTGACGGGGGCCCCAATAAACTCGACGCCACTTAAAGGTCGTCCGAGGACTCGTGTGAGGTATCTAGAAGGTAGCGTGGACCCCCTCCCAAACCCCACACAACTTACCACATCTGCCGTCGCAGATGACCTGGCCCCAGGAAATTCCCCAGGAGGGGGCTGTAACCCCTCCTACCCAAGGAAGGGGCCTTGACCGCCTTTCCTTACCTTTCGGCGGCCCATCCTTAGACGGGACCGCCCCCCGTTGAGGGGCCAATGGCCACCTCCTTCGAGCGCTCCCATCCGTAATGGGTGACGCCCACCCCTAGGGATCTTCCAATTACTGCTCACCGATCATGACCTTACCGCCACAGGCCGGATAGTTGACCGGCTATCCGGACCCCCCACAATACTCCTACCTAAAGGTCATGTCATAAAGTCCTTAGCCAAGCTATCAGGTCTCCTATGAGTAACTCATTCCCCACCCGGGACAAATGGACACCATCCCCCAAATACATATCGTCCCCTTTAATACAACCATGCGAAATAGAATGCAGTGTATTTGAACGGAACAATCTACTCACTTTATTATTAATTTTTCTTACTGAATGATTCAGAGCAGAAACCGAAAGAGCCCCTCGCCACACTTTCCGTGGGATCATATGGGACCATGCAATCGTGCACCCTGGAACTCTTCTCGCTAACCAACTTACAGTGGAAAGCATCGCCTCAAGAAGAAGTCGTCTACCAGTGGTCACTAAATCGTTGCCCCCAAGATGTACTATGACTATAGACGGCGGTGACCTCGTCCGCCCTAACAAACCCTCGAAAAAAGATCGAAACTGGTCAATGCAGAGCCCGCCCTTTCCGTAGAAGGACACACTGTACCCGTATTCCCCAGCCACGTGAATCATGTCACCTGCTTTGAATACGTCCGCGGCACGCCTCATGTATGAGTGGCCCACGACCCACACTTCCTTTTTCACAGCCGGTGATGTCTGACCGCTGGCCCAGTGTTGGGTCGACTGCACAGTCCGCCCCGCCTCGTAGGCTTGCGCAACTGAAAACCAAAGAAAAACAAGAAGCGTGAGTACATCAATGCAGCTTCATAACATGTGCAACCGCACATACCTTTTATAACAATTGGAGGACCAACGCCCCACACGTTTAATTTGTTCGACATTCAAACCCCTGGCTGTAGCTTCTGTCGCAGCCCCTATCCGAAAGGAATGGGTCCCAAACTCGCCGGGTTTTAAGCCCGCGGCTGAAATCGACATCGCAAGCACCCGCTGGAACTGAAACCTCGTCAGTGGGGTGGCGTCAGCGTGTCTCAACAAGGTCCCCCCCCATGATGCCACCCTCTGTGCTAAATATTCCTCAACGCACCTCACCGGGCACATGGAAGACACGGGAATCCTTTGTATCAGTATGCAGTCCCCCATCGATCCCTGATCGGTCTTGGACTTGACAAACGAGACAGTTATTGTCTCCCCCCTGACCTGAACGTGCTCTCGGCACAATCCCCCCAGGGTATCCTGTTTGTTCCTTGCAACTAGCTCGCTTACCCGCATAGCCCCATAGAATGCTAACATAAAAGCGGCGCGGAATAAGACTGTTTCATACCGGGATGAACATGTTGCAGGCAGTACAGATAACAACAAAGCCAACCTATCCAGACCTATCGGGCGCCTTTCATCTACTCTGCGACCCTCAAGGCGTTGCCACCCGCGTAGCGCTTTTTGCACAACGAAAGATGTAGTCGGGTCCTGGATCCCATGAGCCCTTGCCATAAAGGAAATGGCGGCCCGATGCCTCTGGGCCGTAGCCACTGATTTGCCTGCCTGATGTAAGGACAACAGAAAATCAACTACTAATTCCTCCTGACCCCAAAGCTCCCTCCTAGCCTCCCCCACAAAGGCCCAGTAGGATCGGAACGCCCCTTGGTATGCCTTCCTCGTCCTGGGGGCTAAACTCTCTCCCACGAGGTGCTGTAATTCGGGGCACCGAGAGACCAGAGAGCTTCGGGAAAGGGTGCCGCCACCGGGTCCGCTGTGGGCAGAAAACCCCAGAAGGCCTGCATACGAAAACGAGAAAGTGCATCAGCCGCCTTGTTCATTACCCCTGGCACATGTCTCGCTTTGAATAGGACATTCAACTGCATACACAATAGTACAATTTCCTTAAGCAATCTCAGAATCCATTTGCATCGTGCTGCCTGGCTGTTGATACACTCAACCACGGTCATGTTGTCAGACCAAAACACCACAGAGTGATCTCTAAGCCCCTCGGGCCAAGTTTTCAGGGCCACCAGAATGGGAAAAAATTCCAAAAAGGCAATGTTACTCGTCAATCCACACTCATGCCACCATAATGGCCATTTCTGAGCCGACCATTGTGTGCCAAATATGGCACCAAAACCAGTACTCCCTGCCGAATCTGTCCACAGCCCCAGCTCCTCGGAGGACACCGCCGGTTTATTCCAGACCACTCGACCATTGAAATCCGCCAGAAATGCCAACCAAATGCGCATGTCCTGACGAACCTCTGCCGATAACCTCGTGCGGTGATGACCCTCCTTCAGGCCGACCATGGCTTGAGAGATCGAGCGGGAAAAGGGGCGGGCCATCGGCATGACTCTCAGGGCAAAATTCAGCTGCCCCACCAATTGTTGCAACTGATGCAATCTGACCTTGGACTCCCTAATACACGCTTCTAAGGTTACTCTGAATTTTTCCACCTTCTCTCTAGGTAACCTAAAACAACCTTCCACGGAGTCGAGCTCGATCCCTAGAAACTCGAGGCAAGTCGAGGGTCCCACAGTCTTACCTGGTGCCAATGGCACACCGAGATGCGTCATTAAGGTACAAAATTCATTCAAAGCCTGTCCACATTCTGGAACCCCGGCCGCCCACAAAAACAAAAAGTCATTGAGGTAGTGCATGACATGTTGGAAACCCGTCTTCTTTGTGAAGACCCATTGCAGAAAGCAGCTGAACTTTTCAAAATAGGCACAAGAAATAGAGCAACCCATTGGCATACATCTATCCATGTAATAGTGACCCTGAAACATGAAACCAAGGAGACGCTGATCGTCTGGGTGTACCGGGAGCAACCGGAACGCTGACTCGATATCTGACTTCGCCATCAGCGCCCCGGGCCCTAGGCGATTCAACATGGCGATGGCCTCATCGAAAGATGCGTACCGCACCGAACATATATCCTGGTCTATTGCATCATTCACAGACCGACCATGTGGGGCTGATAAATTATGTATCAGTCGGAACTCACCCGGGTCCTTTTTAGGGACCACCCCCAAAGGAGAACAAACAAAGTTATCACATGGTGGCTCGACAAATGGACCGGCCACCCGACCTCGAGCAACCTCCTTCGCAATCTTTTCCTGTACCACTGTCGTATGTTTCAAGACCGATATTTGATTTTTACATTGTCTTATACCCTGGAAATCCCCCACTGGGATGCGGAAACCATATGAAAACCCGTTCCGCAGCACCCCAGCGGAAGCATGATCCGGGTATTCGCTGAGCCAAGGAATCATTGCCATGGTATCAACCGGAGTAGGTAAAGGCGCCCCTCGGACTATTTCAGACCTGTTTGGCGCCTCCTTTACCGACCGTTATCACCCGTTTTGGCTCTGCACATGGACTCCGGATGTGATGATTGCCCGCACCCTCCACATTCGTGGCGGAATTTGCATGTCCCCTGGGGCCTCGAACATTTACCCCTGTTGAAGTTCCAACAAACCCCCCTTTTACCTGTGTTGCCGTTCGGCCTCGAGTGGTACTCGTTACCCGAACCTGATCGAAAGGGCGTCCCGGCATTTTGGCGGGAGGATTCCCCCCCACCGCTCCCTACCAGTGGGACCTTTAACATACCAGTACTTTCCATTTTTGACCATGACACAGAATCGTAACAATCCCAAGTTAAGTTTTTATCGTGCTCTTTTGCTTTCCTAAAAATGTTATCGTAACAGAACCACTGAGTGCCCCCATACGCTACGGAATATTCCATGATCCGTGTCTGATAAATCGTCAATTCGGACAACAACTCGGGTCTACGTTCGCCCACTATGGATGTAAAAATCCCCCACGCCTTGCCCCAATTGCCAATGTGTTCATCAACCTTAAAGGCGGCCATCTTTGCGCGCCACACACCCGGATGCATGAGCTCCTTTTGGCTCCTAACATGCTCCATCTCATAATGATCAGTAAGCAATGAAAAAATGTTCACATACTCATCTGCCCATATCTTTTCCTTAATAGACCGAGGGACATGTTGACCCAACCTTTCCCTTCGTGAAGGTGCAGACTCATCCCTCGCAATCGGCAATGGCCGCTTACCTGAACCAGAGGCTGTATCTGTGGTTACACCTGTTCCTGGTGGTTTTTCTACTGCCGCAACCGGCGTGATACCTGGCGATGAAGTCTTCGCCGCCTCCTTCGTTTCACGCAACTGCTTAATCAAGGCCCGTGCGTCCTCAGCCGTGGTGCCCTCGCCATCTTTTCCCAACCACGCTGCTAATTGTGCTGCCAGCTCAGGAGGCATATCCTCCGCGGACACGGGGGTGACCACTACGGGAATCGGATTTCCCTCTGCCGGCACCGGAGTTGGCTCCTCGAGCGGAGCACAGGGAACCGGAATGTCCCCCCCAGCTGCTCCCCTTCTGGGTCTCTTGCCTTTTCCTCCCGGAGCTTCCCCTGCCAAAGGCCGTTTCGGTCCCTCTTCCCCATCTCTATCCGCCATCCGCTTCTTTAGATCGGTCACTTCCTTCATGAGTACCCGCAGCATCTGATCGGTAGTCATTCGCTTTCCGGCTTTCTTAGGCATTCTCCAACAAAGTTTCTGTAAGACAAAGAGAAAGATTACCACGCTCAAAAAATGGCTCTTCGTTCCGTCTCGAGCTCACGTGCAGCGAGGAGGTGCAGCTTCAGAGCACAGGAACAAGAGGATGCTTTCTTGGCTTGTTGCTCCTTTTATCCGTCTTCAGGGCGGGAGTAAACCCGCCCCCGCCTGCCCTGAAGGGCGTGGTCGGCCGCGTCAGTGTCTAGGCCAGCCCACTCCAGGGCGGGAAAAAGGCGCGCCCCGGCTACGCCGCTTCGGGCATACCAGCCGAGACTCGCCCCCCGCCCAAGATGGCTTCCCGGGGGGATCGTGGTACTCCGCCATACGTTCGGGGGGACCGAATGGTCGCCCCTTTCCAGATGTGTGGTCCCGCGGTGGCAGTGTGGACAGTAGTTGTCAATGGGAATACAACCTGCCTTTCCACCGACCATTTCATGATGGGGACCCTGTCATGAAAAGATTAGCAGAAAGGCAGGTAAAGGGCCACAGAAAAGGGCCCCATGTCAAGCATGCCCATGTGATTAGTGCCCGGGGCACATGCTGTCCCCCATGCCACTCATGTTAGTACACACACTGCTTGCCATTCATAACATGGTGCATGGCAACAGTGTGCCTGATTTGCTGGCTGCTCAGCAGGGCTGCCAGCATTGGCTTCAGGCTCTCTCCTGGACCTGAAGCATTCTGCAGCCTTGGCTGCACCACCACAACACCGCATGCCCCACTGTAATGTTGTAATGTACCAGTTGGTATGCCGCTGGTTTTGAGTCATTCTCTGGACCAATTACATCTTGTGATGTCGCCGCCAAACTCATATTCAGCCCCATAATTTTTCAGGTACACTATTCAGAGCAAGGTGGCAAGTATTGCTACTGGGAGGAGTCATCTTTATCTCAGGCAATCAAGAATGGAACAGTCCTTCTCAATGCGTACTAGTTCACAATGGCCCACATCAGAGAATTGAACAATGGCATACCTGTATGATTTGAGATCTCAACCTCTGAACATTTTATGCAGTCATAGCAGCAACTTGCCAATCCCTTACGTGTGGCCTTTCTGTAGCCAACTGAACAGCTCTGGCTGCACAAGGAGAGAGGAACCTAAAATGAAATAGATGCAGAACAAGAGTCATAATGTGCTTAGAAGTAAACTGGTTAAAGTATACTTAAACCTTTCTGCAAATAGTTAGCATATCATTTACATGCAATAAATAATTGAACATATCTTTCTTTTGATCTACAAATGCTTCAGCAGTTACTTTAAGGCAAACTGGTAAAGCCCATTCATTCTGATTAAATGATGAAAGGGTCTTGATTTGATCATTTTATTTATATATATATATATATATATATATATATATATATATATATATATATATATATATATATATATATATATATATATATATATATATATATATATATATATATATATATAAAAGCAAAGTCCTACAATGTGGCTCCCCACACGTCCCTCAGGTACAGATCTTCTCAACACCAGGTGGTTATATCAAAGTGTCTTTATTTTTCCCTCGCCATCGATATATATATATATATATATTCACTGAAAAAACCATAGGTTTCACACCAGTTATAGTTAGGAATTAGCATTTAAAAAACCTATGAAATTCACTGAAAAAACCATAGGTTTCACACCAGTTATAGTTAGCTGGAAATTTTACTGATATAAAACCATTGAAATTCCCACGTTATAGTTAGTCGGACTCACTATAACTTGCGCGTGCAATGCACTGCTGATGACATCACATATTACATCACTCATGACATGGTGAGTGACATCACTCATGACATCACTGATGACACCATCCAGTGAATATGTGTCTTTCTGAAAAATAAATATTAGTGAGTTATGTTTAAATATTTAAATACATATATTAGTGTTTCACTTTGTGTATAAGTGGCTACATGTGTTGATAAGTAGCTACATGCGTATGTATATGGGTTATTTGATATTTTTATTAGTATCAGTTTGAGTGTCTATATGGTTTGGTGGGGGTATTACTTAGCACATAGATGCATGAGTGACTGACTCTTTGTTTGTATATGTTTTGAAGACAGCATATGTACAGGACTGTATGGGTGGATGAGTGTCTATATGTGTTTGTTAGTGAGTGAATGACTGTCTCACTAGTGTCTTTATCAGTAACTACATATGTTTTAATCTAGTATATATGAATATTGATGTATATAAGTGAGTATATGTGAGAGTGAGAGATTGTAAGAGTTCCTGTTTAAATAAGTATGTGTTTCTATAAGTGATTGTTTAAGAGAATAAATATGTGTAATTTTCAATAGAAGTAAGGTGGAAGTGTGTGTATAACTCTATATTCAAATAAATGGTTGTTCAATAGTTTATTTGCACGTGTGAATATGTGTGTGAGTAACTTTTGGATGAATGTCGGTGTGTAACAGGATGTATAGGTGTATCTCTTCATATGATGAGTGAGTATATGTATGAGTGACTATATAGAACTGTTGGTGAATGAGTGGATGTGTATATAGATAGTGGAAGTACAGAATTGCTTGTTGTAACTGATATAGGTATGTCCATTTTTAAAAATTTTAGTTTCTATTTTTGAATATGTGTCTCAAGGGTTACTTTACACTGAGAGGAGGTCTGTCACTGTGTCACAAGGATGGTGTCATCAGTGATGTCATGAGTGATGTCACTCACCATGTCATGAGTGATGTAATATGTGATGTCATCAGCAGTGCATTGCACGCGCAAGTTATAGTGAGTCCGACTAACTATAACGTGGGAATTTCAATGGTTTTATATCAGTAAAATTTCCAGCTAACTATAACTGGTGTGAAACCTATGGTTTTTTCAGTGAATTTCATAGGTTTTTTAAATGCTAATTCTTAACTATAACTGGTGTGAAACCTACGTTTTTTTCAGTGAATTTCATAGGTTTTTTAAATGCTAATTCCTAACTATAACCGGTGTGAAACCTATGGTTTTTTCAGTGAATTTCATAGGTTTTTTAAATGCTAATTCCTAACTATAACTGGTGTGAAACCTATGGTTTTTTCAGTGAATTTCATAGGATTTGTTAATGCTAATTCCTAACTATAAGTTTCACTTTATAAATAAGACTGTTAGCACTCTAGTTGTTCTTTTTAACACTCTGGTACATTCTGTCATTGGGCTACAGTTGGGCTACATCTAGTTGAAATTTGGGCTACATTTACAATTTTTGGTCTCTGGTGGCCATCTTTGGGCTACATTGGGCTACTTTGGGCTACATTTGGGCTACATTTTGGCTCTAACATATAATAAGCCCAATGTAGCACAATACATATTTTTATAAAGTTAATTTTTTTACAAACCACTTCAGAATAGGGCTACCTGTCCCTACAATTATCCCATTTTTTTTTTTTAATTTTTGGGGGGAGCGCTCCCAGAGCGCGCCCCGGAGTGCGCCCCGAAAAGCGTATTTCTGAAAAGCAGCACGGGCGCGCTCCGGGGAGCGTCCCGTGAGCGCCAATATCGCAAACGAAAACATGATCGTGACGTATCGCGTAGCCGCGACCGCGTGATACGCACGGCGTAAGCGCACCCGGAAGTACTCGAGCGAATACGATCGCACAACGTAAACTTCCGACGCGCTTACGCTGCGCGCCCCCGGGCGCTTAGCGTAAGCGCGTCGGGTCATGTGAGCAGAAAATAACACTTTTCATTGGTTCATAACAGTTTTAGTTTCATAATGATGAAGCCCCTGGTCTTGTGACCTGAAAATAACACTTCTCATTGGTTCAGGACAGTTTTTTTTTCTAAATGATGAAAGACCCCACCTTTTTTCCTTATTCTGACTTTGTCCTTTGACTGAGGAAGACCTGTTTGTTGCTCTCTCTACTTTTTTGCTCCAAATATTGGCTTCAGTAGTAGCATCAGCTGGTGCATCTGCCCCACCACCACCACCACAACCACCAAGAGGACCAGCTCCAAATTATATTGGTGGTCAAGAACAGGAGGAGGAGGAAGAGGAAGAGGAGGAGGGGAGAAGAAGATGGCTGCCAGAAGAAAATACACCTTACAAACCCAAACCTCACATTGTATGGCAGTTTTTTTCAATCCCAGAGGGGAAAAAAAAGGTGAATGCGCCCAAGGTGACTTGCCTCATCTGCAATGATGAACTTTCACGGGGCAACCCAAACAAAAAATATTCTTTTGGTAACTATACCATGATTCGGCACATGACCAGAAAGCACCTAAACAACTACTCTCGAGCAGAGTTCAGGGAACTGGCCAGTAACCTCCCCCAGTCATCAAGGACCCCCTCTCAAAGAAACCAACCCACCTCATCAGAACCAGAAACATCCGAGGTGATGCCTTGCATTCAGCCGAGATTTGCTGATTTTAAAATCACTTGTTCTGCATGTGGCAAGCTTATCGCCTATGGCGAAAAAAGCGTTAAGCTCATCGTCCTTGCACGTGATAATCACAAGTGCCCCAAAAAGAAGTAATTTTTTGGGTTTTTAGTTTTTTTGCTCCAGTTGAGCCAGTTTCAATTCCCTTTTTTTGTTTCTCCCCCTAAAAAAATACAAAAAAAATATAAAACTGTTTTGAAAAGCCCAAAAAAGTTCAAAAAGTTCAAAAAACACAAAAAAAATATAAAACAACAAAAAGAAGTTCTTTTAAGAACTACCTCCAATTTCTAAATAAAAACTTCATTTTTTTAAAACTCTGTCATCTTTTTCCCTCATTTTACGCTCCCCGGTGCGCTACCTGGTGCGCGCACCGAGCGCTTCCCCCGCGCAAAACGAAAAAAAAAAAAAATTTAAATGCCCCGCGGGGCCCTTTTATAGCCCCCACATCAAACCTAGGGGGTCAAAGGGGTCTATCCCTGACGCCTTATGGTCAGTTCCCCCTTTGTTTTAGCCACCTCTTATGTCTCGATTTTACCAATACACAAGATGGCGGCCGCTCTGGACTGTTTCGAATGTTTACAGACACCCGAGAGCCAATCAGCTTTCCATGCGCACCTCGCGTCACGCGCCCGGAGCGCTCCCTGGTGCGCGCACCGGTGCGCTGCTATAGATATATATATTTTTTTTAACCTAAATTACTCAAAATCCACTGCAGCACATATCTTGAGACATAGCAAAGGCACATCAGGCTACCAATCCCTACAATTTTGCCAAATTTGGTGGAAATTCATTCAGCCGTTCGGGTTAAAAGTGAAATCGACCGCCCTATGAAAATTAACATGGGGAAAACGCGTTTTGGGACCCCCCTTTTATCTCAGCCCCCGCTTGACGTATCCCCCCCAAACTTTCAAGGAAGGACCGGAGCTCGACGAGGCCATTTTCAGGAAATTTTCAGGCAGATTCGTCAACCGGTGCCAAAGTTATTCCAAATAGAATTTTCAGATTTAACATTGAAAAAAATCCTAACTATAACTACCTACTGGCGACCGCCAGTAGGTAATACATATATATATATATATATATATATATATATATATATATATATATATATATATATATATATATATATATATATATATATATATATATATATATATATTACCTACTGGCAGTAGGTATTTATGGTTAGGATTTTTTCTCTATGGGATTTTTGAAAATTCTATGTCTAATAATTTTGGCGTTTGTGGACGGAATTGGCTGAAATTTTCAGGAAAATGGAACATTTTGTTTCTGAGCAGCCACTGACAATTTGGGGAGGTTTCATCAAGGGGGGGCCGAGAAAAAAGGGGGGTCCCAAAAAGCGTTTTTCCCATGTTAATTTCCATAGGGCGGTTGGCCTCACTTTTAGCTCGAACGGCTGAATGGATTTGCACGAAACTTGGCAAAATTGTAGGGACTGTTAGCCCGATGTGCCTTTGCTGGGTCTCAATATATGTGCTCCAGTGGATTTTGAGTAATTTAGGTTCAAAAAAAGATATATATCTGGGCGGAGCCTAACCACACATCTGATCTGATTGGCTGTCAGCACTTCATCCAAGAAGTGTTGGCAGCCATCTTGGGACCAATATACATGATAGCACCTCATTAAAAAGCATTGTAGTTAATAGAGGGTTTTAGGACTTTAGTTACATTATAAATCATTTGTTGATGGTACCATACTCGTTTTAGGAATTGTGGTGGGTTCTAAGGTGATTTTACCATGTGAAAAAACCTTCTGCTGTGATATCATGAATATTGTTTGAAAGAAAACTAATATCTCATGATTTTCCCACAGTGGTTTGGAAGGGGATCTATAAGCTAAACTGAAAGCATATTTTCTGTAAATTCACATTATCTTTCTCAGTCATGTGAAAATGAAGTCTGACATTCTCAGTAAAACATGTACATCCAACAAGGACAGAGACTGTCAGTTGATTCCTTTGTGTTCTACTGCAGCCTCCTAGAGTGTTCTAAAGAACAACTAGAGCGCTAACAGTCCTACTTATTACAAAGGTATGGCACACCTGAAGCCATCTTGATTGGAATAAAGTGGTAACTCTTAAAACATTTAATTTAAAAAGAAACAACATGAGGGGGTATATTTTGCCATAGAAAGTATGATTAGTGCTGCAGAATGAAAAATTAGGGCACATTTTGAGTGACTTCTCAAATCCTTTTCTATTTCATTAAAACATTCTGACATGCAGTCTCCCAAAATGGCCACCAGAGACAAAAGAGCCCAAATGTAGCCCAAATATCACCCAGATGTAGCCCAAGTATAGCCCAATGACAGAATGTCCCAGAGTGTTCTAAAGAACAACTAGAGCGCTAACAGTCCTACTTATTACAAAGGTATGGCACACCTGAAGCCATCTTGATTGGAATAAAGTGGTAACTCTTAAAACATTTAATTTAAAAAGAAACAACATGAGGGGGTATATTTTGCCATAGAAAGTATGATTAGTGCTGCAGAATGAAAAATTAGGGCACATTTTGAGTGACTTCTCAAATCCTTTTCTATTTCATTAAAACATTCTGACATGCAGTCTCCCAAAATGGCCACCAGAGACAAAAGAGCCCAAATGTAGCCCAAATATCACCCAGATGTAGCCCAAGTATAGCCCAATGACAGAATGTCCCAGAGTGTTCTAAAGAACAACTAGAGCGCTAACAGTCCTACTTATTACAAAGGTATAGCACACCTGGAGCCATCGTGATGGGAATAAAGTGGTAACTCTTAAAACATTTAATTTAAAAAGGAACAAAATGAGGGGGTTTATTATGCAATAGAAGGTATTATTAGTGCTGCAGAAAGAAAAATTAGGGCACATTTTGAGTGACTTTTCAAATCCTCTTCTATTTCATTAAAAAATTCTGACATGCAGTCTCCCAAAATGGCCACCAGAGACAAAAGAGCCCAAATGTAGCCCAAATATCACCCAGATGTAGCCCAAGTATAGCCCAATGACAGAATGTACCAGAGTGTTCTAAAGAACCACTAGAGCGCTAACAGTCCTACTTATTACAAAGGTATGGCACACCTGAAGCCATCTTGATTGGAATAAAGTGGTAACTCTTAAAACATTTAATTTAAAAAGGAACAAAATGAGGGGGTATATTTTGCCATATAAATTATGATTAGTGCTGCAGAAAGAAAAATTAGGGCACATTTTGAGTGACTTCTCAAACCCTCTTCAATTTCATTAAAAAATTCTGACATACAGTCTCCCAAGATGGCCACCAGAGACAAAAGAGCCTAAATGTAGCCCAAATATCACCCAGATGTACCCCAAGTATAGCCCAATGACACAATGTCCCAGAGTGTTCTAAAGAACAACTAGAGCGCTAACAGTCTTACTTATGACAAAAGTATGGCACACCAGAAGCCATCTTGATTGGAATGAAGTGGTAAGTCTGAAAACACTCAATTTAAAAAGGAACAACATGAGGGGGTTAATTTTGCCATAGAAAGTATGATTAGTGCTTCAGAAAGAAAAATTAGGGATCATTTTGAGTGACTTCTCTAATCCTCTTCTATTTCATTAAAAAAATTCTGACATGCAGACTGAAACATGCACTTTGAATACCAGCAGCAGACGTCCCTGGTGAGCAGTAGCTTTACTACAGTGATCTAATGTGCAACTAGAGTGCTAACATTCAGAATTTATGGCAAATGTGTGACACATCTGAATGCCTTCTTGATGGAACCAAATTAAACAAGCATTGAAAATGCAATAGATCTCGCCCTCGTTTAAGTTAAAGCCATTCTGTTTGTAATGAGGTGGCTTTTTAGCTTTGCTTTTATTAGTGTTTTTTCAACTTTCATGTAAATAACATGCATCTGTATGCATATAAGTATATGTATGCATGCATTTATGTTTGTATTTATATAGATATACAGATGATATATGTTTATATATGTATGTATATATATATATTCACTGAAAAAACCATAGGCTATAGACCATATATAGTTAGGAATTAGCATTTACAAAACCTTGAAAATTCACTGAAAAAACCATAGGTTATAGACCATATATAGTTAGGAATTAGCATTTACAAAACCTTGAAAATTCACTGAAAAAACCATAGGTTATAGACTATATATAGTTAGGAATTCGCATTTACAAAACCTTATTTTACTCACACAAAACCATTGAAATTCCATATATAGTTAGTTGCACTAACTATTTATCGCGCACCCGCAATCCACTGCCGATGATGTCACATATTACATCATTCATGACATGGTCAGTGACATCACTGATGACATCAGGGATGACATCTCAAATGACATCACTGATGACATCACTGCTGACAACATCCAGTGACTGTATGTTTCTGTAAAGTTAAATAATGTCTTACATATTGAAGAATGAGTGGATGTATAAGTGTCTGGATGAAGGATTTAGTAGGTGCATGACTGACTGTATGAGTGAGTGATTAAATGTGTCTCACTGAGTGCATGGGTTAGTGACTAAACTGTCTTAATTTGTGCATCATTATGTCTGTTGTTCTGTAAACTGTTGCATGTGTTGATAAGTAGCTATATGAGTAACTATATGGGTTATTGATTGGTTGCCCAAGTATTTGTATGGGAGACTGAGTGTGTGTGTGGGTGGCTGGGAGGTGTATGACTCTGTGCATAGATGTGTGAGCAGTTGATTCACTAGATGTATGGTTTCAAAAGTGCATGTGGAAACAGCTGTATGGGCGGTTGACTGTGTGCATGAGTGTATTGGTGAGTGAATGGATATCTCAGTGCTACATGTCAAAGTAAGTACATATGTAAAACACAGTACATGTGAGAGTTGACATATATAAATAACTGTGCATAAGAGCCAGTGAATGTGTGAGTGGCTGTATGGATCATTGTGAACTTGTATCAGGGATTGTATAAGAGAGTAAATATGTGTTAGTATATGTTTGAATAAGTAAAGTTTGTATAACTGTATAGTTGAGGAAATGGAGGTGTGATAGATTCTTTGCATGACTGACTAGGTGTGTGAGTAACTCCATGGATGAGTGACAGTCTGTGAGTGTCTGTTTACACTGATTGTATCTAAGGTTATATTAGAGTCTGAAGAGGTTCATCGTATTATCACATGAATGATATCATCAGTGATGTGATCAGTAATGTCAAATGAGATGTCATCAGTGATGTCATCAGTGATGTCATTTGAGATGTCATCAGTGATGTCATTTGAGATGTCATCAGTGATGTCATCAGTGATGTCACTGACCATGTCATGAATGATGTAATATGTGACATCATCAGCAGTGGATTGCGGGTGCGCGATATATATAGTTAGTGCAACTAACTATATATGGAATTTCAATGGTTTTGTGTGAGTAAAATAAGGTTTTGTAAATGCGAATTCCTAACTATATATGGTCTATAACCTATGGTTTTTTCAGTGAATTTTCAAGGTTTTGTAAATGCTAATTCCTAACTATATATGGTCTATAACCTATGGTTTTTTCAGTGAATATATATATATATATATATATATATATATATATTACCTACTGGCGGTCGCCAGTAGGTAGTTATAGTTAGGACCTAGTTTCCATAGGAAATCCTCAACATTCTATTTGGAATAACTTTGGCCCTGGTTGAAGAATCTTAGCGAATTTCTCAAAGAAGATGGCTCGGTCCGCTGCGCTCCTTTGGGGGGGATTGGTCAAGTGGGGGCTGAGATAAAAGGGGGGTCCCAAAACGTGTTTTCTCCATGTTATTTTCCGTAGGACCTTTAGACTCGGCTACAGGTCGAACGGGTGAATGGATTTATAAGAAATTTGGCAAAACTGTACAGTCCGGCTCGCAGATTACGCTTTTTTTGGAATGGTGTAAATCCGTTCAGTAGTTGCTGAGGAAATTAAAGTTAAAATCAATTATATATCTATACGCGCGCACATGTGCGCGCACCCAAACGGCTGCGCGTGCGAGCGGAATTTTGTTGCGTGACGTCTGTTAACGTTCGATTCGAAGGAAATCAGGAAGTGTTGACCGCCATTTTGTCATTGCGAGTAAATATATTGTTGATTTCAAAGCGTTGGAATATGGAAAGGGGAGAAGGTAGAGATTGTTTTGCTGCGTAGGTTTTCTCAGGGTGTGCAGTAAGGCCCTTAAAGGCGAAAATATATATATATATATATATATTTTTTAAAGTTGCGTGGTGCGTGCACTCGGTCGCGCACACCTTTTTACAAGAGTGTGAAAATGGAGATAAATCAGAAGTTTGAGTGCTTAGATATAAGGTGGCTCTGAAAAGAGCCATTGTGTTAATTGAGTGTTTTCTGCATTTATAAGTAAGTACCGATGCAGAGCCTGATGTTGCAGAGGAAGATTCTGTTTCCCTCATTCGTGAAATGAACACCGTCTCTCCTATAGACGTCTTGCATGTGGTAACGCAAGTTGTTGTGGTAAATAGAACCCATGCTATAATCTCTGAGGAACGCAGAAACAGATTTATTTACATGTCTCCTTGCTTTCTCAAATTGTGCACAATGGTGATTGGACCAATTCCATTTCTGTCTTTGGCATATATTGGAATATACCAAGGCAGATCGAGGAAAAAGTGTCATCAATTGTCGAAAGGTGTCTTTTAGAAGCATTTCCAGACCTACCCCAGTGATTGTGCCTAGATCGTTCCCACCACAGTGCACAATTATAAGGTCTGGTTCTGGGAGATGCATAAAAGTTTTCACCAATGGAATCAATTGGTGACATTTCATTCCTCTTTTGGAAATCCATGTTATGTGTACATTTGGTAAGCTGAGGTTGCAAATTCGTCTGCTTACTGCATGTTTTTCACTCCAGTGAATATAACTGTGTCCTATTAGCCAGACCTTCATTTTCAAGGGATTTGTAGTCGTCCTCCGATCGGTTCTGGAAGTGGAATGGTAGTTAGAAGTTGAAATTCTAAATAAAGAAAAAGGAAGAGGCTGGGTGTGGTTTAAAAAATAAAAATGATTGGTTGATTGTAAGAAGTGGAGATTGAACAGTACGTTGCATGTTAATGTTTATGTTAAACGAAAAGTACTATTGGGTGTGAAAAAAAAGACATGTAACAGAGCTGTGGATTGGCAGGTGTTTCTGGAGGGAAAACAGTGTTGTTACTTTGCTGTAGAACGTTGAGATATGAACTTTTGACCTGTGCCTTCAGCCAGGTGCAGAATGAGGTGTTACCATGGAAACAGCCAGAGATGGCAGTGGGTGATGGGTGACTTTTATGTGACATTGAAAATATTGTGAGGGAGAACCAACTGAAATGTAATTGCTTACGTTACGCGCTCCGCATTGCTTCCGGGAAGCTGCGCTTCGCGCCTCGCTCACCGGAGCACTTCCCGGTGCGCTAACGCGGCGCGTCATATGACGGATTACGCAAGAACGCGATACGTCGTTGGGGCTCCACCGGAACTGATCGAATTGGTAGTCTACAGTGTTTCTGGATGTTTCAGACTGAAGCTGGCGTCAGCATGAGAGCACCCCGTGGCTACGTCGTGGCCATTCCGCAAGCAATCATGGCAGTCGCTCCCCACCGGAAGTCTGCAGGAGTCGGGGGCCTCGGTGACTCTTGTAGAATCTTCAAGGCTGACGGGACGCTTTTGGGAATGGGGCTCATGCCCTAGCAGTCAAGCGTCCGAGTTCCAGGGTTGCCCAGAGCCATCCTTGCAGGCCAGGCCCAAGTCTGTGGAGCCGACCGCCATTTCCTGAGCTCCGTGGCAGCCGCCTGTCGCTGTATCGGAAGAGTGGGTGCAATTCAGCCGGATGGCGGGTGAGACGGTGTAAATGTGATGGTTGGACCAGGGCACCGCAGGACGTGTCTTCAGGTCAAACGGATTGTGGGACAAGGTCCAGAATGGAAGAGGCATCAAAAGGCAAGAAGTTCCACCTGACCCCGGGAGCCGGCCGCCTATGTCAGGGGCGATCTAAGGCCATACCAGGGGAACAAGACTTGGGGAGGGGGCAGGAGCCAAGCGCCCCCTCCGAGTCCGCGTTTCTTGGACCCTGAAATATGGCACTCAACATTCAGAACTTATGACATTTGTGCAAGGCAGGGACATCGAAGCCTCTCAGGGACCAAGTATATCGAGAGTCCTTCCTACAGAAGGTGGTGGGGGTGGCGGCATTAGCAAGGCATCCCCCCACACAACTTGTCGGACCCTGAAGTATGGCTCTCAACATCCAGAACTTATGACATTTGTGCAAGGCAGGGACATCGAAGCCTCTCAGGGACCAAGGATATCCAGAGTCCTTCCTACAGAAGGTGGTGGGGGTGGCGGCATTAGCAAGGCATCCCCCCACACAACTTGTCGGACATGACCTCTGGATGTACTGGGTGTTCAATTTCAGAATTGAAACTACTAAGAAGCAATTAGAAGTGTTTTTTTCATGTTGCAGTAGGTTCCATGTAAATAGTTATTTAATAAAACGTTTTATCCTGTTACTTTGCTGGTGTGTTGTATATATTTATAATATTTGCATAGTGTTTGTCGTTATTTTGGGCGGGGTGGGTGGCGGAGCCGAGCTGTCTTGCAGCCATCATGGCGTCGAGCTCGGTTCCTCTCTCTAGTTTCATGTTTTTTCTAACGATTTATATGTTATAGTTTGCTAGCACGATACAGCGGATAGTCCGCATTTTATATATATGTCCTTTTTATTAGGGGGGTCCTCCGGTGGAGTCGGACGATCTACCTCTAATAAACGGTGCGGGTTGAACCAACTACCAACAAACGGGGCAGAGATAGGCATGACGGGTTACAAAGGGGACAAAAGTGTGCACTACCTATCCTTCACTATCTGCAAAAACTAAATAGAGTATTGCGACTTTATGCTTATTTGTGAACAGAGAATGACCCAAAGAGAACCAATTTCGAACAATCATAGGCTATTGGCAGTGGGCAGAGAGGCCATGACACAGAAAATGGCTGTTACTTACGTGCATGATGCGGCCTAAAAGGGACTAGATGGCGTGGCCACTGTTTCGCGACTTTCACTTTACTTTTAACAATGGCTGTGGTGAACATAAATGAACGCCGCTTATGTATACCTAATTTTAGTCATTTTCCACAAAAAAGCTTTTGATATTTGCTATTAAAAAACCAAAGAAAATCACTGAAAAAACCATAGGTTATAGACCATATATAGTTAAATATCTGAAGTCCATCTCTGCACTCCATGGAGATACAGGTCGTCGATCAGAAGATGTGCTGGCCACCTCTAATGGTAATAGCGTGGCCAGGGCTCTTGTCGTTGCCTCTGCAAATTGCAGAGGGTGCACTTGTTTGACATGCGGCACCATGGTATGTATGGAAAAGAAATATTTTTTTGCTGGATTTCTTCTTGAGAGAACCAAATCACATATCGTGCAGGTTACTTTTGGTGCATTCAGTTTCTTTTGATCTTCAGGATAAGTGAAAAATTGCCAGATGAAAGATTTATTTTTTCTTATTAAAGGTAGTCGTTCATTTTGGTTAGATTCGGAAGATGAATGAGATACAGTAGCCATTTCACCAAAGTCTTCCGAAAGATGTAGGACGTTGTTGTCTCTTGAGAGTAGAAAAGATAGTGAGGGAAGTGGGTGGAGTGCTGCGTGTAAATTCCAGAATTGAAACTATTAAGAACCAATTGAAAGTGTTGTTTTCATGTTGCAGTAGGCTGCCATGTAAATAGTTATTTAATAAAACGTTTTACCCTGTTACTTTGCTGGTGTGTTGTGTATCTTTATAATATTTGTCGTTATTTTGGGTGGGGTGGGCGGCGGAGCCGAGCTGTCTTGCAGCCATCATGGCGTTGAGCTCGGTTTCTCTCACTAGTTTCATATTTCTCATGAGGGGTTGTTCCTAATTTTTCTATTTTAGCGAGGTCAAAAAAAGATCTCATCAGTGGCCTACTGTCTTTGCTCGATTCCTTTTGTTTTTTCTAACGATTTATATGTTATAGTTTGCTAGCACGATACAGCGGCTAGTCCGCATTTTATATATATGTCTTTTTTATTAGGGGTGTCTTCCGGTGGAGTCGGACGATCTACCTCTAATAAACGGTCCGGGTTGAACCAACTACCATCCTGATTTTGTATATCTTCTGAGCTGGATTTAAGCACACAATTGTTAAAGTATGAAACGTTTTATATTTCTAAAAAAAATACCAAGGTGTGTACATCCGGTAACGCACGAAAGTTTAAAAAGACATTCGGCTCCATTTACTGAAAAGTTTCATAAGAATAAAAAAGAAGTCTAGGTACAGTCTCTTTGACGTACTATAAGTTCTTTGAGGGGTGTATGAAGAAATTCAATAAGTTCAAATCGCAAGGTTTTCACGAAATATATAGGCCTGTGCGCGCACTCGGTCGCGCACGAAAGCCTGGAAATGCGATATCCATTTTATTGACAACTGTTGCCGAGAGTGCGCACACCGGGTCGCGCACGAAAGTTTAGTTAGGCTATTTTTATTTACAGACAAATTTTAATGTGTTTAAAAAAAGGCAAGGTACAGACTTTCAAATTCTGTATTGCTTTACAAGGAGTCTCTATGAAACTTGAACAGTGAAGAAAACGGCTTGTTTTCGAAAAAAATATTGCCAGAACTTTATTGCCAAAAGTATAGGTTGCATACACGACATTTTTCTGAATTAGCATTTTAAAAACCAATGAAATTCACAGAAAAAACCATAGGTTTTACACACGTTATAGTTAGGAAGTAGCATTTAAAAAACCTATGAAATTCACTGAAAAAACCATAGGTTTGACACATGTTATAGTTAGCTGGAAATTTTACTGACATATAACCAATGAAATTCCACGTTATAGTTAGTTGGACTCACTATAACTAGCGCGTGCAATGCACTACTGATGACGTCACATATTACATCACTCATGACATGGTCAGTGACATCACTGATGACACCATCCTTGTGACATAGTGACAGACCTCCTTTCACTGTAATGTAACCCTTGAAACACATATTCAAAAATAGAAACTGAAATTTAAAAAAAAATGCAGATACCCATATCAGTTACAACAAGTAATTCAGTAATTCCACCATCTATATACACATCCACTCATACATATACTCACTCATCATATGAAATGATACACCTATACATCCTGTTACACACCGACAATCGACGTGCAAATAAACTATTGAACATCCATTTATTTGAATATAGAGTTATACACACACTTTCACCTTACTTCTATTGAAAATTACACATATTTATTCTCTTAAACAATCACTTATAGAAACACATACTTATTTAAACAGGAACTCTTTCAATCTCTTACTCTCACATATACTCACTTATATACATCAATATTCACATATACTAGATTAAAACATATGTCGTTACTGATAAAGACACTAGTGAGACAGTCATTCACTCACTAACAAACACATATACACACTCATCCACCCATACAGTCCTGCACATATGCTGTCTTCAAAACACATACAAACAGAGAGTCAGTCACTCATGCATCTATGTGCTAAGTAATACCCCCACCAAACCATATAGACACTCATACTGATACTAAGAGAAACATCTAATAACCCATATACATACGCATGTAGCTACTTACCAACACATGTAGCCACTTATACACAAAGTGAAACACTAATATATATATTTAAATATTTAAACATTACTCACTAATATTTATTTTTCAGAAAGAGACATATTCACTGGATGGTGTCATCAGTGATGTCATGAGTGATGTCACTGACCATATCATGAGTGATGTAATATGTGACGTCATCAGCAGTGCATTGCACGTGCAAGTTATAGTGAGTCCAACTAACTATAACGTGGAATTTCATTGGTTTTATGTCAGTAAAATTTCCAGCTAACTATAACATGTGTCAAACCTATGGTTTTTTCAGTGAATTTCATAGGTTTTTTAAATGCTACTTCCTAACTATAACGTGTGTAAAACCTATGTTTTTTTCTGTGAATATATATATATATATATATATATATATATATATATATATATATATATATATATATATATATATATATATATATATATATATATATATATATATATATATATATATATCTCAACAAATTCAGTATTATGAAAAGAATTCACACTGGTGCCGCGGCCTCAGTTCTTCAAACGCTTTTATTTATTTATGCAATGGGTGCCCAATGCGTTTCGCTGTTTTAATCATAGCTTGTTTATGGGTTAAGTTTACACTGATGCAAATGTGTATTTAAAGTGGTAGAGACTAGTTCCGCCTTTACTAATGAAAACAGTGAAAAGACTCCATTGCCTAAACTTTTAAATTAATCAGTTTAGATACGTAAGTATTGTTCAACTCAAAATATAATACATAATTATGCATTCTTAGAGTTAGTAATAAAAGTGCAAAAATAGATGTCACAAGTGGGTGTGGTTCATTTTTTTTTCTTTCTTTTCTTTTTCGTACTTCATGCCTATTGTATCGGTACATATTAGACAAAAAGGAAAATGTTCAATTATACCGCCCTAGTGGGCTATGGAAATTCATATTCCGCCAGGCATACCATGTACCTGTGTAGCATAATGTGCCCCTAAATACAATCAACTGAACATCATTCTGTTTTGCGCAAATGAAAATAAAAGTATACATATATATATATATTCAACAGCAGAGAACACCCAATGCAGAGGCCCACACTCAGCGTGTTCTACGTTCTTTATTTTCCAGGGCGACAAGGCTTCGAACCTTATTATACCTGCATATCTTTGCCACAATATCGGACACGTTTCGGGCATCCTTCCGCCCTTCATCTAGGGAAATGGCATATGTAAAGTGGCAGCATCACAGTTCGTTTAAATGTTTGACCTTTGGCGTAACATTTAAACGAACTGTGATGCTGCCAAGACACATATGCCATTTCCCTAGATGAAGGGCGGAAGGATGCCCGAAACGCGTTGGATATTGTGGCGAAGATATGCATGTATAATAAGGTTTGAAGCCTTGTCGCCTTGGAAAATAAAGAACGTAGAACACGCTGAGTGTGGGCCTATCCATTGGGTGTTCTTTGTCGTTGAATATATATACATATATATATATATACATATAGTAGCTCCAATTCCTCAAAGATACCCAGCCGGGTCAGAAGAAATATAGCACTCACATGGTTTTCAGCATTCGGCAAAGGTTTATTCAAAGAACAAACGCGTTTCGGGAAAGATTCCCTTCGTCAGTGTTCACAACTGAACCTGCTGCACGGCACCATTTTGTGTGTTCACTAGGATCATTGAAACAAACAAAGGACATCATCAAACAATCGAGTTTGCGTGCCATCTTTAAATAAACATTAGGATGGTTTACAAGGTGAATGTTTCAAATTGTTTCAACAACTAAATTTGCTGTGTATCGGCAGAGAATGTAAGATAGATATTACTATCATATTGTTACATCGGTCATGAGGTCTTGCAGGCAATTTTTTACCTGAACAACGATTTCCTGAGAAATGGACGTTATAGGACTATAACGTCGCCATTATTGTACGTTAATCATAAGTTTAAAGTACCGAAATTTCAGATGATATCTTGCCGTGTATCGACAATTGTGACCTAAATGGCCGCATTAGATCTCAGGATAGTATTATGAGCAGGTAAAATTTGCCATGCCTCAGACATTTCTAGTATCCAGCGTGAGATGTTGGAACTCGATGAATACCTTTTTCTAAAGACTGTGAATTCGATTTTGCCTTTCTTCTACCACCTACCCAAGGTCCATTAAAGCATAGTAAATCCCCAAGGGAGACCAATTATCTACTCCATAGGGGGACTAACTGAAAATCTTTCAAAACCTGTTTGACTTTGTACTCTCGCTGAAGTCATATACTTCAGACTTCATCGAGAAAGTGGAAAATCTAGACTGGCAACCGACCTATGTACTCATTACCTTAGACATAACAAGTCTTTACACATGCATTAGGCATGAACAGGGTCTCTTTGCTATTGAATATTTCCTGAATAAGAGACAGTTAACATATGCAGTGCACAACAAGATGTTGTTGGAACTTATCAAATTTTGCTTATATAACAACATCTTTCTATTTCAGGATGACCTATACAGACAACTCTCTGGCACAGCGATGGGCTCCTGCTTCGCCCCAGCTATGCAAATTTATTTATTGGCTGGTGGGAGGAGCAGGTAGCCTGGGCCCCCAGGCAGGCCACATGTAACAACAAGGTGGTAGCATGGAGCAGGAACATTGATGACCTGTTCCTTGTCTGGGATGGGTCAGTAACTGAGGCAAACGAGTATATACAAGTGCTTAACAATAATGATTGCAATTTAAGGTTCACGGGAGAGGTGGGGAATGAAAGGGTCAACTATTTGGACCTTCAGGTTAGTGTGAGGAATGGTAAGATCTGCACTCAACTCTATCAAAAAACCTACGGCAGGCAATAGTGTATTGCACGCCTCCAGCAGCCACCCCCGTAAACTCATAAATAGCATCCCCTATGGGGAATTTTTAAGACTCAGGCGCAACTGTACCCAAGATGAGGACTTTGAACAAGCATTCTTTTAGGAAAACTGGGAATTTGCACCGGGTTATGTGCAAGGATTTAAATCACTCAGTTAAGACGCTGAAAGAATATTCAGGTACTAATGAATTTTTGTATGATCTATTTTTTGTTTAATTTTATTAGTTGTATCAAAAAGTTTGTTTACATTTTTATATCTATATATTTTTTAAAAAACTTTACATATTTTGTGACTGTACAGATATTATCCTGTTACAAGTGACCATGTGCAAAAATTAATGAGTTACAAACACAGATTAATCACAATAAGGTGATCAGTCTTTTGTTGAAATACAGAACCAATTCCTCTTCTGACTTTAAACAAGTAGCCAGTGATGGCGCGCAAACTAGAATGTTTGATGATGTCCTTTGTTTGTTTCAATGATCCTAGTGAACACCAAAATGGTGCCGCGCAGCGCGTTCAGTTGTGAACACTGACAAAGGGATTCTTTCCCGAAACGCATTTGTTCTTTGAATAAACCTTTGCCAAATGCTGAAAACCCCGTGATTGATGTGTTTTTTCTGACCCGGCTGGGTATCTTTGAGGAATTGGAGCTACTATTTGTTACGCGGTGCACCACCGCGATAACAGCACCCGCTTTTGAGTGACTCGTGTTGCTGGTGCAACCGGAGCTTGGATATATATGTATATATATATATATATATATATATATATATATATATATATATATATATCCAAATTCAATTCCCCTCGATAAAATCAGGAATGTCCAGGCCAGCTTGAAGTAATCCAAGAGCTTTTATTTAGCTTCTACTCAACGCGTTTCGAGGTACAACCTCTTGATCACGAGCGTGAGTGTGAGTGATTCTCATGTTTAAATATGGTCACATGACCTTCCAAAACAACATAGTAAACAGACTTGTGGTATAGTCACTAGGCATTATATCGGTGTTAATGCTGGCAAATGCAAATTAAATAAAATACAATACACAGCATATAATTTAAATGCTATGTTAAAAAGAAAAAAGTAATTCAAATGTATGGAAAGACAGTATTTTCTTTTGACCAAAACATTATTTCATCATGTAAAGTCATTACGATTGGAATTATATAAATACATGGGTGCAATAAAAAGGCAGCCTGTTAATTCAGATATTTTGTGGAAAGTTACACATAATTTATAATTGTCTTGGGGATGATCAGTCTTTGTGCTGGGTGTCTAATGTATAGTAATACACTGCACAGTCATGTTTTGGTTATATATGAACCCTGGCAAACTAGACATCCTATCTGTCTAATTATCAAACGTAGCCAGGATTTTTTAAATGACAAAGAAAATGAAAATAAGAGGAGCATCTCAGGCCCAAGTGGGCATTCATTCAAAAGTGCCTATTTCAAAGTATCAGTCCGCCCCAGTGGGCATGCAACACCGGTCATCAAAGGCATACCAGGTCATTGAATTATAGAGACTTCCAAGCTCATATTGCTGCCCATACGTGTCATCTTCCATACTTGAAAACGTGATTTAAGTGCTCGTGCATTGCCAAAACGAGTGACTCTTCACAATTATCTGGTGAAAGAAGATAAATAGTTCAGTGATTAGAAGTGCATCAGTGACAAGTCTAAAACAAATTCTATATACAACAATATTCTCACTAACCAGAGTTAAAAAACATTGCTGAGCTGGTGTTCACCCTGGAATCAATTGTATTTAGGGATGAAGTACATAGCTAACCCAGATGGACTTCCAGTTCTTCGTCAAGGTTATGCCCATTCGGCTGCTTCGTTCTATATTTAATGATCAGAAGGGATTCTAACCTCCTCAATTCTTGAATCCTGTTGCCTCCCCTTTCCCTTGTGGGTATGGATGCCAACACACAAAAGGATAACAGGTTAGGGTTGCTTCTGTGAAAGGACTCAAAATGTCTGGCTATGGGGTAGCTTTTGTCTTTGTGGTTTATCGCCCTCATATGTTGAAGTACTCTTTCTTTAGCAGGTAGTTTGGTACTACCTATATAGGTCAGTTTACAAGGGCACATGAGTGCATACACTGCATAGTCCGATTGACATGTTGTGTGCACTCGAATGATAAAAGGGTCAAGATGCTTTGAAAGTTGAATGGTTTTGGTGCTGGTGCTGTTCTTACAAGCTTTGCACTTGCCACAGATATAAAATCCCGTGACAGGATTGTCTCTAGCTTTTTTGGGCACCAGGGTAGTACAGAGTGTGTCCTTGAGAGATTTGGCTTTTCTAAAAGTAATCTGGGGGTGCTCACTGAGTGTTGCTGCTATGTCCTTGTCAAGTGTGAGGACATTCCAGTATTTGTCCAGGGCTTTCCTCACCTCCCTATTTTGGCCATGGAAATCAGTTATGAACCTGGTGGTGACAGTGGAAGACTCACGGGTAGAGTCCCCGTCATTCCCTATACAAAATGATCCTAACTATATCTAACTACTGGCGACCGCCAGTAGGTAATATATATATATATATATATATATAATATATATATATATATATATATATATATATATATATATATATATATATATATATATATATATATATATATATATATATATATATATATATATATATTACCTACTGGCGGTCGCCAGTAGTTAGATATAGTTAGGATCATTTTGTATAGGGAATTCGCAACATTCTATTGGGGATACCTTTGGCGCAGGTTGAGGAATGTACCAGAAATTTTCCTCAAATTTGCCTCACGGCGCTCCGCTCCTTCTCTCAAAGTTTGGGGGAGATTTGTCAAGCGGGGGCCGAGATAAAAGGGGGGTTCCAAAACGTGTTTTCCCCATGTTAATTTTCATAGGGCGGTTGAACTCACTTTTAGCCCGAACGGCTGAATGGTTTTCCACCAAACTTGGCAAAATTGTAGGGACTGGTAGCCCGATGTGCCTTTGCTATATCTTTAGATATGTGCTCAAGTGGATTTTGAGTAATTTAGGTTCAAAAAAACATATATATCTATAAGCGAGCCCCGGGACGCGCACCTGGGCGCGTTACAGCGCGCTACGCGAGTTCGCGCGCGGAAAGCTAATTGGCTCTCGGGTGTCTGTCAACATTCCAAACAGTCCGGAGTGGCCTGCATCTTGTGTCTTGGTAGGATCGAGACACAAGAGGTGGCAAAAACAAAGGGGGAAATGACCAAAAGGGGGCAGAGTAGACCCCCCCTGACCCCCTAGGTTTGATGTGGGGGAAGCGCCCGGTACGCTCACCGGGGAGCGTACCTGGGAGCGTACCATGGGGAAAAAAGAATGACAGAGTTTTTAAAAAATGTAGCCTTTTTTTATAAATTGGAGGTAGTTCTAAAAAGAACTGTTTTTTTCTTCTTTTTATGTTTTATATTTTTTTATTGTTTTTTTGAACATTTTGTACTTTTTTTGGCTTTTATGAACAATTTTATATTTTTTTGTTATTTTTATGGGGACAAACAAAAAACAGGGAATTGTAAACGTCTCAACTGGAGCAAAAAAAATCAGGAACAAATTAAGGTTTTTTTGGACAAATGTGGTTGTCACCAGCACGGTTGATGAGCTCAATGCTTTGCTCACCATAGGTAATTGTTTTACCACAAAATATACAAACGATTTTGTATTGTCCAAACTGGGTTTGTATGTTTGGGACCATCTCCCTTGTCTCTGGACCCGATGCAGTGGGTTGCATTCTTTTAGAGGTGCTGGGAGAAGATTGGGAAGGGGTTTCTGGTCAGTTCTCCGACCTCTGCCGCAGCATAGTTGTTAGGGTGCAGGCGTTGCATGTGGCGAATCAAGGTGTTATTGCCAAAAGAGTTTGTTAGGGTTCCCCCTAGAAAGTACAGTGCCACAGATTAAACAAGTAACCTTTGGCGCATTTACTTTCTTGAGGTCCTTTGGAATAGAAAAAACTCCCAGATAATGTGCTCCTTTGGCTTATATGGGGTAGTATCTTCAGGCAGAACCTCCTCCTCTCCTCCTCCTCCTCCTCCTCCTCCTCCTCCTCTTCTTCATCTTCACCACAGTGGTGTTGTGGTGGTCCTCTTGGTGGTGGTGGTGGTGGCTGAGATGCTCCTGCTGCTGCTGCTACTGAAGCCATTTCTGAGTACAAATTAGTAATAGCTCTGGAAACAGGTCTTCCTCACTCAAAGTACAAAGTGAGAATGAGGAAAAAAGGTGGGGGCTTTCATCATTAGGAAAAAAACTCTGTCCTGAACCAATGAAAAGTGTTAATTTCAGGTCACATGACCAGGGCTTTCATCATTTGGAAACCAAAACTGTCCTGCACCAATAAAGAGTGTTATTTTTAGGTCACATGACCCGACGCGCTTACACTACGTGCCCCCGGTCGCGCCCCAGATGCATACGTTGCCCGATCGTATGCGCTCGAGTGCTTCCGGGTGCGTTTACGCCGTGCGTATCTTGCGGACGCGGCTACGCGATACGTCACAATGATGTTTTTGTTCGGTGAAAAAGCGCTAACAGGACGCTCACCGGTGCGCGCCCTGGGGCGCGCCGCAAGACTGCGCTTTCCGGTGCGCTCACCGGGACGCGATCCTATGGTTTTTTCAGTGAATTGAATAGGTTTTTAAAATGCTAATTCCTAACTATAACTGTTGTGAAACCTATGTTTTTTTCAGTGAATTTCAAAGGTTTTTTAAATGCTAATTCCTAACTATAACTGGTGTGAAACCTTTGGTTTTTTCAGTGAATATATATATATATATATATATATATATATATATATATATATATATATATATATATATATATATATATATATGAAAAAATCATCCCCACCATTCGCTGGCCCTTTTCAAGCAGAAAAGAGGAAGAATAGATCCAAACTTTGCTGGTGCAAATATTTAGAGTGACTTTATTGTGCCCAACGAGTCTGCCATGACGCGTTTCGCTTCCCTTTGAAGCTTGATCACATGACATACTACGTGACTTCTTGAAGGCTCTTTAAAGTGGCAGTGCATGACACAATCAAATGAATTCAGTGCAAAATAAGTCGTAAGCATGGGCATAGAAAAAATACTGTGCAAACTACGCAAGATTACTTTATACAATAAAATACTGTTGGTAATCTAAAACATCAGACAATATACGCTATGGGGCTCATAAAACAGATACAAATTAAGGTTATTCCAATGTAACAAGGGTGGATAATTATTCTTCCAATCACACCACTCACCAACCAATAATAATACCTAATATCTTAATACCAATAAATATAGCCCATCATTACATAACGTAATAAATGTGTTGCACAGTACAAATTATTGTTGTCTTTTTCATTTGATCATTCCAGCTTTGGATAATACCTCTTGATTTCATAAAGCCCGTAGTGGGCTAAGAATACACACATTTCTAGAATTCATTTTCACCTTAAAAAACAAGTCTCCTTGATAAATCTAAGGTGCAAAAGTGCCCCAAATGTGAAAAAACTGCTAAAGTGCAAATATAAATATTTTTTTCAAATCTATATACATAATCATTCTATTACACATTCCACAAATTTAAAAAACCTAACAGAGACAGAAACAACATTACTGGTAATTTATGGGGATTGATAAATTCCCTAGATAGTAAAATTTCATCAATCAACCTGGTTGTGTCCCTGAAATTAAAACTTCCATTCCTTACAAGAATTATCAAAAAAACTCAGAATGTATAATCCTAAACTTTTATAAGTAAGTATACAGGTCATCCCTATTGTTAAGCTCATTAGGATTTTTACTGTCCAGCTCCAGTATAAATTTAGTTTTGAGGAGACGTAACTTAGCCTCACGATCTCCTCCTCTTTTAGATGGAACAACTGTAGCTATTACATAGTACTGCAGATGGGCTGGGAATTCAAAATGCCTGGCAACCGGGTATGCCTGATAACGTCCCGTGATTGCCCTAATGTGCTGGAGTATCCATTTGAGGGCGGGCAGCTTCGTACTGCCTACATACCGCAACCCACACGGACACTCCAGCACATAAACTGCAAAGTCAGTTTTACAAGACAGTCTTTTAGTAATGGCAATCGGTTCTGATTTGAAAGGGCTTGTGTAATGGGTTTTGTTGATGCCAAAATAGCAAACTTTGCATTGGGGACACTTTTTAAAGCCCTTACTCAGAGACAACCACGTACTGGAAATTTGTGTTTCTAAGTTGTTACAGACTAAAGCTTTAGCCATGGATGGAGACCTTTTAAAAGTCAGTACCGGTTTATTTGCTACTTCGTGACCAATTACATGGTCACTCTTTACCAAGTTCCAGTTTTTGCAGAAGATCTTTCTAAGTTCCGTGTGTTGTCGGTTGTAAGTGAGAATTACTCGAGATGGTATACTAGAGTCTTTGTCACTTACTATATTTTGCTTAACTCTGAGAATCAATGTTTACTGCCTTTTCATGCTTTGGGTACGTCTTATGGTACTATTCAAGACTTGATGAGAGTAACCTTTGGCAAGGAAACGTATCCGACTGGCCTCTTGTGCCATTGCACATTCTGAGTCAGAGCTGCAAATTATTCTGATTCGCAGCATCTCCCCATAAGGAATACTACGGATCCGATGCGGCGGATGGTGACTAGCTGCATGCAGGACCGTATTGCCGGCCATGGGTTTCCTATAGAGTTTAGTGGCTAGAACGTTATTCTCCACATATACCTCAACATCCAAAAAGCAGAGTGAATTAGCACTAATGTTGAATGTGAAATTTAGATTCAAATTATTGTTGTTAAGCTCATCAATAAACGCTATGGCACTGGATTCTGAACCCCTCCAAATAAAGAACATGTTGTCTATATATCTCAGGTATAGGAGAATGTTGTGTTGGGCGATAGCATGGTGTTGCCCGTACAGGACCTGCTCCTCCCACAGCCCCATGTGTAAGCATGCATAGCTGGGGGAGAAGCAGGCCCCCATTGCCACTCCCCTGACCTGCTGATAAATAAAGTTGATGAAAACAAAGAAATTTAGCTCCAAACACATCTATGCCATACTCAGTAACATTCTATTGTGAGTTGCAAAATTCATTGGTCGCCTGTTTAGAAAGATTTCAACAGCTTTGAGTCCATCACAGTGCCTTATTGACTTATAAAGGGCGGAAACATCGAGAGTCATTAAAAGCAAATTAGGTCTCCAAACAACCTGCTCTATTTTCCTTAAGTAATCAGAAGTATCTTTAACATAGGAATCTAATGTCTTGACCCAGTCCTGTAAAAAGTAGTCAATATATATTTGGACACATTATCTGTTGAGCTATTGATAGCCAAAATAATCGGTCTTCCCGGGGGTCTTTCCATATCTTTGTGTACTTTTGGGATCAAATAAAAAGTGAGAATGACTGGATGTTCCTTCTTCAGGAAGCGGAATTCCTCCACTGATAGCAGTCCCCCACTTCTCCAAGCCTGGAGATTTGAGTATTGATCCGTCCATGTAGATTTTAAGATTTGGATGTTGCTTCTCCTATAGCACGATGTATCCCCTTGGTGGGGCTCCGCCTCTTCCAAATACATTTGCAGGGGCCACAAGACGATATTACCGCCCTTATCAGCCTGTCTGACTATTATGTTGTGATCAGACTCCAATTTGCCAACCAGTTGTTTATAATTATTACTACTGGAGGTCGCCAGTAGGTAGTTATAGTTAGGAACTATTTTCCATAGGAAATCTGAAACATTCTATTTGGAATAACTTTGGCACTCGCTGGATCCGCATATCCTGCGCACACTCTAAGTGCACCGTCCCGATCACGCTGAATACTAATTGGCTGTCAAGTGGTTGTCAACATTCGAAACAAGGAAGTGTTGGCAGCCATTTTGTGCCTCGGTAGAAGCGAGGATCTAGAAATTAGTGGAACAAGTGTTCAAAACTTATGAAGGGGGCAGGTAAGAAATATTTTGCCCCTCTAGACCTGCTTAGGGGATCCCACAAGGACCCCTAGGGCCCCCAATATTTTTTTTTCAACTGAGAAATGTGCGCTGGGTGCATGGATCCGCCGTAAAAAAAAAAGCGAAGTGCAGCTCCTGTGCTTGTTTAAAAATTAGCTACCAGGGAGGGCCAAATCCCGGGGTCTAAAATATTACTTTTGATGGGGGTTCAGTGGGGCCCTGTTGCCCGGGGACCGCCATTCCTCAGTGCTTTAAAATAAATGGGTGAGGGAGCTCAACGGTCCATCTAAGCCCCAGGGATTACAACCCTCAGGGTCTTTTTATATTTTGGGAGGGGTCCACGTGGTCTATATTCTGGAGCAGTGGAAGGCCTTGGGAAACACCACCCCTCAGGAGCAGCTCCTGATGTGTCTTGGGGTGCCTTTCCCCGGGACACTGCTGTTTGCCATGGCAGGGCAGGATTCAAGGTTCCCGCTCTGTCATAGAAAACTTGAGGACATATTATCACGTGCCATTTTGCTGCAATTTTTTTTAAAAAGCCAAAAATGCGGTGAAATGTATATCAACCTATTTACTAGGCGGAGCTAAGATGCATTAACGCATTTTAGCACCCGGTTTGCTAACAGCTTGCCTTGTATCTCCAATGAGTTGCAATGTAGGTGTTCCCAGTGGCAAGGTAGATGTTCCTATGACAATATAACATGGAAGAGGGAGGTATGACAACAGCGTTGTATTTTCAAGGTGGCCCTGGATTTGAGGACTGATAGCAAAACTCTTGGTAATTGTGGTTTATGTCGGATCCTAACATCTGTTCTTAAGTAGACTTAAGCATGTTTAATATGTGAGGTGGGTTGATATGTTAAGTCCACAGTCTTATATTAACAGACTTATCACTTCTGAACATGAATTATTGCGTATTTCTCACGATAATGGGGGCATATTTACAAGGACAACGTTAAAATTATCGTCTCTTTAGCGTTAGGAAAGTGCTGTTAAAGCAGCCATAGTGGGCTTAATATTAGGCTTTTGAGAATTTGTGAGAATTCCAATAGAAGCCCAGGTGTACAACAGTATTACCATTTTAAAGCTGTCCTTATAAATATGCCCATTATAGATTCCTAATTTTACAGTAAAAAAAATATCACCTACTATTGATTTTTATTCTTCCTCAGGATCCACGCCCATGGGTGTATATTCAATATTGGGGACTGTGGGTGGACGCCCAATGTCCCTAGGGTGCCAGTCAGCTCCATGCATTCTTCGGAAGCCACTATTACCTTTCCACACGGGGACCTCCTAATATGCAGCTCCCCATGGGGAAAATCATTTTGCTTTGCATTTTAAAAGAGAGAGTAGATTTTTGTGTTCTCTCTTTCAAAAAGCAAGCCAAGTTTGCTATGGCAGGGCGGGAGCCTCGGCTCTCACGCTGTCATACCAAACAGCAGTGTTGAAAAAATCTTCTGGTAAGACAATAAAGGATTTTTTAGTCCATTATCGCCATTTTAGCTGTAGTTTGCTGTCGTTAAAGCGGCGATAATTTTAACTCTGTCCTTGTAAATATGCCCCTAAGTTTTGGAATGTCAACAATCCTGTCTTCCATTTAAATAGGCACAAAGTATTTAATGAAGTGCACACTGTGAATCGTGAAACAACTGTATCTGATTGTGATCGATAAATAATTGCCCATTGTTGAGTACAGAGTAGGCAAATTGTACATGTAACGTCAATGGCTATTCCTCCAGCCTTCTCTTGAGGTTTATTCGAAAAGTTGTGTACTTCTTTTGCTTGGAATGTACATAGTATTCTGTTGTCTCAGTTTGCTTTCGCCTCTGTTATGTGGAGGATCCTGGGTAAATATAACGGCGTATCTGCAGCCAGTACCTTTCAACCCTGCCCCTAAACTGCTTACTGTCTGTTACCATAGTAACAGTTCATGGAACACTTAACGGAGCAATTTTGGAAAAGGTGATGGACAGAGTTTCTGAATGATGCAGAATACTCCTACCCAGTCAAGAGATCAGAGCTTGATCCATCACCGTTTTTTAGCTCACTGCACCATCCCAGCTCAGAACCTGGCTAAATGCAAATTAGTCTGTTCCTGTCCCAGTGCATGATGGGAACAGGGAAAACCAAACTACCAAGCCAATTCTTATACTGGGAAGGAGACAAGCTTCCGGGGACCGGTTTCTGGCATTTCAGCCGTCGTCGGCCCGGCTTGCTTGAATCCTGATGGTGCAATGAGCTAGGGACTCACGTCTGAGCATACCCTCCCACACTTAGTGTGGATAAAATCAATTTTGGAAAAGGTGATGGACAGAGTTTCTGAATGATGCAGAATACTCCTACCCAGTCAAAAGATCAGGGCTTGATCCATCACCGTTTTTTAGCTCACTGCACCATCCCAGCTCAGAACCTGGCTATATGCAAATTAGTCAGTTCCTGTCCCAGTGCATGATGGGAACAGGGCAAACCAAACTACCAAGCCAATTCTTATACTGGGAAGGAGACAATCTTCCAGGGACCGTTTTCTGGCATTTCAGCCGTTGTCGGCCCGGCTTGCTTGAATCCTGATGGTGCAATGAGCTAGGGACTCACGTCTGAGTATACCCTCCCACACTTAGTGTGGATAAAATCAATTTTGGAAAAGGTGATGGACAGAGTTTCTGAATTATGCAGAATACTCCTACCCAGTCAAGAGATCAGGGCTTGATCCATCACCGTTTTTTAGCTCACTGCACCATCCCAGCTCAGAACCTGGCTATATGCAAATTAGTTTGTTCCTGTCCCAGTGCATGATGGGAACAGGGCAAACCAAACTACCAAGTCAATTCTTATACTGGGAAGGAGACAAGCTTCCGGGGACCGGTTTCTGGCATTTCAGCCATCGTCGGCCCGGCTTGCTTGAATCCTGATGGTGCAATGAGCTAGGGACTCACGTCTGAGTATACCCTCCCACACTTAGTGTGGATAAAATCAATTTTGGAAAAGGTGATGGACAGAGTTTCTGAATGATGCAGAATACTCCTACCCAGTCAAGAGATCAGGGCTTGATCCATCACCGTTTTTTAGCTCACTGCACCATCCCAGCTCAGAACCTAGCTATATGCAAATTAGTCTGTTCCTTAACAGAGCACACAGGTCACAATTTCACCAAACAATGTTGCTAATCCAAGCAGCAAGTGTGCTGGGCTTTTTAAAATTTTCCATAGGAACCGTTAATTGCAGCTACAGACTCTGGTAAAGAGTTAGCCTCAGTATTATACTTCTAGTTATAAACATAATTTCTACATTTTAATTTTTAAATCTTCTCTAAGCATATGATTATCACACTAAATAATAGTGAAATGTTGTCAGAAAAAGAAGACATATACACTCAGTTTTTTTAAATTAACTTTTATTAAAACAAAAACAAATAAATAGAAACGTAACTTTAACATAACAGCATAATGAACAAAATGTGAGATGGACTCCAATGGTAGGCGCATAGATAACCTGCAAAACAAAAATGAAAATAAGTCTTTAAAATTAGATCGAATTGATTGAATGAGGTGAGAGATTACATCTTTATGAAAGGCAAGATCATATTTTCTCACATGCACACTCAGGGTAGTGCAGCCTATCCCTCCCACAGAATCACCCTCAACAGGAGTCTGTAGGGCAGCGCTGCTTGTAGGCCAAGGCCTATCTCATCATATAAATGGTAAAATGAGACAGAGATGTGACTGAATGAGGTAAAAGATCACAAATTAACATAACACTTTATTGCTTATTCGCACATGTGCAGTGTGCCTGATACATCCCACCCCTCTCATAGACCCGCGCTGAAGAGGTGTCTGTAGGTAAGTGCCTGCTGGGTCAGATCTACAGTATGGTCCAGCAGGTCTTTAAAATGATTCAGAGATGAGACAGAATTAGGTGAGAGATCACATCATTATACAGGACAATATTGTTTATTTGCAGCGTGTTTAATTGGAGGCATTGTGTATCTAGGCCGCTGTCCATACCTTTCGGAAACACTGTTTTCAGCAGAGCTCACAACTTGAAGTCTGCTTTGATTCTATACTGCAGACTGTATTAAATTCATCCTTGATTTATGTATGTGCAGAGTGGACAGTAGCATCCATAACTTGAAAAGAGAAAGAAAAACAATGTGAGAGAGAGGGAGAGAGAGAAAGATAGAAAAAACAACATTGAAAGTGTGAAAGAGAGAAAGTAATAGATGGAGCAGGAGAGGTAATGTTGAAACTGGAGAAAATCTTTGTAGCTCACCTTATTTGCCTCCCGTGTGTTTCCAAGCATGTGCCGATTCATAGTGCACCCTCAAGTTTAGTGATCTGAAAGATAGTATAGGGTTAGTAATAGCAGAGTACATACAACTGCACACGTATATTTCTGCGTTATGCCTTTTGACACTCAGGATACTGTACAACATCAACTTCCTCTGCAAAAAGGTGTCTTTGCGCTCATTTTCTCTGAGAGCACTATACCCATGCACTCCCACTGACTAGCGGTGAGTTCTCATTACTGCATAACCAGATTGTTGCATCCCATTGACTCCCAGTTTCCAAAGGTGAGTGCCTTCTCTTGCGCACCCAGACTGTTGCAACCTATGCACTCCCACTGCCCGGAGGTAATTGTACATTTGTACGCAGTCAAGTTGCTGCACACTATCCAGTCTCTCCACCCACAGGTGACTTCTCGTTGCTTCGGAAACAAGCATCTTTGCTCAACTTGTGCCATTGGCATGATACAAAAAGAGTCCACCACGTGTCGAAGCAGCCTTCTTAACCGTTTTTACGATGGCCATGCATCATCACAGAATCCTCAAACGTTGAGCTTTGGAGGTGTTGGGGGGAACGCCAATTTGTGAAACACAACTTGTTAGATAAAAGGAAGATATGATTGTGCATTATTTCTTTATCAAAGGAGAGAGAAAGTGAGAGACTGACTGAAAAAATATTCGCAGTTCTTCCACCACGTGCCTGACATAGTGCATCTGGAAGCTCTACATCTAAAAGATAGTAAAAGAAAGATGTTATGATTGGTAATTGTTACTATCTTAATGTGGAGTAAAATAACATCACCCTTTCACACGCCTTCCTTCCTGCATTAAAAATACAACTATTTGTACAGTTCCAACTTGTTTAATGGGCTTCGATTTATGAAGAACTAGTAGAGTAGTAATGTTTGCCATCTGGTTATAGAAAACAAGTGGTGCGCAGTGATCCACGTGGTTTCAATCATCACAAGCAACAGACTTTTGACTGATTGTCGCATCATTTAACAAAATTGTTACATAAATGAAGGCTAAATTGAATGCTGTCTGTAGTGTAGATGGAAAAGTGAATTGAAGTTGTCAACCCTGCTTTCCGCAGTGTAGATCGAAGGCAGTAGTTTACACAGACATGGAGGAATGCTTTTTGTCACTTATTTAAACAAAATCTGAAGACATATAGTAGAATTGTCTCTGCATTAAATAAATGAAGGCCGAATTTCTTACTGTTCATACTTTAACAAAATCTGAGGACATTGTCTCTGCTTTAAAGAAATCGAATTTGAATTCTATGTTCTCTGTAGTGCTGCTGCGCCACTGATACTAAGTTGTAAACTCTACTGACCGCACTGTAGATCAAAGGCAGTAGTCAGCACAGATACCACGAAGAATTTTTATCACTTATTTTAACAAAGTTTGAGGAAATAGAGTAGAATTTCCTACTGTTCATACTTTAAGAAAATTTTCTCTGCCTTACATAAATGAAGGATAACTTCAATGCTGTGCGTTCTGTAGATCCAAAGCTGAGTTCAAGTTGTGAACCCTGCTGTCCGCAGTGTAGATCAAAGGCAGTAGTCATTACAGACATAAGCCTGTGGTGCTGTGGCGCTGAGTTCGCAATGGACCTGAATCGAGGAGGCACGTGGTCATGGCGACAGCCATGTGGCAGGGTGAGGACCTTCGCTTTGGCGGAGTCTTTACTCTTTGCAGAAGTGAACCACGCCCAAGGCATAGGCTAATTATTTATACTCTTACGCTGACGTTGTGTACATTGGACCAGCCCACTCCACTTCTGCTTCCGGGGGGGGGGACAAGACAGCTACATGACCGAGATATTCCCCAGAGTTTTTGATAATCTGACGCCGTAGGCACTTCCATACAGACACCTCCTGAACGCGGGCCTATAAGAGAAGTGGAATGTATCAGCCACACTGCAGACCTGCAAATTAAGAAATATTGCCAAGTATTACCTTACCTCAGTGTTCTTAAATCTGTGGGCCACCATCCCAGGGGGAGCGCGGACTCCTCCCTAAGATTTTACCTTTGTTATCTTTTTCCCCTACTGTCCTACGCCGCAAGTCTTCATCCATTTCAAATGGGGGTTTTCCATTTGCAACTGCTCAGGCTTTCTCCAATCTGCACGTAGGAACAAGTAACTTGAGCAAACATTTAAGCCCTGTTAAGCAACAGCCCAGAAGGTGTAAACTGCTGCTGAACGCACCTCGAAGTGCGCCGAGGTGTGAATGTTCTCGTTATTTTTTAACTGTGAAAAAGCCTGATCCTGTTGAAAAGTTGTGTTAACTCCTTGTTTCCCTCCCCAGTGAGGGTTTGTAAGTGTGTTTCATTTTATTTTCATAGTTTCCAGCGCCACAACAGGGGCAGAAGAGCAACACGAAATACATGCTGGAATTCCCTTAAATCCCATCCCTGTCCAGTGCTTACTAAAACAGGAACGAGGCAGCGCAGGATGAAATATGAAGCAACAGAGAAGCGGCAGGCAAAGAGCACAAATGTTTGAGCAAGAACCAAAGACAGCAGCTCCAATATCATTATAAGCATGAACTGTTTGAACCACCGCACCCATCCACGTGAAAAACATTGAGAACTGATGAAAGAGCGAAAATAGGAACAGAAAGATCAACAACAGTCGAAGGCGAACCCATCTGAGTGGGATGTGGAGGCTGTGATAACAAAATAGGAAGGGGCTTCATTTTAAGATGCTTTTACTAGTCCCAAAACGGCATGTTTAGCAATAATCACAGGGGCCTGGGTTTGTTACGTTTTTTCAACTATGGCCCCGTTTTGCACTTATGTAAAGTTCAACAAGTGACAATTTATTTTCTAGTAGTCAGACAGTGTAAATGCCGGGAGCTGTAAATATGGATGCAAAATATCCCCCGCACCACTGTAATCTACATAACATGGACATAAAGTATATGAAAATAATATTAAGTCTGTAATCCTTCCAATTACAGGACCTGTACCAACAGCGCCCCAGTGAGATTTCCTCAGGTGTCCCTCTCCCTCACATCCGTTACCTGCTTATTCACTTTCTGCATTGGTCCCAAACCAGCCCCTGCCCTAATACCCCATACCTTCAGAATTGTTATCCCTCCAGCTGCAAAGTGCACACTTGTATTCTATGTATTCAAGTTTGCTAGTGACATATAATTCGTACATGGAGCATGTCTCAAAAGCTTCATGCATCTCAAATCTACATCCCCCACATAAGACATGCTGCATCCAGGGCCGTCTTAACAGCATTCTAAGCCCCCTGGCCAAGCAGTGCACGGGCCCTGCCTACACAACCACTCACAGGAATAATAAGCATTTGCAATGCAATAGGTCTGGCATACTTAATGTTAGAGCTATTGGTGTTGCATTATTTAGCAATACCAATAGCTCAAACTTAAATTATGAGAGACCTATTGCATTGCAAATGCTTGTTTGCTTACTGTGAGGGATGGAGTACTTTTGGGGTTTATGAGATACTCCCGGGGCAGATTTACAAGCCCCTTGCGCAACATTTGCGTCATTTTTAATATGGAAAAAATGGCGCAAAAGTGGCGCAAGCGGCTAGTAAATCTGCCCTCTAGTCTTCCGTCTTCAGATGTAACTTTAGGGCAGCAGCCCCTTGAATGCACAGAGAAGCCAAATTACACCATTTCAAACCTGTTTGTAAATATTTGGAAAATGTTTAACTTTCTCTAAAATATTCCCAGACTGGAGTTCAACTATCACATAAGCCTCCCAGGCAATTGTGTGGAATGTTGCACTTGGCTGCATTAGAGGAGCACAGCAGCCAAGCTGGAAAGGTAATGGTTCTTTTAGAATTATACAGGCAAGCAGCAACATCCACAGGGCTAAAAGGTCTTCAAGATGCCAAAAGGAAAATGCCAGCCATGTGTTTACTAAACGGCCTGCAAATTGCTTGTTTTGGCACTAAATGCAGTTTATAAATAAAGTAGTATGTATTTATTTGTAACGTGACTTTTCTGTCTTTGTTCCTTTTATTTATCAGTCATGGATCTTTCAGGCAGCCCCAGAACACAATTTAAAGTGCTTTCTATTTATATTTGCTGTTCAATGTATGCCCAGAAAAATTCTGTAAATTCAGCTTTAGTGAGTGCTTATTTTTGTACCGCCTGGAACATCAAAATAATGAGCTGACAACCCTAATAATAAAACTGTAAGTTTGTTGCAGGATCAGCACATTATTTATTTCCTCCGCCCTCGATCCCTGGTTAATGCCATAATAGAAACAGTTTAACTTATATGTGAAACGCTACGCCGCCGCCAATAACATGCTGACATACTTCAAGAGTCTGGAAATGCACCCTGCATTCAGACAACACTCTCCTCATTTTCAGCCTTAACTTTTACACTCACCCTGCACTCACAGCGATCACAATGCCCTCACTCTGTTCCCCATGCACTCCCCATGTACTCAAACCATTCTCCCCCCACCCTGCACTCACAGTGATCACTCTGCACTCACAATGCACTTCAATTAATGGCTGGTTTCTTTAACTTTCTGCATTACCACAGCACCCTTCGTTTTCAGGCAGAGACTCCTCAAAGTCAGTTATGTAAATGTACATGTAAATGCAGTAGTACTTGTATAGCGTACTGAATCGACCCCCGAAGGGGTATCTCATGCGCTTGTACGCATACCGCTGTGGAACCCTTTCTGGCTTTTCCCTGTGAAGTGCCCAATCCTGGGCACCCCCAAGGTGAAGCCAGGCATCCTATTGTTGTTAGGGCCATTGTGGAGATTAAGTAAGCTATTGCCCAGAGTTGCAGAATGGAACCCATGATTAGAATAGGCACTGAAGCGAGAATTATCAGGTCTGCAGAAATTGAGCCTAAGACCAGACGAGGCTGGAATTGAACCCTGGTCCTGGGCTAGACCTCTGCATCAGGGTCTGCCGCTCTAACCATTGAGCCACAGTTATGACCATTCAGGGGAAGTTTTTGTGAAAGCGGAGTCCATGGGGTGGCAGGTAGAAGCCCAGCAGGGTTGCATTCAAATGCAGAACCCTAATCCGCGTGATCCCTGGGGCCTTACAGCAATGGTCTAGGAGACAAGAAAGGAGTGAGATTCATAGCTATTGTCAAAGAGAAGGCCCAGAATATGGAGCACTGTCTGAGGACTCATTTTTATGTTTACAAATGGCCAGAGACTACATCTTCCGAGAGATACCACAAAGATGGGGACAATAGAAATGTTTTTATTTTTTAAGGACATTCATTAGTGAAGCTGATACTGCGGCCAAATGTGTAAGTCTCATTAAGAAAGCAGATGCAGCAGGACTGGGACCCAGGGATTTGAGGAGCCCACTGCATCACAGTTATGACTGTTAACCTTTAAAAAGGGGGCATTGGAGCTTATTTTTCTTTCAAGCATTAGGACTGAGGTGATGATCTATCATGGTGGGGTAGAGGTAAAAGATACAGAGGAGATAGCCTGCTACTCAGGACTGCAGATATCATTAGTGCAGCAGGTGAAGTTGCATGGAGGTCAAAGTGTGTGAGGGACTCACAACCTCCCAATTATGGGGAGCAGTTTGTTTGGGATAAAATCTGTTTTTGTTTGATGCATTTGCTGTTTTATAAGTCTCATATTTAGTGAAGTTCATAAGCTATAGAAAAAGTATTCCTGATATCATTTAATGAGCCCCGCTCCCTGCACGCAGTCATGTCCCTCCCGCTCCCCAATACTTGTCATAAAGATTTGGAGTGGGGCCTGAGCCCAAACCATTTTGCTTAGGGGGGCTCAGAGTAAAAATTTAGAAGAACTCTGCCTTAACTTGTAATCTTTGACCTCCTTCAATCACATTGATCTAATTTTAAACACTTGTTTTCATTTTTGTTTTGCAGATTACCTACCCTACTTCTATTGGAGTCCATATCACATTTTGTTTATTACAGTGATATGTTAAAGTTATGTTTCTCGTTATTTATTATATTGTTATCTTAAAGTTACATTTCTAGTTATTTATTGTTATTTTAATAAAAGGTCATTTAAACAAAGTATACACGTCTTCTTTTTTTGACAACGTTTCAATATTATTTATTGTGATAATCATATAGTTAGAAAACATTTAAAAATTGAAATGCAATTTATAACTAGAAGTATAATACTGAGGCTAACTCTTTACCAGAGTCTATAGCTACGACTAATGGTTCCTATGGAAAACTTTTACAACTCCAGCACAGTAACTTTTCCGATTAGCAACATTCTGTAGTGAACTTCTAACTTCTGTGCTCACGTAAGTGTTCCATGAACTGTTACTATGGTAACAGGCAGTAAGAAGTTTGGGGGTAGGGTTGAAAGGTACTGGCTGTACAGAAACCATTATATTTATCCAGGATCCTCTACATGACAGAAAAGAAAGCAAAGTAAGACAACACTGTGTAGAAGATTTACAAGACCCTTGCGCCTCATTCGCGTCACTTTTCAATCTTAAAAATTATGCAATAGTAACGCAATGAACTTGTAAATTTGACCCTATGCACATTACGAGCAAAAGAAGTTCTTTCAATTCTTTATCGATCACAATTAGACAGTGTTGCTTCACGATTCACAATTAAGCATGGGCGAATTTTGCGAATTAACAATTTGCGAATTTGCGGATTTGCGAATTGGCAATCCGCAATATTCGCGAATTCGCGCAAATTTGTGGATTTTTTTATTTTCGCGTGTTCTCGAGGCGCTTTGCGTGTTCGCAGGTGTTCGCGAGGCGCTTTGCAATTTTGCGTTTTTTTTTTTTTTTGCCTGCTTAATCACTGCCACCCTCTTGTTTTTTATGCCCATCTGCCCTCTGTACCACTTGTTTCTGTGCCCTTCTGCCCTCTGCCCCACTCATTTTTTGTCCCCTTCTGCCCACTGTCCCACTTTTGTGCCCTTCTGCCCTCAGCCCCACTTAGAATGGCGTCGGCAAGCTGCCAGCACCATTCTAAAATAGCTAGAAATAGCTACAACAGGAAGCACTAATAGAGAAAGTAAAGAAGGTGCTCCAGTTGAAGGTCAAATCAAGTTACACAATCATTAATCACCCCAAGTTTGGGGGTGATTAATGATTGTGTAACTGAATTTGAGCAGCACCTGCTTTACTTTATCTATTAGAGCTTCTTGTTGAAGCTGACTTTTGTAACTATTTTAGAATGGCTCTAGCAGCTTGCTGGAGCCATTCTAAAAGAGTTACAAAAGTCAGCTTGAACTTTTGACCCAATCCCCATTTGCGGATATCCGTTCGCGGATTTTGCGGGAAATTCGCGAATCTCGCGGATTGCCAATTTACCGAAAATCAGCGAAATTCACGAGCGGAACGGATTTTCAACCCATGCTTATTCAAAATGCACTTCAATAAATATTTTGTGTCTATTCAAATGGGAGATGGGATTGTCGACATTACAAATCTAGGGACTTATTTACAAAGACGGTGTTAAAATTGCCGCCGCTTTAACGGCAGCAAACTACAACAAAAACGGCAAAAATGGACTTCAAAATCCTTTGTTATCTTTTTCAATATTGCTGTTTGCTATGCAAGAGTGAGAGCCACCCTCAGGGCTATAAAATAAATGGTTGGGGTGGGGCTCCAAGGTCCCCCCTGCAAAATTAGATGTGGGGGGCCTTAACGACCCCCCATGACCTGGACCCCTGGTGCTTTCTTTATTGTGAAAAAGAGGCTGCGTGACCCCCGCCTGGAGCCCTTGAAGGCACTGGGGACCGCAACTCCCCATGTCTGGCTCCTGCAGTGTCCCAAAGTGCCGACCCCCGGGACACTGCTGTTTGCTATGAGAGGGCGGAAGTCTCGCAGCTTTTTTGATTTTGAAAAAGAGAGCAAGGAGGGTGGTGGTCCCTGAGGCTAGTTGGCCCTTTTGGGCACCCATAAACTTTTACAATTGTGCCCCAGGATTTGCCCCCTCCCCCCCAAGGGGCTAATTATGAAAGACGCCCCATTGGGAAGCACCTACCTGTTTAAAAAAAAAAAAAAAATGTTGAGCCCTGGGGGGCCCTTAAATAGATATTGAGGATCAGGATATTTCTACCCTGCCTCCTTTCTACGTTTTCAACATTTGTTCCACTAATTTCTTCAGCCTCGCTTCTACTGAGGCACAACATGGCTGCCAACAGTTCCTGGTTTCAAATGTTGGCAACCACTTGACAGCCATTTAGCATTCAGCACTTGATCTGAAGGGTGCGCTTATGGTGCACCTACGGTGCCCTCACAGTCCGCTGATCCACTGCACCCATAGATATATATATGCTTTTAACTGAAATTTTCTCAAGGACTACTCAACAGATTGACACAATTTAAAAAAAAGGCACAAGTGTGAATTGAGGACTACATCTCTGCCAAATTTTTCGTAATTCCGCCATAAAAAAATGCAAAGTTGGGCATGCCCCGGGGATGGGGTGCCCGCAGCCGGAATTGGCCATGGGAGGTGGGCCATGCGGCCCAATTCCCGTAAAAAAAAATTAAAAAAAGAATTGGGGGCAGGCCCTGGAGATGGGGTCCCCAGGGCCCCAAAAAAATAAAGAAGAGGGGCTACACAGCCTCCCTTCTTAAAAGTATTTTTTTTAAAAACTGGATCGGGAGGATGCACCTCTCTGCAAATGCGCCCCCTGGTGCGTTTGCAGAGGTAGAACTAATTCCACTTGCATACTGGGGGTCTCTGGGGGCCAACTAGCCCACCAGGAGCCTCCAGTATGGGCCTGGGGGCTGTGTTGCAGCGAGGTGTTCTGAGGCCACGCCCCTTTTTAAACCTCTCTGCTTGAGGTGATATAAGTACAAACATGCCCTGTGGTGCGTTTTAAGTTGGGGAATTAATTCCTCTTCAATCCAGAGGTCCCCTAGGGGATAACTAGTCCAACAGGTACCTCTAGTAAGCACCACAGAGCTGTGTTGCAGAGTATTGTAAAAAGGGGGCGTGCCCTCTGAACACCTCTCTGCAACGCAGCTCCTTGGCACATACTGAAGGTACCTGGTGGGCTAGTTGGCTCACAGGTGACCTCAGGATTGAAGAAGAATTAATTCCCCAACCTAAAACGCACGACAGGGCATGTTTGCACACATGTCCCCTCAGGCCCGGCCCCCTTCCTTCACTATTGAGCAAAATATTCCTCTAAAATCAGCCGAACTACGAATTCCGATTTACTCATCTGTTATCACGAGATATGTCAGTGCTGCATCTTTGAGCTCAGGACGGACCCTGAAAATTAAATGTAACCATACTTACAGTAACTTGGATTTCCTTCCATAGGGTAATATTGACTGGTTTCACTTGGAAATTTTTCTAAGTGTGGAATTTTGGAACTTTAAAAAATTCCTCAAAAATCAGCAAAACTACGAATTCTGAGTTACTCACCTGTTATCAGGAGAGACCTCAGTTCTGCATCTTTCAACCCACTACTGAACCTTAAAAGTAATTATAATCGTAGTTATAGTAACTTGAATTTCCTTCTATAGGCTAACCTTGACTGGTTTCACTTGGAAATGTTTCTAAGTGTGGATTTTTGGAAATTTACCAAATTCCTTAAAAATCAGCCAAACTACGAATTCTGATTTACTCACCTGTGATCCTGAAAAGTAATTCTAATGGTAGTTACAGTAACTTGCATTTCCTTCTGTAGGCTAACATTGACTGGTTTGACTTAGAAATTTTTCGTACTGTGGAGTTTTGGAAGTTTTAAAAATTCCACAAAAATCAGCCGAACTACTTGAATTTCCATCTATAGGATATCATTGACTGTGATATAAAATATATATATAAATTAAAAAATATATAAAATAAAAAAAACAAATATTACAATTTCAATATTTTTTAAAACCATTTTTTTTCAATTCATAATAAAAATATGTAATGTAATTTAAAAAATGTAATATCTAAAAATAGTTTTAAAAATGTAGTAAATCAGTATAAAAAAATTGCAACACATTTAAAAATTGTCATATACAAAACCAACGAAATTCACTGAAAGAAACATACGTTTCAGGTCTGATATAGTTAGGAATTAGCATTTGAAAAACCTTTGAAATTCTCTGAAAAAACCATAGGTTTCAGGCCTGATATAGTTAGTAGTTAGCATTTAAAAAACCTTTGAAATTTTCTGAAAAAAACATAGGTTTCAGGCCTGATATAGTTAGGAATTAGCATTTAAAAAAACTTTCAAATTCACTGAAAAAACATATATATATATATATATATATATATATATATATATATATATATATATATATATATATATATATATATATATATATATATATATATATATATATATATATATATATATATTACCTATATATATATTACCTACTGGTAGTTATAGTTAGGATTATTTTCAATGCAAAATCTCAACATTTTATCGGGAATAACTTTGGCCTCGGTTGAGGAATCTGCCTGAAAATTTCCTCAAATTTGCCTCGCGGCGCTCCGGTGCCTTTGCTATGTCTCAAGATATGTGCTCCAGTGGATTTTGAGTAATTTAGGTTCAAAAAAATATATATATCTATAAGCGCGCCCCGGTGCGCGTACCGGGGCACTACGCGAGTTTGTGAGGGGAAAGCTGATTGGCTCTCGGGTGTCTGTAAACATTCCAAAACAGTCCGGAGTGGACGCCATCTTGTGTCTCGGTAGGATCGAGACACAAGAGGTGGCAAAAACAAAGGGGGAAAAGACCATAAGGGGGTAGAGTAGACCCCCCCTAATCCCCGAGGTTTGATGTGGGGGCCATAAAAGGGCCCCGCGGTGCAAACAAATGTTTTACTTTTTTTTTTCGAATTGCGCGGGGGGAGCGCCCGGTATGCGCATCGGGGAGCGTACCTGGGAGCGTACTAGGGGAAAACCCAGTGAAATAGTAAAATAATAATTTAATGTGCTTAGAGGTAGGGTAGCTCTGCACAGAGTTGTTGTGTTGTGTGGGTGATATAAGTAGCAGCATGTAGGTACCAATGCAGAGTCTTAAATTCAATGTAGACTGTCTCCTCTGTAGATAATTTGCATGTTGTTACAGAAGTTATTGTGGTATGGAATCTATACTATAGTCTGTCAGGAAAGCAGAAACAACATGGAGGCAGGAGATGAAAAAGAGATGTAAAATACACATTGGAGATAATATAGTGGGAGAAAGGATAACTATGAGCAAAATTACTATGTAACACAAAAAAGTTGCACAGTATACTATAAGTCTCACTTTATATTATATTCATTTTGGTACTATTTCATGATTTACATATAAAAAAGAATAATGTCTCGAACAATTTTGAATTATTAAATAAAAATGTATTGCTGTGATTTTTTTAAATTTAAAAGAATTTCCAACATTATATCGTCAGGTATGTCCTCATTTGGATTCGATGATTCCATTTCTTCCACACAATTAAGTAACTCTTGGTCCAGAGAGAAGTCTAAATCATCAATCTCTTCCTTAGGATTGTTCTCCAGATCAATCCTTAATGAAATTTGTTTCATTAAAATAAATTTAATGAAATATTAATGAAATATTAAATTTGTTTATTCTCCTTCCATTTTCTTGCTGTAAATTGCATACAAAATAAATATATCAGTAGAGATAGGGCACTGTTGGGTTTAAGTTCAGACAGCTACTTGTGAGTTAATAACAGTGAAGTTATCTTTGGGCAGTGTATGGTAAGAGGCAGGAAGTAGAAATATAAAAAAGTGTATGTGAAGATGCCTAAGAAAATTCATAATTATACCAGAGAAGCCTAACTCAATCTATAACTATAACAGAGAAGCCTATCTCAATCTGTAACTATAACACAGGGACAGTAAATAACTGTCAGAAAACGTTTTTACAAATGAACTTAAAGTGCCCCTTACAAATTAACAACTTACCTTATAGAAAGGTGATGAAGATAAATGAGAAAATCTTTTTTCATTTATATTCATGTACATAACCAATCAAATGTCAGGAAAAAAAAGTAGAAAATGAAAGTAAGATTTTTATTGGTTGTAAATTGTAACACTTCATATGTGTTTTTGTCATGTAATTTACTTCAGGATATTTAGACAGGGCTACAGCCTAAATGGCTCAATGGAATACCACCAAATTTGGGTAAATGGTAGGGACTGCTATGTAGTAGGGCCTATTCTATATTTAGTGAACGTGTCTCCAGTGGTTTTTATGTAAATTAACTTCCCACATTTTTTAGGGAGCGATTAGCGGTGCGAGCTCCGGTACGCGCACCGGGAGCGCTACAGGAGTCCAGGACAAACAACGTTGGGAATGGGTAGAAGGGGGCACGGTAGACAGCCCCTGACCCCCTAGGTTTTCTGAGGGGAGTTTAGGAGGCCCATATAGGCCCCCCAAATTTTTTTTTTTAAATCTCGCGGGGGAGCGCCCGGCACGCGCACCGGGGAGCGTACCGAGGAGCGTACTTTGGTGAAAAATAGTGAAACAAGTTAGAGTAAAATAATCATTTTGAGTGATCACAGGTAGGGTAGCCCTGAAAATAGCTTTTGGGTTCTGTGTGTGATTTAGGTACCTACAAGTAGGTTCCAATGCACAGTCTTAAATTCAGGAGGAATATTCTATTCCCCTCATCTGAGAAGTGCACACCATCTCCTCTGTAGATATCTTGCATGTTGTAACGCAAGTTATTGTTGTATATTGAACCCATTCCATAGTCTCTCATGTAAGCAGAAACAGATTTATTCACATGTTTCCGTGCTTTCTCAAATTGTGGACAAAATTGGTTGGACCAGTTCCATTTCTGTCTTTGACATATATTGGAATATACCAAGGCAGTTTGTGGAAAAAGTGTCATCACTTGAGCAAAGGTGTCCTTTAAAAGCATTTCCAGACCTTCCGCAGTCAAAGTGCCCAAGTCATTTCCTCCACAGTGCACTATTAAGAGGTAAGGGTATGGCAGATGCGAAAAGGTTTTCACCAATGGTATCAATTGGTGACATCTCAATCCTCTCTGGCCAATCCACTTGATTTCCACATTTGTTAAATCAAGGTTGTGAAAATTCCTGCTAGCTGCATACCTTTTAGCCCAGTGGATGTAGCTATGTCCAATAATCCACACAGAATACATGGTGAGCGAAGGTTCTGGTGCAGTCAGATGAAGTGTGGGAATGAAATGGCAGTTGGAACAGTAGGAGTTTACAAAAAAATAATTGTGGCGTTTCACTGCTCTTGAATCACAAGCAATGATTGGTGGATTCAGATAGTTGGAAACTAAATGTTAGGGTGCATGGTTGTGTTTTGTGAAAGAAGCAATTTGAATGGTTAAGAAAAAGTCAATTATCCCAAAACATGACAGAAACCAACAAGAAAGAAGCTCAATCTGCATCCTAATCTGAGGTAATGCAGGTGACATCATTGTAAAAGGTTCAAATATATTTATTTAATGAGGCAAACACTATTAATTCCTTCTCAAAAATATAAAAGCCATTCAATTACCCCAAAATCATTTTTTACATTACATTTTAGAAACACAGCACAGGTCCTATGTACAAGCATTCAGTTTCACTACTGAAACTTCACTATTTCACAAAAGACAATTCCTCTATGTAGCAAAATGTTTTAACCAAGCATTATCAAAAAACATGACTAATCTGAGGAAACACAGGTGACATGATTGTGAAATGTGCTAATATATTTTTTGAATCATGCAGATACTATCTAATCAACCTTTTTCTTTGTAATATTCTCTCATTGAGTTACTCCCTATTACACCTTTTGTCTGTTTTACAACCTCTCTCTCCCTCTTTCTGACTTTTTTTCTCTCTTCCTGTTACACCCTCTGTCTGACCTACTTCTTGTAACATCCTGTCTCTGATTTACTTCCTCTTACACCCTCTCTCAAACTTACTCTCTGTCTCTCCCTATACAGGCTCTCTCTGTTTTAGTCTCTTTTACAACCTTTTCCCTTCTAACACCCTCTCTCTGTCTTACATCCTGTTACACCCTCTCTTTGTTTTACACCCTGTTACATCCTTTTTCTGACTTACTCCCTTTTTTTGACTTACTCCCTCTCCCTATTACATCCTTTTTCTGTCTTACAACAAATTATACACTCTCGCTGTCTTAGTCCTTCTCTATGTTTTACTTCCTCTACCTGTTTCTTTGTCTGAGTCTCTCTGTGTCTTTGTGTTACTCTCTCTAGCTGTTTTTCTTTGTCTTACTCCTAGTTATATGGTTGCTGTGGTATAAACTTAGATATGTTGTAAATTAGTGTTTATATCGTTTGCTTATTGTCATTGCTTTGTTGTTTGCTAATAGTGGTCTATAATGTGTTATTTTTTTCTTTACCACAGATTGAAATCAACATTTCAAAAGTAAGCAAATATGCCGTCAAGGCAAAGGAGAAGAAAAGATACCATACGGAAAAAAACAAAATCAGCAACGGAATTAAAGCACTCCCCTACAACAAGTACTTCAAAAAACACAAAAAAAGCTCCTGGTAAGATAACTAAGTCTTTTTTTCGGAACATGTGTAGAGGAAAAAAAATGTTAATGGGAATGTGAAGATCCAGAAGGAGAGAGCAAATTTGAAAAGGAAGGAGAGGCCCCCCAAAAATGTTACTACTGGGGCAGGAGAGAACAGTATGGATACGAATAGAAGGCAAAATCAATTTAGGGACATTCGTAGATGAATGTTTCGCAATAGGGTAGTTTTAAATTTGCTAAAAAATGAAAAGAAAGGTAAACAGAGAGCTGCTTTTTACAAGAAAAAGAAAAGTGTAGAGAAGATTGTTGATCAGGCTTTTGAAGTTAAGAAAAAATTATTTATTTTAGTAATCAATAGAATTAGGATACTTAACAAAGCAATTGATGTTTTCAAATCGAACAGTAAATGGAAAAGAATAATTAATCAGACTAATTTTTGTGAAGTATTTTCAGGACAATGGATGCATAGTTCAAGTGCTGAGCCATTTTTTAATGAGGAAAGTTTCTTCCAGGAGAATGATTTGGTGCATGCAGTTGACACCAGTGGTCGAGCATATGAGGTGAAAGACGGTTGTCTGATGGAAAAAGAGAAACTTGTTTCTAGAGATGCAGAAGAGGTGTTAGCTGATGAAGTTTTAGGGAGACGTACTAAGGGTCCAGGGTACACATGGAAGTGCAGTAGTATTTGTAGTGTGCGACAGGATTCAATCGATTTGCTGCAAAATTTCTTACGTACATATAGTAAGAAAAGTGTAAAACAAAAAATGAAGTTCTTGCAAGAGTTAGATCCTTGCAGAGTGAGAGAAAACAAAGGTTTGCATGGGCATTCACTGGCTTGTCTTTCTAGAAAAGTATGTCAGAGTGTTTTTCATCATTTTAGGATGTTAGTAGTGCATCATAATAAAGTGAGGAAATTAGTGAGAAGGTTGTATTATGCAAAAAGTCCAGCACTTAAGCTTAAACAGTTAAACAGTGCTCTTTTGCATGGATCTGAAGTAGATGTGAAGAGTATTTGTGAAGAAATTGAGTTTTGTTATTTTGGGGACAAAGAGGACAGTCTAGAAATGGATATAGTAAAAGATGGTAATGTGGAAGGCAATGTACAGATTTCAAGTATGGAAAAGTTTGACAAGGAAATTACTAGGTTTAAGGTGAAATCAAGTGAAAGGCCTAATTTAACTTGTGTGTGTTGTCGACGGACTCATTATAAGATTCAGACTAGGTTAGTTGATTTATATGCTAAAAGTGAAATGGAAAACAATAGTGAATGGAAGGATTTTGTAAGTTATTTGTTGGTGGAGAATTCTTTTGATTTGAGTTTTGATCAGCATATTTGTAATTATTGTTTTAAAAAATTAAATGAAAATAGAATGCCTGCTAGAGCTGTTCATAATAATCTTCAGTTGATAGATATTCCTTCTGAATTGATGGATTTAAATACTTATGAATCTATTTTGATTTAATGTGTCCATCCTTTTCAGGCTATTGTTCGCATGGAGCCTAAGATAGGGAAATTGCCTCCTACAGATTTACAAAGAGGATTAAAGGGAAGAGTTGTGTATTTGCCTCTAGATGTCAAGAAAAATATTGATACAATTGGTGTAGAAAGAGTAGAAGAGGATCCTCTGGTTATTCTATTTAATGGGGTTCCGACAAAGAGTAAGAAAATCTGGCAAGATTTAGTGGATGTTAGGAAAGTCAAAAAGGCAACGTTGTATTTGGTCAAAAACAATGAGTACTACAAACAAACATGTATGTGTTGGAGCAGAGGAAATAGCTACAGAAGAAGACAGTGATTTTTCAGCCGGCCAAATTGAAAAAGTTAAAAATATATGAACATTATACTGTTCATCCTTTGCATTCCAAAGAAGCAATGGGCAATGCAATTGACTTGTTTCAAATGAAAGCAGCAAAAGGAAGTCCTATTAGTGTATGGAAAGAAAGTTTGGAAGCTCGTTGTTTTCCACAGTTATATCCAACAGGTCGAGGTGGATGATATGACGATCGACCAGTTCAAATTCCTGCAGCTGAATACCGGACTTTAAGATTATATGCTTAAGATCCAAGGTTTCGTCAATGCATTCCGTATTTGTTTCATCTACTGTATGAAAGTGATTTGTCTGGGCTTTCTTATGCAGTTAATCATATACTGAAAAGTGGAGCTCATCTGCAAAATGTTTCAGCGAGGGACTTTATGGATAAAGTCAATCTGCAAGACAGTATTTTGGAATCTCAGCTAATCTATCTCATGGCATGTCAGCGTGGAACAAATGAGTATTGGTTCCGTCGTCATGGGGAATTGAAATGTATGCTAAGAAACTTAGGAACTCCTACATGGTTCCTCACTCTTAGCTGTGCTGAGTATGCATGGGACGATTTACTTCAATTTCTACGAGAGGCAAATGGAAACATACAAAATATAGAATTGAAAACACCTGGAGAACTGTGTTCTTTGGATCCAGTGAATGTTTGCAGATATTTTAATCATAGATTTGAAGCTATGATGTCTTTTATTACCGACAAAGAAAATCCTCCCCTTGGAGTGGTTTTGGATTTCTTTTGGAGGAAGGAGTATCAAGCGAGAGGTGCTCCTCACATACATATGACAAGCGTGGAGACCCATTTCCGCTCTGGCGATATCGCGTGACCCGAGGGTCAGGGGGTGGAGACTTCGTGCCTATTTAGGGTCAACTCCCTGTGTCTGGGGTCTCTGTTCCCGCTATCACTCCTGGATTCCTGACTGCACGCCGGCTCCTGGCCATTCTCGAGACCCAGGCCGGCTTTCCGAATTTCTAGAAGCAGAAGGACTGAGCATCGTTTGAGTAGCCAGGTAAGGGGTCGAGTGCCTCGGGGGGCCTCGTGGGCAGCCGTGAGTCACGGTGGGTGCAGGGAAGGGATTGGAGTGTCGCTGCCTTGCGGGGCTTACGGCTGTGTGCGAGGGTCTTCTTAGTGTGGGCTCCTGCCGGGCGGCGTGAACGGTGCTTAGGAGTGTGGGAACAGGGAACGCAGGGCGCGTTAGGTGCTAGAGCGAGGCAGTGCGAAGCGCGCAATAGTTAGCATGGCGCCAAAAAAGGGTGGACAAAAGCGAAAGGACTCTGAACCTGAACTAGCGCAGATCATCGAATTGCTGCTAAAAATGTTGAGCAAGGAGACCCCCGATAGCGGGGACAAGAGTGATTCTTCTCGGGAGGAGCAGCCAGAAGTAGTAGAGCGGCTGCGCAGGGGGGTGCGGCCGAAGGCTGCTGGTCCACCATTGAAGAAGAAGGCCAAAGCGCAGCCAAAAAGGAAAGGGACGAAGAGTAGGCCTAGCCCTGCCGGGGGAAAACAGGATGAGGGATCAGTAGGTCCCGTCCCCACTCCTCCTTTGGATGCAGAGCGGGTCCCCCCTTCCGATCCTGAACCGGGTGTGGTCACACCAGTAGACCCAGTGGGGTCAGTCTTGTCCGAGATTAGGGAGGCGCTGAGGGCGCTGGCTCCGGGGGGGCGCAGTACCATTAATCACGGTCCCTCCGGCACCACTCCCACCGCAGCCGGTGGCCGCAGTGGCAGCCGCTGGCGACCCGTTGGATAGCTTGCTGGCGTCAGTTTCCACTCTAGTGGGCCAATTATCAGCCCCAGAAAAGGTATTAGAGAGAGGGAGCGCTGGGGCGGCAGCACCGTGGGTGCCTCCACAGGTCACAGAACAGGGCGCATTGCAAGATGTTCAGAGGCAGTTGGCGCTGTTAGTCGAGTCACGCAAAGTGATGCCCAGCGCAGCGATTGGAGCACAGCCCCCCGCGACAGCGATAGCAGTGCCACCAACAGGAGGTAAGCCTGGTGATACTACGCTAAGGAACAGTGAGGTGGGAACTAGTCAAGGGAACGTGTTGTCTCAGTCAGGGATGTTGGCTACGCATGTGAGCACGGAAATGCGAGAGAGGATTTGGAGAGGTGCCTACGTAGATATATTCTCCCTTATCAGGCCGAAGAGGCGAGAGGAGGATTACAAAGACAGGGATGGGAAAGATCGGAGACCTAGGATAGAGGAGACTATAACCAACTGGTTGTTCGGCTTTCACATCTATGTTACGGTGTTGTTGGAAAAAAAGCCAGAGTTGGCGATCCCGCTGGTGTTTTATACTAATAAGATTGTTAAGGCACACGCCACTCAAGGCGGTTCTGCCTGGCTGACATACGATAGGGAGTTTCGCTGGGCGAAGGAAGAAAACCCCTCCATTTGTTGGGATCAGGTTGAGGTCAATGCTTGGTTAGAGAGCGTAAGCAATAGGGAACACCCGGCTAGGCAGCCCTTTCGGACTTCCAAGGGAGGGCCTGGCGAGAAGAAAGGTACATGCTGGTCAGTCAATGGTGAGGGGTGCACATGGCCCCCTGGGCAGTGCAAGTTCAAGCATGCCTGCGCTTACTGCGGTCACCAGTCCCATCCTGAATCTAAATGCAATAAGAAAGCTAAAGAGTGGGGGGCAACGCCCCTAAGGATATCAAGCCTCCCTAGGTCTAATCTGCCTACTCCTGTCGACATTGAGAAACTAATTTTTTGGCTGGGTAGGTATCCGGATAGGGCAGCTGCCAGGATGTTGTTTGAACGGTTTTCCAGCGGTTTTCGTATACCAGCTTTGCATGTCCCTCCTATTACTCAGTGTAGGAACCAAGTTTCAGCAAGAACCAATCCCGCAGTAGTGGCCACAAAGGTAGAGAAAGAGCGGGCTTTAGGCCGTGTAGCTCGCCCGTTCCCGGACCCTCCCTGGGAGAACTTTGTCTGCTCCCCTTTAGGAGTGGTGCCCAAAAAAGAGCCGGGTCAGTTCAGAATGATCCATAACTTATCTGCACCAAAAGGTGCATCGGTAAACGACGCCATCGACCCGGCGGAGTGCTCAGTGAAGTACTCATCCTTTGATGCCGCTGTTCAGAAAGTGAGGGAGCTAGGCCAAGGGGCGTTGCTGGCGAAAACCGATATTGAGTCAGCGTTCCGCCTGTTACCGGTACACCCTGAGGATTACCATTTGTTCGGCTTTCAGGACCAACAGCAATTTTACTACGACAGATGTATGCCTATGGGTTGTGCAGTCTCCTGCAAATACTTTGAGACCTTTAGCTCCATGCTGCAATGGGTGTTTTCGCAAAAGTCAGGATGTACGGATGTGGTGCATTACTTAGACGATTTCATGGTAATGGGCCCTGCATCGTCGGATGCCTGCGCATTGGCCCTAAGCCAGCTGGTGGTGATGTTAAAGGAATTTGGGGTGCCGCTTGCACCGAGCAAGACAGTCGGCCCTGACACGTGCATGTCCTTCCTGGGCATTGAAATTGACACGGTGGCGGGTGAATGCAGGTTGCCAATGGATAAGGTAAAGGCCTTTTCCCTAGCCATCGAGGTAGCACTAGCGTGTAAAAAGGTGACATTGCACCAGTTACAAGTGATTGTGGGGCAGTTGAACTTTGCTTTGCGGATCATTCCCATGGGACGCCCTTTCTCGAGGTCTATAGCCAGAGCGATGGTGGGTCTTACCCAGAAGCATCACCGGGTGAGGTTGAAAGCTGGGGTAAAGGAGGACCTCAAGGTGTGGCGGGATTTACTGGCAGATTTCAACGGGCGGTTAGTGTGGCCCGCGCCACCGGTGTCCAGTAAGGAGTTAGGATTATACACTGATTCAGCTGGTAGTGTTGGTTTTGGGGCAATCCTGGGCCCTGCCTGGTGTGGAGCGGTCTGGCCAGCGGAGTGGCACTTAGCAGGCTTGCCTAAGAACTTAGCCTTTTTAGAGCTCTTTCCCATCTGGGTGGCAGTTACGGTGTGGGCAGAGCGCTTCAGGGACAGGGTCGTGACCTTCTGGTCGGATAACATGGCAGTGGTTCAGGTTATCAATCGGCAAGGGGCGACTTGCCCGCACGTGCTGAGGTTGCTGAAGTTGTTGGTGTTGGCATGCTTGAAACTGAATTTGACTTTTAAAGCTGCGCATATACCTGGTGTGGATAATCATGCTGCTAACGCTTTGTCTCGTTCCAAGTTGCAGGACTTCCGAAGGTTCCACCCGCAGGCGGAAGAGCGCATGACGACGTTCCCTACGTCACTGTGGAAAATTGGAGCCCCGCTTTAGCGGGGCTGGTAGGTGCCGCTCTGAGTGATCGCACCAAACGCGCATATCAGTCGCAGTTTAATGTTTACAAAGCATTTGTTGAAAAGTCGGGTGGGGAGAGGGTCTTTTCAACTGAAACGATGTACGCCTTTTTACAGGTTCCCCGGGATCAGGGCAAAACAGTGTCCTATGCTAGGGCTTCCCTGGCAGCGATAGGCTTCTTTGCTAAATTGGCAGGGGAGCGGGACCCTGGGGCTTCATTCTTGATCAGGAAGGCCTTAACGGGATGGGCCCGATTAGACGGGACACGGCGGGACTGTCATAGGCCATTGGATCTCCCGACCTTGATTGATATTTTGGGGGTACTGCCTGTTGTTTGTTTATCCCCATTCGAGGGAATCATGCTGGGGGCGGCCTTCTGCCTGGCCTTTTACGGGGCCTTCCGCCTGGGTGAGATTGTGGGGGCTTCCAGAGTAGATCACGGGGGGGCCTGGAGCTCAAGGATATCGCCATCTCCCCGGGGGGCCTAGTGGTGCGGTTGAGATGGTCCAAAACAGACCAAACAGGGAAGGGGGCCAACATCCATTTGCGGCCTGCCCCAGGGTTAGCTGCCTGCCCCGTATCCCGTATGCAGGCGTATCTAGCCCGACGCCCTGCAGGGGGGGATCGGCTCTTTTCGTCCACGAAAACGGGGATTGCTTGTTCCCATACCAGTTTAAGGCAGTCTTTGAGTTGGGCCTGGGGAGCCTGGGATTGGGAGCAGCGGGCTATTCTTCTCATTCCTTTAGGATTGGCGCCGCAACTTTAGCGGCTGGGGTGGGTCTGCCTCCCACCATGGTGAAAGGTGTAGGTCGCTGGACCTCTGATTGTTACAAACGATATGTAAGGCCTGAATTATTGTGATGCATATGTGTGCAGTGTCTAACGGTTCCATCTCTCTCCTTTTTGATTAGTAGTATGCCCGCTTCCGTGGTATGGGTAATCGGGCACTCTTTCGTGCGTCGCGCGGCGGTGCGCTTGCAGCGAAGAGAGGTGGGGAAACCGGCCGCATTGGGCGAGACCGAATTCGTATGGCATGGCGTTGGAGGGATGCGGATCCGACACTTGAGGCGGATCATCGAGGAGCTCAGGGCAGGAGAGCATAAATCGCCGGATTGGATTATCCTGCATTTGGGAGGCAACGATATGGTCGACAGGGTGCGCTTGGCTGTCAAGGAAGTCCTACTAGCAGAGTTTGCCTGGCTGGGACATGTGTTCCCATCAACTAAACTAGTCTGGTCTGGCATGATATCGCGCAGGGCATGGGGCCCAGGAGTGCGTCCAAGATCTTTGAACGTCTCGGTGAGGCGATTGAACGGCGAACTAGCAAGGTTGTGCTCAGTGAAGGGCCGCTTGCGCTACCCCCAGCACCGGATGATTTCCGGAGAAGCAATGTACCACCAGGATGGGGTGCATTTGTCGGATTATGGAACTGATACGTTTATCCAAGAACTCTGGTCATTTATTCTGAACGCAGGTGGGGAGGGTGTCAGACCTGTGGGCCTTGGCCACCCTTGTGGCGGAGAAGAGACCTGCGATCAGTAAATAGTGGCTAAACAAGATGGATGGGAGCCCGCGTGCCGGGCTCTATTGGCCAGCTCTGAGGGGGGATATGGCAAGCTCTCCACTGGGAGGAAGTGACCACCGGCTGGGGAGGCTAGGGCGACAGATTTCGAGCCTCCCGGGCGACTCCGGGCAGCCTGGTGGTCGAGAGGTGGGTCCCGGTAATGGCGGACAAGGATAGAAGGGCGGGACCCACCACTCTAAGGGGCAGGTGCACGGCACTTGGCGTAGGATACCCAGTTGCGAGATGCGAACCAGATGGTGTTCCTCCCTTAGGGTTGGGAAGGTGATGGAGCTGATATGCTCATAAATGTAGTTATGATATAACTTGTGATTTTGATATGCATGTTATTGCTTGTCATGTTTATACAATGTGTGAATAAACATGGCCTTTTTAACCCCACCTGAATCTCTGGTGATTTCAAATGTGGGATCTTGCATGTCTAGGGTTGTGGGGCGGCGGGGGCATATCTGGAGGGTACGGGTCCTATGTTGTTATGGATTAAAGATGCACCCAAATTTGGAACTGATTCGGATGACACAGTGATGAGTTTCATTGAAGAGTTTTCAACATGTGCTGTTCTGAAAACTACTGAAGAAAACAGTTTAAGGCAACACATTTTACGTTTTCAATCACATCGTTGTGGAAAGTACTGTCGTCGAATATTTTGAAACAAGGACAAGTTCTACACAAAATTTCGTTTTGCGTTTCCACTACGAGTGATTTCTAAAGGAAGAGTAAATAATTTGATGTCTTCTCTGCGACATACTGTGACAAGGAAATCACCCAAAAATACATACAATTTAAAAAGAAACGAAGAGTCCAAGTATATTAACGACTACAACCCAGTGATTTTGTCCATGTGGAATGCTAACATGGATATTCAATTCGTTGCTGACAACTCTATTGCTGTGGCTCGATATGTGACGTCTTATATCACAAAAAAAGAAAAGACAGAACTGAAGGAAATGTGGGAGGACATTTCACATGAAAAGAGTATAAGTAAAAAATGTATACAGTTTCAGTCTGAAGATGTTGTCGCATCGAGAAATTGGAGCATATGAATGTTCTGATCGGTTATCATCAGCAAGTCTCTATGCCAAATCAAGAACAATCATTTGGGTGAGTCTAGGTCTTGCTGCAACACAAAACCGAGTTTTGACATCTGTACAAGAAATTGAATATTTGGCGGAGAACGAACCAGACAGTACAGATATTGAAGACAAACATGTTGGATACATACTATCCAAATAGAAGTACTCACCTTGAGAACACTTGTTTGTATGAAGTTCTGCAAAACTATAGTTATAAGAGAAACATCACAGAAGATATCAATAATGGAAAATATGCAGTCATTGGGTATGAAGGATGTCTAGTGAAGCAGAGAAAAGGCCATTTGATTAATCATCGAAAATTGAGTTGCGAATCTCCAGACAAAAGAGAATTTAACTATTTAGCTCTTTTGCAACTCTTTAAGCCATGGCATGAAGACTCTTTTAATGCAACCAAGGATACCATAGAATGCCCTGTTTTTTCCAAATTATCTGCAAATGTTGAACGAAGAATAGAGCAAGAAGTCACAATTGCTAAAGAGATTGCTAGTGACAGTTCTCAAGACAGTCAGAGTTCTACTTCATTGAGTCAGGATCCACTAGGAGGACCAATTATCCAAAATGAAGCTGCAACTGCCATGGATGAGGTGGAAAGAGCTATGGAACAAGCTCAAAAGGATGTAGTTAACTTAAAAGATTTGGTAAAGCAACTAAACGTTGAGCAGAAAAAGATATATGACGAAGTCACAGAACAGATTGAACATGGATTCAGACATGAGAAAAAAGAGTGCTCATGTACATCATTTAAGCCTGTCCGACTATACGTAAGTGGAGAAGCGGGAACAGGAAAAAGTTTTCTGATTAAAGCCATTGCAACTTATCTGCAGAAAAGGATTAAATCACCGCTGTCTTGTGTTGTAGCCGCTCCAACTGGACTGGCAGCACATAACATTAAAGGGATTACTCTACATCGTTTACTGATGCTGCCAGTTGAGCATGATAATAAATTGCATTACAACAAGCTATCTGGAGATGCATGTTCTGAAGTTTCCAGAGTCCTGAAGAAAATGAAACTTCTTATCATTGATGAAGTAAGCATGGTCTCAAATCTAATGCTTGCTTTTTGTACATTTGAGAATGCAAGAAATTCTTAGAACAGAGTATGATGTGTTATTTGGAGGAAAACACATTATTGTTTTTGGAGATCTACTGCAGTTGACTCCAGTAAAAGGACAACCAGTGTTTAAAATACTCATTCATGAAGATATCAGGAAGTCCCTTGGAAGCATTGGAAACGTTAATATATGGTTACATTTCAAATATGCAGAACTGCTTCAAAATATGCGACAGGCAAAGGATGAAGATTATAAAAATATTCTACAAGATGTAAAATCGGAAAAGTAAGTGAGCATGGGAAAGAAGCTTTACATGCTCGATTAATTTCAAATTTGTATGAAAATGAAAACATTCTTCCAGAGAATATTTTTAAGAAAATTACTGAGAAGAAATCTGGGATGTTTGATGCCAACTCTGCAAGAATGTTCCATCTTCAACAACAAAATGTTAAAGCTAGAAAATGAAGAGATTGTGAAACTGGAAGCAATAGATAAAATAGAGCATATGGGTGCCATCATTACTTTGTCAGAAAATTTGAAAACAAAATTGGATTCATTAGAGAAGAGTATATCTAAAACAGCAGGTTTTGAAAAGACTCTGAATGTGTGTTTAAATTGTTGTATCATTTTGAGAAGGAATTTAAATGTTGAAAGAGGTCTGGTAAATGGAGCAAAGGGTCATGTTGTTGATTTTGTGAATTACAGAAATAGAGATGGAATTGAATTTTTAAAAATTACATTTGATGGCATTAAGCAAGTACAACAAATCAGTTGTTGTTCAGCTAAATTTTTGCTTGTAAAAGACTTATATGTTCGCCGAAAACAGTTTCCTGTTTGTTTGGCATATGCAGTGACAATTCATAAATCTCAAGGTTTAAGTGTAGATAGTGCTTTGGTGAACATTGGAAGATCTGTGTTTAAAGAGGGTATGGCATATGTGGCATTATCACGAGTCAGAACTTTTTCAGGATTGTACTTGATTGAGTGTGAAGAGACAAAGATTTATGCAGATCTAGATTGTGTTAAAGAATACAATAGGTTAAGAAGAGAGTATGCTCCACATTTGCCTCAATATCCTCTGTTTGAAAAACATGTGGTAGGCCAAAAAAGAAGAAATGAGAATAATTGCAGTGAGGTAGTAGCAAAAAGACAAAAAGTAGATGAAACTGTAATTGTAAGCAGAAAGAAAAAGGATTCTGTTGAAGATGTTGTTGGATTTCAGTTTGAAAACAGTTCTGGTGTCAACTGCTATGCTAATATGGTGGTTAATGTTGTTTTTTTTCTTAAAACTTTACAAGAACAGATTGTTGAAAATCGGGATCAAAGATTCTGCGGATTATTGAATTCTGTGTTTCAGAAATGTAGCAGTGATAGAGCAAAAATAGAAAGTGTTTCAGAAATTCGAAATCTTTTAGACATATGTTCAGGTCAAAAAAAAAAATTCACAAAATATTCAGCAGGATTGTCAGGAATTTTTAATGTATATGTTTGGTGTATTGGAAGATGAAGGTGTAGATGTAGAAAATCTTTTTAGGCTTTCTTATCGTTTACTACCTCTATGTCCTCAGTCCCTCACTCTCCTTGTGTTATGCTCATTTGTGTTTATCTACCTTCTATCTTTTCTCTTACAACAACTTCACTGCTCCTCTCTCATCATTCTTCACCCCAGTTTTTTTACTCCAGTTCCGTTACTATCCGCATTTCATATCTTTCAGTATCCTTCTCTTTAGTTTCATCACCGAATCACATTCTCTCAGTACCATTGCTTTACTCCTCTTCCCCTCTCTTTCCTTCTTTTGCTCCCTTACTCATTTTCCGATCCTCGCTCATTGTACTCCACTTCACTCACTCCTTTCTTTAGTCCCTCTGTGTACTTACTTCCTCACTCCTTTTCCCTCAATCCTTCTATATAATCCTCACTCCCTTCATCCCTTCACCACTCTGTGACTCCCCTTCACTCACTCTCAGTCTTCTTCCACTCCTCTTTCTTGTAAATGGATCCTCAATCAGACTCCTTTCCCTCTCTCTCATTCCCCTTTTACTCACTCCTCTTTCCTGATTTAGTTTTGCCAACTCACATTCTTTTAGTATCTTACTTACCTTCTGTTCATTTCTCTCTTCTTCTCTTCCTCTCTGTCACTGAATTTATCTGCCTTACTCTTAGTAATTTGCTCTTCTTCTATTTCTTTTTCCCTCTTTTTGTCCTTTTACATTACTTTATTTCCCTTTCTGTATCCTTCACTCTTGCTTTATTTCTTAGTACACTTTTATGATTTTTAACCACTTGATCTGTCTCTTTTATTTTAAAATATGTATTCTACTAATTATAACTTATTTTTTCTTCTCTCTTTCACAGATACAAAGTGTAGAAAAAAATGTAATTAAGTTTACATTAATTATATGGTAAGTGTGACTAAAAAAATGTAGTTTGTCATCATCCTTTGCATTAACCTCACTACTTTTCTCTCACCCTACCTTACCCCTGTTTCCTTACTCTGCTTCCCTCACTTATTCTTATCCTCCATGTTTACTTCTCTTTTCCTTATTTTCCTACCACATTCAACTTCTTTCTGTCCTCCTGCTCACCCACACTCCCTCACTTTCCTTTCTTTTTTGGTTCACTCAGTCCCTTTCTGTCACTCCTTCCTTTTCTCTCTCTGTCCTTTCTCTCTGTCACTTCCCATGTCTTTCCTTTTCTCAGTTACTTCCTCTAACACCTTTTCTCTGTCTTACCATCTATTACATAGTCCCTCTGTGTTCCTCCCTCTATCTCTATTTCTCTTTACACCACTCTTTCTGTCCCCTTTCTTTATGCTCACTTCTTTATTATTTTTTTTTTGGGTGCGCTAACGGGACGCGCCCCGGAACGCGCACCGGGGCACGCCAAAATACTGCGCTTACCGGTGAGCGCACCGGTACGCGCACCGGGAGTGCTCCAAGGCAAAAAATAAATAAATATGAATATACATAAAAAATAGTATTACATAAATATACAATATAGGATTCATTTAAAAGAAATATTACATTACATAGCTATAGAAATTTGCTATTAAAAACCCTTTGAAATTCACTGAAAAAACCATAGGTTTCAGACCAGTTATAGTTAGGAATTAGCATTTAAAAAACCTGTTAAATTCACTGAAAAAACCAGAGGTTTCACACCAGTTATAGTTAGCTGGAACTTTTACTGACATAAAACCATTGAAATTCCCACGTTATAGGTAGTTGGACTCACTATAACTTGCGCGCCTGCAATGCACTGCTGATGACGTCCCATATTACATCACTCATGACTTGGTCAGTGACATCACTCCATTGTTCATGACAAGGTCCCCTCTTTAACCTCTTCCATGCTCATTAGATCACTGTAGTAAAGCTACTGCTCACCAGGGAAGTATGCTGCTGATATTCAAAGTGCATGTTTCAGTCTGCATGTCAGAATTTTTTAATGAAATTGAAGAGGATTTGAGAAGTCACTCAAAATGTGCCCTAATTTTTCTTTCTGCAGCACTAATCATACTTTCTATGGCAAAATATACCCCCTCATTTTGTTCCTTTTCAAATTAAATGTTTTAAGAGTTACCACTTTATTCCAATCAAGATGGCTTCAGGTGTGCCATACCTTTGTAATAAGTAGACCTGTTAGCGCTCTAGTTGTTCTTTAGAACACTCTGGGACATTCTATCATTGGGCTATACTTGGGCTACATCTGGGTGATATTTCGGCTACATTTGGGCTCTTTTGTCTCTGGTGGCCATCTTGGGAGACTGCATGTCAGAATTTTTTTATGAAATAGAAGAGGATTTGAGAAGTCGCTCAAAAAGTGCCCTAATTTTTCTTTCTACAGCACTAATAATAACTTCTATGCCATAATATACCCCCTCATTTTGTTCCTTTTTAAATTAAATGTTTTAAGAGTTACCACTTTATTCCCATCACGATGGCTTCAGGTGTGCTATACCTTTGTAATAAGTAGGACTGTTAGCGCTCTAGTTGTTCTTTAGAACACTCTAGGAGGCTGCAGTAGAACACAAAGGAATCAACTGACAGTCTCTGTCCTTGTTGGATGTACATGTTTTACTGAGAATGTCAGACTTCATTCACACATGACATAGATAATGTGAATTTACAGAAAATATGCTTTCAGTTTAGCTTATAGATCCCCTTCCAAGCCACTGTGGGAAAATCATGAGATATTAGTTTTCTTACAAACATGATTCATGATATCACAGCAGAAGGCTTTTTCACATGGTAAAATCACCTTAGAAGACACCACAATTCCTAAAATGAGTATGGTACCATCAACAAATGATTTATAATGTAACTAAAGTCCTTAAACCCTCTATTAACTACAATGCTTTTTAATGAGGTGCTATCTTGTATATTGGTCCCAAGATGGCTGCCAACACTTCTTGTATGAAGTGCTGACAGCCAATCAGATGTGTGGTTAGGCTCCGCCCAGATATATATATTTTCTTGAACCTAAATTACTCGAAATCCACTGGAGCACATGTCTTGAGACATAGCAAAGGCACATCGGGCTACCAGTCCCTACAAATTTGCTAAGTTTTGTGGAAATCCATTCAGCGTTCGGGCTAAAAGTGAGTTCAACCGCCCTATGGAAATTAACATGGGGAAAACACGTTTTGGGACCCCCCATTTATCTCGGCCCCCGCTTGACGAATCCCCCTCAAACTTTCAGAGAAGGAGCGGAGCATAGCGAGGCAACTTTAAGGAAAATTGCAGGCAGATTCCTCAACCGGCGCCAAAGTTATTCCCAATAGAATGTTGTGAATTTCCTATAGAAAACAATCCTAACTATAACTACCTACTGGCGACCACCAGTAGGTAATATATATATATGTTTTTTCTGTGAATTTGAAAGGTTTTTATATATGTTTTATATATATATATATATATATTACCTACTGGCGGTCGCCAGTAGGTATATATAGTTAGGATTGCACAAATTAAGACAGTTTAGTTACTAACCCATGCACTCAGTGAGACACATTTAATCATTCTCTCATACAGTCAGTCATGCACTTACTAAATCCTTCATCCAAACACTTATACATCCACTCATTATTCAATATGTAAAACATATTTTAACTTTACAGAAACATACAGTCACTGGATGTTGTCATCAGTGATGTCATCAGTGATGTCATTTGAGATGTCATCAGTGATGTCATTTGAGATGTCATCAGTGATGTCATCAGTGATGTCACTGACCATGTCATGAATGATGTAATATGTGACATCATCAGCAGTGGATTGCGGGTGCGCGATATATAGTTATTGCAACTAACTATCTATGCGAATTTCTATGGTTTTGTTCGAGTAAATTAAGGTTTTGTAAATGCTAATCCCTAACTATATATGGTCTATAACCAATGTTTTTTTCAGTGAATATATATATATATATACACACACACACACACATAAATATATATATATATGTATAAATATATATATATATATATATATATATATATATATATATGTATGTATATATATATATATATATATATATATATATATATATATATATATATATATTACCTACTGGCGGTCGCCAGTAGGTAGTTATAGTTAGGACCTAGTTTCCATGGGAAATCTGCAACATTCTATTGGGAATAACTTTGGCGTCGGTTGATGAATTTCTCAAAGAAGATGGCCGCTCTGCTCCGCTCCTTCCCTGAAAGTTTTGTGGGGATTTGTCAAGGGGGGGGGCTGAGTAAAAAGGGGGCCCCAAAACGTTTTTCCCCATGTTATTTTTCATAGGACGATTAGACACGGCTACAGCCCGAACTGCTTAACGGAATTACAAGAAATTTGGCAAAATGAGTCTGGTTCGCAGATCACGCTTTTGCTTAAATGATGTAAATCCCTCCAGTAGTTCCTGAGAAAATCAAAAGAACAAAATATAGATATGTAGGAGTGCGCACCGTGTGCACAAGCGGAATTCTGATTTGCTTTTAGACGTCTCTCAACATTCCAATCGGTCGATACCAGGAAGTGTTGTCCGCCATTATGAGTCTTCGAGGCAGAAGAGAGCCAAAAACAAAAGTAGAGAACCTGAAAAGGGGGCAGGGTAGAGACTCCCTGACTTCCTAGGCCTTCTCAGGGGCCGAATAAATATAAATGTATAAATACTTTTTTTAAATCACGGGGTACGCGCATGGTGCACGCACCCGTACGCGCACGGTGCGTGTTCATCGGCAAAAAAACACCAAAAAAAATACAGTTAAATAACAAGTTTGAGTGTTTAGATGTTGGTTGGCATTGAGTGTTTTTTGTACCTCCAAGTAAGTACCGATGCAGAGTCTAAAGTTCAAGAGGAAGACTCTGTTCCCTTCATCTGTGAAATGTACACCGTACCTTTAAAAACCACAAAATAAAAAGGCCAGAATTATTAAAAAATCTAAAATTAGTAAATAAGAATACATAAATAAAATGTACAATTTAAATATTGTAAAAAATATAGAACATTTGTATAATAACAAATGATGTCATCAGTGATGTCATCAGTGATGTCATTGACCATGTCATCAATGATGTAATATGTGACATCATCAGCAGTGGATTGCGGGCGCGCAAGTTATAGTGAGTACAACTAACTATAACGGGGGAATTTCAATGGTTTTGAATGAGTAAAATGTCCAGCTAACTATACCTGGTGTGAAATCTATGGTTTTTTCAGTGAATTTCAAAGGTTTTTTAAATGCTAATTCCTAACTATAATGTGTGTAAAACCTCTGTTTTTTTAAGTGAATATATATATATTACCTACTGGCGGTCCCCAGTAGGTATATATAGTTAGGATTTTTTCTCAATGGGACTTTTGAAAATTCTATGTCTAATAACTTTGGCGTTTGTGAACGGAATTGGCTGAAATTTTCAGGAAAATGGCACATGTTGTTTCTGACCAGCCCCTGATAATTTGGGGAGTTTTTGTCAAGGGGGGGCCGAGAAAAAAGGGGGGTCCCAAAACGCGTTTTTCCCATTCATTTTTCCATAGGGCGGTTGGCCTCACTTTTAGCTCGAACGGCTGAATGGATTTACACGAAACTTGGCAAAATTGTAGGGACTGTTAGCCCGATGTGCCTTTGCTGGGTCTCAATATATGTGCTCCAGTGGATTTTGAGAAATTAACGTTTTAAAAAACAGATATATCTGTGACAGCGTCCCGGGTAGCGCTCCGGTTCGCAAACTTTTCACGTAACGGAACTTTGCGAAGCGAAGCTGATTGGCTCTCCGGTGTCTGTCAACATTCTAAACAGTCCGGAACGGCCGCCATCTTGTCTCTCGGTAGGATCGAGAGACAAGAGGAGGAGAAAAACGAAAGGGTAATTTAATGAAAGGGGGCAAGGTAGACCCTTCTTGACCCCCTAGGAATTTATTTTGGGGTTATTAAAGGGTCCCGTTGGGCAAATAAAAAAAATTTGATTTTTTGCGGTAGAAGCGCTTTCCGGTTCGCGAATCGGGTAGCGAACCGGGATGCGAAACGGGAATTCGCCATTTTGTGTTTCATTTTAATTAAATTGCAAGATGGAGGAAAAACAATGTGAGAAATGAGTATAAGGGGGTACGGGAGACGTATCCTGACCCCCTATGTTTTCTGAGGGTGGCTGAGGATGCTCATATATGTTGATACTTGTCTTCCAGCGGCTGCGCGTGAGCGTTTTTTTTTTTTTTGCTGCGTGACGTTTGTTAACGTTCGATTCGAAGGAAATCAGGAAGTGTTGACCGCCATTTTGAAACTGCGAGTAAATATATTGTTAAAAATAATTGTTATAAATTAATCCGTATTGATAAACATTGTCTGCGCCATCTTGCTTTTTTTCCAATGCCACACTTTTGTCGTGCACGGCAGCCATTTTAGATGCCTTGACCAGACCCACTCTCTGCACGCCGCCAATCCTCATCATGGCTCCCCACCCTCGCAAGCATCTCCCCCATGCACTGGTCACCCCCGCTCTCTCTCTCATGCATGGGCCTTAAACCTCCCCCCATCTGCGCTGCTCTTCCCTGAGAATCACACCCCGTGCCCACCCGACACCTCCCTTTCACCCTATTCACTACCGTACCCTCTGACACTCTTCTTCCTCTGTGTCCGATTGTCCAGGCTGGTCCCAGGCTATCACCTAGCCTTGCGGATGTAGTTTATGGCCTCAACTGTAAAGAATCACCCCTCTTCAAAGGAGTTACAGTTGATCAAGGCCCCCACCCCATGAGATCCGTCACACCACACGCGTTCCTACTATCTGATAACGATCCTGTATTGTGATTGGGGAGGGGATTCTCACTGTGAGGGTGTGTGGGACCGAGCCTGAAGCGGAAGATTCCAGGGATGCCTTTTTGTACATCAAAGTCTTCACAATTATGTGTCACATTAAAAATATATAGCACTCCAACAAAGTAGTAGGATTATAACACTTTAATAACTTATAAATATATACAACGCACCAAAAACAGTAAACTCGTTAAAAAAACATTTTTTTAAACAAAGCAACAATGGGTTGCTGTTTTTGGCGTCAGTAGCGGTCTGTTGTGCGAATAGTCCGAAGGCAGCACAACGGGCTGAGATCTGGACGGCACCCAGGTGATATCCTTTACTTGCCGCACTGGTCTTGGCATCCTACAATGCTGCGCCGAAAAACGGCGTGGGGCGCCCCATGGGGGGGGGGGAGGCGGCGTGAACGGGCCTCCCCTGGTGGATGCTCCTCTGCTGCAGTGGGGCGCCCCTTTAGCGTTTCATTTGCCATTCAGCGGTTTTCCGCCCGCTTTTGCTGCACTGTGCCTCGTCAGTAGCGGTCTGTTGTGCGAATAGTCCGAAGGCAGCACAACGCGCTGAGATCTGGACAGCACCCAGGTGATGTCCTTTACTTGCCGCACTGGTCTTGGCATCCTACAATGCTGCACCGAAAAACGGCGTGGGGCGCCCTGTGGGGGGGAGGAGGCGGCGTGAACGGGCCTCCCCAGGTGGATGCTCCTCTGCTGCAGTGGGGCGCCCCTTTAGCGTTTCACTCTCCATCCAGTTGTTTAGGGCCCGCTTTTGCGGCACTGTGCCTCATCCGCCATTCAGCTGAGTTGCGCCCACTCTTGCGGTGCAGCGATAGGCGGCTGCCACAGGACTCTTAAAATGGCAGCCCGCTCTTCGGATTTGGGCCTGGTCCACTAAAATGGCCCTGGGACACATTTGAACTCGGACATTTGCCTGCTACGGCTTGGGCCCCATTCTCGAAAGCGTCCCCTCAGCCTTGAAGATTCTACAAAAGTCATCGGGCCCCCGACTCCCGCAGGCTTCCGGTGGGGAGCGGCTTCCATGATTGCTTGCGGAATGGCCACGACGGAGCCACGAGATGGTGGTGCTCTCATGCTGACGCCAGCTTCAGTCTGAAACATCCAGAAACACTGTAGACTACCAATTCGATGACTTCCGGTGGAGCCCCAACGTGACCCGGTAGGGAAGAACTTGCCCTCCCCTCTTTTGACTGATGGTTCTTGTTGCCTGTCCCCTCTGTTGTTATCTAACGGAACATTTTTGGATTGCCGAGTGAGAATAAAAAAGGTGGGGCTTTCATCATTTGGGAAAAAAAAATGTTTCAATCCAATGAAAAGTGTTATTTTTAGGTCATATGATCAAGGCTTCCATCATTAGGAAACCAAAAGTAAAATGAACCAATGAAAAGTTTTATAAACAAGTCACATGACCTGTTATGCGGCTTTGGGCTATAAAAAGCCTACAAAATCCGTTGGCCCGTGAGGCGGCGTCAGTAGCGGACCGATGTGCGAATAGGCCGAAGGCAGCACAACGCGCCGAGATCCGGATGGCACCGAGGTGGTGTCCAGCAAGTTGCCGCACTGGTGTGGCCATCTTACAATGCTGCGGCGAAAGACGGCGTGGGGTGCCCGGGGGAGGCGGCGCAACCGGCCCTCTTCGGCTTCCCCAGGTGGAGGCACCTCATCTGCAGTGCGGTGCCCCTTACCGTTTTACTCGCCGTCCAGTTGAGTTGCGCCCGCACTTGCTGCTACAGTAGGCCGAAGGCAGCACAACGCGCCGAGATCCGGATGGCACCGAGGTGGTGTCCAGCAAGTTGTTGTTCTGGTGTGGCCATCCTACAATGCTGCGCCGAAAGTCGGCGTGGGGTGCCCGAAAGGGGGTGGGGGAGGCAGCGCAAACGAGCCTCTCCCGCCTCCCCAGGTGGAGGCACCTCATCTGCAGAGGGGCGCCTCTAAGCGTTTCACTCGCAGTCCAGCTGAGTTTCGCCCGCACTTGCTGCTACAGTAGGCCGAAGGCAGCACAACGCGCCGAGATCCGGATGGCACCGAGGTGGTGTCCAGCAAGTTGTTGTTCTGGTGTGGCCATCCTACAATGCTGCGCCGAAAGTCAGCGTGGGGTGCCCGAAGGGGGGCGGGAAGGCAGTGCAAACGAGCCTCTCCCGCCTCCCCAGGTGGAGGCACCTCATCTGCAGTGGGGCGCCTCTTAGCGTTTCACTCGCCGTCCAGCTGAGTTTCGCCCGCTCTTGCGGCTACAGCGATAGGCGGCTTCAACAGGACTCTCAAAATGGCGGCCTGTTCTTTGGATTTGGGCCTGGTCCACTAAAATGGCCCTGGGACACCTTGGAACTCGGACGCTTGCCTGCTAGGGCATGGGCCCCATTCCCGAAAGCGTTCCCTCTTTTGACTGATTGTTCTTGTTGCCTATCTCTTCTGTTGTCATTTAACGGAACCTTTTTGGACTGCCGAAAGGTATTCTGGTTCGACCGCTGGTTGGTGGAGACATTTTGATTATATCCTGGACCTGCTAGGCCTCGCCAAAAATGACGCCGGTATAAATGGGACTCGTAACTCCTTGTTGTGTACTGGTTGCCCAACCTTGATATCACGAGATACGTATGCAGTTTTGAAGCACATGGCGGGCGGGGACGAGTACTGATTGAACATTTGGACATCCCTATTGATATTAAATTCTGATGTGTTATTGATTACTGTACTATTGAAAGTTCGAATTAACGTCACCCATGGTACTTGCCCGCAAATGTATATCTAGATAATTTTATTGTAACTGGCACTGTCGTACTTTAATTATAAAATGTACGTCCACCGATTCCGCAACTGTTAGACACCTTAGTTCTTGCAACCTAATGGTCCGCCCGTTACGTTCTTCTACAGTGTAAATGTCCCCTCATCATATACGATTCCAGTTTGCTCCATGGCCGGCCCACGTGGTTATAGGCCCGTATTTGTATACTGACATTTTCACAATAAAGGTTTTTAAAACAAAACATGGTAGTAGTACCTTTTTTGGTAAAGTTTTGAATAATAGCCACTGTTTTCGAATCAGTAAAAGGCAAGTGAAATAAAGCAGCCCGATTACATGACGGTTAAAAGGTATAATACGCAGGAACGCAGTAAAGATAAATGGTCAAGGGCTGTTGTGTTTTCCACTCCTGCAACATAAAGTGATCGATAAGAATCCGATATTCATGCCTATCAGCGACTAAGACAGCAGGCCGAGCCTCTTTTGCTCAACGGCTCCCTCATGGGACGAAGAAACGCCCTTTTTCTCGAAATAGGAATATTTTACTTGCAGGACAGTTGTAAATTTCCCAGGAAAATACATTAGCCTGGAATATTGTTAGTGATAAACTGTAAATGCATCTGGGTCCTTTGCTTTACAAGTCAGAGTGAGAAAAAAAAAGGTGGGGCTTTCATCATTTGGGAAAAAAAAATGTTCGAAAGCAATGAAAAGTGTTATTTTTAGGTCATATGACCAAGCCTTTCATCATTAGAATAACAAAAGTAAAATGAACCAATGAAAAATTTTATTAACAAGTCACATGACCTGTTATGCTTACGTTACGCGCTGCGCGCCCAATCTGGATCGTTTCCGGGAAGCTGCGCCTCGCGCACCGGAGCACTTCCGGGTGCGCTAACGCGGCGCGTCATATGACGCATTACGCGACAACGCAGGTCCAGAATATAGTCAAAATGTCTCCACCAACCAGCGGTCGGAACACAACCCCTTTCAGCAGTCCAAAAAGTTCTGTTAAATGCCAAGAGAAGGGACAGGCAACAAGAACTATCAATCAAAGAGGGTAGGGCAAGTTCTTCTCTACCGGGTCACGTTGGGGCTCCACCGGAACTGATCGAATTGGTAGTCTACAGTGTTTCTGGATGTTTCAGACTGAAGCTGGCGTTAGCATGAGAGCACCACCATCTTGTGGCTACGTTGTGGCCATTCCACGAGCAATCATGGCAGTCGCTCCCCACCGGTAGTCTACAGGAGTCGGGGGTCCCGGTGACTGTTTTAGAATCTTCAAGGCTAAGGGGACTCTTTTGGGAATGGGGCCCATGCCCTAGCAGTCAAGCGTCCGAGTTCCACGGTTGCCCAGAGCCATCTTTGCAGGCCAGGCCCAAGTCTGTGGAGCCGACCGCCATTTCGTGAGCTCCGTAGCAGCCGCCTGTCGCTGTACCGCAAGATTGGGTGCAATTCCGTTGGATGGCGGGTGAGACGTTGTAATAGCAAGAGCAGGCGCAATTCAGCTGGCCGAGCGAGGCACTGTGTCGCAAGAGCGGGCGCAAGTCAGCTGGTCGAGTGAAGCGCTGGGGTGTAGCTGAGAAACCTCCACCTGGGGAGGTGGAGGAGGCTCGTTCGCGCCGCCTCTCCCTTCTACTGCACCCCACGCCGTCTCCTGGCGCAGGTATATGTGATGGTCAGACCAGGGCACCGCAGGACGTGTCTTCAGGTCAAACGGATTGTGGGACAAGGTGTGGAGCAGGCGCAATTTTCTCGGGGGCCTCCGTCAAGCGGTTCAGGGAGGCACCGCATCACATTGTTTTCCAATGCAGTCAGGTCCACAAACAGCCCCCACTTACTTTGAGAATAGTGAAGCTGCAGCAGGTGCAAATAAGCTTCAGACAGTGTTACAAGCGCTGCTCCGAACCCTCAACTATGGCACCCAACATCCAGGACTTATGCAATTTGTGCAAGGCAGTGATATCGAAGCATCTCAGGGACCAAGCAACATACCATATCCAGAGTCCTTCCCACAACCTGTGCCTTCCTTCTTACCTAGTTATTGTTCTTTCACTCCCACTCCAGGCTTTTAGTCTGTGGATGGAAAACCATGAACCTACACTCACCTATGAAAATCTTACTATTGATGGTTTATTTTGATCCCAAAATACAAAGGCTTGTTTGGATCGATGTTGCAGCAGGCTGCCATGTAAATAGTTATTTAATAAAACGTTTTACCCTGTTACTTTGCTGGTGTGTTGTATATATTTATAATATTTGCATAGTGTTTGTCGTTATTTTGGGTGGCGTGGGCGGCGGAGCCGAGCTGTCTTGCAGCCATCAGGGTGTCAAGCTCAGTTCCTCTCACTAGTTTCGTATTTGTCATGAGGGGTTGTTCATAATGTTTCTATTTTAGCGAGGTCAAAAAGAGATCCCATTAGTGGCCTACTGATTTTGCTTGATTCCTTTTGTTTTTTAACGATTTTTCACTATCTGCAAAGACTAAACAGAGTATTGTGACTCTGTGCTTGTTTGTAAATAGAGAATGAACCAAAGAGAACCAATTCCAAAACAATAAATGCTAGGATAACAATCAATCAAATGGAGAGGGAAGCAGGCACGACGGATTACAACGGGGGCAAAGGCCTGTGTTACCTACCTTTCACTATCTGCAAAGAGAGAATATTCCTAAAAGAAAAGAGGAGGGGGGGGCAGCGTTAAAAGCACATCAGTGTGCATAAATACAAAAACGTTTTTACCTACCACGTACTTGACATTTTACAGCTTTTGATATTTGCTATTAAAAAACCATTGAAATTCACTGAAAAAACCATAGGTTATAGACCATATATAGTTAGGAATTAGCATTTACAAAACCTTGAAAATTCACTGAAAAAACCATGGGTTATAGACCATATATAGTTAGGAATTAGCATTTACAAAACCTTATTTTACTCACACAAAACCATTGAAATTTCATATATAGTTAGTTGCACTAACTATATATCGCGCACCCGCAATCCACTGCTGATCATGTCACATATTACATCATTCATGACATGATCAGTGACATCACTGATGACATCACTGATGACGTCTCAAATGACATTTGGCTTGCTTGGCTTAGAGTGTGGGGAGAATGTGAGTTAAAAATAACTATGATAACCATCTGAACCCACTTTAATGAGCAGGTTCTATGTCATGATTAAAAACCTATGATATTTGTGAGAGAAAGACATAATATTCTTAACAAGCGTACATTAGGTAAGAATGTGGGTCTACGTGTTTCATTCCCTCTAGCATCTGTAAGATCATGGCATTTCTTTAGGCCCAATAAGCCCTAGTATCTGCTCACTGAAGCGCTGTTCATATTTGTATGTAGAAATAAGTTACTATACCCTCACCAAGTTACACCAACCATAACGGTTGCCCTCGGAGTAAGTACCAGAAACGAGCAGGAGAAAGAATCTGATCTCACCTGTCTATGGGAATGCTCAATGGAGTCTCCTCTGACCAAGCCACTGGTGTATGTGAGTAGCGACCGACCGACCCTCTGAGCAATCTGGATTGGAGCCAACGTACCAACTATTTACTACTGACTTACACATAATACAAAAACAGATTTCATGTTATGTTGCAGTTTTAAATTTGCAGATGAACCTAGGTATATTACTACATGCACTTACTTTAATATACCAACCCCAAAGCATAATACAACACTTTATTTATTATTTACCGTCTAACATTTTAGCACCCTGTCGTACAACACAGCTGCACCATATCTTACATAAACATTGTGAAAGGATAGCTTATCCCTAGAGGGAATATTTACAAGCTCAGTGCGCTGCCTGTGCATCCCTTTTTTTGATACACCAACAGCGTAATGTTGTGCTCATATTTACAAGGCCATGTAAAGCTACTGTGTGTGGCTTTTTATCGCCTTGTTTATACAGGCCCTTTTCACGTAGCACTATGCATAAAAGGAGTGTGCTGTGGGTGTTGCTTTTGGGTGTTCTGGCGCAACATCCATAGATTCTTCTGCAATCCCTGATTTGCAATGATTTATAAACCTGGGAATGTGTCAGAATCATATGCCTCCCCAAGGGCGGTGTAGGTAGGTGCAACAAGGAGAATTACTTTTATTTCTCGTTGTTTTTCCAATTTCTATGAAGCACACATAGAAATTGGAAAATACCTCTCGTGATTTTTTTTGTATAGGAAAGTATTCGATCCTGCACACAAGCAACTAAGGGTGGGCGTAAAATCTGTTTCCCGGGCGAATTTGCGGATTTTCCGCAATTTCGCGATCCGCGAATCTCGCGAAATTGCGGTAAAATCCGGGAATCAGCGGGGACGAATTTTCAGCCAAGCAAGGGTTACAGCAGCAGGTGCAAAAGTTGAACCTAACTTCTTTGTAACCTTTTACAAAAGGGTTACAAACAAATTAACTTCAACTTGGACACCTGCTGCTAATTGCATCCTGGCGCCTCGTTGCCTACTTGCAACTATTCTCTGACCCTGCTCTGACCCTTAAAGCAGGGTCAGAGAATAGTTACAAGTAGGCAACGAGGCACCTGTCCAAGGAATTAAACCTCATCAGGAAGCACTTACAGATATAAAAAACAGGAAGAAGGGAGAGGATGGCAAATACACCCATTTTGAGTTGTCAGGAGGGGTTAAACTAAAACAGACCTTTACAGCACAATTTTCATATGCATTTTGCTAAAAATAAAAAGCTGTATGTTCTGTAGGGGCAACTCAGGAATCTGTCCCTTCAGAGATCCAGCCTCTCTTTCTTTCTCTCGTTCTCTCTCTCCCTCTCTCTTTCCCTCTCTATCTATCTATCTATCTATCTATCTATCTATCTATCTATCTATCTATCTATCTATCTATCTATCTATCTATCTATCTATCTATCTATCTATCTATCTATCTATCTATCTATCTATCTATCTATCTATCTCTCTCCCTCCCTCTCCCATAAACGACTGCATGGGTATCTTCGCTATGCAAGCGGCTCGCGAAGGCGCAAAAAGCCCCGCGAACACGCAAAAAACCTGCGAACACGCAAAAAACAAAAATCCGCAAATTCGCACAAATTCGCGAACTTTGCGGATCGCGAATTCGCAAATCCGCAAATTCGCGGATCGCAAATTTGCAAAATTCGCCCATGCTTACAAGCAACTATCCCCACAACTAGGCCCATGGCAACGACTTGTACGCCAGCACAGGGGAGAGCATAGGGATCTATCATATTGTTTTAAATATGACACATCCCTGTTCTTTGAATGTAATGCAGCACAGCACAGAAAAAATGGCTTGCGGCTCCGTGCAGCATTACTTTCCTGTAAATTCAGCCCCAAGTGTTGAGGTACATAGAGTGTCTCAACACTGTAAATCTGAAAGCACAACATAAGAGCTATTTGCGGGCCTCTCTACCACTGTGTCACTGGTGTATTTAGCACCTCAGTACTGTTCTACTTAAATGGAAACAGTGCATATAACAACCTCCACAATAATCTCTATTAAAGCATATAGCTCACTAATTCTTCCAAGTACATGAAAAGAGTGTGTCACAGCTTGCATATATAATGCACCAGATGTGTTTGTGGTTGTATGCAAGAATACACCCTGGATGATTGAATTGGTGCAAAGGTCATGTCTAGGTGATTCTATGATGATACAGGTGGTGCCTGGATTATTTCCTGAGTATATGAGAACTCCATTGGTCCTTGCATTTCTGCATAGTTACTGCCTGCATGTTTGCATTAGTATATCACTATTATCCGGTTGTTTGATTGGGTGCATGAGTAGTACCTGAAAGATTAGATAAGTGCATGACTAATGGCTCAATAATTCAATTCATGCATAGATACTGGTTGGATGAATAAATTAGTGCAACCCTAGTGCCTGGGTGTCTGCAGGAGTGCAGATATAGTATATAGGTCATTTATAAAGTGCATGGATAGTGCATACATGATTGTTTAAGTACATCCATAGCACCTAGCTGATTGAATCATTGCATAAGTAGTGTTTCAGTGATTGGATGCTACCCATGTGTTTTTGCTACAGTGAACAGGTAGTGCCTGGACATTTAGATAACTACATGGATAGTGCCTGGATAATTGATTGGGTGCATTGGTAGTGCCTAGCTAATTAGATGAGTACATGACTAGTGCATGAATGATTGCATTATTCCATTGTTAAAGCTTGAGAGGTTAGATGAAAGTAAGTGTACTGCTGAGGTAACTGTATTATTGCAAGAGTATTGCCTCAGAAATTAAATAAGTGCATAGGTGCTAAAATGGCGTACAGCACGTGCTCTTTGTCTTGTTTAGAGGTAGGGTCACGTGTGTAGTGATGTATATGCTGAATGGGTGTGGTGTGGGTGTATACCAGCCATGAGGGAGTATGTGTGTGCCGATCTGACAACTAGACCTGGAACTAAGAAATCACTACAATGGAAATCTGGGCCATGTAGTGTTGTTGTGTTTTCCTGGTAGCGTAAGCGGAGTGGACTGTACTGACGTATTCAGCCGTGATTAATTTACCACCACCCCCGAGGCTTTTAAATGTTGGGAGGGGGGACACGCAGCTCCAGGACACTGTAGGAGCTGGCCCTGGGGTTTGGCAGTCTCCAGGGCCTTCAAGGGCTCTAGCCATAGGTAGGGACATGCAGTCTGCCTCACACAATAGACTAAAAAAGAAGAGAAAGTGTTGAGAGATGATTTGTGACGTGTTTAGGCTTGAGAGCCTGGATAATCATTAAATGGGATCTGGCAGTGAAGAGCGTATTTATTCTGAAAGAAGTCTTTCCGGGTCTTGCGAAAGCAAGTCATCTTCAATAATTGCCTCTCGCTGTGTGCACTTGAAAGGTTATCTGATTTGCTCATTTGTTAAAAAAAGATACTTTCAACACCTCTTTTTGATTGGTTGTGAAGCATTGTGAGAAGATGTATTAGCGACCAATCCCTTTCCTCGCGCAGATTTTGAAAAACATTAGATTGGCTGTAGTGTGGTTACGTGTACCTTCCTCATGGTAATTTTGATTGGCCTTTTTTTTTAAGTGACGTTACGATACACTTACCATCTATGTAGCCCATTTTGTGACAAACTTTATTTTGCAATGCGTTTCAAAAACTATTTGTGGTAGGGTGTTTTTAACTTAAAGTGTGTAGTCTGCTTACGAGTTTGTTGACTGTCAAGGTATCTAAAAAGTTTTCAAAATATGTTTATTGAGTCTTTTATATTCATCATATGGGTGAAATGCAAATTTTTATTTTTCATTCGTTGGTATCACGCGTTGGACCACATTTATTTTATTTTATCACAAGCAGTCATTTCTTAAGTTTACATTATATAAGTGATGCCCCATCATTTTTTTTTAAATGTTTGGGCTTTTTTTGCTTTCAGATAAAGTAGAATAGAAGTGCTACGAGAAATACTCCCTCACTCCTCCCACTTTTAAGTTATGTTTTTCAGTTGACAGCTGTTCTCATTTGCAGTGTTTTAGTGCATCACGTGTTTATGTAAACATGCCTCTTTCCATACTTTTTAACTTTCGCATAATTTCTAAAATGCTTTATTTAAACTTGTTTTTATTATTAAAGCATTTTGTAGGGTTGGGCCTTTGACGCGAAAGTGGTGCAAGGGGGTTGTAAATCTGGAACACAGTGTTTTGTTTTACTTTGCTTTCCTTTCTGTCGTGTAGAGGATCCAGGGTAAATATAACAGTTTTTGTACAACTAGTACCTTTCAACTCTTCCACCAAACAGCTTTCTGCCTGTTACCATAGTAACAGTTCATGGAACAGTTTAGTGAGCACAGAGGTTAGAAGTCCACCACACTTATGTTGCTAATAGAAATAGTTACTTGGTGGAGTTTTACATTTTCGTTAGTCGTAGAAGTCAGTAGAAAATATAATAAAAATTATAGCAGGGGTTTGCTGGGGCCCTCACAGTCCCGGGGCTTCACTCATGTTGGAAGAGGGGTGCAGTAGGCTGTGGAAATTATATCGGGAAAACAACAATGTTGCTTATTGCATCTTTTCTTTAATATATTGTGGAATAATGTTTATTTACTAGGCAGTTATCACTTTTGTTACAGATACAGTCACTTTGTTACAGGCAATGTATTAATATGTAGGACGGCGTGTTCTGTATGTGTGTGTGATACAAATTTAACAGTTCATTGGCTAACGTGTTCTAACAACAATCTTAATGTTCATTTGGGTTTGAACTATTGAAAGTAGAAGTATTTTCTGTAATTCACTTGTGCTTATGAGAGTTGCAAGGACATGTAATTGTCTTTCATGTTGTATGGAGGACTTTCCTGAGCTTTCTGATGGTTGGTTGCGAACTATTGAAAGTAGAAGTGTTGTCAGCCATTCATTTCCGCTCTGCGGAGTAGGAGGGACATCTGATTGGCTGACGTGTTTTAAGGAGGACTTTCCTAAGCTTAATGTTTATTAGCTGTTCGCGGAGTATTAGAGTAACGTGTTCCAAGCGGGACCTTACGAAGCTTAATGTTCATTGGCTGTGAAGTATTAAAAGTAGAGGTTTTGGCAGTCATTCCCTCCTCCTCCGCGGAACAACATAGACATTTTATTGGCTTAAGTGTTCCGAGCACAAGTTTGCTCCTTATTGGGTGGGAAAGGTTGACTGCTGTCATTGATTTTGTGATGCACTTCCAAAGGAGTATGGGAGAAGAAAGTAGTAGAGGGCAGGTTACGAACACTATTAACTAAGTACAGTGCTCATAAGGTGTTGGAGAGGGATAATGAGGGGAAAAATTGTTTTTATATGTTTCAAGGGTCATTTAAATAGTTGCTGTGCGGTGTATAAATCACAGCAGAAAAATTACAGTGTGTTGCGCTGTTTTTGTTTATTAAGTTTGCGGGTGACATAGTTCTTAGGAGTACTATTTACTTATAATGTGGTGTTTACTTTTCTGATGGGGAGGTGTGGTTGCGCAGCAAAAAAATCAATCTAGGTTTGAAAGAGTTTTTATTAAGCAAATACAAATAAACTTTCTTCAGAAACTGTCACTGTTTATATGAAAGGGGTGAGAATCAAAAATGGAATTTCGTAAAATATCAGTTAAGCGTGGTTAGAATAAGTAAAATAGAAGTGCTACAGCAAACACTCCCGCACTACATTATCTGAGGTCAAGAGAACAAGTAAAAAACTGTTACTTACAAGTGACTTATTATTACATAGAAATGTATGCATTACTGATTTTCAAATTTGTATTCTGTAGAATTCAGGACAGACGTTCTGTCGTAGTGCTTAGAGGTTGCACACTGTTCCGCTGACAAATCACATACTCACTTAAGAATATATAGTATGGTACTATTATAATATACAGTACCAATCCTATATATTCTTTAGGGAGAAGGTGAATAGGAACCGCAAGTAAGAATAGAAATTATAAAATAACTTCCAGAAATGTAGGTTTTATCAACTATTTAAAGTAACAAAGGATGAATGATAGCTATATATTTTATTGTGCAATTTCGTAAAAGATGTTTCTTGAAAATAATTATATAGATATATCTACAGATGGCGCTGAAAAATCTCCTATTCCTTTTCTGTAACAATAGGACAATCTATTACAATATAACAATTGATACCATTGTTGCAGTAAAAAAAAAGGAAAATAAAGTTATCCATTTATCAGAACATCCATAATGAATTACTTTCGAGCTGTAATTATTTACTGAACTTCTTTTCTCCGGGAGCTGAAAAAGTTTGATCTTCTTGGTGACGGATCATAAACTCGTCTGAGATCATGACTGTGAGAATTATAATATATATATATATATATATATATATATATATATATATATATATTACCTACTGGCGGTCGCCAGTAGGTATATATAGTTAGGATTTTTTCTCTATGGGATTTTTGAAAATTCTATGTCTAATAACTTTGGCGTTTGTGGACGGAATTGGCTGAAATTTTCAGGAAAATGGAACATTTTGTTTCTGAGCAGCCCCTGACAATTTGGGGGGGTTTCATCAAGGGGGGGCCGAGAAAAAAGGGGGGTCCCAAAACGCGTTTTTCCCATGTTAATTTCCATAGGGCGGTTGGCCTCACTTTTAGCTCGAACGGCTGAATGGATTTGCACGAAACTTGGCAAAATTGTAGGGACTGTTAGCCTGATGTGCCTTTGCTAGGTCTCAATATATGTGCTCCAGTGGATTTTGAGTAATTTAGGTTCAAAAAAATATATATATATGGGCGGAGCCTAACCACACATCTGATCTGATTGGCTGTCAGCACTTCATCCAAGAAGTGTTGGCAGCCATCTTGGGACCAATATACATGATAGCACCTCATTAAAAAGCATTGTAGTTAATAGAGGGTTTTAGGACTTTAGTTACATTATAAATCATTTGTTGATGGTACCATACTCGTTTTAGGAATTGTGGTGGGTTCTAAGGTGATTTTACCATGTGAAAAAACCTTCTGCTGTGATATCATGAATATTGTTTGAAAGAAAACTAATATCTCATGATTTTCCCACAGTGGTTTGGAAGGGGATCTATAAGCTAAACTGAAAGCATATTTTCTGTAAATTCACATTATCTTTCTCAGTCATGTGAAAATGAAGTCTGACATTCTCAGTAAAACATGTACATCCAACAAGGACAGAGACTGTCAGTTAATTCCTTTGTGTTCTACTGCAGCCTCCTAGAGTGTTCTAAAGAACAACTAGAGCGCTAACAGTCCTACTTATTACAAAGGTATGGCACACCTGAAGCCATCTTGATTGGAATAAAGTGGTAACTCTTAAAACATTTAATTTAAAAAGAAACAACATGAGGGGGTATATTTTGCCATAGAAAGTATGATTAGTGCTGCAGAATGAAAAATTAGGGCACATTTTGAGTGACTTCTCAAATCCTTTTCTATTTCATTAAAACATTCTGACATGCAGTCTCCCAAAATGGCCACCAGAGACAAAAGAGCCCAAATGTAGCCCAAATATCACCCAGATGTAGCCCAAGTATAGCCCAATGACAGAATGTCCCAGAGTGTTCTAAAGAACAACTAGAGCGCTAACAGTCCTACTTATTACAAAGGTATAGCACACCTGGAGCCATCGTGATGGGAATAAAGTGGTAACTCTTAAGACATTTAATTTAAAAAGGAACAAAATGAGGGGGTATATTATGCAATAGAAGGTATTATTAGTGCTGCAGAAAGAAAAATTAGGGCACATTTTGAGTGACTTTTCAAATCCTCTTCTATTTCATTAAAAAATTCTGACATGCAGTCTCCCAAAATGGCCACCAGAGACAAAAGAGCCCAAATGTAGCCCAAATATCACCCAGATGTAGCCCAAGTATAGCCCAATGACAGAATGTCCCAGAGTGTTCTAAAGAACAACTAGAGCGCTAACAGTCCTACTTATTACAAAGGTATGGCACACCTGAAGCCATCTTGATTGGAATAAAGTGGTAACTCTTAAAACATTTAATTTAAAAAGGAACAAAATGAGGGGGTATATTTTGCCATATGAATTATGATTAGTGCTGCAGAAAGAAAAATTAGGGCACATTTTGAGTGACTTCTCAAACCCTCTTCAATTTCATTAAAAAATTCTGACATAGTCTCGCAAGATGGCCACCAGAGACAAAAGAGCCTAAATGTAGCCCAAATATCACCCAGATGTACCCCAAGTATAGCCCAATGACAGAATGTCCCAGAGTGTTCTAAAGAACAACTAGAGCGCTAACAGTCTTACTTATGACAAAAGTATGGCACACCAGAAGCCATCTTGCGGCCAACAAATCCCAAAAATTCGGCACACCTGCCGATCCACTCTCCCTACAGCTCACCCAAGCCCCGTCCCTCTAGCGCAACTGGAACACCCCAAATTCACCTTCTCCATGCGCACCAAAAACTCCCATTGAATAACATGACAATTCGCTACTCCGCACAAAAATTGCTCTTTAAAGCACTTCCACTGCTCCGATCCGCTTCAAACTTGGCTGGACACTAGTTCCAGCGATTCCCTAACATCTCACCAAAAATCAGCCCAATCCATCCACTGGAACGGGGACGAATTTCAACCCGAATACGCGCCCCCCGCAAACACAAAAAAAGCCATAAAACGGCCAAATCTCGACCAAAAACCGCCAAAATCCCTCAAAACCTTGCCAACACCAATACGCACGAAACTGAACCGGCCCCTCAGCCCTAGGCTCCGGGAACCCTACTTAATTGACCCAAAAGCCCTAAAAAAGCAACATAATACACACGAAAACGCCCTAACAACCCTAAAATGCATATAAGTATATGTATGCATGCATTTATGTTTGTATTTATATAGATATACAGATGATATATGTTTATATATGTATGTATATATATATATTCACTGAAAAAACCATAGGCTATAGACCATATATAGTTAGGAATTAGCATTTACAAAACCTTGAAAATTCACTGAAAAAACCATAGGTTATAGACCATATATAGTTAGGAATTAGCATTTACAAAACCTTGAAAATTCACTGAAAAAACCATAGGTTATAGACCATATATAGTTAGGAATTCGCATTTACAAAACCTTATTTTACTCACACAAAACCATTGAAATTCCATATATAGTTAGTTGCACTAACTATATATCGCGCACCCGCAATCCACTGCTGATGATGTCACATATTACATCATTCATGACATGGTCAGTGACATCACTGATGACATCACTGATGACATCTCAAATGACATCACTGATGACATCACTGATGACAACATCCAGTGACTGTATGTTTCTCTAAAGTTAAAATATGTCTTACATATTGACGAATGAGTGGATGTATAAGTGTCTGGATGAAGGATTTAGTAGGTGCATGACTGACTGTATGAGTGAGTGATTAAATGTGTCTCACTGAGTGCATGGGTTAGTGACTAAACTGTCTTAATTTGTGCATCATTATGTCTGTTGTTCTGTAAACTGTTGCATGTGTTGATAAGTAGCTATATGAGTAACTATATGGGTTATTGATTGGTTGCCCAAGTATTTGTATGGGAGACTGAGTGTGTGTGTGGGTGGCTGGGAGGTGTATGACTCTGTGCATAGATGTGTGAGCAGTTGATTCACTAGATGTATGGTTTCAAAAGTGCATGTGGAAACAGCTGTATGGGCGGTTGACTGTGTGCATGAGTGTATTGGTGAGTGAATGGATATCTCAGTGCTACATGTCAAAGTAAGTACATATGTAAAACACAGTACATGTGAGAGTTGACATATATAAATAACTGTGCATAAGAGCCAGTGAATGTGTGAGTGGCTGTATGGATCATTGTGAACTTGTATCAGGGATTGTATAAGAGAGTTAATATGTGTTAGTATATGTTTGAATAAGTAAAGTTTGTATAACTGTATAGTTGAGGAAATGGAGGTGTGATTGATTCTTTGATTGACTGACTAGGTGTGTGAGTAACTCCATGGATGAGTGACAGTCTGTGAGTGTCTGTTTACACTGATTGTATCTAAGGTTATATTAGAGTCTGAAGAGGTTCATCGTATTATCACATGAATGATATCATCAGTGATGTGATCAGTAATGTCAAATGAGATGTCATCAGTGATGTCATCAGTGATGTCATTTGAGATGTCATCAGTGATGTCATTTGAGATGTCATCAGTGATGTCATCAGTGATGTCACTGACCATGTCATGAATGATGTAATATGTGACATCATCAGCAGTGGATTGCGGGTGCGCGATATATAGTTAGTGCAACTAACTATATATGGAATTTCAATGGTTTTGTGTGAGTAAAATAAGGTTTTGTAAATGCGAATTCCTAACTATATATGGTCTATAACCTATGGTTTTTTCAGTGAATATATATATATATATATATATATATATATATATATATATATATATATATATATATATATATATATATAAATATTGAGAAACTCACTGCGTACACCACTGTCACTCTTCCGGCAGAGCCTTCCGAATCCGCCGCTGAATGCCTGGGTTGCACAGCTACTTGAGAATTTTCTTTCAAATCGCGTGAGGGGGCTGCCACGAATAATTCCTTCCAGGAAAGCTTTAAACACGATGGCTTGATGGTGGCGCCACAAACAGGAAAGGGGGTCCGAGACGAAAGCAAGCCGGCTTCCGTAATTAGATACACGAAGACTCAAAACACCACTTCCGAGTCAGACCAAAGGTCAAATCGACGCAGGAACAGAGGAGACGGACCAACGTATGCGCTTCACAGGTTCTTTTATTGCATAATAGTCGGTAGCAAGAGGGTACCGACTATTATGCAATAAAAGAACCTGTGAAGCGCATCCGTTGGTCCGTCTCCTCTGTTCCTGCGCCGATTTGACCTTTGGTCTGACTCGGAAGTGGTGTTTGGAGTCTTCGTGTATCTAATTACGGAAGCCGGCTTGCTTTCGTCTCGGACCCCCTTTCCTGTTTGTGGCGTTGTGGCGTTGTGTCCGTTGGTCCGTCTCCTCCGTTCCTGCGCAGATTTGACCTTTGGTCTGACTCGGAAGTGGTGTTTGGAGTCTTTGTGTGTGTATATATATATATATATATATGTATATATATATATATATATACACATTTCCTCTGATCACTGTAGTTGCCGCTTTCATGCATGCCAGGTACCGCTACTAGTGGGGACTAACCACGTCAATTTCCAAACACTCCTACTCGGGAAGAACGCATCGCACTCCGTGATGCAATTTAAAAGTATTTATTCCACCACCGTAAATTAACAAACGCGTTTTGGCCCGAACTGGCCTTTGTCAATGTATTACGCATGTTGGAATAAATACTTTTAAATTGCATCCTGGAGTGCGCTACATTCTTCCTGAGAAGGAGTGTTGTTTGGAAAAATATATATATATATTATATATAATATAATATATATTATATTGCATATTATGGTCACCAGGCGCTTTACAAATCGCTAAATAAATAAATAAATAAATAAATAAATAAATAAATGTAGCAGCGGGTAGATTTGTGGTATGTTTGGTAGATCCATGATTATAAAGAAAATCCTAGGGTCACACAATCAGATAGTTCCAGTTGCCCTGATTATAGAGCCCTGCTTGGTTTATCTTCCTGCTGATGTATTCATGCCCACTTAGACACGGAGTAAGAAGGGCAGTGCCAAAGGGTAACAAAGGCCAAAATAGGGGAACCGACCCACAGCTTGGCCATGGTGGGATTAACAAGGTAGGAACTAGAAGGCCATCTCTCACATGTAAACTCTCCCCATCCAAACAACCCCTCTACCCAAACCTGAGAGGTCTTACTTCCCGGCCGGTAGGTGGTATGGGCCTGGAAACTGATCTGTTCCTCAACCAATGAAACTCAAGATCCCCAGATTCTAATTCTAGAGTCCACGGAAGAGTTCCCGTTCGTGAGAGGATTTCCATCCGTTTATTTTCAGCAACACAAACCAGCCCCTGCTAAAAGGGCCACCAGTATACCTTACATTATATGTTTAGTTATTTGTAGATATATATTTAGGAGTTTTATAGAGTGCTGAAAATAACCTAGAAAACCCTAGAGTGCTAAAAATGAAATAGAACAAACTTCCAGCTGAGAGTGGGTAAGCTCTCCGAAGTGTTTGCGAGCAGCGCAGCATGAGCGCAACATAGCGTTTTACATTGCCTTGCTACTGCCACCCTAGTACTGTATGGGATTGCAGCGGGTTTCAACTTTTATGACTAATGGTAAAAACAAGTTCCAAAGGAGGAAGCAGGATGTCAAATATTAGAAGGGTTTGCAATGCCTGCTCAAGGAAATTGATGGTATGTGGCAGGGTTCCACAGTGCTCCCTGGGATGGATGACTGCTCAGGATAACTAGTATGTTAATGAAATCCATTTAGATTAATCATATGTGAATTTATGTTATGTGCATGTCCAACAAATCTGCTTGGGTCTGACTCTCCTGGACCGAAATTGGGCATCCAGGATGTTTCTAGAATTTTTCAAAGTCTTAAAACAATACTTTAGATTCTTTTGCTTAGTTGTGAATATTTTGTAACCTGAACTGGTCTATTATTGGGCTCTTTGGATTTGTCTTTTAACTTTATCAATCTTTGTGCATGCTTTATTTAAGCAATCCAGAGGTGGTTGCTCTCATTGTAACTTTTTTTGGGTCGCGTTAGTCTCCCAGACAGAAGAGACACATCATTCGGTTTTCGACCAACAGTACGTTCTCAGTAGCCCTCACTCTGATGGGGTATCAGATGATAAGAAGTTAAAACATTCACATGTGCCATGGTTGCCTGTTGTAAGTTAACTGGAGGCCAAGTCCCACGGTATCACTATTTTGTGGTCTCATCACAGATCTTGGAACCCAGCAGCACCCCAAATTTCTCAAATCAGTAAGAAATCGCACAGCTTCTTTACTAAATACCCAAAAAGTTCTGGCTCACTCCCAAATTCAATGGTCTATACAGTCCTTTTCTCCATAAGAAAGCATTAGAACCTCAAACTTATCATGATGTGAGCAAACAATTACATTTTGTACAACTCAGCTTACAGAATTGTAAATCATCACATAACCCTACAACCTTATCACTAACCCACTACATGAAGATTGATTCAGCTCCTCTGATCTAATGTCAGCCGGAGGCGTCAGAGCAAACTAGTTACATAACTGGCAATCATTGTGAATGAAAGCATTACAGCGTGCAAGAGGAGGGTCTTTGGAAATATTCAAGAAGGCCAGAGGCCCTTTCTTGAGAACAGCGTCATTCAGAAATTTGAAAAAATCAACATCTTGCTGAACTGTGTGCAGCAGAAATACCAACAGAGAATAGACATTTTAGACAAGTTGGCCTAGTTACAATTTAGCAAATTTGTTTTAACTGCAACAGTTTTGGGTCAGTACACACAGGGAATAGTCGGAACACTGCGATCTAAACCACGAGTGTTCCAAATCCGCAAGCCCTACCACGCATGCCTTAACCACGCATATGCCTTAACCACACATGTGCGTGGTTAAGGCAATGCGCGGTAGGGCTTTCGGATGGATGGAAGCAGAAAGCAGGGAGAGATCCGCGTTGAGGTAAGTGGGGGGTGAGTCGGGGTACTACTGTGGGATGGGGGATCAGGGGTTGTTTTGTGGGTTGGAGCTGGGTCGGGTTGTTTTAAGTGGGGTTGGGGGTGGGCGTTGGTACTTTTGTGGGCTGAGGGGTCGGGTTGTTTTGTGGGCTGTGGGGTAGGCTGGGAATGTTTTGGGGCCTGAGGTGAGTCGGGGTTGTTTTAAGTGGGTCTGGGGGATAGGTCTGAATACTTTTGTGGGCTGGGGGGTGGTCGGGTTGTTTTGTGGGCTGAGGTGTGGGTCGGGAATATTTTGTGGGCTGGGTTGGAGGTAGTCTAGCTTTGGGCAGACGGAAGCAGAGAGAGGTCCGCGGGGAAGTAAGTGGGGCTGGGGGGTGGGTTGGGGTACTTTTGTGGACTGTGGGTATCGGGGTTGTTTTGTAGCCTGGGGTTGCGTCAAGGTTGTTTTAAGTTGGGCGGAGTACTTTTGTGGACTAGGGGGTTGGTCAGGGGTAGTTTTGTGGGCTGAGGGGTCAGGGTAGGTTGGTGGGCTGGGGGTTGGGTCGGGTAGTTATCTGGGTTGGGGGTGGGTCGTTTTCTGGGCTAGCGGGTTTTGGGACTAGTCTTCAGGACTTGGGGGTTGGAGGTAGTTTTCAGAGCCGGGGGAATTGGGGCTAGTTTTCATTGCTGGAGGGTGGGGCAAGTTTTCAGGGCGTGGGTATTGGAGTCGTTTTTAGGGCTGGGGAGTATTGGGTCAGTTTTTTTTTAATTAGGGGTTATGGTATTAGGCTTCAGGGCAGGGGAGGGGAATCGGTAGTCGGGTTCGTTTTCAGGGCTTAGGGGAGGGCGGGCAATTCTTAGGGCTGAGTCACGGCTGGCCAGGGGCAGGTTCAGAGACAGGGTTAAGGGACAGGGTTTTAGGTATTAGGGCAGGGGGATGGCACAGCTTGGGGATTGGTAGGGGTAGAGGTATTTGCACTTCAGGGCGGGGGGGTTGTACCTTAGGGTGGGGTGAGGGAAGTGGCGACCTTAGACACGCATACCCCTTTACCATGCATGCCTTTACCACGAAAATTAGCGGTAAAAGCATGCGTGGTATAGCAATGCGTGGTTAAAACGCAGTTGTTATTCAGACCACATTGTTTAGGCATGCAGGGTTAGGGATTTCATTTTACTGTCATACAACCGTACACACATATGAATTCAAGTGAAGATTCATGGTTCTGCACACTATTGACAATGCACATTTTGCATGAAATGCATATAAGGGTTATGACTCACACCAATATCACTTATCCTTTACACGGTTTCAACTATTTTCAGTTTTGCAGGACTCTTTGAACTGGTCTATGTATTGATGGGTCAGTTCCAATAATATTTGGTTGGCCATTTATTTCAAACACTTAAATATAGTTAGCTTCTACAACAATCTGTGGAGAATTTATTTGCACTGCCATCATGTCCAATATTGGAACCTCCTCAGGTATATTATATATATCACACACTGTCGAAGGCAGAACGCCGAAACGCGTCTGTGTGCACCCCCCTCGCTGAATAAAACCTAAGCGTGTTGAAACCCTCCACCCTCGAGTGCTGTTGTGTTCTTCTACGAGTTTGGAAGGATTTTGGAGCGTTATATATATATATATATATATATATATATATATATATATATATATATATATATATTCACAGAAAAAAACATAGGTTATAGTGGATATATAGTTAGGAATTTGCATTTACAAAACCTTGAAAATTCAATGAAAAAACCATTGGTTTTAGGCCATATATAGTTAGGGATTTGCATTTACAAAACCTTATTTTACTCGCATAAAACCATTGAAATTCCATATATAGTTATAAGCGCTAACTATATATCGCGCACCCGCAATCCACTGCTGATGATGTCACATATTACATCATTCATGACATGGTTAGTGACATCACTGATGACATCACTGATGACATCTCAAATGACATCACTGATGACATCACTGATTACAACATCCAGTGACTGTATGTTTCTGTAAAGTTAAAATATGTTTTACATATTGAAGAATGAGTGGATGTATAAGTGTCTGGATGAAGGATTTAGTAAGTGCAAGACTGACTGTATGAGTGAGTGATTAAATGTGTCTCACTGAGTGCATGGGTTAGTGACTAAACTGTTTTAATTTGTGCATCATTATATCTGTTGTTCTACAAACTGCTGCATATGTTGATCAGTAGCTGTATGAGTAACTGTATGGGTTATTCATTGGTTGTCCAAGTATTTGTATGGGAAACTGAGTGTGTGTGTATGGGTGGCTGGGAGGTGTGTGACTCTGTACATAGATGTGTGAGTAGTTGATTCACTATATGTATGGATTCAAAAGTGTATGTGGAAACAGCTGTATGGGCGCTTGACTGTGCATGAGTGTATTAGTGAGTGAATGGATATCTCAGTGCTACATGTCAAATTAAGTACATATGTAAAACACAGTACATGTGAGAGTTGACATCTATAAATAACTGTGCATAAGAGCCAATGAATGTGTGAGTGGCTGTATGGATCATTGTGAACATGTATCAGAGATTGTATAAGAGAGTAAAGTAAATATGTGTTAGTATATGTTTGAATAAGTAAGGTGTGTATAACTGTATAGTTGAGAAAATGGAGGTGTGATTGATTTTTGGCATAACTGACTAGGTGTGTGAGTATCTCCATGGATGAGTGACAGTCTGTGACTGTCTGTTTACACTGATTGTATCTAAGGTTATATTAGAGTCTGAAGAGGTTCATGGTATTATCACATGAATGATATCATCAGTGATGTTATCAGTCATGTCAAATGAGATGTTTTCAGTGATGTCATCAGTGATGTCATTTGAGATGTCATCAGTGATGTCATCAGTGATGTCACTAACCATGTCATGAATGATGTAATATGTGACATCATCAGCAGTGGATTGCGGGTGCGCGATATATAGTTAGCGCTTATAACTATATATGGAATTTCAATGGTTTTATGCGAGTAAAATAAGGTTTTGTAAATGCAAATCCCTAACTATATATGGCCTAAAACCAATGGTTTTTTCATTGAATATATATATATATATATACATATACATATATATATATATATATATATATTTATATATATATATATATATATATATATATATATATATATATATATACTAGCAGCCCGCCCAGGCCCCCGCCCGCCCCGGCCCCTGCCTGCTCCGACATTGTCCGTGTCTTGGAGCCACCTCCCGCCCCCGGTCCCCTCCCGCCCCGACATTTTACATGTCCCTTTGCTTTACCTGAGCCGGCGCTCCTGACTTCACCGCCGCACGTCACCGCTCCTCCCCGCCCGCCCTGATGTTGTCCAGGGGCAATGAGGCTTCAGGGCCTACCGCCCGCCCGGCCCCCGCCCCCGCCCACCCCGACATTGTCCGTGTCCCGGAGCCACCTACCGCCCCCGGCCCCCTCCCGGCCTGACATTATACATGTGCCTTTGCCTTACCTGAGCCGGCGCTCCTGACTTCACTGTCGCTCCTTGCCGCTCATCACTGCTCCTCCCCGCCTGTCCGCCGCTCATGTCTGCCGCTTCCCCTCATCATCACTTACGTGTCCCTTTGCCTTACCTGAGCCGGCGCTCCTAAATTCACCGCCGCTCCTCGCCGCTCGTCACCGCTCCTCCCCGCCTACCACCGCTCATGTCTGCCGCTTCCCCTCGTCATCACGCACATCGCGTCCAGCGCTACGTCGCAGCCAGTGCTACGACACGTCCGGCGCTACTTCCAGGGGACTACTTTTTTTAAAGTTAAATTTACGGTTAATGTTTATTTTATATAGCCTATGTCCATCTGCACACCCTGACATTTTCAACAATGTATCGGGTGTGTGGATTGGCGCTGTGGTTCCCGAGTTTACCCGCCTCAAAGGTTCAAAGTTCTTCCTTTATAATAGTAGTATAGATTAGCGGTAGGTAAATATACTGGGATTACAGAACCCTGTGTATTATAGAAGGTATTGAAGTTAGGTTACTGCTCACTCACTCACTCTACCACCTCCCATTCTAAGTGATTTAGCACCAGTGCCCCATTTTCATTGGCCCCACTTTCTCTCTGCCTCCCCCCCTCTCTACTATGCGAGTGGAGACTGGGAAGCCCTGATGCCCCAGTGGCTGACCCCCACATGGGACTCTCGAGTATCAAAGTAACTGTGCTCTGCTGCCCATGTTGTGCACAGTTAGTACATCTCCCGAGATGCTGTTTAACCCCTGCGCGTGTTCCGGAAGGCACAAAGGTGCTCTTTCATTTGCATGGAAGTAAAGCAAGGAATGCCCTCTTGACAACGCTCCATGCAAACATGTGTCATCTTCTGTAATGCAGTGTCTGGGCTGCAGGAAAAGTGGGGGCTCCAGCACAGTTTCAAAATCCGCCATCTCATCATGTCATAAATTCAATATTACACACACTCCCAGCTTCATAAAAATCGACATCTTCTGGAAAAATGTGGATTCCTAAGAATGCAGAGCAGGAGTTCCAGCATTTTTCAAACAACCACTAAAAAGTCGCACCAGAAACATATATTGCTTCAGAGCTCATAGCATCCTTTATTTCTTCTAAATGAAACTTTCTGTCAAGGTTTGTAGAGCAGACATTAAAGGTAACTCGCCTAGATCACAGAGGAGCGGCGGAGGTTAATACCTGTTTGCTTCTGAAATACTTTCCTTTAACATTGTAGTTTGAGTCACACAGTGCTTTTGAAGGCAGCCGACCCCGGCACGATCCTAAAATCGGAACCATAATTAGTGCTTCATTACTGGCGCGTGGCTCACAGCAGCGCTTTCTGGGGTTTGACTGACAGAGCGCGAGCGCTGCCTCCTAAGGCCTCCCCGTGTCCGTTCTCTGCCCAGCATGGGACCACCCGAGGACTCATCTGGCATGCGCTCAGCCTCCTCCCGGGAAATGAACAACTGACGCAGGTTGGTTTCATTAGCAGGAGTCCGCCGCTTCCCCTCATCATCATTTCGTGTCCTTTTGCCTTACCTGAGCCGGCGCTCCTAAATTCACCGCCGCTCGTCACCGCTCCTCCCCGCCTGTCCGCCGCTCATGTCCGCCGCTTCCCCTCGTCATAACGCACATCGCGTCCAGCGCTAGGTCGCAGCCAGCGCCACGTCACGGCCGGCGCTACTTCCAGGGGACTACTTTTTTTTTTAAGTTAAATTTTTAAATTTACGTTTAAAGTTTATTTTATATAGCCTATGTCCATCTGCACACCCTGACATTTTCAACAATGTATCGGGTGTGTGGATTGGCGCTGTGGTTCCCGAGTTTACCTGGCTCAAATGTTTGTGTTCTCTCTTTATAATAGTAGTATAGATTATATATATATAGACCATATATAGTTAGGGATTCGCATTTACAAAACCTTAATTTACTCGCACAAAACCATAGAAATTCGCATTTATAGTTAGTTGCAATAACTATATATCGCGCACCCGCAATCCACTGCTGATTATGTCACATATTACATCATTCATGACATGGTCAGTGACATCACTGATGACATCACTGATGACAACACCCAGTGACTGTATGTTTCTGTAAAGTTAAAATATGTCTTACATATTGAAGAATGAGTGGATGTATAAGTGTCTGGATGAAGTATTTAGTAGGTGCATGACTGACTGTATGAGTGAGTGATTTAATGTGTCTCACTGAGTGCATGGGTTAGTGACTAAACTGTCTTAATTTGCGCATGATTATGTCTGTTGTTCTGTAAACTGCTGCATGTGTTGATCAGTAGCTATATGAGTAACTATATGGGTTATTGATTGGTTGCCCAAGTATTTGTATGGGAGACTGAGTGTGTGTGTGGGTGGCTGGGAGGTGTGTGACTCTGTGCATAGATGTGTGAGTAGTTGATTCACTATATGTATGGGTTCAAAAGTGCATGTGGAAACAGCTGTATGGGCGGTTGACTGTCTGCATGAGTGTATTGGTGATTGAATGGATTTCTCAGTGCTACATGTCAAAGTAAGTACATATGTAAAACACAGTACATGTGAGAGTTGACATATATAAATAACTGTGCATAAGAGCCAGTGAATGTGTGAGTGGCTTTATGGATCATTGTGAACTTGTATCAGGGATTGTATAAGAGAGTAAATATGTGTTAGTATATGTTTGAATAAGTAAGGTGTGTATAACTGTATAGTTGAGGAAATGGAGTAGTGATTGATTCTTTTCATGACTGACTAGATGTATGAGTAACTCCATGGATGAGTGACAATCTGTGAGTGTCTGTTTACACTGATTGTATCTAAGGTTATATTAGAGTCTGAAGAGGTTCATCGTATTATCACATGAATGATATTATCAGTGATGTGATCAGCAATGTCAAATGAGATGTCATCAGTGATGTCATCAGTGATGTCATTTGAGATGTCATCAGTGATGTCATTTGAGATGTCATCAGTGATGTCATTTGAGATGTCATCAGTGATGTCATCAGTGATGTCACTGACCATGTCATGAATGATGTAATATGTGACATCATCAGCAGTGGATTGCGGGTGCGCGATAAATAGTTATGGCAACTAACTATATATGCGAATTTCTATAGATTTGTGCGAGTAAATTAAGGTTTTGTAAATGCGAATCCCTAACTATATATGGTCTATAACCTATGGTTTTTTCAGTGAATATATATATATATATGTATATATATATATATATATATATATATATATATATATATATATGAATCCACAATCCTGAGGTGCCAGCAACCGCGCTCAGACACAAACCAGGTACAGACCACAACAAGGGTTTTTAAAGGTGAATAGAGTGCTTTATTCCATCGATGGGGATGGCAACATGACGCGTTTCGTCCGGGGAACCCGGACTTGATCACTTTCGAGCTGTAATTATTTACTGAACTTCTTTTCTCCGGGAGCTGAAAAAGTTTGATCTTCGTGGTGACGGGTCATAAACTCGTCTGAGATCATGACTGCGAGAATTACAATATATGTATATATATATATATATATATATATATATATATATATATATATATATATATATATATATATATATATAAAGATATATATATATATTTTTTCACAGTATATGATCACAAAAACCAAAAGCCGGTTACGTTGCTTATATATCCTTACTCTTTGTGCCGACGTATCATTAACTCCACTGAGATCAGCATAACTGTTAATGTTATAATATACATATTAACAGTATATGATCTCTAGGGGAAAACACAGTAGCAACTGGAAGATGGTGACGTAGATTGTAAATGTTCAGGGTTTGCGCCAACGGGTCACCAACATCTCTCAAGCAAAGTACAGTGTCAACATTATAATATAGAAAGTTACAATTTATAAGCTAAAAGGAGCCAGAAAAGGAGCAACGTTTGTTGTAATCTATCTGTTTTTTAAAACAAGCTGCTGATGTTACAGACAAAAAGTGAAAAACATGCAATAACATTTTTTTCTAGATACAAATGTTTAAATATTGACAAATAGCTACAAATGATAACTATGTACTATGCCTATGCCATATTAAAACAACTTACCACTCCGGAATATGTTTGTTGACGCAAAAGAAGAATCCGATAGTAGAAAAGGGAACCTGCTTCACAGATTGTCGACTCAGAAATAACTTGCAAACACAAAACTAATTGCACAGTCGGTGTGGTTTATATAGCTTTTGTTTTTTTAATAGTCTATGGAAGGAAGATTTGCTCCACCAAAAAGCTGATGGTCCCCCAAAAAGCTGCTGGTCCGGATGGCATTCCTGGGGATCTTTTGAGATCAGATATCCTGAGGTGGGGCAAACTTATCCACTGCTTACTTACCGCCATCTGCAGGGGAGCTCCGATTCCCTCATCTTGGAGGGGGGCGGAGGTTGTTCCCATCTATAAAAAAGGTGCCAGGGAAGATCCGTCTAACTATAGACCTATCAGTCTACTGGACATTAGCCAAAAAGTAGGTGGTAACGTACTATTGATTAGAATCTTAGACTGGATAGACGAAAACAAAATCCTTTCGGACTACCAGGCAGGATTTAGAGTGGGAACAGGCACAATTGAGCCAGCCTTTAGGTTGATGATGGTGTATTGGAAGATTATGGTCATAGGCAAGGGCAGTCTATACCTCGCGTTTATCGATATAAAGACTGCCTTTGACCTAGTACCGAGGGAAACTCTATGGAGAGTTCTTGATTACATGGGGATGCCACCCAATATTCTCTTATTACTTGTTAGGCTACATGAAAAAAGTTTTGCTCAGATAAGGTGGGGACCTGAAGGTGAAAAAACTAGCTGTATCCCGGTTGAGAGAGGGGTCCGCCAGGGATGCTCCCACCCTTTTTCCCCTGTACATCAATGGGGTGGTCGAGCATCTTCGGAAACATCCTTCAGACGAACCATCCCTGGCTGGAGAGCATATACCGACCCTCCTCTTTGCGGATGATACACTTTTAATATCTAAAACTCCAATAGGACTACAAAGATTATTAAACAACTTCCAATCCTTCTGTTCTAAGCGAGGCCTGGTAATCAACACTGATAAGACAAAATACCTTGTGTTGAAACCATCATCGAAAACAGTACACCTGCCTACCCTGAATGCAGAACCTTTGGGGAGGGTAGAAGTTTTCGACTACTTGGGCATTCGTTTGTCTCACAAAATGCACTGGGGCCCACACCTTGACAAGATGTTGCTTAATCACAAGAGAATAACAGAAGCCCTGCTGAAAGAACAACGATCTTGTGTAATTAGACCCATAGCTGCTGTCCTTGAAATCTAATAAAAGGAAGGGGTCCCAGTACTCAAGGATCAATTTAAAAGGCAAGCAATAAAATTAAATCAATCAAGAAGCAAATCTGTTCACACTGTTTTAATCACAATGTGAATATTTATAGCAAATATATAAATCATCTCAACACGTAAACACAGTTTGCGTAGTGCCCCAAATATAGTAGAAAGACAGGGGAGGGGGGGTGATCCTGTGAGGAAATAGTGGAGGGAGGGAGGAAATTTTGTAGTGACAATTAAATTAGTAAATATACATCATTTGTACATGCTACACAGTGTGTGTAGGAATTTAGACCTCAAGGTTCAATGTATTATTTCTACATAACAGCATACTCCACAGAGTCCAAGTAATGAAGGCGTTTAGGGCGTGGAGTTGAGTTCTACGGGTAGTTGTCGACGTTTCGACCCTCTATTGTGCAGGTAGAATTGCTATCCTTGCTGTGGGGTCTTCATCAGGACAGGGGTGGGGGACACACCTATTCAATGTAAATATATAAATTAATATTCGGGAGTTAATCCCTATATTATTCCAAAGGGAAAGCACATCGTTACTAACATGGGTTGGTAGGGGACACACTCACTATTGTGCCATATAATTAGGGCGAGTATATTCATGCGTCACACAAGTCTGATTGGCTAACTGGATAATAAGCGCACCTCGGCTGAGAAACAAATCAATTGCGCTACAACAGCTGATTTAATCTAGCGGTTTGTAAGGAAATAATGGGAATGAAGCCGGTCCGAGGAAGGCAGCAACGGACATTTCTATATCCACTGGCTATGGAAAAGGGGTTGACTCAAAATAATGGCAAGACGTGGTAATTGCTCAGTGACAGAAAATCAAAGGAAGCTCACCACGAGGTAGTATAAACTGGACCGTGAGACCGGCTAGCGGCTTGGTCCGAATGAATCGTCAAAGCTGATAAAGCTGGTAATATACAATAAAGGCGGGCGATTAAGACAGGTTAGAGTATCCATAAGTTAGTGGTAAATTCTGGAAATGAAAATAGGGAACTTACCACGAAGTGGTATCAGGGCGACCCCAATTCAATTTGGTGATAAGGTCCGAGGTACCAGCAATTATATCGATGATGGGGGGTGTGAAGTAGAAAGGACCAGAGTTTAGCTCAGGAGGGGCGAACTGTACCACATCAGACAAGATGGATAAAGGGTTTACACTCACCAAAAAGGCGTGATCACATTACGATCATGAATGGGTCCGGTCAATTCACAAGGGTGCTTCGTAAGTTATTCTACAGATAAAGGAGGATCATGGTCTTAGCATGGGAGAGGAAAGCTCTATAACACCAATCAGAGAACGATTTAGCGGTTAAACTCACCAGAAAGACGCGATCAGAGTACGATCGTGTGGGCTCTGGATCAGTCGGACGGGTGGTTTCTTGAGAGAAACTGCGGGGAAAACCGGGAATTACTGTTGGGGAGCAACCACCGATGGGTAATCATTTCAAAAAAACATCCGATTATTGGAATGGAAGCTTGCCGATACATGTTAGTGATCAAAGACGGTGTAGCGGTAAAACTCACCAGGAAGACGCGATCAGATTACGATCGTGTAAGGTCCGGGTCAGTCGGACGGGTGGTTTCTTGGATGAAGCTGCGGGCAAAAACGGGAAACATCGTTGGGGAGCACCCACCAAAGGGGAATCGTTTAAAAAAACATCCGATTGTTGGAATACATGCTTACCGGTATAGGAATGAATCACGTCCCGCGAGGAGCCGAGTTCGCAATGGCGATTCTCGGTTCCGGGTTTAGAGTTATCCCCATGGCAATAGGATCACGTGGTGCGAAGCACCCGTGTTGACATAGAAAAAAGACTGCAGTTACGGCCAGAATGCGGAAACATTTTAAGTTAAACCATCTAGTGCTGAACAAAAGGTTAATTAAGTAAGATGCTTCAAAAATAGCCAAAATGATTTAGAAAGACCGCAGTACCGAGGGTCATACTTGAATATGTGTATTTATTTGTTACTATCTACCGGTTCATGGACTCAATAAACTCTTATTATTCGGGTAGGGACCAGCTTTCTAAGCACCACTGGGATCATTGCACAATCAGATCATTCAAAGACATATAGAGAAAAAAAAGAAAAAAAAAAAAAACATCATGTACGATTTTTGAATAGATTTGGGATCTATTTGCAATCGGATCATTCAAGAGCAACACCTAGAGAAAAGCGTCATGTGACATTTTGGAGTAATTAAATTAAATTCAATGATTATGGCGTCAAGGCAAGGCTAGGTGTACCTCTCATATGGGGGTACAACTCATATAGATCCACAAGAGGTGATACCAAATATATACATGTGATAGTGTCCATACATTTATGAGTAGATGGTACGACAGTGGATGTAGTTAAATTGGATAATTGTAACATCAAAACAAGGTGTGGCGTACCTCTCACATGAGGGTAAAGGCCACAAGTCATATAGATCCATAAATTCGATAATTGTAACATCAATACAAGGCGTGGCGTACCTCTCGTATGAGGGTAAGGCCACAAGTCATATAGATCCACAAAGAGTGATATCAGACATATATATGCAATAGTGTCCATATTGTAAGTGGATTAATGGTGTACCTCTCACAAGAGGGTATAGGCCATCCAGAATCTCATTACAAGTTGATAGTTACTCAAATCCAAAGTAGCGTACTACTGAGCACAGGGTAAGAGCCACAGAGGAGTTTGATATGTCTTATAGAGCTACATTACATTAATTTCAGCTAAATGATAGGGTAGCCAATTGGGAGAAAGAGCTATCTTGCTCATTAAGCCCATTTTCAATAGAGTCAAACCTTAGCATCCATTTTAACTCCCGAATATTCAAAATATCCGCGATATTACCACCCCCGGGCCCCAAGGTGGCTTTCTCAAGGATTACCCATTTCAGACTGTCCGGTGTGTGACCGGCTGTAGAGAAATGTTCGACCAAAGGTGCACCCGGTGTTAGGCACCTGATCCTACTCATATGCTGAAGGATCCTGGCCTTCGCTTTCTGCTGCGTCTGACCAACATAAATCATCGGGCATGGGCACAGGATGGCGTATATAATATTTGATGAGTTGCAGTTGGTGTGTGTTCTCTGCGGGATTTTATGATCATGGTAAATGAATTCCTTGGTTTGGATGACACTGTCGCATGCCTTGCAATGACCGCATCTAAAGTGGCCCACAATGGCAGGCAGGTTCCAAAGGGTTGTGACCGTAGGATCATCTCTGGTCTTCAAAAAGGAGCGAACCACATGGTCTTTTACACTACGTGCCTTCTTGAAAGCATGTAAAGGCGGGTTGGATTGCCTGATGTCATCTGATATCAAATCCCAGTGGCGATTGACAATACGTTTAATTTGGTTGCTCTGGGTGTTGAAAGTAGTAACGCATACAATCCTTTCTTGCTGATCGTCTTTATCAATTTTGGGGGTGAGCAACTCCTCTCGAGGATAGAACCACGCTCTTTTCCTCGCTCGCTTGAGTAGTTGTGTTGGATATCCCCTACTCAGCAGTCGTTGTTTGAGTTCTTCTGATTCGATGAAGTAATGGTCCTTGTTGGAACAATTCCTGCGAATGCGCAGGAATTGCCCAAACGGTAAATTATCTCGCAAAGCTCTTGGGTGATGACTGTTATAGTGCAATAATGAATTCCTTTCTGTAGGTTTGCGATAGAGTGTAGTTAGTAAGTGACCCGAGCACTCGTAATATACAAATATAGTAGAAAGACAGGGGAGGGGGGGTGATCCTGTGAGGAAATAGTGGAGGGAGGGAGGAAATTTTGTAGTGACAATTAAATTAGTAAATATACATCATTTGTACATGCTACACAGTGTGTGTAGGAATTTAGACCTCAAGGTTCAATGTATTATTTCTACATAACAGCATACTCCACAGAGTCCAAGTAATGAAGGCGTTTAGGGCGTGGAGTTGAGTTCTACGGGTAGTTGTCGACGTTTCGACCCTCTATTGTGCAGGTAGAATTGCTATCCTTGCTGTGGGGTCTTCATCAGGACAGGGGTGGGGGACACACCTATTCAATGTAAATATATAAATTAATATTCGGGAGTTAATCCCTATATTATTCCAAAGGGAAAGCACATTGTTACTAACATGGGTTGGTAGGGGACACACTCACTATTGTGCCATATAATTAGGGCGAGTATATTCATGCGTCACACAAGTCTGATTGGCTGACTGGATAATAAGCGCACCTCGGCTGAGAAACAAATCAATTGCGCTACAACAGCTGATTTAATCTAGCGGTTTGTAAGGAAATAATGGGAATGAAGCCGGTCCGAGGAAGGCAGCAACGGACATTTCTATATCCACTGGCTATGGAAAAGGGGTTGACTCAAAATAATGGCAAGACGTGGTAATTGCTCAGTGACAGAAAATCAAAGGAAGCTCACCACGAGGTAGTATAAACTGGACCGTGAGACCGGCTAGCGGCTTGGTCCGAATGAATCGTCAAAGCTGATAAAGCTGGTAATATACAATAAAGGCGGGCGATTAAGACAGGTTAGAGTATCCATAAGTTAGTGGTAAATTCTGGAAATGAAAATAGGGAACTTACCACGAAGTGGTATCAGGGCGACCCCAATTCAATTTGGTGATAAGGTCCGAGGTACCAGCAATTGTATCGATGCTGGGGGGTGTGAAGTAGAAAGGACCAGAGTTTAGCTCAGGAGGGGCGAACTGTACCACATCAGACAAGATGGATAAAGGGTTTACACTCACCAAAAAGGCGTGATCACATTGCGATCATGAAGGGGTCCGGTCAATTCACAAGGGTGCTTCGTAAGTTATTCTACAGATAAAGGAGGATCATGGTCTTAGCATGGGAGAGGAAAGCTCTATAACACCAGTCAGAGAACGATTTAGCGGTTAAACTCACCAGAAAGACGCGATCAGAGTACGATCGTGTGGGGTCTGGATCAGTCGGACGGGTGGTTTCTTGAGAGAAACTGCGGGGAAAACCGGGAATTACTGTTGGGGAGCAACCACCGATGGGTAATCATTTCAAAAAAACATCCGATTATTGGAATGGATGCTTGCCGATACATGTTAGTGATCAAAGACGGTGTAGCGGTAAAACTCACCAGGAAGACGCGATCAGATTACGATCGTGTAAGGTCCGGGTCAGTCGGACGGGTGGTTTCTTGGATGAAGCTGCGGGAAAAAACGGGAAACATCGTTGGGGAGCACCCACCAAAGGGGAATCGTTTCAAAAAGCATCCGATTGTTGGAATAGATGCTTACCGGTATAGGAATGAATCACGTCCCGCGAGGAGCCGAGTTCGCAATGGCGATTCTCGGTTCCGGGTTTAGAGTTATCCCCATGGCAATAGGATCACGTGGTGCGAAGCACCCGTGTTGACATAGAAAAAAGACTGCAGTTACGGCCAGAATGCAGAAACATTTTAAGTTAAACCATCTAGTGCTGAACAAAAGGTTAATTAAGTAAGATGCTTCAAAAATAGCCAAAATGATTTAGAAAGACCGCAGTACCGAGGGTCATACTTGAATATGTGTATTTATTTGTTACTATCTACCGGTTCATGGACACAATAAACTCTTATTATTCGGGTAGGGACCAGCTTTCTAAGCACCACTGGGATCATTGCACAATCAGATCATTCAAAGACATATAGAGAAAAAAAAAAAAAAAAAAACATCATGTACAATTTTTGAATAGATTTGGGATCTATTTGCAATCGGATCATTCAAGAGCAACACCTAGAGAAAAGCGTCATGTGACATTTTGGAGTAATTAAATTAAATTCGATGATTATGGCGTCAAGGCAAGGCTAGGTGTACCTCTCATATGGGGGTACAACTCATATAGATCCACAAGAGGTGATACCAAATATATACATGTGATAGTGTCCATACATTTATGAGTAGATGGTACGACAGTGGATGTAGTTAAATTGGATAATTGTAACATCAAAACAAGGTGTGGCGTACCTCTCACATGAGGGTAAAGGCCACAAGTCATATAGATCCATAAATTCGATAAATGTAACATCAATACAAGGCGTGGCGTACCTCTCGTATGAGGGTAAGGCCACAAGTCATATAGATCCACAAAGAGTGATATCAGACATATATATGCAATAGTGTCCATATTGTAAGTGGATTAATGGTGTACCTCTCACAAGAGGGTATAGGCCATCCAGAATCTCATTACAAGTTGATAGTTACTCAAATCCAAAGTAGCGTACTACTGAGCACAGGGTAAGAGCCACAGAGGAGTTTGATATGTCTTATAGAGCTACATTACATTAATTTCAGGTAAATGTTAGGGTAGCCAATTGGGAGAAAGAGCTATCTTGCTCATTAAGCCCATTTTCAATAGAGTCAAACCTTAGCATCCATTTTAACTCCCGAATATTCAAAATATCCGCGATATTACCACCCCGGGGCCCCAAGGTGGCTTTCTCAAGGATTACCCATTTCAGACTGTCCGGTGTGTGACCGGCTGTAGAGAAATGTTCGACCAAAGGTGCACCCGGTGTTAGGCACCTGATCCTACTCATATGCGGAAGGATCCTGGCCTTCGCTTTCTGCTGCGTCTGACCAACATAAATCATCGGGCATGGGCACAGGATGGCGTATATAATATTTGATGAGTTGCAGTTGGTGTGTGTTCTCAGCGGGATTTTATGATCATGGTAAATGAAAATCCTTGGTTTGGATGACACTGTCGCATGCCTTGCAATGACCGCATCTAAAGTGGCCCACAATGGCAGGCAGGTTTCCAAAGGGTTGTGACCGTAGGATCATCTCTGGTCTTCAAAAAGGAGCGAACCACATGGTCTTTTACACTACGTGCCTTCTTGAAAGCATGTAAAGGCGGGTTGGATTGCCTGATGTCATCTGATATCAAATCCCAGTGGCGATTGACAATACGTTTAATTTGGTTGCTCTGGGTGTTGAAAGTAGTAACGCATACAATCCTTTCTTGCTGATCGTCTTTATCAATTTTGGGGGTGAGCAACTCCTCTCGAGGATAGAACCACGCTCTTTTCCTCGCTCGCTTGAGTAGTTGTGTTGGATATCCCCTACTCAGCAGTCGTTGTTTGAGTTCTTCTGATTCGATGAAGTAATGGTCCTTGTTGGAACAATTCCTGCGAATGCGCAGGAATTGCCCAAACGGTAAATTATCTCGCAAAGCTCTTGGGTGATGACTGTTATAGTGCAATAATGAATTCCTTTCTGTAGGTTTGCGATAGAGTGTAGTTAGTAAGTGACCCGAGCACTCGTAGATGGTAAGATCAAGAAAATTGATTCTGTGGTTATCTGATTCAATCGTAAATTTGAGATGTCCCGATTGATTGTTTAGCCAACCAAAGAAAAGCGTTAGTCCTTCCAAGTCTCTGTTCCAGATTAGCAAGATGTCATCTATATACCGCATCCAGAGACCAAGCTGGTCTCTGAATGGGTTGACTGGACTGAGGATGGTATCCTGTTCAAAAGCTGCCATATACAGAATGGCTACATCCGGGGCAAAGGGTGCCCCCATTGCAACTCCGGAGGTTTGAATGTAAAATTTGTCCCTGAATATGAAAAAGTTCTTCGTCATGGCTATGCGTAATAGACCAACAATGAACTCGGTTGGTACCTGGATTGGTGCCGGGCGTTGATTCAGGCAGCGTGTGATGACCGTTAGCGCCTCATGTTGGGGGATCGATGTGTAAAGAGATACAACATCACAGGTAGCAAGTCGTTGTTTTGAGGGATCAAATGTAGAATTTTCAATAATATTAATGGTGTGCATAGTATCACGGAGATATGCAGGAGTGTCTTCCGCCAGTGGTTTTAAAAAGAAATCAATGTATTTACCAAGCGGCTCAAGCATGGAGCCACACCCCGAGACAATTGGACGACCAGGGGGGGCAACCATGGACTTGTGAATCTTTGGTAGAGTATAGATGGTCGCTAGGCGTGGATGCTTCTTGTTCAGGAAGTTGAACTCTAGTTCCGATAAAAAACCTTGTTCAAGACCAGCTTGGGTTAATTCCAAGATCTCATTCGCAATAGTCCTTGAGGGATCTGATCTCAGTTGCTGGTAACTGGTTCCATCATTCAATTGTCTGAAAATTTCGGACTCATAGGCGGTGACGTCCTGCATCACGATTGCTCCGCCTTTGTCGGCAGGTTTAATCACAAGTTGTTCATTGTTGGCAAGTGATTGCAAAGCCATTTTTTCATTCCTACTGGTGTTGTATTTGACAAATGGTTTAGTTCCCAATAGTTGTAACACATCCCTGATGACAATGGATTCATAGGCAAGAATCTTGTGCGACATGGTGCTGTTAAATGGAACAAACGTGGAGGGTGGTCTGAGCCCAGTGATGGATGATGGTATGGAAGGTTCAGAGTTGCGGAAGAAATATCTTAACCTGATCTTCCGAAAGAATTGAAAAGAATCGGAAGATCAGGTTAAGATATTTCTTCCGCAACTCTGAACCTTCCATACCATCATCCATCACTGGGCTCAGACCACCCTCCACGTTTGTTCCATTTAACAGCACCATGTCGCACAAGATTCTTGCCTATGAATCCATTGTCATCAGGGATGTGTTACAACTATTGGGAACTAAACCATTTGTCAAATACAACACCAGTAGGAATGAAAAAATGGCTTTGCAATCACTTGCCAACAATGAACAACTTGTGATTAAACCCCGACAAAGGCGGAGCAATCGTGGTGCAGGACGTCACCGCCTATGAGTCCGAAATTTTCAGACAATTGAATGATGGAACCAGTTACCAGCAACTGAGATCAGATCCCTCAAGGACTATTGCGAATGAGATCTTGGAATTAACCCAAGCTGGTCTTGAACAAGGTTTTTTATCGGAACTAGAGTTCAACTTCCTGAACAAGAAGCATCCACGCCTAGCGACCATCTATACTCTACCAAAGATTCACAAGTCCATGGTTGCCCCCCCTGGTCGTCCAATTGTCTCGGGGTGTGGCTCCATGCTTGAGCCGCTTGGTAAATACATTGATTTCTTTTTAAAACCACTGGCGGAAGACACTCCTGCATATCTCCGTGATACTATGCACACCATTAATATTATTGAAAATTCTACATTTGATCCCTCAAAACAACGACTTGCTACCTGTGATGTTGTATCTCTTTACACATCGATCCCCCAACATGAGGCGCTAACGGTCATCACACACTGCCTGAATCAACGCCCGGCACCAATCCAGGTACCAACCGAGTTCATTGTTGGTCTATTACGCATAGCCATGACGAAGAACTTTTTCATATTCAGGGACAAATTTTACATTCAAACCTCCGGAGTTGCAATGGGGGCACCCTTTGCCCCGGATGTAGCCATTCTGTATATGGCAGCTTTTGAACAGGATACCATCCTCAGTCCAGTCAACCCATTCAGAGACCAGCTTGGTCTCTGGATGCGGTATATAGATGACATCTTGCTAATCTGGAACGGAGACTTGGAAGGACTAACGCTTTTCTTTGGTTGGCTAAACAATCAATCGGGACATCTCAAATTTACGATTGAATCAGATAACCACAGAATCAATTTTCTTGATCTTACCATCTACGAGTGCTCGGGTCACTTACTAACTACACTCTATCGCAAACCTACAGAAAGGAATTCATTATTGCACTATAACAGTCATCACCCAAGAGCTTTGCGAGATAATTTACCGTTTGGGCAATTCCTGCGCATTCGCAGGAATTGTTCCAACAAGGACCATTACTTCATCGAATCAGAAGAACTCAAACAACGACTGCTGAGTAGGGGATATCCAACACAACTACTCAAGCGAGCGAGGAAAAGAGCGTGGTTCTATCCTCGAGAGGAGTTGCTCACCCCCAAAATTGATAAAGACGATCAGCAAGAAAGGATTGTATGCGTTACTACTTTCAACACCCAGAGCAACCAAATTAAACGCATTGTCAATCGCCACTGGGATTTGATATCAGATGACATCAGGCAATCCAACCCGCCTTTACATGCTTTCAAGAAGGCACGTAGTGTAAAAGACCATGTGGTTCGCTCCTTTTTGAAGACCAGAGATGATCCTACGGTCACAACCCTTTGGAAACCTGCCTGCCATTGTGGGCCACTTTAGATGCGGTCATTGCAAGGCATGCGACAGTGTCATCCAAACCAAGGATTTTCATTTACCATGATCATAAAATCCCGCTGAGAACACACACCAACTGCAACTCATCAAATATTATATACGCCATCCTGTGCCCATGCCCGATGATTTATGTTGGTCAGACGCAGCAGAAAGCGAAGGCCAGGATCCTTCCGCATATGAGTAGGATCAGGTGCCTAACACCGGGTGCACCTTTGGTCGAACATTTCTCTACAGCCGGTCACACACCGGACAGTCTGAAATGGGTAATCCTTGAGAAAGCCACCTTGGGGCCCCGGGGTGGTAATATCGCGGATATTTTGAATATTCGGGAGTTAAAATGGATGCTAAGGTTTGACTCTATTGAAAATGGGCTTAATGAGCAAGATAGCTCTTTCTCCCAATTGGCTACCCTAACATTTACCTGAAATTAATGTAATGTAGCTCTATAAGACATATCAAACTCCTCTGTGGCTCTTACCCTGTGCTCAGTAGTACGCTACTTTGGATTTGAGTAACTATCAACTTGTAATGAGATTCTGGATGGCCTATACCCTCTTGTGAGAGGTACACCATTAATCCACTTACAATATGGACACTATTGCATATATATGTCTGATATCACTCTTTGTGGATCTATATGACTTGTGGCCTTACCCTCATACGAGAGGTACGCCACGCCTTGTATTGATGTTACATTTATCGAATTTATGGATCTATATGACTTGTGGCCTTTACCCTCATGTGAGAGGTACGCCACACCTTGTTTTGATGTTACAATTATCCAATTTAACTACATCCACTGTCGTACCATCTACTCATAAATGTATGGACACTATCACATGTATATATTTGGTATCACCTCTTGTGGATCTATATGAGTTGTACCCCCATATGAGAGGTACACCTAGCCTTGCCTTGACGCCATAATCATCGAATTTAATTTAATTACTCCAAAATGTCACATGACGCTTTTCTCTAGGTGTTGCTCTGGAATGATCCGATTGCAAATAGATCCCAAATCTATTCAAAAATTGTACATGATGTTTTTTTTTTTTTTTTTTTCTCTATATGTCTTTGAATGATCTGATTGTGCAATGATCCCAGTGGTGCTTAGAAAGCTGGTCCCTACCCGAATAATAAGAGTTTATTGTGTCCATGAACCGGTAGATAGTAACAAATAAATACACATATTCAAGTATGACCCTCGGTACTGCGGTCTTTCTAAATCATTTTGGCTATTTTTGAAGCATCTTACTTAATTAACCTTTTGTTCAGCACTAGATGGTTTAACTTAAAATGTTTCCGCATTCTGGCCGTAACTGCAGTCTTTTTTCTATGTCAACACGGGTGCTTCGCACCACGTGATCCTATTGCCATGGGGATAACTCTAAACCCGGAACCGAGAATCGCCATTGCGAACTCGGCTCCTCGCGGGACGTGATTCATTCCTATACCGGTAAGCATCTATTCCAACAATCGGATGCTTTTTGAAACGATTCCCCTTTGGTGGGTGCTCCCCAACGATGTTTCCCGTTTTTTCCCGCAGCTTCATCCAAGAAACCACCCGTCCGACTGACCCGGACCTTACACGATCGTAATCTGATCGCGTCTTCCTGGTGAGTTTTACCGCTACACCGTCTTTGATCACTAACATGTATCGGCAAGCATCCATTCCAATAATCGGATGTTTTTTTGAAATGATTACCCATCGGTGGTTGCTCCCCAACAGTAATTCCCGGTTTTCCCCGCAGTTTCTCTCAAGAAACCACCCGTCCGACTGATCCAGACCCCACACGATCGTACTCTGATCGCGTCTTTCTGGTGAGTTTAACCGCTAAATCGTTCTCTGACTGGTGTTATAGAGCTTTCCTCTCCCATGCTAAGACCATGATCCTCCTTTATCTGTAGAATAACTTACGAAGCACCCTTGTGAATTGACCGGACCCCTTCATGATCGTAATGTGATCATGCCTTTTTGGTGAGTGTAAACCCTTTATCCATCTTGTCTGATGTGGTACAGTTCGCCCCTCCTGAGCTAAACTCTGGTCCTTTCTACTTCACACCCCCCAGCATCGATACAATTGCTGGTACCTCGGACCTTATCACCAAATTGAATTGGGGTCGCCCTGATACCACTTCGTGGTAAGTTCCCTATTTTCATTTCCAGAATTTACCACTAACTTATGGATACTCTAACCTGTCTTAATCGCCCGCCTTTATTGTATATTACCAGCTTTATCAGCTTTGACGATTCATTCGGACCAAGCCGCTAGCCGGTCTCACGGTCCAGTTTATACTACCTCGTGGTGAGCTTCCTTTGATTTTCTGTCACTGAGCAATTACCACGTCTTGCCATTATTTTGAGTCAACCCCTTTTCCATAGCCAGTGGATATAGAAATGTCCGTTGCTGCCTTCCTCGGACCGGCTTCATTCCCATTATTTCCTTACAAACCGCTAGATTAAATCAGCTGTTGTAGCGCAATCGATTTGTTTCTCAGCCGAGGTGCGCTTATTATCCAGTCAGCCAATCAGACTTGTGTGACGCATGAATATACTCGCCCTAATTATATGGCACAATAGTGAGTGTGTCCCCTACCAACCCATGTTAGTAACAATGTGCTTTCCCTTTGGAATAATATAGGGATTAACTCCCGAATATTAATTTATATATTTACATTGAATAGGTGTGTCCCCCACCCCTGTCCTGATGAAGACCCCACAGCAAGGATAGCAATTCTACCTGCACAATAGAGGGTCGAAACGTCGACAACTACCCGTAGAACTCAACTCCACGCCCTAAACGCCTTCATTACTTGGACTCTGTGGAGTATGCTGTTATGTAGAAATAATACATTGAACCTTGAGGTCTAAATTCCTACACACACTGTGTAGCATGTACAAATGATGTATATTTACTAATTTAATTGTCACTACAAAATTTCCTCCCTCCCTCCACTATTTCCTCACAGGATCACCCCCCCTCCCCTGTCTTTCTACTATATTTGGGGCACTACGCAAACTGTGTTTACGTGTTGAGATGATTTATATATTTGCTATAAATATTCACATTGTGATTAAAACAGTGTGAACAGATTTGCTTCTTGATTGATTTAATTTTATTGCTTGCCTTTTAAATTGATCCTTGAGTACTGGGACCCCTTCCTTTTATCACATTGATCACCCAGGTCCCAGCGACACCATTTGGGTAAACCCCCTATCAATACCCGTCCTTGAAATCTACACAGCCAAAGGGGTGAGCTCTTCTCTCTACGGGGCGGAGCTATGGGGTTCTTCTATCACCAATGAACTGCCCAAGTCCGAGAGGAAATTTTGCAGGGCAATTATGTCACTCCCGCAAGGTACTCCCATGGTTCCATTAATGCTGGATTTAGGCTCTCGTCCCATTGACGACCTAGCAGAATTACATCCACTTTTGTTATGGGCACGTCTGTGGCGAGTTCGGGAACTTGGTAAATATGCGGAGGGCCTCTCAGAAATCATGTCTCTACCAGGGTGGCACAAAATCAAATGGCTAAGAGACATGAAGACTTTGTTATTTAATTTGGGCCAGAAGGAAGCCTGGGCAGATAGATCTTCTCCCCCAAAAGCAACCCTCAAAACTCTTTATTGGAACTGGGTTACATCACAAAGGAACTCTAATGAACCCCTGGGTAGACTCACCGAGGACTTTTTGAAATTTAAGGACCTACCGAAACGGGAATTGTACTTGGACATTATTGAAAAACCTTTTGATAGGGCCCTTTATTTAAAATTTAGAGCTGGAACTCTCCCCTTGCATGCCTTTTCATCACGGTGGAAATCACCTGCGCAAACTACAGAATTTTGTCCAGTATGTATAAACAGATCTGAGACAGTGGCACACTTTATGTTTGAGTGTGGAGAGTATGCTCTGCCTAGGAAGAAATGGCTCAAATACTTGTGCCGCTAGCTGGGCACTAGACGTCATGTGGAGGCCTTACGCATATTAATGTCTGATAGTCGCACCTTGTATGCTTGTGTTCTAGCCAAGTTTTTAGCATGGGCCTGGTCCATTAGAGCAAAAAGGCTTAAATCAACTGTTTAATTTCCTTTTTAAATAATTTATGAAAAGTGTTTTTTAAATGAATATCTAAATCTTTCAAAAGTATTTGCACACAAACGTTTTGCACATTTGTCCTCTCGTGTTGTTTTTTAATGTAAAGCTTTTATGATAAATTTTATCGAAATAAAGCCTTTTTGACTTGACTTGACTTGAGATTTGCTCCGCCTATGTAGATGTCACATTTTACTGTTTACACGTGCTGACTTTTTAACTGTTTTACTTCTGCACGTGTTGGGAAAAGTTACAAACTGTGAAGCTGTAAAGGTTTCTATTTCCATAGTAAAACGTATAAGGTCATGATTATCTACTTCCGTTGGAGAGTTTAAAAAGTGTTACTCGGTAAACTGTATTTTTTGCATTCTCATGATTAAAAACATCTGAATAGAATACATAAAAAAATATTGTTTACAATTGAAGAAAAAAAACTGATTAATATTTCTTATCACTATGCTACTTAATTAAAAAAAAATGCTAGCATTTGTAAATCGTAAAGCTACCCTCGAAAAGGTGTGCTGGTGCTTGGGAATTAAGCAAGGTATTACTTACAGTGAGATAGTGGTAGGCTAAGATGTCATAGTGTATAAAATGGGACATGGCTTGAGAACAGGTCTCTTCAACGCCCCTGTTTGGTATTGAATAGAAAGACATTCTTGGCTAGAAGAGACCAGGGACTATCCGGATTAAAAGAGACCAAATTGCTCAACATAAAATAAGTCACAGAGTGTGTTTTCAAATATCTTTCATATTTGGAAGGACAGGATAAGTTACTGTGTGTAGCTTTTCTTCTCCATGTACATATGTCCTCATTATACACAATACTTCTACTTGCATGGTAGCTGCAGATGCTGAAGTCAGGCCCTCAACAGAGATGTGGCTCTGCCTCCTGCCGGTCGGGGTCAGATATGGCCCAGAGCTGAGGGGGTTAAAGGAGCCGGGCAGGACCGGTGAGTGGCAGCAGGCGGGGAGGGGCTGTGCACCGGAGCACTTAGCAACAGGAGAATCAGTCCTGCGGCCAGGGGTTGAGGCTAGAGCTTGGCAGGCCTTGTAGCAGAGCCCTGGGGAGTGGGAGGAAGGCCAGTATACAGAGAGAAGAAGTGGAAGCCGGGTGCAGGTGACCTAAGTCTAGCCTTCCTGGGCAGCAGCGGCTGCTGGAAGTAAACCCCGAGGTGGACGGCAGGCAAGAGCCTTTGGAGATTGGCTGACAGAGTCGAGCAGAGGAAGGAGAAGGACAAATAGGGGCTGTAACCCTTTCACGGGTCCTGAGAGACCCAGGAAAAGGTAGGTGCCTACCACGGAAGGAGCAATTGTCGCTGCGGCTGGGAAGAGGGCCTTAGAGCAGCGCACTCGGGTTTTGCTGAGAACAAGGGTTGCTGCGCTGTACGGGGGTGGCCAATCCCAGATGAAGCAGAGCTAGATTTTGACTAATCTGAGTATTTCGGTCCGACACCGGACGTTGCCCAGATGCACTACCATCTTGTTTCTTGCATATTCTTTATTTTTGCCAGTTGTCATGCCAAGTCTGGGGTGCGGTAAGTAAGTCTGTGTATTTTAATATACATTTTCAAGGCCCATATGGATACAAAAACTTTATTCAGGGGTCAGAACTCTGGTGCGTTACATGCATATCTGTGAGGTGACTGGCTCATACGGAGTTGTGTGTGCCCTGTGTACATCTATGGGCAGTATGTATGCATGTCAGGGAGCCCTGTCCTCGCCATAATCAGCTGGGCTCAACTCTGTGTTTTCTTTTGGGACTAGGACAGAGTAGACCTGAGTGTGCCATGATGCAGACACAGTATACGTGTCCACTCTTGTGATGTACGCACATCTGAGTGTGGTCTGTAGAATTGGGCACAAACCCATTCATAACAGGTTCAGATATGTGTGACGGATAGGATAAAGCACTGTGCGCGCTATGCATATTTGATCAGCGGAAAGTTGTGCACTATGTTGAAGCAGGTCGACCACTGCGTGTGCCATTATACATGAACCATCACTTTTACTGTGCCCCTTTATCCAGCCCGCTGTGTGTTATAATGAGACAGGTGTAGGGTGACAAGATTAGCCAGACACAGACAGACCTGTATATGACCTACACATTCCGGGTAGTGTTGGAGCGACAGACAACCCGTGCACAGTGAGTTATTTAGAGCATTATGGAAGAATACAACTCAGTAGTTGTATGCCCTGATCATGTCTGAGATGTCATGAGTATATGAGGGTGGGCGCCATGTTTTGAATGACTTCAAATGTGGAGAAATCAGCTGGTAAGAGGTTTTATGGGTTTACTAGGGCTATCACACTAATATTAAATATCACGAGCTGAAGATAGATGCCTTGAGTTTGGAAGGTTAAAGAAATATATTATGTGCTGAAATGGATGTAATACATTTTTAAGGAATGTTATGATCTTGCATAATACTCATTAATGAGTAAGAAACATCCAATGTCTACAAGTGTGCCATGAACTGGTATGCTATTCCAAAAGATTCTAAGAACATTATGAGCTATTGATGAATCACATGAGCTAGCAACACTTGTCATGTGCTAGACGTGAACGTCATGAGTCTGCATGGGATGTCATGAGAGGTAAACATTGTTTACAATGCACAAGTTACAATGCGTGTCATTACAACAAAGTTTTTACAATGCAAAACCCATTACAATGCATCATTACAATGGATAATCCATTACAACGCATTACACAAAGTAATTCCCCAGCGGAGTTAGAGTAGTAATTGTGTTGTAATGGATTATACTTTGTAATGACATGCGTTGTAATGGATTTTGCGTTGTAAAAACGTTGTTGTAATGTGGCACGTTGTGGCATGATCTAAAAAGAATGTCTTAAGTTGCTGACAAATTTCATGTGAAAAGATCTCATGGTCTAACAATGGCTGTCAGGAATTTGCATGTGATTTCAAGGATTTGCTATGTTCTTCTGAGCTTGGGAAGTATGTTGCGAGATGCCAGGGGTTTTCTTGAGATTGCAAAGAGTTCCATATGTTTGGGGTGCTGGTAGAATGTGGTCTTTTATCCCAAGAGCAATGGAGGTTTATCATGAGCTGGTAAGTTTTGTTTTGAGCTGAGCCAGAACGGAATGCATTGGCAGTGGACATCAGGAGCTCGCGAGGATATTCATGAGATGTGGAGTTATAGTGTGAACTGATTCCCTCTACAGGTGAAAAACGTCCTAAGCTGGTAAGAGTTCAAATCAAATCAAAAATATCTTTGGATTTACATAAAAACCCTAAAAGTACACGTTAAAAACATGCAATTATTATCTTGCATAAAAATTGATAGAATGGGGTACTTAACAGATAAAATCACGTGTCTCAATGCCCTCCCCTGGTGCTAATCAGAGTTAGCTTGAATAATGTGACACAGGCAATATAGTTCCATTAATAGAAGCCTACTTTGTGGCCTTCCCTCTCAATGGATGGGTTACCTGTTACTATTCTTGATTATTTCGGGCATTTCATAACTAGTAATTTGATGGTACAACAGTGAAGGTTGATAAGATAAAACATTGTCTACAATTCATCCTTTAAAATTACTTTTTTAAGTAGTGATCCCTTACAAGTAGTCACGACCTCCCATCAAAAGAGTTATCATGAGATATTGAAGGGGCTCCTTAATGGAAAATTACTTTCTTGAGATAGTGTCTTTTGCATAGCTTGGCGCTTGATATTAGGAGCCAGTGAGGGAAGTTGTTACCTGCCATGTATTGTCTGTTGCTTATGAGGAAAGAAATGTTATGGTGAGATATGTCAAGAATAGAAGCCGTATCCTATTCCAAGAATGGAAAGGGGATTTTTGTTATTGCATTGAGTGGTCCTGAGTGTGAGGGGGATGTCTGCTGAGTTCTTGGTTTGGCAGTGACCTCTTGGAGTGTCCTTGACCTGCCATGCTGTTTGTCATGATATGCTGCCGAGAGGATATCATGGTTTGCTTTGAAGTTTATATTGATCAGTGGCGTCATGAGCTGGTCAGAGAAAAAGTAGAATGGTTTTTATTGACCATCAAGGGTGTCATGAATTTGAAAGATGCCAAGAGCAGGCAAACAATGTTGTGAGCTACTGTAGTATCATTATCCACTGCCAGCTGCCATGGTCTGCCGGCTGATTTAAAGTGTTTCTGTGTGTATGATGACCTGCTAGTGGGTGCTTTGACCCGCTGGTAGCTCTCATGAGCAGATGAGATAGAGAGTCAAAAACTTGGGGCAGACTCTATATGAAAATGGATGTACTATGACCATTCAGAAGATGTCTTAAAAGGAAGTTAGGGTTTGGTATGAAAACAAGTTAATATTAGTATCTTTATCATTATTACCATTGTTGTTGATAGTGCTACGAAAAGAAATAGAATGAGAGGTAGATTTAGGGTGTAAATGAAAGTTAGAGTTAGCCTTGGAATAAGTGAAAGGATTGGCTTGGAGGATTAGAGTATGGATACAGTGCTTGCTAGTTTTTTAGTTAGTAGGTATTATAGAAAAAGTAGGGTTAAGGGATACAGTTATGTTTAGGGTTATAGATTATTTTAGCTTTAGTTTTAAAGTGATGGAGTTAGAAATAGGACTAGGTTTAAATTCTTGGTTATGTTCACGGATACAGATTAGATTAGGGAACTGCTAATGTTAGGATTAATTTTGAAATGAAGGGAGACAATAAATGAACACAAATAAATTGGACCTCATCTAAATTTGAGCCAAATGATTTCACCTCTATCAATTTCAAAAGAATTGGGCAATTTTGCACCATTTGCAAGCAAATCATTTTATTGTAAATAGCAGATGGTACAAAGGTGGCTGCATTATGAATAGTATTGTTTTTGCAGGAAGGAATACCTTTCTGCACAAAAACAATCCAAAGAGGCATTTTCCTTTTTCTATGTGTGATGCAGGATAATGAGGAGAAAAAAGACCTTTTCACATCATTACGCAATCATCTAGGAGGCATACTGAGGTCTACAAACTTTTATAAATCTGGTATTGAACCAAATCCATGGTTGGTTCATGGGAATTCCCATGCTCCACGGGATGCTGTTCGGTTTGTCAGGCGTTCCAGGGAAGACTACTGTTACTCTGGTGAGGAGCTGCACAGGCTGAATTGCATTCTGACAAATTGTATAGGCCTAGACCTTTGCAAACTACCCGTAAAATCATCTGACAAATGCTTAATCTGTGGCTTCGTACTCCAACCTAACCCAGCTTTGCTGCCTTTAAAACCAAAGGTATTCTGCAGAACTTGCTTTAATTATTTTTAATAAAGGAGGCCAGGCCAGACCCCGGGGGTGGGGGGCCACACAGCTCCCTCCTGGGAATTCCTTTTTTTTTTTTAAACATAGGAAGGCCGGTCCTGGAGGATGGGATCCCTGGGCAAAAATTGGCTTTCGGAGGGGGTCCACACAGCCCCCTCCTGAAAAAATAAGGCAGACTGGCCAGGCCCCAGGGGTGGGGTCCCCGGGCCATAATTGGCATTAGGAGGAGGAGAGTCACGCGACCCCCGATCCTGAAAAACAAAATTCAGGCTGGCCATGCCCCGGGGGATGGGGTTCTTGGGGCCAGCAGTTACCCGGGGAAGGAAGGCCACGCAGCCCCCCTCTCATGAAATAAAAAAGAAACCAGCAACTCGCCAGAGACCTTCCTCCTCCAAGTATGACCCTGCAAATGTGCCCCCTGGAGAATTCTATGTTGGGGGATTAAGTCTCCTTCATTACTGATGGTCCCAGGGGGCCACCTAGTCCACCAAGTACCTCCAGTAAGGCACACACAGTGGGATTGCTGAGAGGTGGTCCGAGGCCACGCTCCTTTTTACACCACTCTGCAAACGCGCCTCCTGGCGCATTCCTGGAGGGGTGATGAGGTCCTCTTCTGTCCTGAGGACCTCAGGACACAAGAGGACCTCATGCAGAGTGGTATAAAAAGGGGGTGTTGCCTCAGATCACTCTCAGCAATCCAGCTGTGTGGGGTTTATTGAAGGTACCTGGTGGGCTTGTTGGCCCCCAGCGACCCTCATGAGAATAGGGGACTTCATCACCCAACCAAGAGCGCACCACGAGGCACGTTTGCAGAGTGGTTGAGAAAGGGGGCGTGGCCTGTGACCACCTCTCAGCAATCTCACTGTGTGTGGCTTACTGGAGGTAAGAGGTAGACTAGTTGGCCCCTAAAGGACCCCTAGCACGAAGGTGCGTGTTTGCAGAGTGGTGGGCAAATGGGGTGTGGCCTGCTATGAGAACTTAGCAATCCTGCAGTGTGGGACTTACTGGAGGTAATAGGAGGGGTAGTTTTCCCCCAAGGATTTCCTTGGGGGCCAACTACCCCTCTTGTTACCTCTAGTAAGTCCCACAAAGTAGCATTGCTAAGACATCTTCGGAGGCCATGCCCCCTTTCTCTAACACTCTGCAAACGCGCCTTCAGGCAGACTACTGGATGGGGGATGACGTCCACTATACTCCTGAGGGACTTTTGGGGCCAAGAAGCCCTCCTAGTACCGCCTGTAAGTCCTACACAGCGGAATTCCTGAGTGCTGGTCAGAGGCCCAGCACCATTCTTTACCACTCTGCAAATGTGACTACTAGTTAAAGTAGCATTTTTCTGCAGCTCTGACTTAGAGGTAGTTTTAATCCCCCTGCCCTATTATGCACTAGTGCCTTACAGGGGAGGTCAAGCTAATCAAAGGGGTACCCCAATCCAAAGTGTACCCTAGTTTATACAGGTGTTTTCACTGTATTCTAAGTGTCCTTTAGCATAGCACTGGCCCTAGGCCTGGTTGGTCAGAGTCAGTTAACAACATTACCCATCAGCAAAAAGTTGGTGGCACAGGATGACTTTGCAAAAAGGCCTCTTTCTGCACCTCTTTTGGTTCTTTCAGCACAACTTTTGCTTCTTTCTGTGCCTTTCTTCCTCTTTCTACACATGTCCTACCTCATATTTTGAAATAAGGATTTAAAAACCTTAGAAATTCACTGAAAAAATCATAGGTTTTAAGGATGTTATAGTTCGAAATTAGCGTTTAAAACACCTTTGAAATCCACTGAAAAAAACACAGGTTTCAGGGACGTTATATTCGGCCGTTATAGTTAGTTGAGCTAACTATAACTCGCTCCCCCGCAATGCACTGCTCATGATGTCACATATTGCATCATTCATGACATTGTCAGTGACTTCACTCTGTGATCATGAGAAAGGCAGCAAATGAAATTTTATTTGAGACTACTCTATCTCCACTTGTGAATGGTTAGTGTCTGTTAACCCTTTCCCTCTCTTTCAAAAGGAGATTCCTATCTATGTGTGTTTGCGATGTACTATTCGCGGATATATGATGTTACAATGTGATCATTTAGATCGTGCCACATCACATCGCTGTTTTTACAACGCAAGTCATTCCAACGACTGGCGCTGTAGGGCTGTGGACTTGGGAATAGTATGATTTACTATTCCAACTCCAGCCTACCTACAGTAGGGAAGGTGTTGGAATAGTAAATCACAATATTTCTTAGTCTAGAGCGCCCTCCAGTGCAAGTGGTGATAACAACTAGCATTGTAAAAGCAGATTTACAAGCCCCTTGTGCCACTTTTGCATCACATTTCCCATATTAAAAATGACGCAAAAGAGGCGCAAGGGTCTTGTAAATCTGCCCTAGGTGTTTCTTACAGTATTTTTTTTTCTGGAGCGTTTCTATGAAAGCCATCTTTAGAACCTATATCCTGTTTTCGTGGTGACACTGGAGATCACAATGACATCTGTAATCGCAATCTCGTGAATATGTTATGAAATGCAAAGCAAAAGCAGGATTTCAATAGCCACCAATGAAATTAAATGAAATGAAATCTTTATTGTTTCAGTTAATAAAAACATACAATATGGAAAGAATTTATATTCTCTTTTCCCTAAAATGTTGCTAAAGTTTTCAACAGATTATATAGAAGTGATCTCATACATGAATATACAGTGTTAATGACTTTTTGGCTAAAACAAAACAATTCTTTTTTAAACCAATGTACCTAACCCAATATATGTTTACCAAAAATACAGGGCTTCCATTGCTACTTGTTATAGTCCCACTATTATAGTCAGTGATGCTGTCCCTACTAACAGTTCATAATAATATTTGCCAAACAGTACCCCAGCAATGGCATGGGGATTTTGTTATCCTTTTTCATTATTATCTGTTCATATTGTATCGGGAATCCGTTGCGTCCAAACCCTTGACTACTGCGGTTCTACAAGACCTAATGCCTCTCCGAATAAATACATTTTTCAAAAGCCACACCCGGGTCTGCCTCAAGCCAGGGCATATACAAATAAGATGAATACGGTCTTGCATCTCGGTGCCACATAGTGTACATGATGTAGACCCATTGTATCTCCATTTGGGCTGATCCATTAAACTTGGTAATAACCCGAACTTGGTGGCCATGAATTTACTTTTTACATAGTATGAGTATGTTGTACTCAAATATTCTGCTGGATGTAATTTTGTATAGGACTGTATTACCAACCAAGCGTGCAACCTCTTTGCAAATTTATTTTTATCCTCTATTAATGCATGTATTTTCACCGTTTTAGTTACCACTTTATGACAAATGGGAAAGGAGGGGGACTGTGCCCAAAGTTCTTTAGACTTTGTTTCTTCCATGGCCGATTTCAAAAACTTGCCCTAATTGGAGTACTGATCTTCTTCCTGGGCTCGCCACAAAGCATCATGGAAAAAGTTTGCTCGACTCAACCAGATTTTATACCAACTCTTGACATATGCATTATGTCTTCCAATCCCTTGATGGATAAGGCCAAATTCCAACTTCACCTGTGCTGGTGATGCATTCTGCGGTAACTTAAAGACCCTTTTGTGTGCTCTTACTTGAATCTTATCCAACAGTTCAGCATCTGTTCCGTGTAAAACGACGCTTGCGTACTCCACTGTCAGCATCAATTTGGTGGTCATTGCATCTAGTAAACGCTTTAAAAATTGACCCTTTACATTTTTTGAGGGCACAAAATGCATATATTAGACAATTCCCTTTTGCTTCCAAATATTGTTCATGTTTTTTAAATGTAAACGATCATCAATGTACAGACCTAGATATTTGTAGTTATTAACTACCCCTAATGTTATTTCTCCCAGCCTGACAGGGAATTTGCGTCCTGCCCGCTCTGCAATAGGCATCGTCTTTGTTTTCTTTATATTGATTTCCAAGGCGTGGACCTTCGCAAAAGACGCTAACTTGTTTAGTGATCTTTGTAAGCTAACTCATGTCTGGCTGAGTAGGACTATATAATCAGCGTAGCAAAGATGTGATATCGGCAATTGACCTAGATGAGGTGGATGATCATTTATCTAATTTAGTTGCATTGAAAGGTCCGCCATAAAAAGATTAAATAAGTGGGGGGCTAATTCGCAGCCTTGCTTTAGCCCTATTGCAGTGTGGATTTTCCTTGAAATTCTCGTACCATTTGCAATTTTTATTCGTATCCATGTTCCCGTATACAATTTAATACTGGCACGCAGTAGGACCTCTGGGATACTCATTTTCTTCAATTTACACCACAATAGAGCTGCTTTAACGTCAATAAAGCAGAGCTGTAATTTAAATTCAAACAATTACACCTTTCTGCAATCATGGTCAAAGCAAGTATGTTAGTTGTTGTACCGGATCCCTTGCAAAATCCGGTTTGATTCATAGAAATCAGCTTATTTTTAGTAGACCATTCGACTAGGTCCTCCAGGATTAGTGAAGCGTAGTATTTCGCTTCCACATTCATTAGAACTTTGAGCCTATAATTTGCAGGATCCAATCTGTCTCCGCCCTTGAATATTGGGTTGATTATAGCACCTTTCCAACTCATCAGCAGGTTATTTGTTAATTTTGCCTCCAGGGACAGACCTGACAATGGGCTTGCCCAGTATTCGTGGTCCCCAGGGAAGATGGCCTATGGTATTATATTAGGCCCCGGGGCCCCGTCCCTTCTACCTGATTTTATTATCTTCATTATCCTGTCGGCTACCTGGCGATCCGGCGTTATTTGGGGGACCTTAATTTTACACTGTTCCTTAGGTGTATCTGGCAGCTTAGATTCCAAACCAACTTGTTCACTACCTGTATCTTTCTTAAAAGTACTTCTCAAGTAGTGCCTAGTCTGACTCTGTCAAACAAGCGCCATTTATGGTTTGATAGGGTCCCGATATTCCATTTATTATTCTCCAAAATGCTTGATTGTTAGATTTTTTGGTGCAAAAAAGAAGCCTTGTCCAGAACTGATCCTGGTTTGATTTTTGATCCTTCCAAATTTGATTTTTGTATCATCTATTCAGATTTTTTATATCATTCCATGGAGTCGCATTGATATTTATCTTGTTCTTTCTAACTGCCTTCCTAATTTCTTTCCTTAATGTTAGTGCATTATTTGACAGATTCGCCGTCTCCCTACTTCTTTTATATTTTATGTGCCCCTATTTCGGTGCGAGCCTCAGGAATTTAGTAGTAAAAGTTGTCCAGTTTTCAACTTGGTTGTTTTCTGTAGCTGTATTTGATTCTATTTCCTCCTTTGCTAGCTTTGTTATCTCAACTAGATTACCTGCCGAACATCTTATTAGTTCTTGATAGATTACCTATCCTTGTAGCGCTGGGACACCTCAGGGTAGCCATCGCGCTATATAAATTGTCTTTTCATTTCATTAATTTCATTTCATTCATTTCAGGGGCTTCCTGATGTTTATTAAAATTGATTATTATTTCCAAATGCTGTTGTGAATGGTCACTTTGTGTTGTAAACTTAATCATGAATTTCCTCACTTTATTCAGTAAGGTTAAACACAGAATTCTGAAGTCTATTGTTGACTGGGCATTTATTCCTTGATATGTCCAAGATGGAGGCCTATCATCTTGTGTTCTTCCATTTATTATTCTTAGGCGTAGATGTTCCAGAGCCATAGCTGTTTTTTGGCCAATTAAATCCCTGCGTTTTGCCATTGAAGATGTTTGTACTGGTACCGACCAAAGAGCATTTTGCGCAGTTATTAACTCATCTTCCTCCGGGGTGTAAATAAGGTTGGTATTAAAATCCCCTATTATTATGATTTTCCACTCTGGGTGTGTCAGTTGGTATTCTGTGATTATCGAGAATAGGTTATCCAACTGCTGTTGTTTTTTTCCTACATTTGGGTGAAAATAGACATTTATTAGTAATATTGTTGTTAAATCATGTGTTGCCAAATTGTCAAATTTGATAACCTGTATGTCTGGAGTGGTTGTATTAAGTTGCTCCGAGCCTATAGCAATTACTGTTGAAATGTATACTGCTAGGCCACCCTTTGCTCTCCCATAGTGGTTTGATCTTACAGTGTTGAGGAAATGAAGTTTATAATTAGCTACTTCCTGCGGTATTAACAACCAGGTCTCTTGTAATACAACAATATCATATTTACTCCAATATGTTGGTGCAACATCCCCATGAATTTCACTTTTAGCCCCCGCTATATTTCAAGACAGAAGCTTTATACAATCATGATGGAGACTATTATCTTGAGTGACAAGTCATTCTCTTGTCGGTGCTTTGAGTGTCACTGCGAACCATCTCCATTGTACTGGACGCTGACCCCATGATTGTTTAATGGTACCATTACTCAAGACATCCTTTTTACCTCTAGCATTTTGTAATACTGAAAACACCTCATTTTTTTCACTCTCCAGTGAGCGACACTTCATGAGCTTCATCAACGGTGATGGGTAACAAGGACTAAGTGGTTTGTCCAATAAGATACCCCATGCTTCGAAATGATGTCTGACATTCATAATGGCTTCCATTTTTTCCTCATTTCTCCATGTCGCAAGTGTTCTTTCCATCTGTTTCTTTTCATTATACATTCTTTCAGTCTGGTTCCTTTTTTCTTGTGGAATAAATTTGATGGACAATAAATGACATTGAGACAAGTTTTTTAGCGCCGGAATGTCCACCAGTAATCACATTATATTTCCTATATTGAGAATATTTTGCTGTCCTTGTATGATGCATTTAGGTGTTAGGATAATCTGCTTTCTCCAACTATCCTTTTGGTTTAACTCTGTATGTGATGACATATGGTTTGTTCTATGTTGTGTAGCTGTTATTACCATTCTAGAACTAACCCCTGCTTCATTTGTATTTCGTATATTGATTTTTATTTGCAGTTGTTATTTTGATACGTCTTCCATTTGTATGTACCTTTGTTAAACTTCATCTGAGACCTTTAAATCTTCAGGATCATTGTTTGTTACCGCCTGTGTTGATCTTATATCTTGGGGGATAGGCGAGATAGGGGAGCCATTTTTTTGTTCTGTCCTATCTTTATTAAATAATCACGTTTGGCCACTAGAGATGTTTAATTCTCAAATTAACTCTTGCTGGAGTTCCTGACTCATTCCTTTATTGTCTTGTGAAGCTACTTGTAATACTCTGATCTTTTTCCGCTTGTATTACCCTTTGATCTTTTTTACAGTTGCAGTCACATTTCTGGGTGCAATGTCTTTACTTGAAATCGATGATTCCTCTAAATTTGTACTACGACTCATTAAACTGCACAAGGGGTATGGCTCCTTGATTAAATCATTCCCATCTTCCCTTTCATGGTTTGTAGATTTGTTTATTTGTACTAATTGTTTTTTATCGAAGATGTGGAACATTCTTTTTTCGCCATTATTGCTCTTCCTGGCTTTCCTTGCCCATTTTTTTGCCTCTTTGTTGGTTTACTTAACTTTGATGCCTCTTGGACAATTGTCATTGATTTTTGTTGTTTTAAGTGTTTCATATTATTGTTTATGACTTTTAGATCCCCTTGGGGAGCTTATGTACTTTATTTTTTCCCTGTTTTTTTCTACCACTTGTTTATGGGTTCTACCTGACCTCATATTAATGGATTACTGGTTTAACTTTTTTTTTGCGTTCACTTAATTCCGTTACTTGTCCTTATTGCCAGTTGTTCTTGCACCCTGGTTAGCTAAACTCCTTCCTTTAAGTATAACCACTAAATCACCTATAATCCAGATCACTGCAATAGTAAAAATCCCCCCGTGATGGAGTAAGAAAGGCAAAAAGAGTCAATAAAACCTCAGTGCTCAGTATGTTGTGCTCTGTGGTGAGGTATGATACGTTACTTGATCCTGCAGGGGTCCGTACTCAGTGACCGTGCACCTCACTCTTTCGCTCACTCGCACACTAGAGCCAAGAAGCTGAGTGCAACTGTTGTTGTTTAAACATGGCACTGGATCAGTCACAAAATCAGCTACCAGTTTCCACTGACCAAATCCATGTAATTAAACCCCCCACCCCAGTCACAGAAGAAAATGCAGTAGTACGTCTCACTGCAGGCTTGATTGCTTGCGTTTTTTGAACTCCTGTAGTGACTCCCAGTTCTGTGCCGGTTCTGCCCCGATCTGGAGACCATTAATCAACCCAGACTCCACTCCACTCCAGGGGGCAGTCTTTAGGAATGTTTAGAAGTGCCTTGTGCAGTGAAATTGGGGCCGCTGCAAATTTGTCTGATTTAAACGTCTGCCCAGTTGCCCAAAGCAAGAATAACCACGAGGTTAGGTGAAAGAAAACAAAAAGAGGAAAAAAAGGTTACCTCAGAACTGAGCCGATTCCTCTAATGCCACCAGCCTCAGGGTCCATCGCCTGCCTCTCCCCAGCCTCGTGCCTCACGCTGACTGCTGGAGCTACTGAGCCGGGTCTGTGCGGGGGTGGGGCAGGCCGGGTGCCGAGCGCCTAGAGTCGGCGCTGTGATCAGCTGCAGCCTCCTGGAAAACGCCGACCGGGCAGGCTGCCGGGGAGGCAGCCGGGCAGGCGCGTTAAACAAACTCCATACCAGGTAGCACAAGGAGAGTCCGATAGCCTCAGGTGAAGAAGGGCCAGGTGAGGGTCCAAGGCCAAGGCCAGGTCGAGGTCTGAGCCAACCCTGGCTAACCGGCTGCAGCTGCAGTGACGGCGGCATTGTTTGGCAGCACTCAGCTCGTGCAGGTGCTCTCAGCCTGCTCACCCTCCACTCTATTCCTCTGCTCTACCAGGAGATTGCACTAGGGGACGCCAAACAAGCATGAACAGTATCTCTGCCTCTGCTTCTGTGAGCCCCAGACTGCTTGTATGCAAAACGCTGGCAGAAGCAGGCAACAAGGCAAACAGGCAAACAGATGACAGTTACAGCTGCTGCTGGCGTCCTTCAGCTGGCCTCTTTCCACTCTGCAGCTGCTACTGCAGCTCTCAGGTACGGCGTTTCCCTGCCTGATTACAATCAGTAGCGGTGCGGATCTCGGAAGCTCCTGTTCCGCTTTCGCCGCCTTACCGCCTGCGCTGCCTTTGCTAGCGGTACTTGGCGGTGTACTCGGCGGTGTAGAAATGCGGTGAGGAGTGTGATGTTAGGCGGCGGTATTCCCGATCTCTGCTGGTCGCCCCCACCTCACCGCCACGCCGTCTCAACACTCCTGCTCTCTCTCTCTCTCTCTCTCCGATCACCTTTGGTCACCTGCAAGAACTGGACTGTACCAGAGTAACAAACCAACACTAAAGCTCACCTAGCCACCACCACATTCAACAATTATAACTATATTACTAATTCCAACCATCACTCTTTAATTAACTATAAAAACATTTATCAATATCTCTGTAACAGTCTGTATTAATGATTCAATCGGTTATATGAGTGCATGCATACGTCTCCTGAGTGGGTCTGTCACTGCATATATAAGTCTATGAGTGGATATCACAGTAGACTCATGAGTCTTTCAGTTGGTCTGTCACTGGCTGCACAAGTCTCTGAGTGCATCTTTATATCAGTGAGCATATGAGTGGAAGTATATGTCTCTCAGTGCCTGTGTGTCAGTATGTGATTGTCTTACTGGATCTGTGACTGAGTCAATCAAAGTCTCAGTGGGTGTGTGAGTGTAATTTGGTGTCCCTCAGTGGGTCTTGGAGGTGATGCATGAATGACTGAGTCAGTCTCTCACTGGATGTGTGACTGTCTGAGTGGGTCTCTGAGTGGGTGTATGAGTCTCTGACTGCATATGTGAATGGGAACCTGAGCCTGTGGCTGGATGTATTAATTGGTGCACAACTGTCTGAGTGGGTCTCACTATCAGTGGGTGTATCAGTGGAAACAAAAGTCTGTAGTGGGTGTATGAGTGTCTGAGTGGGTCTTTACATGAGTGTGTCACTACCCAATTGAGTCTGTAAGTGCATGCATAAGTACCTGAATGGGTATGACCATGGGTACAACAGTATCTGAGTGGCTATTTGACTAGATATATGTGTGTGAGTGGGTATGTCAATGGGTGTATAATTGTCTGAGTGAATATGTGAGTAGGTAGATAAGTGTGTGACAGTCACCGGTTAGTGTGCACATATTTTTATATTTCCAGCAATATTCGTGATGACATAGGTAGTCGCGATGTCCCCAAGATGGTACGCAAGGGTCTGTGGCAGTTGCAGTGCTGTTGCAAATATTGTGTGTGATTATAAAAATCACATTTTGGACATATAACCTGTGTCACTAACACCCCTATTCTTCCCTTCAAAATTCCGTTCAGCAGTTCTGGCTGTAGATGTGGCTAAATTGTCAAATTATTGACATTAAGATAGAGTATTGGCTACGTTTTATTGATGATGTTTTTATTATTTGGAAGGGTGATGTGTCAAGTGCAGAAAAATGTATTGAAAGTATTAACATCAACAATTTTAATTTGCACTTTACATCGCACATCAATTCCACTAAAATGTAATTTTTGGATGTAAGCGTTTTTGTGCATAATAGAGCATTAGCCACTAGCTCATTTAGAAAACCTACTGTGGGAAATGCAATATTGCATGCTACCAGCGCACATCCACAACATCCTTTAGCCAGAATCCCTTATGGGGAGATCCTCAGGCTCAAACGTAAATGCAGTACATCAGAAGATTTGGATAGATGTCAGTCTGAGGCCTTGGATCAAATGAGAAGGAGAGGCTATACAGAAAAGATTTTAGTAGATGCTGTAACCAAAGCCAGTGCTAGACCTAGAGTGTCATTGCTGTCATCCGAGACATTAGGAGAAGAGGAAAACATAGAAGCTGAAGAAGCACCTAGATTAATTACAACTTACAGTGCGCAAGAACGCAAAATTAGAGCCATTGTGAACAAAAATTGGTCAATCGTCCTGACTGATGGTATCCTAAATGAAAAACTTCCAGTCAAACCGACTGTAATGTTTAGAAAATCATTATCCATGGGGGCTCACCTATCTAGATCTAAGATAGAGATAGCCCCAGTTAAAACATGGTTAATATCGAAACAGGGCTTCTTCAAGTGCACCACATGTCGTGCTTGTAAAATTGGTGTTAATACCACAAAGTACAGCGCTCCGTTCAGAGACAAAGAATTTGACATCATTGGCAAATATAACTGTTGTACAGATTACGCAGTTTATATTCTCACATGCACCTGTGGGCTTAGATACGTGGGAAGTACGAAGCTCCAGGTGCATGTGAGAATATTACAACACATCAGAGCCATTATAAATTGCGATCAGGCGTATCCGGTCGCTAGACATTTTAAAGCATTTCATAATAAAAACATCAACGTCTTATCCTACTTTGTAATTGATTCCGTTCCCTCACCACGCAGAGGAGGCAATAGGGAAAAGTTGTTGAGACAACTTGAAACAAGATAAATTTTAAATTTGGACAGTAAATGTCCAAATGGTCTCAACACAATGGAAGATATGCATGCTTTTTTATAGATTGCTGATTCTTTTTTGACACAGTTATTCATTCAGTAATTTCTGATTTAGAGACTCAATTTATGATTACACTCTTACAGGCTTGCAATGAGTGAATTGTCTTAACTGCTCTCTATTTAATGATTAAGAATTGTACCCAGTTATGGGCACTATCCGTTTTTCTTTTGGTGGTTCCACCAAAGAGCCTCAGGCATTGAATTTAATTTATTGCTTTTATTCATTATTTTCACTTTATTTGATTATTTCTTTGCACCACTGATTTAAGCACTTAGCACGAGTGCAAGTCCATTGAAATTATGTTGTGTTACCTAATTCGAACTTACCATTCTTTTAGCAGTAGAGTTATACTATTCTAGCCGATTATATTACGATTTTAGCTAATCCTTTAATAATATGTGACCGCATTTAGGCAGCTTATTTAATCTTTGATCTATTAACCCCTTCACTGCGGCGGCTATTCCGCCGCAGTGCTAAGGGGGCAGGGCAGAAATGCGGCGGGCGCATGCTGGTGATGGAACCACTCCGTCACCAGCGTCTGTTGCGCTGTGCTTATGACGGAGCGGTTCCGTCATACCCCGCCCGCTCAATAGAACGCTCAGCGTAGGGCACGGAATTGGCGCCGCGCAGGAGCGTCGGGCGGGCCATGATGGAACCGCTCCGTCATAGGCACAGGCTCACCGCAGCTGATGACGGAGCGGTTCCGTCATCAGCATGCAAAGGGTTAATATGATCATTAATCCAACTTTGTGTATTTTTGCACTTATAAATAACTTGTATTTGGATATAATGGGTTCAGTAAACTAATAAACTGACTTTGCTCCATGTTTCAATTTTGGAAAAGGTGATGGACAGAGTTTCTGAATGATGCAGAATACTCCTACCCAGTCAAGAGATCAGGGCTTGATCCATCACCGTTTTTTAGCTCACTGCACCATCCCAGCTTCAGAACCTGGCTATATGCAAATTAGTCTGTTCCTGTCCCAGTGCATGATGGGAACAGGGCAAACCAAACTACCAAGCCAATTCTTATACTGGGAAGGAGACAAGCTACCGGGGACCGGTTTCTGGCATTTCAGCCGTCGTCAGCCCGGCTTGCTTGAATCCTGATGGTGCAATGAGCTAGGGACTCACGTCTGAGTATACCCTCCCACACTTAGTGTGGATAAAATCAATTTTGGAAAAGGTGATGGACAGAGTTTCTGAATGATGCAGAATACTCCTACCCAGTCAAGAGATCAGGGCTTGATCCATCACCGTTTTTTAGCTCACTGCACCATCCTAGCTTCAGAACCTGGCTATATGCAAATTAGTCTGTTCCTGTCCCAGTGCATGATGGGAACAGGGCAAACTAAACTACCAAGCCAATTCTTATACTGGGAAGGAGACAAGCTACCGGGGACCGGTTTCTGGCATTTCAGCCGTCATCAGCCCGGCTTGCTTGAATCCTGATGGTGCAATGAGCTAGGGACTCACGTCTGAGTATACCCTCCCACACTTAGTGTGGATAAAATCAATTTTGGAAAAGGTGATGGACAGAGTTTCTGAATGATGCAGAATACTCCTACCCAGTCAAGAGATCAGGGCTTGATCCATCACCGTTTTTTAGCTCACTGCACCATCCCAGCTTCAGAACCTAGCTATATGCAAATTAGTCTGTTCCTGTCCCAGTGCATGATGGGAACAGGGCAAACTAAACTACCAAGCCAATTCTTATACTGGGAAGGAGACAAGCTACCGGGGACCGGTTTCTGGCATTTCAGCCGTCGTCAGCCCGGCTTGCTTGAATCCTGATGGTGCAATGAGCTAGGGACTCACGTCTGAGTATACCCTCCCACACTTAGTGTGGATAAAATCAATTTTGGAAAAGGTGATGGACAGAGTTTCTGAATGATGCAGAATACTCCTACCCAGTCAAGAGATCAGGGCTTGATCCATCACCGTTTTTTAGCTCACTGCACCATCCCAGCTTCAGAACCTGGCTATATGCAAATTATACTCAGACGTGAGTCCCTAGCTCATTGCACCATCAGGATTCAAGCAAGCCGGGCCGACGACGGCTGAAATGCCAGAAACCGGTCCCCGGTAGCTTGTCTCCTTCCCAGTATAAGAATTGGCTTGGTAGTTTGGTTTGCCCTGTTCCCATCATACACTGGGACAGGAACAGACTAATTTGCATATAGCCAGGTTCTGAGCTGGGATGGTGCAGTGAGCTAAAAAACGGTGATGGATCAAGCCCTGATCTCTTGACTGGGTAGGAGTATTCTGCATCATTCAGAAACTCTGTCCATCACCTTTTCCAAAATTGATTTTATCCACACTAAGTGTGGGAGGGTATACTCAGACGTGAGTCCCTAGCTCATTGCACCATCAGGATTCAAGCAAGCCGGGCCGACGACGGCTGAAATGCCAGAAACAGGTCCCCGGTAGCTTGTCTCCTTCCCAGTATAAGAATTGGCTTGGTAGTTTGGTTTGCCCTGTTCCCATCATACACTAGGACAGGAACAGACTAATTTGCATATAGCCAGGTTCTGAGCTGGGATGGTGCAGTGAGCTAAAAAACTGTGATGGATCAAGCCCTGATCTCTTGACTGGGTAGGAGTATTCTGCATCATTCAGAAACTCTGTCCATCACCTTTTTCCAAAATTGATTTTATCCACACTAAGTGTGGGAGGGTATACTCAGACGTGAGTCCCTAGCTCATTGCACCATCAGGATTCAAGCAAGCCGGGCCGACGACGGCTGAAATGCCAGAAACCGGTCCCCGGTAGCTTGTCTCCTTCCCAGTATAAGAATTGGCTTGGTAGTTTGGTTTGCCCTGTTCCCATCATACACTGGGACAGGAACAGACTAATTTGCATATAGCCAGGTTCTGAGCTGGGATGGTGCAGTGAGCTAAAAAACTGTGATGGATCAAGCCCTGATCTCTTGACTGGGTAGGAGTATTCTGCATCATTCAGAAACTCTGTCCATCACCTTTTCCAAAATTGATTTTATCCACACTAAGTGTGGGAGGGTATACTCAGACGTGAGTCCCTAGCTCATTGCACCATCAGGAATCAAGCAAGCCGGGCCGACGACGGCTGAAATGCCAGAAACCGGTCCCCGGTAGCTTGTCTCCTTCCCAGTATAAGAATTGGCTTGGTAGTTTGGTTTGCCCTGTTCCCATCATACACTGGGACAGGAACAGACTAATTTGCATATAGCCAGGTTCTGAGCTGGGATGGTGCAGTGAGCTAAAAAACTGTGATGGATCAAGCCCTGATCTCTTGACTGGGTAGGAGTATTCTGCATCATTCAGAAACTCTGTCCATCACCTTTTCCAAAATTGATTTTATCCACACTAAGTGTGGGAGGGTATACTCAGACGTGAGTCCCTAGCTCATTGCACCATCAGGATTCAAGCAAGCCGGGCCGACGACGGCTGAAATGCCAGAAACCGGTCCCCGGTAGCTTGTCTCCTTCCCAGTATAAGAATTGGCTTGGTAGTTTGGTTTGCCCTGTTCCCATCATACACTGGGACAGGAACAGACTAATTTGCATATAGCCAGGTTCTGAGCTGGGATGGTGCAGTGAGCTAAAAAACTGTGATGGATCAAGCCCTGATCTCTTGACTGGGTAGGAGTATTCTGCATCATTCAGAAACTCTGTCCATCACCTTTTCCAAAATTGATTTTATCCACACTAAGTGTGGGAGGGTATACTCAGACGTGAGTCCCTAGCTCATTGCACCATCAGGATTCAAGCAAGACGGGCCGACGACGGCTGAAATGCCAGAAACCGGTCCCCGGTAGCTTGTCTCCTTCCCAGTATAAGAATTGGCTTGGTAGTTTGGTTTGCCCTGTTCCCATCATACACTGGGACAGGAACAGACTAATTTGCATATAGCCAGGTTCTGAGCTGGGATGGTGCAGTGAGCTAAAAAACTGTGATGGATCAAGCCCTGATCTCTTGACTGGGTAGGAGTATTCTGCATCATTCAGAAACTCTGTCCATCACCTTTTCCAAAATTGATTTTATCCACACTAAGTGTGGGAGGGTATACTCAGACGTGAGTCCCTAGCTCATTGCACCATCAGGATTCAAGCAAGCCGGGCCGACGACGGCTGAAATGCCAGAAACCGGTCCCCGGTAGCTTGTCTCCTTCCCAGTATAAGAATTGGCTTGGTAGTTTGGTTTGCCCTGTTCCCATCATACACTGGGACAGGAACAGACTAATTTGCATATAGCCAGGTTCTGAGCTGGGATGGTGCAGTGAGCTAAAAAACTGTGATGGATCAAGCCCTGATCTCTTGACTGGGTAGGAGTATTCTGCATCATTCAGAAACTCTGTCCATCACCTTTTCCAAAATTGATTTTATCCACACTAAGTGTGGGAGGGTATACTCAGACGTGAGTCCCTAGCTCATTGCACCATCAGGATTCAAGCAAGCCGGGCCGACGACGGCTGAAATGCCAGAAACCGGTCCCCGGTAGCTTGTCTCCTTCCCAGTATAAGAATTGGCTTGGTAGTTTGGTTTGCCCTGTTCCCATCATACACTGGGACAGGAACAGACTAATTTGCATATAGCCAGGTTCTGAGCTGGGATGGTGCAGTGAGCTAAAAAACTGTGATGGATCAAGCCCTGATCTCTTGACTGGGTAGGAGTATTCTGCATCATTCAGAAACTCTGTCCATCACCTTTTCCAAAATTGATTTTATCCACACTAAGTGTGGGAGGGTATACTCAGACGTGAGTCCCTAGCTCATTGCACCATCAGGATTCAAGCAAGCCGGGCCGACGACGGCTGAAATGCCAGAAACCGGTCCCCGGTAGCTTGTCTCCTTCCCAGTATAAGAATTGGCTTGGTAGTTTGGTTTGCCCTGTTCCCATCATACACTGGGACAGGAACAGACTAATTTGCATATAGCCAGGTTCTGAGCTGGGATGGTGCAGTGAGCTAAAAAACTGTGATGGATCAAGCCCTGATCTCTTGACTGGGTAGGAGTATTCTGCATCATTCAGAAACTCTGTCCATCACCTTTTCCAAAATTTGCTCCATGTTTCAGCATCTATGCAGATATATAAATGTGGATTCATTTAACCCCATAAATTCAATAAATTGCGATAGTTGCACTTATCTATCATGTATATATATGGTTTTAAATATTATTTATAAATATTTATTGTGTACTATTTATTGCTGAGATTTGTGCGATATACATTTGAGAGATTTGCACAATAGAACTACGCATTTATGCTGCTATATGTTTATTGTTGATATTTGCACAATATGAATTTGCGAGATTTGCACTTTTTAACTATGCATTTATGCTGCTATATGTTGGTTGGAGAATAAGCTAACATCTGTTAAGAATTAGTTTAATCATGTACCATTAATTCCTTGGATTTGCGTGTTTTGCACATAGAGTATTTTTACACTGTCTATGGTCACATGGAGAAAAAACGAAACAAATGCATATATAAACCTGTTTTGTACTGCTGACTCATCATGTGATCAAGGGTACTGGTTACCCGAAATGCGTATTGCTGGGTAAAGAGGAGGGATAATAAATCGACCTGCTTTTATTCCACATTGCCAGGTGGTCCGTTGTTTCTGTGAGGCCTTTGGGAAAGGACTAAAAGTTTCTGCATATGTATATATATATATATACTTCCTTTGTAAATTAGACTCTATTGTCTGGTCAAAAGATTACCTCCTCATGACTCTTGATATTTGTTCCCTCTACACCAGCATCAGACACGAAGACGGATTAGCTGGTACTGAATATTTTTTGCAGAACAGATGTATTTCCTTACATAACCCTAACAAAATGTTATTGAGTATGATTAGATGGTGCCTGTTCAATAATCTGTTTCTTTTTGATGGGAAGGTGTTAAAACAAAGGCAGGGTGTAGCCATGGGTGCATGCTTCTCCCCAGCTACGCGTGATTACACGTTGGCTGCTGGGAGGAGCATGTACTGAGGGGGCAACTCAGGACCACAGCTGATAACAATCTGGTCCACATATGGAGGTATATAGACGACATTTTTATTGTTTGGAAGGGTACACTTGCTGAAGCCCACACATTTGTTTATACCATCAATGACAATCAATATAATTTGCAGTTTACAGCCCATGTCGATCAACATACAGTCAATTTTTTGGACATTACTGCTACCATTGAGGACAACATTATCACAACATCACTGTTCCGCAAACCAACTGCGGGAAACTCCTTGCTTCATGCTTCGAGTTTCCACCCACAGCACACTATCACCAGCTTACCATATGGTGAGTTTTTAAGAATCTGCAGAGCCTGCAGCACACCTACAGCCACTGCAGAAGCACAACAAGCGGCTAGGAGTAGACTATTACAACGTGGCTATAAGGCTCAGCTACTTGATTCTGTACTAGCCAAAGCCAACTCCAGGGACAGACGTGAACTGTTATCAATGTCTTATGATAAAGAGGCAGTGGAGGTTGAGGCACAAGGGGAAGATAGGGGCCATCAAACAAACAATGCCGACACCACAGTGGCATGCAGGTTTCTATCACCATTCAACAGGCAGGCAGGAGCCATTAAAAAAATCATGAACGCCCAATGGCCAATCGTGTTAACTGACACGATTATGGGCCAAGTACTTCCCACTAGACCCAACTACACATACAGAAAAGCACGATCCATGCGGAATGATTTAGTGAGAACTAGTGCTGAACTAGATGAGAATAAAGGATAGTTAAGATCAAGTTTGTGTTTTTATAAATGTAGCACCTGCCGTGCCTGTACGTTTGGCATCAACACCAAGACCTACACTATGGGTTTCTCCGAGGTGCCGTGTAAACTAAAGGGACACTACACATGCCGCACTGACCATGCGGTATACGTGTTACAATGTGGCTGTGGATTGCGCTACGTAGGGAGCACAAAGTTGCCAGTTCACAAAAGGATTTTACAGCATCTACGGGCAACTGTAAACTCTGACAGTAGCCCGCCACATCAATGAACAGCATGAAAGTAATCTTAACATGCTGAAATATTTTGTCATTGACGGTGTTCCTATCAGTAAACTAGGTGGTGACCGCGAAAAGAAATTGAGGCAATTGGAAACCAACTATATCCTTAAGCTCGACACCAAGACCCCTAAGGGACTCAATATGCGTGAAGACATACTTCACTACCTTTAGAGTGGTCAGGCATTCAATGGTTTGTTCTCAATGGACAGTATTTGCAGCGAAGAGGTTCAATTCACCTTCTCTGTTGGTCCAATCAGTCCATCAGGTGGATAAGGTTACACAGGCTTTCATCTGAATAAGAATTTAGTTTGTCTGGGGAGAACTTTATTTGCCTTCCTGTTATATTTATATTGCATATAAATTTGTATTCGGATTTTTCATGCAATACTCAATCATATTCCCTCTAGGACATTATTACCCAGATGTAAATAGGAAATATTCTGTTCCTGAACTAATAAGAGTCGAGGGGAGTATATGAAACAATGCTGATCAGAACTATAGAATCTATCTGTTCCTTCTCTCTTTGCATAGTCAATCTAGCAACACACACAAGTCCAGTAATACAAGAATTGCATTATAAGAGTCCAGTATATAGATTTTAACTATCACATCCTTTTTACTATTTTTCACATTTTCACTTTATTGTTATCATACTGCAGTCTTTCTAAATGGCACTAGTCTACAGGTATAATAGCAGTTATATTACCCCTATGGAGCTGTTGGCAGAAACTGGTTTTGCAACTCTAGGAATAGGAAACCAAACAAATTTGGCATTTTGTTTTGTAATTGGTTGATGGTTTTTAATAACATTGAAGGCAATTAATACCATTAATTTACCTATATGTTGCACTGTTTATTACTCTGATGGCTCGAACGTGTATTTGTACACTTTATGAAATTACGACTAGGCACTATAAACAACTTGAACAAAAATCAAGAAAGAGTAACTCAGTTAATAATGAGTTTTAAGTATTTGTACTGTAATGTCAAATGAAAGTTTTCTCTTTCCTCATTTGTAGTTTTTGTTGGACATGCAGTATGTTTTCACTTTCAATGGTATGTGCAGTCACGTGGTTAATGTGCACTTGTGTATTTAATGGATTAAATTAAGCAGTGCAGGTATGTGAACAAGGCTACTGCGTTAGCCGAAACGCGTCATCTGCCTGACATTTTGCGCATCTGGTTAAAATAAAAGTCACTGTGGCCAGCAGTGAGAACAGCAATTGCAGCGTTCGTGTTTCTCTTTTGGTGGCCAAGCACCGGAGAGGTAATTGGATATATATATATATTCACTGAAAAAACCATAGGTTATAGACCATATATAGTTAGGAATTCGCATTTACAAAACCTTATTTTACTCACACAAAACCATTGAAATTCCATATATAGTTAGTTGCACTAACTATATATCGCGCACCCGCTAATCCACTGCTGATGATGTCACATATTACATCATTCATGACATGGTCAGTGACATCACTGATGACATCACTGATGACATCTCAAATGACATCACTGATGACATCTCAATCGACATCACTGATGACATCACTGATGACATCTCATTTGACATTACTGATCACATCACTGATGATATCATTCATGTGATAATACGATGAACCTCTTCAGACTCTAATATAACCTTAGATACAATCAGTGTGAACAGACACTCACAGACTGTCACTCATCCATGGAGTTACTCACACACCTAGTCAGTCATGCAAAGAATCAATCACACCTCCATTTCCTCAACTATACAGTTATACAAACTTTACTTATTCAAACATATACTAACACATATTTACTCTCTCATACAATCCCTGATACAAGTTCACAATGATCCATACAGCCACTCACACATTCACTGGCTCTTATGCACAGTTATTTATATATGTCAACTCTCACATGTACTGTGTTTTACATATGTACTTACTTTGACATGTAGCACTGAGATATCCATTCACTCACCAATACACTCATGCACACAGTCAACCGCCCATACAGCTGTTTCCACATGCACTTTTGAAACCATACATCTAGTGAATCAACTGCTCACACATCTATGCACAGAGTCATACACCTCCCAGCCACCCACACACACACTCAGTCTCCCATTCAAATACTTGGGCAACCAATCAATAGCCCATATAGTTACTCATATAGCTACTTATCAACACATGCAACAGTTTACAGAACAACAGACATAATGATGCACAAATTAAGACAGTTTAGTCACTAACCCATGCACTCAGTGAGACACATTTAATCACTCACTCATACAGTCAGTCATGCACCTACTAAATCCTTCATCCAGACACTTATACATCCACTCATTCTTCAATATGTAAGACATATTTTAACTTTACAGAAACATACAGTCACTGGATGTTGTCATCAGTGATGTCATCAGTGATGTCATTTGAGATGTCATCAGTGATGTCATCAGTGATGTCACTGACCATGTCATGAATGATGTAATATGTGACATCATCAGCAGTGGATTGCGGGTGTGCAATATATAGTTAGTGCAACTAACTATATATGGAATTTCAATGGTTTTGTGTGAGTAAAATAAGGTTTTGTAAATGCGAATTCCTAACTATATATGGTCTATAACCTATGGTTTTTTCAGTGAATTTTCAAGGTTTTGTAAATGCTAATTCCTAACTATATATGGTCTGTAACCTATGGTTTTTTCAGTGAATTTTCAAGGTTTTGTAAATGCTAATTCCTAACTATATATGGTCTATAACCTATGGTTTTTTCAGTGAATATATATATATACATACATATGTAAACATATATCATCTGTATATCTATATAAATACAAACATAAATGCATGCATACATATACTTATATGCATACAGATGCATGTTATTTACATGAAAGTTGAAAAAACACTAATAAAAGCAAAGCTAAAAAGCCACCTCATTACAAACAGAATGGCTTTAACTTAAACGAGGGCGAGATCTATTGCATTTTCAATGCTTGTTTACTTTGGTTCCATCAAGAAGGCATTCAGATGTGTCACACATTTGCCATAAATTCTGAATGTTAGCACTCTAGTTGCACATTAGATCACTGTAGTAAAGCTACTGCTCACCAGGGACGTCTGCTGCTGGTATTCAAAGTGCATGTTTCAGTCTGCATGTCAGAATTTTTTTAATGAAATAGAAGAGGATTTGAGAAGTCACTCAAAATGATCCCTAATTTTTCTTTCTGAAGCACTAATCATACTTTCTAGGGCAAAATTAACCCCCTCATGTTGTTCCTTTTTAAATTGAGTGTTTTCAGACTTACCACTTCATTCCAATCAAGATGGCTTCTGGTGTGCCATACTTTTGTCATAAGTAAGACTGTTAGCGCTCTAGTTGTTCTTTAGAACACTCTGGGACATTCTGTCATTGGGCTATACTTGGGGTACATCTGGGTGATATTTGGGCTACATTTAGGCTCTTTTGTCTCTGGTGGCCATCTTGGGAGACTGTATGTCAGAATTGTTTAATGAAATTGAAGAGGGTTTGAGAAGTCACTCAAAATGTGCCCTAATTTTTCTTTCTGCAGCACTAATCATAATTCATATGGCAAAATATACCCCCTCATTTTGTTCCTTTTTAAATTAAATGTTTTAAGAGTTACCACTTTATTCCAATCAAGATGGCTTCAGGTGTGCCATACCTTTGTAATAAGTAGGACTGTTAGCGCTCTAGTTGTTCTTTAGAACACTCTGGGACATTCTGTCATTGGGCTATACTTGGGCTTCATCTGGGTGATATTTGGGCTACATTTGGGCTCTTTTGTCTCTGGTGGCCATTTTAGGAGACTGCATGTCAGAATTTTTTAATGAAATAGAAGAGGATTTGAAAAGTCACTAAAAATGTGCCCTAATTTTTCTTTCTGCAGCACTAATAATACATTTTATTGCATAATATACCCCCTCATTTTGTTCCTTTTTAAATTAAATGTTTTAAGAGTTACCACTTTATTCCCATCACGATGGCTCCAGGTGTGCTATACCTTTGTAATAAGTAGGACTGTTAGCGCTCTAGTTGTTCTTTAGAACACTCTGGGACATTCTGTCATTGGGCTATGCTTGGGCTACATCTGGGTGATATTTGGGCTACATTTAGGCTCTTTTGTCTCTGGTGGCCATCTTGGGAGACTGTATGTCAGAATTGTTTAATGAAATTAAAGAGGGTTTGAGAAGTCACTCAAAATGTGCCCTAATTTTTCTTTCTGCAGCACTAATCATAATTCATATGGCAAAATATACCCCCTCATTTTGTTCCTTTTTAAATTAAATGTTTTAAGAGTTACCACTTTATTCCAATCAAGATGGCTTCAGGTGTGCCATACCTTTGTAATAAGTAGGACTGCTAGCGCTCTAGTTGTTCTTTAGAACACTCTGGGACATTCTGTCATTGGGCTATACTTGGGCTTCATCTGGGTGATATTTGGGCTACATTTGGGCTCTTTTGTCTCTGGTGGCCATTTTAGGAGACTGCATGTCAGAATTTTTTAATGAAATAGAAGAGGATTTGAAAAGTCACTCAAAATGTGCCCTAATTTTTCTTTCTGCAGCACTAATAATACATTTTATTGCATAATATACCCCCTCATTTTGTTCCTTTTTAAATTAAATGTTTTAAGAGTTACCACTTTATTCCCATCACGATGGCTCCAGGTGTGCTATACCTTTGTAATAAGTAGGACTATTAGCGCTCTAGTTGTTCTTTAGAACACTCTGGGACATTCTGTCATTGGGCTATGCTTGGGCTACATCTGGGTGATATTTGGGCTACATTTGGGCTCTTTTGTCTCTGGTGGCCATTTTGGGAGACTGCATGTCAGAATGTTTTAATGAAATAGAAAAGGATTTGAGAAGTCACTCAAAATGTGCCCTAATTTTTCATTCTGCAGCACTAATCATACTTTCTATGGCAAAATATACCCCCTCAAGTTGTTTCTTTTTAAATTAAATGTTTTAAGAGTTACCACTTTATTCCAATCAAGATGGCTTCAGGTGTGCCATACCTTTGTAATAAGTAGGACTGTTAGCGCTCTAGTTGTTCTTTAGAACACTCTGGGACATTCTGTCATTGGGCTATACTTGGGCTACATCTGGGTGATATTTGGGCTACATTTGGGCTCTTTTGTCTCTGGTGGCCATTTTGGTAGACTGCATGTCAGAATGTTTTAATGAAATAGAAAAGGATTTGAGAAGTCACTCAAAATGTGCCCTAATTTTTCATTCTGCAGCACTAATCATACTTTCTATGGCAAAATATACCCCCTCATGTTGTTTCTTTTTAAATTAAATGTTTTAAGAGTTACCACTTTATTCCAATCAAGATGGCTTCAGGTGTGCCATACCTTTGTAATAAGTAGGACTGTTAGCGCTCTAGTTGTTCTTTAGAACACTCTAGGAGGCTGCAGTAGAACACAAAGGAATCAACTGACAGTCTCTGTCCTTGTTGGATGTACATGTTTTACTGAGATTGTCAGACTTCATTTTCACATGACTGAGAAAGATAATGTGAATTTACAGAAAATATGCTTTCAGTTTAGCTTATAGATCCCCTTCCAAACCACTGTGGGAAAATCATGAGATATTAGTTTTCTTTCAAACAATATTCATGATATCACAGCAGAAGGTTTTTTCACATGGTAAAATCACCTTAGAACCCACCACAATTCCTAAAACGAGTATGGTACCATCAACAAATGATTTATAATGTAACTAAAGTCCTAAAACCCTCTATTAACTACAATGCTTTTTAATGAGGTGCTATCATGTATATTGGTCCCAAGATGGCTGCCAACACTTCTTGGATGAAGTGCTGACAGCCAATCAGATCAGATGTGTGGTTAGACTCCGCCCAGATATATATCTTTTTTTGATCCTAAATTACTCAAAATCCACTGGAGCACATATATTGAGACCTAGCAAAGGCACATCGGGCTAACAGTCCCTACAATTTTGCCAAGTTTCGTGCAAATCCATTCAGCCGTTCGAGCTAAAAGTGAGGCCAACCGCCCTATGGAAATTAACATGGGGAAAACGCGTTTTGGGACCCCCCTTTTTTCTCGGCCCCCCCTTGATGAAACCCCCCAAATTGTCAGGGGCTGCTCAGAAACAAAATGTTCCATTTTCCTGAAATTTTCAGCCAATTCCGTCCACAAACGCCAAAGTTATTAGACATAGAATTTTCAAAAATCACATAGAGAAAAAATCCTAACTATATATACCTACTGGCGACCGCCAGTAGGTAATATATACATATATATATATATATATATATATATATATATATATATATATATATATATATATATATATATATATATATATATATATATATTCACTGAAAAAACCATAGGTTATAGACCATATATAGTTAGGAATTCGCATTTACAAAACCTTATTTTACTCACACAAAACCATTGAAATTCCATATATAGTTAGTTGCACTAACTATATATCGCGCACCCGCAATCCACTGCTGATGATGTCACATATTACATCATTCATGACATGGTCAGTGACATCACTGATGACATCACTGATGACATCTCAAATGACATCACTGATGACATCTCAAATGACATCACTGATGACATCACTGATGACATCTCATTTGACATTACTGATCACATCACTGATGATATCATTCATGTGATAATACGATGAACCTCTTCAGACTCTAATATAACCTTAGATACAATCAGTGTAAACAGACACTCACAGACTGTCACTCATCCATGGAGTTACTCACACACCTAGTCAGTCATGCAAAGAATCAATCACACCTCCATTTCCTCAACTATACAGTTATACAAACTTTACTTATTCAAACATATACTAACACATATTTACTCTCTTATACAATCCCTGATACAAGTTCACAATGATCCATACAGCCACTCACACATTCACTGGCTCTTATGCACTGTTATTTATATATGTCAACTCTCACATGTACTGTGTTTTACATATATGTACTTACTTTGACATGTAGCACTGAGATATCCATTCACTCACCAATACACTCATGCACACAGTCAACCGCCCATACAGCTGTTTCCACATGCACTTTTGAAACCATACATCTAGTGAATCAACTGCTCACACATCTATGCACAGAGTCATACACCTCCCAGCCACCCACACACACACTCAGTCTCCCATACAAATACTTGGGCAACCAATCAATAACCCATATAGTTACTCATATAGCTACTTATCAACACATGCAACAGTTTACAGAACAACAGACATAATGATGCACAAATTAAGACAGTTTAGTCACTAACCCATGCACTCAGTGAGACACATTTAATCACTCACTCATACAGTCAGTCATGCACCTACTAAATCCTTCATCCAGACACTTATACATCCACTCATTCTTCAATATGTAGGACATATTTTAACTTTACAGAAACATACAGTCACTGGATGTTGTCATCAGTGATGTCATCAGTGATGTCATTTGAGATGTCATCAGTGATGTCATCAGTGATGTCACTGACCATGTCATGAATGATGTAATATGTGACATCATCAGCAGTGGATTGCGGGTGCGCGATATATAGTTAGTGCAACTAACTATATATGGAATTTCAATGGTTTTGTGTGAGTAAAATAAGGTTTTGTAAATGCGAATTCCTAACTATATATGGTCTATAACCTATGGTTTTTTCAGTGAATTTTCAAGGTTTTGTAAATGCTAATTCCTAACCATATATGGTCTATAACCTATGGTTTTTTCAGTGAATATATATAAATATATACATACATATATAAACATATATCATCTGTATATCTATATAAATACAAACATAAATGCATGCATACATATACTTATATGCATACAGATGCATGTTATTTACATGAAAGTTGAAAAAACACTAATAAAAGCAAAGCTAAAAAGCCACCTCATTACAAACAGAATGGCTTTAACTTAAATGAGGGCGAGATTTATTGCATTTTCAATGCTTGTTTACTTTGGTTCCATCAAGAAGGCATTCAGATGTGTCACACATTTGCCATAAATTCTGAATGTTAGCACTCTAGTTGCACATTAGATCACTGTAGTAAAGCTACTGCTCACCAGGGACGTCTGCTGCTGGTATTCAAAGTGCATGTTTCAGTCTGCATGTCAGAATTTTTTTAATGAAATAGAAGAGGATTTGAGAAGTCACTCAAAATGATCCCTAATTTTTCTTTCTGAAGCACTAATCATACTTTCTATGGCAAAATTAACCCCCTCATGTTGTTCCTTTTTAAATTGAGTGTTTTCAGACTTACCACTTCATTCCAATCAAGATGGCTTCTGGTGTGCCATACTTTTGTCATAAGTAAGACTGTTAGCGCTCTAGTTGTTCTTTAGAACACTCTGGGACATTCTGTCATTGGGCTATACTTGGGGTACATCTGGGTGATATTTGGGCTACATTTAGGCTCTTTTGTCTCTGGTGGCCATCTTGGGAGACTGTATGTCAGAATTTTTTAATGAAATTGAAGAGGGTTTGAGAAGTCACTCAAAATGTGCCCTAATTTTTCTTTCTGCAGCACTAATCATAATTCATATGGTAAAATATACCCCCTCATTTTGTTCCTTTTTAAATTAAATGTTTTAAGAGTTACCACTTTATTCCAATCAAGATGGCTTCAGGTGTGCCATACCTTTGTAATAAGTAGGACTGTTAGCGCTCTAGTTGTTCTTTAGAACACTCTGGGACATTCTGTCATTGGGCTATACTTGGGCTTCATCTGGGTGATATTTGGGCTACATTTGGGCTCTTTTGTCTCTGGTGGCCATTTTGGGAGACTGCATGTCAGAATTTTTTAATAAAATAGAAGAGGATTTGAAAAGTCACTCAAAATGTGCCCTCATTTTTCTTTCTGCAGCACTAATAATACCTTCTATTGCATAATATACCCCCTCATTTTGTTCCTTTTTAAATTAAATGTTTTAAGAGTTACCACTTTATTCCCATCACGATGGCTCCAGGTGTGCTATACCTTTGTAATACGTAGGACTGTTAGCGCTCTAGTTGTTCTTTAGAACACTTTAGGAGGCTGCAGTAGAGCACAAAGGAATCAACTGACAGTCTCTGTCCTTGTTGGATGTACAGGTTTTACTGAGAATGTCAGACTTCATTTTCACATGACTGAGAAAGATAATGTGAATTTACAGAAAATATGCTTTCAGTTTAGCTTATAGATCCCCTTCCAAACCACTGTGGGAAAATCATGAGATATTAGTTTTCTTTCAAACAATATTCATGATATCACAGCAGAAGGTTTTTTCACATGGTAAAATCACCTTAGAACCCACCACAATTCCTAAAACGAGTATGGTACCATCAACAAATGATTTATAATGTAACTAAAGTCCTAAAACCCTCTATTAACTACAATGCTTTTTAATGAGGTGCTATCATGTATATTGGTCCCAAGATGGCTGCCAACACTTCTTGGATGAAGTGCTGACAGCCAATCAGATCAGATGTGTGGTTAGGCTCCGCCCAGATATATATCTTTTTTTGAACCTAAATTACTCAAAATCCACTGGAGCACATATATTGAGACCTAGCAAAGGCACATCGGGCTAACAGTCCCTACAATTTTGCCAAGTTTCGTGCAAATCCATTCAGCCGTTCGAGCTAAAAGTGAGGCCAACCGCCCTATTGAAATTAACATGGGAAAAACGCGTTTTGGGACCCCCCTTTTTTCTCTGCCCCCCCTTGATGAAACCCCCCCAAATTGTCAGGGGATGCTCAGAAACAAAATGTTCCATTTTCCTGAAAATTTCAGCCAATTCCGTCCACAAACGCCAAAGTTATTAGACATAGAATTTTCAAAGATCCCATAGAGAAAAAATCCTAACTATATATATATGTAGGTAATATATATATATATATATATATATATATATATATATATATATATATATATATATATATATATATATATATATATATATATATATATATTCACTGAAAAAACCATAGGTTATAGACCATATATAGTTAGGAATTAGAATTTACAAAACCTTATTTTACTCACACAAAACCATTGAAATTCGCATATATAGTTGGTTGAACTAACTATATATCGCGCACCCGCAATCCACTGCTGATGATGTCACATATTACATCATTCATGACATGGTCAGTGACATCACTGATGACATCACTGATGACATCTCAAATGACATCACTGATGACAACATCCAGTGACTGTATGTTTCTGCACATCATGGTGCATTTCAGAAATATGTCTACGTTCACATTTTACATTATTCGTGACGCATCTGACCATGCAGATACTGGTTAATCTTTTACACCACTACCTCCTGACCTACAGCCTTGGTCGGTTATCTTGAAATGCCAGTATGCACTGTTTGATCTAATCAGCAGAGGCCCGTGTTTTCTGCTCTTCCCATACAAATGACGCGCATGCTATTTGTGCTGAGCAAACACTCTACCCTTTTACTTTACCCAGGCAAGGGCAGAGCAAACTTGACACGTCCTAGGTCAGCGAGCCCTTTCTAGGAATTGACTCGCTGAACTGTCTCTGTACACAGGTGAAGGCAAGTGAATCATTAAACAAGTTGGAGTTACAGCAGAATGGACACGTACACGTTCACTTGCAATTCTTTTGGTTTCAGCTGAATTTCAGACAACTTAATTTTAACCATTTGTGCAGCATGGAGCAATCTTCCATTATGAGTGACTCATATCATTTACAGGCAGATGACAGACATAAATTAATGTAAACTACGGTTCACTTTAATGTATTCATTTAACAAAGGGCCAACTAATTTTTCATCTTTTACAAACGACCCTTTGAACCTTAGTTTAAAATAATTTCATCACGAAGCATATCACAATTTAATAATTATATTGTCCATTCTTATCATTGCCAGAAATGTCTATGTGCATCAACTCAGTAGTGACTGTTTGCATCAGCATTCTTTCTTTTTCCTTTAATCTCCTCACTTGGCATTTTGTCAGCTGTCCCAATAGCTGACAGCACATTGGCAGGCAATTAATTAATAGACAACAGCCTATTATTAGTAGGAAAATTGTTATGAACACCATTTCTATATTCCCACCCCATGCGCTCAACCAACTCCAAAGTGAACCTCCTATATCCCATGTACCAGAATCCTGATGTGCTTCTACACCTATATGATGCAATCTTTTTATTGCTTCCCTGACAGTAACAGAGGAGTCAGGGACATAGGTGCAACAGGACGCCCCTATAATTGCACAGACTCCTCCCCTTTCTGCTAGCATCATGTCAAGAATCATTCTATTTTGTAACGAAACTAATCTCACAGCTTGAAGCTCTACTGTAATATTTTCAAGTATACTTGTTGTTTCATTTATTGTTGCTTCTAGTAGTCTAGACAATCTACGTATATCCCCTTCTTTTACAAGGTAACTCCTAACTATAACTGGTGTGAAACCTATGGTTTTTTCAGTGAATTACAAAGTTTTTTTTAATGCTAATTCCTAACTAAAAGTCTCACTTTATAAGTAAGACTGTTAGCGCTCTAGTTATTATTTAGAGCACTCTGGTACATACTATCATTGGGCTATAGTTGCGCTACATCTGGCTGATATTTGGGCTACATTTGTATTTTTTTGTCTCTGGTGGCCATCTTTGGGCTACATTGGGCTACATTGGGCTACATTGGGGCAACATTTGGGCTCTAACATATATATAGCCCAATGTAGCCCAATATATATATTTTTTAAGTTAATTTTCTTAAAAACAACTATAGCATATATCTTGAGACATAGCAAACGCACATCGGGCTACCAGTCCTTACAATTTTTCAAATTTTTTTTTTGTATTTTTTTTTTGCCCTGGAGCGCTCCCGGTGCGCGCCCCAGTGAGCGCCCCGGAAAGCGTAGTATTTTGAAGCGCCCCGGTGCGCGAACCGGGAAGCGTCCCTTTAGCACCAATGTCGCGATCGAAAACAACATCGTGATGCGTCGTGTAAGCCTGACGTATCGCGTAGCCGCGCGGTGTGTCTTATGACGTGCTGCGTAAACGCACCCGGAAGAGCTCCGCGGCACGGCCCGGAGCGCGTAACGTAAGTGCGCCGGAGCACGTAACGTAAGCGCATCGGGTCATGTGACTTGAAAATAACACTTTTCATTGATTCCTAATATTTTTTTTTCCAAATGAGGAAAGCCCCCACCTTTTTTCCTCATTATTACTTTCTTCTTTGCGAGAGCAAGAGCTATTTCTTTGTGAGAGACCAATAATGGCTACTCTACTTGCTGCTGCTGGTGCTCCAACACCACCATCACCACCAAAAGGACCACCACCACCTCTGCTTTTTGGTGGTGAGCAGGACGAAGAGGAGGAAGAGGAGCAGGAGGAGCAGGAGAGACAGTTCCTACCAGAGGAACTCCACCCATCTCGTTTAAAGGAGCACTACATTTGGCATTTCTTTAAGTTTCCTGCAGGACAGAAGAAAGTTAATGCCCCTAAAGTAACATGTCTAATTTGCAAGAACATCCTTTCACGTGGCAATCCTGCAAAAAAATATAGTTTTGGCAACCACACCATGATTCGCCACATGGAGAGGTGGCACCCAAATAATTTGGCCCAAGCACAGGTGAGAGCTATGGCTGAAAATCCACAGACCCCTCAGCCTAGCACCTCAAGTGCGGAATCATCTTTTGCAGCACCTGAAGGGCGTCAAATGGTGCCCAACATCCAATGCAAATTCTCAAACTTCAAAATAGTTTGTATTTATTGTGGGGCTACTATTGCTTATGGTGAAAAAAGTATCACCTTAATTAACATAGCAGAAGAAAAGCACAAGTGCTCTCACAAACGAATGCAATGATTCTTTATTGTTTTTTTTTTGCTCCTGTTGAGCCATTTTCAAATACTTCTGTTTTTTTCGAAGTACTAAAAAAAAAAAATATATATATAATTGTTTTGAAAAACCAAAAAAAGTAAAAAATGTTCACAAAAAAAATATATAAAACAACAAAAACAATTAAAAAATAAGTTATTTTCAGAAATACCTCCCATTTATATAAAATGACTTAAATTTTTAATCTCTGCCATTCTCTTTTCTCCCCGGTGCGCTCCCCGGTGCGCTCCCGGGTGCGCCTACCGGGCGCCCCCCCCCCGCGAAAATCAAATCAAAAAATAAATTATTTTTTTTTGCTAGCGGGACCCTTTATAGCCCCCACATCAAACCTAGGGGGTCAGGGGGGGTCTACCCTGCCCCCTTATTGTCATTTCCCCCTTTGTTTTGGACACCTCTTGTGTCTCGATCCTACCGAGACACAAGATGGCGGCCGCTCCGGACTGTTTTGAATGTTTACAGACACCCAAGAACCAATCAGCTTTCTGCATGCAAGTCGCGTGGCACGCCCGGAGCGCTCCCCGGAGCACGTACCGGGGCGCTGCCATAGATATATATATTTTTTTGAACCTAAATTACTCAAAATCCACTGAAGCACATATCTTGAGACATAGCAAAGGCACATCGGGCTACCAGTCCCTACAATTTTGCCAAGTTTGGTGGAAATCCATTCAACCGTTCGGGCTAAAAGTGAGGTCGACCGCCCTATGGAAATTAACATGGGGAAAACATGTTTTGGGACCCCCCTTTTATCTCAGCCCCCGCTTGAGAAATCCCCCCAAACTTTCAGGGAAGGACCGGGGCGCTGCGAGGCCATTTTGAGGACATTTTCAGGCAGATTTGTCAACCGGCGCCAAAGTGATTCCAAATAGAATTTTGAGATTTAACATTGAAAAAAACTCCTAACTATAACTACCTACTGGCGACCGCCAGTAGGTTTTATATATATATATATATATATATATATATATATATATATATATATATATATATATATATATATATATATATATATATTCACTGAAAAAACAATAGGTTTCACACCAGTTATAGTTAGGAATTAGCATTTAAAAAACCTATTAAATTCACTAAAAAAACCATAGGTTTCACACCAGTTATAGTCAGCTGGAAATTTTACTGACATAAAACCATTGAAATTCCCATGTTATAGTTAGTTGGACTCACTATAACTTGCGCACCTGCAATGCACTGCTGATGACGTCACATATTACATCACTCAACACATGGTCAGTGACATCACTCATGACATCACTGATGACACCATCCAGTGAATGTGTGTCTTTCTGAAAAATAAATAGGTTTTATATAGGACCCGTACCCTCCAGATATGCCCCCGCCGCCCAACTACCCTAGACATGCAAGATCCCCACATTTGAAATCACCAGAGATTCAGGTGGGGTTAAAAAGGCCATGTTTATTCACCACATTGTATAAACATGACAATCAATAACATGCATATCTCAAAACACAAGTTATAACATAACTACATTTATGAGCATATCAGCTCCATCACCTTCCCAACCCTCAGGGAGGATCACCATCTGGTTTGCATCTCGCAACTGGGTATCCTACGCCAAGTGCCGTGCACCTGCCCCTTGGAGGGGTGGGTCCTGCCCTTCTATCCTTGTCCGCCATTACCGGGGCCCACCTCTCGACCACCAGGCTGCCCCGGGTCGCCCGGGAGGCTCGAAATCTGATGCCCTAGCCTCCCCAGCCGGTGGTCACTTCCTCCCAGTGGAGAGCTTGCCATATCCCCCCTCAGAGCTGGCCTATGGAGTCCGGCAAGCGGGCTCCCATCCATCTTTTTTAGCCACTATTTTCTGATCGCAGGTCTATTCTCCGCCACAAGGGTGGCCAAGGCCCACAGGTCTGACACCCTCCCCACCTGCGTTCAGAATAAATGACCAAAGTTCTCGGATAAAAGTATCAGTTCCATAGTCCGACAAATGCACCCCATCCTGGTGGTACATTGCTTCTCCGGAAATCATCCGGTGCTGTAGGTAGCGCAAGCGGCCCTTCACTGAGCACAACCTTGCTAGTTTGCCGTTTAATCGCCTCACCGAGACGTTCAATGATCTAGGACGCACTCCTGGGCACCATGCCCTGCGTGATATAATGCCAGACCAGACTATTTTTGTCGATGAGAACTCATGCCCCAGCCAGGCAAACTCTGCTAGTAGGGCTTCCTTGACAGCCAAGCTCCCCCTGTCGACCATGTCGTTGCCTCCCAAATGCAAAATAATCCAATCCGGCGATTTGTGCTCTCGTGCCCTGAGCTCCTCGACGATCCGCCTCAAGTGTCGGATCCACATCCCTCCAACGCCATGCCATACGAATTCGGTCTCGCCCAATGCGGCCGGTTTCACCACCTCTCTTCGCTGCAGGCGCACCGCCGCGCGATGCACAAAAGAATGCCCGAGTACCCATACCACAGAAGCGGGCATACTAATCAGAAAGGAGAGAGATGAAGCCGTTAGACACTGCACACATATGTATTACAACAATTCAGTCCTTACATATCGTTTGTAGCAATCAGAGGTCCAGCGACCTACACTTTTCACCATGTTGGGGGCCAAACCAGCCCCTGCCGCTAAAGTTGCGGCGCCGATCCTAAAGGAATGAGAAGAATAGCCCGCTGCTCCCAGCCCCAGATTCCCCAGAGCCAACCCAAATACTGCCTTAAACTGGTATTGAGACAGGCAATCCCCGTTTTCATGGATGAAAAGAGCCGACCCCCCCTGCTGGGCGTCGGGCCAGGTACGCCTGCATACGGGATACGGGGCAGGCAGCTATCCCTGGGGCTGGCCGCAACTGGATGTTGACCCCCTTTCCTGTTTGGTCTGTCTTGGACCGTCTCAACCGCAATACCAGGCCCGCCGGGGTAATGGAGATATCCTTGAGCTGCAAGCCCCCCCCCATGGTCTACTCTGGAGGCCCCAACAATCTCACCCAGGCGAAAGGCCCCGTAGAAGGCCAGGCAGAAGGCTGCCCCCAGCATGATTCCCTCGAATGGTGACTGGCAAATAACAGGCAATACCCCCAAAATATCAATCAAGGTCGGGAGATCCAAAGGCCTACGACAGTCCCGCCGTGACCCGTCTAATCGGGCCCATCCTGCTAAGGCCTTCCTGATCAAGAATGAAGCCCCAGGGATCGCTCCCCCGCCAGTTTAGCAAAGAAGGCTATCGCAGCCAAGGAAGCCCTAGCATGGGACACTGTTTTGCCCTGATCCCGCAGAATCTGTAAAAAGGTGTACATCGTTTCAGTTGAGAAGACCCTCGCATCACCCAACTGTTCCACAAACGATTTGTAAACATTAAACTGTGACTGATAGGCACGTTTGGTGCGATCACTCAGAGCGGCACCTACCAGCCCCGCTAAAGCAGGGCTCCAATTTTCCACAGTGACGTAGGGAACGTCGTCATGTGCTCTTCCGCCTGCGGGTGGAACCTCTGGAAGTCCTGCAACTTGGAACGAGACAAAGCGTCAGCAGCATGGTTATCAACACCAGGTTTATGTGCAGCTTTAAAAGTCAAATTCAATTTCAAGCATGCCAACACCAACAGCTTCAGCAACCTAAGCACATGCGGGCAAGTCGCCCCTTGTCGGTTGATAACCTGAACCACCGCCATGTTATCCGACCAAAAGTCCACTGCCCAGTCCCTGAAGTGCTCTGCCCAGACCACAACTGCCACCCAAATTGGAAAAAGCTCTAGGAAAGCCAAAAATTTTCGTCAATCCTGCTAAGTGCCACTCCGCTGGCCAGACCGCCCCGCACCAGGAAGGGCCCAAGATCGCCCCAAATCCAACACTCCCGGCTGAATCGGTGTATAGGCCTAGCTCAACACTGGACACCGGTGGCGCGGGCCAAACTACCCGCCCGTTGAAATCTGTCAGGAAGTCTCGCCATACCTTGAGGTCTTAACCCCTGCTTTTAATCACACCCGATGGTGCTTCTGGGTGAGACCCACCATCGCTCTGGCTATAGACCTCGAGAAAGGGCGTCCCATGGGAATAATGCGCAAAGCAAAATTTAGCTGACCCTCAAGAACTTGTAACTGATGTAACGTCACCTTCGGACACACCAAGGCTACCTCAATGGCTAGGGAAAAGGCTCTTACTTTATCCATTGGCAATCTACATTCCCCCGCTACCGTGTCAATTTTGATGCCCAGGAAGGACATGCACGTGTCCGGGCCCACTGTCTTGTTCAGTGCCAGCGGCACCCCAAATTCCTTCAACATGGCCACCAGTTGACTCAGGGCCAAAGCACAGGCATCTGAGGACGCGGGGCCCATCACCATGAAGTCGTCTACGTAATGCACCACATCTGTACATCCTGACTTTTGCGAAAACACCCATTGCAGCATGGAGCTAAAGGTCTAAAAGTACTTGCAAGAAGCCCATAGGCATACATTTGTCGAAATAAAATTGCTGTTGGACCTGAAAGCCTAGCAAATGGTAATCCTCGGGATGCTCCGGCAACAAGTGGAATGCTGACTCAATATCGGTTTTCGCTAGCAACGCCCCCCGGCCTAGCTCCTTCACTTTCTGAACCGCGGCATCAAAGGACGAGCACGTCACTGAGCACACTGCCGGGTCGATGGCATCATTTACCCATGCACCCTTTGGTGCGGATAGGTTGTGAATCATCCGGAATTGTCCCGGCTCCTTTTTGGGCACTACTCCCAGAGGGGAGCACACAAAGTTCTCCCATGGAGGAGCCGGGAACGGGCCTGCTACTCGGCCTAAGGCCAGCTCTTTTTCCACCTTTGTGGCCACTACTGAGGGATGGGTCCTTGCTGAGACTTGGTTCCTACATTGACTAATAGGGGGAACATGAGTCTCTGGGATACGTAATCCCCTGAAAAAACCCTCAAACAATATCCTAGCAGCTGCCCTGTCCGGGTACCTGTTCAACTAAAAAATCATCTTTTCAATATTCACTGGAGTAGGCAGTTTAGGCTTGGGGGGCTTGATATCCTTAGGGGCTGTACCCCCCTGTTCTTTGGATTTCTTGTTGCACTTTGGTTCGGGATGGGACGGATGACCACAGTCGGCGCAGGTGTGTTTAAACTTGCACTGCCCGGGGGGCCATGTGCAACCTTTGCCATTGAATGCCCAACATGTGCCTTTCCTCTCGCCCGGCCCTCCCTGGGAAGTCCGAAAGGGCTGCCTAGCCGGGTGTTCCCTATTGCTTACGCTCTCTAGCGAGGCATTTACCTCAACCTGGTCCCAACAAATGGAGGGGTTTTCCTCCTTCGCCCAGCGAAACTCCCTATCGTATGTCAGCCAGTCTGAACCCCCATGAATGGCGTGAGCCTTCACAATCTTATTAGTATAAAGCACCAGCGGAATCGCCAACTCTGGCCTTTTTTCCCAAAACACTGTGACATAGACGTGAAAGCCGAACAACCAATTGGTTATTGTCTCCTCTATCCTAGGTCTCCGATCTCGTGAGGAGTGTTCTTTCCCCTCCCAGTCCTTACAATCCTCCTCTCGTCTCTTCGGCCTGATAAGGGAGAATATATCTACGTAGGCACCTTTCCAAATCTTCTCTCGCATTTCCATACTCACATGCGTAGCTAACATCCCTGACTGAGACAACACGTTCCCCTGACTAGTTCCCACCTCGCTGCTCCTCAGTATAGCGTCACCAGGCTTACCTCCTGTAGTTGGCACCACTATCGCTGTCGCGGGGGGCTGAGCTCCAATCGCTACACTGGGCAACGCTTTGCGCGACTTGACTAAGAGCGCCAACTGCCTCTGAATATCCTGCAACGCGCCCTGTTCTGTGGCCTGCGGGGGCACCCACGGAGCCGCCGCCCCAGCGCTTACTCTCTCTAATACTTTTTCCGGGGCTGATAATTGGCCCACTAGTGTGGAAACTGACGCCAGCAAGCTATCCAATGGATCGCCAGGGGCTGCCACTGCGGCCACCGGCTGCGGTGGGAGTGGGACCGGAGGGACCTTGACTAATGGTACAGCGCCTCCCGGAGCCAACGCCTTCAGCGCCTCCCTAATCTCAGACAAAACTGAACCTACTGGGTCTACTGGCGTGGACACATTCGGAATGGGATCAGAAGGGAAAACCCGCTCTGCATCTAACGGAGGTGTGGGGACGGGACCTACTGATCCCTCGTCCTGTTTCCCCCTGGCAGGGCTAGGCCTACCCTTCGCCCCTTTTCTCCTTGGCCTTCTTTTTCAATGGCGGACAAGCGGCCTTCGGTGTCACCCCCCCTGTGCGGCCGCTCGACTACCTCGGGCTGCTCCCCCCGGGAAGAATCACTCTCATCCCCGCTATCGAGAGCCTCCTTGCTCAACTTTTTTAGCAGCAATTTCATAATCTGCGCTAATTCAGGTTCAGAATCCTTTCACTTTTGTCCTCCCTTTTTTGGCGCCATGCTAACTATATCGCGCTTCGCACTACCTTGCTATAGGACCTAATGCGCCCCGAGTTCCCTGTTCCCGCACCCCTAAGCACCGTTCACGCCGCCCGGCAGGAGCCCACACCACGAGGATCCCCGCACACAGCCATAGGCCCCGTAAGGCAGCGACACTCCAATCCCTTCCCAGCACCCACCGTGACTCACGGCTGCCCACGAGGCCCCCCGAGGCACTCGACCCCTTACCTGGCTACACGAACGATGCTCGATCCTTCTGCTTCTAGAGTTTCGGTAAGCCGGCCCGGATCATGAGAATGGCCAGGTGCCGGCGTTAGCAGTCAGGTATCCAGGAGTGATAGCGGGAACAGAGACCCCAGTCACAGGGAGTTGACCCTAAATAGGCCCAGAGTCTCCACCCCCTGACCCTCGGGTCACACGATATCGCCGGAGCGGAAATGGGTCGGCCGGATGCCGATTGGGCCGTCCGCCCGACCAACCCCAGAGACCAGGAGCGGGCGGGGTCCGCAGTGGACGGGTCCTAAGTGCGCGCGTCGTGATTCTCCGCGCTTGTCATATGTATTTTGTAAAGGTCGATTGAAGAATAAATGTTTAAATAAGTGTGTAAATGGATGTTTTAAAAAAAATATTGATTGGTTAACTGGCTTATTAAGTGTATCTTAGTGAATACATATATTAGCGAGTAATTTTTAAATATTTAAATATATGTATCAGTGTTTCACTTTGTGTATAAGTGGCTGCATGGGTTGGTGACTGACTCACTGTTTGTATGTGTTTTGAAGACAGCATATGTGCAGGACTGTATGGGGGATGAGTGTGTATATGTGTGTGTTAGTGAGTGAATGACTGTCTCACTAGTGTCTTTATCAGTAACGACATATGTTTTAATCTAGTATATGTGAGTATTGATGTTTATAAGTGAGTATATGTGAGAGCGAGAGAGTGTAAGAGTTCCTGTTTAAATAAGTATGTGTTTCTATACGTGTTTGTTTAAGAGAGTAAGTATGTGTAAGTATTCTTGAAGTAAGGTGGTAGTGTGGGTATAGTTGTATATGCAAATAAATGGATGTTCAAAAGTTTATTTGCATGTGTGAGTATGTGTGTGAGTAACGTTTGGATGACTGTCGGTGTGTAACAGGATGTATAATTGTATCACTACATATGATGAGTGACTATATGTATGAAGGATTATATAGAACTGTTGGTGAATGAGTGGATGTGTATATAGATGGTCGAATTACTGAATTGGTTGTTGTAACTGGTATGGGTATCTCCATTTTCTTGAAAATGTTAGTTTCTGTTTTTGAATATGTGTTTCAAGGGTTACATTACACTGAAAGGAGGTCTGTCACTCTGTCACAAGGATGGTGTCATTAGTGATGTCATGAGTGATGTCACTGACCATGTCATGAGTGATGTAATATGTGACATCATCAGCAGTGCATTGCAGGCGCGCAAGTTATAGTGAGTCCAACTAACTATAACGTGGAATTTCAATGGTTTTATGTCAGTAACATTTTTAGCTAACTATAACTGGTGTGAAACCTGTGGTTTTTCAGTGAATTTATTAGGTTTTTTAAATGCTAATTCCTAACTATAACTGGTGTGAAACCTATGGTTTTTTCCGTGAATTTCATAGGTTTTTAAAATGCTAATTCCTAACTATAACTGGTGTGAAAACTATGGTTTTTTCAGTGAATTTCAAAGGTTTTTTAATAGCAAAGTTCTATAGCTATGAAATGTAATATTTTTAAAAATAATGAATCCTATATTGTATATTTATGGAACTCCATTTTTTTTATGTATATTCATATATTTTTTTTTTTTTTGCTCTGGAGCGCTCCCGGTGGGCGTACCGGGGCGCTCACCGGTGAGCGCAGTATTCCGGCGCGCCCCGGTAGCGCACCCAAAAAAAAAGGAAAAAAAAAGGTGTTAGAGGAAGTAACTGAGAAAAGGAAAGACATGGGAAGTAACAGAGAGAAAGGACAGACAGAGTAAAGGAAGGAGTGACAGAAAGGGATTGAGTGAACCAGAAAAAAAAGGTAAGTGAGGGAGTGTAGGTGAGCAGTGAGACTGAAAGAAGTTTAATGTGGTAGGAAAGTAAGGAAAAGAGAAGTAAACATAGAGGATAAGAATAAGTGATGGAAGCAGAGTAAGGAAACAGGGGTGAGGTAGGATGAGAGAAAAGTAGTGAGGTTAAAGCAAAGGGTGATGACAAACTACATTTTTTAGTCACACTTACCATATAATTAATGTAAACTTAATTGCATGTTTAAACTACACTTTGTATCTGTGAAAGACAAAAGAAAATATAAGTTATAATTAGTAAAATATATATTTTAAAATAGAAGAGACAGGTCAAGAGGTAAAAAATCATTAAAGTGTACTAACAAATAAAGCAAGAGTGAAGGATACAGAAATGGAAATAAAGTAATGTAGAAGGACAAAAAGAGGGAAAAAGAAATAGAAGGAGAGCAAATTACTGAAGGTAAGTAAGATACTAAAAGAATGTGAGATACCAAAACTAAATCAGGAAAGAGGAGTAAGTAAAAGGGGAATGAGAGAAAGGGAAATGATTGAGGATCCATTTACAAGAAAGAGGAATGGAAGATGACTGAGAGTGAGTGAAGGGGAGTCACAGAGTGAAGGGATGAAGGGAGTGAGGTTAATATAGAAGGATAGAGGGAAAAGGAGTGAGGAAGTAAGTACACAGAAGGACTAAGGGAAGGACTGAGTGAAGTGCAGTACAATGAGTGAAGAAAGGAAAAAGAGTAAAGGAGCCAAAGAAGGAAAGAGAGGGGAAGAGAACTAAAGCAGTGGTACTGAGAGAATGTGAGAAAGCTGAAAAGTAATGTAATGTAATGTAAAGGACACTTTTATAGCGCGCCTATCACTCCAAGGAGTATCTTGGCGCTCAGACAACCAGATGGCAAGGTTGAGGGAAAGAGATCAACTCAATGGAAAATGCTTTACACTTTAAACTAATGCTCTGCAGGCCACATCTGTAAGAGAAAACACCCAAGTTTTTAAAGCTTTCCTAAACTGAGTTTCGTGGGACAATGACCTAAGGTAAGGTGGAAGCTTGTTCCAGGCCCTAGCACCCAGGACCAAGAGAGATGTTACTCCTTTGGTAGCCAGTCTGAATCTGGGGATTATTAGCAGGTTCTGACTAGCAGACCTCAGGCAACGGGTAGGATGGTACCGTTTAAAAACCGTTACACAGATATTTAGGCCTTTGCTGTTGAAAGGCCCTAAATGTGATCAGCAGGATCTTAAATAGGATCCTTTTGCCAATTGGTAGCCAATGCAGCGCTTTAAGCGCAGCTGACGCAGATGACTTACAGGGCCAACGTAGCACCAGCCGAGCAGCAGCATGTTGGACCATCTGTAGCCTATGGAGTACGGACTTATTGACTCCAGCATATAGGCTATTACAGTAATCCAGCCTCGAAGTTATTAAGGCAACTGCGACTGATTTTCTGGCTGACAAGTGGAAGAAGATCAAAAACTTCCTCAGAGATTTAATTATGTGAAAACACATACCAGCTACGGCCACCGCTTGCTGTTTGAAGCACAGTTGGTCATCAAATTTAATGCCCAGGTTTCAAGCAGACAAGATGGTATCAGGGGGGGCTTCAGCATCGTCCGGCCACCAGTTTTTCGGTGAAAACAGATTTTGATTTCCGAAAGGCAGGATCTCCGTCTTGCCGGAATTGCATTTGAGATGGTTCTCAGACATCCATTTGAATGTAGCTGTTAGGCAATTTTTCATGTTTTCCTCCGCCCTGGGCAGTTCCCCATCCAGTACCTGAATGAGCTGGGTGTCATCTGCATATGATATTATACTGATATGAAATGATGCAATTAGCTCAATCAGGGGTACCATATATAGGTTAAAGAGAACAGGGCTTAACCTCGAGCCCTGAGGGACCCCGGAGCTGATGACCTTAGCTTCCGACTGGAATTCGCCCAAAACTGTAATTTGGTGTCTGTTGTGGTGCAAGTGGTGCAAGGGAGAGAGGAAATGCAGACAGTTGAAATGGGCTTGAGGGTTTGTGAAAGAAGTGGAGTAAAGGAACAGCGATGAAACAAAGTGAGAGAAAGACAGTGTAAGTGAGTAAAGAGAGCTGAAAAAGGGTGGAAAAAGGAAAGTGAGTGTGAGACAATGGGAATACAATATAAATTACACAATACAAACTATAGAATAACTGGTACAACATGTTAGATAGATTATTTTTGCTGTTCTCAGAATATATTGAATTTCACTAAAAACAGTGAGTTCAAACTATTCATCATATGACAGCGGGAAAAAAAAACACAATCTAAAGATTGTGTTTTAAAAAACCCATATAAACTTACAAATCATATATGTACACTAATCTTTCATTCACTTACTTTTCCTTGAGGCCAAATAGTAGATCATGAAGGTCCTTTTTGTTGGAAAATACTCTGCTGTTCTTTTAAATTTCCATTTCATCGACTTTCTATAAAAGAGATCTAAGAACATCTGAAATAATTCTCAACGTTTTCATTTTCCTCCTTGTGTTAAGTTATGACTCATTGCTCATACCTTCAACTTTCCTTACGGCCAAATAGTGTCAGATATATGAGTATATTTTTAAATTTCTCTAATTAAACTCTGAAATTACTGTTTACCCGAAGTTTTGAAAAAAAAGCTCATATGGCATTTTCACAATGTTTAAATATTCATATTCCCTTTTTTGATCACTCATGTTCAACATTTCCTATAATACTGATATCACTTACTATGAGATCCACTTACAGTACCTATATGAGAACTGGATTTTTATATTATGTTGATCACTTTTACTCACAAAATAATTTTAAACATTAGACTAACTTTTATTAACTGCTTCCGTTTTCATAGGACAATTACCTTTACTTAAACTTTGGTTCTAAAAACACTAGGTAAGAATTTTTTAAGTCAAAAGGCAAACATTGTTTATAATTCAAATGAGAATCAATGCAGTAAGTCGAACTTTTTTGACATTTTAAATAAGCTGTATAATGCCCTGATGTTGTCGAAGCACCGTCATGATAAATAATACCTACAGTTGCAAATGTTCTTCCTGAAATTGATAACTGAGAAGCCACACAATTTTTGATATAAGTTGTCAATTTAGTTCCATCAGGTCTACATCGTTGGAAAACTAAAATGACATACTGACCATTAGTTTGTATAAATAATGTGGACAGCATAGGACACCTACATTGGGTACACACCATAGTATTATCAGCTGCTTTAACTAGATTATTAAATGACACTGATTTGCAGTCTGGTAAAGTCAAATATATAAATCGTTCAGTGTCTATTCTAGTAGTACTTGATAAACTACAATTGTCGCAGTCATGCTGCCATTGATAAGAAAGGCTAAAAAGATTTTCTACATCTACACCTTCATCTTCTTTAACACCAAACATATACATTAAAAATTCCTGACAATCCTGCTGAATGTTCTGTGAAAATTTATCTTGACCAGAACATATGTCTAAAATATTTCGAATTTCTGTTACACTTTCTATTTTTGCTCTATCACTGCTACATTTCTCAAGCACAGAATTCAATAAACCGCACAATCTTTGATCCCGATTTTCAACAATCTGTTCTTGTAAAGTTTGAAGAAAAAAACAACATTAACCAATACATTAGGATAGCAGTTGACACCAGAACTGTTTTCAAACTGAAATTCAACAACATTTTCATCAGAATCCTTTTTCTTTCTGTTTTCAATTACATTTTCATCTACTTTTTGTCTTTTTGCTACTACCTCACTGCAATTATTCTCATTTCTTCTTTTTTGACCTACCACACGTTTTTCAAACACAGGATATTGTGGCATATGTGGAGCATACTCTCTTCTTAACCTATTGTATTCTTTAACACAATCCAGATCTGCGCAAATCTTTGTCTCATCATACTTAATCAAGTACAATCCTGATAAAGTTCTGACTCGTGATAATGCCACATATGCCATACCCTCTTTAAACACAGAACTTCCAATGTTCACCAAAGCACTATCTACACTTAAACCTTGAGATTTATGAATTGTCACCGCATATGCCAAACAAACAGGAAACTGTTTTCGGCGAACATATGAGGCAATTTCAAGCAAAAATCTAGCAGAACAACGACTGATTTGTTGAACTTGCTCAATGCCATCAAATGTAATTATTACAAATTCAATTCCATCTCTATTTCTATAATTCACAAAATCAACAACATGACCCATTGCTCCATTTACCAGACCTCTTTCAACATTTAAATTCCTTCTCAAAATAATACGACAATTAAAACACACATTCAGAATCTTTTCAAAATCAGCTGTTTTAGATATACTCTTCTATAATGAATCCAATTTTGATTTCAAATTTTCTGACAAAATAATTGTTGCCCCCATATGCTCAATTTTATCTATTGCTTCTAGTTTCACAATCTCTTCATTTTCTAACTTTAACATTTTGTTGTTGAAGATGGAGATGCAGAGTTGGCATCAAACATATTCCAGATTTGTTCTCAGTAATTTTCTTAAAAATATTCTCTGGAAGAATGTTTTCATTTGGATGCAAATTTGAAATTAATCGTGCATGTAAAGCTTCTTTCCCATGCTCGCTTACTTTTCCGATTCTTATATCTTGTAGAATTTTTTTATAATCTTCATCCTTTGCCTGTCGCATATTTTTAAACAGTTCTGCATATTTGAAATTTAACCATATATTAACGTTTCCAATGCTTCCAAGGGACTTCCTGGTATCTTCATGTGTAAGCATTTTAAACACTGGTAGTCCTTTTACTGGAGTCAACTGCAATAGATCTCCAAAAACAATAGTGTGTTTTCCTCCAAATAACACATCACACTCTGTTCTAAGAATTTCTTGCATTCTCAAATGCATAAAAGCAAGCATTAGATTTGAGACCATACTTACTTCATCAATGATAAGAAGTTTCATTTTCTTCAGGACTCTGGAAACTTCAGAACACGCATCTCCAGATAACTTGTTGTAACTACATCCTCTTGAGCTTGTTCCATAGCTCTTTCCACCTCATCCATGGCAGTCACAGCCTAATTTTGGATAATTGGTCCTTCTAGTGGATCCTGACTCAATGAAGTAGAACTCTGACTGTCTTGAGAACTGTCTCTAGTAATCTCTTCAGCAATTGTGGCTTCTTGCTATATTTCTTCCTTCAACATTTGCAGATAATTTGGAAAAACAGGACATTCTATGGTATCCTTGGTTGCATTAAAAGAATCTTCGTAACTAGAGAAATGTCCAAGGAGTTCCTCTTCTGTATGCCATGGCTTAAAGAGTTGCAAAAGAGCTAAATAGTAAAATTCTCCTTTGTCTGGATATTCGCAACTCAATTTTCGATGAATAATCAAATGTCCTTTTCTCTGCTTCACTAGACATCCTTCATACCCAATGACACCATATTTTCCATTATTGATATTTTCTGTGATGTTCCTCTTATAACTATAGTTTTGCAGAACTTCATACAAACAAGTGTTCTCAAGGTGAGCACGTCTATTTGGATAGTATGTATCCAACATGTTTGTCTTCAAAATATCTGTACTGTTTGGTTCTTTCTCCGCCAAATACTCAATTTCTTGTACAGATTTCAAAACTCAGTTACGTGTTGCAGCAAGACCTAGACTCACCCAAATTATTGCTCTAGATTTGGCATAGAGACTTGCTGATGATAACCGATCAGAACATTCATATGCTCCAATTTCTCGATGCGATAACATCTTCAGACTGAACTGTATAATTTTTTACTTATACTCTATTCATGTGAAATGTCCTCCCACATTTCCTTCAGTTCTGTCTTTTCTTTTTTGTGATGTAAGACATCACATACCGAGCCACAGCAATAGAGTTGTCAGCAACAAACTGAATATCCATGTTAGCATTCCACATGGACAAAATCACTGGGTTGTAGTCGTTAATATACTTGGACTTCGTTTCTTTTTAAATTGTATGTATTTTTTGGTCATTTCCTCATCACAGTATGTCGCAGAGAAGACATCAAATTATTTACTCTTCCTTTAGAAATCACTGGTCGTGGAAACACGAAACGACATTTTGTGTAGAACTTGTCCTTGTTTCTGAATTTTCGACGACAGTACTTTCCACAACGATGGGATTGAAAGCGTAAAACTTGCTGCCTTAAATTGTTTTCTTCAGTAGTTTTCGGAACAGCACATGTTGAATACTCTTCAATGGAACTCATCACTGTGTCATCTGAATCAGTTCCAAATTTGGGTGCATCTTTAATCCATAACAACATATGTATGTGAGGAGCACCTCTCGCTTGATACTCCTTCCTCCAAAAGAAATCCAAAACCTCTCCAAGGGGAGGATTTTTTTTGTTGATAATAAAAGACATCATAGCTTCAAATCTATGATTGAAATATCTGCATACATTCACTGGATCCAAAGAACACAGTTCTCCAGGTGTTTTGAATTCTATATTTTGTATGTTTCCATTTGCCTCTCGTAGAAATTGAAGTAAGTCGTCCCATGCATACTCAGCACAGCTAAGAGTGAGGAACCATGTAGGAGTTCCTAAGTTTCTTAGCATACATTTCAATTCCCCATGATGACGGAACCAATACTCGTTTGTACCACGCTGACATGCCATGAGATTGATTAGCTGAGATTCCAAAATACTGTCTTGCAGATTGACTTTATCCATAAAGTCCCTCGCCGAAACATTTTGCAGATGTGCTCCACTTTTCAGTATATGGTTCACTGCATAAGAAAGCCCAGAAAAGTCACTTTCATACAGTAGATGAAACAAATATGGAATGCATTGATGAAACCTTGGATCTTCAGCATATAATCTTAAAGTCCGGTATTCAGCTGCAGGAATTTGAACTGGTCGATCGTCATATCGTCCACCTCGACCTGTTGGAAATAACTGTGGAAAACGAGCTTCCAAACTTTCTTCCCATACACTAATAGGACTTCCTTTTGCTGCTTTCATTTGAAACAAGTCAATTGCATTCCCCATTACTTCTTTGGAATGCAAAGGATGAACAGTATAATGTTCATATATTTCTTCACTTCTAGACACACCAACTTTTTCAATTTGGCCGACTGAACAATCACTGTCTTCTTCTGTAGCTGTTTCCTCTGCTCCAACACATACATGTTTGTAGTACTCATTGTTTTTGACCAAATACAACGTTGCCTATTTGACTTTCCTAACATCCACTAAATCTTGCCAAATTTTCTTACTCTTTGTCAGAACTCCATTAACTAGAATAACCAGAGAATCCTCTTCTACTCTTTCTACACCAATTGTATCAATATTTGTCTTGACATCTAGAGGCAAATAAACAACTCTTCCCTTTAATCCTCTTTGTAAATCTGAAGGAGGCAATTTCCCTATCTTAGGCTCCATGCGAATAATAGCCTGAAAAGGATGGACACATTGAATCAAAATAGATTCATAAGTATTTAAATCCATCAATTCAGAAGGAATATCTACCAACTGAAGGTTATTATGAATAGCTCTAGCAGGCATTCTTTTGTCATTTAATTTTTTAAAACAATAATTACAAATACGCTGATCAGAACTCAAATCAAAAGAATTCTCCACCAACAAATAAGTTAATAATTATACACCAGCCAAATTATTCTCATGGGGCCTACGAGCCGATGATCATTGCCCAAGATGTAAACAACCTCAAGCAAATTTAATCCATATGTTTGCCGAATGCCCCAAATTAGATCTATTAAAAACGATGATAATGAAATTTTGGGCCCAGGTTTTTGGTCGGAATATAAAAGACTCAGTAACCCTCTATGTGATGGGCCATGATGATTCTCTGGGCCATAGCATCGAGGAGCAAAGATCCATGTTCTTAGCAACTGCAATCTTACGAATCATTCTTGCTGCCTGGTGGAAAGATCTGGAGCCACCCACATTTCAGATGTGGCTTGGTCGTTTCCTCGCCACATATAAACAAGAGATTTCAATTTATAATACTAGGGGTAAAAAAACTAGACTTTTCGGGAACCAGATTTGGGCCCCAATTTCTAACTGGTATTCTAATGTGAAGTCTCCTACTCTGATTACGATATCTTGATTTGTTAAGATAATATTGTAGAAAATACGGTATTGAGTATATAATCTTGGATATGTTGATTTTTCTGTTTTGTTTTTTTCTATTTTCTCCTAACAGCTGAAGTAGATATTGATTAATAGGCATTATTACCTTGCTCTGATTCTTAATATTTCTGAAATATGTTAAATATGTCGGTTAATTTTGTGTTACTATATTGTTTGACTGAATGTTGCTACAAAAATAAATAAAAAAAAAAACAAATAAGTTAATAAATCCTGCCATTCACTATTGTTTTCCATTTCACTTTTTGCATATAAATCAACTAATCTAGTCTGAATCTTATAATGAGTCCGTCGACAACACACACAATTAAAATTAGGCCTTTCACTTGATTTCACCTTAAACTTGGTAATCTCCTCATCAAACTTTTCTGTACTTAAAATCTGTACATTGTCTTTCACATTACCATCTATTACTATATCCATTTCTACACTATCCTCTTTGTCCCCAAAATTACAAAACTCAATTTCTTCACAAATGCTCTTCACATCTAATTCAGATCCATGCAAAAGAGCACTCTTTACCTATTTAAGCTTAAGTGCTGGACTTTTTGCATAATACAACCTTCTCACTAATTTCCTCACTTTATTATGATGTACTGCTAACATCCTAAAATGATGAAAAACACTCTGACATACTTTTCTAGAAAGACAAGCCGGTGAATGCCCATGCAAACCTGTGTTTTCTCTCACCCTGCAAGGATCTAACTCTTGCAAGATCTTCATTTTCTGTTTTACACTTTTCTTACTATATGTACGTAAGAAATTTTGAAGCAAATCGATTGAATCCTGTCGCACACTACAAATACTACTACACTTCCATGTGTACACTGGACCCTTATTACATCTCCCTTAAACTTCATCAGCTAACACCTCTTCTGCATCTCTGGAAACAAGTTTCTCTTTTTCCATCAGACAACCGTCTTTCACCTCATATGCTCAACCACTGGTGTCAACCGCATGCACCAAATCATTCTCCTGAAAGTAACTCTCCTCATTAAAAAAATGGCTCAGAACTTGAACTATGCATCCATTCTCCTGAAAATACTTCACAAAAATGAGTCCGATTAATTATCCATTTCCATCTACTGTTCGATTTGAAAACATCAATTGCCTTGTTAAGTATCCTAATTATATTGATTACTAAAATTATTAATTTTTTCTTAACTTCGAAAGCCTGATCAACAACCTTCTCTACACTTTTCTTTTTCTTGTAGAAAGCAGCTCTCTGTGTACCTTTCATCATATTTATTAACAAATTTAAAACTACCCTATTACGAAACATTCATTTACGAATGTCCCTAAATTGGGTTTGTCTTCTATTACTATACATACTGTTCTCTCCTGGTCCAGTATTAGGTAGTAACACTGTTGGGGGGCCTCTCCTTCCTTTTCAAATTTGTTCTCTCCTTCTGTGTATTCTCTTTCTCATTAACATTTTTTTTGCTCTACATATGTTCCGAAAAAAAGACTTAGTTGTCTTTCCAGGAGCTTTTTTTGTGTTATTTGAAGTACTCGTTGTAGGGGAGTGCTTTAATTCCGTTGCTGTTTTTGTTTTTTTCCGTATTACATATTTCCTTCTCCTCTGCCTTGAAGGCATATTACCAAAACTTTTGAATTGTTGATGTCAATCTGTGGTAAAGAAAATAATAACACATTATAGACCACTATTAGCAAAAACACAAGTTTACAACTTATCTACATGATTGCACATTTTACCTGTGTTTCCTCAGATTAGGAAGCAGTTTGTGCAGATGAGGTGAGGCCTCTCCGGAAGCACAGAGGAGGTGAGGCCTGTCCAGGGGAGAAGAGGTGGTGAGGCCTGTGTCTAAGAATGCAGTGGACTGGACTTCATGAAGCCTCTCCCCCACTGCATTCTTAGACACAAGCCTCACCTCCTTTGCACCCCAGAACAGGCTTCTCTCCCACTACACTCTTGAACACAGGCCTTGCCTCCTCTGCACCCCTATACAAGCCTCACCTCATCTACAACCCTAAAGAGGCTTCACCTCATCTGCACCCCTGGACAGGCCTCACCTCATGTACACTATTTATTCCTTCTCAAAAATGTAAAAACCAATCATTTGCCCCAAAATCGTTTTTCGCATCACATTTAGGAAACACAGCACAGGTCCTATGTACAAGCATACAATTTTACTACTGAAACCTCACTATTTCACAAAACACAATTTCTCTATCTTGCATATGTTAATATCAAGCATTTCCAAAAAAACATGCCACAAACCAACAAGAAAGAATCTCAATCTGCTTCCTAATCTGAGGTAACGCAGGTGACATCATTCTAAAAGGTTCAAATATATTTATTTCATGAGGAAAACACTATTAATTTATTTTCAAAAATATAAAAGCCCTCCAATAACCCAAAAATCGTTTTTTAAATAACATTTTACAAACACAGCACAGGTCCTATGTACAAGCATTCCATGTCACTTGTGAAACTTATCAATTTTACATAAAGCAATTCCTCTATGCAGCAAAATCTATTTACCAGATTAGGAAGCACATTAAGCTTTTCCATTGTGTCATATTTCTTTATAATACTTGGAAAATGTTTGTTTAGTGCATAAAGAAATTGTATTTTATAAAAAATTGAGGTTTCAGTAGTATAATGAAATACTTGTACATATGACCTATGCTCTGTTTTTTAAATGTTATGTAAACATTGACTTACAGCACATGAATTGCTTTTACATTATTCACAAGGTTTAGATACTGTGTACATGATTGCACGTTTCACCTGTGTTTCCTCAGATTAGAAAGCAGATTGTGCAGATGAGGTGAGGCCTCTCCAGAAGCGCAGAGGAGGTGAGGCCTGTCCAGGGGAGCAGAGGTGGTGAGGCCTGTGTCTAAGAATGCAGTGGACTGGACTTCATGAAGCCTCTCCCCCACTGCATTCTTAGACACAAGCCTCACCTCCTTTGCACCCCAGGACAGGCTTCTCTCCCACTACACTCTTGAACACGGCCTTGCCTCCTCCGCACCCCTATACAAGCCTCACCTCATCTACAACCCTAAACAGGCTTCACCTCATCTACACCCCTGGACAAGCATCACCTCATCTACACTATTTAATCCTTCTCAAAAATGTAAAAACCATTTATTTGCCCGAAAATCGTTTTTCGCATCACATTTAAGAAACACAGCACAGGTCCTATGTACAAGCATACAATTTCACTACTGAAACCTCACTATTTCACAAAAGACAATTCCTCTTTCTTGCATATGTTAATATCAAGCATTTCCAAAAAACATGCCACAAACCAACAAGAAATAACCTCAATATGTTTCATAATCTGAGGTAACGCAGGTGACATCATTGTAAAAGGTTCTAGTATATTTATTTAATGAGGCAAACACTATTAATTCCTTCTCAAAAATATAAAAACCATTCATTTACCCCAAAATCGTTTTTTAAATAACATTTTAGAAACCCAGCACAGGTCCTATGTACAAGCATTCAATTTCACTACTGATACTTCACTATTTCACAAAAGACAATTCCTCTATCTTGCATATGTTAATATCAAGCATTTCCAAAAAACATGCCACAAACCAACAAGAAAGAATCTCAATCTACTTCCTAATTTGAGGTAACACAGGTGACATCATTCTAAAAGGTTCAAATATATTTATTTAATGAGGCAAACACTATTAATTCCTTCTCAAAAATATAAAAGCCATCCATTTACCCCAAAATCGTTTTTTAAATAACATTTCACAAACACAGCACAGGTCCTATGTACAAGCATTCCATGTCACTACTGAAACGTCACTATTTCACAAAAGACAATTCCTCTATCTTTCATATGTGAATATCAAGCATTTCCAAAAAACATACCACAAACCAACAAGAAATAACCTCAATATGTTTCATAATCTGAGGTAACGCAGGTGACATCATTGTAAAAGGTTCTAGTATATTTATTTAATGAGGCAAACACTATTAATTCCTTCTCAAAAATATAAAAACCATTCATTTACCCCAAAATAGTTTTTTAAATAACATTTTAGAAACCCAGCACAGGTCCTATGTACAAGCATTCAATTTCACTACTGAAACTTCACTATTTTACAAAAGACAATTCCTCTATCTTGCATATGTTAATATCAAGCATTTCCAAAAAACATGCCAAAACCAACAAGAAAGAATCTCAATCTGCTTCCTAATCTGAGGTAATGCAAATGACATCATTGTAAAAGGTTCAAATATATTTAATAAATGAGGCAAACACTATTAATTCCTTTTCAAAAACATAAAAACCATTCATTTACCCCAAAATTGTTTTTTAAATAACATTTTAAAAACACAGCACAGGTCCTATGTACAAGCCTTCAATTTCACTACTGAAACTTCACTATTTCACAAAAGACAATTCCTCTATCTTGCATATGTTAATATCAAGCATTTTCAAAAAACATGCCACAAACCAACAAGAAAGAATCTCAATCTGCTTCCTAATCTGAGGTAATGCAAGTGAAATCGTTGTAAAAGGTTCAAATATATTTTTTTAATGAGGCAAACACTATTAATTGCTTCTCAAAAATATAAAAGCCATTCTTTTACCCCAAAATCGATTTTTAAATAACTTTTTACAAACACAGCACAGGTCCTATGTACAAGCATTCAATTGCACTACTGAAACTTCACTATCTGCTTCCAAATCTTCTCCATAGAGCAAACAAGTCTCTATCTAAATTAAATGAATCCTTACTTACCTTTACAAATTATTTGGGAGATTGAGAACAGTGTCAGACACACACACCAATTATTCTTTTGCAGAGCAAAAGGTATGCACTCAAGACACTGCAACCATGACTGGCACAGAAAACCTCTAATTCTACACACATATGCCTCATTTCAACCAATCAAAACTCTTCTCTCACTATTTTCAAACCAACACCCTTCCCCCTCTCAGACCTTTCTACCTGTTACCATAACAGCTCCCTCCTAACTGAACTCTCAGATTCAAAAGTTTATTCTACAATGTTGCAAATGAAGTCAGCAAGGATGTTTGACCTCTCAATACACCATCTTATCCGGTGCATTAGTGCTTTAATTGACTTTTTCTTAACCATTCGAATTGCTTCTTTCAAAAAACACAACCATGCACCCTAACTTTTAGTTTTCAACTATCTAAATCCACCAATCATTGCTTGTGATTCAAGAGCAGGGAAACTCCACAATTATTTTTTTGTAAACTCCTACTGTTCCAACAGCCATTTCATTCCCACACTTCATCTGACTGCACCAGAACCTTCTCTCACCATGTATTCTGTCTGGATTATTGGACATAGCTACATCCACTGGGCTCAAAGGTATGCAGCTAGCAGAAATTTTCACAACCTTGATTTATCAAATGTGGAAATCAAGTGGATTAGCCAGAGAGGATTGAGATGTCAGCAATTGATACCATTGGTGAAAACCTTTTTGCATCTGCCAAACCCTGACCTCTTAATAGTGCACTGTGGTGGAAATGACTTGGGCACTTTAACTGGAGTAGGTCTGGAAATGCTTTTAAAGGACACCTTTGGTCAATTGATGACACTTTTTCCACAAACTGCCTTGGTATATTCCAATGTATGTCAAAGACAGAAATGGAACTGGTCCAACCAATGTTGTCCACAATTTGAGAAAGCACGGACACGTGTGAATAAATCTATTTCTGCTTACATGAGAGACTATGGAATGGGTTCAATATACAACAATAACTTGCGTTACAACATGCAAGATATCTACAGAGGAGATGGTGTGCACTTCTAAGATGAGGGGAATGGAATAGTCCTCCTGAATTTATGACTGTGCATTGGAACCTACTTGTAGGTACCTAAATCAGACACAGAACCCAAAAGCTCTTTTCAGGGCTACCCTACCTCTGATCACTCAAAAAGATTATCTTACATTTTTCACAATTTTTCACCAAAGTACGCTCCCCGGTACGCTCCCCGGTGCGCGTACCAGGCGCTTCCCCCGCGAAAATGAAAAAAGATATATATATTTTTTTGGGCCTACATAAGCCTCCTAAGCCCCCCTCAGAAAATCTAGGGGGTCAGGGGCTGTCTACCGTGCCCCCTTCTACCCATTCCCAACGTTGTTTGTCCTCCATCTTGTGACTCAATTGCACCGAAACACAAGATGGAGGACTCCCGTAGCGCTCCTGGTGCGTGTACCGGAGCGCGCACCGGTAAGCGCTCCCTAAAAAAATGTGGGAAGTTAATTTTCATAAAAACCACAGGAGACACGTTCACCAAATATAGAATAGGCCCTACTACATAGCAGTCCCTACCATTTACCCAAATTTGGTGGTATTTCATTGAGCCATTTAGGCCGTGGCCCTGTCTAAATATCCTGAGGTAAATTAAATGACAAAAACACATATGAAACTGTTGGAATTTACAACCAATTAAAATGTTACTAACATTTTGTACTTTTATGTGCTGACATTTGATTGGTTAAGTACATGAATATATATGAAAAATGAGAGGGAAACACAGCCATTTTGAGTAATACTACCTGAGGTACATTTGGAAAGAATTTTGACAGAAAACTTCAACTTCTTTGAAAAAGGCAAGTTGTTAATTTGGAAGGGGAACTATGTGGTGCACTTCAAGTTAATTTGGGAAAACGTTTTCTGATAGTTATACTATGTCCCTCTGTAAGAGTTAGAGATTGAGATAGACTTCTCTGTTATAATTATGGATTGAGTTAGGCTTCTCTGGTATAATTATAAATTTACTTAGGCTTCATCACATGCACTTTTTAATAGTTCTACTTCCTGCCTGAAACCATACACTGCCCAAAAATTACTTCACTGTTAAAAATTCAGAAGTACCTTTCTGAACTTAAACCCAACAGTACCCTAACTCTACTGATATAGTTATTTTTTATGCAATTTTCAGAAAGAAAATGGAAGGAGAAAAACAATCAACTGTTATTTCTTTTGAAGTAAAGGTGGAAAATCCAGAAGAACAAAAAGATTAATTTAATTTCATGGATGGCTCTTTGGACCAACAGTTACTAGAAAGTTTGAAACAAATAGAATCATGTACTAATGATTATGAGGAAATTCCGGACAATATTATGTTAGAAGTTTTATTAAATTTTGAAAAAAAATCAGAAGAATAAATTTATATTTAATAATTTTAAATTGTTTGAGACATTAGTCATTTTAATATGTAATTCATGAAGTAGTACCAAAATGATTATATTATAAAGTGAGACTTATAGTATACTGTGCAACTTTTTTGTGTTACATAGTAAGTTTACTCATAGTTAATACCTTTCTCCCACTATATTTTCTCCAATGTGTATTTTACATCTCTTTTTCATCATAAGGGAGCAGGATAGTTTACCTATGATCCCCTTGGACTTCTCAGGGAGTGCTTAAAGGATCTGTTTCTGCTTTCCTGACAGACTATGGTATGGATTCCATATGCCACAATAACTTATATACCAACATGCAAGATATCTACAGAGGAGACGGTGTACATTAAATGTAAGTCTGCATTGGTACCTACATGTAGGTACGTAAATAAAAATAAAAAAAACAACAAAAATAATTTTTTTTTAAAACAGCTACTTTTATCGTCATTCTTTTTCCCCATGGTACGCTCCCCGGTACGCTCCCCGGAGCGCGTACCGGCTGCTCCCCCTCAAAAATCGATAAAAAATTATAATGTTTTGCCCCGCGGGGCTTTTTTATGGCCCCCACATCAAACCTAGGGGGTCAGGGGGGTCTACCCTGCCACCTTTTAGTCATTTCCCCCATTGTTTTTGCCACCTCTTGTGTCTTGATCCTACCGAGACACAAGATGGCGGCCGCTCCGGACTGTTTGGAATGTTTACAGACACCCGAGAGCCAATCAGCTTTCCGCGATCAAGTCGCGTAGCGCGCCCGGAGCGCTCCCCGGTGCGCGTACCGGGGAGTGCTTATAGATATATATAGTTTTTTTGAACCTAAATTACTCAAAATCCACTGGAGCACATATCTTGAGACATAGCAAAGGCACATCGGGCTACCAGTCCCTACAATTTTGCCAAGTTTGTGTATATCCATTCAGCCGTTTGAGCTAAAAGTGAGGTCGACCGCCCTATGGAAATTAACATGGGGAAAACACGTTTTGGGACCCCCCTTTTATCTCGGCCCCCGCTTGACAAATCCCCCCAAACTTTCAGGGACGGACCGGAGCGCCGCGAGGCAAATTTGAGGAAATTTTCAGGCAGATTCCTCAACCAGCGCCAAAGTTATTCACAATAGAATGTTGAGATTTTGCATTGAAAATATTCCTAACTATAACTACCTACTGGCGACCGCCAGTAGGTAATATGACCTACTGGCGATAGCCAGTAGGTATATATAGTTAGGACCTAGATACCATAGGAAATTCCGAACATTCTATTGGAAATAACTTTGGCGCCGATTGACGGATCTGCCTGTAATTTTCCTTAAATTTGCCTTGCTGCGCTCTGCTCCTTCCCTGAAAGTTTCGGGGGGATTCATCAAGGGGGGCCAAGAAAAAAGGGGGGTTCCAAAACATGTTTTCCCAATGTTAATTTCCAATGGGACATTCTGACAAGGCAACAGCTCGAACGGCTTAACGGAATTACACCAGATTTGGCAAAATGGTAAGGACTGGTATGCAGCAGTGCCTTTTGTATGTTTGGTGAAAATCCCTCCAGTAGTTCTTGAGAAAATTGAATTTGAAATTTTTCAAATGGCATTTTCTATGGGACCTTTAGACACAGCTACAGCCCAAACGGCTGAACGGAATTACATCAAACTTGGCAAAATGGTAGGGACCGGTATGCAGTAGTGCCTTTTCTATATTTGGTGAAAATCCCTCCAGTAGTTGTTGAGAAATTAATTTTGAGCAAATTATATATCTATATGCGCTCAACATTCTATTGGGAATAACTTTGGCACCGATTAAGGAATCTGTGTGCAATGTTCCAGAATTTTGGCCAGCTCCGCTCCGCTCCTTCTCTGAAAGTTTCAGGGGGATTTGTCAAGCAGGGGCCGAAAGGGGGGTCCCAAAACATGTTTTCCCCATGTTAATTTCCATGAGGGACCTTTAGACACGGCTACAGCCCAAACGGCTGAATGCAATTACACCAAATTTGGCAAAATGGTAGGGCCTGGTATGCAGATGTGCCTTTGCTACATTTGGTGAAAATCCCTCCAGTAGTTCTTGAGAAACTTGAATTTGAAATTTTTCAAATGGCATTTTTTATGGGACCTTTAGACACGGCTACAGCCCAAACGGCTGAACGGAAGTACACCAAACTTGGCAAAATGGTAGGGACAGGTATGCAATAGTGCCTTTTCTATATTTGGTGAAAATCCCTACAGTAGGTTTTGAGAAAATTGAATTTGAGCAAATTATATATCTATATGTGCTCACTGTACGCGCACCGTACGTGCACCGTACGCGTACAGTACGCGTACCGTACGCGTACGTGCGCATACCCTTACATGCGCGAGCGAGTTTCTGATTGGCTGGTAGTTGACTGTCAACATTCCAAACTGTCCAAACCAGGAAGTGTTGGCCACCATCTTGTTTTTCAGGAGAACAGAGAGCCCAAAACAAGAATGGAAACACGAAAAGGGGCCAGGGTAGAGACCCACCAACCCTCTAGCCCTTCTCAGGGGGTTCCAAAAGGACCCCAAAGGGCAAACAAAAAAAAATTATAATTTGAAAAAATCACGGGGAACGCGCACCGTACGCGTACGGTGCGCGTACCCCGCAATTTTTTTTTTTTGTTTTACTTTTTGCACTTGGTGGTCCTTCTGGGACCCCCTGAGAAGGGCTAGGGGGTCAGGGGGTCTCAACCCTGCCCCCTTTTCGCGTTTTCCACTCTTGTTTTGTGCTCTATTGTGCCTCACTTCTCCTGAGAAACAAGATGACTGCTCAGGTGGTCCCAGAAGGATAATAACATATATAAACGTTATCCGCTAACAGAATTAGCATTTACAAAACCTTTGAAATTTATTGAAAAAAAATATAGGTTTCAAGCCTGATATAGTTAGGAATTAGCATTTAAAAAACCTTGCAAATTACCTGAAAAAGCCATAGGTTTCAAGCCTTATATAGTTAGGAATTAGCATTTAAAAAACCTTGCAAATTCACCTAAAAAACCATAGGTTTCAGGCCTTATATAGTTAGAAATTAGCGTTTAAAAAACCTTGCAAATTCACTTAAAAAACCATAGGTTTCAGGCCTTATATAGTTAGGAATTAGCATTTAAAAAACCATTGAAATTGCTCCTATATAGGTATTTGTACTAACTATATTTTGCGTACCCGCAATCCACTGCTGATGATGTCACATATTACATCATTCATGACATGGTCAGTGACATCACTGATGACATCATTGATGACATCTCAAATGACATCACTGATGACATCACTGATGGGACTTTATAGTTGGACTCAGATTTCAGCAGTTATTGTAACATAAAAACACTTTTTTTACCCCTTTTTTTTAACACTGCTTGACAGATCACCCCAAAGCATTCCATGCACAACTAGACAAAGTGGGACATTTTTTGGGGACAATGTAATAAAGATTCATCAAATGGGTCCAAAGTTAAAAGCAAGTCAATATACGCTTTTCCAATGGAAACAAGGCCATATTTGTGTATATATTACCTACCGGGGGTCGCCAGTAGGTATAATTAGGATGTAGTTACCATAGGAAGAGTATTTTTCAGAAGTTTGGCATCGTTCGACAAATCCTCGCAACATTTTATTAACTAATTTACCAGTCAGTTCAGCTCCTGTCTTAAAATGTGTGTGGTGATCTATCAAGTGAGGGCCAAGAAAATAGAGGGGTTCCAAAACACATTCTTCTTTGTTAATTTCTGAAGAAAACTTTAGACACGGCTACAGCCTGAACTGCTGACTTGAATTACACCTCAACTTTGGCAGAAAGGTAGATGTTGGTCCACAAAAAATCCTGTTTAATAAATGGTGTAATCTCTTCAGGGGTGATGGAAAAATGTAAATAATATTAAGATATAAAACTGAGGTCGCTGTGGATCCACGACCCTCCCCAAATCTTGTACATGGGATCAGACTGGCTGCCAACACCTCAAACCAGGAATTGTTGGCAGCCATCTTGTGACTTGCCTGAGCCTAGTCATAAGAATTGTCATTAAAAAAAGAAAAAGGGGCAGGATAGTAACACCCTGACCTCCTATGCCTTATGGGTGGGTGGGTTCCCACATGGATGCTCCAGGGCAAAAAAAACATTTGTTTTAAATATGTTTGATTAGAATCATGACTCCTGCCAAAAATGTAAATAAAAAAGAGGCAGAGGCTGTTTAGTCTAGGCTCCCTGGTGGGGCAGGTCCTGGGGCAAGTTTAAATAATGAGACTGGGGGCCTCCACAGCATCAAAACCTCCCTGGAGCTAGAGATATTGAAATGCGGGCAGCATATGGCACCCCCACAGCACTAGGGAATGTCACCTCCACTGGGCTATATTTATTATGAAAGCGGGGGTTCCTGTGCCCCCCGCTAACACAGAGACCACCACCTCCTCAGAGCATACTTTTTATTTTTTTAAGTAATGCAGCAAAGGCGTCCACCACAGCACTGGGGACCGCCACCTCTCCAGTGGGTAGGGATGCCCTAAAGCCTCCATCGCAGCCCCGGGGACCGCCACCTCCCCAGTGGACAAATAGAATAAAAGCCAAAAATTACAGATACTTTATAGTTAGGCTCATGTGTCACTCGTACAAAACTAGATAAATGTAGCCGTTATAGTTAGTGATCTAACTGTAACTCATGCTCCGGCAATGCCCTGCTTATGACCTCACATATTACATCACTTGTGACATCGTAAATCACTGATGAAATCTCAAATGACATCAGTGATGACATCATCCGATGACTGTGAGTGTTTTTAAACAGTTTGAGTGTTAAGTTATATACCAATGTGTATTGTTGAATGTTTTTATTTTGATTTTTTTAATTAGATTTTTTTACTTCCACTTTTTAAATTTTGTATTTGTTTTCCTCATTTTCCAAACATCTGAAATCATCCCAATGTCTGCTATAGGTGCACAACAGCATTCATTGTCTAAGGATTTTTCCATTGTCGCCTGCACCTCCCTGAGTGCCACATAAAGCAGTTACATATGTATGTTGTTGTTGTTGCTCTTTCTGATCCTTCCTTAGTGTACACCATGGAAGTTTATGTTGGTGTGGTTTTACAAATTGATAGTTACATTGCATTGCTAATTATTTATAATAACTTGAACAACTACACCAAATGAAGGTGTTTGTTTGTACTACTAACTGAACTGCAACAATGCTACATTTCATTCATGTTCTTCTTGCTTGTTTGCTTTAGGTGCACAAGAGAAGAGACATCAGCTTCAATACTGCCAAACAGAAGGCACCTGCAGTCGTACATCGGTCCTCTAATCTCTTCTGCCATTTGCGGATCTTGGTGCAACTGCTAACTAAGAACTTTAAAATGGCCCCAAAGAAAGATGCTTCCAAGAAAGTGGTCGGTGAGAAGAAGTAGCTTCCCACCAGAGGCATGTTGCCCCAAACCTTTTTTAGACCACCACTTTGTGTGCCTGCTGCACTGGCCTCTGGGGGGCAAGCTAAGAGCAGCACTCCTGCATCAACAGCACCACCCCAACCTAAGCGCAGGACCATATCTGTCAGTGAGGCAAGAACTGCAATCATGTCAACTGCGACCAGTAGCGACATTGAATTGGACTTGCCCTTTTCCCAGAGTAGTAGACAATTTTTCCAGGAAATAGAGCAAAGTAGACAGCAGCCAGCAATAGTACATTTGACTAATGCTGGATCAGAACAGTAGTTTGAGCTTACTTCCTAGCAGGAAGTTGAACCTTTTCTTTTACAATCATTGATTCTCAGATCTCCAGCAAGGAAAAGGAAGGGTACTAGTACTCCACTTCTTTCTCTAAGCACTACTTCTGATGGAGAGGTCCCTGGCAGAGTCCAGGAGACAACAGAAGAGGCGGCGGAGAAGAAAAGTATCCTAAAAACTTAGTTTATGGATGGAATGATGAGAAGGACGATGAGGCAGTCATGGTGAAAGGTGACACTGAGAAGTCTGACATTGCTAATCAAGATGTTCTGAGGGATATAGCATAGGTAGCACTGCCACCAGCTTCCATATTTGTAAATCCCCAAATGAGACCTCTACCAACCCCAGATTCACGAGAGGCAATCGATGACACTCCTACCTACCTTCAGTTCTTCTTCAGGCAGTGTCAGTGGCACAGTCAACAAGCATTTGCAATGCAATAGGTCTCGCATTTACACAAGTTTAAGCTATTGGCATTGTAAATGACAATGCCTTTTATTTATGTTATGAAAACTAAAACAAAAATAAAAGACCTTGTCTTTTGCAACGTCAATAGCTCAAACTCTATTGCATTGCAAATTTGTGTTACTGTACTCCCACCCAAACACAAGTTTGTTGTTTTCTACCCACTTCTAATTTCTAATACTTTTCACCAGCTGGGCTCTGCTGCTGCTGCTTTGTCACATGGTGCCCAGATTTCATTTTCAAACCCATTGCTACTTCTGTCAACCTCTGACCCACATATCAGTTCTCAGCGGCGAGTGCTCCTGATCCTAAGGTGCAGGAGTTGCCCATCACGGTCTCCTTCCACCTAAGCAAGTAAATTGTTCTTGATCCCCAAAATACATGGTGCCTTATTCACCACATTACCTTCACCCTCTACTCCCCAGGCCATAAGTATCCAACTCTGGCAGACAGAATGCTATTGGGTACACTACATATTGGCCTAAACTTCAAAAGGTTATGTCAGCACATGGCCTTACCTGTCTGTCTCCAGTAGGCCATTTGCTTTGCTCCTCTGAACTCTCTCACAGGTCACTGGTATTTGCTGAACAGTACATTTCAAGCAGGTGCCTTCTCAACACTTTTAATGCCTAGATTTCCTCTCCTAATATCTTCTTTCTCCAGCGGCCATGTGCAGTCAGATGCCCTGATGTCACTAGTCACCTCCAATACCAGTCTGCAGCACCACAAGCTCTGGCTTCAACCCAATACAGACTATGGGGACACACCCGTGGTAGTAATCCTCTGAGCAAAATTTATAGCAAAGCAACAACACAGCTATTCAACTGCTGCAAGCTGCTCAAAACTATTGCCTGTGCCTGGATGCCCATCTGCGCCAGTCTCTGCCTATACACCATGGTTGTCTCTATTCCCGGTTCAGACTGTTCTACAGGGAAATTTGGCATTGCCAGGAGGGCTGATCTGACAGCTCTGTGTGTGGGCCATTTTTCTGTCTGTTTGTGGGCCTGCTATAAGATCTGGTTGGTTGGGTTTTACTGGTGATTCCCTGATATTGAAAAACAACTTTTAAGGGAGGGTCAAAGGGTGTGTGTTTATAGACCATCCAAGTTCAAACCCCTAATGAGACTATAAAGAACAATAAAAAACTTGAAGGTCTGAAAAAAAGCTAAGTCCTCTAGGTTCTCAATGAAAAAACTACAAACTAACACTGCGCTGAACCAGCTCCCAAGTGGTCGAAAGACACTAAGTGTTTGATAGAAGTCCTATCAGCCCACCCTCATGGCGGAGCCTCGTCATTTAGGACATCTAGAACCAGACTGGTGTATCCGTGCCCAGATGTATCGGCTGGATATCACACTGTTATGGTTCACAGGATGAAAGTGTCCACGCCACTGGCGGTGCTGATACAGTGCAGTGCAGTGAAAGTTGAGTGAGTGATATTAAAATGACGGTCAAGGCAAAAGAAAAATCCTTTTATTGGTATTCACCTGGACGTCACATTAAAAAGGGTGCAAAACAGTGTGACAAAATCACTGTCTACTTTGCTGAGTGGTTAATAAGGCCAACATGTTTCTGTCATGAGGTGCAAGTGCACCGGCATTCTTCAGGGCCACTACTATGTAGATGCTACTGCAAAGATACACTCTATTTATAGTGCATAAAAAGTGAAATGTCGGACTCAAGTAAGTCTATCAACAGTGAATGTGGTCAATTGGACCATCCTACCATATCCTCTTGAACCATGTGATGATAGAGGATGCAGTCCCTGCAAACAAAAACAGAGAAATAAAACAACTAGTTGTTAATCTATATACATGATAGATACCAAGGGGAAATCAACCCTGGACACAACTATTTTATCATACAGTGAAAACCTAAAAAGACTTAGCTAGGCCAGTCATGCCTCTGACGGCCAGTAAAATGATAGCGGTTGCCCGTAGGGTGAACCACAGAAAATTCTGTAATTAAGTTAAACAAACAAGTAGACTTACCCAACTATGTGTGGGGATAAAGCCTCACCTCGCCCGGTCCTCGGATGCTTGATTCCGTTCTGGGAAGGACATGGCTTTTGTAGTTCGGACTGGACTGTTCCCATGGGGCACAGGGTCAGAGCTGATTTGCATATCGCCATATCTATATAGTAGTGGACCTGAAGAATGCCGGTGCACTTGCACCTCATGGCAGAAACATGTTGGCCTTATTAACCACTCAGCAAAGTAGACAGTGATTTTGTCACACTGTTTTGCACCCTTTTTAATGTGACGTCCAGGTGAATAACAATAAAAGGATTTTTCTTTTGCCTTGACCGTCATTTTAATAGCACTCACTCAACTTTCACTGCACTGCACTGCATCAGCACCGCCGGTGGCGTGGACACTTTCTTCCTGTGAACCATAACAGTGTGATATCCAGCCGATACATCTGGGCACGGATACACCAGTCTGCTTCTAGATGTCCTAAATGACGAGGCTCCGCCATGAGGGTGGGCTGATAGGACTTCTATCAAACACTTAGTGTCTTTCGACCACTTGGGGGCTGGTTCAGCGCAGTGTTAGTTTGTAGTTTTTTCATTGAGAACCTAGAGGACTTAGCTTTTTTTCAGACCTTCAAGTTTTTTATTGTTCTTTAGATTCCCTGATATTACCATTAACATTGCCTGTAACAAGCTCAGATCCCCAACCCTACATATCTTTACAAGTTACAAACTGCCTCTATTAGAAAATGTGGGCCAGTTTTTTAGCTATCTGATTTGCTAATGGGGGCCACCTATTTTGGTGCCATGGCCTAGTTCCTGTCCCGGTCCGACCTTGCTCATCTTAATAAAGCACTACGACTCTAGCTGTCTGCCTCTAGCAAGCCAGCTGACCTCGACCATTTGCAGGGCAGGCTGCTCTCGTGCTACGGTCTCAGGACCCCCTGCCAGAAGGCTAGTGCTTACTGTGACCCCAGCTGCCTATCTCCTGCAGCCTCGCTGCTTGTTTCCCCCTGCTGTCATTCATGCAGCTGGTTGTTCGCTCTTGCTTTACTGTCACCCTAAACATGCAGTTCCAGCAAGTTCCGAGTCAGGGGCTGTGTCTACCTTTTCCAACTGAGACCCAGAATGTTAGCAGCTGGTGTTCTCCCCTTTCCTGTAGCCACGCGGCAACCTATCTACCCAGGTATGCATGCGCTCCCAGCTCCCAGCTGGCAGCTGGTTTCTCCTTCTCAACCACTCACCAGCAGGCTGCTATTTTGATTTAGAGTGGCCTTTGTCTACTTTCTGTTCTTTCATTACCCACAGCAAGCACATACCTCTCATCGTCATGTTATTTGTTCTGGCCAATGCCTACGCTGCTTGTGCTGAATAACGTGATGCATGATTTATGGTACTCCATGTGACTTGTGTAGTGTGATGCATAATGCTGTCTCTGCTCTGTGATATCCTGTGTAATAAGACGCACAGTGTTTTGTATTGTGGGATGCTTCCTGGTGTGTGTGCTACACAGCCTGCTTGTAAGTAATGAGCACAGTGTTCGTTGTACAGTGTGATTGGCACAGTTGTAGGATTCACACTGCTATTTGTGTTCTGGGACGCCTCGTGCTCCTTGCACTTTGTGGTGCCATTGTCTAGAATGTTTCATGGGGGGTACTGCTTATGCTCTGACATGTGCTATGTTGTTTGTTCTGGGGTTGCACGTTTTTTGGGTGATTTGTGGTGGATGGTGCTGAGTGGTGCGTGGTGCGTGTGCCACTTCACTTATGGTGTGACACACTTTGTTGCTTTTGTCGTCCAGTGCTCTGTGGTGCCTGTAATGGATGGTGTGCTCTAAGCCTGCGCTGTATGATGTTCTGTTCTGCCTGTGCATTGTGTGCACTTTACTCTTCGTAGAGTAATACACGGTGCAGTGTGTCCTGCGTTGGGCTTTGATTTTGGTGTTGTGTTGGACAGTGCTGTTTGAGCTGTGTGATGCACAATACTTTTACTGCTCGTGTCATGTTAAATTGTGCACCATACTGTTAGAGTGAACTATATGTAGTATCTAACAGTATAGTGGGTAGTGCTGTTTACGATCTGTGATAGGCTGTACTCTTTGATAATGTAATTGAAAGAGTAAAAAACAGTCTATGGGCTGTTGTCTAATATGTATTGCTGTTTGTGGTGTATGATGCACAGTGATGTTGCCGCTTGTACTGATTGATACATTGTACTTGTTGCTGATTTGTGATAGGTAATGCTGCAGTATGCCCACAGATCCCAGAGTGAAGTTTCTTGCCCACCCTCGAGTTCTTTGAGCGTGTGCGGTTTCTGTCAGTTTCTCTAGGCTTTGGCTAAGGGCTGCACTCTACCTTTCTATTCTGCACGTCTTGCCGATCTCTCTGGTCTCCTCAGATCTTTCCAGACATTGGATACCCTTTACCAAAGATCACTCAGTTCTCTGCAGGTTGCCAGCAGTCCGTCTTTCCGGGCTTTTGATGTGGCCCACTGAAGCGGCCCGTAAGAAGCACGTGGCGCCCAATAAATGATTGATATTGTAAAAAAATTGAAATGTGTTTACGTTTTTGTTTTTTAATCAGAAATGAAGATAATTACCGCAAACAAGACTAGTAGAAAAAAAGAAAACCATATGCAATGCTAACATGTCACTTAGCACTCGTGCTTAATTCTAAACATCTGCTGTGCGCTCGTGTCGGTGTGTGTTCTTTAACACACGCTAGCGTTATGGGCTCAGTGAGTGTTATTATTTGTATCTTTGTTCCTGTCGTGTAGCAGTTGCTGACTGGCAGGATCGTGTTACACCTAGTTGTGCACTCAATGAATCAAAGAACATTTGTGACTATATTTGTGTACTTCATCAGGGAGTGTTACATTGCACAAGGACACAATAATTTTTTGGTTGGCACGGGGAAATGTGGCCTCGAACCTAGTTTACTGGAAGCAAAGTCGGCATTTCTGGCTGTGAGATCACATCCGGGTTGTATATTCGAGGAAATAAATTACATTCTGGACCATATTCTTGCACCTCGTTGCTACTATATTTATTACACTGACACGCCAAATTCTTCCTTTCCGCTTACGTAGTAAAGTCTCAAAGCGTAGTGCTGGTAAATAAATACAAGAAGAGGGGAATCTGCAGTGCTTTGCAGGCTCTACGAAGAAAATAGCCCATCAAGCAGATGGGACGAGGGGGCAGCTGCAGCCCGAGATGGAGAGAAGAGCAGCTGTTTAGAACAAGCAGGGACCAGAGGTTAAAAAAGTAGTCCCTAAATTAATAGATCACAGCTGAGAAAAAGTGCCAACTTTCTTGCATGGAATGACCCCACTTTTTGCTGATTCGCTGATGTACTTTGACTGAGTGTGCCCTGGGCTCCTCCCAATCAGGTGCCCAAGGCCTGTGTTCCTTCCCTAAAACTGTGTTGAAACTAAAACCCAATTGGCATCTCCGGCCACATGTCATCCCTGGTAAATGGTACCCTAGGTACCCAGGGTATTGTGACCAGAGAAGACCCCTAAGGGCTGCAGCACTTATTGTGCCACCCTTAGGGGCCCAGCACCCTGACACACACACACCGCCTTTGCAGGCTGAGTGTCCTGGAGCAGAACTAAACAAAGAGTCGACATGGCACACATCTCTGTGTGCCATGCCCACAAACCCACTGCCCTGGCATACACCAGTCATCTCTTTAGCTGGGTGCCCTATGTCAGTGATGTGGGCACAGGTGCATGAGTCTTGTGCCCCTACAGTACCCAGGGCCATTCCTGGGCACTGTAAGTGAAGTGATGCCTTTAAGAGTATATGGTGCTGGGAGGTTGTCATTACGAATTCCACAGTACCATGATGGCTACACTGAAGATTGACAGGTTTGATATCAAACTTCTCAGTACATTAAACCCACACTGATGCCAGTGTGGGATTTAATGTAAAATGCACTACAGAGGGTATCTTAGAGATGCTCCCTGAAACCTGACCCTAAAATCACCGTCTTGTCTGAGAGGCTGCCTAGGCTGCCACAGAGCTTACATGTAGCTGGACCACCGGGTAGAGAGCCATCCGCTCTCATGGGCCTGCAACAATGCACATCCTGGGTGAGGTGCTGGGTCTCCTCCCCCAAGATGAAAAGGGGAAGCTTCAAAGGCATGGTGCCTTTGTGACCTTCCCCAGGCCACTTGCTGTACTCAGCAACGGGTCCCCACCGGTTCTAACCCCCACTCTGGCGGGAAGACTGGCGGGAAACCCTAAGTGAGGAAAGGGGGTGTGCCAGCCTCTGCCAACCCCACCCCTCAGGAGGGAGAGGTGAGGTGAAGCGCAACTCGGGGCTACAGCCATCTTGAAGACGGGGAGCCCTGCCTGATCAGAGATAGGCTCCTTCCCCCCTCCCACAGGAGAGGAGCAGGATAGAGGGAGTACTCACCCCTGGAGAAGTACCCATTGGTCCCTGCTCTCACCCTACATGTAACGCCCCTAAATTTATTATTTAGGGGCACCCTGAAACTTCCTTCAGCAGATCCCAATTTTGAAACAAGAAGAACAAGAAGAAGGATGACGTGCTGTGCAGATGCCAACAAAAGGATTACACCAACTGACTTGGCTCCAGCCCTACCGGCTTGTTGATTCTTGAACCTGCTCCTGCTAAATCCTGGTGTCTCCTGCATACAGCAACCTTGAAAACCCTGGAGGACCTCTCAGTCTTGCTCATCTAGAGACTGGGACTCCCATGAGCAGTGGTTCTGCTCAAACAAGCAACACCCCTGGTGCCAGGCAGGAACCGCGAATTCAGCACACTCTGCACCCACCGAGCCCGGCCTGTGCCTGAGTGGCCAAATACCCTGAGGAAGTTCCCCCAGGTGAGTGTGACCTGGAATCCAGTACCTAAGCACCCTCCTCAACGACCCAGACAATGCCTGCAGTCTCAGAAGCAGGGACCCCTCCAACCACGACCAGTATGAATTCCCGATGTCAAAAGACACCCTTGCATCCTGTGCCCCATGGCCCTCTGTGCCCAACTCCGGGGTGCCTACCTGTCCTCCAAGATCCCAACTTACTTCTCGAAGTTTTGGTCGCTCCAGAAGAATCTCCGTCCCGAGCCTGCAGCCTTTTTTTATCTTCCAAATCTTCCCGTGAATAATATTGAGCACCTGACGGCTCAAAAGTACCCTGGACCCAGCCGCCTGAGTGCCCCTGGAAGTGAAACCTTTATCCTATTCTACTTCCCCATTTGCCCTGAGCAAGTGACCAGGAGCCCAGCTCCCACAACTGCGTGGCTTGCTTGCCAGCAGCCACTAACCAAAGGCCCCATGCTGCCCATAGGCTAACATTGGGCCAAACTACCTCTGCACCCGGCTGCCCCTGTGCCGCTTAGGGTGTACCAACTGTACCTACCTGACCCTGGGAGACCCTTGAGTCTACCCCAGAACCTTAACTCTTCCCGTCAAGTACTTACCCAAAAGCCAATAACTCACTTTTCTTTGATAGTGTAACATTGACTGGTTTCACTTGGAAATTCTTTCAAGTGTGAAGTTTTGAAACTTTAATATATTCATCTTAAAACAGCTGAACAACAAATTCCGATTTACTCACCTGTTATCAGGAGAGAACCCAGTGCTGCATCTTTTAGCCCAGCACTGACCCTGAAAAGTAATTTTAACTGTACACACCAGTAACTTGAATTTCCTTCCATAGTAATCCATTGATTGGTTTTCACCAGAAAAGTTTCTGTTGATTTTCAAAAACTGCAAATATTCCCTAAATATCGCCTGTATGACTTGAACGCATTGTTTATCGGAGATACACCAGTGTTGCATCCAGGATCCAACACTGAGTAAGAAAAAGTAACAATAACATTACTTACCTGCTAAGTGAATTTCCTCCAATAGGATAACATTGGTGATTCTATGTGAAAAAGTTTCAACTTTTAAAATACATGAACATTCTTTTAAAAATCACTACTGTAACCAAAACGCTTTTACTTAACTGTTTACAGGATATGTCCCAGGACTGAATCTAGGATCCAGTCCTGTGGTTTGAAAAATAATCAATAAAGTAACTAATTGCATTTATCTAGAAATTCCTATTGAGCTCAATGTTGCATTATGTTTGAAATTGTGTTGCTTATTGTAACAACTGTAACTATTGCAATCATTATATTGCATATTTGAAAAGTATTTAACTAAAGTAACTCATTCTCAAAAAGTATATTTTGATACCTTGTTGATTCCTAAATGAAAAAAAGATATATTTTGATACAAAACAATTGGCCTAGAGTTCAGTTCTTGAGTGTGTGAGACCATTTGCTAAATGAGTGGGTACAACAAATGCTTTACACTGTCCTCTGATACTGCCTTACTGCTCAACCAAGCTGCCACTTTAGAGAGTAAGATTATATCTAACTTTAACCTCTGCCAAACCTCCGGGAACTGTGGACTCTGTACACACTGTACCTTACTTTGGTCCAGTATATACAGAGCCACTTTCCTACAACAGCCAGCAGCGGAACTAGACTGAAGTTGGTCAGTGCTGCTTCCTGGAAAACGGAGGCAAAACGGAAGTGACATATTGAATCAAAAGGCAACCATAAGCCAGATACAAAGACCTATGCCAGAATCAACCAATGGCAAGCAACAGGAGAAATTACCCTCCATATTTCTGTTTACTATAGGTCTTGCAGCAGCGCATGCGCTGTCTAGGCAAGACCTAGAAAAGTACTACTCCCCAGTTTGGGAATTTTTTATGGTTAGCAAGAGGTGGAACACATTACAGTATGTAGCATTTGCAATACAAGTGTTTGCAACACAAGAGTTTGTCTCAAAAAATACATCTTGAGAAATCACATATGTCTGTAAACATCTTGGAGAAATTTAACAGCAAGGTGTATGAATGGATGCAACCCAGAGGTCTCAGAATCGGATTTGTTGCCATGAAAAATGGTAGTTACATAGTAAAGGCCATGTCAGACAGCGGTTATTTTATGATCCTGTAGTTGGCCCATTGCATCAAAGTGGAAGACATAGTCAGCAACATACTGACATTATTTTAAAGCCCAGAAATGATTCAGCGTAATAATAGAGTACCAGGTATAGCCATGATACAGGAGGTGCCAACATGTTGGAACTCGACCTTTTACATCTGTTTGAGCAGTACAAACAAATGAATGACTATATCATTCAAAGAGGAGGGAATGCAGTTGGGAAAGCTAGGACCATGGATGCAGACAAATGGGGTGTAGTCAAATGCCTGAAAAAGATGGTACTCCCTTTTTGAGTTTTCACATGGGAATCAAGCAAGGATCTATCAAGAATTGATGGGCCAAGCTATCCGGTTGTTGAATCTCCTACAAGACCAGGTAAAGAAGGTGTCTGAAAGGTTTGCCTCCACAGGTGTGAATGAAAACACAGAATCGCATACCTTGGTTGACACTTTAGTCTTTTGCTTGGCTTGTAATACAAGGCTGGAACATGACATCATTGAGTCCAATGAGTAAATCTGTGCCACAATACTTGATCCTCGGTACAAATAAATTCTGCCCACTTTCATTCCTTTTTCTGAAGGGGATGTTTTAAAATACAAGAAGAGGATAAAAGAGCAAGCAGGGGACTTGGAGTAAGAACGGCGGGAACCTTCAGCTTCCAGAAAGGGCAATCTTGTCTCACAGCAGCCAACAACATCATTAACCAGAACACCGGCAACAACAGTGACAGAAGGACTAGACCCAACCTCTGCATTGTGTTGGTTTCAATAGGCAGGGCTCAAATCCAGTGCAGAGGAGATGGCAAAACAGGTTGAGCTAGTGGCAGCACCAGTGGCCATCCACAGAATGTTCCAGAAGTATCTGGATGATCCCAAAGAGGTCTATGTGTATGAAAATCCATTGATGTATTTGTATGGGAAGCTGCTCCAATGGCCAGAGCTCAGCAGGCTAGCAATAAAGTATCTGGCTTGTCCTGTCACCAGTGTACCTGCTGAACATGTGTTCAATGCAGGTGGTCCAGATGTTACAGTGAGAAGGACCAGACTCTTGCCTCAAAATGTGGAGGGATTGACTATGATCAAAATGAACCAACATTTTATACCACACAATTACACTATTCCTGAAACAGCAGCACAGGACGAGGGCGATTGGCCCAACATTGAATCACATGTGTTAGCTGAACAACATTTGTGTGAACCACCTATGCTTGAGAAGGAACTCTACTTCCTGCACTAAGTATGTAAGTGTCCCTGTATGACTTTGTAATGTTTTCTAATTGACCTTTCTACACAAAAAACTAAAAAAGTAGCTTGTGTCAGATTTATCCTGCCTCCACCTTTTTTATTCATCACATATATTACCAAATTGCAGTTGGACCCATGTCCATTGAAGAAGCCTCCACAATTCCTTCATCACATTGGGGACAACACCCACCCCCCTTGCATGCCTATTGCCTTATGCCTATTCCTTTTTGCATCACTTAGCACTAGAAGCTCTGCCCCATAAAATCATTATTTATCTACAAGATTGCCTGCCAAGATCAAAGTCCAAAGTCTGACAATGAGGGAGGGTGTTGTACTGTAATGTGGGCACTTACCTGAGATTACTGATTTGCAACATTTGGGGCCTGAGTGATGGGCGATTGTGTTTTCCCTGGGTGTGATTGGTCTTCACAAACTTGAAATGAAATGACATTACATTTGGATTTATAATGTGTGCTAAAACACTGAGGTTTCTAGGCACGGTGGCTCATCCTCATATGTAAGCGTGCGCAGGGAGTAGGAGGAGACGGGACAGCTAGTTGTTATACAGCAAAGTTTTTAAGGTTTTACGGAAGACCAGGAGGTTGCTTTCTGTCTTCACTCCAATTGGGAGAGAATTTCACAATCTGGCTGTTCCTACAACAAAGCTACTCACCCCCCAAAATGCTGTTTTAGTCCTGGAGACTACAAGATTTGCAGACGTTGCAGAGCAAAGCTCCCTCTCTGGGAGATACCACTTGACCATGTTTGCCAGGAAGTCAAGGCTGAATCCATGAAGTGCCTTAAAGGCAATGCAGAGGACCTTGAATTCGATACTTTTTTTAACTGGTCGCCAATGCAAAGCTGGTAAAGCATGTGCTGCTGACTGATGTTTCGGTATGTCAAGCAGCAAGCCGGCCGCTTCATTCTTCAGGACCTCCATTTTATTTCGAAATTGTGAGCATATGTCAAATAACAGCCCACTACAAAAATCCAGTCTGGACAATATGAGAGCTGTTACCATTGCTTTCTGTAGCTCTAAAGGGATTAAAGGAAGGATTTTTCTGATTGTTTTGATCATAAAAAAACAGGAAGGAGTGATTGCATTGATTTGCCCCTCAAAGGAAAGCTTGGAATGGAAATAAACACCAAGGTTTTTAACCTTGGAGACGGGTATGGGAATTTTGCCCATTTCCTGAGGCCATCAGCTTGGTTACCAGAAAGAGGTGTCATGCCCAAATAGGAGCTGCACTGTTTTCTCTGTGTTTAGTTTAAGGCAGTTTTGGGACATCCAGTGAAGGACCCTATGAGTGAAATGTTTAAAAGGGGGGTAACATACAGTTTGAAAAGTGTTCCGCTAAGGAGCCCTATGGCACCTCACAAGGCAGGGTAAACCAATATGAGCTATTCCTGTCAAGCTCCACCAATTGTTCTGTGTCAGAGAGAAAGGACTAAAGAAGGGCCAGAGCCTTGCCCCTGATCCCCATTGAAGAAAGGCGGCTAATAAGGTGATTGTGGTCAACAGTGTTGTAGGCCGCCTAAAGATCCAAAAGGATCAAAACTGACGGTGCGCAACGTTTACAACGCGCGCGTTACCACGACCTACCATTACCACGCGGTTGTAACAACGAAAGTTGTTACAACGCATTGCGCTGGGGGGCGCTCGAGGATAGTAAATCATTTAATTTACTATCCTAACACCTTCCCTACTATCCACGGGGACTGGTGTTGGAATAGTAAATTAAATGTTTTAAATTTGCGCCCCCCCCCAACTCAAGTCGTTGTTACGACTTGCATTGTTACAACCGCGTTGTAATGGTAGGTCGTTGTAACGCGCGCGTTGTAATGACATATATCCAAAAACTGACTTCCCCCTTTATCCAGGACCTCCCTGATTTCTTCTGCCACATTGATTAGGGCCAACCCAGTGCCATGTTGATTTCTGAAGCCATATTGTGCACAGTTTAGCATCGTATTGTCCTCCAGGATCTTGGTGAGTTCCATGTTCATGGCCTTCTCAATGATCTTAGCGGGCAGAGGAAGACAGGATATATGCCTGGAACTGTTCGCATTTCGACTATCTAAGTTTGTTTTTTTCAACAGTGGCACAATAGATGCCTTCTTCCAGGCAATCAGGAAGTATCTGGGCACATGGCACCCAGGGTGAACCTGATCTCATCTGGCAAAGCATAATCATAACCGTGTTACTGAGATGTTGCTAAAATTGTGGAGGCAGGGGATTGTGTCTAACAAAAGACTCTCCACACGTAAGACCTCCTTCTTAGTGGTGGAGGAACCGTTGGGTTGACGTCATCCTCCTCCCTGAGTGAGGATAAAGGAGCTCGAGACCGCTTTTACATTTGCTTGAAAGAAGAGTGCTAACTGGTTACAAAAGTCATGGTTTATGCCTGCGTTTTTCTGGGGAGGGACTTTCTGTACTGTGGAAAAGAGTTTTCTGGAGGAGTTGAGCAAAGGACCTATTTTGGTAGAGAAATATTTTTTTTTTATTAGTCAAATTGTTTATTTTGTAGTCTACCAGGGTTCTTTTGCATGCAAGATTTTTGTCTGTTTCAAAGTTTGTGTGCCAGTTCCTTTCCAGCCTTCGACAGACTTGTTTCTGTTATCTCAGGCTTTCATCACACCATGCTTCAGAAGGGGTGGACCTTTTAACGGTTGCATACTTTAGGGGTGCTATTGAGTCAAAATTATTGGTGATCCAATTATGGTAGGTTTGTGTGGCCTCATCCAAGTCCACAGACAAACCTGGTCTCAAAGAGTCCAGGTGTTGCTTAAAGCTTTCTTGAGTAATTTTGTGCTTTGGACGTTTCACTAATTTGTTTAGGTGAGGGGGCTCTGGTTCAGCTGCTTGTTCTGGACACATACTAAACATCACAGTTGAATTATCTGAACAAGCAAGCGGGATGATAGAGGAGAAACCCAGAAACGGGTTGTCCGAAAAGATCCCATCCATTTGGCCTTATGGGTAGGGCTGTCCGCAAGCTGGACAAAGGCTCACAATCCCCATAAGAACGGTGAGGGCAACTGCGTCTTTAGATGTAACATTTTGAAGATGAAGGTTAAAGTCGCCTAAAATAGTGAAGTCTGGAAAGAGCAGCTTAATATCCAGCAACTGACCACTGTTGCAGAAAAAGTTTGCACTAGGGCTAGAAGGTCTGTAAAGCAGTACTCCATTGAATGAGAACCAGCTGGTCAAGGTGATTTTGAAGACCAAGGCTTCACAGTTAGAGGCAGTTTGAAGGGGCTTAAAGGAGGTTTTTAGATATTCCTGTGCAATAATAGCTAATCTTCATCCCTTTTTTTGGGGGGGGGTCTAATCTAGAAATGGTAAAACCCAGAGGAGTGGCCATAACAAGATCTGGGTCCGACCCGGCATCAGCCCAGGTTTCTGTTATGAACGCTAGGTCCAGATCCTGAGAGTCAATGAATTCTGAAAAAGCCACAGCAATTTTAATAAGTGCTGCTTTAAATCACCTCACACCTATCTTTGAGTATGTTGAATCTGTAATAGTGAGCTTTGAATCAGAATGGGTATTGGGAGTCGTGCATAGGGGTATTGCCTTGTTTTTATGAATGGACAGAGTAAGATGACAAAGAGGGCAGGACCTCAGGGTCCACTCCTATGATCTTTCTGTTTTTTTCACCATCTAGCATGGCTGCCCAAGACAATCGTTTGATTTACAAGGCTGCCATATTCTAATCTATTACTTGCATTAAAGGGGAGATAGTGAACCTACCACTGTGCTTGGAGTGGAACAGGTAACCATTGCACTAATAAGTGATCATATAATTGAGTGAGTGTGAGTGATGATTATTGTAAAGGCTGACAGTGAGGGAGGGTGAGTTGAACTGTAATAAAGGGAAATTTCCTGAGACGATTATTGATTTGCAATGTTTGAAACTTGAGTGATGAGTGATCATTATTTTCCCAGGCTTTCACACTTAGCCAGATTTAATTGCAGGGGGCTCTACTTTTTTCTGGTTCTTCAGAGAACAGAACAGTCACTTTAATTAACAAACAAAAACCTACTCAAATTACTGCACTTCTGTTTCTCTACTTGTTCTTCAACAGCAGTGCACCCCACGTCTATCTTGCTCAGGTCATCATAATGATGACTGGTCTGGGACAGAGTTACTCAGAGCCAGGAGGAGGCACAAGAAAGAAGAACTCAGAATGGGAGCTGCTGGACTACCTAATCAACAGCTAGAAGTAAGAAGTTATTGAGTATCGGCTTCAGTTCAAAAGTAAACCAAGTGTCTGTGGCCTGATACTCCGCTATGTGGAATATAGAGAGTTGCGTTTGTGAAATGCTGCTCTCTGTGTATGTGTGTGTGTGTTGGACTTGTGGCAAAAGTGAAACTCTGAGCCATCCTCTTGTTTTGTTTGCTCTGTCTCTGAGTCTTCTTGATACACAACTCATTAAGCTTACTTTCCTTCTGTCCTTTTCCTTGACTCTAAAATACAGTTTCTCCTTTACCTTCCGCAGGCGTTCTTTTAGTCTCCTGCATGAATCAAAGGCGAAAGCTAGCTGAGCTTCAGCACACTCCTGCTTACCGACCAGACCAGTCCACACAGTAACTAAAAAGTGGACATTCCTGAAAAGAATGCAGATGCACCTTTTAATTTTGCAATACAGTGTAATTTTTCCTTTAACAATCATATTAAAAGAAGTGAGTGGGTGGGATCACTTCCCAACCTAGGAGACAGAACATTTACATATAGCATAACTTGGGTCTCAGGGGCAGAAGGACTTTTTGCAATGCATTTATCTGTACTCTGTCATACTCATTCCTTTGTTTTCTTCAAATAGATTAATGGCAAATTATGTACTGCTGCTAATTGCCCAGATGAATGTATTCCTTGTGTTGTAGTGTTTGTCTTTGTGAAACCTTTCCCCAAATCCCCTTTCCCATCCATTCATCAAACCCTAACCATCTTCTATTGGGCAGTGGTGGGGCGGATGTGGTAAAAGCAACACCAACTTACTGTAGAATGATCTAAGTGATAGCCCACACCAGCCCATTACCAATTAGCACATTAAACATGATCCATATTTTACATATAGAATGAAGAACATCAGTTGTTAGCATCTTCATTCAGGCCTTTTGTTGTGTAACCGTAAACACCAAACTTAAGCATTTCCATTCCAGACTTTGAGTCCATTTTTCATAACTTGAGGATTTCACAAATAATACTACTAGCTCCACATTCGCCAAAACTTAGTGGTATTGCTATTTTTTGTATTTTAGCACAATCAGGCATTCTCATTGTGTCAGCATGTAGTACTCAGGTGGTGTCAATTCTTTGTAAATCTTTGATAAATATATAACCCAATAACTCAGTCATTCTACTTTAAATTAGTTACATACGATGGATAATCAGTCAATCATTCATATTAATTCTACAGTTGGAGCTAACCTGGGTGGAACTGGAAGTGGGACTTTGTTTTGAAGTTGTGATGCCTCCCCTGTTATTGCTGTGTCTATATTCAGGTAAGACAACTAGTATGGATGAAATTTAACTTAGTATGTAAGGAATTTACTTCGACTGTTGTTTCTCTAGATTGTTGTATACAATATCAATCATACTGGTACCATTCCTTCTAATGCTCAAGTTAGTTCAAGAAGTATAACTCTGTAACTAAGCACTACACTCTCTTTTAAGTTACAAGCACATAACCAGGCTGTGTAAAACTACTGGAAGGCAGCAGTGCAAAGTAAAAGTAAAACAAACTACTTCAGACATGAATTTAGATTGAATTAAATAGGTGTGCCCTTTATTTATTTACAAAGAATTCCACCCTCACCATCCAAACAACATGCCCACCCCTCTATCCAAGCAACACCGAGCAAAGCCCCAAAACTCAAAATGTCCAAGGGAAAGGTTTCTCCAGCCCCAACTCCCTTCCCACCCTCTCTACCCAGCCCCAATGAACAACAAGTCCCTCCTTCTAAAACAACACATTTAAAAAAGGGCTAGAAGAAGGCATTATGTATATCCGCCTGGAGCTGGTCTAGGCTCTGCTCCATCGTTGTGAGCCGGCCCTCAATGGTGTTCAACTACTGCAAGATGTGGCGCAGAAATGGCCTGTTGTCATTGTGGTTCTTTCATGTGTCCCTCAAGTCATCAATGCTCATTATGTGAGCTTTTGCTGAGTACCAGATAGAAGAGGCAATAATCATAATTCAGTCTCCGCTGTGGTTGGTAAAGCTGGGAGGGGGGTTCACTTTACAGTCATATGTTGATGATGACTCCATGGAAATAGCTAGTGAGCATAGTAATTACATGAAATTATTTGAAATACCAGTGCCCATCCCTGCTGCTGTTTCTCCCCCTACAACTGACCAGTCTCCTCCTGTTGGCATCACCAATGTTCTGTATTGCTAGAACAAAATATTACACATAATTTAGATGCAAGATATGCAACCCCACATACAACTGCAATTTAACTCTACACTTCAGCTAGTACTGCAATATCTTCCAAATATCACTCTGTGCATCTGATTGGTTGGTTCACAAAGTTAGACAAGCTAGGAGTGTAATATTTGTCTATAAAAGACATATAGGGATGGTTGGCAAATGCGATGGGAGTGGAACCTTATACTTTTTTTCAAGCCATGCTGTACTGTAATTGGAAACGGCTGCTGTACTGTAATTCTAAATGAATGAGACAGCAACGCACTACATTGGGGAGGCTGGTGGTAGTCCATGATGACCATGGCCACTTTCTTGTGAACTCAGCTGTGTTAGAGCCAGGAATGAGCAGGAAATGAAAAGCCTTCTCAACAAATATACATAGTGAGTTTTATTTATAATACTAGCTTACTTGGGCCTGCTATTTGATTCTTCATAATAGAGAGTGCCAACAGTCCAATACCTCAAGATTCAACCCTAAGAAGTCCACAACAGTCATAAAATGACTTACTGGGATCAGCAGAGCCCTTGGCAGCTGCACTGGTGGTCGGCGCCGGCTGACCACCTTCACCCGGACCAGCAGAAATGTCCCTCTTCTTGCCCTTGCGTGCTGATGAAAGAAATTAAGAAGATACAAAAAAAGATTATCAAATCAATTAATAAACTCCACCATTTTTGTTATGACAAGCAAACACAGTCACATTGTACTTCTCTCAAACAGATCACCTATATTACTACTACTTTGGACTTGGGTCTATCGACTGTCATTGAGTTGCCCATAAATTCATATTTCAAATTTCCTTAGTAAAAATTACATTTGGAATCAATGCATTGCATTGAATATTCATTGATTCCAATCTCATTTCTCATTCACCTTGATGGTCTAACTTAGCCTCCTTTTGCAGTGCACAGGTGTATACTACATATTGCTGTGAAATAAATAACTTGGAACACTGCTACATAAACAAAGTCATAGAAACAATGCGCTGCTCACTGATTCACTGTCTGACAGGAGAACAGTCTGCAATGGCTTCCTAATTAATCAGCTAAAGCAGAAACCAGAAACTGGATCACACAATAATGTATCAGTGAAAACTAAACATAGCATACCTGTGTGAGCAGCATGCTATTCAGATTTTATTTTCTAGCATTGTAGAACACAAACAGAACAAATAATTAAAATACTCACTGAGCTCTGGAATCTCAATACCTAGCTTGTCCAGCAGGTCCTGATCGCGATTGAGAATGTCCTCCCAGTGGTGTGTCAGCTGCTGGGCAGTGTGCCAAACCTGGCTTGTGCGCCACACGTACCGGAGCACCATCCCCCAGTGCTGCCGAGGATCCCATAGGCAGAGTCCACTACCGGGCCTGCCTCCTGTTGCCAGCATAGACAAAAAGAACTAGTGCTGCCACCACCTCCTCTCCAGAAATCACCTGAGATGCAAACCAGGGTGGCGGCTCCTCTCTCAAGGAAGTCGTACCCTCTGTCAGGGTACTGGGTGGGGTAGAATAAACAGGGAAAAGGAAGGGAAAGAAAGAACAAAGAAATAAGAAAGTAAATAAGGAAGTAAGAAAAAACAAAGTCAAAAAGTCATAAAATAAACAAAGACACCCAGTATTATAAAAAAAAAAAATTGGGGTATATAAGTAATAAAGGAGGAGGATTAGAGAGATAATATTTTTTGGTCAGCACCATAACAGAGAACAGAAAAATAAGATGGCCGCACCTGTGCGGACCGCGTGGTGCTTTTCACACTTGATTTGGAACGTGAGAACACATTTGAGAACAGCATAGTGTCCTTCACACATGATTTGGAGCCAATGCTCCAATGTTCCCAATGCAACTTAAACTAGTGACCCGGCAAACTCCGCCCACAAGTGGAACCATGCGCAGTGCAGCGGAATTCTTTTTCGACTCTGCAGAATTCTGTATATCAGAACTCCATGTAATCTGCCCACCCATAATCCTTATTTCATAATCTGGCTAATCCCCAGGGAGGAGATGGTCTCTGGGGCAGTAAATAGCCTGGAAGGGGGGGTCATGACAACCCCTCTCCCTTTAATTTCAATCACCCTGGCCCCAGAGAGGTGGCGGGCCTCGGGTCATAAAAAGCCTACAGAGGAGGGCGGCACTACCCACCTCTCATATTTACAGATTGGCATGGTTTAGGGGAGCTGGTGGTCCCTGGGGCCCATATCCGCCATTGGGAGACGAGCTGCATGCACAACCTCTCATAATATATAAAACAATGTGACCCCAGGATCTGGCCCACCTGAGAGCTCAAACACAAACAAGCTGGTAAGACCATCCAGTATTTTAAAAAAAAATTGCAGGGATTAGCGTATCCTCTCGAGTTTTTCTGCAAAAGAAGCTAAAAACTGCTTTCTGGCCCTGGAAACATCCCTGGGAGGCACCAGCACTAACCTAGGACGTCAGGGCATACTCAGCCTGCCCACTTCTCTTTTTTTTACCTTTGTCTCTTTGTCAATGAGAATTACAAGTCAACACCCTTTTTTCCCAGGCCCTACTAGACAGATCATCCCAAAAAAATCCATGAACAACTAGACAAAGAGAGGCACTTTTTAGGGAAAAACTTCATAAAGATTCTTCAAACGGGGCCAAAGTTATAAGCAAGTCAAAAAAAGCTTTTCCAATGGAAATTAGGTCACATGTGTGTATCTGTCTATCTATCTATCTATCTATCTATCTATCTATCTATCTATCTATCTATCTATCTATCTATCTATCTATCTATCTATCTATCTATCTATCTATCTATCTATCTATCTATCTATCTATCTATCTTTTCATCTATCTATCTATCTATCTATCTATCTATCTATCTATCTATCTATCTATCTATCTATCTATCTATCTATCTATCTATCTATCTATCTATCTATCTATCTATCTATCTATCTATCTATCTATCTATCTATCTATCTATCTATCTATCTATCTATCTATCTATCTATCTATCTATCTATCTTTTCATCTATCTATCTATCTATCTATCTATCTATCTATCTATCTATCTATCTATCTATCTATCTATCTATCTATCTATCTATCTATCTCTATATCTATATTTGGAATAAACAGAGAGAGATGAATTAAATTTTTTACAACGTACAAGGAGAGTGCCACATACTTTTTTCATGACAACTATATATATATATCTATATATATATATATATATATACACATTTGTAAACACTTCATTTTCTAAAAAAACAGCATTAGCATTCCAATTCCATTCTTCGCCTGGCGCGTTTCCGAGCATCCAGCTTCTTAAACATATGCTATATTGAAAAGTCTACTAGCACACACTTTATCCTCTGCACAGTACTAATTATTTACCCTCCGGTGGGCCTCCCAGGTGCGAAAATCTTTGATGAATGCTGGAACTTGCAGCATGAGTTAGCACTAATCCTTCCCTCCATGGGTCCTGTGTTATTTCAATTAATATATTTCAATGTGCCAAGCCCTTCAGTGGACTTCAGAACACAGTGCGGTTTTTAATTGTAAATCTGTTTTGCTGCCTGTAGGGCAGTGCATCAAGAAGGCCTACGCCATTGCCCTACAGCAAAACCTCATAAATGAGGTCCACATTGTTTTGGCTTGGAGCACCTTCGCTTACTTTACGCCATCCTTTAAAGTAGTGCATTGAACAAATGGAAAATCAAAGTTTAGAATGTATGGCTGAGATACCCGCCACCCCCTCTCAACACAATCCCCAAGGATGGGAAACCGGAAACGGTTCTGAACTTTTGGAAGGCGGGAGGGAGTGACCCTCCCGGCCGTATTTATTAAAATATGAAACAAAATCAAAACATTAAAATAACAGTTTCATATTATGTACAATTTCATTTCCACATTACGATGTTTTGGCTAACCTTAACAGATCTCTAATACAAAGATTCTCCTAGCCGATCTAACATCCTACAAAACATTTGACTTGAAATTGTACATCCTAACGTTAAGGGCCAACGGCAAGGTCGTAACCGGTGTCAGATCCCTAAACCAGAAATACAACCCTCACTTGTGAGAGGACCAACCGCACAGAGGCGTACCTCAAGTGCATCTACCAATTTCCCTTGGACTTGACGGGGGCCCCAATGAACTCGGCGCCATTTAACGGTCGTCCGAGGACTCGTGTGAGGTGTCTAAGAGGTAGCGTAAACCCCCTCCCGAACCCCACACAACTTACCCATCTGCCGTCGCAGATGTCCTGGCCCCGGGAAATTCCCCAGGAGGGCCCGTAGCCCCTCCTATCCAGGAAGGGGCCTTGACCACCTTTCCTTTCCTTCCGGCGGCCTATCCTTAGACGGGACCGCCTCCCCGTTGAGGGGCCAATGGCCACCTCCCCCGAGCGCTCCCATCCGTAATGGGTGACGCCCCCCCATAGGGATCTTCCAATTACTGCTCACCGATCATGACCTTACTGCCCGACAATAAATACGACAAATCTACCTAAATTACTAAATTACAAAACAATTATAGCCTATTAAAAGCATGATTACTGATCAACACTACTGCAAAATACCTTATTTGCAAAACATACTGAAAGTGACCATCTTTATTGCATACTCAAAAATTATCACGACAATCGTCACAACCTGTAAGGAAATAGAGTTACCACATCAAAACTTCATTTCAAAAACAACTAGCTGTCCTCAGGGGCTGGTGGGTGGGTCAAAATTGGCTCTTCGTTCCGTCTCGAGCTCACGTGCAGCGGGGAGGTGCCGCTTCAGAGCACAGGAACAAGAGGATGCTTTCTTGGCTTGTTGCTTCTTTTATCCGTCTTCAGGGCGGGCGTCAACCCGCCCCCGCCCGCCTCCGAGGGCGTGGCCGAGTGCGTCAGTGTCTAGGACAACCCACTCCCGGGCGGGAAAAGGCGCGCCCCGGCTACGCCGCTTCGGGCATACCAGCCGAGACTCGCCTCCCGCCCAAGATGGCTTCCCGGGGGGATCGTGGTACTCCACCATACGTTCGGGGGGACCGAATGGTCGCCCCTTTCCATATGGCTGAGATACCCGCCACCCCCTCTCAACACAATCCCCAAGGATGGGAAACCGGAAACGGTTCTGAACTTTTGGAAGGCGGGAGGGAGTGACCCTCCCGGCCGTATTTATTAAAATATGAAACAAAATCAAAACATTAAAATAACAGTTTCATATTATGTACAATTTCATTTCCACATTACGATGTTTTGGCTAACCTTAACAGATCTCTAATACAAAGATTCTCCTAGCCGATCTAACATCCTACAAAACATTTGACTTGAAATTGTACATCCTAAGGTTAAGGGCCAACGGCAAGGTCGTAACCGGTGTCAGATCCCTAAACCAGAAATACAACCCTCACTTGTGAGAGGACCAACCGCACAGAGGCGTACCTCAAGTGCATCTACCAATTTCTCTTGGACTTGACGGGGGCCCCAATGAACTCGACGCCATTTAACGGTCGTCCGAGGACTCGTGTGAGGTGTCTAAGAGGTAGCGTAAACCCCCTCCCGAACCCCACACAACTTACCCATCTGCCGTCGCAGATGTCCTGGCCCCGGGAAATTCCCCAGGAGGGCCCGTAGCCCCTCCTATCCAGGAAGGGGCCTTGACCACCTTTCCTTTCCTTCCGGCGGCCTATCCTTAGACGGGACCGCCTCCCCGTTGAGGGGCCAATGGCCACCTCCCCCGAGCGCTCCCATCCGTAATGGGTGACGCCCCCCCATAGGGATCTTCCAATTACTGCTCACCGATCATGACCTTACCGCCACAGGCCGGATAGTTGACCGGCTATCCGGACCCCCCACAACAACTCCTGCCTAAAGGTCATGTCATAAACTCTTTAACCAAGCTATGAGGTCTCCTATGAGTAACTCATTCCCCACCCGGGACAAATGAACACCGTCCCCCAAATACATACTGTCCCCTTTGATACAACCATGCGAAACAGAATGCAGTGTACTTGAACGAAACAATCTACTCACTTTGTTATTTATTTTCCTTACTGAATGATTCAGAGCAGAAACAGAAATAGCCCCCCGCCACACTTTTCGTGGGATCATGTGGGACCATGCAATTGTGCACCCTGGAACTCTTCTTGCCAACCAACTTACTGTAGAAAGCATTGCCTCAAGAAGAAGTCGTCTACCAGTGGCCACCAAATCGTTGCCCCCAAGATGGACTATGATTATAGACGGCGGTGACCTTGTCCGCCCTAACAAACCCTCGAAAAAGGATTGAAACTGGTCAATACAGAGCCCGCCCTTTCCGTAGAAGGACACACTGTACCCGTATTCCCCAGCCACGTGAATCATGTCACCTGCTTTGAATACGTCCGCGGCACGCCTCACGTATGAGTGGCCCACGACCCACACCTCCTTTTTCACAGCCGGTGATGTCTGACCGCCGGTCCCCAGGTGTCGGGTCGACTGCACAGTCCGCCCCGCCTCGTAGGCTTGCGCAACTGAAACCAAACAAAAACAAGAAGCGTGAGTACATCATTACAGCTTCATAACATGTGCAACCGCACATACCTTTTATAACAGTTCGAGGACCAACGCCCCACACGTTTTACTTCTTCTACACTCAGACCCCTGGCTGTAGCCTCTGTAGCAGCCCCTATCCGAAAGGAATGGGTCCCAAACTCGCCGGGGTTCAAGCCCGCGGCCGAAATCGACATCGCAAGCACCCGCTGGAACTGAAACCTTGTCAGTGGGGTGGTGTCAGCGTGTCTCAAAAAGGTCCCCCCCCATGATGCCACTCTCTGCGCTAAATATTCCTCTACGCAAACCACAGGGCACATGGGGGACCCGGGAATCCTCTGTATGATTATGCAGTCCCCAAACGCACCCTGATCGGTTTTGGACCTGACAAACGAGACAGTCATTGTCTCCCCCTTGACCTGAACGTGCTCTCGGCACAGTCCCCCCATCGTATCCCGCTTGTTCCTCGCCACTAGTTCGCTTACCCGCATAGCCCCATGGAATGCCAGCGCAAAAGCGGCTCGGAATAACACTGTCTCATACTGTGATGAACACGTTGCAGGGAGTACGGATAATAACAGGGCCAACCTATCCAGACCTATCGGGCGCCTCTCATCTGCTTTGCGACCCTCAAGGCGTTGCCACCCCCATAGCGCTTTCTGGACTACGAAAGATGCTGTCGGGTCCTGGATCCCATGAGCCCTTGCCATAAAGGAAATGGCGGCCCGATGCCTCTGGGCCGTAGCTACTGATTTGCCTGCCTGATGTAAAGACAGCAAAAATTTAACGACAAGCTCCTCCTGGCCCCAAAGCTCCCCCCTAGCAGAACCCAAAAAGGACCAATAGGAACGGAACGCCCCTTCGTATGCCTTCCTTGTCCTGGGCGCTAAACTCTCTCCCACGAGGTTTTGTAGTTCGGGGCACCGAGAGACCAGAGAGCTTCGGGAAATGGTGCTGCCACCGGGTCCGCTGCGGGCAGAAAACCCCAAAAGGCCTGCATACGGAAACGAGAAAGCGCATCAGCCGCTTGGTTCAATACCCCCGGGACATGTCTTGCCCTAAAGAGCACATTCAACTGCATGCACAATAACACAATTTCTTTAAGTAGTCTCAGCATCCATTTGCAACGTGCTGCCTGACTATTGATACTCTCCACCACGGTCATGTTGTCAGACCAAAACACCACAGACTGATCCCGGAACCCCTCAGACCAAGTTTTCAGGGCCACCAAAATAGGGAAAAGTTCGAGAAAAGCAATGTTCCTCGTCAATCCGCACTCATGCCACCATGACGGCCATTTTTGAGCCGTCCATTGTGTGCCGAATATGGCGCCAAAACCTATACTCCCCGCCGAATCTGTCCACAGCCCCAGCTCCTCAGAGGACACCGCCGGTTTTATCCAGACAATTCGACCATTGAAATCCGCCAGAAATGCCAACCAAATGCGCATGTCCTGGCGAACCTCTGCCGAGAGCCTCGTGCGGTGATGACCCTCCTTCAGGCCGACCATGGCTTGTGCAATCGAGCGTGAAAAGGGGCGGGCCATCGGCATTACTCTCAGGGCAAAATTCAACTGGCCCACCACTTGTTGTAATTGATGTAGTTTTACTTTAGTCTCACTGATGCATGTTTCAAAGGATGCCCTGAATTTTAAAACCTTTTCTTTTGGTAGTCGAAAACAACCCTCTACTGAGTCGAGCTCGATCCCCAGAAACTCGAGGGAAGTCGAGGGACCCACGGTCTTACCTGGCGCCAATGGCACACCAAATTGGTTCATCAAGACACAAAATTCATTTAAAGCCTGTCCACATTCTGGATCCCCGGCTGCCCCCAAGAACAAAAAGTCATCGAGATAATGCATAACATGTTGAAAACCCGTCTTCTTTGTGAAGACCCATTGCAAAAAACAACTGAACATTTCAAAGTAGGCACAAGATATAGAACATCCCATTGGCATACATCTGTCCATGTAATAGCGACCCTGAAACCTAAAACCAAGGAGACGCTGATCGTCTGGGTGTACCGGGAGCAACCGAAACGCTGACTCGATATCCGATTTTGCCATCAGCGCCCCGTGCCCCAGGCGATTCAACATGGCGACGGCCTCATCAAAAGATGCGTACCGCACCGAACACACTTCCGGGTCTATCGCATCATTCACGGAAAGACCACGTGGGGCTGACAAGTTATGTATCAGCCGAAACTCACCCGGGTCCTTCTTGGGGACCACCCCTAGAGGGGAACAAACAAAATTATCAACCGGTGGCAAGTCAAATGGACCGGCGACACGACCTCGAGTCACCTCCTTCCCAATCTTTGCCTGTACCACAGCCGAATGCTGTAAGACCGATAGTTGATTCGTACAGTTAGCTACACCCTGAAAATCCCCCACTGGGATGCGGAAACCATATGAAAACCCGTTCCGCAACACCCCAGCGGAAGCATGATCCGGGTATTCACTGAGCCAAGGAATCATTGCCATGGTATCAATTGGAGTAGGTAAAGTTGCCCCTCGGACTATTTCAGACCTGTTTGGCGCTTCCCTTACCACCGTTATCACCCGTTTTGGCTCTGCACATGGACTCAGGATGGGATGGCTGCCCACACCCCCCACATTCATGTCTGAACTTGCATGACCCCTGGGGCCTCGTACATTTACCTCTGTTAAAATTCCAACAGATCCCCCTTTTACCTGCGTTGCCACCCGGCTTCGAGTGGTACTCGCTACCTGCCCCCGTCCGAAAGGGTGTCCCAGAGTATTGGCGGGAAGATTCACCCCCGCTACTCCCTGACAATGGCACTTTTAACATTCCAGTACTCTCCATTTTTTGCCATGACACGGAGTCGTAACAATCCCAAGTCAGAACTGGGTCGTGTTCCTTAGCTTTTCTAAAAATATTGTCATAGCAGAACCACTGATTGCCCCCATACGCTACGGAATACTCCATGATACGCGATTGATAAATAGGCAACTCGGTCAGCAACTCGGGCCTGCGCTCACCCATGATGGAGGTAAAGATGCCCCACGCTCTGCCCCAAGTACCGATGTTTTCGTCAACCTTAAAGGCGGCCATTTTTGCGCGCCAAACACTCGGATGCATGAGCTCCTTTTGGCTCTTAACATGCTCCATCTCGTAATGGTCGGTAAGCAAAGAAAAAATATTAACATACTTATTCGCCCAAATCTTTTCCTTAATTTCCAGTGGAACATGCTGAGCCACCTTCTCCCTTCGTGAAGGTACAGACCCTTCCCCCGCGATCGGCAATGGCCGCTTACCTGAACCAGAAGCTGCATTTGCCGCCGAACCTGGGCCTGTTGCATTTTCCGCCGCCGGAACTGGCGGGGTAACAGAAGATGGTGCCTTCCCAGCCTCCCTGGATTCCCGCAGTTGTCTCATTACTGCCCGGGCGTCGTCAGCCGTGGTGCCCTCGCTATCTTTTCCCAGCCACGCTGCCAATTGTGCCGCTAACTCGGGAGGCATATCATCCCCGGTCACGGGGGTGACCACCACGGGGATTGGATTCCCCTCCTTCGGCACCGGGGCTGGTTCCTCAAGTAGGGTATCAGGAACCGGGGTTTCCCCCCCAAGCGCCCCCCTTCTGGACCTCTTGCCTCTCCCACCGGGGACTACTCCCGGCAAAGGCCGTTTCGGTCCTCCCTCCCCGTTCTTAGCCGCCATCTGCTTCTTCAAATCGGCTACCTCCTTCATGAGCATGCGGAGCATCTGATCGGTACTGACCCGCTTTCCGACTTTCTTAGGCATTCTCAGACGGGATATCTGTAAGACAAAAAGAAAGATTACAACGCTCAAAATTGGCTCTTCGTTCCGTCTCGAGCTCACGTGCAGCGGGGAGGTGCCGCTTCAGAGCACAGGAACAAGAGGATGCTTTCTTGGCTTGTTGCTTCTTTTATCCGTCTTCAGGGCGGGCGTCAATCCGCCCCCGCCCGCCTCCGAGGGCGTGGCCGAGTGCGTCAGTGTCTAGGACAACCCACTCCCGGGCGGGAAAAGGCGCGCCCCGGCTACGCCGCTTCGGGCATACCAGCCGAGACTCGCCTCCCGCCCAAGATGGCTTCCCGGGGGGATCGTGGTACTCCACCATACGTTCGGGGGGACCGAATGGTCGCCCCTTTCCAGATGTGTTTTCTTACATCCTCAGTTTCTGAACATGTGGTATAATGAAACGTTAGCTATTGTCATTGAAATATCTTTCCTTTGGATAACATGACACATGTATATATAAGTGGAGCTATTCAGAAGAATAAACAAGGAAGTTAAAGCAAAAACTTACAAAAGTAAACTGTATATATCCCAGTTCAGTAAGAACATTGTATGACTCCTATAGATGAAAAATCACAGCATCAATGGATTTACCCTACTGCTGATGAGTCAGTAAACGTCTCTGCAGGAGGTGTATTTTTTCCATTTCATCTAGCAGTAGAGATATACAAACCAACTCTCAAAGAAAAAGGGAAGATAATAAGCAATACTCACACATACCTGAACCAACAACTACAAATATTGCAGCCTATTCAACTCTATGGCCTCGAATTTCAAATGAATTCCGAAAAGGGCCATCAGAGTGTCAAAAACGCCTGCTTACCAACTGCATGAAAAAAAGCTTCAAATGAAAACTGCAGAATAGTGCATTTGTATCCAAGGAGAAGTATAGTGATGCGCTTATCATTTGTTTTTTACCATACATTCTAAATTCAGTACAACTGGCTCTAATAAATGAAAGTACACAAGTATATTGATAGTGGCAATATCTCTAAGGAAGCAGGTCACAAGAATTGATAATATGGATCACCGGTCATAAAGGAGGTGAAAATGCAGACTCTGCATTATGGAAGAGAGAAGCAATGGGCTAATGTACAGATGTGTGTTTTTAAAAGGAATATGGCAGGCAGGTTTTTGACATCAGGGGAATGGTATTCGGGGGAAAACAGATGAAAGGATCACAGAACACTAGAAATCATTAGGATTTTGTTGCAGCTAAGGCATTCATTTCCTTAAAGAGGACGTCAAGAAATTCGGAAATGCTGGTAACAGGAATTCCTTGTATCTATCCTCAGCAATTAAATCAGATGGTTATTAAAGAATCGAAGATGTTATTGGTTCACTGAAAAATGATGACCGTCACAAGATACCATATGATATGCTATATACCTCCTACAGCTGGACACACTGATGAATTTCAATGAAATGAGCCAGTTTGTACAAAAAGTATGTGAACATATCTGTTGCTCTCAGCATCATCCGTCTTATGTCAAACTGCTGAAAAGCCAATTTGAAGAGTATGAATTCAGGGTAAAGGAAAACTTACATATACTGATTACAGAGACTATGGTAAGTGGATAAAACAATAAATCTGCTCACGCCCTTGCTTTGAAGGGCATTATTCAAGGGGTAGAAGCATACGTTCAAACAATTGGTGCCCTGACAGATGGCGTAACACAGAGGAGTGAGCCCAAATCTTAAGATTCTTCATGGCACTGGGGAGCATCAAACTCGAGGAAGTCCGGGAACAGTATGAAAATTCTGCCTTTCAGCATCACAAAGACATAGACAGATCGGATCAATCTGTAGTGTAGTTCCTATATTCCCAATAGGCTCTGCGCATTGGAATAATTTATACTGTAGTTTAGACATAGGACTGAGGTCTACTAGGTCTCTACCGAATATATTAAACTTAATAGTGAGTGCCAGCTAGCTCAGAGGTCACTAGAAACTTTCTCGAATTCACAGGAAGGGGTTTGTTTCTGACAACTGCATAAACATGACAACTTTGTTTCCTAAGAATAAGAAATCAAATCTCTAGAGTCGTGGAAACAATAGATAGCTATTTTACTCAGTCAATCGTGCATGCTTCGTTTCACCAGAGATGCAGAGAAATAGAGAGAAGGGTGTTTTCAATAAAAGTATTTATTGAAAAGTCTTCTTTCTCAAGCATTGGAAATGAACTGCTACAATCGTAATACTGGTTATAAAGTACAATGCATATAATACAAACAGTATTATAAAGTAGTACTGTAAAAGCATAATATGGTTTCTAAGCCATAAAGGGCTAGATGTAGGTAATTTTATTTTACCACTTCTTAAATACCGAATTTTACCGATTCGGTATTTAAGAAGTGGTAAAATAGAAGGGGGGGCGGTGTAGGTATTACAGAATTGGTCCTTGCTGGAATCGGTATTTATCGATTCTGTAAATACCGATTCGGTAATGCCCATTGATTCCTATGGGCATTGAAGCCCATAGGAATCAATGGGCATTACCGAATCGGTATTTACCGATTCGGTAAATACCGATTCCAGCAAGGGTGCAGGGGGTGTCACTTTGACACCCTCTAGCACCCCAAATACAGGCATGTGTGCCATGTGGCACACAGACATGCCCTAAGGGCATGTCTGTCTGTCACATGGCATAGGTGTGCATGCACACATGTGCATGCACACCTGGATTCGGTATTTTACCACCCAATTGGATTGGGTGGTAAAATACCGAATCTGAAAGGCCTTTGAGACTCAAAAGAGTCCCACCTACATCTGGAAGTTACCGAATCGGTAAAAATACCGATTCAGTATTTTACCGATTCAGTAAATTTACCGATTCGGTAAATTTACCGAATCGGTAAAATTGGCCCCCTACATCCCAAAAACCCATTTACCGGTCGGTAACGGCCAAAATCGGCCGTTACCGGCCGGTAAATGGCCACCTACATCGGGCCCAACGTGCATAAAATATATAAAATACATACAGTAATAAATAATGGCTAAAAGTACTCAACTGGTGCTTTTAAAATACGCCTACCCCGGTGTACCTAACCTAAGTCTAGTACTAAGGAAGAGGTAAGTGAGGAGTTGCCTAAATTTAGTAGTTCTCTGCCAGAGGTCTAATCAGCTCCGTACCGTGGTTTTTGAATGAAGGAGGTGTTGTATCTCTCTCTCTCAGAACTCGATTTCTCAGATACCCTCAAGGGTAAGCCGGAAACACTGGAGCTGGATTTCTCGGCAAGAGAAAAGACAGCGTGTTTCTCAGTGCATCAGCTGGAGGGTCGGCTTCCTTCGGCACTTGCTGCTGCAGGGCATCGGGCAAGTAGATAGTCGATCTGCTCTAAACCACCGTGTGTTTGACTGGGCACACCTGAGCATATTTATACTTTGAAAGTGCTGAGTTTGACGCATGTTTGGACTTAATATAGTCAATTAAAGGCAAAATTCTTGGAAAACGCCAGGAGTTCTTGGAGAACTTAATATTCAAGAAGGGGGAGGTTCCTAGCTGTTGGAGGCAGGTTTTTCCAAGAAATCTTTGTTAATTCTCGGGACCTAGTGGAAGTAGCCATGCCGTATTTGGGCTGTATGACTTAGATCAAATAGGGTAGTGATTTCTATGCCTATATAAGGATATGATAAAGTATACCTATATAAGGACATGAATCGGGAAAATTACACTAGGGGCCTAGATTCGATTACAACAAATCAATCAACCAATCAATCAGTCTTTTGTAAAGCGCACTACATACTATCAAGACCTTTTTATTTGTTTAGCTCATCTGTTGTGTCTCTTCTCCTTTCTGCCTGCTTTTAATGTTGTGTTGTGTTTACCTTCTCAAAGCGCCAGGACGCCCCTTTGCTGGGGCAGCTGTGCACGGTACAAATAAAAATAACATAACATAACATACCTGCCAGGGTCTCAAGGCACTGGGGGGGTGCTACTGATCGAACAGCCAGGTCTTGAGCTTCCTCCTGAAGGTCACTGGTATGGGGGCTGTTGTAGGCTCAGTGGGAGTGTGTTCCATGTCTTGGCGACAAGGTGGGAGAAGGATCTCCCGCCGGTGGTTGTTCTTCGGATGCGTGGGACGGTGGCGAGTGAGAGGTCAGCGGATCGTAGCTGGCAGTTGAGCATGTAGAAGCAGAGCCGTCTGTTGAGGTAGGTTGGGCCGGCCTTGTTGAGTGCATTGTGTGCATGGATAGGGAGCTTGTAGGATATCCTCTTGCTGACGGGGAGCCAGTACAGGTCCCTCAGGTGAGGGGGATGTGGCCGTGGTGTGGTACGTCGAGGATCAGTCATGCTGAGGCGTTTAGGCTGCGTTGTAGTTGTTTGATGAGCTTGGTCGGGGCTCCTGCATAGAGGGCGTTTCCGTAGTCGCGTCTGTTGCTGACAAGGGCCTGGGTGACTGTCTTTCTTGTGTCTGTTGGGATCCATCTGTAGATCTTGCAGAGCATGCGGAGGGTTTTGAAGCAGGAGGAAGAGACGGCGCTGACCTGCTTGGTAATTGAGAGCGTTGAGTTGAGGATGATTCCCAGGTTGCGTGCGTGGTCAGTGGGTGTCGGGTCTGCTCCCAGAGCCATCAGCCACCAGGAGTCGTCCCAGGCTGAAGGGTTGGAGCCGAGGATGACGACCTCCATCTTGTCCAATTTCAGCTTCAGACGGCTGGTCTTCATCCAATTGGCGACAGCCTTCATTTTTTCGGGGAGGTTGGCTTTGGCGGTGATGGGGTCCATGGTGAGGGAGAGGATCAGTTGAGTGTCGTCAGCATAGGAAATTTTGTGGAGGTCATGCTGTCGGGCGACGTGTGTGAGTGGGGCCATGTAAATGTTGAACAGTGTCGGGCTGAGGGAGGATTCCTGGGGTACGCCGCAGATGATCTCGGAGTCTTCGGACCGGAATGGGGGGAGGCAGATGCTCTGGGTTCTACTGGAGAGGAAGAAGGAGGTCCATTCCAGTGCCCTGTCCCGGATCCCTGCGGCGTGGAAGCGTGACTGTAGTATGCAGTGATTCAGAAAAGGGGGTGGTGATGAACAGAGTGTCTGAATTAAGCAGACCACTCTTACCCAGTCCAAAGATCAGGGCTTGATCCATCACCGTTATTTAGCTCACTGCACCATCCCAGCTCAGAACTTGGCTATATGCAAATTAGTCTGACCCTGGCCCAGTGCATCATGGGAACAGGGCAGACCAAACTACCAAGCCAATTCTTATACTGGGAAGGAAACAAGCTACCGGGGACCGGTTTCTGGCATTTCAGCCGTCTTCGGCCCGGCTTGCTTGAATCCTGATGGTGCAATGAGCTAGGGACTCACATCTGAGTATACCCTTCCACGCTTATGGTGGACAAAAATGATTCAGAAAAGGGGGTGGTGATGAACAGAGTGTCTGAATTAAGCAGACCACTCTTACCCAGTCCAAAGATCAGGGCTTGATCCACCACCGTTATTTAGCTCACTGCACCATCCCAGCTCAGAACGTGGCTATATGCAAATTAGTCTGACCCTGGCCCAGTGCATCATGGGAACAGGGCAGACCAAACTACCAAGCCAATTCTTATACTGGGAAGGAAACAAGCTACCGGGGACCGGTTTCTGGCATTTCAGCCGTCTTCGGCCCGGCTTGCTTGAATCCTGATGGTGCAATGAGCTAGGGACTCACATCTGAGTATACCCTTCCACGCTTATGGTGGACAAAAATGATTCAGAAAAGGGGGTGGTGATGAACAGAGTGTCTGAATTAAGCAGACCACTCTTACCCAGTCCAAAGATCAGGGCTTGATCCATCACCGTTATTTAGCTCACTGCACCATCCCTGCTCAGAACTTGGCTATATGCAAATTAGTCTGACCCTGGCCCAGTGCATCATGGGAACAGGGCAGACCAAACTACCAAGCCAATTCTTATTCTGGGAAGGAAACAAGCTACCGGGGACCGGTTTCTGGCATTTCAGCCGTCTTCGGCCCGGCTTCCTTGAATCCTGAAGGTGCAATGAGCTAGGGACTCACATCTGAGTATACCCTTCCACGCTTATGGTGGACAAAAATGATTTAGAAAAGGGGGTGGTGATGAACAGAGTGTCTGAATTAAGCAGACCACTCTTACCCAGTCCAAAGATCAGGGCTTGATCCATCACCGTTATTTAGTTAATTTAGTCAATTTAAATTACCTATACTTAATTTATGCGGTAAAGTTAATTTACTTAATTTAGTTAACTTAATTTAGTTAAAATACTTAATTTATGCGGTAAAGTTCAATAAGAATAACTCAGTCAAAAATAAGAGACAGAATCCGTGGTATTTGAGGTTTTAAAAGGGGTTTTATTCCTTAAAAAGGAATTGGTGGAATTGGTTCGAACCAGGTATCATGATCCATCACCACAAGGGTTCAGGAAGGGAATTGCAATGGACATGTACAATACTTTAATAACAGAACATAATATATATAGTCAATGCATTACAGTAGAGATAGATGCAGGAGGCGTAACAGCTGAGAGGAACGAGATAAGGACACATGTGCGTAACAGAAGGCGTGCATGAGGGCGTACACGAAGGTATGTGCTAGAAACGTCGCATAGAGGTGTCACAAGTGGGTGGATCCCTAGAAGAATCCTGCAGTGTCAGCAGAAATATGTGGCAGAGATGCGCGCGCAGCAGCATGACGTGTGATTGACGTAGAATTGGAGGGTGAAGGGGACTTGACATTTAGCCCTACAGGAGGAGACAGAAGTCTGGGGTGTCAGAACAACCTAATCCCAAATCATATCTAATATCTGGTGTTTGAGGAACTGTATTATCTAGAAGGAAAGGTCTCTCAGGCAGAGGCTATTCGATACTGACTGCTAGTGCGTGCATATGCGTCTACGTGTCTACGTGTAAAGCAAGGGGGCCATGTGCCTATCATGGTAACGGGAGCTATGAATTACTTGCATGGAGACAGTGAGGCCGGGCCCTTTGCTCTGCAGCTGGGAAGATGTTTTCCTAAACTACTAGACAGGAATGTATTTTCGAGGAGCGGGGCAGATAACTTGAAGGCTGAATACAGTCTTGGCGGGCAAACAGGCCGAGCCAAGCACCGCTCGCCGCACAGGGAGTAAGGCAGAGGTCAGGAAGCAGCAGACTGTAGCTTTCAGGAAACAGAAGGCAGAAAGGGCTCGATGGCAGGAATCAGGGCCTAACTCGCCAGAGCTAGTGAAACATGAAAAGTGCACCATGTAAAGACGTTGGCAAGGCACACTTAGGAACCGAATATCTGACCCATTCATGGTGGATCTGAAAGAGGACATGTTAACGTTGGACGCAAATGTATTTGCGTCTTCATAGCTGGAAGTGGAGGGAACATACATGTACTTAAGGCACGTACATGGAGTCGGTGGGGTCTACGATAGGGGACACAATTGACCATAAAAATTCATATTACCTCATTCCCTCCTTGTCCCCTACGGACCCTTCATGATATATCAATCCTCATTAATCTATCAATCTGTTCATGTAACATCATTTGCTCTTCTTTCTTCTTACGGTGTTTTGAATGAGGACTTGAATGAGGAATACAAGATGTGGCGCACAAGCCGCAAATCGCTGGCCCACATTGCAGACATAGGCAACAACTGAATACTATGAGAAGGGCAATACCTAGGAAGGATAGGACTTTCCATCCCCAGGCTGACAACACGCCCCAGAACCAACCGGACCAAGTCCAGGTGCCTGGATTCTGGTGTATCTGACTTGCAATCTTATGAAGACGGGTTATGGCTCTCTATACTGATGGCGCGTTTTCTGGAATGAAAACACAGCAGCTCGATCCGATGACTCTACATGCTCCGCCCCTATCGGCCAGGATGACGTCAAGGACGAGACGATTTTGAAGAACAACAATCCGCATAGCAGACTGCTCCTCTGTTAAGTTACCTAGGGCGGAAGTAGTTTCATTCACCACTGCTTCGAGGGTTCTAGTTAATTTTCGTATCAATTTACTATTGGAAACAGTACCTAAGTAGGGAAAGAAACCTTTATTGAAGTCTGTGTATTGCTCCCATGCCGTTTCAGTGTAGTCGACAATCGGGAGATCTCTCTGTGGTCTATTGTGTACTAGATGGGAATCCCTATGATATTCAGGAGGGGCTAGAAAAACAGGTGGCAGAAGGAATGCAATGTAACAGGTGCCATCCCAATCTAGAGGTAAGCGTGTATATGCGGTATGACCACAAACGACGTAAGAATGACGTGAAGCTTTAAATGTAGACTTGCCCTTATCACTGAATTCGATCACAGTAGTACATTTACTACGACCCAGGTGTACTGAACCATTCTTTCTGACACATAATTCACCTTTGACTGGTAGTACGGACATAGCAGGTAGGACTGGTTCGGTTTCGGATTCAACATTCAGAATCATGAGGTTAAGTGTAAAGTTACCTAATCCATATACTTCATTTTCTAGATCAGTCCCTGTCCTTTTTGGAAGACCCTCCTTGTCAGGGAAACATACTTTATGCAGAACTGTGTTCAGATTTCCCCATACCCAGTTACCCTGGTAAACTACGGAATCAGAATCTAAGGAATTAATTAAACTAAACCATGCGCCACAGGAACCATTATGTGTGAACGGGTACGGAAAGAGGGGCAGAACTCCCTTGTATTTCTGATAGGGAGGGAGTCGGCCACATATCCAACAATTTGTAGCATTGCTGGTCTGATGGGAATGATGTAACATACTAATGAATGTGTTGTTGCGCAGCGCAAATCGGTAAGACAATTCATGCGGGGGCAGTTCACTGAAAGAGTGCTTGGCAGTGATATTGAAGGAAGAATGTGCACGCTTGAAAATAGGGTAGTATACATGCAACAATACACTTGCAGCAATAATCAAAAGACTTAGAAAAAACATAATCAATAGTGTCACAATGCAGTGACTGCGAAGAGATTTACAATATTCATGTTTCTTGAGCTGTTTCTGTCTATCTCTCTCTCTGTTGGGGTCTAGGGGATACATGTCAGAAACTCGTCTAACCGATTCACCTAGGGGAGGACTTAAACAAAGAAACTGTCTGACTTGCTAGACCTCAATTTTAATTTATAGTTCTGAGAAGAAGTTTTCTCGACCAAGGGGAGTTTTGAGTCAGTCTGTGGAGGAGGGCCGGGCTGGGAGGCTAGAGCTGGCGGCAGTCCATGGAACTTTTTGATATGACTCGAGTGAAGCCAGCCCTTGCGGCCCTCCACTTTTATAGCGGTCCTTGTGGTCAAAAGTACTAGTCTTGGTGCTTGCCAGCGGGGCTCTAGCGGACTTCTCCTGTCGAAATTTCTAATGTAGACGAGGTCTCCCGGAACCACTTCATGGGGCTTCACCTCGGTGTTGTCGGGAAAGGCGGCAGCAACCTGTGAACGACATGATTGTAGTGCAGACATCAAGGAAGCAAGGTAATCTGTCAGCATATTACAGTCAACATCAGTGATTTTGCGAGGCAGGGGCGTCCCCCACATATTCGGTGGCCTACCAAAGACCACCTCGTACGGGGATAGCCCCGTTCTGGAGTGTGCGACCATTCTTATGTAAAAGAGTGCGACTGGCAAAGCTACTATCCAGTCGACTCCTTTCTCTCTACAAATTTTGGCAAGGCGAATTTTCAGAGTCTGATTATGGCGTTCCACAAGGCCCGCTGCCTCGGGATGTCGGACACAATGGAACTTCCACTGATAGCCGAGCAGGAGAGATACCTGCTTCATAAGCTCGGACGAGAATGGCTGACCGTTATCGGAGTATACGACGCGGGGCAAACCATATCTGGGGAAAAATTCACGAACCAGCTGCTTGGCAGTGGTCGGAGCAGTGTAATCTGGGACTGGATATGCTTCTGTCCAACGGGAGAGTGCACATACAACTACGAGGACATGTTTAAATCCTCGACAACGTTCCATCTGGATATAATCCATCTGGAGGACTTCAAAAGGGTGATCGGGAGGATGAAATCCACCTTGCTCTACGGGAATGCTTTTACCTGGATTAAACTGACAACATATCATGCAAGTACGCACTTTCTGTTTGGCTGCTGCTCGTAAATGTTTATTAAACCAGAGGTTTTGAATACTGTCTAACATGGCTTTTTCTCCTAAATGTGCAGGACTGTGTACTGTATTAATGATTACTTGGACCATAGAATCAGGGAGAAACCATGTAGATTTTCCCTTCGTCATCCATCCTTGATCTGACTGGACCCCTCCTAGTTCAATCCATTTCTTGATTTCGTCTGGTGTAGCATGTGTCTGTATATCAATTACATCTAGGGCGGGATCCTTAACTGTCATGCAATGTGTTGGTGTCTGAACTATTGTCTTTGTCAGATCAGTTGCGTGAGTCTGGGTCTGAGCTGTATGCTTGGCTGTTCGGTCTGCCAGGTCGTTACCCTGGGAAATTGTGTCAGTAACTTTTGTATGTGCCTTGCACTTCATGATGGATATAGCTGTAGGCAGATGTATTGCATCTAACAGAGTTTGAATGAGGGGACCGTGTTGAATTTTGGCTCCATGAGAGGTCAAGAACCCTCTCTCTCGCCACAGGACACCGAAGTTGTGTACTACTCCGAATGCATAGCGTGAATCTGTGTATATGTTGACTCTCTTATTCTTTGCTCGAATACAGGCTTGAATCAGAGCGATGAGCTCTGCTGCTTGAGCTGACAGGGTGTCTATACAATTTGTTTCTATGACTTCAGTTTCTGTCGTGACTGCGTAGGCGGGCACTAATTCTCCTGTACTTGTTCTCATGCATGAACCATCCACATAAAGTGTCAGGTCTGGATCTGGTAATGCGGTATCTGTCAAGTCTTGTCTGGGTTTCGTCGTAATGGTAATGACTTCAATACAATCATGTGCCAATGGGTCTGTCTCACTTAATGGCAAAAGTGTAGCAGGGTTCAATGTATTGCAACGTCTGATTTCTATGTGTGGCTGAAACAATGTCAATTCATAACCTGTCAGTCGTGCTATAGTCAAGTGCTGGGTCTGTGTTCGGTTTAAAAGAACTTCCACCGAGTGTGGAACTTGTACTGTCAATTGGTGTCCTAACACTATGGAATCACTTTGTCTGATTGCTAGAGCTGTTGCTGCTACTGATTTCAAACACGCAGGCAGAGCCTGGGCCACTGGATCCAATGTACTAGAAAAATAAGCACACGGTTTGTGTGAACCTGCTTGATCTTGAGTGAGTACTGACAATGCAGTACCTTCACGTTCTGTGACAAAGAGTGTAAAAGGCTTGCTGTAACATGGTGTCGCTAAAACTGGTGCTTGACATAAGGCTTTCTTTAAGTCATCAAAAGCTTGTGTATGTTCCTGAGTCCATGGGAGGACAGTCGAAGACGCTGCCTCCTGGGCTGTCAACTGTATGAGTGGCTTGGCTAGAAATGCATACTGAGGGATCCATTGTCTACAGTAAGAAGTGAGGCCTATAAAAGCTCGTACCTCCTTTTGTGTCTTGGGTTGTGACATGTTTACAATTAACTGGATGCGGTCAGGTGTTAGCTGTCTCCCCCCTTTGGACAGCAAGTGCCCAAGGTAAACCACTTGCTGAACACAGAATTGCAGCTTCGAAGGGGACACCTTGTGTCCCTTGTCAGCCAGGAAATGCAAAACCGTCAGTGACGCATGCTCACATTCAGGTTCGCTGCGGGCGGTGATCAGTAGATCATCGACGTACTGTAACAGAGCAGTGCTATCAGGCATGTGTATACTGTCAAGTTGTCTTTTCAGTGCTTGGCTGTAGATGCTGGGGCTTTCTGTGAATCCTTGAGGTGCGCGTGCAAATTTGAAGCTTCGACCATTTAAACAGAATCCGAAAAGGTATTGCCTTTCCGAATCAATGGGGACACTAAAAAAGGCGTTCTTCAGGTCAATTACAGTAAAGAACGCTGCTTCGGAATCAATGGCAGTCAATAGAGATGAGATATCTGGGACCACAGGGTATTGTGGTACAATGCATTTATTCAATTCGCGCAAATCGATAACCAATCGATAGACTGGGGGTGCATTTGGATCAGTACGTTTAAGAATCGGAATGATGGGGGAGTTACATAGATTCAAGTCGGTTTCTACAACCACTCCTTGTGCAATGAGCTCGTCAATGATTTTCAGTAAAGCCGCTACAGCATCTGGAGGTAACTTGTATTGTCGGATTCGTGGTAATACTACTCCTGGTCTGAGTGTGACTCGATATGGTGTAATGTGCATACAACCTACATCAGTTGGGCCTTGCGCCCATAAATGTGCAGGAACATTCTGTAATCTGGGATCAATATCTCTCAATACATAGTGACCCTTGAAGTCACGTAAAAACAGTCTTACTCCTTCCGGAGAACAGCAAATAACAGCTCCTAGAGCTTTCAGTGTCTTGATACCTAACAAGTTTTCTGGACATGATTTCGTTAATAACAAATCTGTAGTACGAGTCAATGGACCAACTGCAAGGGGAAGTGGTTGCGATACTTCATTTACAATAGGTTTGCCTGAAAATCCAAGGGAAACATTCTGTGAGCCTGAGAGGGGTGCCCCTGGAACCTCGTCATGACTTATAGTTGTTCTGCTTGCCCCTGTATCAATCAAAAACTTTCTATCTTGTCCTAACACTTGACTATGTACGTAAGGACCCTCTTGATCTACAGGAACCTCAATAAGGGGCAAGCCAACTTTCCTCTCTAGGCTATTTCATGTGTATCGCTAATAATCGGGATAATCTGTTTGTGCATACTGGTACATCTGTTGCGTTGCATGTTGTGTTGCGGCAATGGGCTGTGGCTGTGGTACCGCTACGGTTTGTACTGTCTGTTGTGAAGCTTGCATAGGCTGGATATTCTGTGGTACTTGTTGTTGGACTTGGTCCTGTCTAGGAGGACGCGGCCTTTCTTTAGTTTTACCTGTAGCTATGTTATGTTTCAAAACTGCACAATCGTTTATATAGTGACCTGGCTGTTTACAATAGTTGCATATCCCTTTAACAGGAGCTGCTGAATTATTGGACTGTGTCATGCCCTTTTTCTGACCGTCAGCTGGAACTGACTGAGCAACTAACATTTTCATTTTCGTGTCTTTCATACGTCTTTGTTCGTGATCATGTTCTTCTCTAATTCTGTTCTGGTGGTACTGTAACATTTGTAACATTTGGGAAGGCGTGTTAGCTTGCCATGTGCTCTCGACTTTCAGAACACGATTCTTAACCTGGGGCAAGGAATTTTCGACCCATTTGGATACAAAAAGGTGTGGGTATGACTCACTACTTGGTTTCAGGCCACTATTAATAACAAAACATTTCTCAAATCGGGAATAAAAATCACTAGTGTCTTCATCGGGTTTCTGTTTACAGGCTGAGATTGCATCCCAGTCCTCCTTTTTCATTGCTAACAAACGTGGCAATACTTGTACTAACAATCCTGGTAATGCTTTAGTTTTGTCCCCAAGCCCTAGGCCTGGGGTTCTAGTATTTTCTTCGTTCTCTAATGCAGCCCACTCAATCTTTGCATCTCCCACCTCCCATTCTTTTTCTTTCAGTTTCTCGTAAACACCGGCAGGCAATAATACTTTCAGGATTTTCATAATATCTGGATAGGTATAATCACCCATGAGTAACATGTCTTTTATTTCACGGTGGAAACCTGCAGGGTCTTTATCGTGACTGGGCACTAGTTTCTTCATTTCTAACAGTTCCATTTTAGTTATGGGCGTGTACACAAACACGCGTCTAAAGGTATTATCATCATTCCTAACTGGATGTACTTCTCGCAAGGGATTCTGTCTGTCTATGTAATACATTTTTCTTTCTGGGGGTGGAGCTGGAACAAACTGTGTATTCAGAAAAACACTATACCTGTGTCGATGTTCTAGAATTACTTTAATTAAGTCGGTACCTAGACCTCTCCATCTATTCGAGAGTAGCTCTATTAAAATATCAGGTAGGGGGCCTGGATCAGAATGTTGGCCTTTAAACAACGTAACGAGATGCTGAATCATGTATATTCCGGCTAATTTCTGTTCGTCAGGGGAAAGGTTCAAAAAGGTCTGCGCTAAGCCGTCATCACTATATTTATCAGAACTGTCAGCCCATTGTACTGCTGACCTGGCTAATTCTTGTTCATCCATGGAATCGAGTACATGGTACCCCATTCGTTCTTGAAGTATTTTATCAGTAGCCTGAAATAGATGTTCAGGGGATTTCAAATTTGACATGGCAGCTTGAAAAATCTCTTACTTTCTGGACGTACCGGACGTATTGAATTATTAAAAGGTCTTCCCTTACCTACCTAGGCTATCGTTTCTCTAGCTGGTAATTGCAATGTTCCTGTTGTCGTTTCTAGTTGTTCCTCCTCCCCCGAGGATTCAGTCTTGTCTGTATCTATTTCTCTTTCAGGCTGTCTCCTTTCATGTATTTGTTCTACTGCTTTTCGGATCCTTTGGTACATATTTTCTATACTACTCTGTTTATCATGTTTTCCGTCTGCTATATTCTGACCCCATTTGTTAAGTGCTTTCATTTCTTCCTGGTCTACGCCAGGCCTATCTTGGTCTCTTATCAAGCAGTTTATGAAGAAACGTAATATAATTTTTTGAGTGTCAACTTTCTGGTATGCCATGGCCTCGCAAATACTTTCAGGGCCTTCCCCCGTTTGGACAAAATGATATATTCTGTCTAGGTGATCAATCATTCCTGGTAGTAACATTAAACAGTTTGCAACTCGTCGTAGACGTACTGATGATAACATCATTCTGTCGTCTTTCCCGGGTACTGGATCATATCTACAATCTGTAAGAGGTTCCTTAAGTATGTCATAATTCGCTGTTTGAGGTGTACGTTGTTGTGCTAGATCCCTATAAGTTAATCGATGTGCTTGTGGCGGTGTTTGAAAACCTCCTGCTGCCCCTCCCGAGGTGCCAGGTCCAAAAGGGTTTAGTGGGTTAATAATAGGGAGAATAGGTGCCGGAAGGGCTGGGAGAGTAGGCGCAGGATGTGGAACGGGAGGAGGAGTTTGTTGTTGCGGAAGTGGGGGTAGGTTATCTCGGGGTGGAGTGCCGTCAGCAGGTGGTGTGCGTGGCAGCGGAATATTAACATATTCGGGGGCTACATCGTCTAAATAGGAAGAAAGGAATATATCTTTTGTGGTCTTGTGACGTACTTTAGTCGGAACCAATGGAGTGGGCAGATTCTTCGGTATTTCCGGAGTGGCCTTAGGTAAACCCTCGGCCAGAAGAGGATACATACCATTCATAAGAGTGTTTCGTTGTCGGTCTACTTTTTCTGCTTTTACTCGTATCCCCTCCTCTACTAATACATTTTCTCGGGCTTTGCTTTCTCTGTCCGTCTGTGTGATTCTTTCCGCCATAACTCAATGGCATCTTTCTGTGACTGTCTGGCTTTCTTTTTCCATAATGCTTCTTCTACTCTCATGATGCAATAGGCATTCCATGTCCCAGCAGCGGGCCATCTCTGATTCTCTGCTAAATCTTTGGTGTAATCCACCCATAAATCGAGATATAATACAGCATCTAAGCCGTGTTTGTGGTACATAAAGTACCCTGGTGTGTCCCTAGGTGGAATGGGAACAGCTTCCTCTAGTATCCCTTTTCTAGTTCCTATCTGTCTTAGTTTGGAGAACAGCGGCATGTTTCAGCCGTGCTACTTGGTACTTGATACTTACTCGGACTTGGACACAATTAATACAATATACACAATAATGTAGATCGAACAATCACTCATACCACGACATTAAAACACATTGGAACATTTTGAAAACGAACAACAATAACTAGAATAAAACTAGCTACCTGCATACTCGATATACTGCTAAACAGTACAGATACACCGCTAAAACAGTGCAGACCGGATATACTGCTAAACAGTACAGATACACCGCTAAAACAGTGCAGACCGGGTCTGTGTACCCAAACCCGTCTTGACCGAGCACAAACTAATGCACTCGTCTAGATGCGTCCCCAGCAACGGTACTCACCGGGAAGCACGGAACAGAAGGCCTCGGAAACTTGATACTGGACTGGACCGGACATCGACTCGACTCGTGACGTAGGTACTTCGGAACTTCGGAACTGGTGGGCCTCTGAATACCTCGGACTTTGCTCTCTCAGCTAGGCTCTGGTCGGGATCCTCCGCACTCCTCACCGCCTCGTCTGGTAGTCGATCGCAGCCTCAGTCACATCCGTTGGCCTGAGGGAGATACAGGAAATCCTGCGGGTACGCGTAGTTGTCCGTCCGGCTGTGGCAGGGGACCGTGCCTGCAACGCACCGCCAGCGCGTGGGGTGGGGGAGGGGTCCCTGTTCGGGCGCCAATTATGTGGTAAATTTAAATTACCTATACTTAATTTATGCGGTAAAGTTCAATAAGAATAACTCAGTCAAAAATAAGAGACAGAATCCGTGGTAATTGAGGTTTTAAAAGGGGTTTTATTCCTTAAAAAGGAATTGGTGGAATTGGTTCGAACCAGGTATCATGATCCATCACCACAAGGGTTCAGGAAGGGAATTGCAATGGACATGTACAATACTTTAATAACAGAACATCATATATATAGTCAATGCATTACAGTAGAGATAGATGCAGGAGGCGTAACAGCTGAGAGGAACGAGATAAGGACACATGTGCGTAACAGAAGGCGTGCATGAGGGCGTACACGAAGGTATGTGCTAGAAACGTCACATAGAGGTGTCACAAGTGGGTGGATCCCTAGAAGAATCCTGCAGTGTCAGCAGAAATATGTGGCAGAGATGCGCGCGCAGCAGCATGACGTGTGATTGACGTAGAATTGGAGGGTGAAGGGGACTTGACATTTAGCCCTACAGGAGGAGACAGAAGTCTGGGGTGTCAGAACAACCTAATGCCAAATCATATCTAATATCTGGTGTTTGAGGAACTGTATTATCTAGAAGGAAAGGTCTCTCGGGCAGAGGCTATTCTATACTGACTGCTAGTGCGTGCATATGCGTCTACGTGTCTACGTGTAAAGCAAGGGGGCCATGGGCCTATCATGGTAACGGGAGCTATGAATTACTTGCATGGAGACAGTGAGGCCGGGCCCTTTGCTCTGCAGCTGGGAAGATGTTTTCCTAAACTACTAGACAGGAATGTATTTTCGAGGAGCGGGGCAGATAACTTGAAGGCTGAATACAGTCTTGGCGGGCAAACAGGCCGAGCCAAGCACCGCTCGCTCACAGGGAGTAAGGCAGAGGTCAGGAAGCAGCAGACTGTAGCTTTCAGGAAACAGAAGGCAGAAAGGGCTCGATGGCAGGAATCAGGGCCTAACTCGCCAGAGCTAGTGAAACATGAAAAGTGCACCATGTAAAGACGTTGGCAAGGCACACTTAGGAACCGAATATCTGACCCATTCATGGTGGATCTGAAAGAGGACATGTTAACGTTGGACGCAAATGTATTTGCGTCTTCATAGCTGGAAGTGGAGGGAACATACATGTACTTAAGGCACGTACATGGAGTCGGTGGGGTCTACGATAGGGGACACAATTGACCATAAAAATTCATATTACCTCACCATCCCAGCTCAGAACTTAGCTATATGCAAATTAGTCTGACCCTGGCCCAGTGCATCATGGGAACAGGGCAGACCAAACTACCAAGCCAATTCTTATACTGGGAAGGAAACAAGCTACCGGGGACCGGTTTCTGGCATTTCAGCCTTCTTCGGCCCGGCTTGCTTGAATCCTGATGGTGCAATGAGCTAGGGACTCACATCTGAGTATACCCTTCCACGCTTATGGTGGACAAAAATGATTCAGAAAAGGGGGTGGTGATGAACAGAGTGTCTGAATTAAGCAGACCACGCTTACCCAGTCCAAAGATCAGGGCTTGATCCATCACCGTTATTTAGCTCACTGCACCATCCCAGCTCAGAACTTGGCTTTATGCAAATTAGTCTGACCCTGGCCCAGTGCATCAAGGGAACAGGGCAGACCAAACTACCAAGCCAATTCTTATACTGGGAAGGAAACAAGCTACCGGGGACCGGTTTCTGGCATTTCAGCCGTCTTCGGCCCGGCTTGCTTGAATCCTGATGGTGCAATGAGCTAGGGACTCACATCTGAGTATACCCTTCCACGCTTATGGTGGACAAAAATGATTCAGAAAAGGGGGTGGTGATGAACAGAGTGTCTGAATTAAGCAGACCACTCTTACCCAGTCCAAAGATCAGGGCTTCATCCATCACCGTTATTTAGCTCACTGCACCATCCCAGCTCAGAACTTGGTTATATGCAAATTAGTCTGACCCTGGCCCAGTGCATCATGGGAACAGGGCAGACCAAACTACCAAGCCAATTCTTATACTGGGAAGGAAACAAGCTACCAGGGACCGGTTTCTGGCATTTCAGCCCCCTTTTTTTGAATCGTTTTTGGCCACTATAGGTGTGGCAGGGTATACTCAGACATGAGTCCCTTTCTCACTGCACCATCAGGATTCAAGGAAGCCGGGCCGAAGACGGCTGAAATGCCAGAAACCGGTCCCCGGTAGCTTGTCTCCTTTCTGGTGAAGAATTGGCTTGGTAGTTTAGTCTGCCATGTTCCCATGATGCACTGGGCCAGGGACAGACTGATTTGCATCTAGCCAGGTTCTGAGATGGGATGGTGCAGTGAGATAAATAACAGTGATGGATCAAGCCCTGATCTTTGGACTGGGTAAGAGTGGTCTGCTTAATTCAGACACTCTGTTCATCACCACCCCCTTTTCTGAATAGTTTTTGGCCACTATAGGTGTGGCAGGGTATACTCAGACATGAGTCCCTTTCTCACTGCACCATCAGGATTCAAGCAAGCCGGGCCGCAGACGGCTGAAATGCCAGAAACCGGTCCCCGGTAGCTTGTCTCCTTTCTGGTGAAGAATTGGCTTGGTAGTTTAGTCTGCCCTGTTCCCATGATGCACTGGGCCAGGGACAGACTGATTTGCATATAGCCAGGTTCTGAGCTGCAATGGTGCAGTGAGATAAATAACAGTGATGGATCAAGCCCTGATCTTTGGACTGGGTAAGAGTGGTCTGCTTAATTCAGACACTCTGTTCATCACCACCCCCTTTTCTGTAGTATGCAGTGGCAGATGGTGTCGAAGGTGGCGGAGAGGTCTAGGAGGGTTAGTGCTGCTGTCTTGCCATTGTCCAGCAGGGGCCTGATGTCGTTGGTAGTTGCGAAGAGGGCCGTCTCGGTGCTGTAGATGCTGCAGAACCCTGACTGGGAAGGGTCCAGGATTCTGTTTTCTTTGAGATATCGGGTTAGTTGTCTGTTGACGATTTTCTCAATGACCTTGGCCGGGAAGGGGAGCAGAGAGATGGGCCAGAAGTTCATGAGGTCTCTAGGGTCAGCTTTGTTTTTTTTTCAGTAGGGCATTGATCTCAGCATGTTTCCATCTCTCTGGGAAGGTCGCGGTCTTGAGGAAGAGATTGATGACGTTGCGCAGGTGGGGTGCGATGGAGCTGCTTGCTTTGTTGAAGATGTGGTGCGGGAAGGGATCTGACGGAGAGCCGGAGTGGGTTGTGCTCCTGGTCTTGATGGTGTCATAGGTGCGCACGCTGGCCCAGGCTAGTAGCGGGTCGTGGTCGATGATGTTCGGAGGGTCTATTGTGTTGCTATCTGTTGGGTCTGTCTTGGTTTTGAAGCTGTCATGGATGTCTGCTATCTTTCTGTGGAAGAAGGTGGCGAGGGAATCGCACAGGGCTTTTGATGATGGGATGTCATTGGTGTTGGAGCTGGGGTTGGAGAGTTCCTTTACGATGTTGAAGAGCTCCTTGCTATTGTGTGCGTTGTTGTCGAGGAGGTCTTTGAACGAGGTTCTCTTGGCCGCCCTGATGAGGTGGTGGTAGTTGCGGATGGCGTCCTTGCGTGCTGCACGGTTGTCCGGAGTTTGTTCGCTGTGCCATTTTTTCTCTAATTTCTGGCAGGCTTGCTTGGAGGCTAGGAGTTCTGGGGTGAACCAGCAGGCCCTCTTGATGTGTCTCTGCGGGGGGGGGGGGGTCTTCAGCGGGGCTAGGGGGTTGGCACAGTCTTCGATCCAGCATCTGAGGCTGTGGCCAGCCTCGTCTTTGTTGGAGGGTTCAGTGAGTGGGCTGAGAGCGAGGTTTGCAGGTACTTGGTCTTCGGTGATTTTGCTCCAGCAGCGGCCGGGGATCTGTTGGGTGTGATGGTGTGTGGTGGGTTTCTGAAAGGTGAAGTGGATGTAGCGGTGGTTAGTCGAGAGGAGTTTGGTGGTGTGGCTGAAGGATACGTTCGGGCTCGAGGAGAAGATGGGGTCGAGCATGTGGCCAGCGGAGTAGGAGGGCGTTGTGACAAGTTGCTTTAGTCCGAGGTTGGCGAAGTTATCGATCAGGGTTGTGGAGTTGTTGTCATTGTTGTTCTCAAGATGAAAGTTCAGGTCTCCGAGGAGGATGTAGTCAGTGGAGGTCAGGGCGTGCATGCTGATGAAGTAGGCAATGGAGTTGCTGAACTGGGGATGGGGTCTGGGGGGTCGGTAGATGAGGGTGCCTCTGAGGGTGGAGTTGGGATCTGTGTGGATCTGGAAGTGCATGTGTTCGGCGGAGCTGAGCGCATCGTCGGTGCTAGTCGAGAACCTGATGCTGTTATTGTGGACAATGGCGATTCCTCCTCCAATTCCATTGTGGCTCTCTTTGCGGGTGATCTTGTAGCCGTCTGGTACGGCTATGGCGATGTCGGATGCGGAGGAGCTGTTCAACCAGGTCTCTGTCAGGAATGCTACGTAAGGGGATGTTGAAACTAGCAGGTCCCAGAGCTCGACAGCGTGTTTGCGCGCATAGAGGGTGTTCAGTAGTATGTATTGCAGGTGAGGGCGGTCATTCTTGGCAGGTGGTTCGTCGGTTCTGAGGCTGGTGTAGCTGCAGTTCTGGCAGGTGAAGTGACTGTGTGTTACTTTTGGGGTGGCCTTGAAGCAGGTGTGGGGCGTTAGAGGTTGGGGGCTTGGAGTGTGCTGGCATCGTAGCGGCGGTGGTCGTCGTGGCGGGAGCAGGGGCTGGGGGTTCTGGAGCTGGGCGGGGTCCAGGCGCGGATGGGCACAAATAAGCTTGCCTTAGGCATGCCTTTGGCACGGCAGCCGGCATATATGGGGTGGTGGGAGGGAGGAGCAGCTGGGAGGTGGGAGGCGGGGGCAGTGAGTGGGCAGTCAGGGGAGCGGGCCGCAGTTGACACAGTGGCAGATGCGGTGAGGGGCGACGGAGGGAACAGAAGGAAAAAGGGCACAGATTAGGGCAAAAGGGCACAAAAACGAGGGGGAGACGAGTGGCACAGAAAGCAAAGGGCACAGAAGTCCGTGAAAAACGAGTGGCACAGAAGGCAAAAAGGACACAGAAGTACGGGGCAGCTGGGAAACAGAAGGCGAAAGCGAGCAGAGAGGCATGGGCGCAGCATGGAGAACAGAAAGAAAAACCAGGAAGAGACACGGGGGCAGTGAGGAGTACAGAAGGAAAGACTACGGGCCCGGCGACGCACAGGGAGCGGGGAAAGAAAGACTAAAGCAGTCAAAGACACAACAAAGAAAACACAGCCAATACAGTAAAACAGTAAGGTAGAAGATGAACAAACTTAAGATTCCTCAGCAGTGGCAGCTGGGGCAGGGGCACACAGGTGGAGCTGTGCGGAGGAGGAGCGGCCTACCTGGTGGGTCAATTAATTCAAAACAAATAAAACATTAAACATTTAAAAGAATATCAATGTTGCCTTCCTAAAAAAACTATAACATCTGATAGACTCACTCACGCCTACAAATGCCTACACAACAACAGGCACAAATACCTCAACAACAGAATCAACCTCCACCTACCTAAAATAAACCTCAGATCTAACAAATTGCACACTGGCCGAAACCCTGCGCATCCACAGAGCCAGAGCAGGCAGAAGATCCTTCTCTCACATTTTAGCCAAGACCTGGAACGAGCTACTGGCAGACTTCAGATGCACACCCTCCATGCACACCTTAAGGAAGACCTTCAAGACCTGGCTCCTCGGCTAAACAGATCTGCTTCCCCCCACCTCAGTGCCTTGAGACCCTCGTGGGTGAGAGTAACACGCTTAAAATTCCCTGATTGTTCGTTTGATATATCACTTTCCATAATTTTCAACAAACATTTTCTAGTCCAGAATTGTAGTAATGAAAGTTAAAGCTCATAAGAATGAGCTACCTAAGCATATTATTATGGCTCTTCTGAATACTGAGCCAGATATGCTTCAGGAAATACAATTTTCAGATCTTATTAATGAGCAATACCTTCATATTTATACTGAACAGGGAGTCCCAAAGAAGCCCACAAATGTTTAAGATGGCTATAAGATTAATTCTTCTGCAGGATAAAATCAAATCAGTGGAAATACGTGTGTGTGACTTGGAGAAAATGCATTTTCTAGATTCCTTATTGGGATAAAAATCTGCCTTGCTTTCAGGTCTTGTTTTTTGTAGCTTACATTTAACAACTTAATGTATTCCGGGAGTTCTAGTCCAGTGTGAAAAAGTATGTTGGACAATTAGAGTTGATGTGCTTGTATTTCAAATATTTACTCATTGTGTAACTACGTTTATAAATAATGAAACAAAACCATGCTTTTCCAGAATAACGTGGTTCTGAGAGTCAAACAAAATGGAAACTATTAAGGTGAGTCATTTCTGCTTTCCCACACCATTTGCCTTGGAAGCACTTCAAATAGAGTTTATACGGTTTGGGACTCTTCTGAAGAGACTTGACAAAAAAGGAAATTAGCATATGGGAGTGCCATTTGTTTTCAAATTAGTTTAACTGTCTGTAGAGCACATTTTTGGAAATCGGTTTTAAGGGAAATTGGAAATTATTGAACACTAGCAGCCCGCCCCAGCGTTGCCTGGGGCAGAAAGGGGCTGGGGACAGTACACCCGCTCCCGCCCCGACCCCCTCCCGCACCGACTCCCTCCCGCCCGACTCACTCGCGCCCCCCTCCCGCCCAGACTCACTCGCACCCCCCTTCTTCCCCAACATTTTCATTTACTGCTGCCTCCTTCTTTCCTCCCCCTGCATCACAGTCTCCCTTTCCCTTTCCTTACCTGTACCGCCGCTCCTCCCTGCACAGCCGCTCGTCACTGCACCGCCCTCCTCCTTGTCGTCATCACGCACGTCGCGTCGCGTCGCGGCCAGCGCTAGGTCCCGGCCAGCGCTACTTTCAGGGGACTACTTTGTTTACAAACGCCTTCCATGGGGCAGAAAGGGGCTGGGGCAGTACACCCGCTCCCGCCCCGACCCCCTCCCGCACCGACTCCCTCCTGCCCAGACTCAATCACGCCCCCCTCCCGCCCAGACTCACTCGCGCCCCAGTCCCACCCAGACTCACTCGCGCCCCCCTCCCGCCCAGACTCACTCGTGCCCCCCTCCCACCCAGACTCACTCGCGCCCCTACCTCCTCTGAAACTGCTGCCTCCACACCTTTCCTCGGGCCCCGCAAAGATCCCGCAACCTTCAGCAGCTCCGAGCCGCGCTGCAGATGTCAGCGGCAGAGGAACTCTCTGTTCAGTGCGCTCAAGTGCGGACCCTCCGCTCCACCACACTCGTCGCTCGGACTCTCCAGCCCGGCACTCGGCTCCCCCATTGTCGCCATCTCGCACACAGCTCGCTGCAGAGCCGTAGACATAGAAGAGAGACACGGCCCTGAGAGACTGAAATCGAGGCATTACTGCACCGCCCTCCTCCTTGTCGTCATCACGCACGTTGCGTTGTGGCCAGCACTAGGTCCCGGCCGGCACTACTTTCAGGGGACTACTTTGTTTACAAACGTAATTTTTTAAAATTTACTTTTTTTTTTTAAATTTAAATAGCCTATGTCCATCTACACACCCTGACATGTTCATAGATGTATCGGGTGTGTAGATTGGCGCTGTGGTCCCCAAGTTTACCTGGCCAAAAGGTGCAAGTTCTCTCTTTATAATAGTAGTATAGATATATTTGGGTACATTTTAGTGGTTTATTCCACTTCAACAGGGAACTTTTGAAAAACAATTGTGACTGGCTCTATGGCCTGATGTACCGTGTACTTGCCAACATTCTGTTACAAAAATAAAGCTGGGGATTTCATGTTTCAAAAAATTAAGAAATGGCTTCTTGGCGCTCTGAGTCAGAGAAAATTAATAAAGGGGGATGCTGGGGACAGACGCTTGAATTGGTTGAGCTATCATCCGGTGCTCCAATAAAGCATTTACAGTTTTTCAGTATTGCAGATTCCATCCATTCAAGCAATTTACTCACTGATAATACGTGAACTCAAGATCTAGTACAATCTTTTTCCAGTGCTATTTCTCAGAGACAACAAGGGGCCCCATTTGTAGTATATTCCTTACTTGAATACTCACTTAAGTGCAGAGTACAGTGGTAATTGCCGATGGAATTAGGTTTTGTTTATTGTTCCTTGAAGAGTAAGATGGAAGGAGTAAACATTTAAGGCCAGAAAGGAGTCATAAGCATGAAAAGGAGACAGAGAAAGGAATAGGAGGTAGAGAAAGACAGTGGAATACACTTTGCAGTATTTAATGACAACAATCAGAATGATAGTGATAAAACCAGGGACCGGGCAAGGCCTTTTCCACCTTTTATTCTTCAGAGGAGGATAAATATACTATATTTAAATGGGTTATAGTAACAACCATTAATGTGTGTGTTGTATGGTAGCAGATGTGAGACGTCAGAGGCCTGAAGTTCCTCCTTGTATCACAAGCAAAATTCTAATTCATCTCACTCATTTTACTAAAACCCTGTGATAGTTTATATATGTAGTGGTTCAGCCCACTGATCCAAGGCATTGGCCCTGCTGCTTCTTCCTGGACCCTGCGTTGCTCCTCTCTACATATTTAACGCAGTCCTGCTTCGGAGCCCAATGCTTTCTGCTCTTTCTGTTTTCTCTTTTGTTAGGTGATGAAGAATTCATCAAGATTCGGTAATGTACAAAACAGGTACAGAATGTACAGCCGCAACCTGGCCGCATTTTGGAACTGCTGCTACTGCTACTCACCTGCAATATTTTCCATGTGTCACTTGTGTTCACTCCATAGAAGATATAGTAATTCGCTCTGCCACTGTATCCTTCCATATTATTATCTGTGTACTGTTATCTGCATGTGCATATCAGATATATTAAAATGTGAGAAAGTAATAGGAATTGGGTGCTTCAAATTGATAGTTTGATTTTATAATGCACAATGGGGACTTTGAATTATATAATATAGACATTTTATGCCCATTATATGCACATCTGCACCCCTTTAAAAGAACTTTGTCATTCTGGGACATGTCTATAGAAATGTTACGAGAACTTCATAGACCTGTACTACCTATTTTAACTCAACAATATTTGCGCTTGACACGTCACCTACCAGTGTTAGGTGAAATGAGAAGCCTAGAGTAAAATTATTTTGTTCCACATAGTAAATCCACAGCACCATACATTTGTTCCATGAATATGTTTACCATCAAATGGGAATTCCTTTCTGCAATATTTGAAAGCTATCTGATTGCCTCCTTCATATTATTATTTTCCTCTCTCGAGATTACCTTCAAAACATTAACTTACGCAGTGTGTGTTGTATAAAATAGTCAAACATAATAAATAAACATGATACACAGTGGGTCCTTCAAATAATCTGACCTGCTTTTCGTCACCATTCCACATGATGGCGCTCTCGTTTAGAATGAACTGGTGACTGTAAGGGGCACTGTAGTCAAAGGTGCCTACTTTTACTTGCTGGATAGAACCATCTGTTTGGCGTTGCCAGTTCAAAATATCAAACACGGCAGGTGGGTCACCATTTTCATTAAAGTACACGTCATCTCCATCAGAACTTCTAAAACGCACTCGTTTCAGGTAATGAAGAAGCTGATGAAGCAAAAAATGCATTATTATTTGCTCCTTACACAGAGTGTGAATTTTCAGTACATTGCTTTCTGAGCACTGCTGTGGGTACACCTGGCACTGATTATTTAGTAGTGCATTGTGAAGAAGTTGGAGCCTATAAAAATAAAATAGAATAGTCCTCGACAATTTATTATGTATAGAAAAGTGTGTGATACCACTGTGTGTATTTCACGCGCAACTTTCTTTTTCTGGAGTATGTAAAAACCCACATAGGTCTGATGTTTGTGACAAAGTCTAGTTCGCCACTGAAGAATCCAAAACATTGCTAACTTATCAGCTTAACGTTTATAAAATTGCATAAAAAGACAAAAGTTATTTTGGCTATGATGCAGCAGAATGATGTAGAGAGCTTTTATTTCACACAGGATTCTGAAAATATCTTCACTATTTCGATACCTCTAAATTTCACATTTGACACTTTTATGTATAATATGAGGGGTACATATGCATATCAAACCACACTATATAAAGCATTCTGGGGCATAATATCAAGGGGGTTTATCTCCGCTTTTTTGGCTTTAAAAGCCCTGGGCCTCATTTATGAAAAGTGACGCATCGCTGCGTGAAAACAGCGATGCGTCACTTTTCACTGCGCACTCCTTGTGACATTCCTGACGCATCATATTTAATGTATGACGCATCATGTCGCAAGGAGTTACAGATACGTCAGTATTTCTGACGTATATGTAAGCGCAAAAGTGACGCATTGCTGGACTGTGTCACAAAAGTGACGCAACTCCAGCAATGCGTCCTTTCACATGGGGAAAGCCCCATGTGAAAGGGCTTGCGTCAGTCTTACGCCTGCTGTGAGGCAGGCGCAAGATTTTGACGCAACAGCGTCCTAAAAGTGATGCAGTGAAATCTCATAGATTTCACTGCGTCACTATTATGAGGCTTTTTGCGGGGGAACGCCCCCTCTGCATACATTATACCTGACGCAGGTATAATGTGGCGCAGGGGTTTAAAAAGTGACCCATCTACCTAGATGCGTCACTTTTTAAATATGGCGCAACGAGGCGCATTTTTTACACCGCTGGTGCGTCACAAAAAGTGACGCACCGGCGGCGCAAAACTGACGCAAAGCCTTCATAAAAAAAGGCCCCAAGAAAGCGGAGATAAAATTATCTCCCTATTACCTAGCTGTCGCTAACACCAGTTAGCGACAGCTAGTAGGAGATAGCGACCATCTTGGGCCCCGCTTTGCATGTCAGTGAAATTTATCACTAATGACATGCAAAGTGGGCTTGCCAAGATGTTAGCGACTTGAAACAGTCGCTAACATCGCTATCTCCTATTACCAACTTTTGGAGATATTCGCGCTAAGCGTGAATATCTCCAAAAGCTAACATCTGCCCCTAAGCAGTTCTTAGCCATGTTATCCAATGGTAGGTGGATAACATCGCTAAGAGCATTAGCTCGGTAATGCATGAATATCGCTGACTTTTCAGTGATATTCATGCATTTTGGCCGATTCTTATCGCTTAGGAGATAAACCTTGATAATAGCAAGGTTCCTAAGCGATAGAAATCACCGCAGCACGGCGATAAAAATATTGCCGCTAAGCCAACATAGCAATAATTATCGCTAGTTGTTGGTAATATGCCCTAAGGTTCCTAAGCGATAAAAATCGCCGCAGCTCGGCGATAAAAATATTGCCGCTAAGCCAACATAGCGATAATTATCGCTAGTTGTTGGTAATATGCCACTCTGTTCCTACAGAAATCCTCATCCCAGTATTTTTTACTCATTAGTATGTTTTTTATAAAATCACAAATAAACATATTTTTTCCATTTGTTAAGATTGCTGCTATGTATGTATTTAATGCCCTGTCAATGGACTCATTGCAAAACGTGATCTTATGCGCAAATGATAAAATGTTTATTTCACATGTGCAGACCTGTGGTGCACTTGTGCAGAGGTTTGATGCAAGTTTGTTTATTCTTCTACTCTACAGGAAAAAATAAATAACATGTAATTTGGCGTTCAAGCATAGTAATCATAGTTTATTAATCAAGTTACTTTTGATGGCAAGGTAAGAAGTTGTGTTTATTTATTTATTTTTACTTATCCCGTTGTATGTCGTCTTACCCGACCCCCACCACACCCTGCTCCTTCCTGGCGTCTCTTACCAGAAAGAGGCAGAAAGTGTACAATTCCAATAAATAAATAAAACTCAAGCCTAAACTTTACACGGGATGGCTTGACGCACAGCTGGGACGCAGAAGGATGAAGCACTTACTAATTCACAAACTTAATTAATTGGGGGATCGACAATAGCAGACCATAATTTCCTTAACTTGTATTTATTAAGAACTAAAAATATGTCCATTCTCAGGTCCAAGCAAATATCTACGGATGGTTTTCAACTGTATGGAAAGCATAGCACCCGCTAAACAGTTTAGTTTTCCTTCAAAGCGCAATTGCATTGTGATTTAGGAGCATAATTTCAATTCAATTCCATTTCTATTTATTTTGATATGGAACTCCAATGGAGTTCCACAAAAGTACACAAATAGATAAAAAAGAGAAACTTTGTGTACAGTACTAAGAGGCATATTATCAAGGGGGTTTATCTCCGCTTTTTTGGCTTTAAAAGCCAAGAAAGCGGAGATAAAATGATCTCCCTATTACCTCGCTGTCGCTAACACCAGTTAGCGACAGCTAGTAGGAGATAGCGACCATCTTTGGCCCCACTTTGCATGTCAGTGATATTTATCACTAATGACATTCAAAGTGGGCGTGCCAAGATGTTAGCGACTGGAAACAGTCGCTAACATCGCTATCTCCTATCACCAACTTATGGAGATATTCGCGCTACACTCGAATATCTCCAAAAGCTTAACACCTGCCCTGAGCAGTTCTTAGCCATGTTATCCAATGGGAGGTGGATAACATGGCTAAGAGCATTAGCTCGGTAATGCATGAATATTGGTGACTTTTCAGCGATATTCATGCAATGCGGCCGATTTTTATCGTATTTGCGATAAACCTTGGTAATACCAAGGTTTATCTGCGATAAAAATAGCCGCAGCTCAGCGGTAAATTTTTGTCTCTAACCAAGCTATAGTGATAATTATCGCTTATAGAATTGGACACAGATACCTGTTGTCAAGTACTGACGGGAGGTGCACAGGCGCTATCACGTAGGATTAAAATGCACAATGGGCTAGAGCAGGGCCCCACTATTGTTTTCTTTGTATATATCTGATCTCCCCGCTGCTTTGAATTCAGTACAGGGAGATGCCCCCTAAGATTGGCATAATGTCTGTTGGATCTTTGTTATAAGCAGATGATGTTGCAGTCTTAAAAACATATGCCTTGCACTTTGTAACTTCCTGCAAACAAATAATACATGACACATTTCACAGATTCTCTCCTCACTTAGAATTTTGTCCAATATACCAATGACGTCAACAAATTAATTCTTAGTAAAAGAGTTAGTCTTCTAATACCATGAGGGAGGTTCCAGGTTAAATAAAGCTGTGGATTATTTCCCACCGCGCTACCACAGACTACCTCATTGTGAGACTTAGTCTGACTTTAGCCAGTGTCTCTAGCCAAGCTGATAGAGGAAACCACTTCTTTATGAACAGCTTTAATTCAGTTTTTGGCATGGGGGAATCAGTATGCAAGGTAAGCCCAAATGAGTCATTTGCAGGTAAAAAGGACCTAAATAATGTTGAGTGGTCTTTTAGCTTGTCAAAAATGTCTATTCTTAAAGAAGCCCTAAGGGTGCCCTCATCCTCCTAACACAAAGAGTTACCCCAACTTAAAACTGCAACCAAGGATAAAATGTATGAGGAAATTAAACCAATTCCAGACGCAAGACATGTACAGCAGCCTGAGAATTTAGATTGCAAATTTGGCAAAGAATTCTTCCTTCGGCTTCGTCAAAAGAAAGCCAGTATTTCATATTCAGTACCTCAGCAGCATATATTAATGAGAGAGGAATTTTTACCTTCAAAACTGACAAAACATGACTGAAATGGCATTTCCCACATATTTTGTGGAATCTGTTTAAAGCTCCAGCCTGGGAGACAGCCTTGCTAACACAGAGATTAATGTGCTCTAGATCGTGCCCTGTTTTTGAAAAGACCTTCCCCAGATATAAGTAGGAATCAACAAATTCTATTTCTTCCGATCCCAGAGACCACTTAAAACATCTTTTGATTCTATCACCTCCTTTGCGGAAGACTATAATTTTGATTTTAGCAATATTACATTTCAAAAGTAGGCTTCTGCGTATTTAGTTAGGGCATTCAGGCGATTGCAGACCAATAGGCGTCAAATTAAAACTGCAACATCAACTGCTTATAACAAAGATCCAACAGACTTTATGCCAATCATAGGGGGCATCTCCCTGTACTGAATTCAAAGCAGCGGGGAGATCAGATATATACAAAGAAAACAATAGTGGGGCCAACAAGCAGCCCTGCTCTAGCCCATTGTGCATTTTAATCCTACGTGATAGCCCCTGTGCACCTCCCGTCAGTACTTGACAACAGCTATCTGTGTCCAATTCTATAATAAGACCCAAGAGATGCTGTGGTATACCAAGTTGGGTAAGCTTTCTCCACATCATTTGTCGATTGACTTTGTCAAACGCTGTGGAGAAATCAATAAACGCCATGTAAACTGACATACTTCGCGAAAAAACATATTTCTCAACAATGGTCTAGACAACTACAATGTTGTCCAAAGACCCATGGGGGCATATTACCAACGTTAAGCGATATTTATCGCAAACGATGCTTAGCAACAAATTTTTTATCACTAAGCATCGCCGGAAATTATCGCAGAGATAACTTGCTATTAGCAAGGTTTATCTCAGAAATGATAAAAATCCTCACGCTAACTACCAATTGAGAGATTATCACTGGAAAACCAACGATAATCTCTCAAAGTTTGGTGTTAGCTTGATGATAAGGGCTCACAAACTTAGCCATGATATCCACCTTCCATAGGATATCATGGCTAAGTCAGGAAAATACCAGGTGTAAAAAAAGCAGTGCTAAACGCGGTTAGCGCTGCTTTTTTTTATCACTAACAGGGTTAGCGAAATCCTTGATAATAGGAGATATGTCGCTTAACAACATTTCTCCTATTATTTTTCCCTGGAACGCCCCCTTTGCATCTCATTAGAGATGCAAGGGGAAGCATCGAGAAAAAGGGTGCTAACATGCAAATTTGCGTGTTAGCACCCTGTTGCTGATAGGGAGATACTTTTATCTCCGCTTTCTTGGCTTTTAAAGCCAAAAATGCGGAGATAAATCCCTTGATAACATGCCCCATGGTTTCTTCTAAAGCCAGCTTGCTCTGGAGGTAAGATGTTCTGATCATATACCCATTGCTGTAGATGACATAGAATACTCTTTGCGCATAACTTGCCCGAGGCATCCAACAAAGCAATCTGTCCAAAATTAGCTGGTGTTGTTTTTGGACCCTTTTTATATAAAGGGAAAATGATACTCCCTTTCTAAGAGGGCAGGATGTTATTCATTCCGAAGCAATGTTTGAACAGTGGGGCTAAACAAGTTCCCCATGCGGCTGATTCCTTTTTGATTAGCGTGATCGGAATTCCATCCGGCCCTTGTGCACCAGAGGTTTGGGCATTGTTTATGAAACCTACTACCTCGTCCCCTGATGGGAGATCCTATTCAAGGAGAGAAGACTCTTCTATACATATTGTTGTTAAAACTACTGAAATGTTTATTTTATATAATGAAGAAATATAATCCGCCCACTCCTTTTCTGGAATCGGTATAGGTAAAGCCCTCTCCCTTGAGTCGCAATATTCCGCAATCAGATGCCAGTACTTTCTTGAGCCTTTGGCCCTTCCAGCTTCCCTCAGCCCAATCCACTTAGCATCAGACTCCCTTCTCTTTTCGCTGAGTTTACAATGGCTACTTATTTGCTTAAGACAATTAATTTCCTGCTTAGACCTATTGAAAATTGGACATATTGATTATTAATTAGTCGATTAATTTCCTGGTTTAACAATTGCAATGATGACATACCCTTTTTTTAACAACCGGGGACCAGCAGATCTTAAACTTAAGTTCTGCATGCCTTCCATTTGGGCTTCGAAGTCCTGTATATTATTTGCATCTGCATGGCCCTCCTGTTCTACATGAGCCTTCCTCACTATTAAACTCACTTCAATTACATTTTTAAACGTCCAGAAAGAGCAACTATTTGCTCTCTTATAAACCACCTTGCCCTGGCCCGAGTTCCCTGGGTTCAGTGCCGGAAGATCAAAAGTCACTGTCATGCCTACTATACCATGGTCACTCCATACCAATGGAAGGACAAATAGATTTTCGCAAGCCCCAAACATATGATAAGACACAACCACATAGTCTAAAATACTGTGAACGTGAAAAATAAATTGGGCTATTTTATCAACTGGCACTCTTCCATTTGAATTAACTACGGGGCATATTATCAAGAGCGGCGTTAAAATGATTGCCGTTTTAGCGGCAGGAAACTTCTGCTAAAGCAGCAAAAATGGGCTTGTTAATATGCCCTGGAGAATTCCAATAAAAACCTATGTTCACACCAGAGCATGGGTTTCTATTAAGAATGAGAGAAATGGGTGAAATGCTATATTTCCAATTATTAAAACAGAAACCTCATATATTCAAGATTAAATAACAAGTATTTCTACATGCTAAAATGCATATAGTCATTTTACAAAAGTGTCACAAAAGTGAGAATCTTCTAGCAAGCAGTAAGAGAGGTGATGATTGTGAGATCCTCCCTAACCTAGGGGTAGAACCAAGAAGATGCCTTCAAAACAAAGAGCACATGTTGGTGAACGATTCAAATTGGTGGGGGTCCAATCCTCTTAGGACTACCACAAGCACAGTTATGGGCACAAATACAGTCCCAATTAAAAGCCCCTGCAAAACATTATGGGCCGAGATTAGCAATGAGAGGTGAATATTATAGTATCCAAATATTCTACAAAGAGCTGCAGTTCACCTCGTCATCCCCAGATGTCCCTGATGAGGCAAATGCAATAGCATTTAAAATATTATACATCAAGCTGCAGTTCACCTCGTCGTCCCTAGATGTCCCTGATGAGGCAAATGCAATAGCATTTAAAATATTATACATCAAGCTGCAGTTCACCTCGTCGTCCCTAGATGTTCTTGATGAGGCAAATGCAATAGCATTTAAAATATTATACATCAAGATGCAGTTCACCTCGTCATCCCTAGATGTCCCTGATGAGCCGAACGCAATAGCATTTAAAATATTATACATCAAGCTGCAGTTCACCTCTTCGTCCCAAGATGTCCCTGATGAGTAAAATTAAAAAACATTGAAACCCTTTCATGAATGCTAATAATGATGATAATCTTATCCCATAATGCTTTGCAGGGGCTTTTAGTTATATTTTTGCCCACAACTGTGCTTGGGATGGTTCTAAGAGAATGGGACCACCACTGAATTGTTCAGAATGATATGCTCTTTGTGCTCAAGGCATCTGCTTGGTCCTCCTCCTAGGATAGAGGGGACCCCAAAATCATCACCTCTCCCATTGTCTGATGTTTATTATTACCATAGTTAATTTTTGTGAATTGGGTATATGCTTTTAAGCATGTAAAGTTGGTTTATTAAAGCATTATTTGATGCAGTTTAATAACTGATTCTGCATGCTTAGTTTTTATTGGAATTCTTAAGGGCATATTATCATGCCAATTATCTCTGCTTCCTAAATCAGTGATAATTATTAATTCCCTGACTGATAATATGCCTCCAAATCTGGACATCTGATAACTGTCCAACAAGGAGAAGCTCTGTATATCTGTTTTCATTTCTTATGATAAAAGAATCCCAGGGATATGCCAAGATTCTTCTTTATTAATATTCGCATAAATCTCTAGAGCAGAGTTGGAAATCTTGGCATATAAGTCTCCCACTATTACCACTAATAAGCATTCTTCCCTGATGGCTATGTCATGAATGTAAAGAAAAAGAATGCTCATTAAGTAATCAAAATTTCTCCCAGGAATGGACTTACAGATTGAAGAATGACGGAAAACCTTCTGGTTCAAGTTAATTGAGTTCTTGAGCAAAATGGAAATCCCACCCACTAGCATGACCTCTTTTAAAACAATTAGCGTGGCAGTAGAAAATAAAATAACCTTCACAGTCAAAATCCTTGCAAGACCAAGTTTCTTGCAAACAGATGATTAAAGGATTCATTGTTTTCAGAAAGTTCTGTTTCGCCTCATTTTGACCCAAACCAGCCATATTCCAAGACAAAAGTAACCCACCCAGGCTACCTCAAAGGAGCTCTCCTTTCTGATACCGAACAGGAGCATACCACTGGGCCTTTGAGAGGAGTAGCACGTGTAATTCAAATGTGTGCAGCAATGTTCACAGGGACCATGGTGCATCAGCAGTGGGCACTGCTGAGGAGAAAGACTGCAAACTCTTCCAGGTATGTCGGTGGTAAGCAGCCGAAGATCGCTGATGTGTGCTTAAACCAACCTGTGGCCCAGCGATACCTGTCTGGCAATAAACCGCACTAGGTGCAAAAGGATACAAAAATTAACATTTATAGTGCACACTTGTACAGCACATGCCACAAAATAAATGGCATTTCGATGCTTGGTTAAAACTCCTTGTCAGGGCATCTCCTCCATACCATCATTCACAAAACCATGTGATGCCATTAAGCTTCTCCTGACATCTTGCTGGTCGGCTCATTGCTGCTCCTGCCTGAATTGACAGTAGGCTGAGGCGAAGTTAACAGAACTCTGTGAAGTGACCAAGCCGAGGTCCACAAGAGTCGGAGTGCGCTAGGTTGTGCAATTCATGCAGATTTTGAGCGCTGGGTGTTTGTCCCATGCTGGAAAATATTTGCAAACTGTACCCTGTGCAGCGCAAGAGGGCGCTGCTTCATTCTGCCCCTTGAAAAGATTTTCTACCCAGGCAGCAGCTTCCTCAACGCTAACAGATGGTTTCTCAACGCGAGCAGTTGCGACCATATGCGACAGCCTGCATTGAGGAACGATACACGGGGTGGACCCCATGCCACCGAACTGGCTGACCAAATGTGTAAATAATTTATCGCAAAGGAGTTCATTTGAAAATAAGAAACACGCTGGTATTGGTGAAGCATTTTGTGAACAAATTGAGTGTAGCTGCATACTAAAATGTATCAGTGCAAAGTATATGTGGCATTTAGATCCAATAGTTATATGAAGTAGACCTGATAGGGGGTACTTAGGTTTTGCGTACGGGTAGTACATAAGGGGAAGACCTCATATCATGTACGGAGGAAAGGAAAATATTTTGCTATTTAAAAAGATTAAGAATTTCTTTAAAAAGGACAAACCGATTAAAAATAGAGAAGGGATTATTATTCCTCCACCAAATGCGCCTGCAACATACATGATGGTAGAGAGGGGCTCTCACACCTGTATGTGGTTAGAGAACTGGACTGAGTACACAAAAGATGATGGTGTTTTGGCATTTCCAGATCATGGTACCTTTAATGGTAGACGTTTGTACAATTTAAGAACATGCATGAATGAATTAGATCCCAGGCCTAGATTAATTCAGTAGGACGCATTAGAGGAATGGGAGACTGAGGCTTTTGAGCGAGATAGACCCAGAAGTGACAGGAATTAGAGTACATTTTATCTCAGATTTCCAAAATAGACAAGAGATAAACAAATGAAGAAATGGAGACAGTCTATGTTAGTAGGAGGATTATCTCCTGTACGGACTTTGGAGGAAGCTTCAGGAAGCAAATGCACAGAGAAAATGAAAAATGTAATGATTAGTTGTGAGCCCGATGATGACTACTTGGAGGATTTGTTAATGAAAAGTCCACCACCTTACCATGAGGAAGCTAATAGGGTTAACCCTAGCACCCCGTTCTTAAATCCACCTTTGGTTCAGCAAGTAGTGCATGAAACCTCGTTAGAAAAAGTGTTACAGGAAAGGGAACAAGAAGCCATAAATAAACAGAGAAGTGAACTAATTCAGAACATTTCACAGCTAAATATGAGTCCTGAAACCTTGATCATTCTAGTAACCATAGGTCCCGTTGTTCCATTATATGGAGAGAAGAAGACCTGTCCTAGAACTCCTGTTTAACTACACCTGTAGTGCAACCTAGAAAAGAACCCTTGATAGTTGATGATCAAGCAAGTGAATGTGAGTCAGTGATTTCCCTGATATATTTACCTATAAGGGAACCGATGGGTGATTCTGTCAGGAAAAACACTCCTGGAACTTCTAAAGAGGTACGAATGGAAACATCCTCAGGTACAAGAAGTGCTACTGTAGTAACCCCAGAAGAAATAGAGAGATGGTCCAGAGAAATGGAAAAACCAAATTCCCAGCCGAAGGTATTGGATATTGGTAAATTAGAGTTGAATTAGAGGAACTGATGGCTGGAAATGTGGGATTAGAAAGGTTAAACACTCTCAGTGAGGACAAATTGTTGTTTATATGGCAAAGTATCACTCGCAATACTAAAACATTTAATGAAAAGTTAATGAGTTTGGCTTTTGAAATGGGAATTAATATTACCAGTCAGTCAAATTGGCTTTATTTCGATATAAAAATATATTAAAAAGCAGTACATATACATTACAGTAGGGATAAAAAGATAAAAGCCTTGCCATAGAATACAACCATACTAAATATAATACAAATGGCGGCAATAAATTACATAAAATGGTCTAACAAGATGACCTAAATTAAACAATATACATTAGCCTTTTTGACCTAATCATCCACCCCCATCTTAAAAACTTCACTATACCACAGACAAATAGGGGCCGTGTATCAGACTTCAAAATTCGCAAAGCCACACTATAATGTCTGGTGCCCAACTCTTTGCACAAGGGTTTTAACCAACTAGTGTGAGGAGCTTTATAGGTTGAGCATTCAAACAAAAGGTGGGGCACCGACTCAATCCTAGAAGGGCAGGAAGATGCAGTTTGTGCCGGGATCTTCCAGCGTGCAGTCAGTTCTCCCACGGGGAGGGTGCCTATTCTGAATTTGAAATATAAAGCCCTATCTCTAGGTATTAAAATAATGTCAAGATAGGGTTCCCGGAGGGCTGCATCCTTCACTTTTAAAAATTCTCTGGCGGATTTGCATAAATTGGGATCAATGTTTCTCCTACTCGTTACCCAATTCCAATACACTCTTTTTAGAGCTGAAATGGGAGGGGCGCACCTGGACTGCCAAGCCTCTCCAAGAACCAACTCACCTAGCAAATGCTCTACACCCATTAACCACCTTATTTTTGACCAGCCAGACATAGATAGTATTTCCTTCAGCCCCTCTGCATAGCTGTCAAGTTTGGGGACCCTCCAAATGCGGGCCCAAAGAAGAAGGGGTCTCAGTCTGGCCTGGTCTTTAATGGAACGGAAGCCCATATCCAGGAGCAGTGGGAGAGTGGGGGTACTATTGGGGAGACACATCAAGTCCTTCAAAAATGTATTTTCTGAAGAGGATAGCTGGTCTACATTCTGTGCTCCCGAAAGCTCTGCCCCGTATAGCGCCGCACTAACGCCTCTTGACATATAAATATCTAACAACAGGGCAATAGGTTTAAAAGTGAATAATCTGTGTTCCTTAAGGAGAGCCCCCACCACCCTTTTGTGACTTAATAGCATTTTTTTGAGATGACTGTTCTATCTCATGGTGTCAGAGAGGCGGATACTTAAGTAGTCAAACTCCTTAACTCTTTCTAGGGTTACCATATTCAGTACTGGCGGCCGCTAAAGTATTTTAGAAGGGTTCAGAACCAAATATTTTGTTTTTTCAGCATTGATCTTTAGGCCCCTAGTCTCACAAAAAGATTGGAAGTTGTCTAGGAGGCTCTGCAGACCAGCCGGGGATTTAGAAATCAAAAGGGTGTCATCTGAAAATAATAAAGTTGGTATTCTTCTTCCGCCAGGGAAGGTGCGTCAGCAGGATTTTTTAAAAGATGCTCCACCACTCCGTTCACATATAATGAGAACAGAGTGGGGGCAAGGACGCACCCCTGGCGGACACCTCTATTTACTGTTATTCGAGTGGTACTATAGAAGCGGGAGAAATGCTCAAACCATAATACCTCGGGAATATTACATGTAATAAGTAAGTATGTGGGCCTGATTCCTTGATCTCACTAAGTCCCAAAAGCCCCTAGAATCTCTCCCAAGACTAGCCGCTTTCAGATCACACCAAAACTGATTCTCCCACCCCTTCTTAGTCTCACTAATAGCTGCCCTATACCTCTTCCTGGCAACACTAATCAACCCGATTTCCTTTGTTTTGACTACAATAATTAATTAGCTTTTTGCTCTCCGACAGGTGTAAGAATACCATCCTGGATTACCCTTGAGACGGCCCGTTCCCCTGTTTTGCCATGTCGACTGGCTATAATAAAGAGATCTCCTAAAGTTTTGATAGTGTGGCAAAAGAGAGAAGATACCTCCTGGGTGTTCATGCTAATGGACTGCAGCCTAATTAAAGTCTTGGACAAAATTGACCCTATTTCTAATACCTTCCCCTCATTGATAACAACCTTGTCCCATTTCAGGCGTCACCCGCAATTCGAGGGACAGACTGCGCCTGTCAACCTCGACACATGAGGCGCCTGAGGAACTTTATCCATTTTCCATATGAGAGACAGGGACAGAATCAGTGGATTGTGGTCACTGTCCGTAGATGGTAAAACTACCATGTCCAACAGGTAGGCCCAAAGCTTAAGGTCCAGAAAGATGTAATCAATTCTGGATGAGTGGCCAACCCTGCTGAACGTGTGAGCACCGGGAGGGGGGGGGGGGGGGGGTCAGAAACTGTTCTCCCATTTGCTGCCCCTAGCCCATACTCCATTGTGAGGGCATTTAATTGGTACACAGAAGAGGTTCCCTTGAGTAAGGTGTTCAATAAGAAAACTTAATTCACAAATCAATTAGAACAATGAAGTTGAGAATTTTTTTTTACAGTTTATTAATTACACAAGATATTTAAAAAAAAACACAAGTGGAAAAAAACACCACTGTACACAAATAAAACCAGTTAAGAAGCAATGTTGATACAAAAAAGGGGGGACAGACAACAGTAAGACATCCAATTGTACAATTCTGGGTGTATATTCAAACTCAATGTGACACCCATGTGCTGTGCACAAATTTATCTTGTATCAACACAGGTGTCCGAGTCTAAGAATTATACTTGGAAATGCGTCGACGCGTTTCAGTGGTTGGTTTGGTTTTGGCCCACCTTTGTCAAGACACTATGTTCTGTCTGTCGTATTTCTGGGGTCAATAAAATCACCCTCTGTAATCTCCTTTGGAAAAAGTGATTCTGTTGTGGCAGTATATATTTTAAGATAGGTTGACTGACATCGTTCTTCCTTCATATATTTGTATAACCGGCTTCAGTTTAATGGTTTAAGGATCGTAAAGATAAACGTGCCGTGCTTGGGGAATATTGCTTGTCAAATAACGTCTTTTTCATTAAAATGAGGGAACCAGGGGCGCTTTCATCATGTCCTCCCGGTGGAAACAATTGTTTCACTATTCAACCATGGAGAACTGCCTGCTTCTCAGGTCCAAAACCAAACCAACCACCGAAACGCGTCGACGCATTTCCAAGTATAATTCTTAGACTCGGACACCTGTGTTGATACAAGATAAATTTGTGCACAGCACATGGGTGTCACATTGAGTTTAAATATACACCCAGTATTGTACAATTGGATTTCTTACTGTTGTCTGTCCCCCCTTTTTTGTATCAACATTGCTGGTTAATTTTGAATTGTATGTATGTTTATCTTTTTTTTAAAATACTTCTTAACTGGTTTTATTTGTGTACAGTGGTGTTTTTGTCCACTTGTGTTTTTTTTTTTAAATATCTTGTGTAATTAATAAACTGTAAAAAAAAAATCTCAACTTTATTGTTCTAATTGATTTGTGAATTAAGTTTTCTTATTGAACACCTTACTCAAGGGAACCTCTTCTGTGTACTGGTTGGTCAACCCTACTTCCCTTGAACCTAGTTAAGGGGTACCTCTCACTTTGTTCTACTAGGGTATTTAATTGTACAGCTCGTTGGGACCACCGCTTAATGGGTGCTACAGCTAAAGGTGGAATACCTCTCCTGGTATCCTCGTCTATGGTACCCAAAATAACATCTGCTGCCAGAGGCTCATAAGAGCAATTAAAGTCACCGGCAAGCAAAAGGTAGGCATTGGGACTACATGTTCTAAGTTCATCCTCGAGGGCCCCTAGAGTCAGTGAAGACAGGCCACCATTGGGGCCTCTAACATAAATATTAAAGATCTCCAGGGACTGCCCTCTGAGGGGCCTTCTCACTGAAAGCCTCTGTAAGTCAGGAGACTTGGTTACTATGTGTGTGATCTGACAGCCCAATGAGATACTAACCCAAGCAAGCAGGCCGCCAGATGGACGACCCCTCCCTGAGGGTGAGGCAATAGCAGGAACGAAGAAGGTCGTATAACCGACCTTATATCGTGGTTCCAAACCCCATGTCTCCAGGAAGATGTCTAACCCAAAAGACTCGATGAGGGTGTTCCACTCAGGTACTTCTAAGTTTCGGGAAATGCCCGCTATATTCCAGCTGACAATTTTCAGATCATGATTGATTGTCGCTTGCTCGGCTAGGGGTCGCTGCGTGCCCAGACTTGACTCGGAACCAGACTCTTTTGCTACGCCCTCCACCCCTACCAATGCACTAGAGGCAGTCGGACTTGGTCCTGTACAGGAATTTATATAGCGCAAATCACCAACCGGTCTCTAAGCGCTTGCTTAGGGAACCCGTCCTGGTATTCCCCTGTGAGATAACCCCGGCAGGGTATCCGCAAGGTGAAAGCCAGGCATCCCGCCGCGAGGGGCCATTGTGGAGATTAAGCAAGCTATTGCCCAGAGTCGCAGAGAATTGTCGAGTCCATGGAAATTTTTTAGGACTCAAGACCCCGCCGAGCCAGGATTTGAACCCTGCTCCCGGGCTGACCTCTGCTTCCAGGTCTGCTTCCTCTAACCAGTGAGCCACACTTCTCCACCAGGTACAATCTCCTCCAGGTACAATCATGTTCAGTAAACCAGAGAAGAGAGCAGTAGATGATTCATGAGGACAGAGAGCCCCCTTGTCCTCATGATTACTCATACCGCAGTTCATAGGTACTACAGAGACAGCAGGGAGTTTTCTAGTAGGTTTATGACCATCGCGTCAACAGCCCAACCATGGCTGATAAGAACTAGGGCCTATGTTCTGACACATCAAATTAAAGGGTGCTTTTAAAATGGGATGGGTAAAGTGATCGTCAGAAAACCTTCTCCAGGAGTGATATCCATGGTTCTGCCATTGGGTCTGGGGCACTTGTTGTGGATAAAAATGCCCCAAACCAAGTGCTCTTATTCCACTATTGTCGGGATCGTGATAATGATTGCAAATGAAGTTTACGGCACGCGTATTCCGAAAATTAACTAGGATACAATCGCCTGGGACATGCTAAGCTCTTGTCCCCACCCAGCCAACTCTTCTAGCGAACAGAACCTTTCCATCTATTTGTCTCATCAGAGGCCTGTTGTTGTTTAGCCAATATGAAGTCTTGTTTTTGAGTTCAGAGTATGATTCTGTTTTACCAGGCAGACCTACATAGGGCATGCTTGCAGGAGGCAAGTCAATAATCAGGAATACTAGGCCATTCGCTGTCTGTTTCACCCGATTTATGGGCTGAGTTTATTCTCTCATTTGCTGCTTTACTGGGAATATTTTTGTCTTTATGAGTCTGCGTGAATGCAATGATACTACCACTCTCACCTTCTATGGCTGCTACATTGCTAGGGATATTTTTGTCTGCTTGTGGTTGGGAGGGTTCCCTATCTCTGGGTCCCTTATCCCGTTTTGTTGTCAGGTGTTTACTTATTTTGCTCCCCTTTTTTGTAGTTGATACTGGGGGATTTTTTTTACCCGTTATCCCTAGGGGACCTTTTTGTTTTGGAGAAGCAGCATGACATGCCTGCGGCTGATCTTGCACCTTCTGTTCAGCAAGGCTATTTTTTGAATGCAGTTTAATTAATGCCTTTACGGAAAAGAAGTTATCAAGGGTCCTTTGTTCAAAGCTATCAAGCCTTATTGAAAGAGCATTTATCCTCTCAAGGACCGGCAATATAAAGGACTTCATGATCTGTTCGATATGGGCAATGAGAGGAATATCTGTAGGGGGACTTGGTGAGCTTTCTAGGTTAAAACTTTCACCAGGCAGCGGAGCAATGTTAGTATTAGAAGTTCCGCTGTTGGTTTGGGCAGAGGGTTTCTCCAGTAGGGCCTCCAGTCTTTGCAGGAAAAGTTCACCTGGTATTGGGCCTCCGGTTTCGGCTAGAGTGGTTACAGGATCTGATACATGGCTGCTATTATTCGTATCCTGTTGTACTTTATTCCTTTCAACCCATTTCTGTTTCTTTTTCCTGTTGTCGCCTGGACTCCCCTTGGTCTTTTGGGCAAGAAGGTTTTCTCTAAAAGCGAATTCAGACCTAAGCCTAGCTAGCTGGCCTCTGGTAGTTACACGCGGGCTATTTACGCTTTGGTCGCCTTCAGAAATTGAGATTGAAATTATTGACCTTCCACGGGTCTCGCTAATTTTAGAGTCTTCTAGCTGGGATAAGGGGGTGATCGGAGTCTGTGACAGCCTATCATGTAGGGATAGAGGTGGTGTCGCGCAGGGTACATTACTAGTCGCGGGAGATGAAGCTTGCGCCGTTGTAACCTGGCGGATACCTGGAAGAGAAGCAAAGGAGGGTACCAAGATTGAATCTTTGGAATTGGTGATAAACATTGATATACTAGAGGGGGGCAAGGGAGGAAGAAAACCCACAGGCAGTGACAAACGACGTTCTGTACTTTCTATTGCATTAGCCACTACACCAATTGTCTTTTGCAGCATGCGATCTATCGCCGTTAAGCTAGGAAGCTGAGGATTAGCAGCTACCTTTTGCTTAGGTGCAGGGACAGATCTCAAAGTGTTACGCCTTCCCATTCTTAAGCAATCTTGTTAAAGATTAAAAGCTAAGTACTAAATGTGGGTGTAGCACTTGCCAAGGCCCTAATTATAACAAGGTGATAGAACCCTATAGAATTATTGTTCTTACAACAAATATTCCAATGCGCCTTCGGCCCTTAATCAGTTGTAGCTCACAGTCATGTAGATAGTAGATAACAAGAACATAAAGCTATGTATATAGGAACTTAAAGACAGTACAATAGGACCAAGAGGGGTGGCCCAGCCCAGCCTCTCCCGGCCACTAACGGCCACAAACGGTCCCGCCCTTGTCCCGGGCTTCTCCCGGGATACTCTCGCGCCACAAGTGATCAGGTCTATTAAATATCACGTGGGATGTCTGAGGGCGGGGCTAGCCGCCGAACTCGGGACCAGCTGTGTGTGGTCAGGCAGGGACTCCTGGTACTTGGAGTCCCTGGTGACGTTTGGCACGGTCTTCAATCAGCCCACTCGCCCCTCAGTGCACTCTCTCACGGCTCCCAAAGATGCTCCCTCCAGTGACTTAAGCCGCGGGTGGGGCAAGATGTATCGTTCTCCTCCCACGAGGAACAGCAGGTACGAAGTGCTTCTCGCAGTCAGGAGGTATGTTGATAATTGATATTGGAAAATCTAATGTTTTACAGAAACCTTACCGAGCTGAATTTTCTGACAAAGATTTAGAAAACATGAATGTGTCAGGACGTAAAGTGCAGATTAAGGAGTTGCTATCACTGTTGCAGAAGTTGGGTGATTTAGACAAATGGAAAGCTAGATGGGCAACAAAAAAGGAGGAGGCCCAAGCGAAAAATACTGCAAATGAATATTCATTAAAAGAACCAGAAAAAGTGGAATGTTGTGCCCAATGAGAGAAGTGCCTGGAGGAGGTTATGTGCATGTCCCATGGTCTCGACAGGACATTTTATCTTAGTGGGCTAAACCTTACTCAGCAGATAACTATGGCCAAACACAACAAGGGACAAACACTGGATCAGGTGTGGACAGGTAATATTATAGTGTCCGCACTTACTATCTCTCCTTGTATATGGTCTGACCACTTCTTATTTCAGTTCACCATTAAGAACATTACTATGGTAAAACCTCCAAGTATCAAAAGATCAGTGGCTAGGAATTGGAATAATATCAACAGAACCCATCTTTGTGCCACATTAGCAAATACAGTTCCAATCAATCAGGCGTCAATTAATTCAAATGAGAAAAACTTCACAGCGTGGCTCACAGCGGCAAGCAATGAACATGCCCCACTTAGAAAAATAAGATCGGCAAGGCGTCATGAAGCACAAAGATGGTTCGCTCTGGACTTAAAAATGCAAAAACTAGCACTTCGCCAATCTGAAAGAAAATGAAGAATTAGAACTTCCCTTGATAAAAAAAGCTATTTAATTCAACTTAAAGAGTATAAAAAGTCAATTTCCTCTGCCAAGGATACTTACTTCTCTTCAAAAATCTTGAGCTCTGCCAATAGGTCCAAAGAGATATTCTCTATTGTGAATGAATTATACAATCCTGAAAGAATCACACTAATATCTACACCATCTTAAGCATTTTGCAACTCCCTTGAATCATTTTTCATTGATAAAATTGCAACAATAAAAGCTAGTATCCCTTTCTGCCTTTCCCTTGAGGTATCATCTTCAATGCAGGAAAAACCCCTGTCTTCTTAACGAGTTTCAGCAAAAGACAATCCGACTTTTCTAGATCTCCTATCTACAGTAAAGTCGGGTTCACCTACTGACAGCTGCCCGCCCCATATCCTAAAAGAAGTTTTTACTATCTTCCCCAGACCCGCTTCGGCAGAAGCAACTGTCGTTCCTCTACTAAAAAATCCAGGTGCGGATCCTAGAATTCTGACCAATTACTGGCCCTTCTCCCCGCTCCCCTATTTGGCTAAGATACTGGAATCTCATGTGGCCAAATGCCTCTGTGCTTTTATTGAGCAGTCTGACTATTTTGATCCCAACCATGCAGGGTTTTGCCCAGCCCACTCAACTGAGGCACTGACACTTACTGTACTGGACACACTTCGAGAGGAAGCCGATGAGGTCTCCCTGCAGGCCTTGTTGCTGCTGGACCTGTCTGTGGCATTTGACATGGTTGATCATGGTATCCTGATCGACCGTGTCAGGGCTGCTGGCCTTAAGGAAGCAGCTTCTAAGTGGATTGAGTCATTTCTTGAGAATCGCACTCAGTCAGTGCGTCTCTCCCAGTTTTCTGCACCAAAAATGGAAACAACATGTGGAATACCTCAGGGCTCGTCATTGTCCCCTCATTTGTTTAACATCTACCTTTTTCCCTACTTCGGTCCCTGAAAAGCAGGAAGGTGCACACGTGGAATTATGCAGATGATTTGCAACTGGTGTTCACTATCGATAATTCACCTGACTTGGTACTGAATTCTAGGCAACAATATTGCTCATCTGCGACTGGATGAATAGTAATCAGTTAAAACTTAATCCAGACAAAACTGAAGTAATTCTGATAGGGGAACCCCTGAACCCTTGGAACACACTTTTTTGGCCATTGAGTTGGGCTCTACCCCATTCCTTCACCCTCAGCCAAGATTCTAGGGGTTATCATCAATAGTGACCTCACTATGAAATCCTAGATAGGAGCAGTAACCTCCACCTGTTTCTTTCAGCTTAGAAAGATAAGAAAGATCAGGAGATTACTTACACTGGAAGCTCTGATCCAGGTGGTCCTAGCCATGGTGATTTCACACCTGGGCTATGCTAACTCTTTATATTTCAGCATCCCTCTATATCTCACTAAAAAATTGCAGTTGGTGCAAAATCAGGAAGCAAGGCTGATATTTCAGCAACCCAGATGGGAACTTGTGTCCCCCATTATGGAAAAATTACATTGGCTTCCTATCCCACAAAGATGTGCATTTAAAGTTGGCTGCCTCATTTTTAAGTCCCTTAATGGTGCTAACCCAATCAATCAATCAATCAGGAGTTTGTTAAAGCGCGACTACTCACCCGTAAGGGTCTCAAGGCGCTAGGGGTGGGGTGGGTGGGGGGGTGCAGGTTCCATTCAATCAAGGAGGGGGTCTGTCGAAGAGCCAGGTTTTGAGGTTTCTTGCGAAGATGGGGAGCGATGTTGTCTGTCTGAGGTGGAGCGGAAGGGCGTTCCATGCTTTGGCCGCGAGGAAGGAGAAGGAGCGGCCTCCCGATCTGGTCTTTCTGGTGCGGGGGACCATAGCGTAGGAAAGCTGGGCTGATCGTAGGGTCCTTTGGGGTGCGTGGAATTTGAGTCGGCTGTTCCGGTATGCTGGTCCGGTGCCGTGGAGGGCCTTGTGTGCGTGGGTGAGCATCTTAAAGGTGATTCTCACCTCGACAGGAAGCCAGTGGAGTGTGCACAGATGCTGGGAGATGTGGCAGTGTTTTGGCAGGTTGAGGACCAGTCTCGCGGCGGCGCTCTGGATGTTCTGTAGCTTGCGGATGAGGTTTTTGTTTATTCTGGCGTAGAGTGCGTTGCCGTAGTCGAGTCTGCTGGTGACCAGGGCGTGAGTGACTGTCAGTGTTTGAGGGGGATCCATTTGAAGGTCTTACCAAGGAGGCGGAGGGTGTGGAAGCAGGAAGATGAGACAGAGTTGATCTGGTGGTCCATTTTGAGCTCGGAGTCCAGGATGATTCCCAGGTTGCGTGCATGGTCTGTGGGGGTTGGCGGGTTTCCGAGGGCGGTGGGCCACCAGGTGTCGCTCCAGGCATCGGGGTTTGGGCCCATGATGAGTACTTCTGTTTTGTTGGTGTTTAGTTGTAGGCAGCTGTTTTTCATCCATTTGGCGACGGCTTCCATGCCTTCTCAAAAGTTGCGTCTGGCGGTGTTGGGCTCGTTGGATAGGGAGAGGATGAGCTGGGTGTTGTCTGCATATAACACGATGTTGAGTATGTAGGTTCTGACGATGGGGGCAAGTGGAGCCATGTAGACGTTGAAGAGCGTCGGGCTGAGGGAGGAGCCCTGGGGGACTCCGCAGGTGGTAGGTGTGGGGTCCGAGAGGAAAGGGGGAGTCTGACCCGCTGCGTCCTGCCGGAGAGGAAGGAGCAGATCCAGTCGAGGGCCTTGTCCTGGATTCCTGCATCGTAGAGTCTGCGTATTAGGGTGCGGTGGGAGACTGTGTCGAACGCCGCTGATAGGTCGAGGAGGATGAGGGCTACTGTTTCTCCTTTGTCCAGTAAGGTGCGGATGTCGTCTGTTGCGGCGAGGAGGGCGGTTTCCGTACTGTGTTTTTTTCTGAAGCCGGATTGGGAGAAGTCGAGGATGTTGTATTCTTCAATGAATGTGGTGAGTTGGTCTTTGATGGCTTTCTCGATGACTTTCGCTGGGAACGGGAGCAGGGAGATGGGTCTGTAGTTTTTGAGGTCGGAGGGGTCTGCTGAGGGTTTCTTTAGGAGGGGGTTGACTTTGGCGTGTTTCCAGTCGTCGGGGAACGAGGCGGTCGCCAGGGAGCGGTTGATGGTTTGGCGGAGCATGGGTGCAATGGTGATGGGGGCTCTGTTGAAGATGTGGTGGGGGCAGGGGTCCGTGGGGGCCCCTGAGTGGATTGACTTCATTGTATTCAGTGTGTCTTCGGTTGTGAGGGCTGTCCACTCAATAATCGCTGGTTTCCGGGTGTCGGGGGTGGTTGGTGAGGGTTCAGGGAACCCAAAAATCATATCCAAGCTTGTTCAAAAATACATAGCTTCCCAGAGCTTGTGCTCTGCTCATAAGAACCTCCTAACCATTCTGTCCTACAAACGGAAACAACTAGGTGGTTATAGGTTCGCAGTACTGGCATCCAGCTTCTGGAATATTCTTCCCTTGGATATGAGAATCTGCGCTGAATTCCCTAAGTTCAGAAGGCTTCTTAAGACTTAGCTATATAACCAAGAATAAATCTAGTAGTGATGGATGGAGCATCTGAATCAATCAAACACTCACACCCAGTCAAAAGATCTGGGTTTAATCCATCACCGTTCTTTAGCCCACTCTGCCACCCCAGTTCAGACATGGCTATATGCAAATCAGTCTGACCCTGTGCCTCATGGGAACAGTCCAGCAAGAAAACTGCCAAGCCATGTCTTCCCTGGACCGGAAACAAGCTTCCGAGGACTGGTTTCTGGCATTCCAGCCGTCTTCAGCCCGGCTTGCTTGAATCCAGTGGCAAAGTGAGCAAGGGACTCACGTCTGAGCATACCCTGTCACACTTATGGCGGCCAAAAGCGGTACAAAAGGGGGTGGTGATGGATGGAGCATCTGAATCAATCAAACACTCACACCCAGTCAAAAGATCTGGGTTTAATCCATCACCGTTCTTTAGCCCACTCTGCCACCCCAGTTCAGACATGGCTATATGCAAATCAGTCTGACCCTGTTCCTCATGGTTGTGCTGTGCCTCAAGCTTGTTTCCGGTCCAGGGAAGACATGGCTTGGCAGTTCGGGCTAGACTGTTCCCATGAGGCACATTGTCAGACTGATTTGCATATAGCCATGTCTGAACTGGGGTGGCAGAGTGGGCTAAAGAACGGTGATGCATTAAACCCAGATCTTTTGACTGGGTGTGAGTGTTTGATTGATTCAGATGCCCCATTCATCACCACCCCCTTTTGTACCGTAAACCTAGTACCCAGCAGAGGATCAAACACATGGGGCTCAGGCAATATCCTAGGTCAGCGCCAAGAAACCAATCATTGTATGTGCTCTCTATAAAAAAATTTAACATAACAAATCTCACTGGGATATGGTCTTGCTTTGGATTTTTCTTGCTTGCGCTCACCAACTTAATATTGGCGAGTGTGAGTGAGGAAAAAACTCAGTTTTTCACAACACTGAGTGCTCAATGGAATGCTGAGTGTGGAAAGCTCAGCAAACTCCACAAACGGAGCAGCCTAGAGATTTCCCTTTCGGACACACTTTGGTTCCCGTCCAGTTTTTCATTTTTACATTTTTTTGCCTGACTCTGCTTTGGGCACCCACACAAATGTGGTATAATTTTTATCAGGAGGCCAATGGAAATGCTGGGTGGAAGGGAATGTGTGCCGGACTTGCGATTCAACAACTATTCCACACAGATATTTGAGGGAAATGTGACTTTTTAGCTACATTTTAAGTCTGCAGAGGATTCTGGGTATGAACCTTTTAGGGGATCAATGCAAGTCACAGATCCTTGGACTCGCCCAGGTGTCTAGTTTTCAGAAATGTCTGGGTTTGGTAGGTTTTTCTAGAAGGCCACCTAGATCGGTACCAAAAAATGCAGGTGCCCCCTTGCAAAAACAGGTGGTTTTCTGGTTGATATTTAGTAGTGCCCAAAATATGTTTTGGGCCCCTCCTCGTCACTGGCACTTGGCTCACACACAAAAGTGCTGTAGCATTTTTATCAGAAGACCTGGCAGAACACTGGGTGGTACGAATTTTGCGCCGGCCCAGTGATCCCACAACTTTCTAACACAGAATTATGAGGAAATTGTGTCATTTTAGCTAAATTTGAGGTTTGCAGAGGATTTGGGGTAAGAAGGGACTTTTTAGCTAGTTTGTAGGTTTGCAGGGGATTCTGGGTAAAAGCCCTAGGTGAGCCTCGCCAGATAAAACTCCTTGGACTCCCCTGGGTGTCAGGTTTTCATAAATGTCTGGGTTTGGCAGGTTTCCCTAGATGGCCACTGAGCCCGGGACCAAAAATGCAGGTGCCTCCCTTTCAAAACCAGGTTGTTCTATGTAGGGCACTCTACAATTGAGGTAGTTTTTTTATCAGGAGACTTGTGGGAAAACATGGGAAGTAGGACATTTGTGGTTTCATTCTGAGTCTGGAAGAGTATGGCCAGTAGCGGCTCCTCCACTTAGGCGGAGGAATGTCGCCCTACTGCATTAAAGCAGTAAAAGAAAGGAAACAATGAAATGCTAATAACATAATGTTAATATCATTTTATGTTGTATTACTGCTGCGGCAGAAGAGGGGAGGAGCGGTAGCGCCCTCCTAAGTGCCAAACAGTCATGCGCACTTTCCCTGTTCTCCATGCAGGCTGCATTACAGCCAGCATGGAGTACATTCCCTGGCCCCCAGTCCCAGGCTGAGCACCAAACCACGGTGCTCAGACCAATCACAATTCTGCATTGCAGCTTTGTGATTGATCAGGAGAGTCTGGCTGCCTGCTTCCTGTTTCATTCCCAACACGAGGAGAGGCGGCGGGGAGACGTGGTGGTAAGGTACATTTTTTTTCTTAATATCCTTGTATGGCAATGTGTGTGTGGTGTCCGGCACCAAGTCAATACACATACACCACCAGTGTAATGCACTGCATGTCGCGCAAACAACCAGACAAGCACCAGTAGCTCTGACATTTTCTTGTACATATCCCCGTCAGTGTATTGGAGTTGGAAAATTGTCTTATATCAAATCTCTGCCCTTTGATCTGGAAATCTTTCATTGTTTTCCTAGGGCTACAAGCAACATAGTTATTGCATTTAAAAAGTCCCAATATACTTTTTGAGAGTCAGAAAACCAACAACTAGTATACGAAAACAGGGGCAAAAGGTGGGAGTACACTGCAAAAAAGACCTGTTTTCTCACATCGAGACAGAACAGATAGATGGAAATATAGCATACATCTCCAGAAGTGCAAGAACCTTCTTGTGAATTGGTCCTTGCCAAATTTCTGTTGTGGACAGCAGTAAGCAGAACCATGCACTACTGAAAGTATGCTCATTTAAAGGAAAAGAATGACACAAGAGTGTTCATAATTTAAGGGACAGTTTGGTTGGTATCAAAATGGTATTTTAGATAAGAGAAGGTGGCTTTAACTTGCTTGATATTTTGGCTAATGCACTTCATGTCCAGGTGAGTTGGGAATCTGTACAGTAAACCGGTAGTAGAAAAGAACATGCATATTTTATCTCTGACAGATACTGCACTTAAATCACAGTTTATTTTGTAGTAAATTGTTGTAAGTGAATCCTTCACAAGTTTTGGCAGCCATATAGGCTGCCAATTGACGTTCGTGCTTCCGTGCAGAGTTGTCTTTAATTAGGTTAATTCAAATTGTGTGTTCCTATTCAGAATAGGATGACATAGGAAGTGTACAGCCATTGCAAACTAAACGAGGGTAGAGAAAACAAACATAGGTGATAATGTAAAAACAAAATCCTAGTCACTATGCCCGGTGAATAATTTCGGCTGAAATCTAATTCAGTTACATAGAGTTGAGCTGATGCTGTGGATGAAAGACTGTTTAAGCCTTCCCTAAAATATCGATGCGTTTTCAAAGTTTGCATAACTTTGAATGTTTGACAATACAGGTCATAAAAACGCGTGATTTAACGATGCAGAAAACACAGGAGCCAAAATCACCAACATTGATGTTTGAAACTCGTGAAGGGTTCGTGACTTAAGCTCACATAGATAGATACAGTCCAGTCCTACCTGCCACGGTGCGAAGTCTTTCTTTCTTGCGCACATTGCGTCACGGAACGGCCCTGTCCCAGGCTGACAAGAAATGAGGCTGTGCAAGGCATGAGCGACTGCATACACCGCGTTGTAAACATTGTAAGTAAGTCTGAAATTGTTAACATCAAGAATGGATTTGTTGAGATCTTGCAGCTTCTCTGAGCCAGTACAAGGTCGGGTGTGCTCCTGGATGTCTTCGGGTAAAGCTACGCTTCCATTGCTCTCCCACCTGCAGTCAAATACTTCTTCCCAAAATCCTCTAGTAAATGGATCACTTGGAAAGATCGTGGGCTTGAGGCTGTATAGAAAGTGTGCCAGTCCTGGAATTACCCCCCGACGGATGGCGAACCCCAGGGTTCCAGTCAGCAGGCTGGAGAAGCGGTCCAGGGACAGAAGAGACGAGCTGGACCAGGTATGAGTCGCAATCCATATCTTCCCCGTGATGTTATGTTGCGCCATCTCTTCCATAAAGGGCACCAAGTAGGGCTCCGGGCAGACTGTCACCAGAGCATTTGCCGAAGACTTCTTTATCACTTCTGCCACCCGCAGCATCTTTTGCCTGGAGAGCACAACGGGGATCTCTTCTGAGAAGGCAATGCATGCGCCAGCCTTCAGGATGTCCTGTCTGATGATCTGAAGCGTGGTCTGGGTAGCACCTTTTTCCAGTGAGAGAAGACCCACCCAGGACCATTTGAAGTGTGTCAGTAACCTGGCAATGCCTATGCTTGCCGTGTCCGAGTTGGGCATAGTGCGCATGAAAGATGGAAATTGGACCTTGTCACTCAGGATCTGCAGATTGGCACCATGGCTCACCTGTGGGAGAAGAAAGTTCTTCAGTGAGCAGGTCAAGTTAGACATTAAACATTAATAACTCCACTGACGGGAAGATGTGCCTTCCAATATATATTTGAATGGTTCACATGGAACAAACATTTTCAAAGGTAGGGACTGAATCTATGGGATTGGGTTAGAAGATCTACAAAATAAAACATAGTTCACCAAGTGGTTGGCATTGAAAGTGTAATTCTTCTCTCTTCGTGAGTATCCGTGCGGTGTCCAGTAACGTAATAGGTCTAGAGAATGTTTGAATTCTTATCTGATTACATAGTGTTGAGTTTTTGCTTGGGGGGGAAGGACGGGAGCTACGTGCAACTAAAGAATAGCAGAATATTTAATATCACTTTTATTTTGTAGCAGACCAATATTACAAGTGGTGTCACTAACTATCAACAAATATTTAAACATGTTTGGACTACATGTGTTCCTGAACAATGTAAAAGAAGGAACTTAAAAATAGCATATTAAAAAAAAATACAGTTGAAGGGTATTCCATGTTATAGCATGGATTATTAAACATGTTTCCCTGCCCAAAACTTTTTGAAACAATGAGTCGGTTTAGGATATGAATATCATACGTCTGCGATAATGCAATCTAAGTTAATGGTAGTAAAATCAGGGCTATTTTGCATATCATTCACCTTATTTCTGTCAAATAGGTAAATAAACAATTTTTAAAGCAATAATATTTGAATGTCTCTTACAATATAGACCACACATTTTTATTTTTTTTAAATCCTGTTCAGTTTTGTTCCAACCCACGGAAAATTGTGATCAAAGTCGCAAAATGTTTATTCTTATTATGGGGGAAGTTATTTGTAGTTCTACAATCCACACAAATAGAGACCTAGTAGAGAGGGTCCGGAGTACCTCACCTATTTATATGAAGAGTTAGGGGAGAAGAGGCAACCTTTCGGCTAGATCTGTCGACCTCGAACCTGGGGAACCAGGTTCCAGTCTCGGCAACAACGCTAAACATCCTGTGATTCTGGGCAAACCACTTAATCTCCCAGCGCCTAACAAAAATGAACGTGTCCTTCTAGAACAAAACGTGTGCTCTTGTAAAGATCTCTGATACCTGATATCTTCGGGTCTAGTTCGCGCTATATCAAACACAAAAAAAAGAGTTGTTCAGTTCAGTTCAGTTCAACTTTATTCGGATACAAAGTACCCATAAAAGTACTCAAGACAAATACATCACAATAGTTAATACAAAAGATTAAAAAGTACGATATACAAATTCAAAAAGTGACTTGTGCAAAACTGTCCATCATGTCAATGTATGCGATTATTCAAAAGAAGAAACACTTCACAGTTTGTAGTGAACAGTATCAGGGGTCCATCATGGATCTCCGCGCCCTTGTTGCCGATTTTAGGAAAGTGCCAGTGCGGAAAATAAGTTCAACATCATCTAATTCTATCATGAAGTGTGAAGTGTGTGGCTCACTGGTTAGAGGCGTCAGACCCGAGAGCAGAGGACGGCCCGGGACCAGGGTTCGATTCCCGGCGCGGCAGGTTTCTGGACCAGGGTCAGCGGACTCGATAATTCTCTCGCCTCGGTGCCCACTCTGATCAGCGATCACACTCGGCAACTCTGGGCATTAGCTTGCCTCATCTTCACTAACGGCCCCACCAGACCGCCGGGGATGCCTGGTCTCACCCTGAATATACCCATTAAGGGACCATCTCTCAGGGAAGCCAGGAAGGGTTTCGCAGCGGTCGAAGCGCCTTGGGAACCTCTGGGTAAGTAGTGCGCTATATAAATGCCTATACATTTACATCATTAATCAATATGCAACCTCCAGACTAATTGGTCTTCTTTTATTAAAATAGGGACATAAAAACTGTTTAAAATATTTGATATAGTGTTTACAGAAAAATATCAAGTGCATAATAGTTTGCTCACTTCTCCCATCACAAGAGCACAGGTTAAAATTCAAATTTGGGCTAGGACTAAGTGGAAAGCAGAGTGCAAATCGAATTGTGCTAGCTCTTAATCAAAACAGTAAACTAGTCTCCCACAAATATGTATGAAGCGGGTGACTGTAAAAAAAGTTGTATATAAGACCACCAAGGAAATGGGAGGCTAATTATCATAGAAAGTAGAGTGACATAGAGCAATTATTAATATGTCTAGTGAAGCTTATATTGTGAAGCCATAGGTCACTATGAGGCAGTATCCTAATGTACTTTTAAATGCATGCAATAAGGCTATACATTGCCACAAGATGATGATTAGCTGACATGCAATACATTTGACTAGAGGTTCTGGATTGATGTACCTAAAAATCCTCATACTCCTTCTCAGGGGTCTTACCAATAAGCAATCCATTCAAAAGCAGCAAAGAAATCAACAGAGAATCTGAAATATGAAAAGACATCTTTATTACAATTAATTGTGAGGCTACGTTGCCCAGTCACAACTAAAGCAACTGAATGAGATAACCTCTTGAAGGGTCTCCGCACAGACCTTTTATACCGTTTATCATGCCCTAGGCAAACATTCTTTGTTTTACAGTAGATAATTCACACATTTCCAACACATAGAAAAAGCAGAGTCATGATGACAAGTCCATATTTCAGTTTGTACAGTTTATAATTAACCATCCGGCAAGGTCCAGTGTTTCCATCAGATATCGACGGACCCCTAATAAAAACGGGCACCTCCCCGTCGTAAAGCAGATCATAAAGAAAGAAACAGAGACAGGTGTGTGTAAGATTAGACATGGTTTGTGTGCGATGAAAGGCTTATGGTATGTTGTGCCTTGATACTAATCTCGCTTGGCCACTGGGAAAGGAACTGCCTGAACAGGTTCTGCTTGAGGCAGTGGAGTCAGCTCGCCCAGGTCATAGAGGAGTCAGCAAAGGTGTATGTGTCCTTTCAGATCAAATTCAGCCTTGGTCATTTTGACTATGTAAGGGCAATCACAAGATGGACGCCGCTCACAAGATGGAACCCGAGGTTTCAAGACGAAAACCATGATTTAAGGGTGTTTTCATCACTCAATCGTGACGCAAATGCACAGGCATAACATCTCAATCATAACCGGTCTGCCAATACCAAATTCGTCATGGTATGATTATATTTTTGACACGAGTGTAGAGCTTCGGTACCACACCATAGCAGGGTCCAGATTTTTCAGTACCACAGGATCCTAGTATACAATCAATAAAGGTCAACTTTTCAGTCCATAGGATTTTCTTGATTCGTCAACTGATAAGTTGACACTATAGTTCTTCATCTGGCCAGATTTCCTCCACTGTCCCCAGCTGGCTTCTGGAGCTACTTCCTAACGGGGTTGTGGCAGAAACATAGAAAATACTACTAGGGACTGTGTTTTCTATATCACCCAGAAAACTGTCATTCTCTCAATCTTCTGATTATAATTGTCTTTCACATGAAGCATAGTTCCTTAGAAGCTGTAAAACATCAGACAAGGACACCATTCATTCAGACAAACCCCTCCTGAGTCGAAAAGCCGGGAGCCGCATTGCTCTATTTTTAAAAACTGTAAAACGTGTTCACTTGTGTTTCTTTTAACTCACTCACCCCTGAGCACTCGCTACTTGACCAGCCGGCACCCCGCACAGATGATTGAAAGCTGTCGCGGAGAGTGTTGACTAAAACTCCAGGCGCCATTCTCTGGACGAGGAGACACGCTGACTCGACAGGCCACGCCCCTTTTTGCTTCATAAGCGCACGCTGACTGAGAGCGGCGCTTCATTCAGACAAACCCCTCCTGAGGCGAAAAGCCGGGAGCCGCATTGCTCTATTTTTAAAAACTGTAAAACGTGTTCACTTGTGTTTCTTTTAACTCACTCACCCCTGAGCACTCGCTACTTGACCAGCCGGCACCCAGCACAGCTGCTTGAAAGCTGTCGCGGAGAGTGTTGACTAAAACTCCAGGCGCCATTCTCTGGACGAGGAGACACGCCCACTCGACAGGCCACGCCCCTTTTTGCTTCATAAGCGCGCGCTGACTGAGAGCGGCGCTTCATTCAGACAAACCCCTCCTGAGGCGAAAAGCCGGGAGCCGCATTGCTCTATTTTCAAAAACTGTAAAACGTGTTCACTTGTGTTTCTTTTAACTCACTCACCCCTGAGCACTCGTTACTTGACCAGCCGGCACCCCGCACAGCTGATTGAAAGCTGTCACGGAGAGTGTTGACTAAAACTCCAGGCGCCATTCTCTGGACGAGGAGACACGCCCACTCGACAGGCCACGTCCCTTTTTGCTTCATAAGCGCGCGCTGACTGAGAGCGGCGCTTCATTCAGACAAACCCCTCCTGAGGCGAAAAGCCGGGAGCCGCATTGCTCTATTTTTAAAAACTGTAAAACGTGTTCACTTGTATTTCTTTTAACTCACTCACCCCTGAGCGCTCGCTACTTGACCAGCCGGCACCCCGCACAGCTGATTGAAAACTGTCGCGGAGAGTGTTGACTAAAACTCCAGGCGCCATTCTCTGGACAAGGAGACACGCCCACTACACAGGCCACGCCCCCTTGTTTTCTCCCTCCCCCCCACCCTCAAAACCATGATCATTCGTAGGACGCGCAGCGGACGAGCGCAGCGGGCGCGGCGATTGCGCGTCGAAGGCGCGCTTAAGGCAAGCTTGTCTGCGCTCGTCCGCGCCCAGCCGGGCCCAGGGGCCATGTCCCCTGGCCCCAACAGAGACGATAGACAGGTATACAGCCCGAGCCTCCTACATCAGCTACGGCCACCGATCTCTCCCGAGTGTGGTACCCCGAGACACCCCCTGGAGATCCCTCGACACTGCAAGCACTGTAAATCCAACCTAATCACTATAACCACCAAACCCAGAGCCGAGGTAAAGAACTACTCTATGTTCCTACTTAATTGCAGGTCTTTAGTAAAGCATTGCCTAGAAATTGCCTTGTTACTGGAGGAATATTCCCCAGACGCAATCTTTTTGACCGAGACATGGCTGAACCAAGACTCTCAGCCAGACCTGGCACAGGCCATCATCCCGGGATATCAGATAGCGCGGGCTGACCGACTACTGGGCAGAGGTGGCGGCCTCGCGATTATCTATAAAGAAAGCTATACCTGCCGCCATTCAGCGGAAGACATTGAGGACTGTGAAAACCTCTCTTTCTCTATCAAGTTCTCTCCTAATACCTGCTGCACCGGTATTCTTATCTACCACACTCCTGGTCCCATTGGACAATTCAACACCTCTCTACTCTCGGTGGCCTCCCAGTCGGTTATCTCTCCTTCCAACTTCACCTTACTAGGAGATTTCAACATCCATTTTGACACCCTGCTAGACCTCACGGCACTAGAGACACAGTCAAGCCTGGCTGCCATTCAACTTGAGCAACTGGTCCCCTCTGCTACACACGAAAAGGGGCATCTGTTAGACCCGATCTTCAGTAACTGCTACCAGCTCAAAGTGGGCAACATTACTAGACTTCCTTGGTCGGACCATTTCTTGATAGCCTTTAACTGGACCACGAGCAAACAACCCCCTTCCTCATTTACTACCAGAAAAACCCGCAACTGGTCAAAACTTCCCATTGACAATTGGATGCAGGCTCTCTGCACCACTAGACCCGCTCTCTCCCAAGACCCAACCTCAAACAAGAGAAAATATGATGAATGGATAACCACCTCTCTTGACTCAGTCCTTCCAGTATACCCATCAAGCTCCAAGAGGCATAGCAAAACAGCCCCATGGTATACAGAAGATCTTAGAAACCATAAAGGCCTCTGCAAAAGACAGGAGAGGAAATAGCGCATATCATATAATCCCGAAGAAAAAGCCACCTATAGGGAAATGATCAGGAACTACAAGCTGGCCATAAAAACCTCGCAAGCTGCCTACTACAACCTTAAAATAACTACGGCGAAATCTAAACCAAAAGAAATATACCGTATAGTAAATTCCTGATCAAACCTCCCCCACCTGTCACAGATAATAACAACTCACCGTCCAAGTGCAATGACCTGGTGGAATTTTTCTTACAAAAAGTTAATAAAATGTATCTTTCCTTCCCCAACCCACCCATCGACTCGCCTGTCCAATGCTCGCACTCAGCCTCAAACCCGAACAAGTGGCTGGAGTCCTTTCCCCTGATAGCATTGGAAACCTTAGAGAAACTGGCACAACAAATAAAAACCGGCTCCCCATGTGACCCTGCTCCCCCAGGCTCATTGGGCTTGGCCAGCAAAACTATTTTCCCTACCCTCCTGGACCTACTGAACTCTTCCATAGTGAGCAGGACAGTTCCCACGACCTGGAAGCACGCAATGGTGCGAGCTCTACTAAAAAAACCCTCCCTTGACCCAGCCAACCCCAGTAATTATCGCCCGATCTCTCTACTCCCATGGGCGTCTAAGATCCTAGAGAAACACGTCAAAACCATCCTGACGACGTTTTTCGAGGAAAACCACCTCCTCGACTCCTCCCAAACGGGCTTTTGCACTAAACATGGGACAGAGACCGCCCTATTGGCCGTAACTGAGGAGGCAAGACAGATCCTAGATCGAGGGGGGTCAGTGGCAGTGATCCTCCTCGATCTAAGTGCCGCGTTTGACACGGTACACCACAAAATCCTGCTGATTCGCCTAGCCGACTTAGGAGTGAGCGGAGATGCCCTGACATGGTTCGAATCTTTTCTATCAGATAGAACCTTCCAGGTCTTCGACGGCACATCCCGCTCATCCAGTAGACCTCTGGGATGCGGAGTCCCGCAGGGCTCTTCCTTAAGCCCTACGCTCTTTAATGCATACATGAAGCCACAGGCTGGGATTGTCCGTCCGCATGGTGTCAATATCATCTCCTATGCGGACGACACCCAGCTGGTGGTTTCCCTTGCACAGAAGAGCGGCCTCCAGTCTCCACCAGACCTAGCGGCCTGTCTGGAAGACGTAAAGAGCTGGATGACGAGCTCATGCCTAAAGCTCAATGACGACAAAACTGAGCTCATGCTCCTGGGCCCGGCCTCCCCCGCCACCATAGAGCTGATCTGGCCATCAAGCATGGGAATGGCTCCACCCCCTAGAGATAACATCAAAAGCCTAGGAGTCTGGCTCGACAAATCTCTGAGCCTCAATACACAGGCTACTAAGGTATCAGCCACCTGTTTCGAGGCCAAACAAATAATTATACAGCGCCTCATCCAATCTCGTCTGGATTTTAACAACGCCCTCTACCTGGGAGCACCAGACTACACCCTACAAAAGCTTCAACGCACCCAGAACTGCGCTGCCCGGGCGCTGCTGGAAATCCCTCGGAGGACCTCAATAAAAACTGGCCTAAAAACCCTACATTGGCTGCCTGTTAGGGACAGAGTAAAATTTAAAGCGCTATGCATTGCCCACCAGACATTCTGGAAAATGGGTCCAGACATCAACCGCTCCCTGATTTCTCCTTACAGGCCCAACAAGACTCTTCGTTCCTCAACAGCATTCCTAGCCAAAATTCCCAGAATCTGTAGAGCCAGAGCAGGAATACGCTCATTCTCGTACAATATCTCCAAACTCTAGAACACCCTCCCTCTGCAGCTGAGAAACAACTCCAACCTAACCAGCTTCCGCAAACAGCTAAAAACTCTCCTTTTTAATGCTTAATGAATAGTAACCTTATGAGGGTTTTTTCTGTTTTCTAGCGCCTGGACGCCTCAGGGCAGCTGCAGCACTCTACAAATCTCATTTTCATTTCATTTCATTTCATTTCATTTCACCACCATTGTAAAAGACAGGTCAGTGATGCCGAGCATACCGTGAAAGCCCAGTTGAGGGACCAGGGACATCTACCTCGTCCCGCTGCTGTCTGACACCCTAGTTTGCTATTTAGTAGTTGTGATATGCATCCTAGTGTCACACTATCAAGTAGTTCAAGTTAGATATTTCACTTAGTGAATCTGTGCCAAAATGATGTGAACTGACATTTGGCAGTATCTGAATTTGACCATAATGCCATGTGCCCTTGGGAGGACCTTTAACGGGAATTTCATTGTTTGGTTTTTAGTAGCAGAGAAACTGATGTTTTATGAAAGCTATTCCTAATGTGTTGTAGTGCAGTCTAATCATAATGAAGTGAGTTAAGGTATTAGGGAAACACCTTGTTAGAAATTGGGGTCTCTAGTTGGCAGTGGTAGGTAACTTTGTCTAAATAGGGACCCTTGCTTCCAGACAGGGTAAGGAGGATACACACTCTAGATAACCAGTGCTCACCCCCTTGGTAGCTATGTACGATGAGATAGGCTTATCCCAAAGGCAAAGTGTAAAGTATTTGTACCAACACTCACAGTAACACAGTGATAACACCACAAATTGACACCACAGCGGTTTAGAAAAAGAAAGTATCTTTATCTGAATTTTAACAAGACCAAAACGAGAACAATCCAACATATAAGTATTAAGAAAAATTACTTTCAAAACACTTGAGCAACTGAATCCGTACAAAATGATATATGCGTAAATTCTTGCACAGTACCGGCGGTTGTGACAAAATTCACCAAGCCAATCAACCACAGCGATGGGAAGTGTAAAAAAATAAAGAGATGTGTCAGTTCCTGAGACCCTCGTGGATGAGATGCGACAGTTCCGCTGTACACAGGGGAGTGATGCATCAAGTCCTCTCTGTAGGTGGAAGCAATGCATTGATTTTGGGACAACTCCAATCCTCATGTGATGCGTCAGGGAAAACTTGCCGCACAGGGACCTTGGATGGATATCTGGGATGCATTGGTGAATGGTGCGGCGAACGGCGCTGGGTCTACCTTTTCAGCCACAATCCCTGGTGGAGAAGTGTGGCTCACTGGTGTGGAGAAGTGTGGCTCACTGGTTAGAGCAGGCAGACCCTGAAGCAGAGGTCAGACCTGGGACCAGGGTTCAATTCCCGACGCTGCAGGGTCTTGAGCTCAAATGTCCATGGACTTGATAATTCTCGCTTCGGTGCCTGACCTAATCATGGGTTCACACTCTGCAACTCTGGGCATTAAGCTTGCTTAATCTCCACAACAGCCCCCCGGCGGCGGGATGCCTGGCTTTCACCTTGGGGATGCCCTGTAGGGGCTATCTCACAGGGAAAAGCCAGGACGGGTTCCCAAGGCAAGCGCGGAGATACCCCTTCGGGGGTCGAATCAGGCGCTATATAAGAACATAATAATAATAATAATAATCAATTCTTGCGGCAACAACAGATGCTGCATTGGTTTTGGCAGCGGCAGGCCGATGCAGGGAGATTCTTCTCACACCACGGTGTTGCATCGGAAAACTGTCACAAGAAGAGTGAGGCATCGATTTCCTTGTTGTTGTGTTGCTTTTCCAGCTCCTAACAGCGGAAACAACCTCCAGAAGCCCAACACAGTCACAGACACCTCTTGGCAGGTCAATACTCCTAGCAAGGAAGTTCAGGGGAGCTAGGGGTGAAGTCTTTGTGTTCCTGAGAATTCAAAACAGGAGGGGAGCTCTACTCAAGCCTTGGAGACTTTCCTCAAGCAGGGGACACAGCCCAGAGCAGAGTCCTTCTCCTTTCCTTGGCAGAAAACAGCAACTGCAGGCTAACCCCTGACACACAACAAGGACAGTACTTCTCTTCAGTTTCTCCAGCTCTTCTCCTTGGCAAAGGTTCCTCTTTATTCCTAAAGTAGTCCAAAGTTCAGGGTTTTAGCTCTAATACTTATACCCCAGATTGTCTTTATTCTCTTTGGAGGGGTCTCTGAGCCCTGTCCAAACCAGTTCGGTCCTCTCTGATGCAGCTGCCCAGCAGGAGGTGGTGAAAGCATTGTGTAAGGCAGACAGGTCCTATTCAGGTGCAAGGTAAATCTCCTCCCACCACTCTAAATGCAGACCTGGCATTTTCAGGTGCTAGTGAGAACTCCTTCCCCTACTCTGAATGCAGTCCAGGTCTATTCAGCCCAGCCCTGACTCATTCAGAAAAGCAGGACACACATCAACCCCCCCATTGGCTGTCTGAGAGAATGCTCCTGCCCAGCCCCAGTCACTCCAAAACCAGACAGTCAACATACAAACAGGCAGAGACACACAGAATGGTTAAATAAGATAGACAGAATGCAGAACAATGTCCTACAATCACCCCAGGACAGAGATCTGGGCCTAAATCCATCATTATTTTGCTCCCCTTGCCATTGCTGTATGAACCCAGCCATATGCAAATCAGTCTTGATCCTGTGCCCAATGGGAACAGTGGAGGAGTATGGCTCAAAGGTTACAGCGGCAGACCCTGATGCAGAGCTCTGGCCTGGGACCAGGGTTCAATTCCCGCCTTGGTGGGTTTTTGGCTCAATTTCCTCGGACCTGACAATTCTCGCCTCGGTGCCTATTCTAATCATGGGCCCCACGCTGAAACTCTGGGCAATAGCTTGCTTAACCTCCACTCTGGCCACAACAGTGCTAGGATGCCTGGCTTCACCCTGGGGGTGCCCAGGAGTGGACACTTCGCAGGGAAAGCCAGGAAGGGTTTCACAGTGGTATGAGTAATAGTGCCAGGAAACCGCCTGGTGGCAGTGTGCTCTACAAATACCTTGACATTTACATTTACATTTAACAGTCCAGCTGGAGTCAGGCTATCCTGGCTGATGAGGGCTGAAAGCCCAAAACCGGTCCTAGGATGCTTGTTTCCAGTCCAGGGTGGACCTGACATGGCAGTTTGGGCTGGACTATTCCCATTGGGTGCAGTGTCAAGACTAATTTGCATATGGCTGTGTCCAAGCTGAAATGGCGAGCAAAAAAACAATGGATTTAGGCCAAGATCTCTGTACTGGGGTGAATTTATAACATTGTTCTGCACTCTGTCCATCAATTTTTCTTTTTACTTTCTAAAAGTGGCATTTTCAAACACAGAGTTTAAAAACCATATTTAGTAAAACATGTGTTAATAAATTCCAAGTTCAGAGAGCCTAAACTTGAATTTTCCATTTTATCTGTATGGGAAGATATGCTTGTAAAATGTTACAAAGCATTCCCCATTATATCCTATGAAGCAAGATAGTCTTTCAATAGTAAAAAACTAAATTGCCAGTATTTCACTATCAGGACTAGTTATACACATCAGTACATGCCCTACCTTTCACAAATGCTGCACCTTGCCCAAAGAAACCTTGGGCCTACCATAGGGGTGTCCTGTATGTAGGAAAAGGGAAGGTTAGGGCCTGGCAAGTGGGTGCACTTGCCAAGTCGACATGGCAGTTAACAAACAGCACACAGGCACTGCAGTTGTAGGCCTGAGACATCTTTTCAGGGCTACTCATGTGGGAGGCCCAATCAGTGCTGCAGACCCACTAGTAGTATTTGATTTATTAGCCCTGGCACAATTAGTTCACTTTACTAGGTACTGACCAGTAAGTCAAATATGCTAATCATGGATAACTAATCATGTTCCCAATTTACACAGAGAGCATATGAACTTTAGCACTAATTAGCAGTGGTAAAGCGCCAATAGTCCTAAAACCAACAAACACAGGTCAAGAAAAAATAGGAGAAGGAAGCAGAAAGTTTGGGAACTACACTGCAAAAAGGGCCAAGTCCAACTCACCTTTTTACTGAGTTGGAATTTGTAGTTGTTTCCAATTATTTTGAAACATAATATCACCATCCGTGCAACAAAGTATCAAGAAAACATTGGCACTTTGCACACTGAATTGCAGCAGATCATGTAAAACTGTTTTCTGCTTTCCATTACGAAATATATGGCTAATATCTATTTCAGGATGAACGTGAAGCTCGGGTAATTGCCAAGAATAGGAGCTTCTGAATCAAATCATTGGTAGTTACTGCATGTATCATTGGTGTATATTGCTCTTCCCAATTACTATGGGAAGCCCACAGTAATACCACAAACAGAAACACAAACATGTGGGTCTGAGAGAGAGTTTATATGACACTAGTCCTGGGATCTCTGTAGATGATTTTCCCTAGGGCTTACCAGTCAGTAGCTGCCTGCCATCAAAAGACTAAGCTTTCCACATGCTCTCGATCTGACATGAGCAGATGGTGTGTTCAGACCGCTGCTAAGCATCCTCGCTACTTGGATCGTTATATATATATATATATATATATATATATATATATATATATGTATGTATGTATGTATGTATGTATGTATGTATGTATGTATGTGTGCTTGTATGCGTGTAGGTGTTGGTGTAAGTAGAGCATAAACTTGTACAGTGTTTTGTTTTATTTTTTGGGACATGTATAAAGGGTGACGTGAGACTTAAATATTCTGTGCTGAGTGCTGGATGTCATACTTATTAGGCTTCTTCTTCAGTCAGCTGAACACTAGGAGCTCCTTGATTAGGACAGAAACAAACCTTACAAACAGCCTTTCCCAAGATCACAAGTGGTCTGTTTATTAAAGGATTTCCGAAGTTCCAAGGCCAAGATGTTTTCCTATGATGCCAGTTAAAGCGTATATGAAAGAGGCCCCATAAGGGGAGGATGAGCTGCAACCCTTTTATTCTGGGATTTTTCATCTCCATCTTCCACTTTTGCTGATATTTTGTGCCTAATTTTCAATTCAAGAAGGTTGGATAGTTTTCCTTCTGGGTTCTTCCATAAGCATAGCCTGACTATTTTATACTTCCTGAAGTCAGGAAGGTACCTTGCTGATTTCTAACACTAATTCCATTTACTATCCGGAATTACAACATTTCCAAAAGAGGTTTACCCTTTTGGTTTCTCCTCCTAACTGTGCTCACCTGTTGCCCGTAACATATTATTAAGGGCAGGGTGGCATCAAAGTTGCTAAGACAAGTCACCCTTCCCTTTGTAAATCTAGAAGGGAACTCTACAGACCTTCTCAGTATCCAGTTATTGCCAGGTTACTAGTGCCAAGACCACAGGTAGATTTTGATAGGTGTGCTACACAATGAACTAATGCTAGATAACTTAATGCTGCTTGGTATCAAGTGGAAAACTGAAGTACAAACCTGGCTGGCTTTGCGGTGACGCCTCTGGTGGGTCATAAAAACTGAGTTGCAACATAGAGACAAAATTAAGTCTTCAAGCCAAATCTGCCTTTGGAAAGGGGAAAGGTGGTACAACTAAGCTTGGACATAGTTGGATTGGCAGAGAGGCTAGCCATGGTTCACATGACCTCGCTTAAGTCGTGGTGCAGTCCAAGGTAGCTTAGGTTTAAATGCCTGATCACTCTCAGGTCAGCTGACTTTGAAGTGGGGCAGATGAAACAAACAGAAGCATGCCCATGGTTGGCTGAACAGTGATGTTGGCAGTTCCAATGATGCTGTTTGATCTGTGATGCAGTCAGAAGCAATACTGGGGATTCAGGCCAAACATGTCTGTAATTTGCCAATGTTGAAGGACAGAAAGGCAAGGAAACTGACAACTGTTACACTGATGGTAGATCACATGCCTCTGCTTAAGGCATGTTGCAGCATAGAGTCTGTTGATTTTGGGGGGGTAAAAATCCATTCGAATTGAAGCATGATCATGTAGTGACGATGTAAATATCTCACAACACCATCTTTGTTTTGTAATGTAGCCTGGGCTGACTGAGCCTGGGACTCCAAGTCAAAGCATCATCTGATTTGGGAGACGCGCAAGCACGCAAACAAAGATGGCGGCCGAGCTCCTTTTTTAGCTCGTTTTACTCCCGTTTTTACCTTTAAAGCGACGATTCCTGTCAGAATTCGAGTCAAAAGTGAATGGAGACCCTTGGGATTGCCTACCTGCTGTAGCCAGCCATTTTCATCAATTTTGGAGCACTGGAAGTTCTTCTTTTGGCAGTGTGGCTCCTGGACCCAGCCCAGCTTCTAAGGTACTGCAGGGTTTCCAGTCAGAGGGGCGGAGGCAGTTCTAGGAAAGGGCCTGGCTTGGGCCTAGCCACGCCCACAGCTCATTTTAGCTGCTGCACCAGTGGTTTTTATTGCATTTTCACAACTTTTACAGCTTTTTGGGCTAATTTCTCGTATTTTTACTGTTTTCAACTTATTTTTTGGCAACATGGAGAATAAAGCTGTTGTTAATAATAAAAGGAGGCAGCAAGTTTCCCCTCCTCCTATTAAATATAAATTGTATTGTATTGTATGGCATATTTGTATAGCGCTAAACTGTGCTAGGTCTCCTAAGACACGGCATCCCTACCCTCAAACGAGAAGATAAGTTGCATGTGTCGTCCGCCTAGTTGATGACCGCAATGCCAAAGGACTTAATTAAACTGACCAAGGGGCGGAGATATAGATTGAATAAAATAGGGCTAATGGCCGACCCTTGCGGTACGCCTTGCCCCACCCGCCAGATGTCCGAACGGTCGGGCGGCAAGGCTACCACCTGGTGTCTGTTACCAAGGTAAGAGACCAACCAGTCAAGGGCCAGGCCAGATACCCCAATCTCCTCTTGTCTCCTGATCAGAATGGCATGGTTGACCGTATCGAACGCGGCCGACATGTCAAGCAGCACAAGGAAGGCTGCTCGACCAAAGTCGACACGTGAGCGAAGGTCATTCAAAGCGGTCACCAGTGCAGACTCAGTGCCGGGGCTTGGTCTGAACCCAAACTGAGCCTCGTCCAAGCAGGTGTTGGTCTCTAAGAAGCTGGACAGATGTTTTGTCGCCAGTTTTTCCAAGATCGTAATTGGCAGAGGAAGTAATGAAATAGGCCTGTAATTTGCTGAGCAGGTCGGGTCCAATGTGTCCTTTTTCAGAATTGGCGATACCATGGCCAGCCTCCAACAATTCGGGACTTTAGCCGTACTGAAAGACTTGCAGCAGATGGCGTGAAGAGGGGGGAAAAGGTCTTCTTGAAACAGTTTCCAGTATTTATATGGCAGCGGGTCAAGGGGGGAACCCGACGAGATCCCGTTCACCACGGTTCAAAAATCCTCAAAGGACGGGAGGGGAAAACCGTTCAACCGAACCTTCCTAGCATCCGACTCCATCAGGATCGCAGGGGTGGTTCCTCTTGCCAGGTTAGACGTAGCATGAGGGGTCACCAAGGAAAGAGACCCTAAATTGCTCAAAATAAGGGTGATCTTGTCCTCAAAGGCCTTTGCCAAAGAGTCACAGAGCAGTTGGGAGGCAGGTATGTCCTTGGAGGCACATGCGCGGAGGGATAAATCCCTTACAATCTTAAACAGGGCCTGAGATTTATTTGTCAGTAGAGTTTCCTCCAGGAAAATGGCTTTGGCCAATCTTCGGAGCCTTTCTTATCTTTAATATTAGAGGAGATTCAAGCTTTGAGAGTCAATTTTGATTCCATTGCGTCAGAAATTAAAAATGTTCGCAAGGAGATGGCTAGTCTATCCATGCAAAGTTCAAATAATTCAATTAAAATTCAGGATGATAAGGCTAGAATTGACTCTTTCACTCCTCTGGTGGCCAAAATTTCACCTTTGTGTTCTCAGTTACTGGATTTGGAAAATCGCAATAGGCAATACAATCTTCGCATTTTTAATTTAAATGAAGATGTTGAAGGGGCTAACTGCAGATTATACATGGAAAATTTGCTTCCTGGTGTTTTGCAACTCAAAGTTCCTGAAAATTTTTAAATAGATAAGGCTCACAGAATTCCTTCCAGTTGAAATCCTCATCACTCCAAACCACGACAAATGATCTTAAAGGTTCTTTGTCGCCATCACTTGGTCTTAATTAGAAAGACAGCTAAAGAAATTCCTTCGCTGATGGTTATTGGAAATAAGATCTTTATTCATCATGATTTTGCCAAGGAAACTGTCGCAGTATGCAAAGAATTTTCTACTTTTCGTCCTCATCTTCGACGTCTTGGCTTCAAGCATGGACTTTTTGATCCCTCGACGATGCGTATATGGAAAGATAATTTCTCCAAATCTTTTCAACGCCCTGAAGACTTGAGACATTTTGTTGATCAGCAGTCTCAACATTCAATGGATGCTCATGATTCCAATACTTGAGTTATAACAGTTCTTCCTTTTCTGACAGGATACTGAGACCTTCTTCTGTAGGGCTCCAGCGGTTCCGGACATTCTTGTAACCGTGTGCGTTTCACATTTTGCATTTATGTCTTTTGTTTGTCGTTTTTTCCTTGTTTTTTCTTTTCTTCTATCTTTTGGTCTGTTTTGGAGCTACTTTTTTCTCCTTTTTATTTTAGTCCAATTTCTTATATGCTTCTTTTTCTCTTATGCCTGTCTTCTGGATCTCATTTCTTACGCTTTTCTACTATGGCTAATGTCATAAGTTGAATGTAGTGTCATTAAATGTTAAAGGATGCGTCATCCAGTTAAGCGTACAAAAATATTAGATTATTTAGGAAGGTTCAACGCTGATATTTGTTTTATTCAAGAGACTAATATGGATGGCAACATTTTAGAATATATGAAAATGAAATGGGTTGATAGCATTGTCTTTTCTTCTGCTACTGGAAAGAAAAATGGTGTGGGTATTTTGTTTGCAAAAAGATTACATTGTCAGATTTTACGCAAACACTCTGATGCTGATGGTAGATATATATTAGCAAAAATTTAAGTTCATGATACATTCTTATTTTTATTAAATGTTTATGGTCATACTGCTGACGATCCTACATTCTGGTCTACTCTTGCTACAGAGGTCTTAAAGGTTGAAAATGTCCCTTTAATTGTTGGTGGGGATTTTAATATAATTTATGACCCCTTTTTAGATAGAATTTCTTGTACTAAATTCCACCCTTCTAAGGTGTATTTCACATTCAAAGCTTTTCTTGGAACCACTAAATTAGTTGATATATGGAGATTACACTTCCCCACAGAAAAAAGTTTCACTTTTTTCTCCAATCATCATAACTCCCATTCCCCAATTGATTGTTTATTGATTTCCAGACACTTAATTAATTCTGTTTCAGATCAGAGAATTTTTAATATCGATATCATTAACCACGCCTATTTTCATTATTTTTAAATTTACAATCAACATACACTAACGAATCTAGGTGGCGAATGAACACTGATATTGTATTGAAAAATGAAACAAAACTTTTATCAGCCATAAAAGAGTATTTTTCATTTAATCACAAAAGTTCTACCTCTTTAATTAACAAATGGGATGCATCTAAAGCTTATATTAGGGGGTCCACAATTTCCATTATGTCACACGAAAACAAAACCTTCAATGCATCCATTACAGATGTACAAAAACAAATTGCGAAAAATGAAAGACTCTTTATAACCTCTAATGATCCCCAATATAGGTTTATGCTTCAAAAATTACGATATGATTTTAACTCCATTCTTAGTAAGAGAGCAGGCATTCAAATTTCTAATGCTAAAGCCAGATTTAGTTTTAATACCAATCGATCTGGCCGACTTTTAGCTAATTACATACGTATAAAAATTTTTTTGCTAGCCATTAAATCCCTTAAGAAAAATACATCGCCTGGTCCAGATGGGATCCCAGCAGAGTTTTATAAACAATTTCAATTACACTTGTTATCCTTTTTATATCAACTTTTTACTTGTTTGGGGTCCAATGGTACAGCTTCTGGTTCATTCACATAAGCTTTAATAATTCTACTTCCAAAGCCTGATAAATATCCCACTCTTGTCGCCCTATTTCTTTGGTTAATCAAGATTGTAAATTAAATGCAAAGATACTCGCTTCTAGATTAGGACCTATTTTGGATTCAGTTATCTCTCCTGACCAATCTGGTTTTATGAAAAATAGAGTTTCTGCTAATAACACCAGAACTTTACTTCACGTTATTGAACAAAGTTCTACTCTATCATCCCCCTCAGGGATCCTAGCCTTAGATGCTGAGAAAGCTTTTGATAAGATTCTTGGAAATTTTTATTTCATACATTATCCTTTTTACATTTTGGATATTCTTTTATACGTATGGTTTCTGCTTTATATTCTGCCCCTACTGCTCGTTTATTCATAAATGGACACATTTCTCATCAGTTTTCTCTTTTTAGAGGTACGAGGCAAGGATGTCTGCTTTCTCCTCTTTTATTTTTAATTGGCATTGAGGCTTTCCTCTCTTCAATTAGGAAATGTGATAAGATTAAAGGTATCAGTATTAAGGGTGTTCCTGTTAAATCCTTTGCATATGCTGATGAAGTGCTCTTATTTCTAAGTGATCCTGGGTCCTCTTTCTCACCTTTATTTCATATTATGTCAAATTACTCTACAATTTCTGTTTATACTTTAAATACAAATAAAACAAAATGTTTCCCTTTGAATATATATTGTACTCCTGATACGCTTCCTATGAATGGTATAATTTGGCAAAAAAATAAACTGAAATATCTTGGGATTTTATTTTCTACATCCATAAAGTCAATAATTACTTTAAATTGTGATTTTCATTTAACTTATATTAAAGACAAAATTTCTAAATAGTCATCATTACATCTTTCATGGTGGGGCAAATTGGATTCTATCAGAATGACTTTACCGCCTAAAATTTGTTATACCCTTGCAATGCTTCCAATTCAATTTCCTTTGAAGTTTTATAAAGATGTTGATAAAGTTTTGTATAAGTTCTTATGGAACAACAAATCACCTCGTATCAGTTATACATTGCTAAAAATTCCCAAACATAATGCTAGTTTTGCCATTCCTGATTTTTTTCTTTATTACAAAGCCTTTATTTTGAAACAAAGTTTACTTTGGTTTAATCATTCTTTATTAAATACTCCGCCTGCTTGGTTATCTGTAAAGAAATCGTTAGTAAATCCTCACCCACTCCCATCTCTTTTAACAATGTATAATACCACAGCATTTTTCCATAAATCAGCCAATTATTAAATCTACTAATATGATGTTTAATGATTTAGACTTCATTTTTCTTCCCCCCATGAATACTACTGGAGATATCTCCCTTTGGTATGGCAATGTTATCAAATTGAATAGGAATGTTACTTTTTGGTCCTCATGGATTAAAGCAGGTATTTTCTATCTTAAAGATGTGTATGCCAATAATAATTTCATTTTGTTTGAACATTTACAATCCCGATATGGTTTATCTCGATCCCATGTTTTCAAATACCACTACTTATGTATTCAATTTTGGATTCTTTTCCAGATGCTATTCCCTCTAATATTACTGTTGATTTATCAATTTACATTCAAACGGATTCTTCTTCTTCTCATGGTGTTTCTATTTTATATAAAAAGTTATCGGACACTCTTGGTAACAATATAGATATGCTTTCGACTTTCTGGAATAATGAGTTATCACTTTATCTACTGACACTTGGAAAGATATATGGTGTAATGGTATATCTGGCTGGCTTCCTGTTTCCCTCTTTCAAACTATTATATTTTGCTTGATAGATTATGGAACCCTTACCGTTTATTTCATGCTAAACTTCTCCCTTCTCCTGACTGTTGGCATTGTAAGGTAGAATCCGGTACATTGCAACATATGTTATTTGATTGCCCTCTCATTTCCAAGTTTTGGTCAGATGTTTGGGTTATTATAACTAACATTTTAAATATTCAAGAAGATATTTCTTATAAATTTTTGATTTGTAAATCGCTTATCTTATCACATGATTTAAATGTTTTAGAATGTAAAGGTTTGAATTTTCTCATTTCAGCAGCATTGAAATCCATTACTAATTGTTGGAAAGATTGTTCAGTATACTACAATAAATAACAAAGCAAGACATTGGGAATCATCAACCATGGAGTCTGATAGCACGGTTTACAAGCAACAGAATGACAGATAAAAGACGTGCTTAATAACTTTAAAAATAATACGGTGGGTCTAACCTGAGTGAAATCTCTGCCCACTGAAAGTTACTTCAGAAAACGAGATCTAAAGTGTTTGTAAATAGGACAGAAGAAAGTAAAGTGCATCATGTGTTGAGTAGATGTGGCATCACGCATACATGGATTAGGGTCCGAGTTACGGGACCATCCCTTAGATATACTATGTAAAAATGAACCATGTGTATCCTAAATCGAGTTAACAGTTAATGTTGAGTGTTAGGCATGTCAAACAGGACATAAGGTTCTATTGACAAAAAAGCAAGGGATTCCCTCTCTTCAAACATGTGTCTGTGAAAGGCTGCTTTAATCCAGGCATGGTCAGCCTTCTTGATGCTCTCATGGCAGTTAAAGAAGGAGGGGTGCAATCACAACTACAGGTGATCCAGGATGTGTCGGAGACCCGATCCAGACCCAAGGAGTCCTTAAGCATTTCCCTGTTAAGCTCTAGTTCCGGCTTGATCCAAATAGTTAACCAAAGTTTAAGAGTTCTTAGTTGGATCATGCCAGCCAGAACTCTCTGTCCTAATTGTTTGTGGGCAATGAAAGTGGGGTAACTTCTTGAAAGTGCAAGTAGCCTTCTGTGGAACATGTTCTTAACAGCCTGCAAATTAGCGGTATTAGCATACCCACAGATTCCACAACCATAAGATGCCATAGGTTTACGCTTGGAATTGTGAATCTCTAACATGGACACCACTGATTTATGGCCCAGTCTGGCCACAAAATAAAAATAGCTGCAGTACTTCTGGCAAAAATATATCTTCTTTCCCTGACCAAAGAAGACCAAGCGAGGTAAGAGTTAAACATGGTGGCATGATATGGGCATGTTTTGACTCTTGTATGTGGGTGACCCTTGCAAACGTGAACTCTACTTTTGGTGTTTCTAGGAACTATCATCATATTGTATGATTTGATTGAGTTAATACATAAAGTGAATCCATGCAGTTGCTGAAAAGGTAAGATAAAATTTGAAGAACTTGCAGTATTCAAAATTAAAAAGTTATATTATTAGACTTATGTGACCAAAAGAGTATCACATTGATTGCTGGTGAGTTGTGGCAAGACAATTGTCTAGAGGAGTACGCTCACCCTGGTACAGAGCACTAATGAAAGGGAGTGGTGGAAGTGTATTACTTACTTGAAGTGGATCAATGTCTGGTCGAAATATAATCATGATAGTGTCTCTTGAGGGCTTCTGTCTATGTTAAGCAAAGTGTTGACCATGTTACTATGGAAATCATTTATGCTAATATAAGATACATTACATTCATTTTTGTAAAATATTTTGTCCTAATTTAACGAATTTGCAGGTTGTGAACTCCACTTCGTCCCTCCTTGTAAATACATAGTTAGGCAAGCACTGAGACCTAGGCCCGAAGATATTGAGTGACAGGTCACAGGTGGGGTAGCACATAGTCAGCAGACAAACCCACGAACAGGAAACCTTAGATCAATCCACAGACAGGCACAGTGACCCTACAATGGTCAAGGGAGATTGGCCTCAATAAAAGCACACATGGCCAAAAACACCATAAACTCAGATGCCACATAAGGAAGAAACATATAGATATTTCGAACACAGTACACACAACACATGCAGTGATCATGCGCTCCCCATGCTGAGCATCTGAACATGTTACTCACTGGCCACCTTGTGTCGATGCAAGGTGGTGGCCCACCTGGATTATCAATCACACACTTAATTTATGGCTCCAAAGGCAACAACGACATTCCTTACCATACAAAGATCACTGAAACCATTTAGTGGCATACAATGATCTGTATAAAAGAAATTCTCAAATCGATTGTAAATTGAGACAGTACTCAGACCCTATGCCTGTAACTGACCTTCTGGCTGCAAAGTTTAATTAAACAAACTATCCCAGTTATGCCAAATGCCTCTTATCTCTTGTGTTTCCGAGGTGTTTAATGCTCAAGCACCACTTTGCCGAGCAACCATCTGAGCTGATTGGTACCTCATACCCGACCGCAACCAAAGGAAGGGGACCCCGCCTGGACGGATTCACATTTGCACAGAAAGGAAGGTGAACCAACACTGCAACTGATTGCAAATTCTGCTAAATACATGGGGCAGTGGTCTGTCCTGAAGCAGCCATCACAGGGGTAAAAGGCTGCATCAGAACCACATTTTTAAAGCATATGGCATGCAGTAAACTAAGCAGAAACGTAAAAAGATACAGTGAGTGCCCTGACACTGACAGAATCTTTCATATTAGCTATTTTATATGACCTAGCTGAGTAGTCTTAAGGAGGTTTAAGAAGCAATCCTGCAGAAGTCACCTTCATTGAATTTTCTGAGAGTCAGCGTGCAGGAAAGTTGAGTTTATTGTATATCCCTTTATGGCTCCCAGGATGCTATTTTTGTGAAAGAGCTGTCCTGATTGGGCAGCGTTGGCATCTCAATCCAATTTTTTTGTCGAAAAGATTTTCTAAGTTACACCAATTTCGTGAAACTGTTAGAATCTGAAAGAAGCAAAAGGTGTTGGCCACTTGGCCCATGAGTGTGATACAGGGTGTGATCAGGACTTTTTGAGAAAAAGATCTGGACCTCAGAAACTAGGTGTAACTTGTGCCTGGCCAAAAAGGGGCCTGCACTTTTCATGTTATTCACTTGTTTCCACAAATGTTGCTATTACCTTTATCCCAAATCGGACATCAGCAGATTATCAGGCCCACTTACTCTGGGCTTCCTGGTCTCCCAGTGCCCAGCCCCATAGCTCCCCTTGGCAGTGCCCTGCTTTTGGAGGCCCAGGACCTTCTCTCGAGCCTCGGGGCCCCGTACTGGTGTCTTGTTCTATTTTTTATCTCTGCTGTTCTATTTATTTATTTCTGCTGTTCTATTTAATTTAATTTCTGCTTAGTTTGATTTCTGCTCTTAGCCCTTGTCTTCTTTTCTTTCATCCTTTTGCTCACTTCTCCCTTCTTTGCAGTCCCCCCCACTGCGGCCCCCGCTGCCCCTCCTGTGCTTTCCCGCTCATGCCTCCCAGCTGTTCCGCCCTTTCCCAACCTTCACTTAATGGAGGCCACTGAGCAGCCACGCTGCCAGCATTCCAAATACCAGCCCTGTCTGAGACCTGACCACAACCAGCACCAGGCCCCCTTAGTCCTCAGGCCTTCAACGCTACAGCTCCTCAGCTCTCCACAAACTCAATGCCAGCAATAACTACAACTGCCAGCTCTCCTCACCTCTCAAAACCCACGGACCCTTCACCTGCAATCACTTCCACCACTCCTTCGCCAAGACCCAGGACCGTACACCTCCCTCCAGCAACAACCAAACCCTGAGATGCATCCAAATCAGCGTTCACTCCCTCAACAGACACACCAGAGAAATCTGGGACTTCCTCGACAGCAACCCCCCGGACATCACCTTCCTCACCAAACCTGGACATACTCTGCCTCTGGACCAGACATAGCAATCACCATCCCAGAAGGATACAAGTTTACCTGGAAGGATCGCCCCAACTGCCCCAGATGAGGCATCGCCATCGTCCACAAGGCCAATCTCTGGCTGAGCACCTATTCTGACGGGCCCATAGACCTGATGGAACACTGTCATTTCAGGATCCAGACCAACCAGTCCTCCACCCTCCAAGGCACCCTCATCTACAGACCACCTGGAACCCGATCTCCTTTTTCTGACTCCATCCCCAACATCATCATGCCGCATGCCATCACCTCCACCGATTTCACGCTGCTAGGAGACCTCAACTTTCACCTCAACAACCCCCAGGACCCCAACTCAGCCTCCCTCCTGGACAACCTCCGTTCCATAGGACTCAAGCAGATAGGACCAGAACCAACGCACACAGCTCGGCACATCTCAGATCCCGTTTTCACAGTGCGGAATTCCATCAGCTTCGGCCACACCTCCGAACTCCCATGGACGGACCACTGCTGTGTTCACTTCACCTACAAATCCAACATCCTACGCAGACACCTTCATCAGCTGCTGTGCAGGAATTGGAACAAAATTGCTGATGACCAGTTCGCTGCTGGCTCCGCACCCACCACCATAGACCATTATCCCACCACCACCACCTGCAATCTACACCATTGGATCACCAACTGCTCCAACACCATCACCCCCTCAAGACAGCCTCCAATCCGCATGCCAAGAAAGCTAGCTATTTTTTCACCATACTTTGAGACTCCAGATGCACCTGCATACAACTTGAAAATCTATGGAGGAACTCCATAACCATGACAGACTTAAACAATTTCAAAATAGCTACTGCTACCCACCACAAGCTCAGCAGACTCTCCAAGAAGAAAGCTCTACAAGACAGAATATGCTGACAACAGCAAGGAACTCTTTGGCATCATCAAAGAGCTCGCTCAACCCAACAGCGAGTCCACAGACATCACTCCCTCCTAGGACCTCTGCAACAGACACATCACTTTCTTTCATCACAAAATCAAGACCACCTATGACAACTTTGACGACAACAACCCCCATGAGGAACACCCTCCCAACGCTCCTAATAGCACACAGCTGACACTGGACAGCTGGACTGCCCTCAGCATCGAAAACACTCTGAGAATAATAAAGACCACCCTCTCCAGGGCCCCCACGGACCCCTGCCCCCACCACATCTACCGCAGAGCCGCAGACATCATCGCCTCCAGATTCAACATATCATCAACATTTCCTTTGAGTCCCCATCCTTCTCCGATGACAGGAAAAACTCAGAGACCAACCCTTTCCTGAAAAAACCTTGAGCGGACGCCACCGACCTATCTCTCTGGGGAAAAAGCCTTCAACAGCCTACTCGCCACCTCCATCAAAGAAAACCACATCATTGACTCCTCCCACTCAGGCTTCAGAAAGAACCACAGCACCAAAACCACCCTCCTCGCAGCAACAGATGACATTCATGCCCTCGGCAACAGAGGAGAGACTGTGGCCCTCATCTTCCTAGACCTCTCTGCGGCCTTCAGCACAGTCTCTCACCAAACCCTAGCCCGCAAACTCCATGATGCAGGAGTCACAAAGAAGGCCCTCATCTGGATCCTCTCTTTCCTCTCCAGGAGAACGCAATGTGTCAGATTTCCTCCATTCCTCCCAGAACCAACTCCAACCACCTACAGAGTCCCACAAAGATCCACCAGCAGCCAGATCCTGTTTGGCATCTGCATGGCCCGCACACATCAATCGTTAACACACACGGACTCAACATCACATCATATGCAGATGACACCCAACTCATTCTCCCCCTATCCAACAAACCGAACATTACCAAATGCACATTCAAAGATGAAATGGAAGCCGTAACCAGATGGATGAAGAACAGCTACCTTCAAATCAACTTGGACAACACTGACGTACTTATCATGGGCCTACACCCTGACACCTTGAACGACACCTAGTGGCCCCCGCCCTCGGGCCCCCCTCCCCCACGGACCAAGCATGCAACTTCAGAATCATCCTGGAATTTGAACTCAAAATGGACAGCCAGATCAATGCCATCACCTCCTCCTGCTACCACACCCTGCAACTCCTCTGTAAGACCTAAAAATGTGGACCCCCCGAACACCCCCCTTTCCCTCAGCACCTTGAGACCCGTACCGGGTGAGTAGATTGCGCTTTATAAATCCCCTGATTGATTGTTTGATTGATAGTACTGTGTACTGTGCAGAGCTCCCCCAAGTCACAGGATGGCATGCTCTAGGAGCAGGCTGAGAGATTTTTTAACAAAGCAATCATCTTTTGTATGTCCTTTTTTATTGATTTGGTATAATGTATATGTAATGCTATGATGCTGTTAATTTTTCAAACTGTATTTTGTACAAGAAGTGATGTCCTAAAGCATTGCATTTTATTATCTATGCCTAAATATTTCATTTGAGGATACTGATATTTCTTGCTAAGCTGTTTTTGATGACAAACGTTGATGTCATTCAGATTCCGTTGTTAATAATTGAACGTTTTTCCAATGTTGCAACCCTTCAAATGCATTGTCATCTGTGTTTGTTGAAATGTTCATATTGAATTGTGTGATGCATCTGTACCTAGCATTAAGCTCAATAGTATATAATTATAAGAGTGCACCAAATATGTCCTCCCCATGATTATATCACAACATAGACTCACCAACAAAGAGCCAAGTTGTACATTGTCCACTAAAACTACCACAGTTATCATGGATTCCCAATAAAACACATGCAAACCAGGTTCCCCTCACAGGCTAAGAAACGTAATATGTTTTGTCAAAAATGGCACGCACACACACTTCCCTGGAGAAAGGAGGGACATTTTGACACTAAAACCAATGAATATACAAGAATACACATAACTACTAAATACACAGGTCAAAAGAAAAGCAGGCGAGAGGCATTATTAGATTATGGGCCATCTTCGAGTAGGCCCAGATGCATACGCCTACATTACCGATAAGCAGGAAGGCATCTGCACCTTTCTCACCTTATACAGGTACAGAGGTGCTCAAGCAAGCACCCGCACATTAGGATACTCAATTTCTCTAATAGCAGGAGCAGATGGACCCCCCACCAAAAGAAAAACGGTTCTGCTAAAGCATGAGAAACTAACAACCCAACATACCCAGACAATTGCAGCGCAACCCATGTCCTCTACAAAGTCCTCAGAAGCTCGACGCCTGTTTTCCATATCTGACACATAGAAGCTCCACAGCAGAGAGAACATGCACCCCCACATGATCAAATGAATGCACAAAAGTGACACAGAGATTTGTGGCCTTTTAGACACTGATACAGCCAGTGAAAGAGCGGAAGGGAGCCCTAGTTCCATGGAAGTTGATGACAAGGTTGAGGCCATAGGGCTCACTTAAGTAGCTGAAGTGACCATAGAGAGCAAGTTTGAAAGTGAAGTCTGGCCAAAAAGAACAGCTCATTTTTCAGGAAAAATGAGGCAAATAAGACGGGACGAGTAATAAAGGCACAACCTACGTTTAGAGAGAGAAAGAGCAGACACTCAGGAAGCACAGCGAGAAAACAGTGCAGAGCGTCCCCAGATAAGGGAAGCGGGGGCAGACACAGGCCACTGATTAGTGATGAATCAGAGACAGAATTAAATGAGAGTCTTCTAGCAGGGATCAGATCATCTCCAATCAATCAGAATGTTAGTGGGGATGACTAGGAACTAGGAGCACGAGGCATCCTGGTACTGGCCCAACCAAGATGTAGGAAGAATTTGATGGCACCTTTGTGTGAACACTGGGGAAACAGCAATGTGGACTCTACCCTTACACACAGCAAGGACAAGTTAACACCAATGTAGATAGTAGCAAGAGAGGAAGGTAAGAAATGTGCATGCTTGTTTGGCTACCTACTAGCCTGCTGGACTGAGAAAAGGAACCAATATGATAGACCTTGGCTGGAGGAATTCTTTGAGCTAGAGGGCATGGCTATAGCAAAAGATTGTATCCGACATGGAGGAGGAGATCCCAAGTAGAACTTCCCCAGCATGTAGGAGCATCTAAAAAGATGGAAACAACATATCAGAAAGAAACCTGTAGAGTTACCCGAAGTAAGACTGTATCTGATATGACAAAAGGACACATCAGGTACCATCTACATGCAGAGGGCCACAAATGGATAAAGAGTGATTAAGGATGAAATTGCTGCCATTGCTAGATGGTGCAGTTAAATATATCTCAGGCATTGAGAAGAACACTGCAGGGTTAAAGCTAACAATAGGCAATATTAAAACTCTTCCAAGTAGCCTTATCGGAGTGCAGACTAATGCAGTGTTCACTCAAGCTCGAATTCCAGCAACTATGGTGACAGGCACAGGACTTGACAGGGCCACATTTAATTCATACAGGCACCGAATATGGTTAGCCCTGCAAGAGATGTTCCCTGACGTGGGAGTGTTAATAGCAGAAACTACAAAACCAGGGGAGAGCATAACATATTTCTTGGAAAGAATAAGGGAATGATGGGGACAAGGAACAGGATAACCATCAATTGATACGTACCCACAAGTTGCATTCTTTTTCAACATTCTCAAAAAGAGGCTGCCTACTGAGATACAAAGTGGACTAGACAGCACGGTTGGGTGAAACACCAAACCTGCACAGGAGTTACAAGCCCACATATTACAACAAAAGTTAACAAGAAAAAACTAGGGAAAAACAAGAGCAGGCCCAGAGAGACACTCCTAAATTGGTCAAACACATATTGAAAAAGTCTGCCCTCAAGGGATAGCGTTGGCCGCAAGCATGCAAATATCACCAGCCTTAAAGGGAGCACCACCACAGAACCCCACTGGGGTCCGGCCCAACTATGGCAGTAGAGGCCAGGGAGATTGGCAGCAACAAGACTCTAGGGAGTGCTACTAATGTCATAGGATTTGCCACCTGGTAGGCATATGCCAAATAAAGGCATACCATGATCATAGATAAATGAGCCAGGCCAGTCACCACAAAACCCTGTAAATGATCACCCACAAAAATAGATATAGGGGTATCAGTGAGCACCCTACACTCAGCCACAGAGAGGTCTGCCAGCCACTGAGCCCCCACAGCAGGGATCAGATAACTGGACAAACACTTGGCAGCAGCAACTGAAGACAGTGAACACAGCCCAACAGGAAATGGGACCACATCCTGGGCGTGGAGGGTTAACTGTCTGGGGAGGTAATGCCTTGCCTTTGCACAATCACAGAGTCAAAATGTGTAGTAAAATCAACCCTCATCACAAATAAGAATAATTAGCACCCAATCACCCTTGTTCCCAAAAGATTGTAACACACTTTGGTAATTCAAACTTTTACTTGTGTTCAGGGATTCAGGACTGGTGTATGTGTTTTTGTAGACCGGATATCCCCCTAAACTTCACCATCAAGGGTGCCTCAGGGAGCCAAAGCTCCACTCTACTACTGGTCCCCCAGGGCTGGGTTGGCTGGCCACACCCCAAGGGAAGGGCAGTCTGACGAAGGGGCAGGGCATCCAGGTCCCCGTGTCCAAAGTCAATGGGGATGTGTTCCAATCATCAAGCTGAAAGGACCCAATTGTCAGGCATTTGGCCCACAAAGCATGTTTCCCTTATGGCGTGAAGTGCCAACCATGACTCCAAAAAGCTAGAAGCCTTCGGCCAATGGAGAAATGAAGACCCCCTTGCAATTCTAAAGGAAGCTGTCCTCAGTGGCGGGAGTCAGGATTCCCATACAACAGGGATGGGAAAACCCCTTACTGGCTCCACAGTGCATGCACAATGAACCAGTAAGCTGCAAGGCATCTACATGGTGATGAGTCAGTTGAGGGGTTTACCAGGGTGACCAGGCATCCTAGAATTTCTGAAGCAGTCTCAGTTCATCATCACCCAGCAGACTTCAGCAAACATTTTGGTCAAAGTCCTGGCTTTTCCAGGTTTTTGTTTTCCCAGCCATGTTTATCAATGTTCCTAAATTTCCAAAGTCCGACCACCATGCCATACCCCTTCAAATTAGTGACAAAAGTGTACCAACTTATTAGAAGATCCTAGCCACAAGCCACGGATAGCAGGTCTGCATGCACTTAAAGAAAGCAGGATGTGCTCTCAGGGAGGGGTTGGTGCCTCAAAGAGGGTGCACCCAGTACCTGCTGCAGAGCCAGGCAAGGGGCAGGATGCCAAATGCACCCCCCATATCAGATCTAGGGCCATATGTAGGAGATGAATGGGTGAAGATGCCTTCAAGGGAATTTATTTCATGCGTACTTGATTATTTAGACTAATTTTAGGAAGGATCGGTTAGTGATCCTTGTTAAGAATCAATCAAAAACTGTGGAATTTCAATTCAATTTAAACAATTTGTTTCAACAAGACACAACATACAAAAAACAACACAAGGTGTACTAGAAAAATATAATTTTATCCAAAAGAATTTTTAAAGAAATCACTTCATATACAGATAAGTGAACAAGCAGAAAATTAGGACTGTGGGTACACACATAAGTAAATTAATACGTGACTCAACAGAACCTAAAAACACCTATCCCAAATCAGACTGAAGAAAACAAGACAGGGATAAGATGAAATGTCGACGTTTCGGTTTCCTATGAATTATTTGCGGAAACCATCTTCAGGACTGAAGTCAATTGGGATCTGACTTCCTAGCACTGCCCGACTATGATTGCTTGAGGGCTGCCACGGTCTAATTTCAAGGTGGAACCGCTTCTATTTGGTGTGTTAGTTGACTTCTTGACTTTAAAAAAGTTTGTGGGCTTCGCTGTATTGATGCTGGCTTTTATTTAAAAGAAGGGAGGTTTCTGGCCACATCTGTTGATAAGCGGTATGTTGAATGAAGCTTAGACGCGGTGAGCAGAAACTAATAACGGTACATAGAGAAGTTTTTCACGTGGAGAGTTCAGACACAGATGTGTAATCAACCATACGGCGATAATCTAATAAAAATAATGAAGGTAAATTGCAGCGTGGTAAATATTTAGTTCAAGGTAGTTTATCGCTGTTCAGCGGTATGTGAAGCAGTGTGTACAGCTCCAAGTCTCGCCGCAAGTAGAAAGTAAATTTCACAGAAAGTATTCCAATTCTAAAATTCCAAATTTTACCGATTCGGTATTTCAGAATCGGCAAATGGTATGTAGGAAAAAATGTGTTAATTTCTACTTAATCGGTAAGATTTGGTAATTAAGAATAAGTATTTACAGATTAGGTAATTCCCATTCATTCCTATGGGCCTGGAGACAGGGTGTCACATTGACACCCTATGGCAGGGTGTCACATAGACACCCTATTGCACCTCTGATTCGTGCATGTGTGCAGTTCAAAGCAACTGACCACATGCTGCGCAGCACTCTGCCACTGCTGTCCTGACTAGACCACGACCGCATGGTTACTGGAATACTTTCTGTGAAATTTACTTTCTACTTGCGGCGAGACTTGGAGCTGTACACACTGCTTCACATACCACATACCACAATCGGTAAAATTCGGAATTTTAGAATTGGTAAATCTAGATTACCTACATATGGCCCCTAGTGACTTACAGATGCTCCAAGCCTTACATGCACCATCCAGGAAAAGCAATGGGCCCTGACCTCAGACACCACAATTCCAAATAAGCAAGGGTAAATTTGAGCCATGGAACAGTCTTCGACCCCCTCAGCTTCTTGAAAAACAAGGTAGTAGATCGCATGAGATCTAGGGAAGTGCCAAAAACAGAAAACGCAAAGCCCAGAGTTAGCCCAAAAAGAAGTTTCTAGAGAAAGGGCAGGGTTGAGCTGTCTGAAGCCAAAATGGAGGGTTAAGTTGCACACCCCATGCTGTGGACGTACAGACACACACACATGATCTCAGAGCATGTTGCAACCACACACAACACTGCAGGGAGATATGCCCCTTATCACACAGACCAGCACTCTTTTGCTCAATATAAGGTATCATGTTATGGCTGCTTGTTGATTGGGCATGCAGTAAGTGCCGACAGTACTCATCTTTAGAGGTAGCCCCTGAAAAAAGCAAAATGCCTTCTTCACTTATATCTATGCAGATTTAAAGCCAAAATCCGAACCCAATAGGGTAGTAGTGAATTTGAGCCAGTACAATACCAACTCCAAGGATATTAAACCTCTTCACTGAACCTACAGATATCTAAAGCAAGCTAATTAGGATGCACAAAAAGGGCATCATACAGGAGGATATTGTTTGGCTGTGAGACTTCCAAGAGAAGAGATTCTTGGAAGTAGCAGAACCCTCAACTCAATGCACAAAAACGTCAGTCCCGCTTCCATTTGTGAAGCAAGGGTGGTCCTTAATGTACCTGGGGCAGTCTTCTTTAAAAACAGAGAATACCCAACATGGAATTCCAGTGTAGGGCCAACCAGTTCAAGGATAAAAAGGGGAATGAGTCACATGGGGGAAGGTTGTATGAGAGCATGAACAATACATGTCAGGAAATATGGGTACCAAGGATGTTGGATCCACTTGGCTAGAAGTGAAGGGGCAACCCTTAATTGTACAGAAACTTACACTGTATTCCTTGTGTTTCAGAGGCAAAAGAAAGTTTACACTGAGCATGAACGAGAACTGTGGCACATTTATGTACATTTCGGATATGCAATGGGGCACCTCCACGCTAATGGATTTCTACATGCAGTCAGTGAGTTTGCCTATACTCAGCTCATCCCCAGATGGTGCAAACTCTGTTCCCTGGTCACCATCCACACCATGACCCTACTCATTCCCGGAGGTATTTACCTTTAAAATGTGAACATGAATAACTAGCAGATATTATCAGATTTCAAGGGATCTCAGCTTTGTTTGTATCTAGTGCCATTCCAGGTACAGCAAATGGGCCTCAATGATGGCACCAAAGAAAACGTAAGGACCCAAAAATCATCTTTGTGAATGTAAAGATCTTCGGAGGCAATTCAAGATTTTTTTGTTAGAGTGCACACATTACTATACCATCACTGCAATCAGCTAAATTTATATTCCTAAGCAGTATGAAATTGCTTCTATATATTTTCACATGATGGTATTGTGGTGAAGGAGATAGTTGAGGTGGCAGGTTTAAGCAAAAACTGATTAAGGAAAAATAAAGCTAACAAATTGAAGGAAGTCTCAAACTGTCTGCAACTGAGCAAGAGAAGAAAACTGCATTTAATAGTAAATATCAGGAGAGCAACGCAGTGAGTAAAAACATGATACCAATATGAGTAAATATTAATGGAAGCAAAGAGTTTGTATAATGATTGTTCTTCTGTCACCACCTCAAAGAAATCATAAAACATCTTTTTGGTGAGCTTCTTACCTGTGGGTATCTGTATGCCCCCAAGATTCTGGCAGTGGCTAGTGTAGTGGATGAATAAACATCTCCAATAACCACCGACAGGACAGACTGAGATTGACAGTGATAGTTGGGTACCATTTCATATTGACCTGATAAGAGACACATTGCCACTTTGATGGCCTTGGTGTCTTCATAGCAGGAATCGTGGATACGGAAGCCCAGTGTGACATTGGGTAAGATCGCAGTATTCAGATTAATCTCCTTCACTGCAAAAACCATAGCCTGTACCCAGCGGAAAGCCCTGAGAGTAAATCTGAAAATGCAGGAAAATACAGTTTTTTATTCATCACTCTTGGCCCTTTAAAATAAAGAAATTGGGCTGAAATGAGCCCCAAAGTGTATGATAAAAAACATACACTGCATCCAGAAAGTTCATTTAAGTTAAGAAACATATAAAGTGTCAATATGGTGAAATATTATCATGATGAATGCCTTCACATTATGCCAACGCATAAATACACTACATAGGATCCCCAAATCAAAATTTTTAAGATATCATCAAATTCTCATCATAATACCAAACTACTGAAATGCTAACCTCTTTTGACACAATCTATTTCTGTACTGAAAATAATTTTTGGATATGCAAACCCTGTTATGTAAGGCCGTGTTAAATAACAGTTTTTACTAGCCAAAGAAAGTACATCTGAGGAAAACATCTGTATTGTAGAGGGACTTAGGTTAGAATCGGTAAACAGTCATAATATTGATTCCAAAATATAGAATGGACATAATATCGAAGTAAAAATATAGAATGGACAAAATATCGAATGGACACAATATAGTGGTTAAAAATATCGAATTTAAGGTAAGTAATATCGATTTTCAAAATATAGAAGTCAAAATATCGAAGTATACAATATAGGCATTAAATATATCGATTTTTTAATAATATCAATCTTTTAAAAGTGTTGGTATGTTAGTATATGTGTGAAAAGTGTATATTAATTTTTGTAATGTATGTTTAATGTATTTTAAGTAATTAATTTTATGTTATTTAATTTTTGCGTAATTTAATTCTGTAGTGGGTTGTGGGTTTATAGGGGAATAGGGTGGGAAGTAATTTAATTGTAATTAATTAAATATTTTTATTTATTTATTGGTATTCATTTTGAATTTATTGTTATTTTTTAATTGGTAATTAATTTTTATTAATTGCCAATTAATTTGTATTAATTGATTAATTGTTAATTATGTTAATTTTCTAAATTTATTTTCTGTAGCGGGTTGTGGGTTTATAGGGGAATAGGGTGGGAAGTAATTTAATTGTAATTAAGTAAATACTTTTTTTCATTTATTGGTATTGATTTTAAATTTATTGTTAATTATTTTTAATTGGTAATTAATTTCTATTAATTGGCAATTAATTTTTATTAATTGGTAATTATTTTGTATTAATTAAATATTTGATAATTATGATAATTGTATTAATGTATTTTCTGTAGTGGGATGTGGGTTTATAGGGGAATAGGGTGGGAAGTAATGTAATTGTAATTAATTACATATAAAAAATACTTTTTGTGTATTGATAATTAATTTACTGTTAATTTTTAATTGGTATTAATTTTTATTAATAATTCGTTTATGTTATTGAAAATTAATTAGTTGTCAAATAATTATGAATAGGTTATTAATTTTTAATAACTAATATGTAGTTGTATTTCTAATTAATTATTACATATTATTACATTGGTTATTAATTTCAATTGATGTTTTATTGGTATTGATATTTAATTTATTTTTAATAATATATTAAATCATTACTTTCCCTACTGTTGCACTCTCTGGAGTGGGAATAGTAATTTTCACCCTCCCGCTATCCAACGCTTTCCCAACTATTGCACTCTCTGGAGTGGGAATAGTAATTCTTACCCCTACGCTATCCAACGCTTTCCCTACTGTTGCACGCTCTGGAGTTGGAATAGTAATTTTTACCCTCCCGCTATCCAACGCTTTCCCTACTGTTGCACTCTCTGGAGTGGGAATAGTAATTCTTACCCTTATGCTGTCCAACGCTTTCCCTACTGCTGCACTCTCTTGAGTGGGAATAGTAATTTTTACACCTACGCTATCCAACGCTTTCCCTACTGTTGCACTCTCTGGAGTGGGAATAGTAATTTTTACCCTTATGCTATCCAACGCTTTCCCTACTGTTGCACTCTCTGGAGTGGGAATAGTATTTTTTACCCCTACGCTATCTAACGCTTTCCCTACTGTTGCACTCACTGGAGTGGGAATACTATTTTTTACCCTCCCGCTATCCAACGCTTTCCCTACTGTTGCACTCTCTGGAGTGGGAATAGTAATTTTTACCCTTACGCTATCCAACGCTTTCCCTACTGTTGCACTCACTGGAGTGGGAATATTATTTTTTACCCCTACGCTATCCAATGCTTTCCCTACTGTTGCCATCTCTGGAGTGGGAATAGTAATTTTTACCCCTACGCTATCCAACGCTTTCCCTACTGTTGCACTCTGGAGTGGGAATAGTATTTTTTACCCCTACGCTATCCAACGCTTTCCCTACTGTTGCACTCACTGGAGTGGGAATAGTATTTTTTACCGCTACGCTATCCAACGCTTTCCCTACTGTTGCACTCACTGGAATGGTAATATTAAATGTTACCCTCCTGCTATCCTACGGTAAAATATTGTACATTTTTTATTAATAACTTACATTAATTATATCTTAATTTTAAGGTTATTTGAGTATTTTTAAGTATGTTTTAGTTAATTATATTTATTATTTCATTAATTTTAAATTACTTTTAAGACATTTAAAAAAATTCGATATTTTGACTGACTATATTTTTTACAGACTATATTTTGGATTCGATATTTTTGTACTTACCTGTTTGTAGATAGGAATTCGATATTTTGGCATTCTATATTTTGGTGACTATATTTTGGTAAGTCTATATTTTGTCATTCTATATTATGTCAGTGATCCGTTAGAATCTAATAATATCAGTGTTTCATTATAGATCAAATATAATATAAGTCCAAACAATGTGTTTGTAAAATCGGAAATACATGATACACTATAAGGTCTTGGGCAGGTCATTTTTTAGATATATAGTCCCTTTAACCATCCATTGGGCTATTTGGGAAATACAGTGTACATAACAATGTTACCAGCCTCTTCTGGGAACCACTGGAGGTCTTTAATGAAAGGCTGTACATAGGCTTTCCAGGTTCAAGCAGAACCTAGCAGTTGTTGGAGTCTGTGTATCCTGAAAACATTACTTTCTTCTGGAGTTGGTATATTTTGGTTACAACAGCATAGGGCCCGATTCACAGAACTAACTTAAGACAAAATCCTAAACATACTACCATTTTGATATTCATAGAAGGCACTTACTCATTTTAGTAATCACAGAAGGCACTTACTCACTTCGGTATTCACAGAAGTTAGGTGTCCTAACTTTAGGACTCCTAAATGCCTTCTGTGAATACCGAAAGTCTTAAAGTTATGATTTTTCTCAGTTTAGGAGTAGTGAAGTTAGGACGCCTAACTTTAGGACTCCTAAATGCCTTCTGTGAATACCGAAAGTCTTAAAGTTAGGATTTTTCTCGGTTTAGGAGTCCTAAAGTTAGGAGTCCTAACTCTACTACTGCTAAACCAAGAAAAGATGTTCGGTATTCACAGAAGGTATTTAAGAGTCCTAAAGTTAGGACAACTAACTTCTGTGAATACCGAAATGAGTAAATTGTAAATTTAAACTTGTATAGCGCACTACTCACCCGCAAGGGTCTCAAGGCACTTGTACGAATACCGCTGTGGAACCCATCCTGGCTTTCCCTGTGAGGCGTCCACTCCTGGGCACCCCCAAGGTGGAGGCCAGGCATCCTTAGCGTTTTGGCTGCCGTTGTGGAGATTAAGCAAGCTATTGCCCAGAGTTGCAGAGTGGGACTCCATGATTGGAATAGGCACCGAGGCAAGAATGATCAGGTCTGTGGAATTTTTGAGCCCAAGACCCACGGAGGCGGGGAATTGAACCCTGGTTCCGGGCTAGACCTCTGAATCAGGGTCTGCCAGCCCTAACCATTGAACCACACTTCTCCACACTTCTGAGTAAGTGCCTTCTGTGAATAGCAAAATGAGTAAGTGCCTTCTGTGAAAACCAAAATGGTAGTAAGTTTAGGATTCTGTCTTAAGTTAGTTCTGTGAATCAGTCCCTCAGTCTTTCCTTCACCACAGGTCCTATCTCCTCCAAACAATCCAGATGGAGGGCTGGGAGGTTTTTCTGAAGAAAATAAATTTGCAGTTTGATTTCCTTCACCACTGATTTAACTTGTGGCGTGAAGGATGTTAGACCTGACAGCATTAGGGTTGTCTTCCTCAAATCCTTTGCCTTTTTTGCCTCACTTATACGCTGAAATATTTTTGCTTGTCTTAGGACCCTTAGCACTTTACCACAGTCAACCTGAGCTACAGTGATGTGTCTCTCCCCTAAAACATGGATTGATTTACATATACACAATTGACATATTTAATTTATCTGTAAGTCCCTAGTAGAGTGCACTTCAGGTGCCCAGGGCTTGTAAATTAAATGCTACTATTGGGCCTGCAGCACTGATTGTGCCACCCACCCATGAAGCACTTTAAACAAGTCTCAGGCTTGCCACTGCAGAGCCTGTGTGTGCAGTTTAACTGCCTTGTTAATCCTTTTCATTACATATCAGTCACCCCTAAGGTAGGCCCTGGTAGCTCATAGGGCAGGGTGCTGTGTAATTAAATGGAAGAACATGTAGTGTTAAGTTCTGTATGCCATGTAAGTGAAAAACACCCTCATTAGTTTTTCACTATTGTGATACCTGCCCCTCTCTCATTGGTTAATAGTGCGACTTCCTTTGTATACATATGAGCTATAATTCCTGATTAAGAAATAGTAGTTCTGTCATGTTTCATATAATTGAAATGGTAATGTTGAAGCCTCTTTGCAGGAAAAATTGAATTTATTATCACTATTATAGAAATGCCTCTTTTAGAAAGATCGCATTTCTCTTCTCTTAGCTCTGTGGATCTGCAGCCTGTCTCCAATACACATCTGCGGTGGCTTACAAATGGACTTTGTACATTACCTCTAGACAGCCAAACACAAAGAAAGGCTAGGTATGACTGAGTTGCCATCCACATCCTGATGGATCATACCGGGCAACATTTGAGGGAGAAGTTGACACTTACACCTGAATAAGCAGTGTCCTGTCCCCACACAATGGGATGGATACCCTCCTGTAGTGCGCCTGGAGAAAGAGGTGGGAGGGAGGACTTTTGTTCAGGTGGTCTTGCGTGGCTCCGGTTTCTGGTCCATGCTCCATCGCTGTTGGCAGTCCCAGTTGGTAGAGAGAGACCAGATAACCCCTCTAGGGACTTTTTGCTTCTAGGCACTATTTTTTTACTTTTATTCTTCAAATACTCATATCTTGATTTCTACTTATTGGATGTTTATTTTTATGGTCTTGTTTTATTTATACATTCATAATCTGTATAATCTATTTTTCTAAACTTGTGTGGAGTCTTTTTCTGATATTTAATATGTATACCTGTTTGAAGATTTGCACAAATACTTTACACATTGCCTCTTAAGCCTGCCTGCTCTGTAAAAAAGCTACCACAGGGCGACAACAGCTTAATTGAATGTGTGCATCTGACTCAGCTGCCTAGAACTGTGGTTTCTGCGTGGACATGGTGCATACCTCTGCCAACCAAAAAACAATTTTTAACAGAGGAGAGCTTTAGAGACCAATCCTACGTTTCTTAAACAGGGTGTCTGCTTTAGCTGTGATGCCAAATGAACAGTGGAGTCTAGATTTCTGTTTTGCCTAACATCAAGAACTTATGGGCCGATTATAATAACGGTGGGACCACCACTGACAGTCGCTCAGTGACAGTCCCACCACCATCAGAACCATCTTATCTGCCTGCCATATTTCAATTGTAGAGGTGTGGTGGAAGGGGTTGTATTCCCTACCATGGTGGCGGTGCCTGCCAGACACCGCCATAAGTATTACAATGTCCCTTTTCCGTCCTACTTTTCATGGAAGTTAACCACCTTGAAAAGGCAGATGGAAAGGGTATTTGGTGGCCTGTAGCAGGTCCCCCTTACCCCCGGCACTCCAATATGGGCTCTGGGGGGCACATATCCCTGCACCATGTGGTAGACACTGTATGGTGCCTGCTACATAGTTCAGGGATATGTCAGCTGTCCCTATTTTGCATTGTGGCAGGTGCTGAAGCCAGCAGCTCCTGCGGCAATGCAAAGTTTAGGCATTGCGACTGCCGTGGTGGCTGTCTCATCATAATGCCTGTGTCAGGACTGGAAACAGTCTGTTGGGCAGTCATGATTTCTGATAGGGAGCGTCCGCTTGCCATCCTAATCAGCACCTTGGTCTTTCTTACATTTAGTGCAAAATAGGAGACCCTGTGGTTTGTTATTATTAAATGAAGTCAACAATACTGACTAAAATCAAAACAAGACAGTGTGGGGGCAAGACAGGTCTCTAGGAAGTCCTAATTTGTCAGTTACATTATAATGGAAAATGAATATATAGAACACTTTTCATACTGTATGTCCAAATATTATAAAATAAACAAATCCACCAAAGATATTAGAATTATATATAAAAACACAATTTATTATAATACCTCCCTTAAGGGTTACAATCTAAATTATTAAAAAGCATTAAAATAAATTATCCACATAGTGAACAAATCTGTGATAAAAAAAAGTCAAAAGAAAGAGTCGACACAGCGTTTCGTTGTTCGTTTACAATATTCACACCTTCATCAGGACACTTTGACGTTTGATTGGTATTCTGATTTTTTGAAGCTTCTGTTTCAATTTAAAAGACTTCTAAAACAACTGGATACTTATATACATCTGTTTTTTATGGTCATGCGATACCTGTGATAAGGTAACTGCGTGAAGTAATTCGACACGGAGGAGCCACCGGAATTTACTCTCGGGTCAAGTTCAAACGTAGGGCTCAGGATCCCTTCGTCAATTCGGAATCGCGAGTTTATGTACTCATTTTTGTGCGGCCGGTGCGACTAGTTGATCACTTGTCTGGTGCCGTTAAATTTAAAATTGCTTCTTGTTTTTCTTAACCTTTATAGTTTGATTCGGCCTCCCTGCTCCTCCGTGCTCGATTCCTCCGTCCTGTGTCAGGACTGGAAACAGTCTGTTGGGCAGTCATGATTTTTGATAGGGAGCGTCCGCTTGCCATCCTAATCAGCACCTTGGTCTTTCTTACATTTAGACAGTGAAAGTTGTTTTTTATATAGTGAAATACATAACCCATGCAAAAGAAGAAAACGGACTGGTTTGCAGAGAATATTTTGTTTGAGCATGTTTGGCCTACATTCAGTGTTTCTGATATTTCTCTATAAGTATGGCCAGGGGGTGCCCTTACATTTTGAAGAGCACTCAGGAGATCTATATACCTTGAGATACTCCTCAGTGTACTGAGTGAATCATTAATTTGAAGCACACTTTCCAAACTCACTGGCTTCAGTTGGAAAGGAAATACTTTATCCAGCCCTGAGATGCCTGCAAATTCATAGCCATTTCCCATGACAATAAACCAAGATATAATACTCTACTTTATTGAAGAGTGCGAGAGGAGGCTTTTTAGGGCAAAATTACAAGCCCCTTGCGTCATTTTTACGAAACCGTTGGGTCACTTTTGTGACACAGCAGCGTCGTAAACAATGCACCACCATGCAATAGATTTACAACGTGGCGCATCTAGTGATATTTGTCATGTTGTAAAGCCTTGCGTTACATTATACCTGTGTCAGGTATAATGAATGCAGGGTGGGCGTCCCGTTGCAAGGAAGCCCCTTAAAAGTGATGCAGTGAAATCTACAAGATTTCACTGAGTAATTTGTATGTCCCCACAGCGTCAAAACCTTACGCCTGCTTGTAGCAGGCGTAAGGAGTGACACAGCACTATGAGCATGGGCCGCCCCTAAGCAGTGCTGGAGTTGATTCTCGATTGTGACACAACTCCAGCACTGCGTCACCTTTACATTGACAGATGCGTCATGTATCTGTCTCTCATTGCGCCATGGTGTGCCGCATTGTAAATGCAGCACATCCATGATGGCGCAAGAGGTTCCTAACGTCACACAAATTATCTGCCGCATCCCTGCTGATTTGCAGGGATGTGCCAGTTATTTTAAATCTGCCCCTTTATTTTTAAAATGAGGAGTTTGTATTACTTCCCCGTCACATGTTTATGGGCCATGTATTTGCCAGAGACCTCAGAGGAGATTGTTCCATATGTGTTTGTTTTTGACATACACTGAGAGTGGTTGGTTCATTGTGGATATTAGCAATTTAAAAGGATATGGAGAAAGATCAGTAGTTCGAAAGGTCCTTCTCTCATTGTTAGACCTGGCATACTTGATGTGGTTTTCTCACTAACTTTTTGCCTTCAACACTCTTGTTTTGCTGACTTCCTTTATACTGGCCTCACGACTCTGCACATCACTATTGCTAACCAGTGCTAAAGTGCTTGTGCTATCTCAATAAAACATGATAGAAATGGCTTATAATCAATTTGCATAATTCATTTACTAGCACGTCCTTAGTAAACTGGCAGTTCTTGTGACCCGGGCCTGGAAATTGAATGCAGCTAGTGGGCCTGCATTACTTCTTATGCCACTTACTTCAGTAGCCCTTTAAATATATCTCAGGTCTGTCATAGCCTGTGCGTGCAGTTCTAAACTACCATTTTAACACACATGTCTTCCTTAGGGCCTGGTCAGCCCGTTGAGCAGAGTGTAGTGTATTTAACAAAGGTGGATATGTACATATTCGTTTTACATGTCACTATTGCAAGACCTACTTCTCCCAAAGGATAACCTTGCAGTTAATGTATTACATATAAGAAGCTGTCATTTCTAAATAGAAACAGGTAACCAGTTCATTTTTGGTGTCCTTGGAATTGTAATGAAAAACCCTCTTATGGTAAAATCATATTTTAAATTACAATTTAGAAAATGCCACTTTTAGAAAGTTGGCGTTTTCCTGCCTTAGCCATTTAGTATTTGCAGCCTGTCTCTAGGTCACATGACAGGGTGTAGCTGACAGTTGGGATTTGTGTATTCTTCCTAGAAGGCCACACACAATTGAGGGCACAGGTGTCCCTGGATGGGCCACCACTGGCCGGCCGGCTGGGAGGGCAGAACTGGGCACAGCCATACTTGCACTTAAATAGAGTGTGTCCTGCAGACACACAAAGAGAGTTGCATTGCCCCTTTAGTTAGTCTGGAGCCAGGGCAAGGAAGACAGGATGCCGGTGGACCTCAAATGGAAACCTATAGAAGCTTATCCTGCTTGAAAGGAAGGTCCAGCTATAAATATTGGACCTCAGATACCAACTCTTCAGTACACTTAAGGACCTGTAAATACTCTGCCAGGAAGAATGACTGCTGGTATGCTGAAAGGACTCCACTCTACTGTACTGCTGCCCCAACTAGTTGCTGTCCAGCTATGCTGACCTGCTGCCCATTTGCCTGATGGAGAAGGACCGGTCCTGCATCTGTTGAACCCAGGACCCCAAGTGACTCCAAGGGCTATCTGCCTGGCCTCCTGACTAGAGACTCTGGGGCAGATGGCTCCAACAACCTTAAACCCAGTGTATGGACTCATAGATCTATGAGTCCTACCCTGCAAAATTGTGCCACCGTAGTTCTAGACCCTTATAAGTGACCTGAAGATTCTCTACCAGCCCATCTGTATACTAAGTCCTATTCTCTGTACAATCCAGAGTAGAACTGGTGCATGACCTCTGCTGCAAGGTTTCTCTTGACGTAAAGGACTCCTCATAGACCTTGCATCCTACATCAGGACTGCTGCCTGTGAGAAGCTTTCCTAATGTGGTTCTTCTCACTGCAAAACACTTGTAGAAAGCAGCCATGACAATGACTCAGGTTCATGAATTACAGCTTCACAGCACTTTTGATCCAAAGCATCGCCTTGACTGGGTGACACATCTTCAACGCCAGACTTTCCATTGCAAACCCTAATCGACAGGATCCTTGATGATAACGCATGGCCTCACATTGCAATTCTGTAGCACCTCGGAACTGACACATCACCTCGGCTGCATGATGCATCCTCATTCGGGAGGTCACAATGCTCCGCAACCATGATCGAAGGTACTCTTGTTCAAAGGGCCTAACTGGCTCCCCATAGTCGGCCCACACTCCATCATGGTTAGACTGAACTTGTGACTTTGTTCAATCTACAGATTGAACCTACATATCTCCTGTTCTACTGAGTGGATTTCTGTTGGTCTAGCTTTCTTTATAATAAATACTCTATTTTTCTAAATATATGTCAGATGCTTTTGTGGCATGTTTTGACTGTGCTACTGTCTGATATGCTACATAAATACTTTACACATGGACTCTGAGTTAAGCCTGAATTTTTTATGCTAAGCTACAAGATGGTTGAGAACAGGTTAATATGGGGTATGTTTGTGACTTCACCCTGACAATTGTATTATGTCCTGAAGACGACCTCTCAAATCCTATGGCTGTTATTAGAAATCTTGTTATGCTCCTGGCTTTCTGTTTGGGACTGCTGCTCTACAAAGAGAAGCTGCTACTATTCACTACTGTACTACGGCAGGTAATGCGTTGTGTATGAGTCATTAAGCAACTTAAGTACACAAATCTCTGTGAGAGCATGAAACATTTTGCTTTTACTACTGAGAGACTATTTTTCTATTTTTTCTGCTGCCAGCATATTAACTGTTGTAGTTTTCGTGTTTCCTACATAGGTAGATGGTGACTATCCACTCTTTTCACAGGGTGGACGTCATCTATCCTCCCAAGAGGTTGGGCCTAACAGAAATAAGCTACACTTTTCCTTGTGTAATTTTCAGATACCAGGACATATTCAGCAGCATTTGCAAGTTGTCTGCTTTCATTCATACCAGCAATCTGCAGGGGGAAGGTGGTTTATCAGTTTCCAGGTGGGCCCATAACAAAGGCCAAAGTTAGGGGGGGCCATTAGGCCTTCTTGTGTTGGAGTATCTTTGCTGGGAGCTATAGAGAGCCTCGACCTAAATGCAATGGAGGGGAAGCAAAGGCACTCAGCTTGTTATTACTTCATTAACACGTGTTAGAGGCATGTTTTGACTTTGTTCCATCCCTGCATATAAGAGATCTGCATGTACTGTAAGAATGTCAAATGTAAAGTCTCACTCAGTATTTACACAATTAACAAGTTAAACTCCACTGTTTAGTTGAATTTGTTCATAGTGCTATAATTCTACTCATGACAATTCTGTGTGTCAGAGCACTTTACATCACACCTATACTTTATACATTATACATTGACAGTAAATCATATGTGTGTAAATCAATGTGCAGGATGTGTTACATAAGGCAGTGAGGGTTAAAACCTGTAGGATTCACATGTCCTTTATAGCTGACCATGCTATGTTAGAAGAATTAAAATATATCTATACTGCAAGTAACAAAAGGATGTATGTGATAAAAGCAGTAGCCCACTTACCCATTTAAATAAAATAACATTCTATCATCTGCATGTTACATGATTTGCTTTGCAGGAGACATATTAACCTTCTATGATACTTTGGTTCAAAACTAGGACTAGACAAAACACAGATCTCTCCAGCACCATCCGTTAACCTCCAGACTTATTTTGCCATTCTTATTTTTCCCTGAGACTCACTGGGTACACAAAGATCTCTGCAGCAGGTGTCTTAACCATATATTATATTTTAAAATGAAGACTTAACAAAATACAATTCCTAATGTTGGCAATTTATTTGTGGCTGGGTTTAAACAAATTAACTTATAAGTTCAGGCCCAGATTTTGAACCAGAAATGTGTCATTTTTTTGGGCACAACTCTGACGTAAATGTTAATTTGTTAAATATTCTTATGCACTCAAATGCACTCATTACAGACCTGCTAAACATATGTGTGAGTTCTTATGATCTGATGTCACTTGTGATGTCACTTCCTGTGAGGTCATGGGTTGTAATGTCACTTACGGTGATGCCACATGTGATGTCTCGCATCATGATGTCTCAAACTGATATGTCATGAGCCGTGATGATGCTTACATACTGCCTAATTTGGTCAATACCGCCCATTTCTTTTGTTAGGACATATGCTCTTCATGCAAGCAGTATTTTTCAAGGTACACTGAGCTCACTGGAGCATGCTACACAGAGACTGATAGTATGAGCGAGTCACTGGCTTGGAAGTGAAAGGTGAGTAAGGTGCATGCAGGGACAGTCAGGCCACCCTGCAATAGCTGATAATGCGGGATGGTGGGAAGGCGCCCAGGCCCGTAGTGACTGGTTGGCTTTACACTTAGTTTGATTTAAAGATTTCTGCTTAGTCATTTTAGCCTGTCTTTTAAATTTCTTGTCCATATACTTTTAACTTGTCCTCGTGCCTTGCCCAGTTTCTTTCTGTTCTTGCTCCTCTCCCGCCCATTCTCCGGTCCACCGTGGTGTTTTCCGTGTGAATGGAGAGAGCGAGCGAGAGCAACCAATCATCCACTCCCAGGTTTCAGAGTTAACTGTCTAGCTGTTATCCGGATCTCCTATTTAACCAGCATGCCAGTGCTGACTCGCAGCTAGCACCCAGGCAAGCAGCAACTGCTTGGTTTTTATCTATTATTACTTGTAGTTTGTTTTAAAGATTTCTGTTTATTTTTTAGCCTGTCTTTTATATTTCTAGTGCATATACTTTAACATTGTCCTCATGCCTTGCCCAGTTTCTTTCTGTTCTTGCTCCTCTCCCACCGCTCCACTGTCCACCGTGGAGTTTTCCGTTTGAGTTAACGGTCTACCTGTTCGCCGGATCTCCTATTTAATCAGTAAGCCACTGCTTACTGCACGCACAGTGGACGCCTAGGCCAGTAGCAACTGATTGGTTTTATCTAATATTATCAATCAATCAATCAGGTGGTTTATAGAGCGCACTACTCACCAGTGAGGGTCTCAAGCGGCTGGGGGTTGGGAGAAGCTCCAGATCAGTTAAAGAGCCAGGTCTTGAGGTCCTTCCTGAATGTGTGCAGAGTCAGGGAGGGTCTTATGTTCACAGGGAGCTCGTTTCAGGTCTTGGCTGCGATATAGGAGAAGGCTCTCCCACCTGTTCTGTTTCTGCGGATGTGGGGGACCTCTGCTAGGGTGAGGAAGGCGGAGCAGAGGTTCCTCTTGGGTACATGGGAGGATGCTCTCTCATTGATGTATTTGGGTCCAATGTTGTTGAAGGATTTGTAGGTGTGGGTGAGGAGTTTGAAGGTGACCCTCTTCTCGACGGGAAGCCAGTGGAGGTCTCGTGGGTGTTGGTTTCAAAAGAGAGGGTACCCCACTTTCACCAGGGAACAGGGCACAATGACAACAAGTCAGTAGGAAATCCCTGGAGTGCACTATTAGAACTCATATAGCTGTACCTTTACAGTTTGCACTCAAGACTTTTTAAGTAGCAGGACACTCTACTTCATAGTAATATGAGGTGGAGTGTAGTAATAATTTCCACAGAAAAAATAGGATTCGTTAACAATCTATCTTTAATAAAAATTCATACATTGAATAATAAAAACCATAGCAATTAAAAATGTCAAAGAAATATTCCTTGAGCAGTAAAAATACATGAAATCATTATCAAAAATGTGCAATTAAACATTATAGTGATTAAAACATACATGGCAAAGAAATACATACATGATACATTGGCAGTTCATAAACAGTTTAGAAATACAAATCACACTACAAAGTAAGCAACCCCTATTGTACTTGTGGCTCCTAGATATTATTGCCACTATAGATTTCTAGATCCAAAGGCCTAAAATTGTGTTTGCTAGCGTAACCAACTGTGACATAGATATATGTACATCCAGTGTGTACTAGGCTTAACTTGGATTCTTTACTTAAAGGATGCGTCGACGCGTTTCGGTGCAATACATTTAATTCTGCGGCACCTTCCTCAGGACTTCTTGATAGGGGTTCCTGTGTCAAGAAGATTTCAAAGTTTGTTTCTCTCAAAAATGAATATGGTTGGAGATCCAACAGAGCCTGTGCAGAGTTTCAATCACTTTCTGCAGTTTCTGGTTGCTGTGGCCTTCATATTCTTGACCGAACTCCTCATATTGGGGTTTCTTTTTCCAAATGTTCAGTCTCTTTACTCTATAAGTGCGAATATCTTAAAGCTTTATAAAACCCTCGTTGAACGGGCATAGGTTATCTGGGGTCCTCACGGGAACTGGATATGTTCTCCGTGTTGTGGGCTCCGCGTTTCTGCCTCGTTCGAACCGCTCTCTCTCGTGGGTGTTGGGTCATGTGTTCATGACGCGGTGTCCCAAGGATGAGTCTGGCTGCTGCGTTCTGGAAGGTTTGGAGTTTGTGTAGAAGGGTTCTGTTGATTATGGCGTATAGGGCGTTTCCGTAGTCATGTCTGCTGGTTATGAATGGTTGTTGACGGTCCTTCTGCAGTCGGGGAGGATCCATTTGAAGGTATTGAAGAGGATGTGCAGGCTGTTGAAACTGGTGGAGACAACAGCTTTGATATGACGGTTCATGGAGAGTGACTAGTCGAGGTTGATGCCAAGGTTTTGTTCGTTGTCTGTAGGGGTGTGTGGGTTCCCGAGGGCAGAGGGCCACCAGGTGTTGTCCCAGGAGGAGGTACAGGGACGGAGGATGAGTACCTCTGTCTTTTCTGAGTTGAGCTTCAAACAGCTGTCTTTCATTACTCTTAGTTTCTTTTAAAAATTTCAGGTTAGCCTGACTTTTATATTTCTAGCGCATATACTTTTACCTTATCCTTGCTTCTTTCTGTTATTGCTTCTCTCCTGCCCGCTCTCCGATCCACCCTGGTGTTTTCTGTTTGAGTTGAGAGAGCGAGCGAGAGCAAGCAATCATCCACTTCTGGATTCAGCTGGACTGTAGGAGTTAACAGTCTAGTGATGGAGCAAGGATTCGCACATGAAGTGACTTGCTTGTATTCATGAACCTCAAATAACGTTAAAAACACTAATCAACATGTTTGTTTTACTAAAATCGCATTTTAAATAAACATTGGGTGTCTGATAGAAAATTGCTTAAGTGTTTTACTAACCGTAATACTCTTGCATCGAAGATGGCTGCTGCTACGCGAGGGTTTCTACTGCGCATGCGTCTGTCATACTCACGTGACATGATGTATTCTTTGCTTTGGAGGGAATCTGTCGCTTCTGCGCACTACTATTAATATGGCTGCTCTATGTCTTCACATGCAAGAAGCTTGCACTGCTGCTTTTGCTAAGCTGTTTGTTCTGCTTAATCCTATAGTTAAATATACAATAAATTTTATAGAGTAGAGATACGTGGTATACAGTGTATTCATTTATTCTGTGTTCTAAAACTGTTTCTTTTCCATTTCTTGTTACTCACGGAAAACTGGCCCACTTTCTTATTCCATTTACCATCACGGCCCCCTCTCCTCCTTCCCCCACCCCCCTCAACAGAGTCAGAGGTCGTAAATGGACCAAAGTCACCTGTGATTCCTTGGAAGCCCATCTTCATTTTCAACTTAATCAGCTGGAAGACCTCGACATAGAGACTATTAGATTTAATTCGACCCTCTCCGCCGCTCTTGACTCTGTTTCCCCTCTTGTTCTACTTACTTCCTCCAGATCACGTCCCTCTGCCCCCTGGTTTTCCCCTCTGCTTCGTGAGGAAAAAAGCAAGTGTAAGCAGTTGGAACGCAAATGGAGACAGGATTATGACCCTCTAGCCAAACTGGCCTATAAATCTGCCCGGAACAATTTTCACAAATTGAAACGTTCTTCAATGAGAGCTTACTTCTCCACTCTCATTCAACAGGCACAGAACTCCTCCAAAACTCTTTTCTCTATCGTGAAAGACTTTGTAAACCCCCCGGCCTCGAAATCCCAATGTATCCCCACTCAAGATCTGTGTAATGGACTCTCGGATTACTTTCAGGAGAAAATAGTCAAACTCTCCTCCTCCTTTGCTACGGCTCCTCCTAACCTCCTTGAAGACATTTCATGTTCCATCCCCTGTTCTTTCAACTCCTTTAGTGAGCTGACCCCGGACCTAGCGCTGTCTCTGCTACACAACGTAAAGTCTGGTTCCCCTCTGGACCCAGTCCCGGCCAAAGTCATGGGCATTCTTGCCCCTATTCTAGTAAATCCGTTTCTCTCCATCTGGAATGCCTCCCTGTCACGCGGCCAGTTCCCCTCAGTGTGGAAACAGGCCAGGCTAATCCTCATACTGAAAAAACCTGGTGCTGACCCCTTGCAATTTAGCAACTATCGGCCCATATCGCTCCTGCCCAAACCTGCCAAGATTCTGGAGAAAGTGGTACAGAAACAGTTGGCGCAGTATCTAGAATCAAACCAGCTTCTACACGACTCCCAGTCCGGCTTTAGAACCGGCTACAGCACTGAGACGCCGCTGCTAGAAGTCTCTGAGATCATCAGGGAATCAGTGGATAGGGGCGAGGAGGCCATGTTGGTCGTCCTCGACCTATCCGCTGCATTTGATACTGTATCCCATAATATACTTGCCACCCGTTTACAACAGCTAGGGGTAGGTGGGACAGTGCTGGCCTGGACTAAATCTTTCCTGTCCAGTCGATCTCAGAGGGTTACGATGCACCCATTTGAATCTGAGGATAAACCCCTCCTGTGCGGAGTGCCCCAGGGTTCTGCCTTGAGCCCTTTATTGTTCAATGCCTATGTGGCCCCTCTTGCCAAGGTAGTAGAGTCCTGGGGTGTCAGGGTGGTCTCATGCTGACAATACTCAGCTTGTTTTTTCCTTTAGAGACCACTCTGACTCCCTCTTTTCCAACTTTAGAAACTGCCTTGGCAATATTTGCACCTGGATGTCAGCCAATCATCTTGCCCTCAATACCGACAAAACAGAGGTTCTCTTTTTCAGCAAGAAATCTCCTCCCCCTGCAATTCTTTGGTGGCCTACCGTTTTGAATCCTCCTCCCACTCCTGTACAGGCGGCTCGCAACCTTGGCTTCACCTTTGACAACTCTTTGTCTGGAATTGCCCAAGTCAACAAAGTTGTAGGGGCTTGTTTTTCCAAATTGCGCATGATCAGGAAAGTTTTCCCCTACCTCCCTCAATCATCTCGCAAAACAGTTGTCCAGGCACTAATCACCACCCATCTAGACTATGCTAATAGTCTATATGCAGGTGCCCCCCTATACCTAATTGACCGTCTGCAAATTGTCCAGAACGCGGCAGCTCGGCTCATCGGTAATATCCCTGCTCGCACCTCGGTCAGAGCCTACCGGGATGAGCTTCACTGGCTCCCTATAGCCCGACGCATCGATTTCAAAATTCTGACCCTGACATTCCGAGCAATCCATGGAATTGGCCCGCTCTATCTGAGAAAACGTCTCAAGATCTCTTCTTCAGTTAGACACCTGAGATCCAACAGTCTGCGTCTACTGATGGTGCCAAGATTTAGGCTTTCTCGTAGTGGCGGCAGATCTTTCACCGTCACTGCTGCCAAGCTCTGGAACAGCCTTCCTCTTGACCTCAGGTTCACTGAATCCGAGCCAGCCTTTCGACGCAAACTTAAGACCTGGTTGTTCACTAAACATTAGGTCTTCAGCATTTTCAGGTCTTCAGTATTTTCCTTTTCCCTCAGTGGGATGTGATCTTGGTTACTCTCTGTGGGGACTCTCATGTAATCTTAGCGCCGGGACACCTCCGCCGGAGGTAGCCGTGCGCTCTACAAGCTTCTAAATAAATAAATAAATAAATAAATAAATAAATGTGTACTCCATCTTTGTTGAAACTGCAACTGCGCGAAAGTCTCAAGTCTCTGGCACAGTGACCTTTGGACTGCAGCCAAGGAGCTGACTGACTAGAAGATGCTCCTGAGAACATGAACTATTGAACTCAAAATTGTACAATGTTATAACAATGTATTTGCCAATAGAACATCCATTGTTGGGTGGAATAAAGATGTCATGTAAAAATAAAGTGAAGGGCGGGAACATAAAATTAATATTCAACACTAAGGTATCAAAATTTGGTGTGGTGTGATGACCTCTCCTCATTCTTTGTCCAATCAAAATTGGGGATCCTTACACTTACAACAATGGGGGTTGGTACACTGACCTGGAAAATAGTATAACTAGCGTAGGTTTAGCTAGAGAAACTGTCCGACTTGTCCGAATAGCTGACCTTTCACTGACCCAACGCACTCAATAGGTGATCGAGAGCAGAGGTGCTGCGAAGCACTCTGTCAGAAGATTCATTGACCCAATCGGGGTCTGGGAAGCTGAGGTGCTGGCGAAGCACTTTATCAGTGAAATTGATAACTCAATTGGAGTTCTGACTATTAGCTGCAGAGAGGGAGTAGCGCAGGCGTTGCAACTGAACTGCAGGTGCTGGTCTTAACCTTTGGTGGTCCTGACCTGATCCAAATCTGGTTTTACCTGTCCTGATTCTGATCTGTACCTACAAGCCTACTGGCGACTGCAACTTTCGAGGTTGTGTCCTTTAAACTGACCTGTGGCCAGGGTTAGTTCTTCACACCATTCCTATGTAAATATAAATGTATGTGGGTTCGTCATTAATTTGTTTCCTACTCTTACCCTCCCTAAATGTTACATATTTGATCATTGAGCTTGCATATTATGTTCTTTCTCTTTACCCTTCCCATTGATTAAGCTTGACATGTTCCTTTTTTCCTTTCCCTTTTGATAAATGCCTAAACATTTTGATCCATATTTTATGTTCCTTTTCTTACCCTCCTTATTGCTAAATGATCGAAATCAGTTTAATACATCTTTTGCATAGTTATATTTTGATTCTGATCTTCATTATTGAGAGTCTATTTGTGTTTAATCTTTGGATCATGACCATTTAAGAAACTTTGATAAAGAGTTTAAAACTTCCAGAGTCTGTGGTTATTATATGAGTGCAAATGTATTTTTTCTATTATGCTAACACCCTGATCCAATAGGTTTACAGGTACCAGTGACAAGGATTGGTAAGTCAATGGTATAGGACCTAGTAGGGAAAAATAACTGGCAGTAGAGTGAAGGTTATCTGATTAAATTATGTATTATTGATTATGGGCCCAGGTGAGTATGATAAATTCCCGCTCTATCGCTAGTGGTTCACCGGTTCTCCTATTCAACCAGCATGCCACTGCTGATGCGCAACGGGCATACTGCTGGCTCGCCGAAGGCCCACCAAATCCAAGCCCATCCATAACCGTCCGTGCCCAGCCGTCGCCAGGAGCCAGGACCCCTACATTTTGTACTTCAGTCACACATCTTTCATCGATAAGTTTTTATTCGGCAGAGGCACTTAGAGAGGTTAGACATCTGGGTAATGAGCAAAGCACACACAATGCATGTAACACATTCAAATCCCTCCACACCGTTGAAGGTCCATTTTCATGTATACACAGCTATTTTCAGAACCATACGTAAGATCAGGAGGCTGTCACACAGTGTACTAAATCCCAAGCTGATCAGAAGTCAGTATTACCTAAGCCTTCACTTCCCCCTCACTTTCTGTCCCCTACCCCATTTATGGTTGGAAATGCTTCTTAAGTAACATGAGGTTCGTGCCTTTTACATATGGGACATGATTACTAAGAAATCCCCTGATTTGGGATTTCTCACTGAAACTTGGCTCAAACCTGCCTCCACTCCCTCCATTCCCCTGAGAACTACCACATACTAAGGTTGGACAGGAAGGTCAAATGAGGTAGAGGCAGTGCTATTATCTAGAAAGAGATTTTATAGTTGAGAATAGCTCGGATGAAAATATTGAGATTTGTATCTGTAACATCGAGCTCATGCCACAGGACTGTTGGAAAGGTGCCCTGGTATATCACCCACCAGGGACACTTTTGTATTTCACCTCCAAATTGATGGAACCAGTTGCTATTCATGTTATCTCCTCCAAGCATTTGATTCTTTTAGGCGATTTTAACATTCGTTTTGCCTCACTAAAGATTTAACCTTACTCGGATTAAAAAAGAAATTCTGGCCCCATCCATTTGACGGGCCACACATTGACCTAATTTTGACTAACTCTCTATGCATATATACTGAAGCTCCTCATACGGTTGTACGGTCTTATCACTCCCTGATTAATTTTCAGATCCTTGACATTAAAGTGTCCCCTACCTCGAATAAGTCCACTTACAGTGTTAGGAAACAATGGCACAGAGTTAACCATGATAACTTTATGGAGGAATTTAAGGCCCCTACTATTGGAGAGTCAGGATATATCAATTCTAAATCAGATGACTTGCACGGAACTACAAAAGCACCCTCACCCCTCTAAAACAACAATACAAAAAACACACTGAGGCAGCACGTCACGTGGCCTGGTTTTCACACAACTGGAAAAGTAGAAGACAAGGTGCAAAAAACTAGAGAAATATTGGCGACAGTCTCATAAATTGGAGAAGAGAGAAACTTTCAAAAATGCCCTAGCACTTTATCACAAAAATAAAAAGGAAGCCCGGAAAACTCACATCACAGTCCAAATGAGCAAGGCAGTTAACTCTACCAAAGAACTTCATAAAGTCCTTAAATCCTTTGCCTAGCCCACTGCCTGTGCCAACACTATACCCCCTTCTCAAGTATTATGTGACACCTTTGCCGAACATTTTGAAGAATAAATTAACAAAATATATGATAAATTCCCTAATGCTACAGATATTCTGAAAATTCCCATTTCATCTTTTACTGGGAATGCTTCTCTTTTTAACATCAAAGATATTTGCGCTGCTAGCAACACAATTTGCTCCATCCACCTGCACAATTTTAAACATATCTCAGAACGAAGGACATCTGCCAGGTGTATGGAAAAAGGCTCAGATACTTCCAATCTGCAAAAAGGCAGGCCTCCCCCATCTTGTCTCTCAAATTATCGGCCAATTTCACTTCTTCTGCTGATGAGTTAGCTCCTAGAAGGAATTATGTATATCATATGGTATAGGTCGTGCACTGCGGATGCCTATTCTCTATATTGTCAGTAAACCGTGCTCCAGGGAATCACTCCCCACTTGGCAGTGTAAATAATAAACTATGGAGTAGCAGACCCAAGGTCCCTAGGCTGTCTCCATTGGCACAGGTAAAACGTGCCGAGTATCCAGCCAAGTTAAACGAAAAATAAGAATGCTGTGTTTGTTCTTCTAACTTTATTTAGTCATTCAATGGGGCAGATTTATGTTAACTGGCGCATCCCCAGGGATGCGCCAGTTAACATGCACCACAGTGCGCCACAACTCCGCCAGCCATGGTGCGCCGCATTTATAATGCGGCGCACCATGGTGCAAAAACGGCACAGATGCGTGACGCATCTGTGCCGGAAATGTGGCGCATTGCTGGAGTTGCGTCGCAAGCGCGACGCAGCTCCAGCAAGGCTCGGGGTGCCCCATTTTAACAATGCTGCGTCAAGACCTACGCCTGCTTCAAGCAGGCGCAGGCTTTTGACGCAGCATTGGCTTAAAAGTGACTGAGTGAAATCTCATAGATTTCACTCAGCCACTTTTGCGAGGCGCACCTGCCCCAGAACGCCCACCCTGCGCCAGAACGCCCACAAGCGGCGCAGGGCTTTACAACGTGACGCATCTGCCTAGAGGCGTCACGTTGTAAATCGTTCATAGGGATGCGCCACGTTTACGCCGCCTTGCGTGACGCAACAGCGGCGTAAACGTGGCGCAAGGGCCTCATAAATCTGCCCCAATGTGTTTTATTCACACCATAATTCTCCGCATGTCAGTAGAAACTTCTTATCCCATAATGCATTATATCCACATTGTGCTTTCATGCATATTTTCCTCCTTCCCAATGCATTTCGGCTTCACGAGCCTTCATCAGGTGAGAATTTTTAGATTGAATCAAATGCAACATGTTTATTATATCATAACTTGTGCTGTTTCCCCCGTGTTGTAGTCTTTAGTTAGAATCCGGCCGTCTCTGATGTACGTTATATCGATATATGCAATCGCATCCATTACGCGCTATGAGAACGGTAGTTAAAAAACATGAGTAGCACCTGCATTTATGCTAAGAGTTGCGGTATGTTAACAGATTAATGGGTGCTTACCGGAATCTAAAACGCGGTGAGGGTCTCTCCTGCGTTAATCGTGTGCGACGGTTACGTCGTTAGTTGTTGCCTAAAGCTGTGAACCTACGTTCTTACGTGCTGACGACTAGTGGTGACGTGTTTGTTAAACGGACATCAATATCAAAACCTGTCTCTTAACCGACATGTGGAGGAATATGGTGTGAATAAAACACAATGAATTACTAAATAAAGTCAGAAGAACAAACGCAGCATTATTATTTTTCGTTTAACTTGACTGGATACTCAGCACTTTTTACCTGTGCCAAGGGAGACAGCCTAAGGACTTTGGGACTGCTACTCCATAGTTAGCTCCTAGAAGGACATATCAACAAAATACTTATGGAACATATAGAGTCCCGAGGCTGTTGGGACACTTCTCCGGTTTTAGACCCAAGCATAATACTAAATCTGCACTGATAGCTGTGGAGAAGTGTGGCTCACCGGTTAGAGGAGGCAGACCCGGACGCAGAGGTCAGACCCAGGACCAGGATTCAATCCCCGACGCGGCAGGGTCTTGAGCTCAAAATGTCCATAGACTCGATAATTCTCGCCTCTGTGCCTACTCGAATCATGGGTTCACACTCTGCAACTCTGGGCAATAGCTTGCTTAATCGCCACTACAGCCCCCAGCGATGGGATGCCTGGCTTTCATCTTGGAGATGCCCAGTAGGGGTTATCTCGCAGGGAAAAGCCAGGACGGGTTGCCAAAGCAAGCGCCTTGAGACCTTACGGTGAAAGGCGCTATATAAGAACGTATGATTTACGATTTATTTATAGCTGTAAATGATTACATCAGGCTCTCCTTGGACAACACTCAGTCTGTACTATTGATGCTATTAGATCTATCAGTATCTTTGACACTGTGTCACATCATAGATTACTCCACAGATTGGAGGAGATAGGAATCGGTGGGCGTGCTCTACAATGGTTTTCCAGTTTTTTATGTCAGTGTACGCAGACCATTAGTCTGGGTCTATTTCGCTCTTGCACTATTGAGCTCACCAAAGGAATACCGCAGGGCTTCTGCCCTAACCCCACCCTATTCAATGTGTATGTGACTCCCCTTGCTAAGACTGCCAAATAATTTGAGTTTACCCCTTTTTCATATGCAGACGACCCCCAACTTCTTCTATCTTTCAAAAACAGTGGCACATCCACTAAATCCCGCTTTATGGCAGGCAATAAAGGGGTTTCAGACTGGATGACAGAAAGTTTCTCCAACTAAATGCCGAAAAGACAAAGATTATGCTTTTTGGTAAAGCCCAGAAGCTCTGGTCTGCAGGGTGGTGGCCTTCAAACTTAGGGACAGCTGCGGTTTCCAATTTGCTGGTTGAAAATGTAGGTATCCGATTGGATCAGCCTCTCACAATGAAAGACCAAGTAAGAGCTATTATCGCTACCTGTTTCCATAGGATGATTCTTTTGTGAGATAGTTTTTCAGTTCTTTCCACTCGAGGTGTGGAAAACATTGATTTAGGCGCTCGTTATTAGTTGCCTGGACTATTTTAATGCACTTTTGGCTGCCACAAATGAATCTCTATTGAATAAACTTCAAGTGGCCCAGAATACTGTGGCTCGCCTGGTACAGAATATGCCACCATGAACATCCTCTCTGCCTCTTCTGCAACAGAAGCCAGATGCCATATGCCAGAGAATTAAGTTTAAGACCTGCTGCATCGTATATAAAGCATTAAATTACAAATGACCTAGCTATTTAACAGAAAAACTCCTCCCTTATCAACCGAGTAGATCCTTATGCTGAGGAGAAAAATCCCTCCTTATCACGCCCATTTTAGGAAGTCTTGCACCGGGGGCAAGCCCTTTTCCAATTTGGATCTCCTATATTAGAATTCCTTAAGTCTTTATCTCCGCAAATGCACTGATCTTCTTACTTATAGGAAGCTTCTGAAAACTGGACTGTTTCGCAACTGATACACTGGACGGATGCTCTATATCGCGGAGATACCCATGAGGGGGTCATTCAAGTGCTCTACACATCATTCATTCATTAATTAGTTCAAGGCACTGAGTGAGACTCCATGTCCCCACACAGCCCCAGCAGAGAAGCTGTTTCTGGTGCTGCCACTGCATAGAAAGAAGACTTCGTTCACAAAGTAGTTTGCCATTACAAAATTTTATTCGCAATTCTCATTTTCCTTTATCTGTGGCATATACATGTGCCTTGAACCAAGCTGCTGGGTGTCTACTCGCTAAAGAGGACACTGGAAGCTATACCCAGGCATGCACTGAGTTCTGTACCTCACATTCAACTGCAGGCCACAGGAGTGTGCACACAACTGCTGCATCTACAGTGCGTGGACCAGTTTCACTCGAAGAGCAGCAGGGGCCTATCATGTGCTGGTGCTTTACATATGAGGGGCATGTATAAAATGCCTAGGCAATGGTACTAGACATATGTGAAGATACTCCAATAACAATTGTATTCTGCATAGCAGGACCACGTGGATTCTGCATTCTAAGACGCCAAACAAAGTTTAAAAGCCTGGTCTGGCTTATAGCAGAAAAGGAAAGCCAGAGCTCTTGGGTTTGCCAGTGTGTATTAACAGTATATTGTTGCATGGCATTTAGTATGTTAAACAGAGAACAGGAAATTCAGAAGAGAGCAAGACTGATAGCAGGAAGCACAGACAGTGGCATCGAGATGGGGTATAACGGAAGGAGTCAACTAGAATTTGGAGCTGAAAGAGGGCCAAACAACAGAGCGGCATGTGAGGGACAGACTAACAGAGAAGGGAAGCAGCAGAATACAGGAACTGTTGAGGAGTGCAAGTGACAAAAAAAGGAAAACCAAGTGAATGAAGGGAGGTTAAGATCTAGGCGATGAGAGCCGGATGAAATAAACAGGAGTAGCAGGGAGAGATGAAGCTCATAAGTCATCGATCAGGGTTTAACAGACATCCATCTACATGAACTATAAATCCACAATTGAGTAAGAAGGCTGAATGAAAATATACATGTTAATAAAGGAGTGGGGTAGAATTCCCTAGCACACTTCGATAACCTTCATGGTAGTTTTCAAATCTTGGAGAGAGTGGGTCACCTGAACTTGGAGGCAGCTACTGGCGTCTGGGAATGACTATAGTGATATAGGTAATGGGTTGGTTCTGAGTAGGTGTGTAGTGAGATAGGATGTCGGAAACAAACGTACGTAGGTAAAGATGAGGACAGGTTTTGTGAAACAGAAGAAACCCCAGCGAAAGCTAAGACTGCTTACAACGGAAAAGGACAGATTTGACAATTGCAATTTGATCAAAGACAAACAAGAAAAAAGAGGCACAAAAGAATATGATGACATGTAACAGCTAAGAAAGAGAAAACAGAAGCATGAGAGGAGAAACACATGAAGGACGATTTACAAGAGCATCAGCACTCGTGATGGAAATTCTGCAATGCGTTACTGCAGTACAGAGGTTGCGCCAAGAGTTCAATCCTCCCCTTACCCCTCCCCGCCCCCCCAACTCCAGACCCCTAGGGGCAGATTTATGAAGGACTTGCGCCACCGGTGCGTCACTTTTTCCCATGTTAAAAATTACTCACCGGCGGCGCAAGGCCTTCATAAATCTGCCCCCTGGAACCTCGCCACAAGTGTGCAGGTCCTTTGCGAATGGGGCCCCATGGGTTCAGAAAAAACACACATCAAATTCCAGGTTTTCTCAGAAGGTTTGTTATTAATTGAATTTACATGTGAATAAGTATTGCACTCCTTCACATTGTGCAAAGTTGGGGCTTAGGTCACAGATGTATGGTGGGAGGATGCAAACATAGGATAGAAACCTCATGTGATGTAGCCACACTTTTCCCATATTCTATGAAAATAAGATTCCCTCTAGGGGTGTCCACTAAAATTCATAAGCGGAGTTATTATGTAATTGCCTTTAAAATACAAGATCCTAATACAGCAAGAGGGAAACAAAGTTATACCACCTACACTCTGGATTGCAATACAAATCAGGGATTTAATCTCCTTTGGAGAAGTGTGGCTCACTGGTTAGAGGCGGCAGACCCGAGAGCAGAGGACGGCCCGGGACCAGGGTTCGATTCCCGGCGCGGCAGGTTTCTGGACCAGGGTCAGCGGACTCGATAATTCTCTCGCCTCGGTGCCCACTCTGATCAGCGATCACACTCGGCAACTCTGGGCATTAGCTTGCCTCATCTTCACTAACGGCCCCACCAGACCGCCGGGGATGCCTGGTCTCACCCTGGAGATACCCATTAAGGGACCATCTCTCAGGGAAGCCAGGAAGGGTTTCGCAGCGGTCGAAGCGCCTTGGGACCCTCCGGGTAAGTAGTGCGCTATATAAATGCCTATACATTTACATTACATTTACATACATTTGGAGAAGCTATGTTGGAAGTAAAATCTACAAACAACGGTTATTTACTGGGAAGAAGTATCTTCCAACCCATGTCAAGTCAATAACAGAACCTGCAAGTGAGCCATTCATCTGTGATATCTTTCCATGGAAGAAATTGATGCTGGACTTTGCTGTGATGCAAGTCATGCTATCCACAGTGTAACATAAGTGGGGTGTACTGTGACATCTCCACAAACCTATACTATTCAGTTTACCTGGTTGGGGAGTGACAGGAAGTTGGCTTTTATTTGTGCTGAGCTCGGGCTAACAATATCTAATAACGAACGACTTTTCTAACAGATCCAATGTGCTCGTATCTGGTCTGCGCTGAAGATGTAATAGTATCCAGAATCGAGCTATGATACAGGTAACAGTGCTCCATCTTTGAGACCTGTCAAGAGATAAGGTTCACCATTTATGGGTGCAACCACTGTTCTAAAAGACCACAATCTAAAAGCTAATACAATTAATTCATACCTGGAGGAGTGTTGGTAAGCTTCGCTGGATCAACCATTTACATTCTTCTAACAACAGGTCTAGTCTAACTTTCCTTTGACAGAATCAACTAGTTTGAAGATCTTTAACTAGGTAAGTTTGGCATAGATTGACGCGCAAACAACCTGACACAAGTTTGACATGTAGGGAGATACTCACGTTTTGCACGAAGTGGGGAGTGGTTTTGTGGTGAAATCAGTTCCAGGATAGAAGTTGCTGAAATGCACTGCGAAGATGCCACCAATGTTTAAGTCCCCATTCCAGGCCATCCCACTTTCCTGTGGGCTCTTTAGGGAACAAAGCGGTATGGCTGCTTCCCGGGTGGGAATGTGCAAGAGAAACAAAACTGCAGTAGAGAGAGCCATGCGGGAAATATGTCAGTGTTTCAAATCAAGAATATGCTTCCTGAACGTGAAGAATACGATATTCGGCTTCAAATTCAAGACACTACAGAAACAGACACATTAGCAGCACAAGTCCAATTTTTATGGAAATGTTTATAATGCCCTGCCAAGTCCACTTTTCGATATAAATTTTAATTTCTGTTTAAATTGCTTATTAGTTGTATGAATTGCGATCTTGATAATTACTTGAACACAATCTAGCGTTTCTCTTCTGTGGTAAGTCCTATTTGGGTATTTGTCAGATATGATATTCCTTGTATTATATAGTTGTGATGGGGAGACACACTATAAAAAGTGTGAACAAGCACGAGGGCAGTCAGGCTAAAGGGAGTCAGCAAATTGATGGGTTGACTCAAATTTCTAGGGAATAGCTCCACTTGAAGCTGTTTTGTTCCTTGGAGGTATTTGTAGGCAGATGTGAAACTATATAATTACAGGAGGATGAACCACAGTACAATCCCTCTGCCTTCTTATTATGCGAACGTTGTAATAATATGTCCTCCTTTTCTGACCACCTGTGGCATTAATAAACATCAGTCAGGAGGTTTATTTTGAGAAGCAGTAATTGTGAACCTCTAAAGCAAGTCCAGGATTTAGAGAATTAAATATATATACTCGATCAGATGAATTAAATAAGTGAATAAATAAATAGAAAATACATTCAGTATGATATTGCTAGGCCTCTATGTGCTAATATACTTGGTTAGCACAGCAAAAGTTACAAAAATCCAATGCCACCCATCATACCATAGAAATAAAGAACTGCGAGAGGTAGAAGAAATAATATAATCACATTGTGCATGTTATACACGTTTTTGAAACACATCGATTCCGCTTTCCAAAGTTTGACATGCATGTGTTCTTTGTCTGATAGTGATGAGAAAAGAGTAAAATATCTGGCTTCCCTTAAAGGACTCTTCTTAGACTGAACAACTGAAACGGCTGTCCCACCCGCTGCCTCCATTGCCCCCCAAAATGGCAGTGTACAAAAAGCCTAGTCAACAGTCCTCTGAGCAAAAAAATAACATATCTGAATTTATAAAGGAACCCTACCTCCTCTCTACGTGGATCTCTGACACAGTATCGAAAACAGCCAAATTGTGTAACAAAAATATTGTGTAGAAAATATTGTTTACATAAATATCATTTCCTTAAAATTGTAAGTAAGTACAAACATATCTAAAAAGAAAAATATTGGTTCACAGTAATGTTGTTAAAAACAATACTAAAAAATAGATTTTTAAATATGTATGTAGTTTTAAATAGGGAATCTTAAATATTTTAATATATAACATTAATATAATATAAAATAACTATATGTTAAAATACTATTAACAATTGTACAAACAATAATAACACATACAATTATTATATGCCGCTCGCCGTAGAGGTTGTTCCAGTGTTTTTGCGAGTTTTGACCTGACTCTGCTACAGGAGTAGCCTTCATCCACAAACTCCATTGTGACCCAGAGGGAGGAGACGCGAGGCCGCAGAGGAGGTGAGAGGCGCGGCCCCGGGACTGCGAGGTACAGCGTCAACAACATCAGCTGTTTCCTCTTCCCGCGTGAGCCGCGCCCCCTCCCAGTGCCCCGCCCCCCCTTACCTCACAGACACTTAAGCAGGGCCGGTAACGCGCATCGCGGGACGCGCGCGGGTCGCAGCCCGGGGCGAAGCCCGGGAAAAGGGCGGGCCCGTTTAAGCCCGTTCAAGCCAGGGCAAGTCTGGTCTGGGCCAACTCCTTTTCATCTTGCCTATTGATATTTACACCGCATCTTGGTAGCCCCTTGCTATTACCTTCTACTCTCACCAATCCACGTGTATTACAGCGTCATCATGACTACAAGGGCCATGAGGAACAAGACGGCTCAAGGTGTGGGTCAGGTGACTGGCCCAATTGACCAATTCATCACAAAAGCAAATGATGCAATCAATCAGGGGATCATACTCTTAGAAAGACGTGTTTCCCAGGACCTTGCTGCAGCACGAAGATCCTCAATGGGTCTTCTGGCTTTAGCCAAAACACCTATTCAACAAGAAACTAACGTCCCACTATTGCAGGAAATTCGTGCTGAACTCCACACTATCCCAATGAGTGTCGACTTATCTGTCACTCACTTATCTCTAGGGGAAGTTACTCTGGAAGATTTGGAGAAAACACCCACTCTGGTGATTAGCCCCACTCAAACTGCCCCGCTAACCTTGATAGAGTCGCAACCCTTGATAGAGTCGCCACCTCTAGTAGTAGCTTCCCCCACAAAAACTGATAGGGAGCCAAGGGAGGGTGCCATTCCCAAACAAGATAGCACAAGGCCAGTAGCTAAGACTGAGCAGCACTGCCTACCAAAGCACACCAGGTCTAAAAAATCCCCTCGTACCAACCATCAAAATAATGCGACTCATTCATTGCCTGCTAATGTGGATGACCCCTCTGTTACAGCTGCATTGCTGGATGACGCTCAGAGGGGTCATGATGCTGCCAATATAAACCACCCTGAGCTCAACGCACATGTGCAAGACACAATCAAGGATCTCATAAAATCCCAACTACTACCAATTGAGCGAACCTTAAATAACATCGAGAAGCAGATTGCCAGATTAATTAACCACACAAGTCATCTTAAACCACCTACCACCACCCTAGCTTCACTAGCCCCCACGACTACCAATCACACTAAGGCAGTCACTGTACAGAAACCTGTACCCCCATCCTTAACTCATAAAACTCCCCTACCCACAGGAAAAATCCCTAAAACCCCTACTATCACACAAGCGATTCCAACAGACACCAAGGGTACCACTAAACAAGCACATGGAAAGCCAGTAACAACTGCTGACCCCCCTAGAACAAAATCAAAGCCCCCTTCACCTAAACCTTCGGCCACCCAACAGTCTGACGATACTACCAGCAATCCAGTTAGTTTAAAGAGGCCAGTCCATCTTCCTCCAGAGGCAAGCCCCTATACTGTGATCCTCACGGGGGTCCCAGAACTGGAGGAAAATATGAGCGAATCCACTTGGTCACTAAAAAATAAAGTCATGCAGTGGCTCCAGATTAACAGACCCCTTCCCTCACATTGTAAAAGCAGACTTTCTATGGTTCGTAGAGTTTCTTGGATTGGGGAAACAAGGAAAAGAATAAAGGGGGACTGTATTATCATCAATTTTGATAATCCAGAGACAGTCAGTTATATATGTTCCTGGTCAACCTTGGAGAGAAAGGGAAGTATAGACACTAATCGTCTGTCCTTTTTCTATCCCCCAAGGTTTCCTCGTGAACAAGATTATCCTCTTAGTTGGAACCAATCCCCAGGCTGGAGTTGGACTCAAGTAGAAACGCGTAACAGGAGGAGGGACTGGGATCATTATCCTTGGAACCCAAGAAGGGATCACCCCTATGCAGAGGGGTGGAGAGGGGCTCCAACTAGTAATTATTTCTCAACCCTAGAAATGGTTGACTGACCATCAAACAACCAATTACCTCCCAATAACATGACTAAAACCCCCCCGTCTCCTGATAGCTTGGGCCCATCTCCAAGTCAACCTGGGGAACCTGTTTCGGTCCAACTCACTGTGGATTCCTCTAACATGTCCCCGTTACATGGCCCTCCTGGGCCGGGAATCGCACAAACTGATGGATCTCTGGCTCCCCTTTTACTCTCAACCCCGACTTAAGCCTTCATCACCGTCCATTAATTCATTCTGATCTTGACCAACACATGTCAATTTTAACTTGGAACATAGCCGGTCTTTCAAATAAAGCAAAGGACCCAAACTTCCTGAACTATATAAATACCTTTGACATCATAGCGTTTCAGGAATGTTGGGATCTGACACCTACAAACCTGGACGGCTATAGCACACACTTTACCCCATCCATCCAGTCAAGCAGAGGTAGGCCTTCGGGTGGTCTTTGTTTTTACGTCTCAAACAGACTAAATGTATCTTTAGAACGCGTTGAGCTCACCCCAACCGATTCTAGCTCAAAGTCCTTTGGTCGCTCCCTACAGGCCTTCAAAATGTCCGGGAAAGAGGCTGTCAGCTCTCTCATCTTAAATTTATATAACAGTGCACAGAGAGACGACCAACCAAAATTCATAGAGTTTCTTTCCAAACTTATAAAGAAGGGTATGGGAGGGTCCTGCTCAGACAGACGTTTAATTATGTTAGGTGATTTTAACTGTCACCTATGCCCACACAGTGGAACCAGGGTTTGTGATCATAGAGCCCCAAATGATGAACATACTACCCATTTCGAACATTCAACCATGGGATCCCAACTGAACAATCTATTACATGAATGGGATCTGGGCTTTTTCAACGATTTAACAGCGCCCCCGACCGACTTTCTACCCACATTTCATGGAAGGGGATCGCTCACGACAATAGACTTCATCCTCTTGTCTCACAGTCATCATGGCGACTCCCTAGAAATCAGCAGAGAGGAGCTGGTTCTGAGCGATCACTATCCCATCAGTGCCAAAATATATTCCCCCTCCAGTGGAACTAAGCCTGGGAGCAACATAGAAAATCTTTTCTCACATACTATATCTCTTTCATCAAGAAATGGGTACACTATTAAATGGGCAAAAATTGATACATCGAAATTTCTTGAAAATCTGATCAAAACTGCCCCTGATCTCTTTCGGTCTTGCTTAGAATACCCTCCCAATCCACAAGAAATCATCCTTGCCTTTGACCAAATTGCCTTACAAATTAGAAAAAATTTGACTAGAAATAGCAACAAAAACAATGTCTCCAAGAGTCGTGGTTGGTTTGACCATAAGTGTTCAAACACTCATAACATTCTGAAGGCTACCCTTAATAAATCTCCAAAAAATCGGGTGGAAATAAGATCCGCCCGTGCTGCTTATAAACAGGCAATTTAAAACAGAAAAAAGGAACTGAAAACTGCGGCCTGGGAAGCTTTGTTGAAAGCTAGCACTTTAAGAGACAATACGGCCTTTTGGAGGGAGGTCAATGCCCCCTTTTTTAGCAACAGGTCAACAGACCTCATAGAAATTGCCATCACGGAAGAAGTTTGGATAAATCATTTCACCGAACTGTACAAATTAGATGACCAGATTGAACCACTTAACCTCGAAACTCAACCAATGGAGAGTAATGAGCCGCAAATCAACAACACAGAGCCGTTCCCGCTATCCATCTACTTTAACTATTCAGAAGTGGAATTGGCCATCCTTGAAAGCTCTAATGCCAAAGCTCCCGGCCCGGACGGAATTCCTATAGATCTATTTAAAGACAATATTCAACTATGGGCACCTATTCTTACAAACGTCCTCAACTCTTATGCCCACAAAGGATTCCCTGCAACTTGGCAAGAAGCGATCATAATACCCATTTTTAAAAAAGGTGAAAGAACGGACCCAAAATGTTATAGACCAATTTCCTTATTGGACTCCATGATGAAGGTGGCTGGGAGAGTCCTGCTGAACCAATTACAAACATGGGCTCAGGAAAATAACATTTTGTCTAAATTTCAATATGGGTTTGTTTCTGGTCTCGGGACAGTGGAACAATGCTTAAACTTAGCTTTGATCATCGACAAATACGTGATGGCAAAAAAGGGCAATATATACATGACTTTCGTGGACTTAAGCTCTGCTTTTGATTGCCTTAACCACAGCTTACTCTGGTCTACCCTCATTGACATGGGCGTTGACTCTAACATCCTAGCCTTTATAAAAGAACTATATCGAGGAGCTGGGGCCAAGGTTCGCTACAGAAAGGACGGAGCCTGTACGAGCAAGTTTACTATCAAAAAGGGGGTCAGGCAGGGCTGCATCCTTGCCCCCTTTCTTTTTAATCTGTATATTAACAGCGTCGCTGACTGCCTGGCCAATCTAGATGTTGATTACCCAAAAATAAATGGCCTCGCGGTTCCAATTCTTTTATATGCGGACGACGCTGTTATCATGTCCAGGACCCAACTAGGGCTTCAAAAAGCATTGTCAGCCTTTTCAACTTTTATGGGTTCGAGAGGTCTCAAGATCAATGTAAGCAAAACTTTTACAATGTGTTGCAGTAACAAAAAGAACATTTCCTGCAATACGTTCATTGACGCAACCAAGATCAGCCTCACGAAAACCTTCACCTACCTGGGTATACTTTTTAGCAGCACAGGTTCATGGAAGAATGCCGTACACACTCGAAATTTGGCTTTTATCAGACAAATTGGAGCCTTAAAGAAATTTGCCACTAAACTAGGTGGGAAACCGGTTAGGATTTTGTTGGACATATTTGCTAATAAACAAAAAACTTAGGGGTCTAATTTAGAAATCCAAATTGTGATTCTATAGTCTTGTCACCATGTCGAAAGTACATGGGAACAAGCAAAGTAGATCTAACAGACCATATCACCAAAACGTGAGGCTCCAGTAAACGTAAGTCACCCCTAGTTATGGATTCCCATCAAAAGTCTTGTATGAATCAATGTTCTCATTTGGTAATCCTTATTGGGTATTGTGTCTCTTGATCATTGAGACCACTAGTATACCCTGATACTCAGTTCGGGGTAGCGACCCACATTCACTAGGTACTACCACATGGTGTTGATACGATGGGAATGTGCAGTGCAAAAATTATATATGTGGTGGTTAAAAAAGGATAGGGAACTTAACAAAAAAACAGTTTTAATAGACGTTAGCCCCTTCCCCGTTAAAAACAAGAACAGTGTAACATAATCGTCGCAGTCCACACAAATAGCTGCGAAGAGACCAACATGTTTCAGCCAAACCGGGAGATTCCCCAGGCTTTCGTCAGGGTCTCTGTTCTATATATATGCTACTGCTTGTGAGTGAATAAAGTGTGAAAATATTATACAAAAAAACACACAAGTGAAGAACCAGTAAAGGATATATTATTCCTTCATCTGTGTCAACTCCTCTCATCGGCACCTGATGACTTAATAATGTCTGTTGGGGACAAACGTACAAGTAAATCACAATCAGCTATCATGGTCTGTTAAAAGAGATACATCGTTTCTCAAACATATACAGCTTCATTACTCACCCAGAGTGTCCGGGGAGTGGACCTCACCTCTTCCTGGACCTGGCTCAGGATATGTGAGACCCCGCTCTACAAGAATAGAAACCGACTTCATAAATACAGAGAACAGAGGGATCAAGCATTGATCTACTCTGACCATGTACAGAACACAAAATCACAAGGTCTTCTATGCCTGGAGTAAACCAACATCTACCCGCAGGTTCCTATTAACCCTCCTATCCCTTCCATTTTAGCTATGGACTAAGTCTGTACTCACATACTTGTAGCTTAGTCAAAAGTTAAAAGGCGGTGGACAGACTGGAAAGCCGCCTGGATACAAAATTATTGCGTTGGGAACAGTGGGGCTGTATTCCTACCTGTCCGTCGTTGTCTCCGACTGTGACTGAGTCAGGGGGAGGCACCGAATTTCCTTTGTTCCTTCCATATCACTAGTCTGGTCTGAAAAATCCAACCAATCGGAACCTCCGGAGGAGGGGCTATACCGAAGGGTTGGGATGACTATTATTGTCAGTCGCGTTGTCACTCCTCAAATATTGGTGTAAGGGATTGAATAATGACAGAGGGGGGCAAGTATGTGCCTCTGTCTGCATTCGGTTTGTTCGTGATGCCGAACGGGGCTCTGGCGCGAGATCTCGCGGGATTGCCAGGAGGCGGACTACAATGTGATGTCACACCCGAGGCTTGTGTAGTTCTGGTACAGCTTCCGCTCCAAGTAGCGATGGTGTTCGCTCTCGGGTAAAGGACTACACAAAACCCTAGCGATGTATGTAAGCCACCGAATATGAGGCGAGATAGCGGGCTACAGAGGAACTACCAAAATGACGTAATGTTACTATCCTCTGTAGTTTATAAAGGGATGCAGTCATGACAATATTTCCCTATATGTCCTGGCAAAATATATAAATCACACCTCAAGCCAGAACTCCAGTGCGTACCATAGTGGAAAAGAGACTTCAATACAAAGGATATTGCTAGTGTGTGGTACACTCGTCAAGCCCTAATTAAGAGTGAAGATGTGATACGCTCAACTCGCAGAGCCTACATAGTTACCGCACCAGCTGAATTATGTGGTTCGGATAAGTCACCAAACACCTGTAGGGCACACAAACAGAATACCGTAAGTGACTGTCCATATTGTTAAATCCCTGCTTGCAGTAAAATATGTAAGGATACAATCACCACAATTACTCAGCAGGTTCAGTACATCTCAAGTAAAGATCATGACACTCACACCTGTCTTCATATATGTTTAAGATAGGTTGAACCAGGGTATGTCATCGTTCAGTCCTTGTCTATCTGTGCCCAGTTTGAAAACCCACTTTTGTTCTCGCAGGAACAGAAACCTAGACACATCACTAACATGTGGTGGAATGAATGGTTTTTCCAGGACATGACACTTAAAATCAGTTTCTGCATGGTTGTGTGTTATGAAATGTTTGGTGAGTTTCGAAATGTCTCTTTTACACCGAAAAGTGCTTCTGTGTTCCTGCATCCTCAGGCGCACCTTTCTCGTGGTCATTCCCACATAGCGTTCATTGCACGTACAGGTTATAAGGTAGATCAGGTTGGAACTGTTACAGTTAGAGAACTGTCGCAGTTCCCAAGGCCGATCAGTGCCAATGTCCACGCTGGTGATTTTAGATGTCAGAGGGCAAACAGAACATGCTCCGCAAGGATGGTGACCAACCACAGGAGGCAGGTCCCACAGAGTGCCTACCTCTCTCCTGGGTGTGGCTCGGGGGTGAGTGTGTATCAGACAGTCCCTTAGGTTTCTAGAGCGTTTAAAGGCAAAGAGCGGGAAATCTATTTTCTCTTTGCCACTATTCAGAATACGCCAGTGTTTTCTGATAATTTGCTGAACGTGGTTTGACTTCGTGTTAAAAGTACTCACTAATGTCAAACGATCCAAAGGTGGTTTCTCTGGTCGAGGTTCAAGTAGTGCAGCTCGGTGGTTATTCGCTGCTAGTTTATATGACCACTGGACAAGTTTTTTGGGATAGTGTCTGGCTACAACTGCTTAGAGAGGTCGCCTGCATGGCGTTTGAAAGTTTCTGGAGTGGGACAATTCCGGCGTACTCGGAGAAACTGCCCAAAGGGCAGATTATCCCTCAGAGACTTAGGGTGTTGACTTTCATACAACAGGAGGGAATTTCTTGCCATGGGCTTCCGGTATAGTTCACTCTCTAAACCTGTCTCGGTACTATAGATAGAGAGGTCCAGAAAAGGCAGTCTTTCTTTGCTCAGTTCTATAGTGAAGCGGAAATAGTTGTTCTGACTGTTGAGCCATTGGTGGAACATAAGGGCCGATTCACTGGTCCCTCTCCAAACCATAAGGATGTCATCTATGTACCTTTTCCACCAAATTATAGATGGAAAGAAAGGATTGGTGGGGTGCAGTACTATGGTTTGCTCGAACTTATGAACATATAGGTTCGCTAGGGAAGGGGCAAAAATACTGCCAATACTGGTCCCGGAGATTTGATGGTATACCTGGTCCTCGTACATGAAGACATTTTCTTTCATGGCTATGGTAGCCAACGCCATGATGAAAGGCACAGGGGTGATTGAGTCGAGTTCCGTTTCCTCCAGGATGGATCTGATGGTATCTAGAGTCGCATCCTGGGGAATAGAGGTGTATAGGGACTCTACATCGAGAGTGACTAAATAGTCAGTCTCTCGATCAAAGGCTATGTCAGGGATTACTCTCAGGACATCAGTGGTGTCCTTGAGATAGGTAGGCGTTGCGTGTACCAAGGGTTTGAGGAAGTAGTCCGCAAACGCAGAGAGTGGTTCTAAAAGTGAGCCCTGGCCAGATATTATAGGCCTGCCCAGTGGAGTTCTCTGTGGTTTGTGCACCTTCGGTATGGTATAGAAATAGGGCATAGTAGGATGTTTAGCTTGCAAAAATTGTGCCTCTAAAGTGGTTATCCAACCCTCTGCTAAGGCCTCTTCAACCAGGACTTGGATTTCACTCATCAATCTAGGAGTGGGATCAGTAGTCAAGAGTTGATACGCATTGTTGTTGCTCAACTGGCGGAGACACTCAGCCCTATATGTTTCCACATCTTGGACAACGGTGGAGCCCCCTTTGTCAGCGGGCTTCACAATTATAGTCCCGTCTTGGGCCAAAGTTTTTAAAGCCTGTCTCTCAGCTGAGGTCAAATTATTATAGCCAGATCTGGAGCAATATTGTATTTGTTCTATGTCATTTTTGACTGCCAGTTCGAAAGTAAGGATTTGGTGTGGTATGACATGTGCTGGAGGTAAGAAAGTAGATTTGGTCCTCAAGCCTGTATTCGTATCTATATCTTGTTCTGATTCCTCACTACTCTTGTTCTTAAAGAAATAGTGAAGCCTTAGTTTGCGAAAGAACTGTGCTAGTTCAATTTGAAGTACAAATGGGTCACCCTCATCTGTCGTCACAAACCCTAGACCCTTGTTCAGTACAGCTTCCTCAATGTCTGATAGAGTTCTTTGGCTTAGGTTGACTACCAAACTTTCTTCAGAAGTGTTTCTTATTCCTGGGCACTCCTTCTCGTGTGACTCAGAGTTCCTGCGTGGGGGCCTGCAGTATCCTCCCATTGGACCTGAGGTTGTCCTTGTGTCGGTCTTCTTTTGCCCCGTGACCGTCTGGGGCCACGCACTAAAAAAGACTGATTGTTAAAGTTTGGAAAACCGGGAAATGGAGCCATAGGTGGCTGGAAATTACCTGGATATCCCCAAGGTCCCGGTGGCCACCAAGATTGACCTGGCATAATGTATTGGCCCCTAAAGTTTTGATATCTACCTCCTCTCCCTAGATTGGGTCCGACATTCGGTGACTGGTTGTTGGCCTCAGAGTCACTCCCTGTATCCGAACTAGATCCTGAGTAATTGGATCCATATCTTCTCCCTCGCTTGTTGAAGTCTGGGGCTTTATAGTTATCACTAGTGTAGGGATAGACAGTTTCCAAACTAAACTTGGCCAAATCTTTCTTAAATTTATCTAGCTTAGTCTGAAGAATGGAGTCGGCAAATTCTTTGTTGGTTTTATCTGATTCGTCTTTGTATTTCTTAAAGTTGGTAGTGACGGTTGCCTTGATCTGTCCCTCCAGGATTTGTATTTCGACCAAAATTGCGTCTGCTACCCGTTTGGCTGTACTAATAATGAGTATTAGCCAGTCACGGGTGCAGCGCCAGGCAATCATCGACCAATCCTTAAGAAATGGTTTGTCGTTAAGAAAAAGTCGTGGAGCATTGGTAACTATGAGTCCGGGAGGTGCGCAACTGGCTCTCATGTATTCTGCCATGATAATCCCATGAGTCTGCGTCCGAGAATGAGATTTTTTCAGTGCTAGGACTTTGGTCCAGTCATCAGTCGTGTTGACTGTTGGTGTAGGAAGTGAATCTAAAATACTCGGCATGTTGTCTAAGATGGACTGGTACATTGAGTCATCATAGGCTAAACCATGGCGTTCAGCCATCGTAGCTAGTCACTAGGCAGGAAGGAGGGAAAAGGGAGGAAACCTGCAGGCCTATGTCAGTAATTCAAACCTGCTCTTATTAATAAAATGGAGCTGATCACTAACACTGTGATCCGATCCTAAAGCCCGCAGCTGTACGCTGCTCTTGAAATGAAAAACCAAACACTGTTGTAGGGCTAGAGGGATGTTTTGAGACCGAGCCTAAGTATTATTACATATTTGCTGCCAAATGCGTCTCCACCGCAACATATGGTGCTTGTATCTGGGGTCTGGCGGACTGTGGAGAGATACAAACCAGCGAGAGTGCTTTCCTAAGATTTCTGCTGGCTGTTCCTCGATCTATTTCAACCACAGTCTGTCACAATGAGCTCGCACGTGTACATACCTCGGACATTATCAAAATCGCACCAATCTTACTATGGCATAAAGTATGGTCCTCGGAAAAAACGGTGCTGAACCAAGATGTAATCAAGGACTGTATGGCCCTAACTGACTCAAGAAAAATACCCTGGCTCGCCTATGTAGAGAAATTTTTAATCTCATTGGATCTGGCTGATTTGTATATTAACCAGACTATGTGCCAAACTATTTCAAAAAAGGACTTCAAGGATCGCTGTTTAGGTCTACTTTCAGACAGACGCTCTTATCTCGAAAGTAATAAACCATTGATCGCTCACCACAACCTCTTACTCTATGATGCTGGCATTCCCCTTTATCTTTCCCCGATTCATACAACCTACACGAGACTGTTGCTAACAAGGATGAGGACGGATTGTTTCTTCCGTCTATTAACATTCCCCACCATAAATGACTGGTCGACTACTCTGGTGGCCTGTCCCTGTGACAATGTTTCTATACAATCCAACATTCACGTTATTTTATTTTGCAAATTTTATGACTGGGGCAGAAGGAAACATCTCCTCCCACTCTTGAAACTGTGGGGCTTAAGACAGTGCAGTCCAGCCTTACTCAAGCTATACATGCTCGAAGATGAACTTACAATCATTGCAGCTACTAGCTTCCTGAAATTTGCAGTAAGGTGTAGAGCGTCCATGAATTAACTGTCTTCTGCTCCCCGACAGCCATAATTTGCACAACCTTAAATTTTTTGTTTTATTTCTAAAATTGTATGTTTTATGATTGAGCCTCGTACTCATTTTTATGCTGTATTAAATGTGCTTTTATGATTTTCCTTGTTAAAATCGATCGAATAAAGCTATATTTTGACCTTTGATATGAACTAAAACACATTAAGATAATTCAAATGCAATATTTTTTACACCCATACTATTAAAAACTATTTTAATAACAATAATATTCTTCACAACAATATTACTTACCTGAAAATAACAGTATTTTTTACAACAGAATATCTGCATCACAATATTTTTGTAACACAATATATTTGCCCAATATTTTCTTCTCCCGATATTTAGAACTCAATTTTTTTTCCAAATACCCTCTACCCACTTCAGTGCCTAGGACTCCTTCCTCCAGCTTATCACATGTCAGCAATAGAGCTCCACTTTATGAAAAAAACCCTCACCACCATCTTCTGAACAGAAACTGGCCAGTGTCACACAAAATACAATTCACAAGTATCCATTACTCTAGCTCCCTCATACACACTCTGTATTCAATTCACCAGATAGGCCACATCTATGTACACTTACAACACTCACTTTGTTAGCCCATGGATCTAGGTTAGTGCATAGAAGTATGTAACAAACATGGGCAAGTAAGCCTCCAATCCAGCAACACAGATAAATATGATTAGTCACAACTACTCATTCATAATTTTCATGCCACTTCTACTTTACATGGTAGACAGGGACAGTAGTCCACCATCAGCCAAATGAGAGCATATTTGGTGAGCACATTACAGGACCTCATTCACCTCAAGGGACAGACCCAGGCCTTCATGAACCCATTAGTGGGCATATTTACAAGGGGATTGCACCACCTAAACATCACTTTTTATTAGGCCTGGGCAAAGCACTACGCTACGCTCGCGTAGTTTGCAAAGTTTGCACTACTTCGCACTATGCGAACTGCATGTAGCACAGTGCAAACACGCATAGCGTGGCGTAGAGTAGTGCAGCGGTAATTTTTTGCTTGCTCGCAGTCCTCAACGTAAAGTCGGCGACCGCGAGCGAGCAAAATGACATCCCGGCAAGACTTTTTCCTCATTCCTGATCAGCAACATCAAGTTGCTGATCCCGAGCATGGAAAATAAACCTCCCAGTAAGATTCTCAACGCGGGGAGGTCAGGTTTCTCATTGCGAGTGGTCGAGTATGCTCGTAACCCCTCGCGATGAGAAACTACCAGTCCGGGTTGAGAAAGCTGCTGCTCGAGTAAAAATCTACTCGAGCCGCAGAAAACGACAGCTTGCACTGTGCAAGATGCCGTTTTCAGTGATTGCACAGTATTGAATGCTTGTACGCACTGTGCAATCATTGAAAACCACATCTTGTACAGTGAAAACAGCTACTACGCAGTTCGCGAAGTGCTACACTTAGCTCGCGTAGTGCAAAGTGCACTTTGCGTAGCTTCGCAAAACGCTAGTTCGCAAACTATGCCCAGCCCTACTTTTTATGATGTACCAGTGGTCAATGCCCTGCATAATTTTTGCGAAGTGGTGTTAACCCACTTTGTGTGGCTTAATGTCACATTGTAAATATAGTACCCTTTCACACAGTTTTCTGTGTCGTGCGATGGGTGTTGCTGTGGGTGTTCAACTGCAACACCCATTGCTTTTTGATTCTTCCCCAGATTTACAAGGATCTGTAAATCTGAGGAAGCACCAAAATCTAATGTCATGCAGAAGCAGGCGTTATATTGGTGCAACGGCCCCAGACATCTCTACCGCAACAACTATCTTCTACAAGCTGAAACACCATGCCAACAGACATGGAAGTGGCATCACAATTGTTCACAAAGAATAGATTACCTGCACCATTACCAATGACAAAACCATGCCAAATATGGAAGACATGAACTTCCAGCTCTGCACCAACGACAAAATCACCATCAAAGACACCCTTGGTTACAAACCACCGGGACCACGAGTCGGCCTCCCTTGATGCCATTGCCAAATTTATCACCCCACTTGCCATTGAACCCAAGAAATGTGTCCTCCTTGGAGACCTCACCTTCCACCTGGATGACCCCACTGACATCAACTCCATGTGCCTACTTGAAAGATTGGCCAACATCAGCCTCAAGCAACTGGTCACAGACCCCAAACACAAAGCAGGACACATTCTGAACCTCATCTTCACATCCAGCAACAGAATCAGATACAGCCAAACTATGGAACTCTGACCCCCTGTACCACCACCAATAAACACACCACTCCACTCCGTAGATGGGCCAAGGTCACTCAGCACTGGTGGATCAATGCCTTCAGCATCGCACTGCCAAACATCACCACTAACTTGAATCAAGCATTAGAGAACTTCAACACCTGGATCACCAACATGGCCGTCCGAGTCACTCCCACAGACAAAACGCACAGATCCACAAAACAAGCCAAATAGTACACCCTGAAGTTCAGCACATAGAAGCACAGATGCAAGCAACGGGATTGAAAATGGCGTACAACATGAACCACACTGACCGAGCCACCTTCAAGTCCACTCTCAACAACTTCCACTGCCAGTTGAAAGCCATGAAGAAAGAGGCCCTGACGCACAGAATAGAGACCAGCACCAACCAAACCAAGGAACTCTTCACCTTCATTAGAGAGTTCACTTGACCGTCAGCCACCAAAAACTTGATTCCCTCCTCACAGCAGCTCTGAGAAGCCCTCACTGACCACTTCCACAAGAAGAAGCAACCATCTACACAAACTTCGATCCCTAACCTACCGGCCACCTCAATATTACAACTACCGCTACTGCTGACAACCCACACACCACATAGGAACAATTCAACAAACTAAACTGCTCTAATGAACTCCATCAACTCGAGAGCACCCACGACTCATGCCCCATTGACTTTTTAACCTCATAAAAGACAATATCTCCTGCAGCTCATGAAGGAAGTGGCCCTTAGGGGCCACCCGGGTTACTTACAACCACCTGCTATGCCTTCTCAAGAATGAAAAGTCGGTCAGACAGTAGAGAATATAAACATACATTTGTTAGCAAAACTCTGCAGAGGAGTCCAATCTGACCTGCACCCTAACATGTCTGCCAAGGGACTGACCCCGCAACAGTCTACAGCACATAATGAAGCTTCCGAAGAGCCTCCAACCACGCCCACAGTGGAACGTTACCGGCTCATGCCGAACATGAACCATGCAGGCACAGAGGGCTATCAGTGTCTCAAGGTTGCTGTACTGAGGCTTCGCGTCTCCTAACATGGGAGCAAAGTTACACACAAGGATAGTTATGTGAGGGCAGAATCCAACCTTGAGCAGGGAAGGAAATAATAGATGAATACAGTGTTCTGCTCAGGCAAGCAATACGAATAATGAGACCTAGTTCAGACACAGCCTGATGGGGATTGCGAAATACAAAATGGAGTCACACTTGCTAACTGTGGCCTACGCTTTACAAGGATAACTCAGTGGGTTTCATAACGTGAATGCAAATTGAACGTCATTTAGCTGCACACTGTTAACCTACGGAATTAGTATATAATAAGAATGGGTTTTTTCAAACCCAACACTCACCACCATCCTGAATGCCTCCATCATCACAGCCACTTTTCCTGATGCCTGGTCTCACACAGAGGTTAGACCCGTCCTCAAGAAACCCTTTGCAGATCCCAGCATGCTCCAGAACTACTGTTGAAGACATCAACCTACAACTCACCAAACACCTGGAAAGAAATTACCTGCTGGAAGCCCATCAATCAGGTTTCAGAGCCAATCACAGCACTGAGACAGCCTTCATTGCAGTAACAGAGAACAATCGCATCCTGCACGACAGAGAAGAATCTACAACCCGGATCCTGCTTGACCTCTCTGCAGCCTTCATCACTGTCTCACATCACAGATTTGTTGACTATGCCAGATCAGAATCATGAACAACACGCTCAGATCCTTTCTCACAGATTTTTTCTAGAGAATTTGTCTCGTCCCTTCACCCCATAACCCAAGCATACCATCTGCGGCTTCCCTCAAGGCTCATCACTCAGCCCTACCTCTAGGTGTGGCCCGTGCAGGTAAGAGTGGTTGGGTGGGGGGGAGTTGACAGAAGACAACAAGGAAAACTTAAATAAAAACGAAAAACACTTCCCTTGAACTCGCTGCAAGCACAAGGTAAGTGTTTTTCTTTTTTTTAATTTAAGTTTCCCTCATCGTCTGTTGACTCCCCACCCAGCCTGCCTCCCTGCCCCACTGATCTTACCTGCACGGGCCACACCTGCTACCCTTTTCAACATCTACAAATTGCCTCTCGCAGATATGGTCCTATCCCAAGACATGAACTCCTATGCTGATTATACCCAACTCATCCTCTCCCTCTCCGTAAAACCCTCCTGGACACAAACCATCTTCCACAATTGTATGAAGAACGTCGTAGCCTGGATGAAGAACAACTACCTGAAGTTCAACATGGACAAAACCGAAGTTATGATCTTTTGCAGACTCACCGCACTCTGGAACGACTCCTGGTGCCCATCAGAACTGAGACCCAGCCCCGCTCCGAAAGACCTTACACACAGCCTTGGCATCATCCTAGACAGCAAACTCGCCCTGTAAAGTCAGGTCAATGCCGTCTTCTCAGCCTGTTTCCATACTCTCTGCCTGCTCTGCAAGGTCTTCAAGTGGCACCACTTTAGCTGAAGGGAAACGGTGATGCATGCCCTCATGACCAGCCAATAACAAACGAAGGGATGGCTCTAATGAGTAAGGCTGAGCCTAATATAGTTAAACAACGAGAGAAGATGCCAATACTGATACTCTACTTGAAACCAAAAAGTTAGCAAAAATGCATAGACCACAGTTCAACGCATCCAGGTGCTATTAAATAGCTGTTTATTTAGGAATACTTAGGATAAATAGTTTGAAGTTCAGATCCAATTCCACAAAAGTATATAACAACAATGAAAAATGACACAAAAAATGAACCAACAAATCACACATACCATCATTCATAAATCTTCAGCCATTTCACAATCATACCTCACACATTAATTCAACTCTCCATGAAACGTCAGGTCTATACCGTCTTCTCAGCCTGATTCCATACTCTCTGCGTGCTCTGCAAGGTCTTCAAGTGGCACCCCTTTAGCTGCAGGAAAACGGTGATGCATGCCCTCATGACCTGCCAGCTGGACTACGGCAACGCACTCTAAGTAAGGCACCACCCACCACCAGACTCATGAAAGGACTTTAGACTATCCAGAAAGCAGGACCCAGGCTGATCCTCAACCTACCCAAGAAGACCTACATCACCCAGCATGTAAATCACCTCCACAGGCTCCCTATCCAAAAGAGATGCTATTTTAAGCTTCTGACCCATGCCTACAAAGCCGTCCACGACCAAGGACCCACTTACATGAACCATCGCCTAAATTTCCACCAACTTCTCAGAACCTCCGCTCCACTTACCTAGCCCTCGCACAGATATTTCGTACCCGCCACTGCTGCGCCAGAGGACACTCCTTCTGCCACCTCACCACCAAAGCCTAGAACACCCTCCCCTTCACCTCCGTCTTTCACCCTACCTGACCCACTTCAGGAAGGATTTCCAAACTTTACTCTTCAACTAAGACCCAGGCACAGCGCCTGGATACGCTCTCGGGTGATAAGCTGCACTATATAAATTATGCTTGACTGAAATATGTGATTGTTACGTTTAGACTCTATGGTAGAGTATTTGGGTGCCATCTTTATTGAATTACTCTGAACAAGAAGAATTTTAGACATCTTTGAGAGTACCCACTTCTGGGACGAAATTAATTTCATTTGACGAAGCAATTTTACATCGAAGCAGGACACATCTTATAAAAGTCCAATGTATGAATTCTAGAAGTTAGAAGTTAGATTATGAAATCGGGGAAAATATGGATCACAGCCACTATCTGTCTATTTATATTAATATGCTTTGTGTCAATGTATTTCTGAATGCCTTTGTTTATTTGTACATGGTAGAATATTTTTTTCATTTGATTTAAGTTGGTAACCTAGCCTGATTACGACAAAGTAAATATACATTGAAAATAATTATTATGAAACAGTTAAGGAATGATGAATAAAGTCTGCATGTTTGTAAACATTTATGGGGTATGTGAGTACTTTATGCCTTGATAAATGTATATGTACGCCCACAATCATTTACCTTAATGTGTTAAAAATCAGCTTTTGATGAAATTCAGATAGGTAGCAGCTAGTGAAATAATTTAAGGACTTATTTTATTAGTTATTTAAAATCCAACTTAACTTAAACACGAAAAACTACAATGTGTGAAACACAAAATCAAGGAAATAGCTTACAATCTCAGGGAATGCAAGATTGAATAAAAAGTGAAATATAAAGCGGAACTAAAAGGCTTAAGTGAATTACTGTAACGAGTTTTCATTCAATTTTCTGAAATAGTGTATTTGCCACAAAAGTTAAAGACATGCATACCATACATGCCGGAAACAGCAAGCCCCAGTCTCTTTACAGTGTGGTGGAGAAAACTACAATGAGTATATCGGGATGGAAACCTCCACCAAATCTCCAATAATAGCCAATGGTTGTGTATACTTAAATACAATTTATTAATTCACAATTGCAGCAAAATATGTATAAGTCACTTAAAGCATTCATTACTTAGAACTTGGCTTAAGTTACAGAATACAATGCCATCTTTGTTTATTTTCCACTCAGACCGATTCGTTTCTGACATGAGCATTTTCATGGTGAGAGATGCCATCTAGCGTTCAAACAGCAGACATGTAACTGAGTTACAGAGAAGTTTTTGCTTTAACAAACCACAATTAAGCCGTGTTGAAATGGTTAATGGTAGTGTCTCGCATTTTCACTGTGCCTCAGCTTCCCCTGCTGATGCGTTGGCCACACAGCACTGGCACTGTTATCCCTATCCGTGCCCTCTGTATTGCTGCTGCCACCCCGGCTGCCCATGCGTGTGTCTGCGTGGACTGACGCTCATCTACTATTTAAGATTTTACACATCTTTAAATTGTAATCTTACTTCCGTTTTACCTTTATGCATATGCTCTAGGTGCATTTTTCAATGTCCATGTGTTTTTATATTGCATAGTTGTGCCATCACGTGCATGTGATGTCTACGAATATTTTTTTTGCAACTGGTAAAGAATGTATTGAGAAAATGACTGCACACGTGTGAGCCTATAGCTGTGTATATGTGCTGCAAGTGAGCAGGCCTTTGGGGGCCGGAGCCTCTATTGGCCTATATGTGTGAATGCATTTTAGTTCATGTGTGTTTATATTGTGTATGTACGCCTTGTGTATTCACCTGTGCCCTTCTGCGTCTTTAAAATGCATGCACCTTTGTTTCTCTCTGTGTGGTCTTATGTCTGTGTGTTAACAGAGATAAACATAAATTCTAAGGCTCCAGGGGCCTCATTTATGAGAAGTGACGCATCGTTCCGTGAAAGCAGTGATTCGTCACTTCTCAGAGCGCCCTCCTTATAACATAATGGATGTGTCATATTTACTGTATGATGCATCATGTCGCAAGGAGTTACAGATACGTCAGTATTTCTGACGAATCTGTATGGCGCAAAAGTGATGCATTGCTGGAGTGTGTGACAGAAGTTACGCAACTCCAGCAATGTTTCCTTTCACATGGGGCAAGCTCCATGTGAAAGGGCCTTCATCACCCTTACGCCTGCCATGAGGCAGGCGTAAGGTTTTGACGCATTGGCGTCCTAGAAGTGGTGCAGCGAAATCTCATAGATATCGCTGCACGACTCCTACGACGCTTTCTTCCGGGGGGAACTCCCTCCCTGCATACATTATACCTGGCGCAGGTATAATGTAGCTCAGGGGTTTGCAAAGTGACACATATACCTAGATGCAACACTTCGTAAATATAGCAGAACAAGGTGCGTTTTTTACGTGACAGGTGCGTCACAAAAAGTGACGCACTGGTGGCGCAAAAGTGACGCATGGACTCCTAAATAGGCCCCCAGGTTTGGGGTCCATTGGCTTATGATTTGTCCTATCTAAAGTACAAGGGGGCATTTGAATGAGCAATGTCAGGTCTTCCTCCGAAGAGCTACTACTGGCAAGAGTTAAAGAATCGACCCTGTACAAGAGCTTGCTTACACCTATTACATCCTGCAAGCCAACCCTCACATTGCTAAAAATCTTTTTCAAGTAGATTATCTGCATATGCTGAGGGGCATATTTACAAGCCCCTTGCGTCACTGGAGTGTCACTTTTTTCGATGCCCCAGTGGCGCAGTGTGCTGGTCCATATTTAAAAGGCCACACAAAGCCACTCTGCGTGCCTTTAATTGGCATTGTAAATATGGCCCCCTTCAATGCATTACTCTGTGTGAAAGGGGTGATCCATGGGTGTTGCTATGGGTGTTGCCAACCAGCACCCAAGGATTCTGACACATTCCCCGATTTACAAGGTTTTGTAAACCTGAGGATGCGTCAGATTCTAATGCCTCCCCAGGGGAGGCGCTAAAGTGGCGCAATGAGGAAAAATGCATTTATTTTAACTAATGTGTTCCTATTTGCATGTGTGCTGCATTCTGCAGCACATGTGAGAGGAGGAAAAGGCTGTCAATGATTATTTAGGTGTAGAAATGTGTCCCTTCTTGCTCATAAACAATCATCCCTGCAACACAGGCATCCTTGCACCATGGTGCAAGGGTGCTTGCAGTGGCGCTAGGCAGCATATTGTGTACCAGCACAGAAGAAATCACAGGGATGCGTTGTATTGTTCTAAATACATGGTATCCCTACACTTTCCTAATGGTGCAACTCAGCTCTGCATGATAGCTTGCAGCATTGTGCTGCGTCCTTATCTTGTAAATATGCCCCTTTGTGTGTAACCCATTTGCATTGCTGGTTTCAGGTAAAACTGGATGACACTTTCTTACTCAAACAGCTGCAAGGTTGAGTTGACAGAACAGATCTATTACAAGAGATCCAGGGGGAGGGTGATGTAGGTTGCTGTGAGAAAATGGGATGTTGGTTGACTAGGGTGTGAGATCTGGTCAAGCAGCAGCCATATCCCTTTCAAGGGAGAAGCAAAAATGTCACTAAACATGTAGCTGAGCAAAAAAAAAACAGTCAGGTGTGACTTAGTGGCAATTTATAAAGTTTTTGAGCAGCACATAAACAGCAATAAAGTGAAAACACAAGACAATAAACATTCCACACCAATTTAGAAAGATGAGTGCTTTTTTAATGAATTATTTGACAGGAAAATGAAAAAAATCAAATCAGTAGAACAGGAGTTATATATTTCTAAACTTTTTAGTAAATACTAGAATCTAAAAAATCAAAGATCCAACTGTGAACCACTGGTCACTGGGTCAAATTAGAAAAATATGGCCGACTATGATGGAGCATGGTTCAGATATAAAAATCCCTTTTTGGGTGGTGTAGAACCCGCCTAAATCATCTTTCTCCTTCTTGTGTCAGGGTTCGAGTGTCACAGAAAAATTCTGAGGATAGTACAAATAGGGATTTAGTACCCATAAAGACACTAAAACAGGACGCCATACTTTTTGCTACTGAAAAGTCACATGTTTGGAAAGCACAACCCTGATGAAGTCCGTAGAGGACGAAACACATTGGCTTGGCTGACTAGAAAATTATAATGTATTGAAAAATCAACAAAAGTTGGATACTGGACGCATTCTTAAGACTCCTGACGATTGAATCTTTCTTCTTGGTCATCATTGTTATATTTGTTAACATTGGATTGCCTGCATTTGGGACAGAAACTATGCAATATAGTGGACACTCCTTTCCTTATTGTTCTTGATTAAATCAAGTATAGACTAGTCAGTGTGAACCAGAGTGACAACATACCATTCCTATGCGCCTCATTTCTTAGCTAACAGATTATTAATCACTGGATGAATCTGCTCTCTGGTGGCCTCAACCAGGTGGGAATTTGACAAAACTGCACCTTTTTGGGTGTGGCTGAGGGTTGTTGACGGTTGAATTATGACTGCCAAAAAGCTGTGTTCATGGAAGTTGGTCTTTACAAGCACCTGTAAAAAGGAGATCGTGCAATCCAGCCTAGTATTATGAACAGGGAAGAAGGACCTCTGATGGAAGATTTACCTTCCCTGATATTGATATTGATTTTGCCACAAATGGGCCTCATAGCAAGAAAACAACAAGGGCACCCAACGAGTCAGCACAGGACCTCGGGTAACATAGTTTTATCTCAGTGGCGTCACTAGGAGGGTGCGGGGGGTGCGGACCGCACCGGGTGACACCATGACATGGGGTGACACCGTGGTCTGTGTGGACAATAATCTTGGCCGGCGGCTGGGTAAGGTTCGACAGACAGTAATATTATTTTGCATTTTGGTGTCACGGAGTCCATGACACCAAAATGCAAAATAATATTAGTCTCTCGAACCTTACCCGGCCGCCGGCCAAGATTATTGTCCAATTAGGCTACGACGTCAGCGACGTTCGAAACGTCACTCACGTGACGTTGCTCCCGAGCCCGCCGTTTTCAGCACTGCTCCTGGGGTTTTGCAGAGGAAGACAAGCGTGCACCTGGCACTGCACAGCCTCCCACTACAGTGCCTGCATGAGACAGCCCCCCACCCCCCCGAGAGTGCCCACTGCCTGCACGAGACAGCCCCCCTTGCATTACAGCATGAGACAGCCTCCCCCTTGCATGCCTGCACGAGACCGCTGGGGTGCTGGTAGTATTTCAACCATGCGCCAAGGCCTGACCCTCCTGTTGTCTCTGCCCCAGCCCCCCTCCCTGGGGAAGGAGAGCCTGTTGTGAAGGCACTGGCCCTACACCCTGGAGTCCCCGTGGAAAAAGCTGAGCAGGTAGAAGCCCCATGCTGGAGGGGCGGCCCCTGCCCTCTAACACAAAGTGAAAGCAAGTGGCAGAGTGGAGGAAGAGGCGATGGGCTCCCAGGAATAATTCCTTCCAGAGCTGATGGCTGCTGCGCGACTTTCCGTCACATCTGGAGTCCCAGGAGAGAATGCCCCAGCCTGTAAGTTACTTTTTTTTCTTCCGTGTTTTCGCCTCATCTTTGCCCATCCTCCCCTTCTTGCTGGGTAGGAGTGGGTTAATGCTGGGCGTTTGTTATGGCCACAGAGAGCCTGAGGCTTCCCTTGTTTTCTTTATTATAGAAGAGGGTTGTCTCTCTTTCTCGCCTCTTGCTCCCACAGACAGGCTCATTACCTGTACTGAAATTATCCACAATAGTTCCACTATTGCATACCCAATATCATTGTGTTCCATAAGCACCTCAGCCCAATGCTGCAACCCTCGTGGTAAGGTGGCGCAGTGGGTTAATGCAATTGTGGCACCAATGTCCAGAGTGTCTAAGTGGCATGTTTAAAATCCAGCGGGACTGACTTGGCGTTTCACCCTTGTGATGTTGAACCATGCACCCTGTTATTGACATTCAGAGTTCGAAACAAACGTTACGTGTTCAAAAATGCGTGTGTAACTTGTATGGGTTGGGACATCTGAGGCGCATGGCAGCGGGGCGAGAGTGTTGAAGGATAGAACGTAGGACCAGAGGGGGGCGAAGGGTACAGCCAAGTGGGGGGGGGGGGAGACAGACTCACAGAGAGGTGGCCAGACAAGAGACCTAGAAATATCAGCTCACAGGAGGAGACGGTGAAGAGTTAAATTGAATTATGCATTTGCAATGAGAAGTCACTTTTTGGCGCAGAGCCTTCATCCGCGCGCACAGGCAAAGGGGGTGGGGGGCAAAAATGCATTCAAAAAGAGTTGGTGCCAACAGTAGTCTTGAAAGCTGAGGGGAAGGGGAAAAGATTGATGAGGGAGAGAAGGAAGGGAAAGGAGAAAGGAACAAGGAAAGAAAAGGAAAGTAAGACCCAGCGATGAGGAAGACCGGAAGAGAAGGGTTCGAAAGGAACTAAATTGAACATAGGAGAGGATAGATGGCAAAGCAAGTAAAAGAGACCTGGAGTGAAAAGGCAAAATAAATTAAATGGAGAGGTACGGAGAGCGAAGGAAGAAAGATTTAGTGGAGTAAAAAGAAAAAGAGTAGAGGGAAGCAATTGGTAATGAAAGTAGGAGACGGGAGAGGAAGGGAAGAGTGTTTGGTGCTAGAGCTTTGGCAAGATAACCCCTGCGAGTGGGCGCTAGAGTGGCTCCCTGGACCCATCAAAGGACCCTGGAGCGACCAGCGCCTCCTTCTAATTCCCCCCTCTCAGACGCAGGGAGACGCGCCAGGGCCTTGGAAAGATGGAACCAGGGGCTGGCCTCGAGACCCCAGGGGAACGGCGCGTCTTCCCAGCAGACTGGTTCCCCCGGCAGCACGCCAGAGACTGGGCAGAAGAGGTCGCATGTCACGCCTGACATGGCTGGCACTGCCGCGGCATCCTGTCGTGAAATCTCCTCTGTCCCCATAGGAACGCCAACTGAATTATGCGGCAAGAAAAGGGACATTTGGCCTAATAGTGGCCAAGGGTGACACACACTGTACGGCCACGTAGGCGTCTCACCTCAAAATTACCAGTTTAGCACATGAACAGAGCAATTTGCAACTAAAAGGAGACCAGTGCGCCTTTGTATGCAGCCCCCACTGTGTAGCAGCATGTGTGTTACTCTCCTATAGTGAACTTTGATCCTTGTGAACTAAAAGCACATTTCTTGGTGAAATATGGATTTAATGCATCCAGCAGTGAATTATGTGGCAAGTGCGGTAAACCCACATTTACACAGAAATCAGATAAGTCCAGTGGCCCTGCCATTAGTCTCTGTAACTGCAAATTCACTTCTCCCCAGGTTACTTAGGTTGTGTACGATCTGATGCAAACCTGAGAATTCCCCAAAATCTGAGCTTTTGTTTTGCATTCTTGTTCTTGCAGGCTTCTTCATTCTGTTATAAACACATGAACAAGTACCAGAATGCACCTGGACTGAATGACCTTCACACATTGAACTGGTAAACTTGAGCATTCAGCTCTGACAAGGCAGATGTGGGGGCCATGTAAGGGTATCTGGGGGGCATCATGGATTCATGGGGTAAGTCGTGAGGGGGTGACACCATGAGTTACCCGCACTGGGTGACACCAACCCTAGTGACGCCACTGTTTTATCTAACAACAGTGGTCCCATGCATAGATAAGTACCAGATAAGATGAATATAGACACAATGGAACTATATTGAGTAGCGTGATTTGTCCAGCCGGACAGTGATCACAAATTTTTACTATGAAATAAATTCAACAAGGAAAATACCTTACATTCACAAAGAGTGAGACACAAGCCTGTGCCCTCACGCTTACAAATTGGCAAAGTAGGAAGATAGGAAAAGGCAGAGGAGAGATGTTTAGACAGAAAGTGAGCGATTTCTGAGAGATGAAAAAGTAACAGAAATTCAGTTACACCATTAATTGCATATCTCATTCGGTATACATGCACATATATGGTGTTACAGTAAGTCGACGGCATTTCGATCCCTTAACCATAATACACGGGATCATCATCAGGACAAAAATATTGTGCCTAAGGAGTACATTACACAATAGCCTAAAGAAGAAAGGAAAAATGGAATATATCAGCAAGAGAATATCACAACAGAGCGTATTCGGTGACATCAAGTGAATAAAGTGAGTGAGAATTCCTTAAGGGAACAGCTAATCACAGCATGCGTGATCTCATCAGTGGAGGACAATCGGAGGTACGGCGAGTGTCTAGAGAAGTGGCCAAACGCTGGTGTGAATAAGTCACAACAAGGATGCAGTTTCAAGAACAGTGGACCTATGCGGTTGTCATCGCAATCATAATTGCTCAGAGGAATATAGTAAGGACCATATCATGCAGCACTGTTATATACATGATTTATGCAGTTTTGTTGAACGTCAGCATACAGGTGTTCACAGTGAGTGCCCCAGATTGTGAGATCGCAGGTACGGTGAGTGTCTAGAGGAGTGGCCAACCGCTGGCGTGTATGAATTACATCATGGATGCAGTTTCGAGGGCAGTGAACCTATGCGGTTGTCATCGTAACCGGGTCTGTGCATGACTGCCCCGTGAAAACCGAAAGTGAGGGACAGGAAGGCTACCTTTTAACTTGCGGCTAAGTGGAGGATCGTGGCTTGTTGCGCAGGACCGGCGGCGGGAAGGAGTATTTGCCAGGATAGTAGCACTGCTGAGGAAAGAAGGCCAGTCAGTGCTGTCCAGCTAGGAGTGTGCTTGAGAAACGGGTCTAAGGTATGAGACTCACCCGGATGATGTCTGGATAGGGCACTGAGTAAGTTGCAAATTAATGTAATAGCAGTGAGGCAGCTCCAGGGCAGGGCCGTCCGCCGGGCGTGTGGGCTCCCGCATTGGGGAACTTCCGTAAGCCGAGTGGAGAGCCTAGAGGGAGGAAGGGTCAACCCTATTCCCCTATAAACCCACAACCCACTACAGTAGTAAAAGACAATATTTAATTAAATTACATTAAAAATAAATAATAAAACATAATAAATACAATATAATATACACTAAATTTATTTAAAAATTGATATTAGTAGCATCGAAGTTATTTATTTCGATATTATTGACATCGATATTTAAAACTTCGATATTACTGATATCATACTAATATCGATATTAAGACTGTCGATATTACTTACCTTCGATATTTTGTCCCATCGATATTTAAACTTCGATATTATTGTATATCGAAATTTAAAACTCGATATTTTGTCTGTGTACCCTTTCGGAGAGCTGTACGAGGCGCCTTGCCATCCCATAATAAAGTGCGGATTTCTTCTTCAGTGGTAGTAAAATAGGTGTTGGTAATTGGGAATGGGCAGTTTTGGAGCACATATAAAACCCTAGGGAGGACACACATTTTAAACAGGGCTGCCCTTTCCTGGAGGGTCAAGGGCAGTGATCTACTGTATCTGACATTAGTTTGTAGCCACCGGAGGGGCCCAAAAGATTCGGCTTATAGAATGTTTGGGGATCGGGTGTGATGTAGATTCATAAATATTTGAACCCTCCAGTAGCAACCTCAGTAACGTAACCAGGCAGCAATTTAGGTGGAGGGCAATATAAAATGTAGATCAACAGTTGATAGTATATCCTGCGTATTTACCAAAGTTGGTAATGACGTTAAGCAGGCTTTTAAGAGAGGCCTGTGGGGACGCCAGATAAATCAGAATATTGTTCACATATAACAAAATTGTATCCTCTGTATCATTACTCCATCGCAGTCCACGTATAGAGACATCATGTCTTATCCAATGCGCTAATGGCTCTAGAATCAGTGCAAATAGTAGGGGTGATAGGAGACAGCCCTGTCTAGTCCCTCTCTGCAGTTCATACGTACGTGATGTGTGATTGTTTTTCTTGAAATTGCCCCAGCAATGCTGTGTACAACAATGCAACCCACTGTCTTAAACGAGGACTGAAACCAAACCTCGCCAGACCCTCACAGAGGTAAGGTCACTCTATTGAATCAAATGCCATGGCAGCATCCAATGACAGTATAACTGCGTCCTCTTGCAGATACTGTTGCCTCCCAAGTTCGTTATGAACTCGACAGATATTTAGAGCGATGTTACGGCCCGATATGAACCCTGATTGGTCATTGTGAACTAAAGAGGGGAGAACTTAGTTCAGGCAGGATGCAAGGAGTTTGGCCAATAACATATTAGATAAATTGTCAATTGCTGGTGCATCAGATCTATCCATGAAGTATTTTTTTAATCTAACCTTCCTGAAGAAGGCAAATAAGTCCTCATGCAGTTTGAATTTATTTAATACCGTACATGGGACAAAGGACAAACCCCGGCTTAAAAGGGACAGTTCCTCATCATTGAAAGTTGCTGATGATAGATTGTAAATAGGAAGAACATCTTCATTTCTTCCTATGTTGCTGTCATTACTACTTTCTACCACCAGTATTGCTGGTTTCGAGTTTTGACATATTGTTGTTGAGGTTGAGGGCTCATCTGATGATGCCCTCCTCTGTCTTGTTGCCAGTGGAGATTGCGTCCCCTGTACTGACCCCTGGGTAAAAAACCCCGGCCATTGGTACTTTGCAGTAACTGTCTGCCTCTAAATGGTCTTGAGTTATATTGTGCCCTCCCTGCGTCATGAAAGTTGTCATTATCAGATGAGGACGAGCCTGTGTCAGAGAAATTTGTGTACTGTCTTCTATAACTATTGGTGTAGGTGGGAGTGTAATTACTCTTAGCCCCTCCCTGATAGTACATAGGGTTCAGATATGGGTACACTTTTTGTCTAGTAAACCATCTAGTGTCCTTTTGCAGTTTTGCTGATTTTTTATTGGTAAGATATACATCAAAGTCCTTCATGTCTGCCAGAATTTTATCTGCTTTATTTTTGGCCTCATCTACTGCATTGGATGATTTTAATTTCTCTTCCAAGTCTAAAATATCTTTACTAAAACTAGCCATGAGGTCCTTTGCAGTTTAGATGATTAACATCATCCAGTCCCTGGAGCAGCGGTTTGATATTACTGACCACCGCTCCAGGAACTTCTGAATTTCAATAAACAATGCTGGAGCATTGCGAACTCTAAGCCCAGATGGGATGACACCCACTTTCAAATATTCAAACATGTAGTATGCCAGAGATTCTATACGTTTAAGTTTTTTCTTAAGATTCAAAAGGTTCTGCCACTCACTCACCTGTAGGGTTGTGGTAGAGCTGGAATTATCTATCACATGACCTATTAAAGAGGAAAAATACTCATCAGAAAAACCGAACGTCTGTAAACCCTCCATCTTTGTCGCCAATCGTATAGTGTTATCTCTTTCTGATGGGCTGTAACTGATGTGAAATGTCTCTAAAGGTCAAAGGACCGAAAAAATAAAACAACCATCTAAAATTAAGGAGAGAAAATGAAAAAGGAGAAAATCTCTGATAGAATTACTAAACAAAATATTACAGGCACCCACCCATGGAGGCCGTACACATATAACGCAATCAATCAGTTCGATTACCTAAGGAAGTAACCTTCTAACAAACTATCCCACAGTTGAAAAACAGTGAATGCAATAACATAACGGAGGGGACCCCTCTAACAATACTTAAGGTTAGGGAAAAGAGGGGAAAAAAGAAAATCAACACTAGAAAAATTCCCTCATGACCTATCTACTTTTCATTTTCCAACATTGTTTTTCATTTCACATTTAAACTTTTTAAGATACAATAACACAAATACTGATTTATATAATTTCTTCAGTATACCTTTATTTCCTCATGATTTCTTTTTTGTTTTTTCAATAGCTTTCGGTTATCATATTTTTATCCACTTTATGTTTGGTACAATCATATAAAGTGCATCATTTTATAAAAAAATTCATAGTACAAAAAATAGAATTATATACCTAACACAACTACATACCATATTGCCCCTTGGCTATAAAAACACAACAATACTATCAGAACTCCACTCACTCAAAGTAACGCACACACATTCATACCCTTTCACACAGACCATATGTATCCAGTATCTGTACAAATCTTGATATACAGGATAGGAGAAACCTCTACCCTAGTGTTAAAACATAGAATGTTATATTAGGCTCCACGCAAGGGCGACGCGCGTTTCGGTGGGATTTCAACCACCTTCCTCAGGACTTATGCAGATGCACACACTTCAATTTAGTCAAAAGCCAGGGGATCTGAAATCACAAAAAATAATAATGTTGTGTATACATACAAAAAACACAGTTGATGGACAGAATGCAGAACAATGTCTTACATTCACCACAGTACAAAAATCTGGGCCTAAATCAATCGTTTTTTTGCACTCCACACCACCCTAGGTCAGACAATGGCTATATGCGAATAAGCCGTGACCGTGTTCCTCATGGGAACAGTCCAGCCCGAACTGCCAAGCCATGTCTTTCCTAGACCGGAATCAAGCATCCAAGGACCGGTTTCTGGCTATCAGCCTTCTTCAGCCTGGATAGCTTGACTCCAGTGATGCAGAGAGCCTGGGACTCACTTCTGAGCATACCCAGCCCACTCGGGGTGAAAATTGCAAAAAACACAGTTGATGGACAGAATGCAGAACAATGTCTTACATTTACCCGAGTACAAAAATCTTGGCCTAAATCCATCGTTTTTTTGCACTCCACACCACCCTAGGTCAGACAATGGCTATATGCAAATCAGCCTTGACCCTGTGCCTCCTGGGAACAGTCCAGCCCAAATTACAAAGCCATGTCTTTCCTAGACCAGAATCAAGCATCCAAGGACCGGTTTCTGGCTATCAGCCTTCTTCAGCCTGAATAGCTTGACTCCAGTCATGTGGAGAGCCTGGGACTCACGTCTGAGCATACCCAGGCCACTTGGGGTGAAAATTGCAAAAAACACAGTTGATGGACAGAATGCAGAACAATGTCTTACATTCACCCCAGTACAAAGATCTGGGCCAAAATCCATCGTTTTTCTGCACTCCACACCACCCTAGGTCAGACAATGGCTAAATGCAAATCATCCTTGACCCTGCGCCTCATGGGAACAGTCCAGCCCGAACTACCAAGCCATGTCTTTCCTAGACCGGAATCAAGCATCCAAGGACCGGTTTCTGGCTATCAGCCTTCTTCATTCTGGATAGCTTGACTCCAGTGATGTGGTGAGCCTGGGATTCACGTCTGAGCATACCCAGCCCACTCTGGGTGAAAATGGCAAAAAACACAGTTGATGGACAGAATGCCGAACAATGTCTTACATTCACCCCAGTAGAAAATTCTGGGCCTAATTCCATCATTTTTTTACACTCCACACCACCCTAGGTCAGACAATGGCTATATGCAAATCAGCCTTGACCCTGTGCCTCATGAGAACAGTCCAGCCAGAACTACCAAGCCATGTCTTTCCTTGACCGGAATCAAGCATCCAAGGACCGGTTTCTGGCTATCAGCCTTCTTCAGCCTGGATAGCTTTACTCCAGTCATGTGGAGAGCCTGGGACTCACGTCTGAGCATACCCAGCCCACTTGGGGTGAAAATTGCAAAAAACACAGTTGATGGACAGAATGCAGAACAATGTCTTACATTCACCCCAGTACAAAATTCTGGGCCTAATTCCATCGTTTTTTACACTCCACACCACCCTAGGTCAGACAATGGCTATATGCAAATCAGCCTTGACCCTGTGCCTCATGGGAACAGTCCATCCAGAACTACCAAGCCATGTCTTTCCTTGACCGGAACCAAGCATCCAAGGACTGGTTTCAGGCTATCAGCCTTCTTTAGCCTGGATAGCTTGACTCCAGTGATGTAGAGAGCCTGGGACTCACGTCTGAGCCTACCCAGCCCACTCGGGGTGAAAATTGCAAAAAACACAGTTGATGGACAGAATGCAGAACAATGTCTTACATTCACCCCAGTACAAAATTCTGGGCCTAATTCCATCGTTTTTTACACTCCACACCACCCTAGGTCAGACAATGGCTATATGCAAATCAGCCTTGACCCTGTGCCTCATGGGAACAGTCCATCCAGAACTACCAAGCCATGTCTTTCCTTGACCGGAACCAAGCATCCAAGGACTGGTTTCAGGCTATCAGCCTTCTTTAGCCTGGATAGCTTGACTCCAGTGATGTAGAGAGCCTGGGACTCACGTCTGAGCCTACCCAGCCCACTCGGGGTGAAAATTGCAAAAACACAGTTGATGGACAGAATGCAGAACAATGTCTTACATTCACCCCAGTACAAGGATCTGGGCCTAAATCCATCGTTGTTTTTGCACTCCACACCACCCTAGGTCAGACAATGGCTATATACAAATCAGCCTTGACCCTGTGCCTCATGGGAACAGTCCAGCCCAAACTACCAAGCCATGTCTTTCCTAGACCGGAATCAAGCATCTAAGGACCGGTTTCTGGCTACCAGCCTTCTTCAGCCTGGATAGCTTGACTCCAGTGATGTGGCGAGCCTGGGACTCACGTCTGAGCATGCCCAGCCCACTCAGGATGAAAATTTAAAAAAACACAGTTGATGGACAGAATGCAGAACAATATCTTACATTCACCCCAGTACAAAATTCTGGGCCTAATTCCATCGTTTTTTTAAACTCCACACCACCCTAGGTCAGACAATGGCTATATGCAAATCAGCCTTGACCCTGTGCCTTAAGGGAACAGTCCAGCCAGAACTACCAAGCCATGTCTTTCCTTGACCGGAACCAAGCATCCAAGGACTGGTTTCAGGCTATCAGCCTTCTTCAGCCTGGACAGTTTGACTCCAGTGATGTAGAGAGCCTGGGACTCACGTCTGAGCATACCCAACCCACTCGGGGTGAAAATTGCAAAAAACACAGTAGATGGCCAGAATGCAGAACAATGTATTACATTCACCCCAGTACAAAGATCTGGGCCTAAATCCATCATTTTTTTGCACTCCACACCACCCTAGGTCAGACAATGGCTATATGCAAACCAGCCTTAACCCTGTGCCTCATGGGAACAGTCTAGCCCGAACTACCAAGCCATGTCTTTACTTGACCGGAATCAAGCATCCAAGGGCCGGTTTCTGGCTATCAGCCTTCTTCAGCCTGGATAGCTTGACTCCAGTGATGTGGAGAGGCTGAGACTCACGTCTGAGCATGCCCAGCCCACTCGGGGTGAAAATTGCAAAAAACACAGTTGATGGACAGAGGCAGAACAAAGTCTTACATTCACCCCAGTACAAAGATCTGGGCCTAAATCCATCAATTTTTTGCACTCCACACCACCCTAGGTCAGACAATGGCTATATGCAAATCAGCCTTGACCCTGCGCCTCATGGGAACAGTCCAGCCCGAACTACCAAGCCATGTCTTTCCTAGACCGGAATCAAGCATCCAAGGACCGGTTTCTGGCTATCAGCCTTCTTCAGCCTGGATAGCTTGACTCCAGTGATGTGGAGAGCCTGGGACTCACGTCTGAGCATACCCAGCCCAGTCGGAGTGAAAATTGCAAAAAACACAGTTGATGGACAGAATGCAGAACAATGTCTTACATTCGCCCCAGTACAAAGATCTGGGCCTAAATTTATCTTTTTTTTGCACTCCACACCACCCTAGGTCAGACAATGGCTATATGCAAATCAGCCTTGACCCTGTGCCTCATGGGAACAGTCCAGCCCGAACTACCAAGCCATGTCTTTCCTAGACCGGAATCAAGCATCCAAGGACTGGTTTCTGGCTATCAGCCTTCGTCAGCTTGGATAGCTTGACTCTAGTGATGTGGAGAGCCTTGGACTCACGTCTGAGCATGCCCAACCCAGGCGGGGTGAAAATTGCAAAAAACACAGTTGATGGACAGAATGCAGAACAATGTCTTACATTCACCCCAGTACAAAGATCTGGCCCTAAATCCATCGTTGTTTTGCACTCCACACCACCCTAAGTCAGACAATGGCTATATGCAAATCAGCCTTGACCCTGTGCCTCATGGGAACAGTCCAGCCCGAACTACCAAGCCATGTCTTTCCCAGACTGGAATCAAGCATCCACGGACCGGTTTCTGGCTATCAGCCTTCTTCAGCCTGGATAGCTTGACTCCAGTGATGTTGAGAGCCTGGGACTCACGTCTGAGCATACCCAGCCCAGTCGGGGTGAAAACTGCAAAAAAAACAGTTGATGGACAGAATGCAGAACAATGTCTTACATTCACCCTAGTACAAAGATCTGGGCCTAAATCCATCTTTTTTTGCACTCCACACCACCCTAGGTCAGACAATGGCTATATGCAAATCAGCCTTGACCCTGTGCCTCATGGGAACAGTCCAGCCCGAACTACCAAGCCATGTCTTTCCTAGACCGGAATCAAGCATCGAAGGACCGGTTTCTTGCTATCAGCCTTCTTCAGCCTGGATAGCTTGACTCCAGTGATGTGGTGAGCCTGGGACTCACGTCTGAGCATGCCCAGCCCACTCGGGGTGAAAATTGCAAAAAACACAGTTGATGGACAGAATGCAGAACAATGTCTTACATTCACCCCAGTACAAAGATCTGGGCCTATATCCATCGTTTTCTTGTACTCCACACCACCCTAGGTCAGACAATGGCTATATGCAAATCAGCCTTGACCCTGTGCCTCATGGGAACAGTCCAGCCCGAACTACCAAGCCATGTCTTTCCTATACCGGAATCAAGCATCCAAGGACCGGTTTCTGGCTATCAGCCTTCTTCAGCCTGGATAGCTTGACTCCAGTGATGTGGAGAGCCTGGGACTCACGTCTGAGCATGCCCAGCCCACTCGGGGTGAGAATTGCAAAAAACACAGTTGATGGACAGAATGCAGAACAATGTCTTACATTCACTCCAGTACACAGATCTGGGCCTAAATCCATCGTTTTTTTGCACTCCACAACACCCTATGTCAGACAATGGCTATATACAAATCAGCCTTGACCCTGTGCCTCATGGGAACAGTCCAGCCCAAACTACCAAGCCATGTCTTTCCTAGACCGGAATCAAGCATCCAAGGACCAGTTTCTTGCTATCAGCCTTCTTCAGCAGGGATAGCTTGACTCCAGTGATGTGGAGAGCCTGGGACTCACGTCTGAGCATGCCCAGCCCAGCCCAGTCGGGGTGAAAATTGCAAAAAACACAGTTGATGGATAGAATGCAGAACAATGTCTTAGATTCACCCCAGTACAAAAATCTGGGCCTAAATCCATCATTTTTTTGCACTCCACACCACCCTAGGTCAGACAATCGCTATATGCAAATCAGCCTTGACCCTGTTCCTCATGGGAACAGACCAGCCCGAACTACCAAGCCATGTCCTTCCTAGACCGGAATCAAGCATCCAAGGACCGGTTTCTGGCTATCAGCCTTCTTCAGCCTGGATAGCTTGACTCCAGTGATGTGGAGAGCCTGGGACTCAGTCTGAGCATACCCAGCCCACTCGGGGTTGAAAATTGCAAAAAACACAGTTGATGGACAGAATGCAGAAAAATGTCTTACATTCACCCCAGTACAAAGATCTGGCCCTAAATCCATCGTTTTTTTTGCACTCCACTTCACCCTAGGTCAGACAATGGCTATATGCGTGGGAACAGTCCAGCCCGAACTACCACTTGTGTGCTTGTTTGATGCAGTATTTCTTAGTTTACACGTTATTCTTTGGGGCCTTTTTACTCCCTCCTTCCTTTTTACCTCTATGCGTGATGTTTTCTTTGATAAAGATGTTGGTGGAACATCTAGACTAAATGGGGCTAAGGTAATCAGATGCAGGTTTTCTACCCAGTGGGCGTTGTGTATCCTTATGACTGTCAATTGGCTCAATCAATTATGTATGTGAAAAATGAGCTTAATATAGATGCTTTGTATATATACACACAACATTCATATTTTTGTGATTTCAGATACCCTGGCTTTTGACTAAATTGAAGTGTGTGTATCTGCATAGGTCCTGAGGAAGGTGGTTGAAATACCACTGAAACGTGCGTAGACCTTGCTTGGAGCCTAATATAACATTCTATGGTTTAACAATAGGGTAGAAGTTTCTCCTACCCTGTATATCAAGATTTGTACAGATACTGGATACATATGGTCTGTGTGAAAGGATATGAATTTGTGTGAATGACTTTGAGTGAGTGGAGTTCTGATAGTATTGTTGTGTTTTTATAGCAAAGGGGCAATATGTTATGTATATAATTCTATTTTTTGTACTATGAATTATTTTTATAAAATGATGCACTTTATATGATTGTACCAAATATAAAATGGATAAACATATGATAACGGAAAGCTATTGAAAAAACTGAAAAAGAAATCATGAAGAAATACAGATATAATGAAGAAATGATATACATCAGTATTTGTGTTGTTGTATCTTAAAAAGTTTAAATGTAAAGTGAAAAACAATGTTGAAAAATGCAAAGTAGATAGGTCATGAGGGAATTTTTCTAGTGAGGAGTTTGGCCAATACCTTAGATTCAGAACTTAATAAGGAAATTGGCCTGGATGAGCCACAATTGGTTGCCAGTTTGCCGGGTTTGTGTATGACAACGATAGACACTAGCCTCTGATCTAAGGGGAGAACACAATGCTCCAGGCTCTTGTCATACATGTTTTTGAGGTGTGGAGCCATGAGGAATTCGATTGGAATACCATTGGGCCCCATCACCTTGCCTGAATTAATAACAAATATAGCTTTAAAGATCTCTTCCGCTGTTACGTTGGCATCTAAAGTTCATCTGTCGCTATCTAACAGTTTGGGGAGGGGGATGTCTTCCAAGAGCAGGTGGGAATCCTCAGAGGATTAGGTGGTCTTGGAAGAATACAGCGTCTCCAAGTGATCTTCAAACGCTTCTGCCACCTCACGTGGGTCCGTTCTATTTTTCCCATTTTCAAGTAAGAGTTCGGGGACCAAGCTAGCAGCCTGGTCACGCCATTCCAGCCACACCAGCATTTTCCCAGCTGGCTCTCCTAGCTCATATACTCTGTGGCATATACGAAGGAGTCTCGCCTGAGTCTGTTCCCACGCAAGGTCATTATATTCCAGCCGCTTATTCCGAAGAGTGTGGTTTATGGCATCAGTGGGGGATGTGTTATGTACTGTTTCTAGCTGAAGCAGGTCACTTTCTAATTGAGTCAGCTGTACGTTTTGGTTTCTAACGTAAAAAACGTCAAAGCAAACCTGGCAGCAAGAAGGCCTCATGGTTCAACGCTGATCTTAAGAAGTCCAAGAAACTCTGCCGCTCCCTTGAAAAGGCCTGGAAAAAAGACCCAACCACTAGCACCAAGGACGCCTTCAAAAACGCCTCCCGCACTCACCACCAACTAATCCGTAACGCCAAGAAAGCAGCATTCAAGGATCGACTTGACAACAACGCCCACAACAGCAAGGAACTTTTCAACATCGTCAAGGAATTTTCAAATCCCTCGGCCAACTCCAACGACATCACCCCCTCTCAAGCCCTCTGCGACTCCCTAGCCTCATTCTTCCACAACAATATTGCAGACATCCGCAACAGCTTCGACAAGCAACCCGGAGACCAACCCACTCAACCATTTGCTGAACATTCTCCCCCCGTGAACACCCTCAACGACTGGAACCCAATCTCCACTGAGGACACAATCTGCCTGATGAATTCCATCCACTCAGGATCCCCCACAGACCCATGCCCTCACCACATCTTCAACAAAGCAGACTCCGTCATAGCACCGCACCTCCGAGACGTCATCAACTGCTCCTTCAACTCCGCCACCTTTCCGGAAGACTGGAAACACGCCGAACTCACCGCCCTTCTGAAAAAACCCACAGCGGACCCCACCGAACTCAAAAATTACCGCCCCATTTCGCTCCTTCCATTCCTGGCCAAAGTCATCGAGAAAGCTGTCAACAACCAGCTCGCCGCTTTCCTCGAAGCCAACAAATCCCTCGACTCCTCACAATCTGGCTTCCGAGCAAAACACAGCACTGAGACCGCCCTCATCGCAGCAACAGACGACATTCGAACTCTACTGGACAACGGAGACACAGTCGCCCTCATCCTCCTCGACCTCTCTGCAGCATTCGACACAGTCTGCCACAGCACCCTTTTACAACGCCTCAATAACATCGGAATACAAGGAAAAGCACTTGAATGGATCACCTCGTTCCTCACCGGAAGAACCCAGAGAGTCCGCCTTCCACCATTCAAGTCCGAGGCCACTGAAGTCATCTGTGGAGTACCACAAGGATCCTCACTCAGCCCCACCCTCTTCAACGTATACATGAGCCCCCTCGCGGCCATCGCCTGCCAACACAACCTCAACATTATCTCTTACGCGGATGACACTCAACTAATCCTTTCTCTCACCAATGACCCCAGCACCGCCAAAACTAACCTACACGAAGGAATGAAAGAAGTTGCCGAATGGATGAAACAAAGCCGCCTGAAACTGAACTCAGACAAAACAGAAGTCCTCATCCTAGGTACATCCCCCTCTGCATGGGACGACTCTTGGTGGCCGGAAGCCCTTGGAAAAGCACCCATCCCGACAGACCACGCACGGAACCTAGGCGTCATCCTGGATTCTTCACTCTCAATGAACAGACAAGTCAGCGCCGTCTCCTCATCCTGCTTCAACGTTCTTCTCATGCTCCAAAAAACATTTCGCTGGATCCCCACCGAAACCAGAAAAACAGTCACCCATGCTCTGGTCACGAGCCGACTGGACTACGGAAACACCCTCTACGCAGGTACTACCGTCAAACTCCAGAAGAAACTCCAACGAATCCAAAACGCCTCAGCCAGGATCATATTAGACATCCCGCGCAACGAACATATCTCTGGTCACCTCAAAGACCTCCACTGGCTACCCGTCAATAAGAAATCCCTTTCCGACTGCTAACCCACGCACACAAATCACTCTACGACATCGGACCAGAATGCCTCAACTCACGACTGTCCTTCTACACACCCCCCCGCCAACTACGTTCTTCCAGCCAAGCCCTCGCCACTGTACCTCGCATCAAAAAGACCACCATGGGAGGCAGATCCTTCTCATACCTGGCTGCCAAAACATGGAACTCACTCCCCGCTGACCTTCGCCTTACCCAGAACCACCTAGCATTCAGAAAGCAACTTAAAACGTGGATATTCGACAAGTAATCCTCCTCCCCTTCCTAAGCGCCTTGAAACCCTCTGGGTATGTAGTGCGCTATATAAATTATCTGACTTGACTTGACTTGACTAAGATTCCAAGGGGTTATGATTATAGGGCCTCAGGTATGGTATTGATTAAAAGTAAGTTCAACCCTGAGGGGGAATGGTCTGAAATACCTCTTGGGAGTCCCCGAGGACACTAAAATAATCCTATATCTGCAAGGGAAGTGAAAAAATAGTCAATGCGTGGCATGCTTTTGTCTGCATTAGAATAGTGCATGAAGTAGTCTGTGGTGGGGTTCCGTGTGCGCCAAATATCATTGAGAACCATTGCTTGGGTGAAGTTGGTCATGTGAGTGTTTCCTCTGGGAGACATCTTTGGGAGATGTCTGTTGAACGTCCCGTCCATCACCATATTAAAGTCACCTCCTAGTATAAGAGTTCCCGGGTGAAGATCTATCAGAATTTTGCCCCGTCTTGCAAAGCTATCGTACACAACGAGGGCGGGAGATATATACCGATATTACATTCATGGCACTAATCTCCCATAGCACCTCCAATACAGAAAATCTACCCTGAGGGTTGCCCCAGACATGAGTAGGTATAAGGGCGAGGTTTTTATGTATAACTATGCAGTAGTATTGAAGTCCACACACGGTTGTTGATGTTAAATGGTTTATTAGCAGATAAGTAGATAAGATGATATAGCCCCAACAGGAGCATCCAGCATGATGCTCAGCCCAATGCCAACTGACAAACTCATCCCACAGAATCCCAACATTCTCTAGAGCGTCATAGCTGCAACATTCTACAAGCTGGACTGGTAGAGGAAAAAGCATGTATAAGATATAAACAAGATGCAAGAATACTACATTATCCCCTCTCTTCCACAATGAAAACAAAAAGGAAGGAACACTGGTCAGAAAGAACCAAAGAAATGAAAAACATACAGAAGAACATACCCATCCTCTTTTCCATAAATAACAAAAGAAAGACAAGAACCAAACAAAAAGAAACAAGAAAGAGGAAAACCAAACTTGAAAATACCAATGACTAACCGACAGACACACCTACTGGCCAGACAGGCATGCAAGAAGGAAAGACATGGTACAAGAACCAATGTACGAAATAGTCCAACTCTCAAGGATATAATATTATACCACAAAACGAGAGTGTGAACAATTTAAAAAAACATGAGAATATGGATAAAATTACAACAACAAAAGATGTCAACATTACCCAACTTCCCACCAGAAAGATAATAATAACAATATAGATAGAAACATTACCATGTAAAAAAACAAGGATAATGGGACTAAAACCCAAATCATACCTCAAAAACGAGGGACTCTAACCCAAATACTGACACTAAAAACAAAAGACGTAGAAAGAGAAACTGAGGATAATGGGACTATAACCCAAAACCTAAAAACAAGGATATTGGGACTCTAACCCAAATCCTGACACTAAAAAACAAAAGACGTCGAAAGTGAAACAGAGGATAATGGGACTATAACCCAAAACCTAAAAATAAGGATATTGGGACTCTAACCCAAATCCTGCCTCTCAAAAAGAGACAGTGAATGTGAGACTAAGGAAAAGGGACTTTAACCCATATCCTGCCCCAAACAAGGGACGGTGAAGATGCTCCCCATGGATAAATCAGTTACTCCTTGAATTCATATATGTAAAACTGAGTATAACAAGTAAAACTGAGTATATGGGGCTAAAACCCATTACTAGAAAAGTAGGTGGGACTAACACCCCCTAAACACAGAGTATATGGGACTGACACCCAATACTAATTGCATAGGTGGGACTGGAACCCCCTATGGGACTAACACCCAATACTAATTACATAGGTGGGACTGGAACCCCCTATGGGACTAACACCCAATACTAATTACATAGGTGAGACTGGAACCCCCTAAATACATACATATGAGTCTAAACATGACTAATCACTAAACAACCCAGTCTCGGACATCAATACTGAACACCTAAATCCAAGTTGGCATGCCGGAAGAAAAAAAAACGAAATGTAGAAATGTAACATTCTTTTACATATGAGAAAACATTTCATGCACCATTACGAAATTAAAACACTAGATGGCAATGTAACCTTTCACTTTGCATTATACTACTGATCGCGTTTCAAAATCTTAGTCTCAAAATAATCATTTTACTCTTTACTAAACAAGTCATGTTAAACAGCCAAAAGGAAGAATCCTTCAAGGAATGAAAATCGATTTAAAAATCACAGAAAAAGTGTTTTTGTTGGAAAATGAAGAACTTGGCAGATTCATAAAGTACCTTGCAGTAAATCAAAACGCTGGTCAGAACATGACATTCATTCCCGGAGGATGCAGATGAAAAATCGACACAAACATGTTGGTTTTAGAAAATGAACAATGAATGATAAGAAGGTTATTGATAGAACGGTGACTTTTGTATAATGCCATGACACTAAGATGAAAGCACGGACACTTGAGGGATAAATCCACCTTCCGACGCTGGAGAAACAACCTTACTCGGTGAGCAGGAGACAAAATGGCAGGACATACGGAGGACGCATACCGAGTGGCTCTCGGCGCGCACATGCATCAAGACGTCCTTAGGCAGCATGGTAGTTCCAGAAAACACGAAGACGTCATGAGAGGCTCAGGGCTGGCGCAACTGACAAGGTGAGGTGCGCGAGCCAATTTCATACATGAATTCAAGGAGTAACTGATTTTTCCAATTAGGCTTAAGGAAAAAAAAAACAAGTAATGAATTCTTGACTCAAAATTTGATAAATATTGTTCCCCACAAAGTTAGGCTGAAACTCTGGCATTCCGCGGTATGTAAGAGTTTGTGTGTCATTCGACAAATAACTCATCTCCTTGGCTCAGTAACGGCAAAAACGAAGCAGAATCAACAGTTCAATACTTGCAGCATGAGGATTGTATATTTTAAAAATTGAAAAACATGTAATGACAATCTCCTTTCCACAAAGACATTACTTTCATGCTTGATAGCTTGAGTACACTTTCCGGTTAGCCTCAGATTTCTTTCACGCTTGTTTGCTCAAGATAAGTAATTAATGACAGTTTCTTTTCCACTGAGCTTGCTCATACCTTTCACACTTGGCTGCTCGAGCTCGATTATTTTAGTTAGATATTTTTCTTTACTTCATACGCTTCCATTTATTTTTGATCACGGGCTGACAGTCTATTTAAATGAATTGTCAACAACTTGTAAAGTGGATGCCTTCCGCCCAAAAACTACTTTTTAACCCTTAACAGGTGGCAATATCACACACACACAGCCCCTGTTTACCTTCTTCACTTTAAGTCTGCAAACTTATCTTTTTGTAGCATTGGGTTTCTTGTGACTTTGAAGGCTTCCACTTGTTGATAAATGCCAGATGATGTAGCACGCCTGTTCTTGAGCTGTCCGGTGAAGTGGACTCTGGTGGGGCAAACAGGCGTGACCTCTCTCTTGCTTGTCAGGTTACTCTTTATTCAGTTGCAATTTTTTTCGTAGGTTTCTTTCTTGAGAGGTATTTTTGCTTACTTGCTTGAGACTAGTTGCACTTCATCAGTAAAAGTGGTAGGTTCGTTGATCCCATCCTCGTCGCCATAAATAATGTAGTATTGAAGTCCACACACGGTTAAATGGTTTATTAGCAGATAAGTAGATAAGATAATATAGCCCCACCAGGAGCATCCAGCATGATGCTCAGCCCAATGCCAACTGACGAACTCATCCCACAGAATCCCAACATTCTCTAGAGCGTCATAGCTGCAACATTCTACAAGCTGGACTGGTAGAGGAGAAAGCATGTATAAGATATAAACAAGATGCAAGAATACTACATATGCCTGTACCCCTGGAGCCCGATGTGAATCCTGCATAGACCACAAGCTTGTACCCCCATCTATTAAGGACCATGCTACTATTCCCCATCAAATGTGTTTCCTTAAAAAGCACTAAGTCCGGCAATTGCCTCTCAAGGTATTGTAGGAGAACTCCCCTTTTTATCTTACCCCCCAAGCCATTAACATTCCACGACAGTATGGACAACTTCAAGTCTCTTGTGTTTGTCATTTCGGGTTGTGGTGGGGAACAAAAGGGGAGTGCGGTGTGAACAACTGCACCCCTCCTGGCATTTCCAGACAAAAGGGACGATTTGCGACAACAGCACTAGCAAAGCCTCTCCCATCCCACCCTTCCGACATTGTAAATAACATTTGCAATCTAGACAGAAACATGACGCACTAGGTTCACATGGATGCTCTGCAGAAAAAGAACCATAACAGTGTAAACTCCCACTAGCCCCTCCCCCACCACTTACCCCCCTCCCTGCCCCCCTGCAGTGGAATTACAATGCTCCACTCTCCAATAAGGCAGAGTGCCTGTCGCCCCACATCACGCGTGGGGTACCTGGCTTACCACCTCTACTTCCTCGCCTATGCAACGTATTCATGGAGTACTTAAGTACTTAGCTTTTTATTTGATCCTTAAGCAATGTATTATATAGAGATGATGAGTTACTGAGGCATAGTCACCGCAGGGGAAATGGCACCACAGTAATGGTCTTAGCAGACTGTCAGGTAGTTATTCTATATAGGCACAAGCAACAAATCAAAGAGTGCAAATATGACCCAGTGGAGTCAATGAAGAGAGCTGGAGTTCAGCAGTGTGGCTCAGAGTTACCCATCCGGGTCTTTTTCCAGGTGCCCTTCTTTTGACCACAAAGTTGTACGGTGGGTGGTGTTAAATTCCTTATTATTGTTACCTTCCGACGATCGTTTAACTCGGCGCCATCCTTCAAGCCATTCCCAGGCTTCCACCGGAGAGATAAAAAAAGACGTTTTCCCCTTGGATTAAACTCGGAGCTTGGCCGGGAACAGAATGGAAAATTTAATATCTTTGTCGCAAAAGGCCTTTTTAAAGATCTGTGAAGCTGCGTCTCTGCGCCTGAACTTTTACCGTGAAATCCGTGAAGAAGGTTACGCTTGCATTATATAATTTACTGGAGGACCAGCTGTTGTGAATGTATCTAGGACCCTAATTAAATATTCCAGATTTATGCCCTTATATGGTTATAATAAATCATGTCCTTATAAAGGCATAAGAGTCATACCCGTATTTAGTCATAGCCCATGCAGCCCAAATACGGCAAGGCTACTTCCTTAGACTCCTAGAGAGCACAGCAAGTTCTTTCAACAAACCAAACCTCCAGCAACCTGGGAATTCCCCATGCCTTTGTTTTTATTTGTCATAGAACTCCTGCAAGCACTAAAAGAACGGCCCGTTCTTAGTGACATCTTTTAATGACGTCTTATGTCCAACCTTACGTCAAACACAGCACCTTCCAGGTATAAATATACCAACACTTGCCTTAAGCAACACACAGTGGTGTGGAGCAGAGCGGCTATCTACTTATCCGAAGCCCAGCTGATGCGAGAGCCGAAGGAAGCCGTCCCTCCCTTTGACACACCGGAAAAGAAGCTGCCTTTTCTCACACGAGAAATCCAGCACCGGTGATTCCAGTCACCCTTGCGGGTTACTGGGAGATCGAGTCCTGAGATCGAGATACAAGACCTCCTTCATTCTATAACCAAGGTACGGAGCTGATTCAAACCTTAAAGAGAATTCTTTTTTTTAAGTTTGAGTTTATTGAAGTATAAAGACTTAAAGAGAATTCTTGATTCAGATTCTTCGCAAAAACCCAACTTAACTTGAAACTGCTACTTACTTACTCCTTCCCACGTATTAAGCTTAGGTCAGGTACACCGGGGTAGGAGTATCTTAGAAACACCGGTTGAGTTTGTTAGTCAATGTTTTTATGTATGTAAATATTTTATCCGTTTTAAAGTATCATATGGCTCAGAAACCATATCAATGCTTTTACAGTATTATTTCATATTACTCCTTTTACTGTACGCACTTTACTTCATGATAAGTATTGCAATTGTGGCAATTCATTTCTCTTGCATGAGAAAGAAGATTGCTCAATAAAATAACACCTTTTATTGAAAATGCCCGTCTCTCTATTTCTCTGCACCCTGGTGAAATTAAGCATGCACGATTGACTGAGTGGAATAGCTGTCTATTGTTTTCACACGACTCTGGAGATTTACTCCTTATTCTGGGGGAGCAAAGTTGTCATGTTATATGGTTGTCAGAAGCTAATCCCTTCTTGTCTAAATCAGGGAAGTTAACCCCTCCCTATTCATTTGAGAACGATTCTAGTGACCTCTGAGCTAGCTGGCAAAACTAATTAAGTCTAACATAGTCAGTAGAGACCTAGATGACCTCAGACCTACGTCTACACTGCTGTTTATGTAATTCCAATGCGCAGAGCCTATTGGCAATATAGGAACTACACTACACAGCCCTTGCTGTCAGTAGGATGACGTCTCTGTCGTGAAAGTTAATAATTCTTGCAACTATAGGTCTGGGAGGAGCCCCAGGCTTTGGACGTCCACCAGGGACTCTATGGGCTCGTTCTCTGGAGAAATAACTAGAGAGGCGCTTAGGTTGCAGCTTATTGAGCACCAGGTCCTCCACAAAGAGATCCATGTCCGGTCCTTACTATCTTTCAGGGACTCTGAGGATACAAACTTTGTTCCACCTTGCACTCTCTTTGTAGTCATCTATGAGCTCTTACATCTTTTTCTGCTGGTCCTGAAGCTGGGTTACCTATTGTTGTAGAGTAGAGGGGTTGGATACCAAAGCTTGCATAGTAGTTTCTACATCTTTGACTTTAGAGTGCATTTTCTTTAGATCCGCCTGGAGGAGAGACACCTCTATGTTCACAGAGTTAATTCTAGTCTCCAGCGATGTTCACACACCTCCAATAGCCTCCATAACATCTTTGAGAGACAGAGTCTTGGCCGAGGAGCGAGGCTGCGACGTCTTGGGCTCTTCTCCTGTCGTCGCTTCAGCATCTTCCCCCTGATTAGTCCAGGCAAACTTTGCCAACTGTTTTTGTGTCTGTGATTTAAGTCCTTTATTAGTGGCCATCGCTGTCAGGTGGGAGACAAGGGAGCCCAAGAATATCAGAAAATACTTGCAGGAATCTGAGGGACACACCTGTACTAGCTGCTGCTTTTATAGAGGAGGAGGGTGATTCTTCATCATCATCATTATTCCATGTGACTCAACTAGAGTGGGATGGAGTGAAGTCGTTTTCTAGCTGCTGGGTGGGATGTTTCAATATCTGCGCTCTGTAGGGTCTGGTCCGTGACCAGTGAGGGAAAGTTCCACCCTTAGCAAGTGAGATTCGGGACATGTCGCAGTCAGCCTCTATTAGATCTGGGGGTCTCCAGTTGGCAATGGTATTCACCTTTGTCCAAATAGGGACCCTTACTTCTAAGTCAGGATAAGGGTATTACACTCCTTAATCACCCGTGCTCACCCCCTTGGTAGCTTGGCACGAGCAGACAGGCTTACTTTCTAGAGAGTGTGTTAAGCATTTGTGAATATACACAGTAATACAGTGAAAGCACTACAGATGGGCACAACACAGGTTTTATAAAAATTAAGTATTCTTTATGTAGACTTAAACACAAGACCACATACGACAAAAATCCACAATACTACACTTAACATTACTTAAAAGATGATTAAAGTCTCTTAGATCAAGTTGCTGTTAAATGCGACAAAGTTATCAACAAAGTACCTGGATGCGTAACGCAAATTGAACAAAAGGCTCGCACAAGGGGAGATGCGTCGGTTCTGTGATCCGAGGGAACCGTTGTGTTCTGCTTAAATGCTTGCGCAGAGTAGGGGACTCGTCATGAGCCGTACCGGCAGAGGTGAGGTGTGGATTCTCGGCGTGTGGGCCCGTTGCAGTGCGCCAGATGGCGCCTCGATGCTATTGGATGATCCAGTTGCGAAGCAAGAAGATGGCGCCTTTGATGCGGCAATGGGATGACAATGTGGTGACGCCCGGGCAACCTTGCGACGACTCTGTACTTTGGAGCCACAACAGGCCCTTCGACACGCTTCTCCGGTGATGCTATGGCGACTCTCACGATGGCGTAGCGCTTCTCCCGTGATGCGACAGCAGACAGCTTTTATGAACACACGCTTCTAGGGAGATGCGACGAAGGCTCGCTTCTCCGGCGCTGCGATGATTTCAGCTGACGCGGCGGTGACACGCTTCTTCTCGATGCGTCACGCTTCCAGCTCCCAAGGCAAGTGACTGGAGTCAGAATTCTAAGCAAGGAAATTCAGGAGGGAGCTGAAGGTGAAGACTTTGTCCCTGAGACTTCAGCAGGAGGGAAGCACAGTTCAAGCACTTGGAGAATATTCTGTAGATGAAAGTCCTTACAAAGTTCCTTCTCCTTTCCCTTGGCAATGAAGCAACCACTGCAGGCCAACCCAGCAAACAACACACTGGCAGAGGGGCAGTCCAAACTCCTGCAGCTTCCTTGGTTCTTCTCCTTGGCAGAAAGGTTTCTTGTTCCAGAAGTGATCTAATTTCTTGGGGTCAGGGTCCCAATATTTATACCCCAAAATCCTTTGTTCTCTGATGGCAGAGAGGCCTCTGACTCGTCCAAACCAGTTCCTGAACACTTTGTTTACATGACTCTTCTCTTCCTTACACTGTGCAGGGCAGAGACATCAGCCACCCCACAGGAGGTAAAGCCAGCACAGGGGAGGGAGGATTCAGCTCTGGAGCACTCTGTTGACAGGATTCCTCTTCTCCTTTCACTGTGCAGGTCAGAGACATCAGACAGGCCACAGGGGGTGGAGCCAGCATTGTAGAGGAAAGGACAAGCCCTGTTCAGGTCCCAGGTGTCATCCTCCCTCCCATCTGGATATAGATCTCTCTATTCACCACTGGGCTGTCCCAGACTGTCTCCTGGAATTTCCCCAGCCCTGTCACACACAAACCCAGACAAGGAATACACAAACCAGCAGAGGCAGGCTCAAATGGTTAGGGAAGCAAATACCTACTTCCTAAAAGTGGTATTTCCAAACACAGAATATTAAAATAAACTTTACTAAAAGATGTATTTTATTATTCTGAGTTCAAGCAAACTAAATTCGAATTACTACCATGTTCCCTAAGTCAGTTAGGATTATAAGAATGTAATAATCATAACTGCCCAACAGGTAGCCTTCAATAGTGAAAAACGAAAATGGCTGTAATTCACTATTAGAACATGCTACACACATCAGAGCATGTCCTACCTTATACTTACAATGCACCCTGCCCTTGGGCCTACCATAGGGGTGTCTAATATGAAGCAAAGGGAAGGTTTAGGGACTGGCAAGTGGGTGCACTTGGCCAAGTCGACATGGCAGTGCTAGACTGCACACAGGCCTTGCAATGGTAGGCCTCAAACACATTTTAAAAGCTGCTTCTGTGGGTGGCACAACCAGTGCTGCAAGCCCACCAGCAGCATTTGATTTACAAGCCCTGGGCACACATGGTGCACTGTGTTAGGGGCTGACAGATAAATCAAATAACCCAATCATGGAATAACCAATTAGTACATCAATTTAACATAGGGAGCACTTGCCCAAAGCATAAATCAAGCAGAAACATATTGAAACAGAGGAGGCAATCCATCAAAAATGGAAGGGAGACTCACACCAATGATGTCAGGTCTAACAGTCTCGTATGTAGAGATTCCCCTCCGTCCCCCCTCTGTACAGAATGAATGCTGTTAGGTTATGACGTTATGTGGTTCCCCGCCGTAGCTGCCAGTGAAGGGGAAAGTGGGGACAGCTGAGACAATGTCTGACTGCGGACACAACCCTGTAGAAAGGGGGGGGCTGGAGGCCCTGTACTCCTTAAGTCAACTCTGATCTGGGACACACACCCTACTTGTCAGGCAGGTGTCAGTAGGCTCCAAAACACCGGCATCAATTCCCAGGGCCGCTGGATGTCCTCACACCTCCCACCTCTAGGCCCTTCCAGATATGGCCTTCAGCACAGCAATTAGCGTCAGCTATTTACCTCGATGCAGGTGCATACCACCAGGCTGGCCTCAACTGTCGGTATTGCTTCAGTTCAGGGTGGGGATCCAGTAAAGTTGAAACAGGCTTTAAAACCGGGGCCTCGATTTGCACTCAGCCGCCCGCACCTCCCAATCCCCGTCTAGCAGCGGGGGCAGGTGATGCTCATCGTCGCCAACTGCTATGTTTAAACAGATCTCACTGTTAGCCGGTGCTGGTGAGCATGCAGAGGATGCGGTCACCTCGGGGGTAATTAAAAATTTGCGAACATTCGTGACAAGAATTTTAAATTCTTTAAGGACAACGGAAGCGAGGATTATGCTTCTCATTTCTTTATTAGAAGCTCACAGCAGCCAATGAAAACACAGAAAAGAAACATGTGACAACCATAGAGTCCCAGGTATAGAAGGTCCCTGTAGGCACATAGAGTCCTCTTTCTTTGGAACAACAGTTAAGTCCATGCACGACCTGTTCTTGAAGGATCACTGACCGATAAAACTTCTCCAACCAACGAACTGAAAGCCCAACGGGGCCGAAACCTTGAACCGGATCCCGATCCGGACAGCTCACAGGTGTGCAGAACACCAAATAATAAACCAGCTAAACACAGCTGTAACATAGTCAGATTTACTTGAAGTCAGCACCTGAAATAAAAAAGGGTACTCCGTAAAAACTATCACATACCGTTTGAAGAGTAATATCATAAATACCAAGAGAGAGACAGGGTGGGAATATTTTCGAACAATGCAATTACATTGCATAGTCAAACAGATAACATGTATTTTCGGGTGGGGTAATCCTCGCCTCCGTTGCCCTTAATAGAATTGAAAATTCTTGTCACGAATGTTCGCACATTTTTAATTCTATGTCAGGACCGGAGGCTTCGATTATGCTTGTTTAAAGCTTCGCCACCACTACTGAAGCAACATCTACAATAGGTTTATAATAAAACACTTTGAAAGTATTGTAATTCGACAAATCAGCTGCGTGCAAGATGTCTGAAAGGCTAACACCTGTTGAATACGCTTTTGAAGCCATGGCTCCACGGGCGGAATGAGCCCCAAACTTAGAAATATCAATGCCTGCCTCGCCCATAAGCCAACACATCCATGGAGACAAGGTAGCCGGGGCTACAGGGTGAAAGGCTTCTGCAGAGCAATTAGCAACTGACCTTGCATATTAGCACGAAACTCTTCAGTACTTACTTCATAATCCTTTAGGCATCGTACAACGAACAATTTAGGGTTATGAGTAAAAGCCGGATATGTGACAGAAGTAATGATACACTTCGTTCTCCTGGACAAGGTGAATGTCACACCCTCGGGGGAAAATCTATGTCCTGCTAAGTGCAGCGCACGTACGTCCGAAACTCGTTTGCAGGAAACTAGACATAAGAGCATAGTTAACTTGGCCGAAAGTTGTTTGCGAGACAAAAACCTATTGGACGGCTAGGCTTCCAGAAATTTAAGCACAACAGAGACATCACACGAATGAGAATATTTAGGGCAAGGAGGTTTCACCATTCCGACTCCCCTGAGCAACTTACAAACCAAAGGATGTCCTCCAATGGGTTTCCCATCTAAAGGCAAATGTCCTGCCGATATAGCGGACCGAAAGTTATTGACTGTCCTGTAGGCTAAACGTGAGGATGCAATGGAGGCTAGAAAATTACCCCTAAAGACACATGTGCTTTAGAGGAATCCACGTCCTGTTGAGCGCACCAATCACACCATCTCCTCCAAGAGGAGGAATATCTTGTGTGCCTGTTGGCCGACCAAGCTTCATTGATGAATCTGTCAGCTTCTCGTGAAAGGCCCGGGACTTTCCACTTGTCCCTGAAACCCGCCAAGCTACCAGCGGGAGCTGGCCCGAGGTCACCAACGGGTGAGGGTTCCGCAGAGGGTCCAGCAATAGGTTCTGTAACCGGGGTAGAAGGACCGGAATCGCACAACACATCTCCAGTAAGACCGGAAACCACGCCTGAGCCCTCCATAATGGAAAGATCAAGATGAGTTCCGCTTGATAAGACCTTGTCCGCGCCAGAACCCTGGGAATCATGAGGAACGGGGGGAACGTGTAGCTCAGAGACCTCGGCCATTCCTGTAGGAAGGCGTCCGTGGCAAGGGCCTCCAGATCCGGCCTCCAACTGAAGAATTGGGGAACCTGTCTATTGAGCGGGGATGCGAATAAGTCTATCTGACATGGACCCCAAAGATGGGTGAGATTCCGAAACACACTGGGTAATGGCATCCAGTCGCTGGCATCTTGCAGATGATGGGATTTCTAATCTGCAATCTGGTTGCTGGAACACGGAAGGTATTCCGCAACTACTGAAATCTGTTCTGAAGACAATATTGCCAAAAGTCCTTGGCAATCTCTACCAGCATCCGTAATTTGGTACCACCCAACTTGTTGACGTACCGCCGATATGTTGTCCATCCGGAGAAGGATACAACAATCTGTCTTCTGAGGTGAGAGACATCTGATCGCGAAGGAACCAGACAATAGTTCCAGGCAATTGATATGCAAGCGCAGTTCTTCCGGCGACCATCGACCACCCGTGGACAATGGACCGCAGTGGGCTCCCCAACCCCACCGGCAGGCATCCGATTCGATGACCACATCCGGAGCTGATCCGAATAGCGCCCGGCCGTTTCAGGCCTCTATGTGGTTTAACTACCATTCCATCTCCAGCCTCGCCTCCTCTGAGAGAGGTATCTGTTCAGAGTAACTAAGACCTTTTCGGAGATGACAGATCTTGAACCGTTGAAGGGCCTGGTAATGAAGGGGGCCCGGAAGATCGCTTGTATGGACGTAGCCAAAAGACCTACGACACGGGCTAACGACCTCAGGCACGTCCTCTTCTTGCGAAGCGTAGACCTCAAGTTTCGTTTGATGGCCCTGATCTTTGGCATTGGCAGCAAAAGATGGCAAGTTAAAGAGTTGATCAGAAAACCCAGGAACTCGATGGACTGGGAAGGGATCAGTACCGACTTCTGCGGGTTGACGATGAACCCCAAATTCTGAAACAGGTTTATCGCCCAAATGAGATGAACTTGAACTGTCTGAGGGGAGGACGCCAGAATTAAGATGCCGTCCAGATATACTATAAGGCGGACTCCCCGAGCCCTGAGAGACTCCACCACTGGTCTCAGAAGCTTCGTGAAACACCACGGTGCCGATGACAGACCAAACGGAAGGACTTTGTACTCATAAAACACCTTTTTCCATACAAACTGAAGAAACCTCCGATGGGGGGAAAGATGGGAACTGAAAAATACGTGTCCTTCAGGTCCAAACGGACCATCCAGTCTCCTTCCTGGAGGAGATCGCGCAATAGATGGATTCCTTCCATCTTGAAATGCCTGTGAACAATCCATGAGTTGAACTCCCTGAGGTTTAAAACCAATCTGGAGCCACCCCCTTTTTTCTCCACTAGGAAGACATTGCTCAAGAAACCCTGAGGATGAATTAACGAGGGAGTGATCGCGCCCTTCTGTAACAAGGATTCGATTTCTGCCGCTATAAAACTCTGATTTTGTTGGGAAAAAGACAGAGGAAGAGGGCGAACGAATTGTGAAGGGGATTCGTACATCTCTAACTTGTACCCCTGGACTGTCTGCAACACCCACGCATTCCGTGCCAGTTGTTGAAAAAACAACCCACTCTGCCCTCCAATACTATTTCGGAAGGAGGAATTAGTCTCACTTGAGCTTCCGGTATCCTGCTGGTTATTGGGGTTTCCACCATATCTGCCACCTCTGCGGAATCTGTTTCTTGACCGCCGAGTGGGGTAGAAGTTGGACTCCTGGTAACAGCGCCTTGATGATATCCTCGGCCGGACAAGCGCACATAAAAGCGTCCAGCCCTGCCAAAAACTGGGCGGAAAGCCCTTTTGAGTGAACCTTGGGCTTTATCAAGCCCACTGAATGTTGCTACAAACTTCGTTATTTCCTTCAAGAAGGGTTGCCCAAATAGAAGACCTTGGGATGGAGGACCCGATTCTGAGGTGGACAGCTCGGCCAGCTTGGGATCCAGCTTTAAGAGAATAGACCGGCGGCGCTCCGTTTAGAGAGCACAATTGGCATTGCCAAGTTGGCTCACCGCCCTCTGGGCCCAGCCAATTAATTTGTCAGGGTCAATGGCAAGGGATGAGTCCTTGGCTCGAGAGCCAATCTCTAGAATCTTTGTTAAAGGACCAGCTATATCCAGCAGTTTGTCCTGACAGGACCTCCAAGGCCTATCCAGGCCTTTCTTGGGGTCCTTACAATACTTCTTCAGATAAGTTAGCATTGAAGGATCAACCTTGGGGGTGTCCGCAACTTTATCTGCTAAGTCGGGCCTAGGACATTCTGACCACAGGCGCGCACGCATGCACGCGGGTCTTTATCAAATGCTTTGCGCAAATGAGACTGGACATAATCCGCCACCTCCTGTGGTGAAAGCCAGGCCATGGAATTCCGGTGGATAATTCCAGCTGGTTCGAAAATAAGTACCTTGGGAGACAGAGTTGGAACGATATGTTTCTCCTTCCTTGCCTTCTTGGAAGGGCGGGGGGCTTCCTCTTCGTCAGTTGTAGGGCCAGAGGAGGTGGATTTACCATCATCCTCCTGAGATATCTCAGTGATCGTTGCCTCTCCAACTGGAGCAGAGCATTCCTGATCTGCCATGGACTTAGCCAGTCTTGCGAATTCCGCCGCATGTGAATTCGCTCTCCCTTTACCCCCAGCTCTGGGTCGGGAACCTGACGATGGAAGCCAACCCTGTTGTTTGGCATAAGTACATAGGTGACGCTTTAAAGGCGCAATTGCTATCACCAATGCAGAGTTCACCAAGTGCTGAACACCCGCATCCAGTGCCTCCATGAAGTCATGCTCGATAGACCCAGAGGGTTCCTCTTCGTAGTAATAGTAGTCCTCCTCATAATACTCAGGCATCCTTCGCACAGTGTGCACTCACTGACCCAGACAAACGGTCTGTGACTGCACCAAGTCAAACCAGGTAAGTATTGTATATATTGGAGGTCAGGGGGAGTGGCAACCCCAAGCAAGCCCCAAAGTAGACACCACAGGTGTAGTAAATAGCAGTGTTTAGAAAGTGGAGGGAGGGGGGCTTGCAAAGACCACTCTAGGCAAAGCCTATGATCAATTCTGCAGCCCCACTGTGGATTATTATTATTATTATTATTAACAAATTTTGTACCGCGCACGGTTACCCAGGGGCATCCCAGCGCTTATAGAGACCTAGAGCAGGCTACTAATGGAGAACGGAAAGAAGCTGCAATTATTCTGGAAATAGATAAGTTTTCAGATGTTTCCGGAACCTGAGAAAATTTGGGTCAGAACGTAGTGAGAATGGGAGGGAGTTCCAGGCGCGCGCTGTATGGACAGAAAAACTCCTGCCACCTGAACGGGCTCTCCTAATTCTCTTTATCTGAAGGAGGTGTTTGTTATCAGAGCGTAGAGCTCTTATGGGCTTATAGGGCCGAATCATGTCCTTCAGAATGGCTGGTCCTTTCCCCTGTATGCTCTTGTGGGCGATGCAGAGGGCCTTGAAGGTAACTCTCTCTCTGACAGGGAGCCAGTGGAGTGCTTTTAAGGCAGGCTTGGCTGACTGCCTGGCCGGAACGTTCCGCAGCAGCCTTGCTGCTGCGTTCTGCACTTGTTGCAGGATCTTGAACGTTGACTCCAGTGCTCCGAGAAAGAGCGCATTACTGTAGTCCAGGCGTGAGATGATTAGACCTTGTACTAACAGCTTCCGGGAGAGTTCTGGCAACAGAGGGAGAACCTTACGGGCCGACCGAAGCATTCCATAACACACGCCAGCGGTCTTCTTGGCGTGTGTCCTAAAGGACAAATCCGGCTCCAGCCAGACCCCCAGGCTCTTAATCTCCTTCTTTGGGTCAGGCGGGGTGCCCAAGCAGTTGGGCCAGCTGCTCGGCGAGAGGGCAAAACTTGACTGGCCCAAGATCATCAGCTCAGTTTTTGATCCGTTTAATTTGAGCGATGACCTGGACATCCAATCAAACACCTCTCTCAAGCATGAATGGAGCGTCTCAGGCTGATTCTCCAGCTGTGTCAGACCCACCACTAGCTGGGTGTCATCCGCATAGCTTATGGTCTTAAAGCCAAACGGAGACACCACACCCTCCAGGGGTGCCATATACACGTTCAATAACGTGGGGCTCAGGGATGAGCCCTGGGGCACCCCGCAATGAAGTGGGAGAGGAGGAGATTTTGCGTTTCCTTCCCAAACCTCGAAGGTACGCCCCTCCAGAAAGGAGGCCAACCATTCCAGGGCCACTCCTGTGACACCCGACTCAGCTAGGCGTTGTATCAGCACCCCATGATTGACGGTATCAAAGGGCGCACTAAGGTCCAGGAGGATCACTGCCACTGACCCCCCTGCGTCCAAAGTGCTTCTGGCCTCCTCTACCACTGCTAGCAGAGCCGTGTCAGTTCCATGACCCGGTCGGAATCCCGTCTGGGAGTCCCTCAACCGGCCATTCTCCTCAAGAAAATTGGATAACTGACGATTAACCAACCTCTCGGCAACCTTGCTAACCCCTGGTAGCAAGGAGATGGGCCTGAAATTGGCCAGGTTCTGCGGGTCTAAGCCAGGCTTCTTCAGAAGCGCTTTAACGACCGCACTTTTCCAGTCAGGCGGCACTGTCCCATGAGCGAAGGAGAGATTGACCAGATCGGTCAAAGGCTCTCCTATCTACAAGGCGGCCTGCTTTAAGTACCGCATTGGGACTGGGTCCCGAGGTCAGCCACTTTTCAGGCTCCCGAGGATCTTCAGTACTTCGCCTGAGGTTACAGGGCCGAATGACGTCAATAGATTTTCCGACATGCTCAAGTCCTCAAAAAAGGCCGAGGTTCCCATCCCCGGGGGAGAGAATTAATAATGGTATCAATTTTATTCTTAATGTAAGTGGCTAATTCCAGACATTTTTCCTGTGGTCTGTCGTGGACAAGAATGGGATCATGCGGTTTAAGAAGCTCCTTCATCACTAGGAAGGCTTCCCTGGATGAGGACGCAGCGTGATTTACTCTCTCCCCATAAAAGGAGGCCTTTGCAGCGCGTATTGCAAGTTTGTATGTCCTTAATTCCATGCGATATTTTTCCCTGCTATCTGTCTCCGGGTTCCTCCTCCATAATCTCTCCGTCCGTTTACAGTTCTTTCTTAGGGTTCTGAGCTCTAGGGTATACCATGGGGCGGACCCCATTCTCTTATCCCTAATAAGCATCTTCTTGAGTGGAAGCACATGGTCCACTGCATTGGTCAGCCAGTTCCTCACCGTAGCATCTGCAGTCACCGGATCACAACCCTTCTCAGGCTGGGTGCCCTCCAAACGGGCATTCCAGGCCTCTACAGGGAGCCTTGACCATGCCCTGTCTATTCTAAATTTCCTGGGTGGGAGAGTGTCATCACCCTTTACCTCCCAATTAGCCATGATCAGTGAGTGGTCGGACCAAGGAAGAGCGAGGGGGGGCATAGCAGATATACCCGCCATATTCGCAAAGAAGGGGTCCAGAAGATGACCTTTAACATGTGTGGCCCCAGTGTTTATCAATTTCATCTGCAGGGCGCTCAACTCGCTCATCAAATTAGTTGCCAATGGGTCAGTTACTTTATCGAAAGTCTGTCGGGCGTCTGAGGAGCAAAACGAGCTGTTTTATAGCCAAATAGGCTGAAATCAGGGTCAGAAGCAATAATTAACGCTGCTTGGGTGTTTAGCTCAATGCCCCCAAAGATTTGGAAGGGCAAAATGGCCGGGGCGCATGCGCGCTGGTCGAGGCTCGAAGAACAGTGAAAGAGGACTATCGCGTCTATCAGATGCGCGTCCCCGCTCCTCTACTCCTCCCGCTCCACAAACAACCCGAACGCCTAGGCAATCACCCCGCACCCAACGCGGGCGGCGCAAAGTGAAACACCGCGGCAATGCAACACCAAGAGGGAAGCCTCCGGTAATCGCTCATAGCGCGTTCGTGACCCTGCAAGCACAAGGAACACCAAAGCGAGACTATAAGCAGTAAAGGGCAATTCTGGCAAGCAAGGGCTAAGGATTTCAAATTGATGCAATAAACATTATAGCAGTGCTCATGCTAGAGCAACATGTACCAAAGTGATAAACAAATATCGCAATGTAGAACGCACTTTCTCCATAGGAGTAAGCAAAAGGGCACTTAACGGAGAAGCAAAGAAAGAGGACTCTATGTGCCTACAGGGACCTTATATACCTGGGACTCTATGGTTGTCACATGTTTCTTTTCTGTGTTTTCATTGGCTGCTGTGAGCTTCTAGTAAAGAAATGAGAAGCATAATCGGAGCCTCCGGTCCTGATATAGAATCCGGTACCACAGCGGGAAGGCCGCAAAGCCAGGGACCCCACCTCGTCATACAGACGATCCGGTCCCATCTCCCCACAATCCACAGCTATGGGCAACGCTCACCTCTCCTCTCCGCAAATCCCGATCGTCTCGCTCTCGCCATCAGAGTCCTTAGGTCTCCCGGCAGCACCTCAGCTCGCATCCACAGCGGCATTGCCCACAAATGCAGCTCCGTGGTAGTCCGCAGCTCCCTCACCGCTGACCACCATCTTGTGACATCCCAGGCTCCTCAAGTCTGCAGCGTTATTCAGCCTCAGTGCAGGCACAGTGCGATCCACAAGCGGTATTTGTGCACTGGATGATTTGAAAAAGCGATTCCCGTGGTGAGAGGGGAATCTGCCGCACTACAGACAGATAAATGATCGGATATTAAGGGGAGGGCTGCGGAGCCGCCTCAGAGAGTGACCATTGACAACGGCCGCTAGCCATGCCCCCATGGGAACATTTTTGCCCAGAGTATTTTGTATCACCTCACTGGTTTGGTGATGGAGGAGAAAATTCTTCCCATTGAGCAAGCGGAATTTAGGAAAAATACACTGTAATTTGTATAATTTTCATATGCTGAAACTGATTGAGGAATTGTACAATTTAATTAAAGAGACAAATGTCCATGTGGGATGAATAGATTTTTCAGCATCATTTGAAAAAGGTAGATCGGACAACACTCTATAAGATAAAATACAAAAAACAGTTATACTTGTCACCCTTCTAACACTTATTTTTGCTTTACACTTCTCTATTAGGTGTCAGGTTTACCCAATTGCTTTGCTCCTAATTTAGATGATGCTCAGAAAATAGGCAGCTTTCCTTTTCCTGTCTGATACACTCAAACAATATTGCAATTATTGATTTAACTCCTAATGGGTTGAATAAGAAGCTAATGGTGCTTCAGTTATATACTGCTGGCTGAAAAATATCTGACGATAAATGTTTCTAAGAGAAAAATCTTGATATTAAAAAGTAGAAAGCGTGGAAAGAATAGTAAATATGTTTGGAGTATTGGATTAGAGAAACTTGAAATTGTAAATTCTTATCTTTAGTTAGGCAAAATGGTAACTGACACCATAAAGGAAAAAGCCCACATGAACATTGCTCCTGCAAAGCTGTCTCGCATGCAAATGGGTTAAGCACATTTTATAACGTAATGGGCTAAAACCATTTTTTGCAAATTCTCTCCATTTTTAAAATGACAGGCCTTCCAACACTATTATATGCTATTGAATCTATTCAGGTAGACAAATTGGGCTTCCTGGAAAAGATAGAAGGCCAGATCTTGAACAAATTATGTTATTTTAATAATTTTAAAAATTCTGATTCGACCCCTGCTATGAGATTAGAATTCAGACTGATAAAATCATATGTTCCAGGATTAGCTAGAGTGAGTCAGATGAAGAATAGTGAGTTGGATTCTATAAAGGGATTTTTTAATCCGGAAATGATTGCAAATATTTCTTCCTTCTCCCATAATTTTACTCTAGCGTTTAATTATTTTGATGCTCAAGAAAAACCGATTGCTTCCCTTTCTGTACGTTTACAGAGAGATCTTAAGTGCTGCAAGATGAAGAAAAGTTTGGACGTTATATCCTCATCTTCCAATCCAAGAGTACCCCCAAAAGTATCTGGCTGGGAATCTGTATCAAAGAATTCGCCACTTTTTGATTTTATCCCGTATGAAGTTGCTTTAATTAAATGATTTAACAATAAATTGATCATGTTCAGCAGGGACGGATTGTATCGTGTAATTTAGGGGATTAAGAACCTCAGCTATGCCTGTTTGTCTGTCTAACCCTGTTACTGCATTGTTACTGACTGCTACGGCCAATGTTTTTACAGAATAATGTTAAAACTGTAGCAGTAGTACATGAATTTTTTTAATCCAAAAAATGAAATATTATGCACAAAAATATTTAACTTTTTTAAGGAGTTTTTGAACTTACTTGAATTCTTTTAGAGTATTGCTGTATGTGGGGAAGGAATTTATGGTTCTGTTTTCCTGTGGAGTAACATATATATTGATTGTGGCTATGCTGGGGGAGTTCCTTGCAGGATTCAATTATTAAAATGTAATACATGTTCACTACCTTGCCCCCCCCCCCGGTAACTGTTACTAGAAAGAATGTAAATTTCGGGTCAAGATGCTGACTACTGTTATGACTGTCACTGCTTTTATTTCCTCCGGAGAAATTTGCACATAGCATTTGCTGCGAATATGTGACGTTACAAAGTATGCCATTACATCGCATGCCGTTGCAACGCTAATCTTTACCCCGACTTTCTGTCGAGGGAGCACTGGAAGTTGGAATAGATTAATTTTCCATTTCAAGTCCAGTGTGTGCAACAGTAGGGAAGGTGCTGGAGTTAGATCCAACTCCTTCTACGCACTGCGGCACACCTTTTGCATTGCAAAAGCATGCAATGTAATTGCACGCATTGTAATGAGTGCGTTGAAAAGGCTGTTTCACATTTGCTGCTATGGGGCAATCAATAATTTGGGCAAACGTTTCACTTAGCACTCTTTGTTTTATGAACTGATCTTATACAGAGAAGTTTTAATTATAATGAAATTATATATATATATATATATATATTGTTGTAAATAGAAGTCCATGAGCCAGTAGTATAATTAGGTTATCTTTATTCAAGTTGAGTTGCTGATCAAGTTACCAAGATGGAAAGGTAAAACCCCACCAGGAGTGACCTCCTGGCCACTCAGCCTGCCTGCGCCAACTGCCAGTTGAAACACAGGCTGAGCCCCCAACATTCCATGATGTCACTGAGGATTCTGGCAGTGACACCATGTGAGGCACAGGGAAAGGAGACATAGATAAATATAACACATCTCCTTTCTTTAGGGAAATTATAAAAGAGCAATTAGAATAAGCAACATCAACATCAGTGTACACATCAACCTCAGTGCACACCATACTTTGAAAATAAAGCATTTTTAATGAAAAGGAGATATTAGCATAAGATTCACAGATAATTAGTCCCATCCCCTTCCCTTGGGAAACACAACACAACACAACCACCACGAAGACTAATTCGGTTACTTCTCCTTCACCACACCTGTAACAGGGTATGAACCACCCTGTGAACTAAAACCGGAGTACATTCTGCTCCGCCAACAAAAACATAACAGGATACGCACTTAACACAGACATCACCCACACAACAAAATAACCCACACACTATCACGCCCACGCATCACACACTCAACCCAGAAACCAAACAAACCGACTGGCCAGGTCAGTAAGTGGCAAAAAGGTCCAAACTCATGGCGTAATAGTACAACACCCAAAAATTGGAGCACACTTCACTCCGTAACAGGGTACACATGACCCCGTGAACCACACCCGGGACAACCATAGCCCCCAACCAAACGTCTAACAGGGTACACATCACCCTGTGAACCAAAATTGGAGCACTCTTCGCTCCGTAACAGGGTACACATGACCCCGTGAACTGTTACTGGGACCACCATGACCCATAATCAAACATTTAACAGGGTACACCATACTTTTAAAAATAAACACAACACCCTGTGAACTGAAAATTGGAGCATTTAGCTTCCACACTAACTACAAAAGGGCACTCACCACCACACTTAACTTCCATTACTTAATGCCCTGTGAAACACATTTGGGACACTGAGCTCCCACAACCTTATAGCTATAAGCGTAGACCAAAACTGAGGCATGCACTACCACACAGAAACAAAATATACACTTAAAGCCTCACAATTCTAAGGTACACTGGCAAGGCTTACAACTCTTAGGAACAGAACTAGGGCAAACTGACGACATAAAATGCAAATATCTCCATAAAAGCAAGCCGCAACTTCGATCATCACCCTCACATAACAACTTAGTCACAGTACAATTGTACAAAAAAAACAAACAAGCTCCGGTGAACGATTTTTCACCCGAGGTCCTCACCGCACCGAGTGCTCTGACAACAGTCGATGAATTTACTGCTGGGGTGTATGTTCGATACAGTCTTGAAATCTGTACGGTTCACAGGAGTATTCCGACGCTCTGTAAACATCCTTATACATCTGGCAGTCAATGCGTGTGGCAGTCATTGCGTGTGGCAGTCAAAGCGCACTCCACGGAAGCAGACAAAATGGCGGCACGCAAGACACGCTGCACCGGGTGGCTCTCGGCACGCCAGTGCCGGCAAACGTGTGTATGCAGCCATGCACAAAGAGGACAAAACGTCACAGAAGGCTGACCTGCTGTCCGGCTGAAGCTCGTGAAACGGTGAGCAGCGCGTGTTCACTTTGAATCTTGAAAATCCACGCAGCCGTTTAGGTTTTGCCGTTCACCACACACTTTAAAGTTTATAAACTGGACTCAGCCCCAATAAAATGACTGCAAAAACATTCTGTTACACAAACTGTGCTCCCCATTTTGTTCTCCAATCACCATCTGTGCTTCACCGGGATATGTGTCACCCCTGCGCTGCTCTCTTTCCGCAGCGCTTAGTCACGAAAAGACACATAGTTGACTCGAGGCACTATGGGTTGCGCACTCTCTATCTCTTTTTCACAGTGATGCCAAACAGTTCGTAAACACCGATCACATCACCGGCAGACGAAAGCTGTGCCTCCACTTGCCCACAGCTGATGTCAAATGCACGCCCATGTAGATTCCTCTAGGTTAAGTCACAAACACACGAGCACTACATCAATCAGGTGCCAATTCAATTTAACTGCGCAGACATCACGAGAGTTACATGGATACCTGATTCAAGGAGTCAAACGCCTTGGGCAGCAGCAGAGCGTCCAGATAACAACGGACACTGGTGGGGTTTGTGCAAGGCGTCTCCTTCTGTGATGCTTAGTTTCACAAGGCTCCTTTCATTAAAGTTTCTCCTCAAAGGTGTAGGTTTCAATAGTTCCAGTTTCTAGTTTCCTTATTAGTTTTCATTTCTGCACGCTGTAGGTTCTCTTGTATGTAGGCTCTTTCTTGTAGTTGCAAGTTCTCCAAACGTCGCCAAAAATGTTGTAAATAGAAGTCCATGAGCCAGTAGTATAATTAGGTTATCTTTATTCAAGTTGAGTTGCTGATCAAGTTACCAAGATGGAAAGGTAAAACCCCACCAGGAGTGACCTCCTGGCCACTCAGCCTGCCTGCGCCAACTGCCAGTTGACACACAGGCTGAGCCCCCGACATTCCATGATGTCACTGAGGATTCTGGCAGTGACACCATGTGAGGCACAGGGAAAGGAGACATACATAGATAAATAAATATATATATATATATATATATATATATATATATATATATATATATATATATATATATATATATATATATATTTAACTTGATTTAACTGATTGTGTGTAAAAGATTTAAATATGTATGCATTTATTATTAATATTATGACACAATTATGACTTAATTTTAGCGTAATTTGTCTTATCCTCCTGGGCACCTCATTTGAGATCACAATCTTAATAAATGATTGAATTGAATTGGCCTTGATATTGGTGCTGGTCCAACAGCGCTGCATTTGGTAAGAAGAGGATTGGTACTGGCTCTTAGGGAAAAAGCCTGGCAATGAAACATTCGACTAGTATCGGCCTGGTATTCAGATGACTACATCCTGAGCAGACTCTAATGGTCACAAGGGGTCAAAACAGCAACAAAACCTCCTTCATGGTTGTTACATGTAATTTAACTTGGAGGGAATTCAAACTGACCTATGCAAACCCTCCTATGAATTTTATCAACCAAATCATACTACCATTCAGAATTGTACAATATCTTTGCATATATAATCACCATTGGAGCATTGTGTCATCTGCACTAAGATCACGTACCTTGTTGATTGCTACACTTGATTGGAATCAAAACATTACACAATGCATATCCGTCCTGTGTTTTGTCTAGGGGTAGGTGGAATTATTTATTTAGTAACTCATTTGGTGCAGAATTACTAATAAATGTTGACACTCACCAATGGAAATAATCAGCACTGTAATGTCGTTTTTTTCTAGAAATCTGTTTAATAAAGTTTTTATCATGAAATAGAAAATGACAAGATTTCAGAGTCAAAGCCACAACGCTTTCACATAGCATAGCACATTGGTAAGCATCTCAAAAGGAATGCTACTGTACTTGGTTAGAGATCTCTGGTGTGGAACACATGACAGGTATGAGTAACCGGCAGAAGGACATGTCACACTATAGATAACAACAAGAGGAGTGGTTAACAAGTCCCAGGTCATAATACAACCTTGAGAAGAACAATCATACACTACGCCATCTGGGAGGTGTGAATCTGAACCATCTTAGGGAATGGGCAAAAGATGGATGTCCAGAACAATAGTCCCAGTTGTGTTAAAGAGTAAACCTTATTCAAACAGTTGCAGTGCTTTAGGCTGGGGTAGAGTGAAACAGGTATGTTTAATTTTGGAGAGGAAGTTAATTCGCAGCTGCCAGACACACGAGAATTTTTGATCAGTGTGTGTCAGATTGTGGGATAATTGCTCCATTACAAGAAAGTGCCCAAGACACATGAACCAAAGGGCTACAGGAGTGGTCATGGGCATGGTCTTGGGCTATAACCTGTTTTTCACTGCATACCATGCGATTAATATGCCGCCAGCCTGCATGGGTCAAAACCTCAAGTATGAGGGTTGTCTGGTATCAGTCCACAATGCCAACATGTAGCAGGTGTAGTGTGGAAGATTGCATGCAGAATCATCGGAGTGTAGTACCATTGTACCATAATTTTATAAGCTGTTTCTCATTGAGGTATACTTTTGTATGTCTTGGGAATGTTGCACCAGTGTGTTTCTCATTGATTTTGTTAGACACTTTTGGAAGTACCAAAGTGCCTTTGCGTTTGATAAGGGTCGTTGCAGGGCCTTGCTGAATAATGGATGACTTCATATATTTTAGATATGAGACCCCTGGATCGATTAAAGGCCCTGACTAGTTTCTCAAAGGGGTGTAAGCCCATATGGCTCCTTGAGCATTGAGGGGGGCAAGTGCCCAATGTCGCAGGTGGTAGTATTGCAGACGGGAAGCTTCAGGGGTCTTAACATCTAGGTGTCATTACTCAAAGGGCTTATTGGTGCACACTGCTAAGAGGTCCCACGGAGTTCACCCTTCACCAGATTCCCACCAGTGAAAGGCATGAGGGTAATTGGGCTGGAGTGAAGTCGGGGTTTCGGGCAATAGGTGTGTTCTGAGACGGAAATGTAGTGAAGCCCCACGCAAATACAAGTTTGTTCTAGATCTCAAGGACTGTTCTGAAGGGGGAAGCAATGCATGAGCTGCTAGGCTGGGCTTGTTACGGGAGTCATGCTATAGCCCAAAAAGTATGACAAGCCAAGGTGTTGTCCATATGAAACAAGTGTTTCTAACTTTTGTGAAGCAACCCATTCAGAGATAAAGTGGAGATGAGCACCCCTATCTCTGGGAAGCATTCAGTCATTTACCTCCCCAGATTAAAGTGCGTATATCCGTTGTAAGTGCATGATGGTGTCAGAGGGACTGGCTTTGGGCGGGGTATGGCAAAGAAAAAGTATTCTAGAGATGACATTAAATTTAATAACATTAATACGACCCAGCAATGAGATTTATAGTGGCTTCCAGTGAGTGAGTTCTTCTAAGATCATTGATATTCTGGCCAGTTGGCCTGTTCAAGGAATACAATGTGGGGTTATGTTAACGCCTATTTATCGTTATGAGCATAATGCCCATTGGAAGGGGTTCAAGGATTGCACAGCATGGGCAGTTCCTACTTAGGTATAAGAAGGTTCAGTGGATCTGACACTGCTTAAAAGACAGCGATGCATTGGACCACTGCAGGTAAGGAGGTAGCAGGCTGCATGATGTAAGTAACAGGTGGTCTGCTAAAAGGCTGACATTGCGAAAGATTTAACTACCAGGATGGAGAGCAGGGTTGATAGTGGGCAACCCTGACAGGTACACCTGCTGAGAAGATAGGCCATGTGTACATTCCATCAAGATTAATGGAAGCTGATGGAGCTACACAAGATGCCATGATTATGGCTATCATTCCAGGGCTCAGGCAAAGTCTTGCCCAGAACTTCATGGTGAAAAGTCCAGCTCACCCTGTCAAATGCCTTCTCAGGGTCTAGTGAAAGAGGGCAGTATGCTGTGACTATGGGACTATTCAACCAAGGGCCTCATTACGAAGTCGGGCAGAAACTTTCCGTCCCATACTATCACGGAATCGGGAATGACCAACTTGCGGTTGGCATTTCCGCCCAACTGATTACAATGCTGTTTTATTTCATGTAGGTAACCTAACATAGGCCCAGGTAACATCATACCCTTTCACCTACATCCCCTCCTCTACATTTAACAGTAACAAGCCTTATAAGGACTGAATGCCTTTTACCTAGTTCTAGGCCTGGGTGTAGAAGGAGGGTTTTTCTTGAACAATAGTGTTCTATGAGTTCATCTTTAGATAGCACAGTATGCAAGAATATTCATAGGGCTACTTGGAAACCCAGCAGGGGCTATACACCACCTTCCTAATATCTAGGCACAAGGTTAATCGCATATGTCATCCCCATACCCAACAATTGCTAACACAAGAACAAGGGACAAAGGGACTCTATAAACTTTTCTGAATAAAATACAGCACCTCTTGCTAGCAGTAGTTAGAGGGAACCGAGACTTTCAGGCAGACACACTGACCAGAGACGCTGAGGCTCCTGCATGCAGACGCTCCAGCTGGCAGTGGTCTGAACATCCCTTGTGGGGTGTCCAACTCGAGAACAAGAAAGGCTCCGACATTTCTCAGACTGAAGGTAATAGGGTTCGACTAAATCCTAGAGGGATTCTTGGCTTTTACACCTACTCATATGCTAGGTATACTTCAGTACATCTAGATAGGCATCGTAGGAGTATGCACACTTTTATCATACGTTTGTATTTTTTCATGCTAATTGCACAATGATAGAGCTGTACTATCCATACCTATTGATAGTACTGCTACTCATATATCTCTGCTACTTTCTAATGGTTGTTACAGTTCATATATTCTACACGAGAATAACAACTGTTCTATAAACCTTTATTGAAACACCCAGACTGTTTATTCTGCGTATCTCTGAGATTAACTGAATGTGCACATGTGACTAAGCGAAAGGTAGTACATTGTTTCCATAACTTTGAGGGATCAGGATTGTCATGTTCTGAGGCTGCCAGAAACAAATATTTTCCCAATAAGAGGAGACACTAGTGGCACTGTGAGCTAGCTAATGCAAGAAATGGCTAACATACACGTAGGGGTGCTCAGAGTTAGTCTGACACTAATCCTACAGTTTATGTTATCCAAATGTGCAGGTCCTCCATGAGTACTATAGGAACTACACAACAATGCGACCAAACAGTGTTCGGTCGGAGTCCCATTGATGTCTATGGGAGCATGTGTTCTGCCTGACAACATAGGCTCTTATGGGGGATAGTGCTGAAAACCCTGCACCCTGTTGTGGGCAGCCCATTGTGCCAGCCACCAGGAGCAGGGTTTTACAGAGGGGTCCCTTACGTACCTTCTAAGGACCAAACTGGAGGCAGCCGGATAAAGAGGGCCCTGCCAGGGCCCCTTAAAGTTACTTACCAACAGCCTTTACATGTTGGACAGGCTGTTGGACATCAGCATTGTAATTGCTTTCCTTAGAGCTGTATGATGCAGTTCAAACAGACACGAATACTCCAAGAGCTGGTCTTAACCATTTCAGAAAGACCACGGTGTTTACAATCCGAACATCATAATTGGTTGGGTGGATTGCAAACTGACCGAATCAGTTGGAAGCGTTCCCGACACTGTCAAGGAGGTTCCGACTGTCGAGATGAGGCTTTCAGCCCAACATCATAATGAGGCCCTAAGTGTTCAGCCCGTCTAATATTATCCACACCCTGATGATTACAGATGATTCGATAAGTCGATAAGACTGGGAAGGTGCAATTCAAACTGATTAGCAACCAACACAGGCCAACACATTCAGATCGCAGAGACTCAATATAATTTCCTTTCCTGATGACACCCAGCCTATCCTCTCACTGTCAGAAGACCCCTTCACCACCAGAGTCAACTTCCACAAATGTATGAGGAACACCACCTACTAGATGAAGGACAACTACCTCGAGCTCAACATGGACAAGACAGAAGGTCTCATTTTTGGGAACAGCCCCTCACCATGGAACAATGCATGGTGGTCTGCTAAACTTGGCCCATCGCCCGCCTGACTGACCATGCCCGCAGCCTCTGCATCATCTTAGACAGCAAGAGACATATGATGAATAAGGTAAACTCAGGATCATCTGCCTGCTTTAACACCATAAACATGGCCCACAAGAACTTCAGCTGTCTCTCAGTCAGCACCAAAAGGACCATCACGCAGGCCCTCTTCACAAGCAGGCTGGACTATGGGAGCACACTCTCGATAGGAATTGTCACATACCTCCTGAAGAGACTACAAACAATACAAAACTCAGCAGAAAAACTAATCATCAATCTCCCCAGATGGAGCCAATCACCCCCCACCTCAAGAAGCTAGACTGGCTCCTCATTTAGAAGAGATGTTAGTTCGAGATGTTGACCCATGCACATCGAAGCTGCACATCGAAGGACCAGTATACATCAACAAATGCCTGATCTTCCACCAACCAAGTGGACATCTACGATCCAGCTTCCTCTTCCTTCCTACAAATACAGTTCCCCATATCATCCACACACCATTTAGTTGAGAGATTCAACAAAACCATGAAAGGAAGGTTTTGCAATGCCTGTTTTTCGTTTACAGAGAAGTACCTCAGAAGGAAGTAGGGTTTTCCCCCTTTGAACTTCTGTGTAGGCATCCTATATATGGACCACTGAGTCTAGTTAAGGATGGCCCGGATAGACCTTGCAAAGATCTTAAACAAGATATTTTGGACTTTGTACTAGGACTACCAAGAGTACATGAGAAAAGCATGCCAAGCCAAGACGTCCAGAAACATTAGTATGACCAAAATGACGAACTAGTGGATTTCCAACCAGGGTAGAAGGTATGGGTTTTGGAGCATGTTGCACCTAAGGCCCTCCAAGGCAAGTGGAGTGGTCACTACCCTATCCTTTAAACAAAAGGGGAGGTCACATATCTGGTAGATCTTGGCACTAGCAGCAGTTCTTACATGGTCATTCATGTTAACCGCCTAAAGCCTTTCTATAATTCCAGATTTGTGAATGACAACTTATCACCCCTAAGGTTATCCAGGCACTGGCGACCATCAGGGAGATTAAGTGAGCTATTGCCCAGAGTCACATGATGCTGAGCTGAGCTGCCTCCGGCGCCTGTTATCAAACGTTGAGCCCCACACAGTGGAGTCAGCTGCTATGTCCGCTTCACAACACCTCTCCCTGGGGCCACAGGGCTGATCTGTTTATGTTCCTGGTCGCTGATGAGGATCAGGAAGCAGAGACTAAACCTTGTTCTGACTTCCTCTCCTACAGCCCAACAGATGGGGTGGTATATGGAGCTGTTTTCTCAGACATCCTCTCTGCCCAACAGCCAGCTGATTGCAGGCACAGTCCTGGAGAAGTTTTCTGAGCTCTTCTCTCAAACCCCTGGTCAGACTACTTTGTGTACCCATATTGTGGACACTGGAGACAATACACCTGTCAAAAAAGAAGATATATAGACAGTCTAACCAAGTTAAGGTGAGAATCAGAGTTGACGTTAGCAAGATGCTAGAATTAGGAGTCAAAGAAGCCTCGGAGAGCCCCTGAGCCAGCCCAGTTGTGTTAGTTCCAAAACCTCATTCCAAGGATGGAAAACCAGAGCTGAAGATTTGTGTGGTCTATAGGAGCCTTAAAGCAGTAACCAAGACTGATGCACACCCAATTTCTTGATCTGATGTGCTAATTGAGAGGTTGGGAGCAGTCACATTTCTCAGTACCTTTGATTTGACATCAGGGTACTTGCAGATTGTTCTGACCCCTGAAGCAAAAGAGAAATCAGCATTCTCGACTCCAGATGGGCATTATTGCTTACAGTTTATGCTCTTTGGACTGTAGTGTGGCCTAAGGCCTGCTTTGCGTGCATGTTATGTTAGCATGGGTTATAAGAAATGTGAACACCATTTTACCTTTTGCTGCCTTCGCACATGACACTGCATAGCTGTTCTTGTAAGTTAGCCTTCACGAAGGTCTACACATGAGGAGAGGTTTGTTTTCGACATCTCTAGACTTACATCATGCCACTAGTCTGAACAGTGAGTGATGAAACTGTCAAGGTTATCAAAACATGTTAGCTGTTTTTTGACATGTTGGAGTAATGCTTTCTAGACACAACATTTTGGCAGCTGTGAGCCAAGTAAGATTCTGGCGCCTTTATTATTCCACATTTGCCATGATTACACACACACTTGGAAGTTTTCTGTTTCCAGGCATGCAGAGAGCCTACGCTGATCCAGATAGGCCTAAGAGACCTTCTATAGTTTATAATACTTAGTTCCTATATAGGGAGGGTGTTAAAACTAGGCGCTATAGGACCTGTTCTCACGATCATTGTAATATGATTTCTCCTTTTGTATTTTATGGAATTGTAACCATGCTGACCATAATATTTTGTAATCATATGTCTGCTTATGTTGGCTAAAATACTGCACATGAGATCACGTCTTTAAAATAAATATTATAACCTTACTGTGTCTCTTATTTACTCCTGTTGTGGACTGGTATGAGAGTATAAAAAATGAGTGTTCTCCCTTCCTATCATTCCTGAGAAGGCCCTAAATTGCATGTTCTAGGTTGTCTAGTCATTGGTTACTTTGCTATAGGACGAAGAGCTAATGTGACACTGATGCTAGCTGGTTGGGGTTTTTCTAGGTACTGAGGTGAGTTTCTGGTACACCACAATTCACTGATGTCCTAGGTTTCTATGTACAGTTCTGTATATGAGCAGGATCCTTGCAACAGGACTAAAGAATGTCCCTGGCACCTTCCAGAGGTTGAGGAACAAAGTCCTTGCTGGTTTGGAAATGTATACCACAGCCTATCTAGACAATATTGCTATCTATAGTTCCACTTGGCAGGATCACCTAATCCACTTTGGGAAGGCCCTGAAGGCTCTGCAAGCAGCAGTCCTCACTATCAAGGCACACCAGTGCCAGATAAGGCAGGCACAGTTGTATACTTGGACCACCTTGTAGGTGTAGGCCAAGTTCAGCCTTTGTAGCCAAGCATCCAGACAACTCTGGACTGGGAAGTTCTAACCACCCAGACCCAAGTCACGGCATTCCTTGGTTTTACTGGCTACTACAGGAGGTTTGTGATGTGGTATGCTACCATTGGGGCATCTCCAAGTAGATGCCAAAGACAGTAGACTTGACAGAGAACTGTTAAAAGGCATTTGACACCTTGAAAGAAGCAATGTGTTCATCACCCATTCTTAAACCTCCAAGTTATTCAAAGCAGTTCATAGTGTATACTGATTCCTCTGAACATGGTATTGGAGTGGTCCTTTCCCAGACCGATTATGATGGCTATGACTAGCTTGTTGCTTTCATTACTAGTAGGTTATTCCCCAGAGAGCAGTGTTGGAGTGTCATTGAGAGGGAAGCTTTTGCTGTGGTTTAATCCCTGAAGAACCTGAGACCATCCTGTTTAGTAACCATTTCCTCATCCAAACCAACTACAGGTCTATCAGATGACTGATGCAGATGAAAGGTGTACACCCTAAACTGTTGAGGTAGTCCATCTCCCTACAGGGTATGGACTTTGCAGTGGAGCACAGACCTAGAACTGACCATGCCAATGCAGATGGCCTTTCTAGGTTTTTCCCCCTAGATAATGAAGACTCTCTTGGGAAAGGTTTATCTCATTCTCTCAGTTTTGGGGGTTTGTGTATGAAAGTGCCTATATTTGCAATGGTCACCCGTACATTTTACGTGGAATCTGATGCAGTTTTGACAGACTTGTACTGGGTTTCATCTATAATCGTCACCAGTACCTTATATCTTTCCCTAAAACTGTACAATTATTTCCCCAAATTGGCAATTCGCTTAGCATAGCTTTTAAGTCCCTAGCTAACTGCACCCTCGGCACTTAGGGCATGGGGTGGTAAATAGGGTCCCTAAGTGCTGCAGTATGAATTGTGTCACCCTAATGGACTCCTCAGCACCAACATGCAAACTGCCATTGCAGGCTGCATGCCATGGTGCAGTGAAAAGTGAATACACAACATAGTGCACCTCCTGTGTGCCATGCCTGAAAATCCTGCATGAAATATAGGTAAGTCACTATTATAGCAGGCCTTACAGACCAAAGGAAGGGTACATTATACTACATGTGTGGCTATATCTGTAAATTCATAGATATCAAAAAGTAAATAGGGATGCCATTCTCAGTACATGTGCAAGACACTGGTGTTTGGGAGTTCCACCGCTACATGATGGCTTTACTGAAAGTAGAGATGTTTGGTAATTGTATTAATGAACCAACACTGATTCCAGTGATGGATATGTTAATACATACACCCAGAGGGAACCTTAGACGTGCCCCCTAAAAAGCTAGCAATGACTAGTGTGCTAGCTGACTGGTGTAGACCAACCTGCCACTACAGACAGGCTTCTGACGCCTGAAGTGGATGTTTGCACTCTCTGAGGGCAGAAACAATGCCTGCTGCAGCCAGAGGTGTTGACATCTCCCCCAGGCAGGATGGCTAAGTGATCAGCATACCAAAGCAGGAGTCTTAGAAGGCCTCAGCTGTCTTTTATATGCAACCCAAGGCTTCCCCAGACAAAGGAAATGCCACATTTATCAACAGGACAATTGGAAAAATTAGCTAGTCAGGAGGAGTGTTTCCCCCAGGTGTGTACCTCCCCAAAGGTGGGTTACCTGAAGTGAACACAACTTTTAGAATTCCACCATCTTAGTTTTGGCAGAATTAGGTTGTCTGGGTCCGGGTTATGCCCACTTCCCACAGGAAGAGGTCATATAGACGGTGTAGACACCCTACGTTAAGTAGCCTACTGGCTACTATGAGTCACAGCTCTGTAACCCACCTGAATTAAGTATATAGGTGGTACCCCTGACACCAGGAACTAATATTGCATATATCAAGTGGGAGAGTTCAAGGAAAAGCTGCGAGGAAAGTGAGAACTAAAGCCTGCTGTGGGCCATTAGCAACAAACCCTGCCTGCCTAAATCAAAGCCTCGACAATCATGACCAACTACTCATCCTGCAGCTGACTAGCTTTCAAAAACCCCTAGAGACTGCCAGTCCTAGGCAAATTACCAAGCAAACTCCTGTGGAGTGGAGAAATTACTCAGCTGCAGCCTGCAGGCACCGTCTGGTCTATTAAGTTGCCACTCCCCGGCCAGCCTGATGCAGCAGCCACCTGGGAAGAGGACCCTGTGATCCTGAATGTCATATCTGACCACCCACCAGGTGAGAGAGCACCAGGACCAGCCAGAGCCACACATGACCAATACCTGGGGTGCCTAACCCCTCGCAGCAAGCCAAACCCATGAGAGTCCAATCTGTGCTCCCACTGCACTGAGACCAAGCAGTCACCAAGGGCCAGCAGCACCGCAGAGTACCACTTCCAGGGTGGCCCAGCAGTGCTGATTTTTGCACCCTCAGCCGGCAAGACCAACAACCCCTAGTACTCACAGAGCCCAGTCACCCTTTTTACTATGCATCTGAGTGTCACATCCTGGGTGCCAATGAGCCAACTGTGCTCCCTTGTTCCCAGGACTCTTGTGACCTGAGCACCATGTTGTGAGCTCACAAACATGTACCCACTTCCCGCTCTGCAGCCTGTTTCAAGGTGGCCCCTCTGCACACAGCTAACCACCTGACCAGCTCCTCTGAACCCAGAAGCCACAGAGCAGGTAACAAGTAACTGCTGGTCATACTTTGGAACCTACCCCACTACATTCCTATATCCCAAAGGAGATCCCCAGGACCCAACCATAAATGCCTGTATGCTATGTTATGTTATGTTATGTTAAGTATTTTCTAAAGCGCGCAGCTGCCCCAGCAAAGAGGCGTCCCGGCGCTGGCAAATCTAAATGTTAAATAATCCAACGAGAGCTAGCCAGACATTCTCTACAACACTATATTTAGAGGCAAAAGGAGGGTTTTATTTGCCTTCCTGAAAACCAGCATGTCCTCCATTCCACGGATATGGGCCGGCAATGAATTCCATAGCTTCGCTGCCATGAACCGAAACGACCGACCACCAATACAGCAGAGTTTACCACGAACAGTCACCAAGTGTTGTCCCAACGAGCGCAGGTAGCGTTGAGGAACATATGGGGTCAGAAGGGTGCGTAGAAGTTCCGGGCTCCCAGATTTAAGGATCTTAAACGCCAGACACAGAGCCTTGAACTGAATCCGGGCATAATTCAGAAGCCAATGCAACCCTCTGATCGTAGCACTAGCCGAACATTGGCGGTGAAGTCCCACCAAAATTCTAGCTGCCGAGTTTTCGACTCGTTGGAGTCGTTGAATCTCGGCTTTATTGGCCCCCAAGAATAGCACACTGGCATAGTCCAATCACGATAAAATAGTGAATTGGACAATGAGCTGTCGCACTGCTGGTTCAAAGAACTTCAGGAGAGGGTTGAGGCACCTTAGCAGACCCACACATGTGGCAGCCACTCGCTTAGTATGGCTCTAAAAACTAAGCGAGGAGTCCATCCAGACTCCCAAGTTCTTTACCAATGTCTTAGGCATTGGCATAGTCCCCAGAGATGCCGGCCACCAATGCTCATTCCAAAGGGCGGTGTTCTTCCCCACCAGTAGGACCTCAGTTTTGTTCGTGTTAAGCTGAAGACAATTGTCTGCCATCCATTGGGCTACTGTTGTCATCCCGTCTCCGATCCTAGTGGCTGATGTAGATGGCCCTTCAGCTAAGGTGATCACAAGCTGGGTATCAACAGCATATGATACCATCGTTAGGTCCCAATCCTTTGCCACAGCGGCTAATGGCTGGACATATAGATTGAACAGAGACGGGCTTAATGCAGATCCCTGAGGGACCCCTTGGCCTATGGAATGGGATTGGGAAAGAAACGGCGGGGCCAATACCCGGAAAGATCTGTCCCTCAGGAATGATCTGAACCATTCTAAGGCGGTTCCGATAATCCCTACTGCCTCCAGGCGATGTAAAAGAATGTCATGAGATACCGTATCAAAGGCAGCGCTAAGATCCAGCAGGATCAGCGCTGCACTTTGACCGGCATCTAAGATCGCCCGCAGATGTTCAGACGTTGCTAGTAGGGCAGACTCTGTGCTATGGCCTGGCCTAAAGCCATTTTGGGATGGGTCCAGAATATTATGAAGGCTCATGTATTGAGATAAAACATTATTTACATGGGCCTCAGCAATCTTAGCCACCCACGTGAGAAGAGAAATTGGTCTAAAATTCTCCGGTTTTAAAGGGTCCAACGTGGGTTTCTTGATAATAGGGGAGACCCAAGCCTGCTTCCAGGTCCCCGGGACACTAGCCATGGAGAAGGATATGCGTTCTCTCCAAAACGGAAAGTATAGTGTCTAAGGGTATAATTATGTAACTGTTTTACTTACCTACAAATTCAATATTTAAAAAAGTACTTACTTTATAATGAAGTTTTATCAAAATTCTTGAATGTGTGTCTCATTTGTTGTCTCCATGAATTCAACAAATGCTTACTACTACCCTCTGATAAGCCTAACTGCTTTCCCACTCTACCACAAAAGAGAGCACTTGGGTTATCAATTGTGCCTCTGTAAACCAATTGGGGTTTGTCTGGATTCTATACACAGTGCATGGCATGTTGGTCCACTATATAAAAGGCCACCTTCCTAGAGTCAATAGATATCATTATCATTGGTTCTGACAGCCTACTAAGTCCTTACTACATAGTACAGCATGTAGGTTTAGAGGCCCAGTAGATTGTTGTTGTGCCTGCTGTCATTTTAAAAGCCAGCACTGCCTTGCAGCCTGTGTTTAAAATAAAACTATGTCCAAATTCGACTTTGGACTAAAAGGCACTTCCCCAGTCATACACGACCTTATTTTTACATATTTGTCAACCCTAAGGTCTGCCCTATGTGTCCCAATGGTAGGGTACCATGTTAAGATTTGCAGAGACATAATAAGATGTTTTATATACCCTGGTGAGGGCAAAACTAGCAACGTAGTTATTCCCCATTGTAGTACATTAGCTACATTGGCTAACATGGGAAGGCTTTATTTACCAGTGATACAATCTATCTTTTGACAGGAGTGAGCTAAAATGATATTTCAAAACATCAAATTAATAGTTGCAATACATTCAGCAACTTGCCAAGGTTGGATTCAATATAACTATTGTAGGAAATACATTCTAGAACTCCATACCTGAAGTTACCCAAGTCAGCCCTGTGGCAGCCTCTTCTGATTGGCCAGCCGTTGACACGCTGAGCCAGGCACTCTTGATTAGGTGGGAAGTGGCCTAGGTTGAGACAAAGGAGACATCTGGTGGGGGAAGATCTGCTGCCTCTTGATGAAGGAAGGGGAATGGGTAGCCAGTGAACAACCATAAAAGCATGCAAGACATGCAAAATAGCAATAGAATACATATAAGTTATTAAGATATGCATATAAAATACATAAAATCATCAGGTTTGGGATATTAGTAACCAAAAATCTGGAGAAGAACAACCTGGGTTGAACAAAACAAGATTAAAACAGAGTTGAGTACTAATTCATCACTATACTAAAATTATTCTAAAAACATCGACCTCCCAGGGCAGACTGTGGCTTTAGGAAACAGAATCACGTTACCACGCGTTTCGTCATCTGGTAATGCCAGTAAAAAGTGATATGCTTGCGTACAAAGATTCCTAAACTTAAAAATAATATGAGGAATATTTTGGTATACATTTTTATAATATTCACAAAAGAAGAGGAAATGTACTATAGCTTGTTTGTGCGCATTAGTACATGGACATTCTCTACAGTGGTGTTGGTGTCCTGCTGGAAAACAAAGTAAATATTTCACTGTACGGAGATACCAAAAATACTTTATCACTTCTGCCCAGGGGTCTTACCAATAAGTAGTCCATCCAAAAGCAGCAAATAAATCAACAGAGAATCTGAAATATGAAAAGACATCTTTATTACAATTAATTGTAAGGCTACGTCGCCCAGTCACACCTAAAGCAACTGAATGAGGCAGTCTGCTGGATGGTCTCCGCACAGACCTTTTATACCGTTTATTATGTCCTAGGCAAACATTCTTCACTTTACAGTGTATCATACAAATATTTTTACTACAAAGAAAAAGCAGAGTCATGATGATAGCCCACATTTTTGTATGTCCAGTTTGTGATGGATTACCCAGCCAGGCCCAGAACTTCCATCAGATATCGATGAAACCCCAATAAAATCGGGCAAGTCCTCCTTGTAAAACTAGCCATAAAGAAGAAACAGAGACAGGTGTGTGTATGATAAAGCGTGGTTTGTATGCGGTAAATGGTTTATGACATGTTGTGCCTTGATGCTAATCTCGCTCGGCCAGTGAGTTGGGGACTGCCCGAATAGGTTTGGCTGGAGGCAGTGGAGTCACCTCGGCCAGGTCACAGAGGAGTCAGCAAAGGTAGACGTGTCCTTTCAGCTCGAATTCGGCCTTGGTCAATTGACTATGTAAGGGCAACCACAAGATGGATGCCGCTCACAAAATGGAACCCGAGGGTGCAATACAGAAACTACTATTTAAGGGTGTTTTCGTCACTCAATCGTGACGCAAATGCACAGTCATAATGTCCTGATCATTACCAGTCTGCCGATACTAAATTCGTCATGGTATGATGATATTTTCTTACAAGAGTGTTGGGCTTCGGTACCACATTATAGCAGGGTCCATAATTTTCAGAACCACAGCCCCTCCTTTTGCCCTTATATAGGCAATAACTCATGCTAATCTGAGTCCAAATCTGTATTCATGAAGTCATGGAGATGCTGCTGTAGCATCATCCTGTTGCTCAGTTCGTCCCTTGACACAGGCTCCCTTACACATGATGTAGCACAGAGGCCACATATTGCAGGAGCACACTGCACACACAGGCAGAACATGAACAGAATGGCTAAGATCATTCCAATGAATATCAGAATGTTCCATCCCCAGGCAGATATCAGTTCCCAGAACCACCCCCAGCAACCGTATCAAAGGCAGCGCTAAGATCCAGCAGGATCAGCGCTGCACTTTGACCGGCATCTAAGATCGCCCGCAGATGTTCAGACGTTGCTAGTAGGGCAGACTCTGTGCTATGGCCTGGCCTAAAGCCATTTTGGGATGGGTCCAGAATATTATGAAGGCTCATGTATTGAGATAAAACATTATTTACATGGGCCTCAGCAATCTTAGCCACCCACGTGAGAAGAGAAATTGGTCTAAAATTCTCCGGTTTTAAAGGGTCCAACGTGGGTTTCTTGATAATAGGGGAGACCCAAGCCTGCTTCCAGGTCCCCGGGACACTAGCCATGGAGAAGGATATGCGTTCTCTCCAAAACGGAAAGTATAGTGTCTAAGGGTATAATTATGTAACTGTTTTACTTACCTACAAATTCAATATTTAAAAAAGTACTTACTTTATAATGAAGTTTTATCAAAATTCTTGAATGTGTGTCTCATTTGTTGTCTCCATGAATTCAACAAATGCTTACTACTACCCTCTGATAAGCCTAACTGCTTTCCCACTCTACCACAAAAGAGAGCACTTGGGTTATCAATTGTGCCTCTGTAAACCAATTGGGGTTTGTCTGGATTCTATACACAGTGCATGGCATGTTGGTCCACTATATAAAAGGCCACCTTCCTAGAGTCAATAGATATCATTATCATTGGTTCTGACAGCCTACTAAGTCCTTACTACATAGTACAGCATGTAGGTTTAGAGGCCCAGTAGATTGTTGTTGTGCCTGCTGTCATTTTAAAAGCCAGCACTGCCTTGCAGCCTGTGTTTAAAATAAAACTATGTCCAAATTCGACTTTGGACTAAAAGGCACTTCCCCAGTCATACACGACCTTATTTTTACATATTTGTCAACCCTAAGGTCTGCCCTATGTGTCCCAATGGTAGGGTACCATGTTAAGATTTGCAGAGACATAATAAGATGTTTTATATACCCTGGTGAGGGCAAAACTAGCAACGTAGTTATTCCCCATTGTAGTACATTAGCTACATTGGCTAACATGGGAAGGCTTTATTTACCAGTGATACAATCTATCTTTTGACAGGAGTGAGCTAAAATGATATTTCAAAACATCAAATTAATAGTTGCAATACATTCAGCAACTTGCCAAGGTTGGATTCAATATAACTATTGTAGGAAATACATTCTAGAACTCCATACCTGAAGTTACCCAAGTCAGCCCTGTGGCAGCCTCTTCTGATTGGCCAGCCGTTGACACGCTGAGCCAGGCACTCTTGATTAGGTGGGAAGTGGCCTAGGTTGAGACAAAGGAGACATCTGGTGGGGGAAGATCTGCTGCCTCTTGATGAAGGAAGGGGAATGGGTAGCCAGTGAACAACCATAAAAGCATGCAAGACATGCAAAATAGCAATAGAATACATATAAGTTATTAAGATATGCATATAAAATACATAAAATCATCAGGTTTGGGATATTAGTAACCAAAAATCTGGAGAAGAACAACCTGGGTTGAACAAAACAAGATTAAAACAGAGTTGAGTACTAATTCATCACTATACTAAAATTATTCTAAAAACATCGACCTCCCAGGGCAGACTGTGGCTTTAGGAAACAGAATCACGTTACCACGCGTTTCGTCATCTGGTAATGCCAGTAAAAAGTGATATGCTTGCGTACAAAGATTCCTAAACTTAAAAATAATATGAGGAATATTTTGGTATACATTTTTATAATATTCACAAAAGAAGAGGAAATGTACTATAGCTTGTTTGTGCGCATTAGTACATGGACATTCTCTACAGTGGTGTTGGTGTCCTGCTGGAAAACAAAGTAAATATTTCACTGTACGGAGATACCAAAAATACTTTATCACTTCTGCCCAGGGGTCTTACCAATAAGTAGTCCATCCAAAAGCAGCAAATAAATCAACAGAGAATCTGAAATATGAAAAGACATCTTTATTACAATTAATTGTAAGGCTACGTCGCCCAGTCACACCTAAAGCAACTGAATGAGGCAGTCTGCTGGATGGTCTCCGCACAGACCTTTTATACCGTTTATTATGTCCTAGGCAAACATTCTTCACTTTACAGTGTATCATACAAATATTTTTACTACAAAGAAAAAGCAGAGTCATGATGATAGCCCACATTTTTGTATGTCCAGTTTGTGATGGATTACCCAGCCAGGCCCAGAACTTCCATCAGATATCGATGAAACCCCAATAAAATCGGGCAAGTCCTCCTTGTAAAACTAGCCATAAAGAAGAAACAGAGACAGGTGTGTGTATGATAAAGCGTGGTTTGTATGCGGTAAATGGTTTATGACATGTTGTGCCTTGATGCTAATCTCGCTCGGCCAGTGAGTTGGGGACTGCCCGAATAGGTTTGGCTGGAGGCAGTGGAGTCACCTCGGCCAGGTCACAGAGGAGTCAGCAAAGGTAGACGTGTCCTTTCAGCTCGAATTCGGCCTTGGTCAATTGACTATGTAAGGGCAACCACAAGATGGATGCCGCTCACAAAATGGAACCCGAGGGTGCAATACAGAAACTACTATTTAAGGGTGTTTTCGTCACTCAATCGTGACGCAAATGCACAGTCATAATGTCCTGATCATTACCAGTCTGCCGATACTAAATTCGTCATGGTATGATGATATTTTCTTACAAGAGTGTTGGGCTTCGGTACCACATTATAGCAGGGTCCATAATTTTCAGAACCACAGCCCCTCCTTTTGCCCTTATATAGGCAATAACTCATGCTAATCTGAGTCCAAATCTGTATTCATGAAGTCATGGAGATGCTGCTGTAGCATCATCCTGTTGCTCAGTTCGTCCCTTGACACAGGCTCCCTTACACATGATGTAGCACAGAGGCCACATATTGCAGGAGCACACTGCACACACAGGCAGAACATGAACAGAATGGCTAAGATCATTCCAATGAATATCAGAATGTTCCATCCCCAGGCAGATATCAGTTCCCAGAACCACCCCAGCAAGGACCAGTCTCCTTTGTCCACATGAATGGACTCAGAGATTTTGTGCAGTTTAGAGATGGCCTGGTATACTGTCGGAGCATTGTCAGGGATGAAAAAGCAGCAACTTGATTGGCTTTTGCTCACTGGTTCTCACTTAAAGCAACTCCATATTTTGTTATATTCCATCTAACATAAGCTTGCAACTTATCTCTAGGAATCGTTCTGTATGAGTCAATTGTTCTGCTCACATTTGCAATTCCTACTACTAATGCTTTGTTGCTTGAGTTACTTGTCGTGGAACGTGGGAAATATGATTCGATGGCAAATAGGAACATTGTTTGAAATGCCCACAGAGAACCATAGTAGCTAATTGCAGGACAAAATACGGGATACCCTTATCTGTCGTGTGTGGCATAAGTCCACATACCCAACAATTCGTTGTGTTCATTACAGACTGGTGCTGGTGTAGGAGCTGGATGAATGAGTTATTTACAAATTCTAATCTTCTGGCAGACTCGTGTTCAGGTAGAGGGTGAAAGGAATGCGGGGAAACAGTAGGAGGAGGTGTGGGCGGAGTGTCGTGTACAAATGTAACTCGAAAGGTGAACAAAGCATAGCCCACCAAAAACACCATTATGCTACACAACATTAAAATACATATTATCAAAAATTGTTTTCTTGCCATCACAGTGCATATTGTCTTTTCAAAGTTCGCTGATCTAGCAGGTCTCTCCATCTTTGGAAACTCCATCCTCTAAGTTGCTGCCCGTGGTGGGAGATTGATTCTGCTAAGCAGTGCTTCTGTTCAGTCCAGGGTAACTCCCTTAGACCAACCAGAACTGTCGACCTAACCGTCTCCAGCTGCACTCTAAAGACTGTGGCAACCGCGACCCTAGCAGCAGAACCGGATGGCGGTTCGAAAATCAAAAATGAGCAAGTTTTGTGGATGAGAGAGCTGCACAATCAAAAAGAAAAAAACTTTTTATTAGCTTCACAGTCATAGTTCTTGGCCTACAAATCCTCTTCCATTGTTTTCTACCGCGTTGAGCCTCTTCAATTCAGGCTTTTTCATGAGAAAACAATACTGTTTAGTTGGAGTGCCCTCCTGGCAAAACACCCACAGCTCACTCGAAAGTCTCAATGTCTCAAAACAAATGCACCAGTGTCTCTTCTTTGTGGCAGACACTACAAATGATGTGCTCTTCATTGATCAAGCAAACACAACAGGTGATGGACCGAATGTGGATCAATGTAACACACTCAACCCAGTCCAAAGATCTGGGCCAACATCCATCGTCTTTTTGCACTCCACACCACCCTGGGTTAGACAATGGCGATATGCAAATCAGCTCTGACCCTGTGCCCCATGGGAACAGTCCAGTCCGAACTACAAAAGCCATGTCCTTCCCAGAACGGAATCAAGCATCCGAGGACCGGACCGGTTTCGAGGTAGCACCTCTCATCAGCCCGGCTAGCTTGACTCCAGTGGTGTGGAGTGCCTGGGACCCACGTCTGGGCATCCCCAGCGCACTTAGGGCGGAATATGCAAACACAACAGGTGATGGACCGAATGTGGATCAATGTCACACACTCACCCCAGTCCACTTCATTGATCAAGGGCACAAAGCATCTCGTGCAGATCGAAGCACTACTGAGAAACAACCTTTCAAGATCAGCAGCACTTTCAGACTCCAACACTCATTATTTAGTGTCAGAGGACGCTCAAGCTGCTTTCCCATGGACGCCAGAATGTAGTGCCTTTTTCCAAACGTGGATCCTTGGGTGCACTGCCTTTCCATTGGAGCAAAGCAAAAGAGGTGTGTGTATGGCCAAAACTCGGGCCAAGAGCTCAAAGGACTGTACACTGACAGAGGTTTCCAGTACATAACAGGAACAAAGCTCAAACACACAGAAGCTCTCATTCTGTGGCAAACAAAGAACCAGCTCCTTCTTTTTCTGCAACGCCTTTTGTTGAAGCAAATGCCTTGCTTGGGAGGTACCATTGATGTCACGCTGATGATTGCTATCCAGCCTCACGACTTTCTTGTTGCAGGAATTGTAGAGCCAAGAAATCTGTCATTCATCTGTAGCTGTCACTGATGGGGAGTGGGCTTAGTCTTGATCACAGGTCTGCAGGGAATCACTCTTCCTTTGACTCTGGAAGATGCAGCAGAACCTAGTGATGTAGGAAATGTAACATAATTGTTAGTTTCCCTCAAATCAAGCACAAAAAACAGTTCATGGATTTTAACAAGGGGACTGCAAACAGGTGGCCTGCAATCTGCAAGGGAGTGGCAATACGTCATAGGAACCTAAATGGGTGTCCTCACACAGTGGCATTGTCTAATGGGGTAAATACATATTTTCCTCAATTATTAAGCCTAGGTGTTCCTAATTCCTTATCTTAGAACATCTCAAAATAGAGAAATTACATAATACAGATTATCAAGGACATGAAGAAAAGTCCCTTTAAAAAATTTTGCATCAGGTGCACTATGCAATACAAAGGCTAATGATCAAATGTGCAAAGGACAAGCACTAGAAAGTCCTGGTATTTGCATGATTAGAACATATCTGATCCCACCAAAAATTAGAGCAGCAGGAACAAAAGAGAACTGAAAAATTTAAAAAAATAGACATTGAAAATTCGTCATGTTCAAAAGGGTAAACTTAAGGTATCTCCTATTGAGATGGAAAACTTGTCTTGCTATAATATTGGGTCAGTTAACCAGCCTATCACTACCCTGACAGTCAGTCTGAAAAAAACATTTTACGTAACATGGGGGGTCCCTGATACATCACTGCTCTCTAGAAGTGTGCACATAAACAATACACCCATAATAAATGGGCTGACAGCATAATGCGACATTGGTCAGGGGAGAAGCAACAAAAGAAAAATCTATAGGAAGAGCAAGAGTTTGCTTAGGTGCCTCAGGCATGTGACACAGCACCAAGAGTACGGGGGATACACAAAAGACCAAAGTTACACAAATTCTAACTCTACCTCTGGCAACTACACCATATACGGTAATCCTAACTAATGTTCCTGTTCTCTTTTCAGGGAGAAAAACTGAAACCTGGTTTCCTTTCAAGGGACAAAGCCATATGCTATTTGGGAAACAAAACATGATTAAGTAATGCAATATAGAAATTAGGCCATCTTGAGTCACAGATCTATAATTCCATCCTTGGGTCTAATCAAGGATACATAACAATTTAGGGCTGCCTATTCCTTTAAGGGAATGTGCAGCGAGTGACTAACAGCAGATGACACACTTTAATTCTGTATATCTTTTTAGTTTTCTTCAATATCAATATAGCCAAATTTAGGCATGCACTGGTAAAAGTGCTGCCTGTCTTCCTCACAGTATGAAAACCATATCTGTGAAATTTGTCATTATACCAAATGTGTCTAACTGTTTTGTGCAACGATACGTATCGTCATACGGACCCCTGCACAACACAGGAGAACTTGTAATGGTAACAACATAAAACAAAACATACACAAAATAAAAAATGCACATGTCAAGCCATCAGATATACTCGCTGGATATCAAGCACAAATAAGCAGCACAAACAAAACAATAGCATATATGAGCGGTGACACACAGCGCCATGGCATATGTACTTTATGCACTGTAAACCTGCAGCCAAGAATGCAATATTTGGGCCTGTCTAAATTTTGTCAGGTCTAAACTCCATACCCTCCTTTTGACATTAGAGCACAACGCAGTTGCAGTCTATTGTCAAATATAACTTTACTGTCTCTCTTCTAACGTACAGGAATATTTCACGTAGGGTCAAATACACAAACGAAAACATGAACATTTTTTTTCTCCAAGAAATTATGCAAAAACACATCTCTTTTCAATTAACCAAACTCACGTGTCTTGTCTGCCTTAGAACAATCCATGAATAATCTGTTGACAGAAGCAGAAAAATACACAACACACAAAAAAACATTGTAACATACACAAAAATAAATTTTCATTACTTAACTGTTACTCTCTTGTCAGTGCACTTCGCAACATCAAGCCATCTTATTTTTACCGTTCTAAAAGAAATGGTTATACTGACTCTCCATATTAATTAGGTACCTATAATGTGCACTGAAAAAAATAATACCTAATGAGCTGCAGATTATTTAACACATGTTTGGGACCTTCAGAGAAACCCCTATTTATTTTCCCTTTTAAATCAAGTTCTTTCATTTTATTGATGCTCTCACGGAGAAACCAGAAACCTCACCTCTAGAGGCCTGTTCAGAGAGGTCATTCTGCATTCCTCAGAGGCAAAGTCCTAATTTAAGGGTCACAAATGTCAACATGACAGCCTTCTCCATTGTTTACAGGAAACTAAAAGATAACATCTCAGCAGCGCACTCGAGCCAGCCTCTGCAAATTCTCCCGGCCCCCGGCCTCTGCCACATTGAGCTGACAAAGCCAGTAGGCTCTATCTAACCTACAATAATTCACTCACCCTGATATTAAAACAAACTTTTGTACTGGCACATTAACCCTAACCCACTGAATCATAAGAAGCACAATCTGCAAATATAAAAATCTAAATGTATGCATTTGCTTAAGCCTGGGACACTTTAAAAGTACTCTAAATGAAAGCAAAATGCAGTTTACACAGTGCTTTTACTCAAAATCGACTCTCATATTTTGGGCATCAAAAAATGAATATCCTACAATTTTCTTGCACAATATGCGTTACTAGAATCTTTATTACATAACCCATGAGTCAGGCATTTGAAAATAATAACTTATACTTTATAAAAATGAGCTTGCTTGCGCCTATGCCAAGGGGAAATTATACACACAAATACTTGTCATTTTAGTGATGCAACATAACTTAAATCAAATTTTAATGCTAGGAGGTCATAGTCTGAGTGTTAAGCTTTATAAAAATCAAAAAACGATTTTTGTAGCACTTATGTATTAATAATTATTTTTAATAATTAATAATTTTTGTCTTCTAAAAAAAACAATGATTCCTTTTTGTGATTGTTTTACATATAAGAGTCCGCTGCATCCCTTGCCTATTATTTAGATGCAGTAACTCACAAACCTAAGCGCATATGCCTAACTTAAAACGCGTCACAATCCTGCGTCACATTTTTGCGCCACATTTATGTAAAAGGACTGTTATGCAAAATTCCACCAGTGTTTAACTGAAAAAGTGCTGGCTGAATAAACATTCTAATCAAATATACTGCAGCTGAAAGGTTTGCCTGTGAACATCTAATACAGTGCATCTAAGGAAAAATGCTGTAAATGTATTTATTTTTGCAAAAATAGGTAATTTCGTTTTTGTTTGGGGCCTTATTTATATCTATTAAATGTGACCCACACACACACTGAGCTCATTTCAGACATAGACAAAAGTGTTGAAACATTCAGGACACACAATACAGCGCTTTCATAAATTGCGCGAACGCTATGTACATACCGAAGTTACACTAATGAGAAAAACCACATAAACATTTAAACACACATTTAAACCCACAAATCAACACTCAGGATAGGAACAGGACAGTCCAGACTGTACTTAAACCAAGTAGCTGTAAGTCATATTTACAAGAAACACTTCTCAATAGTGTTCCAAAAGACTGTATAAACAGCCCAACAGCACTAGCTGTATGTGCAGGAAAACGAAAATACACTCAATTCACTAGCTTTAGCTGGCAGAACACCAAAAATCGTTCTGCATATCGACATTCATAAAATTGCACAGAGCAAAGGATCCTTGTTATGTATTATGTCATATTTTAATTCCCTGGGGATACAAAATCACCAAGGAAGAAATATGTTTGTAAATCTAACCTATTTAACCGGCTAATCCAAACGTATACAAAGTTGGCCAACACAAATCTTAAAATTTGCTAAGATCAGGCATCTTATACCTCACTAATCTAGCTTCAAACTTCAAGGGGCTATCTCTATCAATACACTTGTAAATATACAAGACCCTCGGTTATTGAAAATTGCAATCTTCAAATAGAACTAAGGACAAAAACGAACTGAGCAAAGAACAACAAAGGACTGGGAGCGACTCACTTATACCTCAACTAAAGCAGATTACCTGCCTACACAAATTGCAGTTTGCATATACAAACCTATACAAACCTATCAAAGCTATACCAAACAAATAGTTGTCCAAATTCTAACTGCCAAGTTCTAACTGCACTAACAGTCTCTTTTTTTTAAAAAAAAACTTACGCCAAAAAGGGTTCCTCAGTCAGGAGTGACATCTTTTGGAGAGTTTTAAGTCAGAAAAATCAAAAATATACTGGGCCGCAAAGACAAAGAATCCCCCAAAATCTCTGTGCACAGAGTACCTCTTTTAGTAGATTTCTTTCTTGCCTTCCCCAGCAGGTTTCTGTCCTCTGACGAGATTACTCCTCCAGATAGTCACTTCTTGATGAGGCCGTCGTTGGGGCGCCAAGTGAGATACCAAAAATACTATATCACTTCTGCCCAGGGGTCTTACCAATAAGTAGTCCATCCAAAAGCAGCAAATAAATCAACAGAGCATCTGAAATATGAAAAGACATCTTTATTATAATTAATTGTGAGGCTACGTCGCCCAGTCACACCTAAAGCAACTGGATGAGGCAGTCTGCTGGATGGTCTCCGCACAGACCTTTTATACTGTTTATTATGCCCTAGGCAAACATTCTTCACTTTACAGTGTATCATACAAATATTTTTACTACAAAGAAAAAGCAGAGTCATGATGACAGCCCACATTTTTGTATGTCCAGTTTGTGATGGATTACCCAGCCAGGCCCAGAACTTCCATCAGATATCGATGAAACCCCAATAAAATCGGGCACCTCCTCCTTGTAATACTAGCCATAAAGAAGAAACAGAGACAGGTGTGTGTATGATAAAGCGTGGTTTGTTTGCGGTAAATGGATTATGACATGTTGTGCCTTGATGCTAATCTCGCTCGGCCAGTGGGTTGGGGACTGCCCCAACAGGTTTGGCTGGAGGCAGTGAGGTCAGCTCAGCCAGGTCACAGAGGAGTCAGCAAAGGTGGACGTGTCCTTTCAGCTCGAATTCGGCCTTGGTCAATTGACTATGTAAGGGCAACCACAAGATGGATGCCGCTCACAAAATGGAACCCGAGGGTGCAATACAGAAACTACTATTTAAGGGTGTTTTCGTCACTCAATCGTGACGCAAATGCACAGGCATAATCTCCTGATCATTACCGGTCTGCCGATACCAAATTCGTCATGGTATGATGATATTTTCTTACACGAGTGTTGGGCTTCGGTACCACATTATAGCAGGGTCCATAATTTTCAGAACCACAGCACCAGCATGGAAGCTAAACAATAAAAGCCTTTCTCGGCTCTTATTAGTGTTCTGCAGGTAGTTGGTAGAATTAGTCCCGGTATTTAGATATAAATAATACTTACAACTTGATTTTTATCTTTCAGCCCTCATCCTCTCCTCTTTGGCTCTCTCTAGCAGCAAGACTTGTACTTGCTTTCCATCAGACACTGCTTGTGTCATTCAATCTAAAAGCATATCTTCTAATCCAATATCTTCTAGAGATTGTTTGATGTACACTATCCGGGGGATCAAAAGTCCTTCATCACATGCAAAACAGTCTAAAACAATCTTAGTAGTCAATTATGCTTCTTCTGAGCTCCAGATAGAAAGCCATACAAGAACTGGCTGGCTGCGAATTAAATTGTTCTGAAAGTCTAATCCTAGTTCATTTTGAAGAATAAAGCTAGAGGTTAACACAGGGCCTGGCAATACTCTCCGACAGAATTGATTTGACTCCCTTTGGAGGGTATTCGAGTCAACCAGGCCCCATATACCTGCCCCAGAAGTTGCTATAGGAACACATTGTTCCAAATATATTTGCAAGAGGGGTGTGAGTATCCTCTCTACCTTGGGTTATGGAAGACTAAGCAGAGAGCCAACAGCCCTAGAGAACTTGGTCCGACTTTGTGCGATAAGCACAGACCATGTCCCAGATGAGTTGAACGTGGCCCCCCGGTAAGAGAAGTAGCTGGTGCTTTATTAACACTTCCTTACCCACCATAACAGTTAAGGGTTCAATGCATTTTAGGGCATAAATTATAAAAGACTTAGCAACATTAGTTCATAAATCCAGCTGGGCCATAAAATTCACAAAGGAGTATGCTAGATGACACCAGGCTTTGGCAGTGCGAGCAATTAGCACTGCTTCATCTGCATACAATAATACTGGTGGGGGCACCATTCACCATCGGCACATCTGGTGGAGAAGTGTGGCTCAATGGTTAGAGGCGGCAGACCCGGAAGCTGAGATCGGCCCGGGACCAGGGTTCGATTCCCAACGCGTCAGGGTCTTGGGTCAAAATGTCCGCGGGCCTGATAATGCTCGCCTCGGTGCCTACTCCGACCTTGGGTTCCACTCTGCAACTCTGGGCAATAGCTTGCTTAATCTTCACAACGGCCCCTTCAATGCAGGGGATGCCTGGTCTCACCTTGGGGGTGCCCAGAAGGGACCATCTCACAGGGAAAGCCAGGAAGGGTTCCCCAGCGGTATACAGCTCTGGGACGCCCGCGGTGCGGGCAGCTGTGCGCTTTACAAGTATACAACATTTACATTTTTTACATCTGGGGTGGACATACTAAGCCCCACATTGAGGTTGATAATGTACAAAATAAAAAGAAGTATGGGTAAAATTCACCTCTGGAGAACCCTCTGACCAATACTAATTTCATCAGTGGCTTTTCGTTTGTTCCCAAACCAGAGCGTCCGTATGCAAGGAGACCAACAGGTGGACTAGGGGAGGATCCATTTGAAGATTAATAGGGGATTGCTGCAACTTTACCCATTAACACAGTCAAAGGCCATTGTCAAATCCATAAACGCTAGATAAAATACAGGCTGCTTGGCCGCTGTGTATTTCCCAATTATCAGGCTTAAGTTGAGACATTGATTGATTGCCCCTATGCCAATTCGGAATCCATATTGACATTTATTTAACATGTTATTTTCAGTGACCCTGATGGAGCAAGGTGGCAAAACAAAATTTGGTGTACTCCTTGTAAAGTCAATGTTCCATAATGTTAGCATTTACTAATGGTGTGTTGTGGTGAAATAATCAACAATAGTATAAGATGCACACAAATGCACACGTAGGGAATATTAATTTTGCCTGCATGAAGCAATATAACTAACTGATTTGTATTGTTATTGTGATGTGAATTAATGCACAGCTTAAATATAAATAAACGCAGCATGAATGTGCTGATTCACCGTGAATATGATGTTGCAACGGTGAGGAGATGCTCACCCAACCCAAGTTGGGAAATTAGTGTATAAAAACCCTTGATTTTGCTTAGAGACTGTTTTGATTTCATGTGGAAGTGCTGTCGGAATGCAGATCGATTCCTGGATGTAAGATACTTTGATTTATTTCTTGTTTGCAGGACCAAAGGATAAGATGAGGGCGTTAGTTAGGGGTGTTAGGAGATAATGAATTTAGAACTGTCTATTATTTGCTTAACTTTCAACTGATTTATAAAATAAATGACTATTTTCCGAGCTCTAAATAAAATGATTATTCTGAATTAAAGTACAAGATTTTTACTGAATAAAGAATTAATTAATGCCTAAATGTCAGACATATTAAAAGTTTGCTTTTAATAAAATTAGGAAAATGAAATATTAACACCATCGCTGCTGATGGTTTTCCCCTCCTGTGCTGCAGATCCTTTACTCCCATTGTTCATGACGAGCTCAGCTCGTCATAAGCTCAGCTCAACCGTGCCTCATGACGAGCTGAGCTCGTCATGAGCATCGAAGGGGTTAAAGCTGGTCATGTAGTTTTTCCTATGCCTGACTTTCTTTCTAGCAGATCCATTGCCACTATGGTGGTGTGTCTGAATAAAATGTATTGTTTGTTAAAAACCATGGTAAATTGCTTTAACTATAGATGTAATTAAATGACTAGTTAAATAGGTTTTTGACACTCCGCCACTGTTACAGCATTACTCCTTTGTATTTCACTAATCCCTGAAGTCGAATTAAATGAGGCAGAAAAAGTGTGCAGTGCTTTGGGCCCCACTGGAGAATAAATGTGTGTCCGGAGATTTCAGGGAAATGGTGATGCTGAATAAAAATTTATTTTTGGAGTTCCGCTGTAGCAACCCAATCTACTACTCTGCCCAAGATTTTGGGTGGTATATCTACCAGGGAAATCAGGTGGTAATATTTAGGTTCTACCTTATAGTCCTTTTTAAAGATCAGGACAATGACTGAGGAAGCCCAGGAGTGGAGAATCAAGGACCTGTTCAGGCTGAGACAAAATATTCATCACAACAATGGGGCCCAAAGATCCATGTTATACTTAATAATGTCAACCAGTACATCATCCGGCCCGGGTGCTTTCCCTCCTGCACTCTCCGACCCAGAAACAGGACAACAGCACTGCCCAGCTGAAATTCTGGTCTGTACCAAGAGGATTGTACTCTTAAGGACTGCACCTGCTACACACTTTGGGCTTCACCAAAATTATTTTTTTTCCCTGCTCTGAAAGTTTAAGGAGTGGTGTCCTGAAAGCAACAGATTAAGAGAGCTCTAACTGCATCATCTCCAGCAAAAAGAAACCAGCTGACCAGCTTTACTTGGACTTTTATGGATTTGGCCAGGTGAATTGTGGGTCTTATAGTCCCAACTTTCCAAGGAGCAACTCAGAGCTTCGCGACCTTGGATTGATGTGGACAGTTCAAGACCCCAAAAGGACCTTCTGAAAGAAAAGCCAGAAGTTTGAGATTATTTGGAGCATTTTCATTAATAAACCTCCTAAGCTGACTGACCCATCATTGATGTCGAACCATGACTCGGCTTGAGATTCTGGTTTGTCACACTGAAGATCCAGAGCTTTTTGCTATCGAGGAGGTATCCAGGAGTTCACTGAAGCTTCCTGCTGAAGCAGGCTACTTTTCCCAACTTGCAACTGCTCTTGGAATCCGATCCTCGGTCCATTGTGATTGGCCTGCAACTTTTACTTTGTCACATTCACGTGTGGCCAGATGTCTCAAGTTGGCACTTTCAGCTTTTAGACACTAGAAAACATGTATACTTTCAAAATGTGTATATTCGGTTAACTATATTGGATTTTTGTTATTTTTATATCATTTTAATAATAAATATATTTCCTATTTTTATAAATTGGTGTTGCTAACCTGTCTCCTAAGTTATGCCTGACTACTCATGAGCCAAGCAACCAAGGGTTGAGCAAGGATTTATTAATTGAGACTCGACTGGGCCTTATTTGTGATTGTGGTGTTATTCGTAGCTGTAGGTACCTATTTAGACCTACTATGAAACCACCTTCCAATAAGAATATTCAAAATGGCGAAAGGGAGGCGTTATTTGTCCCAAGGCTCAGAGCAGCTGACAGATCACTGATAAAAAAAGGGTTCGAAGTTTCGGTCCCTGGCCCAGGTACCGATGTAAGGCCACCGAAGGTTATGCACTGCAATGAACTGCAGCTCCTACTCCTCGGGCCATTACAAAAGTGTGGAATGACTCTGATTGGTATGCACTGGAATGAATTACCCTCAATGTCCTTACAGAATTATGTATGGGCACAGAGGGGTATGTGCTGCCAACTGTGATACCTACTTTGTCCCTTTGCAGTATTCCACGGAACCTCACAGAATTGAAATGAAATTCCTTGGAGTGCCACAGATTGAAACTCACCAAATTCTGCCAAGTCTTAGTTTTGCCTTGTTTGTAATTAATGTTAATCCAATTAATAAGTCTGAGTAACTCTGAATTCCATTTAAGACACAAGGTTCCGCTTTTTAATGAGTTCCATGTGACAATTGTTATATTAATACATACCCATCTTGCCCATGTGGGCAGATAAGGTTGTCGCTGTTATTTAAACACTACTTTCTAAAAGTGTAATTTTAAAAATAGTAATTCTAAATCTGACTTTACCATTGAAGAGGATTTTTCATTACAATTTCATAGATAACAAACATGAACTGGTTGCCTGTTCCCATTCAGTCTGTCAGTCAGTAATTAATTTTTTTTGCTATGGTTCTGTAGCATAAAAGTACATAAATAGTTGAAACAGACATTAAAATAGAAAACAGACAATAAAATGCAATTTGAGATCATTTTCCCATCACATATATAAAATTTAAAATCACAAAAAAAATATTTTTTCTAAGTTTTAAAGGTTTACAGCCAATCGGAGGAACTTTCTGTAGAAGACAAATAGCTTCATTAAAATTACTGTATGACAGTTATGAGAAAAGCACTGCCTTATGTTGTTTATACATCATTAAGGTATTCATACAGAATATCGAGTTGGAAATTTTGATTTACACAAATATCAAGGTGGAAATATAGTGACACAGAAATATCGACAACAAGAATATTGTGGTCAAGAATATCCATTTTAAGGTAAGAAATATAGTTTAAAAAAATATAGAAGTCATTAATATAATTTGCAAAATATAGTTGTTTAAATTATAGATTATTAATTTAGTGTTATGTATTTTAATTTATATGTTTTACATGTATGTGAGGTATGTTTTATTGTATAAGTATTGTTTATGTTTTTTAATATAAGTGTGGAATTTTTAATAGTTATCAATTTAATTTTAAGTACATTTTGTGATTTTCAGTTTCGTAGAGGATTGTGGGTTTATAGGTGAATAGGGAGAGATGTAATTTAATAATAATACATTAATGATAATTTTTATTTTTTCATATTTATTCATAGTGTTAATTGTGGGAAGCAATTTGTTTTTAATTATTTAATAATAGATTTTTAATTATTATTAATTAATTAATTATTTGGTAATATAATATGGTAATTTTTTAAAAACATTTAGGTGCATGTTTTGAGGTTTAATGAGGTAAACAGTGGGAAGCAATTTATTTGTAATTAAATATTAATTAGTTGTTAAATAATGTTAATTAATTATTTGGTAAATAATTATGCTCTTTTTGTAATTTGCTTTAGGTGCTGGTTGTCAGATTTTACTGTGGTAAAGGGTAGGAAGAAATTTTTGATTAATTGATAATTGGTTGTTAATTTATGTTATTTAATTGATTGAAAATGTAATATGGAAAATTATTTAATTTTACGTTTGGGTTGTAGGGTTTATAGGCGTAACGGATTGGAAGTAATTTATGTTTAATTAATTAAAAATTAGTTTTTTATTAATATTAAATAATGTATTGATATTTAATAAGGGTATTTGTTTATTTCTATTGTGTGAGGTTTTACTTTTATAGGGTACATTGCGGGTAGTACATTAATTTTAATTGAAGATATGTTTTAATTGTGTAATACAAGTTATTATAGTTTAATTTTAGCTGTGGTTTATGGGGATTATGGGGGAAGTGTGGGAAATTAATTTTGATGAGTTTTATTTTGTTTGTTAATTAATAATATTTCTTTAATTGGTAATTAATTATGTTAATTAAAGAAGTTTTAAAAAAATTATCTAGATGTGGGTTGTGAATTAGGTGCTCTTATAGTGTAAAAAATTATTTCTGAATAATTTCTAAAATATTCCCCCACTGTTGCACTGACTGATGTGGGAATATAATTTTTACCCCTCCGCTATCCAACACTTTCTTTTCTATTGCAGTGGTTGGAGTGGGAATAGTAAATTTAATCACACCACTATCCGACACTTTCTCTAGTGTTGCACTCACTGGAGTGGGAATAGCAATTTTTACCCCTTCGCTATCCAACACTTTGCCTACTGTTGAACTCACTGGAGTGAGAAATGTGAGAAATGTAAGTTTGAAGATTTTTAAACAGTTTATTTATTTATTGATATATATATATATATATTTATATATTTTTTTTTACTGCAATGTGGTCAACAGGCAGGATCGCACAACAGCGGGTGCCACCTTTGGGCCAGACCAGAGGCCAAAATGAATTTTTGCACAAAAGACTCTTCCAGAAAAACAAGCATAGACCGAATGATTGGTGCAGATTTTCCCAGTTTATTGCTACCAGATAGTCCGCCATGACGTGTTATGTCGAACAACGACCTTGCTCACATGACATAGCTGAGACTGTGTTACCGCCTTTTAAAGTACAAGTTCTGTAAGTTTCGCCTTAGACATAGAAATTAGATTACATATTGTTTTTCCGATTAGTTGCTTGAATGCTTCATTTTTACCACATGATGTAACCATAGTAATATCGACATAAATGCATGATTGCTATTATACCTTCTCTATTCAAAACTTATGACTAAATTTACATTGTGCCTACCCCTAATAACTCAATTATATTATAAGGAACCGAATACAAAGTGTTTATTGTCACTCTTCATCTAATCTATTGAAGCTTACATGCTATAAATAAAAACACACACACTTGGTGGCCCATTAGGATGGCGGGCGGATTGCCTTCGCCAGGGTAGCGGTGGCCACCGCCACCCTGGCAGAGGCAATCCGCCCGCCATCCTTCCCTGCATTCCCCCCCGCCATATTACGATGGCGGAGGGGACAGCAGCGGTGAGAAAGACTGCCCGCCTGTTTTCCGCCCCGGTCGCATAGCGGCCGGGGCGGAAAAGGGAGAACATGGTGGCAGTGTCTATCAGACACCGCCAGCCATATTAGAATAGGCATTTGTCAATGCCTTTCCGTGGTGGCAATGCCGCCACGGAAAGGCATGCAGTGTTCACTCTGGGGGCCCCCTGTGGGCCCCCGAGTGAAGGCCAAAGGGGGGTGGCACACGGGGGTACCTGTGGTACCCCCCTGCCTTTGCATACTCGAAGAGGCAGGCACCGCGCGGGGCCTGCCGCTTCGAATATGCAAATGCATGCTTTTGTTTTTAACATTGTGGCGGGCGGAGCGGTGAGCACCGCCCGCCACAATGTTAAATTGAGGAATGCGCCCGCCACTGTGGCGGGCGCATCCTAATGGCAATGCCGGGACCCCCGCCCTTCAGGCGGGCGGTCCCGAGTTCCGCTAGGGTGGTGGGCGGGCAAAGCCCGCCCGCCATCCTAATGTGCCCCTTAGTGCGACTCCATTCTTTCGTGAGAAAGCCAGTTCGTCATATTTAACGGCGCAGTCCTGCCGGGAGAACGCACCACCAGCGAAAGAGCGCCATAGGTTTCACACCAATTATACTTAGGTGGAAATTTTACTCGCATAAGACCATTGAAATTCCCACGTTATAGTTAGTTGGACTCACTATAACTTGCGCGTGCAATGCACTGCTGATGACGTCACATATTACATCACTCATGACATGGTCAGTGACATCACTCATGACATCACTGATGACATCTCAAATTCATGTCATGAGTGATGTAATATGTGACGTCATCAGCAGTGCATTGCACGCGCAAGTTATAGTGAGTCCAACTAACTATAACGTGGGAATTTCAATGGTTTTATGCGAGTAAAATTTCCACCTAACTATAACTGGTGTGAAACCTGTTTTTTTCTGTGAATTTAATAGGTTTTTTAAATGCTAATTCCCAACTATAACTGGTGTGAAACCTATGGTTTTTTCAGTGAATATATATATATATATATACAAAGAAGGCAGTCTAACGATCAATACCTGCAAATCTGCTCTGGAATTGGCAGCACCCCATGTTGCCCCCCACACCACCGACCCAGGTGCATAATCATGATGCACCCTGGGAGTTGGAGTCCGGTTATTTGATCCTGATTTCCAACAGGTGAGACAACGACTTTAGGGGAGGAGCCCAGAGACGCCAGATTACATTTTAAGGCGGAGCAGGACCGATTAACATTTTTCCAAGACTCGTGTGGGTGCAGGGCACTGAGGAAGGCTCTGTGAACGCCGAAATGCATTTGCCGCCACTCACCTCTGTATTCCTGGAATAAAGCACCTCCAACGAACTCCCCTTTGGCCTCCGATCTTTTCCTTGTGTGAAGAGGTGTTTTGGATATATATATATATATATATATATATATATATATATATATATTCACACCAAATGCCCTTCAGCTCGGAGAGGGCACACAGCGCAGTCCCTACCATCCAGTCTGCACCTCGAAGCTGCTTGCAGTTTTTTGGATCCATTTCACAAATCCTTAACATCCTTCTTGCCGACGCGTTTCGAGGCAAACACCTCTTCTTCTTGGGCTACTGCACAGAGACAATGACGGCTCACCAGTGTTGTCCTGATTTTAATCTTTATTTTGTTGACAACTCCGCCCACAGTGGGCGTGGCACACCAGAAAATACCTGATGGCATGCTGGTACTTGTGGTTCCGATGGTGACCATTTATTAAAATACCTATAGTCGGCTCATTGTATCTGTGTCCTTTAAGAGCATTGTTCATCCTATAGTAGGTAGGATCAAAAGACTGCACGCTGTTTGAGCCAAGGGACTGCACGCTTCAGGAACGAAAACAGTTTACATTCCAAGCCTTTCCAAGCCACATACCCTTCGGTCTGCAACTCGACCTTCGGAAATGGTGCTCCTCTCCCACGGCAAGGACTGCCGTGCCATTAATGTTCACACCAAATGCCCTTCAGCTCGGAGAGGGCACACAGCGCAGTCCCTACCATCCGGTCTGCACCTCGAGGCTGCTTTCAGTTTTTTGGATCCATTTCACAAATCCTTAACATCCTTCTTGCTGACGCGTTTCGAGGCAAACGCCTCTTCTTCTTGGGCTACTGCACAGAGACAATGACGGCTCACCAGTGTTGTCCTGATTTTAATCTTTATTTTGTTGACAACTCAGCCCACAGTGGGCGTGGCACACCAGAAAATGCCTGATGGCATGCTGGTACTTGTGTTTCCGATGGTGACCATTTATTAATATACCTATAGTAGGCTAATTGTATCTGTGTCCTTTAAGAGCATTGTTCATCCTATAGTAGGTAGGATCAAAAGACTGCACGCTGTTTGAGCCAAGGGACTGCATGCTTCAGGAACGAAAACAGTTTACATTCCAAGCCTTTCCAAGCCAAATGGAAAGGGGCGACCACTCGGTCCCCCCGCACGTATGGCAGAGTACCACGATCCCCCCGGGAAGCCATCTTGGGCGGGAGGCGTGTCTCGGCTGGTATGCCCGAAGCGGCGTAGCCGGGGCGCGCTTTTTCCCGCCCTAGAGTGGGCTGGCCTAGACACTGACGCGGCTGGCCACGCCCTCGGGGCAGGCAGGGGCGGGTTTACGCCCGCCCTGAAGACGGATAAAAGGGGACGCAAGACCGGAAGGCATCCTCTTGTTCCTGTGCTCTGAAGCTGCACCTCCTCGCTGCACGTGAGCTCGAGACGGAACGAAGAGCCAATTTTGAGCGTTGTAATCTCTCTTTTGTCTTACAGATACTCTGTCGGAGAAATGCCCAAGAAAGGCGGGAAGAGAATGACGACTGAACAGATGGTTCGGGTCCTCATGAAGGAGATGACCGAGCTGAAGAAGCGGGTGGCGGAGAGAGACGGGGAAGGGGGGCCGGAACGTCCGCTGGCTGGAGCAGCCCCAGGAGGGAGAGCCAAGAGGCCAAGGAGGGGACCGGCTGGGGGAGACGTCCCGGTTCCCTGTACCCCGCTCGAAGCGCCAACCCCAGTACCGGCGGAGGGGAACCCGATTCCCGTGGTGGTCACCCCGGTGTCCAATGAAGATATGCCGCCCGAGCTGGCAGCACAACTTGCAGCGTGGTTGGGCGACAGTAGTGAGGGCGCCACGGCTGCCGAGGCGCAGACGCTGATGAAGCAATTGCGCGAGAAACGGGATGCAGCCAAGGTGTCCACACCGGTTGCAGTAGTTGACAAGCCACAAGGGACGATTGCGACCGCAGAGGCAGCGTCCGGTGCAGGTAAGCGGCCATTGCCGATTGCGAGGGATGAGTCAGCACCCTCTCGTAGAGAAAGGTTGGGTCAACATGTGCCTTTGGCAATTAAGGAGAAGATTTGGGCGGGGGAATATGTGAACATCTTCTCGTTGCTTGTTGATCATTATGAGGTGGAGCATGTTAAGGGTCAGAAAGACCTCATGCATCCGAGTGTTTGGCGCGCAAAAATGGCCGCCTTTAAAGTGAATGAAAATATTGGCAATTGGGGCAATGCATGGGGAATCTTTACGTCGATCTTGGGGGAACGTAGGCCCGAGTTGCTTGCCGAGTTGCCGACCTATCAGTCGCGAATCATGGGGTACTCGACATCATACCAGGGTAACCATTGGTTTTGCTACGATAATCTTTTTAGAAAGGCTAAAGAGCATAATAAAAGCTTAACCTGGGATTGTTACGATTCTTTGACATGGGATAAAATGAAGGAGACAGGTATGTTGAAAATGCCATTGGTAGGAAGTAATGTTGGCGAATCCTCCCGCCAATATGGGGGGACGCCCTTTCGTTCAGGTACGGGTACCGACGATTACTCGAGACCTGCCGGCAATACAGGAAAAAAGGGGTTATGCTTTAATTTCAACAGAGGTAAATGTACTAGGCCCCAGGGATCGTGTAAATTTAAACATGAATGTAGTGGGTGCGGGTCGCCCCATCCTGAGTCCACGTGCAGAGCCAAAACGGGTGATAACGGGGGGAGAGGAGGCGCCAAACAGGTCTAACATAGTCCGAGGGGCGCCTTTACCTACCCCGATTGATACCTTGGCGATGATTCCCTGGCTCAGTGAATACCCGGATCGTACTTCTGCTGGGGTGCTGCGGAACGGATTTTCGTATGGTTTCCGCATCCCGGTAGGGGACTTTCAGGGTGTGGAGAAGTGTAAAAATCAACTGTCGGTCCTGCAGCATACGACCGTGGTACAGGATAAGATCCGGAAAGAGGTTACTCGAGGTCGGGTCGCCGGCCCGTTTAGTGTACCCCCGGTGCAGGATTTTGTTTGTTCTCCTTTAGGGGTGGACCCCAAGAAGGACCCGGGTGAGTTCCGATTGATTCACAATTTATCAGCTCCACGTGGTTTTTCTGTAAACGATGCAATAGATCCGGAAGTATGTTCGGTGCGGTACGCATCCTTCGATGAGGCCGTAGCCATTTTGAATCGCCTGGGGCCCGGGGCGCTGATGGCGAAGTCAGATATCGAGTCAGCGTTCCGATTGCTCCCGGTACACCCAGACGACCAGCGTCTCCTGGGTTTCATGTTTCAGGGTTATTATTACATGGATAGGTGTATGCCGATGGGGTGCTCTATATCTTGTGCCTATTTCGAGAAATTCAGTAGTTTTCTACAATGGGTCTTCACAAAGAAGACGGGTTTCCAACATGTAATGCACTACCTTGATGATTTTCTGTTCCTTGGGGCAGCCGGGGATCTTGAATGTGGCCGGGCCTTGGCCGAATTTTGTATGTTAATGAAGCAGTTTGGTGTGCCATTGGCACCAGGTAAGACGGTGGGTCCTGCGACTTGCCTCGAGTTTCTGGGGATCGAGTTAGACTCCAGCGAGGGTTGTTTTCGTTTGCCAGCTGACAAAGTGTTGAAGTTCAGGGCAGCCCTGCGAGTGTGTATAAATGGATCTAAAGTTACGCTGCATCAATTACAGCAGTTGGTGGGACAGTTAAATTTTGCCCTGAGGGTTATACCAATGGCCCGCCCTTTCTCCCGTTCAATTGCCCAAGCTATGGTCGGCTTAAAGGAGGGCCATCATCGCACGAGACTATCGGCTGAGGTCCGCCAGGACATGCGCATTTGGCTAGCATTCCTGGCGGACTTTAATGGTCGAGTCGTCTGGAACAAACCAGCCGTGTCCTCGGAAGAGCTGGGGCTATGGACAGATTCAGCAGGTAGCATAGGTTTTGGTGCCATCTTCGGCACAAAATGGTCGGCACAAAGGTGGCCGACATGGTGGCATGACAATGGTCTGACAAGTAATATTGCTTTCCTTGAACTTTTCCCCATTTTGGTGGCCCTGAGAACCTGGCCAGAAGGGTTCAAAGATCACTCTGTGATATTTTGGTCTGACAATATGACCGTGGTCGAGTGCATCAATAGCCAGGCTGCATGATGTAAACTGATTTTAAGACTGCTCAAAGAAATTGTGTTACTGTGTATGCAACTGAATGTGCTATTCAGAGCAAAACATGTCCCGGGGGTAATGAATCAGGCGGCTGATGCACTGTCTCGTTCTCATATGCAGGCTTTCTCGGGTTTCCTTCCCACAGCGGACCCAGAGCCGGCACCCTTTCCCGAAGCTCTCTGGTCTCTCGGTGCCCCGAACTTCGTCACCTCGTGGGAGAGAGTCTAGCACCAAGAACGAGGAAGGCATATGAAGGGGCGTTTCGGTCCTATTTAGCCTTTTTGGGGACCGATAGAGAGGGGCTTTGGGGCCACGAGGAATGGGTAGTGAATTTTCTGATGTCCTTACGTAGGGCTGGGAAATCAGTGGCTACGGCCCAGAGGCATCGTGCTGCCATTTCCTTTGTTGCCAGGGCTCATGGTATCCAGGACCCGACAGCGTCTTTCGTGGTACAGAAAGCGCTGCGTGGGTGGCAACGCCTTGAGGGTCGCAGAGTAGATGAGAGGCGCCCGATAGGTTTGGATAGGTTGGCCCAGTTGTTGGCCACACTCCCTTCCACATGTTCATCTCAGTTTGAGACAGTGTTGTTCCGAGCCGCTTTTACGCTGGCATTTCATGGGGCGATGCGGGTAAGCGAACTAGTGGCAAGGAACAAACAGGATGTGACAGGGGGTTTGTGCCAGGAACACGTTCAGATCAGAGGAGAGACAATGACTGTCTCCTTTGTCAGGTCCAAGACCGATCAGGGTGGGATGGGTGACTGCATAATCATACGCAGGATTCCCGGGTCCTCCATGTGTCCGGTAAAGTGTTTAGATGACTACCTAGCACGAAGGGTGGCATCATGGGGGGGGGGACCTTGTTGAGACACGCGGACGCCACCCCACTGACGAAATTTCAGTTTCAGCGGGTGCTTGCGATGTCAATTGCCGCTGCGGGCTTGAACCCGGGCGAGTTTGGGACCCATTCCTTTCGGATAGGGGCTGCTACAGAAGCTACAGCTAGGGGTCTTAATGTTGAACAAGTAAAACGAGTGGGGCGTTGGTCCTCCAATTGTTATAAGAGGTATGTGCGGTTGCACATGTTGTGAAGCTGTAATGATGTACTCACGCATCTTGTTTTTGTTTGATTTTCAGTTGCGCAAGCCTACGAGGCGGGGCGGACTATGCAGTCGACCCAACACCGGGCCAGCGGTCAGACATCACCGGCTGTGAAAAAGGAGGTGTGGGTCGTGGGCCACTCATACGTGAGGCGTGCCGCGGACGTATTCAAAGCAGGTGACATGATTCACGTAGCTGGGGAATACGGGTACAGGGTGTCCTTCTACGGAAGAGGCGGTCTCTGTATTGACCAGTTTCAAACATTTTTCGAGGGTTTGTTAGGGCGGACGAGGTCACCGCCGTCTATAGTCATAGTACATCTAGGGGGCAATGATTTAGTCACCACCGGTAGACGACTTCTCCTGGAGGCAATGCTTTCCACTGTAAGTTGGTTGGCGAGGAGAGTTCCGGGGTGCATAATTGCGTGGTCCCATATGATCCCACGAAAGGTATGGCGAGGGGCTATTTCTATTCCTGCTTTGAATCATTCTGTTAGAAAGCTTAATAACAAAGTGAGTAGGTTGTTCCGTTCCAGGACATTGCATTCTATTTCGCATGGCTGTATTAATGATGACAGTATGTATTTGGGGGATGGTGTGCATTTGTCTCGGGTGGGGAATGAGTTACTCATAGGAGACTTCTTAGCATGGTTAAAAACGTTAAAACATGACCTTTAGGTAGGAGCTTTGTGGGGGGTCCGGATAGCCGGTCAACTATCCGGCCTGTGGCGGTAAGGTCGTGATCGGTGAGCACTAATTGGAAGATCCCTATGAGTGGGCGTCACCCAACACGGATGGGAGCGCTCGGGAGAGGTGGCCATTGGCCCCTCAACGGGGAGGCGGTCCCTTCTAAGGATGGGTCGCCGAAAGAAAAGGAAAGGCGGTCAAGGCCCCTTCCTGTGTAGGAGGGGTTACAGCCCCCTCCTGGGGAATTTCCCGGGGCCAGTGACGTCTGCGACGGCAGATGTGGTAAGTTGTGCGGGGTTTTTGGGGGGGGGTCTACGCTACCTTCTAGATACCTCACACGAGTCCTCGAACGACCTTTAAGTGGCGTCGAGTTTTATTGGTGCCCCCGTCAAGTCAAAGGGAAATTGGTAGTTGCACTTGAGGTACGCCTCAGTGCTGTCGCCCCTCACAAGTGGGGGGGGTATTTCTGGTTAGGGATCTTGACACCGGTTACGACCTTGCCGTTGGCCCTTAAACGTTAGGATGTACAATTTCATAATTTCAAGTAAATGTGTGTAGGATGTTAGTTCGGCTAGGAGAACCTCTGTATTAGAGAATCTGTTAAGGTTAGCCAAACATCGCAATGTGGTAATGAAATTGTACATAATATAAAATGTTGATTTAATGTTTTAATTTTGTTTTAATAAATACGGCCGGGAGGGTTACTCCCTCCCTCTTCCAAAAACTTCAAGAACTGTTTCCGGTTTCCCTCCTTTGGGGATTGTGTTGAGAGGGGGTGGCGGGTATCTCAGCCATATGGAAAGGGGCGACCACTCGGTCCCCCCGCACGTATGGCAGAGTACCACGATCCCCCCGGGAAGCCATCTTGGGCGGGAGGCGTGTCTCGGCTGGTATGCCCGAAGTGGCGTAGCCGGGGCGCGCTTTTTCCCGCCCTAGAGTGGGCTGGCCTAGACACTGACGCGGCTGGCCACGCCCTTGGGGCAGGCAGGGGCGGGTTTACGCCCGCCCTGAAGACGGATAAAAGGGGACGCAAGACCGGAAGGCATCCTCTTGTTCCTGTGCTCTGAAGCTGCACCTCCTCGCTGCACGTGAGCTCGAGACGGAACGAAGAGCCAATTTTGACCCACCCACCAGCCCCTGATGACAGCAAGTGGTTTTGAATAAAGTTGATGGATAACTCTGATTTTCGTTTACAGGTTGTGGTATTATCGTGATGATTTTGAGTATGTAATAAAGAATGTCGATTTGTGTTACGTTTTGCAAATAAAGAAATTCTGCTTTAGTGTTCATTGGTAGCATGCTTTTAATGAAGGTATAGTTGCTACTGTAATTTTAGTTTAGTCATTTAGTTAGCATTGTCGTATTTATTTTGGTCGGGCGGTAAGGTCATGATCGGTGAGCACTAATTGGAAGATCCCTATGAGTGGGCGTCACCCAACACGGATGGGAGCGCTCGGGAGAGGTGGCCATTGGCCCCTCAACGGGGAGGCGGTCCCTTCTAAGGATGGGTCGCCGAAAGAAAAGGAAAGGCGGTCAAGGCCCCTTCCTGTGTAGGAGGGGTTACAGCCCCCTCCTGGGGAATTTCCCGGGGCCAGTGACGTCTGCGACGGCAGATGTGGTAAGTTGTGCGGGGTTTTTGGGGGGGGGTCTACGCTACCTTCTAGATACCTCACACGAGTCCTCGAACGACCTTTAAGTGGCGTCGAGTTTTATTGGTGCCCCCGTCAAGTCAAAGGGAAATTGGTAGTTGCACTTGAGGTACGCCTCAGTGCTGTCGCCCCTCACAAGTGGGGGGGGTATTTCTGGTTAGGGATCTTGACACCGGTTACGACCTTGCCGTTGGCCCTTAAACGTTAGGATGTACAATTTCATAATTTCAAGTAAATGTGTGTAGGATGTTAGTTCGGCTAGGAGAACCTCTGTATTAGAGAATCTGTTAAGGTTAGCCAAACATCGCAATGTGGTAATGAAATTGTACATAATATAAAATGTTGATTTAATGTTTTAATTTTGTTTTAATAAATACGGCCGGGAGGGTTACTCCCTCCCTCTTCCAAAAACTTCAAGAACTGTTTCCGGTTTCCCTCCTTTGGGGATTGTGTTGAGAGGGGGTGGCGGGTATCTCAGCCATATACCCTTCGGTCTGCAACTCGACCTTCGGAAATGGTGCTCCTCTCCCACGGCAAGGACTGCCGTGCCATTAATGTTCACACCAAATGCCCTTCAGCTCGGAGAGGGCACACAGCGCAGTCCCTACCATCCGGTCTGCACCTCGAGGCTGCTTGCAGTTTTTTGGATCCATTTCACAAATCCTTAACATCCTTCTTGCCGACGCGTTTCGAGGCAAACGCCTCTTCTTCTTGGGCTACTGCACAGAGGCAATGACGGCTCACCAGTGTTGTCCTGATTTTAATCTTTATTTTGTTGAATATTTTGTTGTATATATATATATTACCTACTGCGGTCACCAGTAGGTAGTTATAGTAAGAATTTTTTTTCAATGTTAAATCTCAAAATTCTATTTGGAATAACTTTGGTGCCGGTTGACGAATCTGCCTGAAAATTTCCTCAAAATGGCCTTGCGGCACCCCGGTCCTTCCCTGAAAGTTTGGGATGGATTTGTCAAGCGGGGGCCGAGATAAAAGGGGGGTCCCAAAACGCGTTTTCCCCATGTTAATTTCCATAGGGCGGTCGACCTCACTTTTAGACCGAACGGCTGAATGGATTTCCACCAAACTTGCAAAATTGTAGGGACTGGTAGCCCGATGTGCCTTTGCTATGTCGCAAGATATGTGCTCCAGTGGATTTTGAGTTATTTAGGTTAAATAAAATATATATATCTATAGGCGCGCCCCGGTACGCGCACCGGGGAGCGCACCGGGCGTGCTAAGCGACTTGCGCATGGAAAGCTGATTGGCTCACGGGTGTCTGTAAACATTCGAAACAGTCCAGAGCGGCCGCCATCTTGTGTCTCGGTAGGATCGAGACACAAGAGGTGGCATAAAAAAAGGGGGAAATGACTATAAGGGGGCAGGGTAGACCCCCCCCCTGACTCCCTAGGTTGATGTGGGGGCTATAATAGGGTCCTGCGGGGCATTTAAAAAAAAAAATCGATTTGCGCGGGGGGGCGCCCAGTACGCGCACCGGGGAGCGGACCGGGGAGCGAAGCACGGCGAAAATCCAGGGCCTTATTTATGAAGGCCTTGCAACAGTTTTGCGCCGCCGGTGCATCACTTTTTGTGACGCACCAGCGGTGTAAAAAATGCGTCTCGTTGCGCCATATTTAAAAAGTGATGCATCTAGGTAGATGCGTCACTTTTTAAACCCCTGCGCCACATTATACCTGCATCAGGTATAATGTATGCAGAGGGGGCGTTCCCCCGCAAAAAGCCTCGTAATAGTGACGCAGTGAAATCTATGAGATTTCACTGCGTCACTTTTAGGACGCTGTTGCATCAAAATCTTGCGCCTGCCTCACAGCAGGCGTAAGACTGACGCAAGCCCTTTCACATGGGGCTTTCCCCATGTGAAAGGACGCATTACTGGAGTTGTGTCACTTTTGTGACACACTCCAGCAATGCGTCACTTTTGCACTTACAGATACGTCAGAAATACTGACGTATCTGTAACTCCTTGCAACATGATTCGTCATACATTAAATATGACGCATCAGGAATGTCGTAAGGAGTGCGCACTGAAAAGTGATGCATCGCTGTTTTCACGCAGCGATGCATCAATTTTTTATAAATGAGGCCCCCAGTTTATTCACTGTGTCACCTCTACGACCCTTTCTTGCGTCAATACGTCCCTTTTGCATACATTACACCTGACGTAGGAATAACGTGGCGCAGGGGCTTACAAAGTGACGCAACTACCTAGATGCGTCACTTTGTAAATATGACTGAATAAGGTGCATTTTTTACAGCACTGGTGCGTCACAAAAAGTGACGCTCCAGTGGCGTTAAAGTGACGCATGGCTTCATAAATGAGGCCTACAGTCTTCAACTCCAGCAATGCATCTTTTCTTACCCTTCCAGACCCCCGTTCCTTTTCAACATTTTCTTTGAATATCCATATTCCCCATATTCACTCTTCTTCTCCTTACTTTCCTTCCCAACACTCACCTTCTTTCAGTCCCCCTACTTCACTTCCTTTCTCCTCTCATACCTTTCTGTTCTTTCTTACTCATTTTCCTTTCCATTATAAATGCACTCCATTTCACTTACTCTTTTTCATTTTTTTAAGAATATAGCTCTTTGATGAGAATTGGAGGTAGTTCTGAAAAGAACTTTTTTTTTCTTCTTTTTTTTTAAGAACAGAAACAAAAACAGGGAATAGAAACTGTTCAACAGGAGCAAAAAAAACAACAAAAAAATTAGGGCTGGGAACGGCAGTGATGGTTCTCCAATGCTCGAACCATGAGCAGGACACTTTGCTCCCCATAGGTAAGGAGTTGATCGCAGTATATGCATTTCAGGACAGCATTGTTGAAAGAAGGTTGAATATTTGGCACGAGCTTCTGCGATCGCCCCCTCCCAGAAGTAGTTGCTCCTCCGGTGGATGTAGAGGCCCCATCACTGGGAACCTCTTGTGCCAGAGCCCTGACACTTTCCTGGGCAAAATTCTGGGGGTGCCTCCTCTCCACATGCTGTATCATTGTAAAGTTCCCAAAAGAATATTTCTTTTTGGGGTTACCCCGTGACAGGACTTGTTTGCAGATCCTGCACTCCACTTTTGGAGCATTCACCTTTTTCTGGTTAGGTGGTATTGAAAAAAAATTCCAAATAAAATGCTCCTTCACCTTTGGCTGAGGACGCTCTTCATCAATGAATTCAGGCTCATCTTCACTGCTGGATTCACTGGCAGCCATGGTAAACCAAGAAAGATCCAAGAGCAAAAAACAGGTCTTTCAGTCACAAAAGTGAAAGAAGAAGTGAAGGAAATGGGTGGGGATTTAATTTTTTGTAAAAAAAACTGTTAGCAACTCAATGAAAAGTGTTATTTTAAGGTCACATGACTTGACGTGCTGACGCTGCGTGCACCGAAGCGCTTCCGGGTGCGCATACGTGGCGCGAATGTAGGAGCTTCCTGGGGCGCACACGCGGCACGAAAGTAGGCGCATACGCGGCGCGAACGTAGGCGCTTCCGGGGCGCATACGCGGCACGAACGTAGGCGCTTCCGGGGACACTTACGCGGCGCGCCAAAGTGACGTTTTGATAGTTTCACGGAAATGCTAAATCATTTTCATTTCCTTATAAAAAAAACCTGCTTTTATATGTATGGTACTAAATGTCTTGCGTTATTATTTACTTTTCATTCATATTATTTTTCACGAACGAAAGTAGCGCTCTGGGTGCGCTTTCCGGAGAGCTTGCCGGAGGGCGCACCCAGAGCGCCCCAGGAAAAAATAATTAAAAAAATAATAATAATAAATAAATACTTACACAAAACAGCAAATTAAAAAAATAATCAGAGGTTAGAAACTCGATATAGAAAGGAATTAGCATTTAAAAAACCTATGAAATTCACTGAAAAAAACATAGGTTTCACACCAGTTATAGTTAGGAATTAGCATTTAAAAAACCTAATAAATTCACTGAAAAAACCATAGGCTTCACACCACTTATAGTTAGCTGGAAATGTTACTGACATAAAACCATTGAATTCCCACGTTATAGTTAGTTGGACTCACTATAACTTGCGCGCCTGCAATGCACTGCTGATGACGTCACATATTACATCACTCATGACATGGTCAGTGACATCACTCATGACATCACTGATGACACCATCCTTGTGACAGAGTGACAGCCCTCCTTTCAGTGTAATGTAAGCCTTGAAACACATATTCAAAAATAGAAATTAACATTTTCAAAAAATGGAGATACCCATACCAGTTACAACAAACAATTCAGTAATTCCACCATCTATATGCACATCAACTCATTCACCAACAGTTCAATATAGTCACTCATACATATACTCACTCATTATATGTAGTGATACACCTATACATCCTGTTACACACCGACAGTCATCCAAAAGTTACTCACACACATATTCACACATGCAAAAAAACTATTGAAAATCCATTTATTTGCATATACAGCTATACACACACTACCACTTTACTTCTAAGGAAACTTACACATACTTACTCTCTTAAACAATCACTTATAGAAACACATACTTATTTAAACAGGAACTCTTACAATCTCTCACTCTCACATATACTCACTTATATATATCAATACTCACATATACTAGATTAAAACATATGTCGTTACTGAAAAAGACAATAGTGAGAGAGTCGTTTACTCACTAACATACACATATACACACTCATCCATCCATACAGTCCTGTACATATGCTGTCTTCAAAACACATACAAACAGTGAGTCAGTCACCAACTCATACAGCCACTTATACACAAAGTGAAACACTGATACATGCATTTCAATATTTAAAAGTTACTTGCTAATATATGTATTCACTAAGATACACTTAATAAGGCAGTTAACCAATCAATTCTTTTAAAAACAAACATCCATTTACACACTTATTTAACCATTTATTCTTCCATCGTCCTTTACAAATACATATATAAAACATATATGTTTTTCAAAAAGACACACATTCACTGGATGGTGTCATCAGTGATGTCATGAGTGATGTCACTGACCATGTCATGAGTGATGTAATATGTGACGTCATCAGCAGTGCATTGCAGGCGCGCAAGTTATAGTGAGTCCAACTAACTATAAACTATAACGTGGGAATTTCAATGGTTTTATGTCAGTAAAATTTCCAGCTAACTATAGCTGGTGTGAAACCTATGTTTTTTTCAGTCAATTTAATAGGTTTTTTAAATGCTAATTCCTAACTATAACTGGTGTGAAACCTATGGTTTTTTCAGTGAATTTCATAGTTTTTTTTTAAATGCTAATTCCTAACTATATAAAAGGACTCAAACCTATGAAATGTTATATTTTTTATAATGAATCCTATATTGTGTATTTATATAATACTATTTTAAAAAAAAAAAAAATTTTGCCCTGGTGTGCTCCCGGTGCGCGCCCCGGTGTGCGCACTGGAATGCGCATTTTTTCGAAGCGCCCCGGGTCGCGCACCGGTGAGCGTCCCGTTAGCGCTATTGCCGCGAACGAAAACATCATGACGTATCGCGTAGCCGCGACCGCGTGATACGCACAGCGTAAGCGCACCCGGAAATACTCGAGCGAATACGATCGCGCAACGTAATCATCTGACGCACTTACGGGACGCGCCCCGTGGCACGCCCCCGCGTCGCGTAAGCGCGTCGGGTCATGTGACCTAAAAATAACACTTTTTATTGGTGCAGAACAGTTTTGGTTTGTAAATGATGAAAGCCCAGGTCATGTGACCTGAAAATAACACTTTTCATTGGTTCAGGACAGATTTTTTTTCCAAATGATGAAAGACCCCACCTTTTTTCCTTATTCTGACTTTGTCCTTTGACTGAGGAAGACCTTTTTGGAAATCTAACAGAAATATGTTGTACTTTAAAATGGCTACAGTAGCAGCAGCAGCTGGAGCATCTGCACCACCACCACCACCACCACCAATAGGACCACCACAACATTACATTGGTGGTCATGAAGAGGAGGAGGAGGAGGAGGAGGAGGAGGAGGGGAGAAGGTGGCTGCCAGAAAACAATACCCCATACAAGCCAAGGCAGCACATTGTATGGGAGTATTTTTCTATCCCACAGGGCAAGAAGAAAGTCAATGCGCCCAAGGTGACTTGCCTAATCTGTGGCATGGAACTTTCAAGGGGGAACCCTAACCAAAAATGTTCTTTCGGTAATAATACCATGATTAGACACATTATTATTATTATTATTATTATTATGTTTCTTATATAGCGCCAGAATCGACCCCCGAAGGGGTATCTCTGTGCTTGCCTTGGGAACCCGTCCTGGCTTTTCCCTGTGAGATAGCCCCTACAGGGCATCCCCAAGGAGAAAGCCAGGCATCCCGCCACGGGGGGCCGTTGTGGAGATTAAGCAAGCTTAATGCCCAGAGTTGCAGAGTGTGAACCCATGATTAGGTCAGGCACCTAAGCGAGAATTATCGAGTCCATGGACATTTGAGCTCAAGACCCTGCCGCGTCGGGAATTGAACCCTGGTCCCGGGTCTGACCTCTGCTTCAGGGTCTGCCTGCTCTAACCAGTGAGCCACACTTCTCCACCTGCAGCGTCCGAACAACTATGCTGCCGCAGAGGTGAGAGAACTGGACAACAACCCTCCCCAATCTTCAACCACCATCTCCAAAAGAAAGCAACCCACTCCATCGGGACCAGAGACAAGGGAGACGATCCCTTGCATACAACTACGGTTTGGGGAATTCAGAATTACATGTATTTTTGTGGTAAGACCATCTCCTATGGTGAACAGAGCATAAAGTTCATCCTCTTTGATGGTGACAACCACAATTGCCCCAAAAAACACACATTTTTTCCAAATTTTTTTTTGCTCCAGTTGAGCCATTTTCAATTCCCTGTTTTTTGTTTCTCCCAATAAAAATAACAAAAAAAATATAAAATACTTCATAAAAGCCAAAAAAAGTACAAAATGTTCAAAAAACATAAAAAAAATATAAAACAACAAAAAGAAGAAAAAAAACTGTTCTTTTTAGAGCTACCTCCAATTTTTTAAAAAAGGCTAAATTTTTTAAAAACTCTATCATTCTTTTTTCCCATGAAATGCTTCCCGGTACGCTCCGCGGTGCGCGTACCGGGAGCTCTCCCCACGCAAATCAAAAAATGTTTTATTTTTTTTTGCCCCGCGGGGCCCTTTTACAGCCCCCACATCAAACCTAGGGGGTCAGGGGGGGTCTACTCTGCCCCCTTATGGTCATTTCCCCCTTTGTTTTTTCCCACCTCTTGTGTCTCGATCCTACTGAGACACAAGATGGCGGCCGCTCCCGACTGTTTGGAATGTTTACAGACACCTGAGAGCCTATCAGCTTTCCGCGCGCGAACTTGCGTAGCGCGCTGGTTAGCACCCCGGTGCACGTACCGGGGAGCGCTTATAGATATATAGATTTTTTTTTAACCTAAATTACTCAAAATTCACTGGACTGAGACATAGCAAAGGCACATCGGGCTACCAGTCCCCCATTCAGCCGTTCGGGCTAAAAGTGAGGTCGACCGCCCTATGGAAATTAACATGGGGAAAACACGTTTTGGGACCCCCTTTTATCTCGGCCCGCGCTTGACAAATCCCGCCCAAACTTTCAGGGAAGGACCGGAGCGCTGCAAGGAAATTTTCAGGCAGATTCCTCAACCAGCGCCAAAGTTATTCACAATAGAATGTTGAGATTTTGCATTGAAAATAGTCCTAACTAGAACTACCTACTGACGACCGCCAGTAGGTAATATATATATATATATATATATATATATATATATATATATATATATATATATATATATATATATATATATATTCACTGAAAAAACCATAGGTTTTACACACGTTATAGTTAGGAAATAGCATTTGAAAAACCTATGAAATTCACTGAAAAAACCATAGGTTTGACACCAGTTATAGTTAGCTGGAAATTTTACTGACATAAAACCAATGAAATTCCACGTTATAGTTAGTTGGACTCACTATAACTTGCGCGTGTAATGCACTGCTGATGACATTACATATTACATCACTCATGACATGGTCAGTGACATCACTCATGACATCACTGATGACACCATCCAGTGAATGTGTATCTTACTGAAAAATAAATATTTTTTATATATGTATATGTAAAGGTCGATGGAAGAATAAATGTTTAAATAAATGTTTTAATGAATGTTTTAAAAAAAAAATGATTGGTTAACTGGCTTATTAAATGTATCTTAGTGAATACATATATTAGCGAGTAATGTTAAAATATTTAAATATATGTATCAGTGTTTCACTTTGGGAATAAGTGGCTGCATGGGTTGATGAGTACCTGCATGTGTGTGTATATGGGTTATTAGATGTTCTTTAGTATCAGTATGAGTGTCTCTATGGTTTGGTGGGGGTGTTACTTATCATATAGATCCATCAATGACTGACTCACTGTTTCTATATTTTTTGAAGACAGCATATGTGCAGGACTGTATGGGTGGATGAGTGTGTATATGTGTGTGTTAGTGAGTGAATGCCTGCCTCACTAGTGTCTTTATCAGTAACGAGATATGTTTTAATTTAGTATATGTGAGTATTGATATATATAAGTCAGTATATGTGAGACTAAGAGATAGAAAGAGTTCCTGTTTAAATAAGTATGTGTTTCTATAAGTGATTGTTTAAGAGAGTAAGTATGTATAAGTTTCCTTAGAAGTAACGTGGTAGTGTGTGTATAGTTGTATATGCAAATAAATGGATGTTCAATAGTTTATTTGCATGTGTGAGTATGTGTGTGAGTAACTTTTGGATGATTGTCGGTGTGTAACAGGATGTATAGGTGTATCACTACATATGATGAGTGAGTATATGTATGAGTGACTATATAGAACTGTTGGTGAATGAGAGAATGTGTAAATAGATGGTGGAATTACTGAATTGGTTGTTGTAACTGGTATGGGTATCTCCATTTTTTTGAAAATGTTAATTTCTATTTTCCAATATGTGTTTTAAGGGTTACATTACACTTAAAGGAGGTCTGTCATCAGTGATGTCATGAGTGATGTCACTGACCATGTCATGAGTGATGTAATATGTAATGTCATCAGCAGTGCATTACACGCGCAAGTTATAGTGAGTCCAACTAACTATAACATGGAATTTCATTGGTTTTATGTCAGTAAAATTTCCAGCTAACTATAACTGGTGTCAAACCTATGGTTTTTTCAGTGAATTTCATAGGTTTTTCAAATGCTATTTCCTAACTATAACGTGTGTAAAACCTATGGTTTTTTCAGTGAATTTCATAGGTTTTTTGAATGCTAGTTCCTAAGTATGAAATCACGTTCGTAACTAGATAGTGTCACCCCCTACACGTCCTGAGAAGCGCATGTAAAGTCATGTGACTTGAAAACAAGACTTCCAATTGGTTCTCAGTAGTTTCTGTTCTGGAATTTACACGAAGCACTCCACCCACTTTCCTCACAATCTTTCCTACTCTCAAGAGACAACAACGTCGAGCATCTTCTGGAAAACTTTGCTGAAATGGCTGCCCTTTCGCATTCATCTTCCGAATCTGAAGGAAATGAGCGACCACCGTTAAGAAGAAAAAAGGAATCTTTCATTTGGCAATTTTTTACTTATCCTGAAGATCAAAGGAAAGTGAATGCGCCAAAAGTAACCTGCACGATATGCAATTCGGAGCTCTCAAGGGGAAATCGAAATAGAAAATATTCCTTTTCTATACACACCATGCTGCGGCATGTTAAACAAAGGCACCCTGAGCATTATGCAAAAGCATTGACAAGAGCCCTGGCCACGCTATTACCATCAGAGGTGGCCAGCACATCTTCTGGTGGACGACCTGTATCTCCATCGAGTGCTGAGATGGACTTGAGACCATATCTTGCGAAGGTGCACATGAAATGCAACGAGTGTGGAGAATTCTTTTGTATGGAGAGCAGAGCCTCGTTCTTATTAAACTCAAAATTGAAAGTCATAAATGCCCCAAGAAAAGATACATTTCTTTACTTCATTTTCATAGTATTACATACTGAAAAATGTAGTAGCAACTTTAAGAAATCGAAAGCATCATAACACTTGCTTCCAAAAAAAAAAAAAAAAGTTCTTTTCAGAACTAACTATTTCCACCAAAACGTGCTGCAAGAGCATATTATGAAATGTGTTTTCGCCGCTTTATTTTAGTGCGAGACCGGGTGCGCGCACCCTCCTATCGCGTACAGGACCTGACACTTGCATGTGAAGTCATGTGACTTCAAAACAACACTTCTAATTGGTTCTTGGTAGTTTCTATTCTGGAATTTACATGCAGCACTCCACCCACTTCCATCACTTTCTTTTCTACTCTCAAGAGAGAACAACGTCGAACATCTTCCCGAAGACTTCGCTGCAATGGCTACCGTTCCGCATTCATCTTCCGAATCTGAAGGAAATGAGCGACCACCTTTGACAAGAAAAACGGAGGCCACGCTATTACCATCAGAAGTAATCAGCACATCTTCCGGTGGACGACCTGTATCTCCATCGAGTGCTGAAATGGACTTGAAACCATATCTGGCGAACGTGCACATGAAATGCACGAACTGTGGAAAACTTCTTGTATACGGAGAGCAAAGCTTTACTCTAATTAAACACAAAATTGAGAGTCATAAATGCTCCAAGAAAAGTTACATTTCTTCACTTTATTTGGATAGTATGACATACTGAAAAATTTCGTAGCAACTTTAAGAAATCAAAAGCATCATAACACTTGTTTCCAAAAAAAAAAAAAAAAAAAGTTCTTTTCAGAACTAACTCTTTCTACCAAAACGTGCTCCAAAAGCATATTATAAGATGTTTTTTCGCCGCTTACATTTAGTGCGCGGCCGGGTGCGCGCACCCACCTATCGCGTACAGGCGTTGAGACACGCATGTGCAGTCATGTGACTTTAAAACAACACTTCCAATTGGTTCTTACTAGTTTCTATTCTGCAATTTACACGGAACACTCCACCCACTTCCCTGGAAAACCAGTTTATCGAAAAACTTTTAAAGCCTCTTCTTACGAAATATTCGACATTGTTCACATAGCAGAGTAGTAAATAGCACTATATACACTCCGTCCCTTAATTATAAGAGACTTATTGCTATGTGAGAACAACTTTTGTTTTCACGCGATAATGTGAAATGCTGAGCCTGTTACATAATTTTCTTCAACATATATGTTACTATTCTCCTTCGAGCACTAACACCGTAGAAAATACCACCAATAGCGGTGATATTTTTTACACCGAGAACGGGCGATTTGTATCGCTTAGAGCCCTTACAATTATAAAGTTTTATTTCCTAAGTCTCTGATCTCCAACTGTGCAACGTGGCTCCCCTGTGTGTCGTAATAAGGTCCATAAACAAAAACTACAGGGCCAGCATTATACACATGCACAGAACCACAAAACGACAAGAGCCACCATGTTAATATATATCCTTAATATAATAAACCTCTGAGAATAAATACATATTTCCGTGGCACCCCATAAAAGAAATTTGGCGTCCTCTGACTCTGCTTCATTACCAAACACCCTAACCTCCCGCCCCCCTCACTCTTCACTAAACTCCACACTCCACCCCACCCGGACCCCCTATTACAAACCCCCAACCTACCCTCCCTGCCCAAGCCCACCATGAACCTCAAACCTCCCCTGGAAAACTTATAAGACACAGGATTACTAAAACTCAAAGAATAGGCAACAGGCAGATAATCTAAATAGTACATAAAGGCACATATTTTTTCCATAATACTATTGAAAAACATGTTCTATTTTTTATAAATCTATCATGCATCTGACCCTCTAGAACCGCTTTCAAAACGTGAACTATAAACCTCTACTTTTCATTTTCAAACCATACACTTTCAATTACATTATTTTTTTTTTACAATTCATGTAATGTTACACACCTTTTCTAAAATACACCAGTCCCTGTTATTTATAAGGATTTATTTTCAGTCTTCATCAGTGACACTTTCTTAACATATAATGAAAATCACTGTAACTTTTTGAACGACAATGCTAACGCGGTAAAAATAACCCTCAATTTGCTTTCCTTTAAGAATGCAGACTATCTACCCCACGCATGCGTTTCTTGATCTTTGTATTTGGCAGCGAATACCGACCTTGAATCGGAAGACATGAACAAGAGCTCCATTGTCACATTTGGAAAGGGGCGACCACTCGGTCCCCCCGCACGTATGGCAGAGTACCACGATCCCCCCGGGAAGCCATCTTGGGCGGGAGGCGTGTCTCGGCTGGTATGCCCGAAGCGGCGTAGCCGGGGCGCGCTTTTTCCCGCCCTAGAGTGGGCTGGCCTAGACACTGACGCGGCTGGCCACGCCCTCGGGGCAGGCAGGGGCGGGTTTACGCCCGCCCTGAAGACGGATAAAAGGGGACGCAAGACCAGAAGGCATCCTCTTGTTCCTGTGCTCTGAAGCTGCACCTCCTCGCTGCACGTGAGCTCGAGACGGAACGAAGAGCCAATTTTGAGCGTTGTAATCTTTCTTTTGTCTTACAGATACTCTGTCGGAGAAATGCCCAAGAAAGGCGGAAAGAGAATGACGACTGAACAGATGCTTCGGGTCCTCATGAAGGAGATGACCGAGCTGAAGAAGCGGGTGGCGGAGAGAGAGGGGGACGGGGGGCCGGAACGTCCTTCGGCTGGAGCAGCCCCAGGAGGGAGAGCCAAGAGGCCAAGGAGGGGACCGGCTGGGGGAGACGTCCCGGTTCCCCGTACCCCGCTCGAAGCGCCAACCCCAGTACCCGTCGAGGGGAATCCGATTCCCGTGGTGGTCACCCCGGTGTCCAATGAAGATATGCCGCCCGAGCTGGCAGCACAACTTGCAGCGTGGTTGGGCGAAGGTAGTGAGGGCGCCACGGCTGTCGACGCGCAGGCGCTGATGAAGCAACTGCGTGAGAAACGGGAGGCAGCCAAGGTGTCCGTGCCGGCTGCAGTAGTTGACAAACCACAAGGGACGATTACGACCGCAGAGGCAGCGTCCGGTGCAGGTAAGCGGCCATTGCCGATTGCGAGGGATGAGTCAGCACCCTCTCGTAGAGAAAGGTTGGGTCAACATGTGCCTTTGGCAATAAAAGAGAAGATTTGGGCGGGGGAATATGTGAACATCTTCTCGTTGCTTGTTGATCATTATGAGGTGGAGCATGTTAAGGGCCAGAAAGACCTCATGCATCCGAGTGTTTGGCGCGCAAAAATGGCCACCTTTAAAGTGAATGAGAATATTGGCAATTGGGGTAAAGCATGGGGGATTTTTACGTCGATCTTAGGGGAACGTAGGCCCGAGTTACTTTCCGAGTTGCCGACCTACCAGTCGCGAATCATGGGGTACTCGACGTCACACCAGGGTAACCATTGGTTCTGCTACGATAATCTTTTTAGAAAGGCTAAAGAGCATAATAAAAGCTTAACCTGGGATTGTTACGATTCTTTGACATGGGATAAAATGAAGGAGACAGGTATGTTGAAAATGCCATTGGTAGGGGGTAATGTTGGCGAATCCTCCCGCCAATATGGGGGGACGCCCTTTCGATCAGGTACGGGTACCGACGATTACTCGAGACCTGCCAGCAATACAGGGAAAAGGGGGTTCTGCTGGAATTTCAACAGAGGTAAATGTACTAGGCCCCAGGGATCGTGTAAATTTAGACATGAATGTAGTGGGTGCGGGTCGTCCCATCCTGAGTCCACGTGCAGAGCCAAAACGGGTGATAACGGGGGTAGAGGAGGCGCCAAACAGGTCTAACATAGTCCGAGGGGCGCCTTTACCTACCCCGATTGATACCTTGGCGATGATTCCCTGGCTCAGTGAATACCCGGATCGTACTTCTGCTGGGGTGCTGCGGAACGGGTTTTCGTATGGTTTCCGCATCCCAGTAGGGGACTTTCAGGGAGTGGAGAAGTGTAAAAATCAACTTTCGGTCCTGCAGCATACGACCGTGGTACAGGATAAGATCCGGAAAGAGGTTACTCGAGGTCGGGTTGCCGGCCCGTTTAGTGTACCCCCGGTGCAGAGTTTTGTTTGTTCTCCTCTAGGGGTGGTCCCCAAGAAGGACCCGGGTGAGTTCCGACTGATTCATAATTTATCAGCTCCACGTGGTCTTTCTGTAAACGATGCAATAGACCCAGAAGTGTGTTCGGTGCGGTACGCATCTTTCGATGAGGCCGTAGCCATTTTGAATCGCCTGGGGCCCGGGGCGCTGATGGCGAAGTCGGATATCGAGTCAGCGTTCCGATTGCTCCCGGTACACCCAGACGACCAGCGTCTCCTAGGTTTCATGTTTCAGGGTCATTATTACATGGATAGGTGTATGCCGATGAGGTGCTCTATATCTTGTGCCTATTTCGAGAAATTCAGTAGTTTTCTACAATGGGTCTTCACAAAGAAGACGGGTTTCCAACATGTAATGCATTACCTTGATGACTTTCTGTTCCTTGGGGCAACCGGGGATCTCGAATGTGGCCAGGCCTTGGCCGAATTTTGTGTATTAATGAAGCAGTTTGGTGTGCCATTGGCACCGGGTAAGACGGTGGGTCCTGCGACTTGCCTCGAGTTTCTGGGGATCGAGTTAGACTCCAGTGAGGGTTGTTTTCGTTTGCCAGCTGACAAACTGGGGAAGTTCAGGGCAGCCCTGCAGATGTGTATAAATGGATCTAAAGTTACGCTGCATCAATTGCAGCAGTTGGTGGGACAGTTGAATTTTGCCCTGAGGGTTATACCGATGGCCCGCCCCTTTTCCCGTTCAATTGCCCAAGCTATGGTCGGCCTAAAGGAGGGTCATCATCGCACAAGACTATCGGCTGAGGTCCGCCAGGACATGCGCATTTGGTTAGCATTTCTGGCGGATTTTAATGGTCGAGTCGTCTGGAATAAACCGGCCGTGTCCTCTGAAGAGCTGGGGCTATGGACAGATTCGGCAGGTAGCATAGGTTTTGGTGCCATCTTCGGCACAAAATGGTCGGCACAAAGATGGCCGGCATGGTGGCATAACAATGGACTGACAAGTAATATTGCTTTCTTGGAACTTTTCCCCATTTTGGTGGCCCTAAGAACCTGGCCCGAAGGGTTCAAAGATCACTCTGTGGTATTTTGGTCTGACAATATGACCGTGGTCGAGTGCATCAATAGCCAGGCAGCACGATGTAAACTGATTTTAAGACTGCTCAAAGAAATTGTTTTACTGTGTATGCAACTGAATGTGCTTTTCAGGGCAAAACATGTCCCGGGGGTAATGAATCAGGCGGCTGATGCACTGTCTCGTTTTCATATGCAGGCTTTCTCGGGTTTCCTTCCCACAGCGGACCCAGAGCCGGCACCCTTTCCCGAAGCTCTCTGGTCTCTCGGTGCCCCGAACTTCGTCACCTCGTGGGAGAGAGCCTAGCACCAAGGACAAGGAAGGCATATGAAGGGGCGTTTCGGTCCTATTTAGCCTTTTTGGGGACTGATGGAGAGGGGCTTTGGGGCCACGAGGAATGGGTAGTGAATTTTCTGATGTCCTTACGTAGGGCTGGGAAATCGGTGGCTACGGCCCAGAGGCATCGTGCTGCCATTTCCTTTGTTGCCAGGGCCCATGGTATCCAGGACCCGACAGCGTCTTTCGTTGTACAGAAAGCGCTGCGTGGGTGGCAACGCCTTGAGGGTCGCAGAGTTGATGAGAGGCGCCCGATAGGTTTGGATAGGTTGGCCCAGTTGTTGGCCACACTCCCTGCCACATGTTCATCTCAGTTTGAGACGGTGTTGTTCCGAGCCGCTTTTACGCTGGCATTTCATGGAGCGATGCGGGTAAGCGAACTGGTGGCAAGGAACAAACGGGATGTGGCAGGGGGTTTGTGCCAGGAACACGTTCAGATCAGAGGAGAGACAATGACTGTCTCCTTTGTCAGGTCCAAGACCGATCAAGATGGGATGGGTGACTGCATAATCATACGCAGGATTCCCGGGTCCTCCATGTGTCCGGTAAAGTGTTTAGAAGACTACCTAGCACGAAGGGTGGCATCATGGGGGGGGACCTTGTTGAGACACGCGGACGCCACCCCACTGACGAGATTTCAGTTTCAGCGGGTGCTTGCGATGTCAATTGCCGCTGCGGGCTTGAACCCGGGCGAGTTTGGGACCCACTCCTTTCGGATAGGGGCTGCTACGGAAGCTACAGCTAGGGGTCTTAATGTTGAACAAGTTAAACGAGTGGGGCGTTGGTCCTCCAAGTGTTATAAGAGGTATGTGCGGTTGCACATGTTGTGAAGCTGTAATGATGTACTCACGCTTCTTGTCTTTGTTTGGTTTTCAGTTGCGCAAGCCTACGAGGCGGGGCGGACTATGCAGTCGACCCAACACCGGGCCAGCGGTCAGACATCACCGGCTGTGGAGAAGGAGGTGTGGGTCGTGGGCCACTCATACGTGAGGCGTGCCGCGGACGTATTCAAAGCAGGTGACATGATTCACGTAGCTGGGGAATACGGGTACAGGGTGTCCTTCTACGGAAGAGGCGGGCTCTGTATTGACCAGTTTCAAGCATTTTTCGAGGGTTTGTTAGGGCGGACGAGGTCACCGCCGTCTATAATCATAGTGCATCTAGGGGGCAATGATTTGGTCACCACCGGTAGACGACTTCTCCGGGAGGCAATGCTTTCCACTGTAAGTTGGTTGGCGAGGAGAGTTCCGGGGTGCACAATTGCGTGGTCCCATATGATCCCACGAAAGGTGTGGCGAGGGGCTATTTCTGTTCCTGCTTTGAATCACTCTGTGAGAAAGCTTAATAACAAAGTGAGTAGGTTGTTCCGTTCCAGGACATTGCATTCTATTTCGCATGGCTGTATTAATGATGACAGTATGTATTTGGGGGATGGTGTGCATTTGTCTCGGGTGGGGAATGAGTTACTCATAGGAGACTTCTTAGCATGGTTAAAAACGTTACAACATGACCTTTAGGTAGGAGCTTTGTGGGGGGTCCGGATAGCCGGTCAACTATCCGGCCTGTGGCGGTAAGGTCATGATCGGTGAGCACTAATTGGAAGATCCCTATGAGTGGGCGTCACCCAACACGGATGGGAGCGCTCGGGAGAGGTGGCCATTGGCCCCTCAACGGGGAGGCGGTCCCTTCTAAGGATGGGTCGCCGAAAGAAAAGGAAAGGCGGTCAAGGCCCCTTCCTGTGTAGGAGGGGTTACAGCCCCCTCCTGGGGAATTTCCCGGGGCCAGTGACGTCTGCGAGGGCAGATGTGGTAAGTTGTGCGGGGTTTGGGGGGGGGTCTACGCTACCTTCTAGATACCTCACACGAGTCCTCGAACGACCTTTAAGTGGCGTCGAGTTTTATTGGTGCCCCCGTCAAGTCAAAGGGAAATTGGTAGTTGCACTTGAGGTACGCCTCAGTGCTGTCGCCCCTCCCAAGTGGGGGGGGTATTTCTGGTTAGGGATCTTGACACCGGTTACGACCTTGCCGTTGGCCCTTAAACGTTAGGATGTACAATTTCATAATTTCAAGTAAATGTGTGTAGGATGTTAGTTCGGCTAGGAGAACCTCTGTATTAGAGAATCTGTTAAGGTTAGCCAAACATCGCAATGTGGTAATGAAATTGTACATAATATGAAAATGTTGATTTAATGTTTTAATTTTGTTTTAATAAATACGGCCGGGAGGGTTACTCCCTCCCTCTTCCAAAAACTTCAAGAACTGTTTCCGGTTTTCTCTCCTTTGGGGATTGTGTTGAGAGGGGGTGGCGGGTATCTCAGCCATATAAAACTGAACGTTGCATCTGCTCACACACATATCTTTCACTTAGCTAACATTCACAGAAAACAGCATTGATGTAAAAAAAAATTGACCTTGCTTTACAACTAGCTCAAATGACTGCCTTATTTTTTAACGCATCCTCCACTTCAAGAAAAGCTACTTTTTTGATAACTACTAAGCAATATATAAGTGACTAGACTCCTAGAAAATTTATCAAGTCATTCTGCTCCTCTCCACTGCATAGCCGGCGACCTAATTCTGTGGAGTTGCTATACAACCGGCAGTGCTGCGCCGTTTCCTTTACCATCTTGGGAAATTCAAAATGGATGTCCCTCCTGCCTTCGCAAACGAGCCGGACCACTTAGAACTATTTCGACAGAGAATGCTTCTGTACTACGGCACCTTACCACTCTCAACTTTGAATACTTCATATCGATTATCATTTCGATATTCGTATTTCACCTGTGTGCAGCCTGTATTTCATTGCCTGACCTGTGATTTCACGTGGGCCCTGGATTTATGTCTCTGCAATTTGGTACCTCCTGAAGTGAATTACAATCACCTCATGAATCCGTTACTTGATCATGAACAGCTTTGTTACAACGGAGGGTTTATGGCCTTTGCAGCGATACAAGGAGTTCTGGGTCATTGGAATATATTCGCAGCGGCGCAAGATTTCCTAACAGAGAGCTACATCGAAAACCCACCGAGCTGCCCTATGATGGTAAAAGACGCTCCAATAATGACAGATCATGAATGCTCCTTTCATCTTCTCAATTGGATGGCTGACATGTTTTCAGATGATAACAGTGATTTTCTGTTAGAAGCACTTGCTGCATACTTTGCCTACACAATGGACGGTTAACTCTTTCCTAACAGAGAACTACATCGAAAACCCACCGAGCTGCCCTCTGATAATAAAAGAGGCTCCGATTTTAACAGATCATGAGTACTGCTTTACTCTTTTCCATTGGATAGCTGACATACTTTCAAATGATAAAAGTGATTTCCTGTTACAAGCAGAAGCTACCTATTTTGCCTAAACAATGCTTCAATAACTCTTATACAAGCCATTGACGTCCTCATTTCCTTTTGCTTCCCTATATTCTTCACGTTCTTTTCCATATTTTCTTTTGAAGAACAGACCTATTGGCTTTACTAACAGTGGACATTATGATTTCGCGTTGTTTAAATTTTGTTCTTTTATGTGGACTACATTTGTTTCTTCAGCTACTCGATTTTCAACTTTATTTTTTTACCGTCTAATCTCAACAATTCTATTGCATATCTTATCTAAGGTTATTTCAAACGTCCTCGATGCAAAACTCGCTAATATATGCTACATGTACCCTAATTAATGTATAAATTTTAAACGAGTTTTTTATAACTGTAAACGCCATTTCGCATCTCAACTGCTTATTTCCGCCTCACACGCCTCTGCTCCTTTAATTTTCTATAAAATTATTAATTTAAAATACTTTACAGAAAAATATGTTCTTTCAACAATATTTCCATTGTTACTTGTACTGTATTTCAAATGCAATACTGCAACCTTCAAAAGATATCTCAATACAGTAGTTCTCCTCAATAGTGATTTGCGCAGCATCCAACAGATTACATACATGCACCTCTCGCCATTTTGTCGCTTTTGGCGCCTTTTTTTCCCCGTACACAGTAACATAACACAAACTTGATAGTGCTTCGCATGTAGGCAGCTGATTGATAAAGTAATGATGTATAACCACTTGCATTTTCATATATCGTTCCTAAACTGAAAGGCCAGAGACCTTCTTCCATTTATTAAAATATAATATACTTCCTTATAAGAGTGTACAATGTTTTTTTCCAACTATATTCATTTTTCTTCAACTATAGCGTTTGTATTCCATGTACTACTGATAATACCAATTACTGTGTTTTTTGCAATTTCTGTACTCATATTACATAATGATTTGCCTTTAAAACAGTACATTTCTAAATAAACATTTCAAATATTCACGGTTTCTCTTTTAATCCATAATCTCAACTGAAATGATTTCATATTGAAAAACTATTCATGGGTTCCACGTAACCTTAACTGTAGTCACTGAGGACCTTATTTATGAAGACCTTCCGCCGCCGGTGCCTCATTTTTTAAAATGGGAAACAGTGACGCACCGGTGGCGCAAGGCCTTCATAAATAAAGTCCTGAATGTTTTCTTTTCTCGACCTCACTTACTGATACTAGAACCTGCAAGCCAATTACGGCCCATGAACTCTTTCTTAGTAGGTCGCGCACCGTACAGACAGTTATACCACTGTTAAAACATTTTTTTTACTGTTACCAAGCACCGCCACAGTTCCGCTTCACTCAGACTTAATCACTGCTCCCACGCTTCTACAGGCCAAACGCTATGTCGTATTTCTCTCCTTATCACCCTTTCATCTCCACAATAACAAACAGTTCTCCGCCTGCCACCACAGAACAGAGTCAGATACAGAGGCACCAAAGAGTGAACCCATCACCAACTGCCATCTCCGGCTGTTTCCATGGTTACACCTCATTCTGCACAATTCTGAAGGCACAGGTCAAAAGTTCATGTCTCAACGTTCTACAACAAATTAAGAAGACTATTTTCCCTCCAGAAACACCTGCCAATCCACAGCTCTGTTACATGTCTTGTTTTTTCACACCCAATAGTACTTTTCGTTTAACATAAACATTAACATGCAACGTACTGTTCAATCTCCACTTATTACAATCAACCAATCATTTTAATTTTTTTAACCACACCCAGCCTCTTCCTTTTTCTTTATTTAGAATTTCAACTTCTAACTACCATTCCACTTCCAGAACCGATCGGAGGACGACTACAAATCCCTTGAAAAGGAAGGTCTGGCTTATAGGACACAGTTATATTCACTGGAGTGAAAAATATGCAGTAAGCAGACGAATTTGCAACCTCGGCTTACCAAATGTACACATAACATGGATTGCCAAAAGAGGATTGAAATGTCACCAATTGATTCCATTGGTGAAAACTTTTATGCATCTCCCAGAACCAGACCTTATAATTGTGCACTGTGGTGGGAACGATCTAGGCACAATCACTGGGGTAGGTCTGGAAATGCTTCTAAAAGACACCTTTCGACAATTGATGACACTTTTTCCTCGATCTGCCTTGGTATATTCCAATATATGCCAAAGACAGAAATGGAATTGGTCCAATCAACATTGTGCACAATTTGAGAAAGCAAGGAGACATGTAAATAAATCTGTTTCTGCGTTCCTCAGAGATTATAGCATGTTTTCTATTTACCACAACAACTTGCGATACCACATGCAAGACGTCTATAGGAGAGACGGTGTTCATTTCACGAATGAGGGAAACAGAATCTTCCTCTGCAACATCAGGCTCTGCATCGGTACTTACTTATAAATGCAGAAAACACTCAATTAACACAATGGCTCTTTTCAGAGCCACCTTATATCTAAGCACTCAAACTTCTGATTTATCTCCATTTTCACACTCTTGTAAATAGGTGTGCGTGACCGGGTGCGCGCACCCCGTATTTTTTTTCGGGAAAAAATTATATCTTTTTGCGTTTAAGGGCCTTACTGCACACCCAGAGAAAAGCTATGCAGCAAACCAATCTCTACCTTCTCCCCTTTCCATGTTTCAACGCTTTGAAATGAACAATATATTTACTCGCAGTGACAAAATGGTGAACAAAACTTCCTGATTTCCTTCTAATCGAACGTTAACAGACGTCACGCAGCAAAAAAAAATTCCGCTCACGCGCAGCCGCTTGAGTGCGCGCACGCGTGCGCGCCTATAGATATATAATTGACTTTAACTTTAATTTTCTCAACAACTACTGAACGGATTTACATCATTCCAAAAAAAGCGTAATCTGCGAACCGGACTCTACAGTTTTGCCAAATTTCTTATAAATCCATTCAGCCGTTCGACCTGTAGCCGAGTCTAAAGGTCCTATGGAAAATAACATGCAGAAAACACGTTTTGGGACCCCCCTTATATCTCAGCCCCCACTTGACCAATCCCCCCCAAACTTTCAGGGAAGGAGCGCAGCAGACCGAGCCATCTTCTTTGAGAAATTCGCTAAGATTCTTCAACCAGGGCCAAAGTTATTCCAAATAGAATGTTGAGGATTTCCTATGGAAACAATCCTAACTATAACTACCTACTGGCGACCGCCAGTAGGATATATATATATATATATATATATATATATATATATATATATATATATATATATATATATATATATATTCACTGAAAAAACCATAGGTTTCACACCAGTTATAGTTAGCTGGAAATTTTACTGATATAAAACCATTGAAATTCCCACGTTATAGTTAGTCGGACTCACTATAACTTGCGCGTGCAATGCACTGCTGATGACATCACATATTACATCACTCATGACATGGTCAGTGACATCACTCATGACATCACTGATGACACCATCCAGTGAATATGTGTCTTTCTGAAAAATAAATATTAGTGAGTAATGTTTAAATATTTAAATATATATATTATTGTTTCACTTTGTTTATAAGTGGCTACATGTGTTGGTAAGTAGCTACATGCGTATGTATATGGGTTATTAGATGTTTCTCTTAGTATCAGTATGAGTGTCTGTATGGTTTGGTGGGGGTATTACTTAGCACATAGATGCATGAGTGACTGACTCTTTGTTTGTATGTGTTTTGAAGACAACATATGTACAGGACTGTATGGGTGGATGAGTGTCTATATGTGTTTCTTAGTGAGTGAATGACTGTCTCACTAGTGTCTTTATCAGTAACTACATATGTTTTAATCTAGTATATGTGAATATTGATGTATATAAGTGAGTATATGTGAGAGTAAGAGATTGTAAGAGTTCCTGTTTAAATAAGTATGTGTTTCTATAAGTGATTCTTTAAGAGAATAAATATGTGTAATTTTAAATAGAAGTAAGGTGGAAGTGTGTGTATAACTCTATATTCAAATAAATGGATGTCCAATAGTTTATTTGCACGTGTGAATATGTGTGTGAGTAACTTTTGGATGAATGTCGGTGTGTAACAGGATGTATAGGTGTATCACTTCATATGATGAGTGAGTATATGTATGAGTGACTATATAGAACTGTTGGTGAATGAGTGGATGTGTATATAGATGGTGGAATTACTGAATTGCTTGTTGTAACTGGTATGGGTATCTCCATTTTTTGAAAATGTTTGTTTCTATTTTTGAATATGTGTCTCAAGGGTTACATTATAGTGAAAGGAGGTCTGTCACTATGTCACAAGGATGGTGTCATGAGTGATGTCACTGACCATGTCATGAGTGATGTAATATGTGATGTCATCAGCAGTGCATTGCACGCGCAAGTTATAGTGAGTCCGACTAACTATAACGTGGGAATTTCAATGGTTTTATATCAGTAAAATTTCCAGCTAACTATAACTGGTGTGAAACCTATGGTTTTTTCAGTGAATTTAATAGGTTTTTTAAATGCTAATTCCTAACTATAACTGGTGTGAAACCTATGGTTTTTTCAGTGAATTTCATAGGTTTTTTAAATGCTAATTCCTAACTATAACTGGTGTGAAACCTATGGTTTTTTCAGTGAATTTCATAGGTTTTTTTAATGCTAATTCGTAACTTTTTATTCATACTCATACCTATGTGTTTTTTAGTGAATTGCTAAAGTATGTTTTTGTAAAAATGAACACTATAATGTATATTGAGATAATATTTTTAATTTACAACCAATTACGATTATTTCCTGACGTTTGATTGGTTAAGTACAACAATATATATAAAAGAAGAGAGGGAAACACAGCCATTTTGACTACTGCTTCCTGAAGTACACTTGAAAACAAATTTCACTGACAACTTCAACTAATTTCTCTAAGGTAACTTCTAATTATGGAAGTATATTGTACACGTTAAGTTTATTTCTTAAAAAATATTCTGTTAGTGATATGCTATCCCTCTTTAATAGTTAGAGATAGAGATAGACTTCTCTGTAATAGTTATGGATTGAGTTAGGCTTCTCTGGTATACTAGCTCTACTAATATAGTTAATTTATATGCAATTTTCAGAAAGAAAATGGAAGGAGAAAATAAGGCAAATGATACTTCTATCAAAGTAAAGGTGGAAAAACCAGAAGATGAAAAAAAAGAAGTTGATTTCATGGATGACTCTTTGGATGAACAGTTTATAGAATGTTTGGAAGAAATTGAATCATGTACATATAATTATGAGGAAATTCCGGACAATATTATGTTAGAAATTTTATTAAATTACGAAAAAGAATCAGAGGAATAAATTTATCTTTAATAATTTCAATTGTTTCAGACAATATTCTTTTTTATATGTAATTCATGAAGTATTACCAAAAATGTTTAAAATATAAAGTGAGACTTATAGTATACTGTTCAACTATTTTTCTGTTACATAGTAAGTTTACTCATAGTTACTACCTTTCTCCCACTATATTATCTCATATGAATATTTTTCACCTCATTTTCATAAGTGAACAGGATAGACTACTCATGATCCCCTAGAAATTCTCAGGGAGTGCTTAAAAGATCTGTTTCTCCTTTCCAGACAGACTATATTATGAATTCCATATACCACAAAAAATACAATAACAACATGCAAGATGTCTACAAAGAAGATGGTGAACATTAAATTTAAGTCTCTTCATTAGTACCTACATGTAGGTACTTACATAAAATAAAAAAATTTAAAAAAAACAATTAATAAACATACAATTTTTTGAAGTGATTATTTTTCCATAGTACCCTCCTCGATACGCTCCCCGGTGCGCGCACCAGGCGCTCCCCCCGCGAAAATCGAAAAAAAAAAAAATTTTTGGGAGGCCCCGCGGGACCCTTTAATGGCCCCCATATCAAACCTAGGGGGTCAGGGGGGGTCTACCCTGCCCCCTTATGGTCAATTCCACCCTTTGTTTTTGCCACCTCTTATGACTAGATTTTACCGATAGACAAGATGGCGGCCGCTCCGGACTGTTTAGAATGTTTACAGACAACTGAGAGCCAATCAGCTTTCTGCGCGCAAGTCGCGTGTCGCGCCGGGAGCGCTCTCCGGTGCGCGCACCGGAGAGCGCCTATAGATATATATATTTTTTTGAAGGTTAATTTCTCAAAATCCACTGAAGCACATATCTTGAGACATAGCAAAGGCACATCGGGCTACCAGTCCCTACAATTTTGCCAAGTTTGGTGGAAATCCATTCAGCCGTTCGAGCTAAAAGTGAAATCGACCGCCCTATGGAAATTAACATGGGGAAAACGCGTTTTGGGACCCCCCTTTTATCTCGGCCCCCGCTTGACGAATCCCCCCCAAACTTTCAGGGAAGGACCGGACCGCCATGAGACCATTTTCCTGAAAATTTCAGGCAGATTCGTCAACCGGCGCCAAAGTTATTCAAAATAGAATGTTGAGATTTAACATTGAAAATTATCCTAACTATAACTACCTACTGGCGACCGCCAGTAGGTAATATATATATATATATATATATATATATATATATATATATATTCAATTTGGGAAGGATCTTTTTGCATTCAATTACACGCCTGCCAGTGGCGTGTTTGGAGACCCCCGCACAGCAAGAGGCCCGACAAGCTGCTGGCAACGCTTCGGCTCTTTGGACTTGGTCATGGATTGACACGGTCGGGCTCACCACAGTATCCGGATGAAATGGACGCGGTGTCATGGACATTGTTCCCTGCATTGGGTTAGCTGCACGCGCGGCAGGCCCCCGTGAAAGAGACATCTGGGCATTGTGGTTGTGCGGTGGGGACATAAGGAGGCTCTTTCTTTGCCATGATGGGAAACACTGGACAGTGAGAGCGCACCATCCTGTTCAATGGCATCTCCTGATATCATCCACCCCACGGGACCCCGAGGTAAAGCTTTGCATTCTGGGCCCTGTAGTTTGAGTACCGACTGTACAAACTACCTGTGGTGGAGCCCTTCAAGGGGGAGGAGCAACGGCAGCCTATCAAACTGCGGCAGGACATCTAAAGGTGCAGACTCACTTCCTTCTTCCCATTACTTCCACGGCGCTGACGAAGGCTCAAGACGCCGAAATGCATTCGCCTTGGTGGAATATTGGTGGAACATTGTTTGAATAAAGGCTTCCTACCTGTCCCCGTGCTGGTCTCCGCCTTTTCAATTTGGGAAGGATCTTTTTGCATTCAATTACACGCCTGCCAGTGGCGTGTTTGGAGACCCCCGCACAGCAAGAGGCCCGACAAGCTGCTGGCAACGCTTCGGCTCTTTGGACTTGGTCATGGATTGACACGGTCGGGCTCACCACAGTATCCGGATGAAATGGACGCGGTGTCATGGACATTGTTCCCTGCATTGGGTTAGCTGCACGCGCGGCAGGCCCCCGTGAAAGAGACATCTGGGCATTGTGGTTGTGCGGTGGGGACATAAGGAGGCTCTTTCTTTGCCATGATGGGAAACACTGGACAGTGAGAGCGCACCATCCTGTTCAATGGCATCTCCTGATATCATCCACCCCACGGGACCCCGAGGTAAAGCTTTGCATTCTGGGCCCTGTAGTTTGAGTACCGACTGTACAAACTACCTGTGGTGGAGCCCTTCAAGGGGGAGGAGCAACGGCAGCCTATCAAACTGCGGCAGGACATCTAAAGGTGCAGACTCACTTCCTTCTTCCCATTACTTCCACGGCGCTGACGAAGGCTCAAGACGCCGAAATGCATTCGCCTTGGTGGAATATTGGTGGAACATTGTTTGAATAAAGGCTTCCTACCTGTCCCCGTGCTGGTCTCCGCCTTTTCAATTTGGGAAGGATCTTTTTGCATTCAATTACACGCCTGCCAGTGGCGTGTTTGGAGACCCCCGCACAGCAAGAGGCCCGACAAGCTGCTGGCAACGCTTCGGCTCTTTGGACTTGGTCATGGATTGACACGGTCGGGCTCACCACAGTATCCGGATGAAATGGACGCGGTGTCATGGACATTGTTCCCTGCATTGGGTTAGCTGCACGCGCGGCAGGCCCCCGTGAAAGAGACATCTGGGCATTGTGGTTGTGCGGTGGGGACATAAGGAGGCTCTTTCTTTGCCATGATGGGAAACACTGGACAGTGAGAGCGCACCATCCTGTTCAATGGCATCTCCTGATATCATCCACGCCACGGGACCCCGAGGTAAAGCTTTGCATTCTGGGCCCTGTAGTTTGAGTACCGACTGTACAAACTACCTGTGGTGGAGCCCTTCAAGGGGGAGGAGCAACGGCAGCCTATCAAACTGCAAAAACAACAGGTGATGGACCGAATGAGGATCAATGTCACACATTCAACCCAGTCAAAAGATCTGGGTCCTAATCCATCGTTTTTTTGCACTCCACACCACCCTGGGTTAGACAATGGCGATATGCAAATCAGCTCTGACCCTGTGCCCCATGGGAACAGTCCAGTCCGAACTACAAAAGCCATGTCCTTCCCAGAACGGAATCAAGCATCCGAGGACCGGACCGGTTTCGAGGTAACACCTCTCATCAGCCCGGCTAGCTTGACTCCAGTGGTGTGGAGTGCCTGGGACCCACGTCTGGGCATCCCCAGTACACTTATAGCGAGTTTGCAAAAACAACAGGTGATGGACCGAATGAGGATCAATGTCACACATTCAACCCAGTCAAAAGATCTGGGTCCTAATCCATCGTTTTTTTGCACTACACACCACCCTGGGTTAGACAATGGCGATATGCAAATCAGCTCTGACCCTGTGCCCCATGGGAACAGTCCAGTCCGAACTACAAAAGCCATGTCCTTCCCAGAACGGAATCAAGCATCCGAGGACCGGACCGGTTTCGAGGTAACACCTCTCATCAGCCCGGCTAGCTTGACTCCAGTGGTGTGGAGTGCCTGGGACCCACGTCTGGGCATCCCCAGTACACTTATAGCGAGTTTGCAAAAACAACAGGTGATGGACCGAATGAGGATCAATGTCACACATTCAACCCAGTCAAAAGATCTGGGTCCTAATCCATCGTTTTTTTGCACTCCACACCACCCTGGGTTAGACAATGGCGATATGCAAATCAGCTCTGACCCTGTGCCCCATGGGAACAGTCCAGTCCGAACTACAAAAGCCATGTCCTTCCCAGAACGGAATCAAGCATCCGAGGACCGGACCGGTTTCGAGGTAACACCTCTCATCAGCCCGGCTAGCTTGACTCCAGAGGTGGTACCTCGAAACCGGTCCGGTCCTCGGATGCTTGATTCCGGTCTGGGAAAGATATGGCTGTTGTAGTTCGGACTGGACTGTTCCCATGGGGCACAGGGTCAGAGCTGATTTGCATAAAGCCATTATCTGACCCAGGGTGGTGTGGAGTGCAAAAAACGATGGATTTAGGCCCAGATCCTTGTACTGGGGTGAATGTAAGACATTGATCTACATTCTGTCCATCAAATTGTTTTTTGTAATTTTCTCCCTGAGTGTACTGGGGTAGCCCAGACGTGGGTCCCAGAGCCTCCACACCACTGGAGTCAAGCTAGCCGGGCTGATGAGAGGTGTTACCTCGAAACCGGTCCGGTCCTCGGATGCTTGATTCCGGTCTGGGAAAGATATGGCTGTTGTAGTTCGGACTGGACTGTTCCCATGGGGCACAGGGTCAGAGCTGATTTGCATAAAGCCATTATCTGACCCAGGGTGGTGTGGAGTGCAAAAAACGATGGATTTAGGCCCAGATCCTTGTACTGGGGTGAATGTAAGACATTGATCTACATTCTGTCCATCAAATTGTTTTTTGTAATTTTCTCCCTGAGTGTACTGGGGTAGCCCAGACGTGGGTCCCAGAGCCTCCACACCACTGGAGTCAAGCTAGCCGGGCTGATGAGAGGTGTTACCTCGAAACCGGTCCGGTCCTCGGATGCTTGATTCCGGTCTGGGAAAGATATGGCTGTTGTAGTTCGGACTGGACTGTTCCCATGGGGCACAGGGTCAGAGCTGATTTGCATAAAGCCATTATCTGACCCAGGGTGGTGTGGAGTGCAAAAAACGATGGATTTAGGCCCAGATCCTTGTACTGGGGTGAATGTAAGACATTGATCTACATTCTGTCCATCAAATTGTTTTTTGTAATTTTCTCCCTGAGTGTACTGGGGTAGCCCAGACGTGGGTCCCAGAGCCTCCACACCACTGGAGTCAAGCTAGCCGGGCTGATGAGAGGTGTTACCTCGAAACCGGTCCGGTCCTCGGATGCTTGATTCCGGTCTGGGAAAGATATGGCTGTTGTAGTTCGGACTGGACTGTTCCCATGGGGCACAGGGTCAGAGCTGATTTGCATAAAGCCATTATCTGACCCAGGGTGGTGTGGAGTGCAAAAAACGATGGATTTAGGCCCAGATCCTTGTACTGGGGTGAATGTAAGACATTGATCTACATTCTGTCCATCAAATTGTTTTTTGTAATTTTCTCCCTGAGTGTACTGGGGTAGCCCAGACGTGGGTCCCAGAGCCTCCACACCACTGGAGTCAAGCTAGCCGGGCTGATGAGAGGTGTTACCTCGAAACCGGTCCGGTCCTCGGATGCTTGATTCCGGTCTGGGAAAGATATGGCTGTTGTAGTTCGGACTGGACTGTTCCCATGGGGCACAGGGTCAGAGCTGATTTGCATAAAGCCATTATCTGACCCAGGGTGGTGTGGAGTGCAAAAAACGATGGATTTAGGCCCAGATCCTTGTACTGGGGTGAATGTAAGACATTGATCTACATTCTGTCCATCAAATTGTTTTTTGTAATTTTCTCCCTGAGTGTACTGGGGTAGCCCAGACGTGGGTCCCAGAGCCTCCACACCACTGGAGTCAAGCTAGCCGGGCTGATGAGAGGTGTTACCTCGAAACCGGTCCGGTCCTCGGATGCTTGATTCCGGTCTGGGAAAGATATGGCTGTTGTAGTTCGGACTGGACTGTTCCCATGGGGCACAGGGTCAGAGCTGATTTGCATAAAGCCATTATCTGACCCAGGGTGGTGTGGAGTGCAAAAAACGATGGATTTAGGCCCAGATCCTTGTACTGGGGTGAATGTAAGACATTGATCTACATTCTGTCCATCAAATTGTTTTTTGTAATTTTCTCCCTGAGTGTACTGGGGTAGCCCAGACGTGGGTCCCAGAGCCTCCACACCACTGGAGTCAAGCTAGCCGGGCTGATGAGAGGTGTTACCTCGAAACCGGTCCGGTCCTCGGATGCTTGATTCCGGTCTGGGAAAGATATGGCTGTTGTAGTTCGGACTGGACTGTTCCCATGGGGCACAGGGTCAGAGCTGATTTGCATAAAGCCATTATCTGACCCAGGGTGGTGTGGAGTGCAAAAAACGATGGATTTAGGCCCAGATCCTTGTACTGGGGTGAATGTAAGACATTGATCTACATTCTGTCCATCAAATTGTTTTTTGTAATTTTCTCCCTGAGTGTACTGGGGTAGCCCAGACGTGGGTCCCAGAGCCTCCACACCACTGGAGTCAAGCTAGCCGGGCTGATGAGAGGTGTTACCTCGAAACCGGTCCGGTCCTCGGATGCTTGATTCCGGTCTGGGAAAGATATGGCTGTTGTAGTTCGGACTGGACTGTTCCCATGGGGCACAGGGTCAGAGCTGATTTGCATAAAGCCATTATCTGACCCAGGGTGGTGTGGAGTGCAAAAAACGATGGATTTAGGCCCAGATCCTTGTACTGGGGTGAATGTAAGACATTGATCTACATTCTGTCCATCAAATTGTTTTTTGTAATTTTCTCCCTGAGTGTACTGGGGTAGCCCAGACGTGGGTCCCAGAGCCTCCACACCACTGGAGTCAAGCTAGCCGGGCTGATGAGAGGTGTTACCTCGAAACCGGTCCGGTCCTCGGATGCTTGATTCCGGTCTGGGAAAGATATGGCTGTTGTAGTTCGGACTGGACTGTTCCCATGGGGCACAGGGTCAGAGCTGATTTGCATAAAGCCATTATCTGACCCAGGGTGGTGTGGAGTGCAAAAAACGATGGATTTAGGCCCAGATCCTTGTACTGGGGTGAATGTAAGACATTGATCTACATTCTGTCCATCAAATTGTTTTTTGTAATTTTCTCCCTGAGTGTACTGGGGTAGCCCAGACGTGGGTCCCAGAGCCTCCACACCACTGGAGTCAAGCTAGCCGGGCTGATGAGAGGTGTTACCTCGAAACCGGTCCGGTCCTCGGATGCTTGATTCCGGTCTGGGAAAGATATGGCTGTTGTAGTTCGGACTGGACTGTTCCCATGGGGCACAGGGTCAGAGCTGATTTGCATAAAGCCATTATCTGACCCAGGGTGGTGTGGAGTGCAAAAAACGATGGATTTAGGCCCAGATCCTTGTACTGGGGTGAATGTAAGACATTGATCTACATTCTGTCCATCAAATTGTTTTTTGTAATTTTCTCCCTGAGTGTACTGGGGTAGCCCAGACGTGGGTCCCAGAGCCTCCACACCACTGGAGTCAAGCTAGCCGGGCTGATGAGAGGTGTTACCTCGAAACCGGTCCGGTCCTCGGATGCTTGATTCCGGTCTGGGAAAGATATGGCTGTTGTAGTTCGGACTGGACTGTTCCCATGGGGCACAGGGTCAGAGCTGATTTGCATAAAGCCATTATCTGACCCAGGGTGGTGTGGAGTGCAAAAAACGATGGATTTAGGCCCAGATCCTTGTACTGGGATGAATGTAAGACATTGATCTACATTCTGTCCATCAAATTGTTTTTTGTAATTTTCTCCCTGAGTGTACTGGGGTAGCCCAGACGTGGGTCCCAGAGCCTCCACACCACTGGAGTCAAGCTAGCCGGGCTGATGAGAGGTGTTACCTCGAAACCGGTCCGGTCCTCGGATGCTTGATTCCGGTCTGGGAAAGATATGGCTGTTGTAGTTCGGACTGGACTGTTCCCATGGGGCACAGGGTCAGAGCTGATTTGCATAAAGCCATTATCTGACCCAGGGTGGTGTGGAGTGCAAAAAACGATGGATTTAGGCCCAGATCCTTGTACTGGGGTGAATGTAAGACATTGATCTACATTCTGTCCATCAAATTGTTTTTTGTAATTTTCTCCCTGAGTGTACTGGGGTAGCCCAGACGTGGGTCCCAGAGCCTCCACACCACTGGAGTCAAGCTAGCCGGGCTGATGAGAGGTGTTACCTCGAAACCGGTCCGGTCCTCGGATGCTTGATTCCGGTCTGGGAAAGATATGGCTGTTGTAGTTCGGACTGGACTGTTCCCATGGGGCACAGGGTCAGAGCTGATTTGCATAAAGCCATTATCTGACCCAGGGTGGTGTGGAGTGCAAAAAACGATGGATTTAGGCCCAGATCCTTGTACTGGGGTGAATGTAAGACATTGATCTACATTCTGTCCATCAAATTGTTTTTTGTAATTTTCTCCCTGAGTGTACTGGGGTAGCCCAGACGTGGGTCCCAGAGCCTCCACACCACTGGAGTCAAGCTAGCCGGGCTGATGAGAGGTGTTACCTCGAAACCGGTCCGGTCCTCGGATGCTTGATTCCGGTCTGGGAAAGATATGGCTGTTGTAGTTCGGACTGGACTGTTCCCATGGGGCACAGGGTCAGAGCTGATTTGCATAAAGCCATTATCTGACCCAGGGTGGTGTGGAGTGCAAAAAACGATGGATTTAGGCCCAGATCCTTGTACTGGGGTGAATGTAAGACATTGATCTACATTCTGTCCATCAAATTGTTTTTTGTAATTTTCTCCCTGAGTGTACTGGGGTAGCCCAGACGTGGGTCCCAGAGCCTCCACACCACTGGAGTCAAGCTAGCCGGGCTGATGAGAGGTGTTACCTCGAAACCGGTCCGGTCCTCGGATGCTTGATTCCGGTCTGGGAAAGATATGGCTGTTGTAGTTCGGACTGGACTGTTCCCATGGGGCACAGGGTCAGAGCTGATTTGCATAAAGCCATTATCTGACCCAGGGTGGTGTGGAGTGCAAAAAACGATGGATTTAGGCCCAGATCCTTGTACTGGGGTGAATGTAAGACATTGATCTACATTCTGTCCATCAAATTGTTTTTTGTAATTTTCAGCCTATCAAACTGCGGCAGGACATCTAAAGGTGCAGACTCACTTCCTTCTTCCCATTACTTCCACGGCGCTGACGAAGGCTCAAGACGCCGAAATGCATTCGCCTTGGTGGAATATTGGTGGAACATTGTTTGAATAAAGGCTTCCTACCTGTCCCCGTGCTGGTCTCCGCCTTTTCAATTTGGGAAGGATCTTTTTGCATATATATATATATATATATATATGAAGCTCCAAGAAACACCAAACAAATGAGTCACTCTTCCAAGCGGGTGCTTGTAACACGATGGGGTCCGCGTAACTAAATGCAAGCTCCGAATTCCTTAACGATACCCAGCCGGGTTAAAGGAAAAACAGCACTCTCGGGTACAGCAGGAGTTATTCAGCAGAAAGTTTATTTCAGAACAAACGCGTTTCGGGAATAGAATCCCTTTGTCAGTGGTCACGTCAGAGAACCCTGTGCGGCACCATTATCTAAGTTTGCAAAATTCATTGTCACAAACAAAGGACTACACCAGTCATGCGTATAGTGAGCGCCATCTTACAGTGTGTTATACTTAAACATATAGTCATAGCTGAGCGTCCTTTTTAGGAAAGTCAAACCATATCAAACCGCCGTATATCGGCCCAAATGCTAATTAAATAAACATTTGTCATGAAAAAGATTTCATGGAAATCAATACCGCCGTGCACATATGTTTTCTTACATTTAAAGAACATGCACAGTCAATTAATGGACTAATTCATCCAAACATCCTGAGAGTAAGTAGATTTGTGTAACCCAAAGCGTCATTCATGCGAAAATCACAATGTTCAAAAAATGCTATATCAAGCAAAGTTTGGGTATTGGTTCCCGGGACCGGGAAACCATACAGAATCGATAAGAAACAGAACATGTCTAACATGTCGGAGCGCATGGATGCGGCTGGAGGCATCTTCAAAAATAAAAACCCAGACATTTCCAAACCGCCACCCGCAAGCAATGTGGCAGCTTCCAACACCCTAACATCTCAATTCCAAAAATTGGAAAAACTTTACGAACGTGAACTCCGCAAGTGGTGGGAGGGTACATCATTGCAGGGATACATTGAGGTACAGAGGGTGCCTCGAGGTCTCTGGATTTTTACCGTACCTGCATATGAGAACCCTGACCCCTTACTGCTGGAAACATGGGCTTCTCACATAGCCAACTCCTGCAAAGGCATGTTAGATATCCTGATCCAATTTGCGTGGAGTGACCGCGACAAAGTCATGAAGGAGATTGAGGAGTTGGAAGAATTGATTTCACAGAACACTGACAAAGAGGAACAAGGACAACTTAGGGTGAATATGAAGAAGAGATTACAAAAATATGAAACCAAGATCAAGCATAGAAAACAAAAGAAATTTGACAGGGACGAACGAGACTACGCAAAGGGGAGGGTCCTGACCTTCTCTAAGAAATATGATCAGCCACGTAAGGAAGTTGCAAGAAAGAGCCAAATGCCAAAAGCCTCAGTGAAAACAAGAGTAGAGACCTCTGACTCAGATCTTACAGCGTGTGAAATTTCTGGGGATCAGATGGCGAGTTCAACAACAGCGCCTACAGTACCAACTACTAAAACTCCTTTTCAGCAGGAGTTCAAAGTAATCCAAGAAAGCTGGCTCAGAGATGGCAAGAACAAGCCCCCAGAAGAGGCAGACAAACAAGACGGGCGGCTGGAAAGGGAAGAGGCAGAGGACAAACAAGAACAACCTCAAGGGTAACGAGAAGCCAAAGGAGAGGCAGATGGTGAATACCTCTGACCAGTTGACCATTGTGAACCTGTCCCAGAGAAAATTAACATCTACAGAAGAATCCGTTTTGAAATTAGGACTCACTTTTTGTCCGAATAAAAATATGGAATACACACAAACACGCATTGAACTGTATAAATTTATTCGGAAAGTCAAATTACATAACTTCTACAAGACGAAACCAACTGTCAAGGAAGCAAAACACCTGAGACATAATAAAAAAGACACGGATCTTCTATCTGTGAATGATCTTACAGCCTGTGAGGTTCTAGAAAACTTAAGACAAGAGGGCGACATGGAAACTAAAGCAACAAGCAACACTTTAACACAAAGATTGGCCAATGTTAACATTGACCAAGAGGCACATAAGAGTGATTTTAAACTTGCATCCAGATTCGTCCCCCAGATTGCTGTGGATTCTATTGATATCTTCTCTGATGCGGTCATCAGGGACCTGATGATCATGAGGACTGAACAACGTCAACAGAAGCATTATTTCAATATCACCAAGGAACAAAAATTGGCGATCAAGATTTTGACGGAGGACAAAACGATTATATGCAAACCCTCCGATAAAGGAGGTAACATTGTCATCATGTTGAGGCCACAATATGTTGCTGAAGCCATGCGTCAACTCCAGGATACATCTTGTTACGTTGCCATCATGAAAAAAGACCTATTGGCAAGCATCGAAGATCTTCATGGCTTGCTTAGAAAATGGGACGATAAACAAATGATAGACCTCGAGGAATATCTTTTTCTAAAAACTATGAACCCTACTTTACCTTGTTTCTACCACCTACCCAAGGTTCATAAGAACATTGATAACCCCCCTGGAAGACCCATCATTTCTTCCATGGGAGGTCTCACAGAAAATCTCTCAAAATTTCTGAACCATCATTTATTCAGCTTCGTCTTATCTCTGAAATCTTATATCAGAGACACGACAGACTTCATTGAGAAAGTGGAACCTCTCATTTGGCAACCCTCCTATGTACTGATTACCTTAGACATCACAAGCCTTTATACCTGTATAGACCATGAGCAAGGTCTTCACGATGTCGAATACTTCCTGAACAAAAGAGAATTGAAATATGCCATGCACAACAAGATGTTATTGGAACTTATAAGATTCTGTTTATACAATAACATCTTCCTATTTCAGGATACCATATATCGACAGCGTTCTGATACGGCGATGGGCTCCTGCTTCGCCCCCAGCTATGCGAATTTATTCGTAGGCTGGTGGGAGGAGCAGGTAGCCTGGGCCCCCAGGAATGCCACTTGGTACAACAAAGTGGTGGCATGGAGCAGATATATAGATGACCTGTTCCTAGTGTGGGATGGGTCTTTAGACGAGGCTAACCATTACTTACAAGTGCTTAATGATAATGAGTGTCACTTAAGGTTTACAGGGGAAGTAAACAGTGAAAGGGTCAACTACCTGGACCTTGAAGTGAGTGTAAATGATGGATGTATTTGCACACAACTCTATTGTAAACCGACTGCCGGAAATAGCGTACTACACGCTTCGAGCAGTCACCCCCGGATACTTATCAATAATATCCCTTACGGGGAATTTTTACGACTTAAGCTCAATTGTACACAAACTGAGGATTTTGAACGAGCAGCCACTGATAGCATTGAGAGATTCCAAAAGAGAGGTTATAACTGGAACCTGCTTCAAGATGCTCTGAGCAAAGTTAGAAAAATACCTCGCAGCACCCTCTTTGAAAGAAAGACTAGTCCCACTGCAGTTGCCAAATTCCGCATGATTACACCTTTTTCAGCGGATTCATTTAAACTAAGATCCATAATGTCTAAACATTGGCATATTCTAAAATCTGATCAAATCGTAGGGCCTGATATACCTCACGTGCCATTAATAACTTTCAGGAAGGCAAGATCACTACGTGATTAGATGGTGCATAGTTATTTACAACCGCAGGAGAAACAACTAGGGACATTATTATTATTATTATTATTAGGGAGATTTGTAAAGCGCCTGGTGTACGCCTGCAGGTGTGTCCCCGCGCTATAAAAAGTGGGGTAAGCAGTCAAGCAGTCAGCACAACCGTCTACCGTCTGAATAAGTGAGTTTTAAGTTTTGTTTTAACAAGAGTTCAGATGACTCCAAGCGTAATTCTGACGGAAGGTCATTCCATTGCTTTACGACCTTCCCCCCATATGCGCTTTCCTAATTTTAGGAATTTTCAGAAGACCTGTGCAGGAGGAGCGCAGAGACCTTATAGGCTCATATCTGGTCACCAGGCTCTGTAGAGGGGCATTGAAGGACGTGAAAGGTTTTTTCCCCTGTGGAAAATTTAAAGCCTGCTCAGCTAGCAAAAGAACTCTAGTTTATGAAATAACAGGCTGCAAAGGTGGCAAGAAAATTAATAAATTCATGTCCTGCCATACAGACCATGCGGTCTACTGCTTGGTATGCCCTTGCCCCTTAAGGTACGTGAGAAGTACCATTAATCCTGTCAAATTACGGGTATTGGAGCATATGCGGGCCATCATGAACAAAGACTTCACGTATCCGGTGGCCCGTCATTTTGCAATAAAACATAACAGTGACAGGAATCTCCTGAGATACTTTTGCCTAGATCAAGTTGTTGAGAGTCCTAGAGGAGGCAACAGATTACAAACACTCAGAAGATTAGAATCCAGATTCATTATAGATTTAGAGTCAAGGGCACCCAAGGGTCTAAATATGGGAGAAGAACTAGCATCTCATTTGGGCTGAAAGGAACATGTCAGAAGGGTTAATGTGAATTTGGATATTATGAAATTTTGTCTTACATGCTAACACAGATAATTGTAATGAAAAATGGGTTTGAAAATAAAGATGTATCTAGTTGAAACTCTTAATAGCATAGCAGTATTGCCGTAGGTTTGTCATTTCCACAGTAATGTCCTGAGATTTCAGCAGCCATGTTTTTGGCTGCAATTGCGGATACAAGGGCAAGATTTTGCTTGATATAGCATTTTTTGAACATTGTGATTTTCGCATGAATGACGCTTTGGGTTACACAAAGCTACTTACTCTCAGGATGTTTGGATGAATTAGTCCATTAATTGACTGTGCATGTTCTTTAAATGTAAGAAAACATGTGTGCCGATACACGGCAGTATTGATTTCCATGAAATCTTTTTCATGACAAATGTTTATTTAATTAGCATTTGGGCCGATATACGGCGGTTTGATATGGTTTGACTTTCCTAAAAAGGACGCTCAGCAATGACTATATGTTTAAGTATAACACACTCTAAGATGGCGCTCACTATACGCATGACTGGTGTAGTCCTTTGTTTCTGACAATGAATTTTGCAAACTTAGATAATGGTGCCACACAGCGTTCTCTGACGTGAACACTGACGAAGGGATTCTATTCCCGAAACGCGTTTGTTCTGAAATAAACTTTCTGCTGAATTACTGCTGCTGTACCCGAGAGTGCTGTTTTTCCTTTAACCCGGCTGGGTATCGTTAAGGAATTCGGAGCTTGCATATACATAAATAAATATATATATATATATATATATATATATATTACCTACTGGCGATAGCCAGTAGGTATATATAGTTAGGATTTTTTCTCTATGGAACTTTTGAAAATTCTATGCCTAATAACTTTGGCGTTTGTGGACGGAATTGGCTGAAATTTTCAGGAAAATGGCACATTTTGTTTCTGAGCAGCTCCTGGAAATTTGGGGGGGGTTCGTCAAGGGGGGGCCGAGAAAAAAGGGGGGTCCCAAAACGCGTTTTTCCCATGTTAATTTCCATAGGGCGGTTGGACTCACTTTTAGCCCGAACGGCTGAATGGATTTCCACGAAACTTGGCAAAATTGTAGGGACTGTTAGCCCGATGTGCCTTTGCTAGGTCTCAATATATGTGCTTCAGTGGATTTTGAGAAATTAACGTTTAAAACAAGATATATATCTGTAACAGCGCTCCGGGCAGCGATCCGGTTCGCGAACTTTTCGCGTATCGGAACTTTGTGAAGCGAAGCTGATTGGCTCTCCGGTGTCTGTCAACATTCTAAACAGTCCGGAGCGGCCGCCATCTTGTCTCTCGGTAGGATCGAGAGACAAGAAGAGGCCAAAACAAAGGGGGAAATGAAGGAAAGGGGGCAAGGTAGACCCCTTCTGACCCCCTAGGATTGATGAGGGGGATATTATAGAGCCACGCCGGGCCCAAAAAAAAAAAAAAAAAATTCCGATTTTTTCGCCGTAGAGACGCGTCTTGGTTCGCGAACCGGGCAGCTAACCGGGCAGCTAACCGGGAAGCTAACAGGCAGTGTAACCCAAAAAAAAAAAATCCGATTTTTTCGCCGTAGAGACGCGTCTTGGTTCGCGAACCGGGCAGCTAACCGGGCAGCTAACCGGGAAGCTAACCGGCAGTGTAACCCAAAAAAAAAAAAAAATTTCCGATTTTTTCGCCGTAGAGACGCGTCTTGGTACGCGAACCGGGCAGCTAACCGGGAAGCTAACCGGGAAGCTAACCGGCAGTGTAACGGGAGTCTGAGGAGTAGCTGATTGGCTGTCAATATTGTAAACAGTCCGGAGCGGCCGCCATCTTGTCTCTCGGTAGGATCGAGAGACAAGAGGAGGCCAAAACAAAGGGGGAAATGAAGGAAAGAGGGCAAGGTAGACCCCTTCTGACCCCCTAGGATTGATGAGGGGGATATTATAAAGCCACGCGGGGCCAAAAAAAAAACAAAAAAAAAATCCGATTTTTTCGCCGTAGAGACCCGTCTTGGTACGCGAACTGGGCAGCTAACCGGGCAGCTAACCGGGAAGCTAACTGGCAGTGTAACGGGAGTCTGAGGAGAAGCTGATTGGCTGTTATCATTGTAAACAGTCTGGAGCGGCCGCCATCTTGTCTCTCTGTGGGATCGAGAGACAAGAGGTGGAAAAAAAAAGGTGTAAATGAATGAAAGGGGTAAGGCAGACCCCTCCTGAACCCCTAGGATTGATGAGGGGGCTATTAAAGTTCCCTGGGGGGTGAAAAAAAAAAAATTTGCGATTTTTCGCGGTAATGGTGCTTCCTGGTACGTTAACCGGGCAGCTAACCGGCAGCGTAACGGGAGTCCGACATATTGTGTTTTTTGAACGTTTGTGATATGTGCACGTGTGGATTTTGTCTAATTAAGGTTAAAAAAATATATATATATCTTTAAGCGTGTTCTGGCGCGCTTACGTTTTGGGTTTGGTTTGCGCTGCAGAGACGATACGTCACGGTTATGCGATGCATCATGAGGCGTCTCACGGGCTACGTGATACGTCACTTAATAAAGGATATATTTTACAGCTATAGATATTAGCTTTTAAAAAACCAATGAAATTCACAGAAAAAACCATAGGTTATAGACCATATATAGTTAGGAATTTGCATTTACAAAACCTTGAAAATTCACTGAAAAAACCATAGGTTATAGACCATATATAGTTAGGGATTAGCATTTAAAAAACCTTATTTTATTTGCACAAAACCATTGAAATTCCATATATAGTTAGTTGCACTAACTATATATCGCGGACCCGCAATCCACTGCTAATGATGTCACATATTACATCATTCATGACATGGTCAGTGACATCACTGATGACATCACTGATGACATCTCAAATGACATCACTGATGACATCACTGATGACAACATCCAGTGACTATATGTTTCTGTAAAGTTAAAATATGTCTTACATATTGAAGAATGAGTGGATGTATAAGTGTCTGGATGAAGGATTTAGTAGGTGCATGACTGACTGTATGAGTGAGTGATTAAATGTGTCTCACTGAGTGCATGGGTTAGTGACTAAACTGTCTTAATTTGTGCATCATTATGCCTGGTGTTCTGTAAACTGCTGTATGTGTTGATCAGGAGCTGCATGAGTAACTATATGGGTTATTGGTTGGTTGCCCAAGTATTTGTATGGGAGACTGAGTGTGTGTGTGGGTGGCTGGGAGGTGTATGACTCTGTGCATAGATGTGTGAGCAGTTGATTCACTAGATCTATGGGTTCAAAAGTGCATGTGGAAACAGCTGTATGAGCGGTTGACTGTGTGCATGAGTGTATTGGTGAGTGAATGGATATCTCAGTGCTACATGTCAAAGTAAGTACATATGTAAAACACAGTACATGTGAGAGTTGACATATATAAATAACTGTGCATAAGAGCCAGTGAATGTGTGAGTGGCTGTATGAATCATTGTGAACTTGTATCAAGGATTGTATAAGAGAGTAAATATGTGTTACTATATGTTTGAATAAGTAAGGTGTGTATAACTGTATAGTTGAGGAAATGGAGATGTGATTGATTCTTTGCATGACTGACTAGGTGTGTGAGTAACTCCATGGATGTGTGACAGTCTGTGAGTGCCTGTTTACACTGAGTGTATCTAAGGTTATATTAGAGTCTGAAGATGTATTATCACATAAATGATATCATCAGTGATGTAATCAGTAATGTCAAATGAGATGTCAGTGATGTCATCAGTGATGTCATTTGAGATGTCATCAGTGATGTCATCAGTGATGTCATTTGAGATGTCATCAGTGATGTCATCAGTGATGTCACTGACCATGTCATGAATGATGTAATATGTGACATCATTAGCAGTGGATTGCGGGTCCGCGATATATAGTTAGTGCAACTAACTATATATGGAATTTCAATGGTTTTGTGCAAATAAAATAAGGTTTTTTAAATGCTAATCCCTAACTATATATGGTCTATAACCTATGGTTTTTTCAGTGAATATATATATATATATATATATATATATATATATATATATATATATATATATATGTAGAAAAGCTTTATTCGAGTTATATACTCATAAAAGCACAACATGCATATATATATATATATATTCAACAAAACTTGCTCCAACTGCAACTTCCAACCGGATTCGCATAAAAGACAAGGCTGACCCAGTTTGGTGCTTTAATTTAATTTTTTAGACGCCACCAAAACCCTCACGACGCGTTTCGGCAGATCCCTGCCTTGATCACATGACAACATCATCGTGAAGCACACCTCTTTTTAAAGTGCCAGTGCTACAATGAACATAAAAGACATATTTACATTTATACTTTTCAATTTGCATCAACATTGAAGATAATTACCATATTTGTAAAATACCATTTTTTAAGAGAAATATAATCACATTTTAGTAAAATCAGGGTAAAAATATGTATATTTGTAAAATACCATAGTGGCCCAAAATAATTGTAAAATACTTTTTCAAACCACATTACATTGTGAATATATCATGGTAGTAGTAAAATACATAATTTCACAGTATTGTTGCATATATGCTTTTTTTGTGGTTTGACCATCATTTGCACAGGCCTATAGCTACAATCATTTACCCTTTATTTCACTGAATAATTTCCCCAGTACTCGTATGTCTTTTAAAATTTTTATGATGTGCTTCTACTTAAAGAAAACCCAACATAACACCCTATTGGTGTATTATGTGAATATAAAGTGCTATTAAGGTGCATAAAAAATGATAAAAAAGTGTAAACAAGAATAATTCCCCAATGTGTGTTTCTCTATATTCATAATTCCTAAAACATTGTGCAATAATGAATATTTCATTTTAACAGTAACTTTGAGTACGGTATCCACAGGAAAATCTTGTAAATTCTATTTTTTAGTGTTCAGGACACGATTCCCACAATCGGTTAAAAAACAGCATTTGCTTTGTATTAAAACGATGCGTTAAAAAAACAATTCATGTCATCACTATAAAATGTACTATAAATATCCATATATATAAAAAAAACTATGTACATAAAAGCAAGTATATAAATAACCAATAGAAGTAAGTTCTAAAAGGTATTGAATAATTTATACCTCCTCTAAAATGAAAAATCATTATAAAATTTCCAAGATGAGCAAACTAAACCAATCTTTACAATTTCCCAGGTGGTACACATATTTAATTGTCTACATTTATTTGTGATGTGGCTACGCGCTTCTTCTAGTTGTTATACCTGCACATATTGACACATTTAGAAACAGCTGAAATGTATGTTTTAGTATGATTTTTTTAGTCTATTAGTCAGTCAAAATTAACTTTATTTGGTTTGTCATAACCATAAAGCATGTAGAACACATTTCATTTCATACGAAGGTTAAAAGAGAAACATTTTCCGCTCAGTTAAAATATTTACAAATACTGTTGAAAATGTCTTATCTGGCGCAGGACCTTTAGTCGTTTCCGGCTTTCATAAGTAAATTTTCAACTATTATCATGAATTTTATCCCCCGACATATTAAAATGTTTGATGTGGCGCCCATCCAACTTGTCACCGCATGTCTGCAAGTGCGAATGTTTAAATCAATGAAGGGTGTTTTTAACAAGTTCCTTCTTTCCGCTTTTACTATTTCGCAGACACACAGTAAGTGGCTTAAAGTTTCTATATGGTACCCACATAAACGACATGCCTTTTTTTGATGGTTACTTTTCCAGGAGGGGGCTAAGTCCTTCGAGCAAAAATCACCAAATCTATATGCCTTGAACTTTCTTTTGAGTGACAGTCGGAAATGGGCTGCAAGATAGGGTTGTGGTTTTAAGCTTGTGTACGAATTTATTATAACCTAAGCATGGCGCCGTTTTGCTAGTCTCCTTTTGTCTTCTACTAAGGATAATGCTTTTTCCCTGTTGTTGCAGACTTTATTGAAGGACGCCCTTTCCAACGTGCTTTTCCATACTCCAGTTCTTCCAGGGCAATCCGCAAAGGATCACCCCACGTGTTTGGATTTCTTTGTTCGTATTGTAGTTTTATTTCTGTCTAACATAAGTTGTCCAAAGTTCCCAATTCCGTTGTTCTTAGTTTCCTGCATAATTTTACCAAGGTTGATTTCCTTTAAAATTCTTGATTCTGGAGTCCAAATTCCAAACGTATCTGTGCAGGCGAGGAACCTTTAAAGAGATTAAATACTGTTTTGTAGACCTTTATCTGTAATGTGTTTAAGATTTTAATTTCTTGGCCATGCCAAGTTTCCAATCCATAGGACAAGGTTGGGAGCAATTGCGCTGCCATGATTTTTAGTAGGTGCCCATGTGAAGGGCATTCCAATTTTTTATGCAACTGTTTGTAGGCAAATATTAGTGAATTGTCTTTTGCTGTGATCTCCTTTTTCTGGTCTATCCGGTATAGATTTCTTGCCATTTTGATGCCCAAGTATTTATAAACCCCTATTTCCTCTATTTGTGTGTGTTTTTTGCATACCATTTGTATTTCCCTTGTCTCGGGCCCGCAAGTCTTACCACCTTGGTTTTTGATTTGCTCAATTCCAGACCCTGGATATCCAGGTAGTCAGTTTATTTACGGTCCTTTGCAGCCCTATCGGAGTTTGGCTCAACAACACAATATCCTCTGCATATTGCAGAAATTGGATTGGCTCGTTTGCCAACTTTGGTGGGTGTCCGTTTACTTGTAACAAATAATTGTTTAAATCTGCCAAGTATAAATTAAATAAACATTGAGAGAGAACACAACCTTGTTTTAGTCCATTTGTTATGTTTATTTTTGATGATACTCTACTTCCGTCTCCTAGTTTTACAGTAGTCCATGTTTCGCTGTATAACGATTCTAATGCTTTTATCAGTGGCTGTGGGAGACCCCATGTTTTCAGTTTATTCCACAGACGGTCACGTGGTACTCTGTCAAAAGCCGATTTCAAGTCAATGTAGCAGGCCAGTAATACTTCCTTTTTTCTTTCAGCCTTTTCCGTCAAGATCGTCAATGCGGATTGGTTTGAGATGGTCCCCATGCCTTGTCTAAAGCCCGTTTGAAATTTAGGGATTATGTGATTTTCCTCCGTCCATTCTTGTAGGTGTTGCAATATGCTTGAGGCATAGAGTTTAGCCACAACGTCAATGAGGGCTATCAACCTGTAATTCCCGGGTTCTGATCTACAGCCGCTCTTGTATATTGGGTGGAAAAGGTTACCCTTCCAGGACTGTGGGATTTTATTATCACAAAACACTTGGTTAAAAAGTGGTGTAAGGTATTTAGCCCAGATGTCAGGGGCTCGTTTGAACAGGGCATTTGGTAGACCATTTGGTCCTGCTGCTCCTTCAGCCTTCAATTTGTTTATCAAAAATGTTGGGGCATATTATCAAGGGGGTTTATCTCCGCTTTTTTGGCTTTAAAAGCCAAGAAAGCGGAGATAAAATTATCTCCCTATTACCAAGCTGCCGCTAACACCAGTTAGTGACAGCTAATAGGAGATAGCGACCATCTTGGGCCCCGCTTTGCATGTCAGTGATATTTATCACTAATGACATGCAAAGTGGGCGTGCCAAGATGTTAGCGACTGGAAACAGTCCCTAACATCGCTATCTCCTATTACCAACTTTTGGAGATATTCGCGCTAAGCGCGAATATCTCCAAAAGCTAACACCTGCCCTGAGCAGTTCTTAGCCATGTTATCCAATGTGAGGTGGATAACATGGCTAAGAGCATTTGCTCGATAATGCATGAATATCGCTGACTTTTCAGCGATATTCATGCATTGCGGCCGTTTTTTATCGCATTTGCGATAAACCTTGCTAATAGCAAGGTTTATCTGCGATAAAAATCGCCGATGTGCGGCGATAATTTTTGTCTCTAAACAAGTTAGAGACAAAAATTATCGCTAGTTGTTGGTAATATGCCCCGTTGTCTTTTTTTCACTCTCCCAACTGTAAGATGATGAAACAATGCCATGGACAAAGTTGTATGTTTATAACAGATGAGATGAATAACTATATTAGGGCTTGTATAAATGTGTACTTTCTCTAGATAGAACTACTATGTTCGATCACTTTCCTGACAAGACCTATTCAGCTTCAACTGCGGAATTGTTGAGACCCAATGTATAAATACAAAATAATGTGATATCGATGTTGTTAGAAAGCTAACATGGCTTATATCACTTTCAAGAAATGAACACTAGATGAGGACCTAGCCTGATGCAATCTTAGGTGCCCGGCAAAAAATAAGTGTCTACATTTCTGCCTCTGCATGTCCTGAGGTCAAGAATTCCTGTTACTTGACAGGTGTTGCCAATGCAATTCATGATTATAGGCTTAAATTTTTATAAAGAACTAATCATCATTCACTACTCCTTGCATAACTTTGATAAAAGAACAAGACACAAACTGGTGAACATATGATATTCGCCTATACTGCAAAGGTCATCATAGGCTGACATCCTGCCAATCAGGTATCCACACCACTCATAAATGGCGCCTCGGCCACCGAACTGAGTGAGATACCCTCTTTCGAAAAAAATCCCGTAATTAAAAATCCTTTTTTCCTTTTGCTCGAACTCGACTTCTTTATAAACTTAAATCAGCACAGTTCTTTTTTCGCCCGCTATTTGACTTCTTTAACCATAATAATAAATAACAAAATCCTAAGCGTAAAAAAACTAATGGACAATCCGCTCTTCCGGATCTACTTCCGGGTAGGATCCTTTAACTACCAGGTTCCCGCGGCTGTGGGAACCGCTGGGATTCAACCCAAGAACCACCATGTCGACGGAATATTAGGAGCAGGGGCATCAGCCTAACAAGTAAGTTTCTTGCGTACGCCGTTTCAATTGGCGTGTGTAACTTCCGCAACCACGGATGTGTGCCATCCCCCTTTTTCGGGACGGAAGCCTCCAAAGTACCCCATACTCCAACTTAACGCCGATCCATCTGGCGTGCGCAACCTTTTTAAATTGCAGCTACATGCCGTCCCTCTGTTTCTCGTGACGCCAGCTCATAAAATCGCTCGCGTTTCCTGCCCATTCCCGCATAACTTAAACACTACGAGCTGCACCTTTACCCTTCAACCATCGACCATCTTTACAACCAGACGCACTTATTTGGGCAACACTGCCTTCTTAAAATAAACTCAATGCCTGTACAGAAATGTGGCGCAGCACCAATCACACGGCTATTTGCCTATGTCAAATCAATAGAAAGCTAACATAAATTAAGTAATACCTGTACCTCCATGTAAATAATGCCCGTTTTTGACAAATTACCAAAAACAGGAATTACTTTCTTTTTTCTTTTTTTAAAAAAAATGTAATAAATGTGTGCAGTTCGGCTACTATTTTAAACTATGTGTCTTTTGAATATAGAAACTAAGTAAACTCTCTTTAACAGAGGCTACTTCACATCTTGACCATGTTACATGCACGTTCAAATTTAATGTTATTTACTAGGACTACCACCAGCTCGAACTATTTTCCAATATATGCCCTTTGGTTGGCAGTCCTCGTGATGCAGGCACAATAGCCAGGTCTAACTTTACTGAATAAAAGGTACTACCTCTAAGGGCTAGATAAACTTTGATAAAATGAATTAAAGTAGCTATACCAACTAAAAACGCAACAACTTAATACAAAGTTTGTAAGAAAGTGCGAACCCTTCTATTCATTTTGTATCGTAGATAGATGCTTTTAAATATTGTAAGCTTTGTTTGTATTTCTCACACTGTTTTATCTGACATGCTATGTGGAAGACCTGATTACCCAAACCAATTGTATTTACAAACTCTTTTATTTGAATTGACAGAAAAATGTTTTATTTCTGAAGAACTACATTTTCGCACTTTGGACATTGTAATTATTTGGAAACTACAACCATTTACGTCATAAAGCTAAACTAGGTATTATTATTGTATTCTATCTACCACACTGTGACCTTTCTCTATCGACTCACCATTTTCTGATTTGGTACCTTGGGACTTTTTCTGGTTTGCAAAATGAAACCTGAATATCGAGACACCTTTCTCAACACTAACTTTATCTTGCTGTTCTTCTAAAAAAACACTAGCATCACTTCTTTCTGTATTTTTGTCTGCGCGGTTCTGGTACAACTCAAATCACTGCATTTGACTTAAGATTCACCACTTTTTGAGCATGTAGATAAGGCCTTTGCGCTATGACACCACAAAACCATCCTAACCACTTCCTCACACTAGGTGATTTCTCTGTTCCTCTTGGGGTCAACTGCTATCATACCACACAACTAAAACATTCTTTCTTATCCTCTTCAACAGCCTTGAGAAAGCCCCGGCGCAAATCGCCAAGAGGGGACGAAACACGTGTCGGCTGTCCTTGTCCTATGAACAACAATAAAGACACTTCACTGCAATTAAAAATGTTTCTGTCCTTCATACTACGATCTGGAAAGAATGGATACTAATCCTGAAAAATTGATGTGAATTTCTGTGGAGTACACACTTACCACTTCTCAAAACCTCAATGCATATTGTTTTCCCTTTTATATAAAATAGTAAATTGCACTTACTCGAGTTCCGTTGCAAGAACAATGTACTTATTACCTGTTTCTTGTTATGTTGCAGGTCGCACAGAATAACCCCCGGAACCGGAAGCTGTGAAGACCTGGAAGAGACGGGGGAGATTTCTGGAGGGGAATCTGAGCTCCAACAAAGAAGGAAAACACAGCTGACGTGGAATGCTGCAGCCGCAGGATTCAGGTGAGCCGGATCTTCAGGAGAGGAGGGAAAATCAAAGAGCACAAGCAGCCGCTCATGCTCCAGGCAGTCTTTTATAGCCAGCATTGGGTGGGGTTCAGAGCTTCAACACGCTCTGCACATTGAAACGGTTTTGCCGGTAAACGTGCTGCATCTCATTATTCTAATGAAGGACTCAACGGAGTTGCTTGCACGCACGTGGCTCACACGTGGGGCTCTTTATAATGTACAAATCAGTTCCCTAATTTTACAAGCCCCAAAAAAGGTTTAACAAGCCTTGGCTAAAACAAAAGGTACCATTAGTCCAATAAGTCTTGGCTAAACCAAATGACAAAAGGTTTACAATAAACAGGCAATCACTGCAAGGCCTTTTTAACTCATTGTACTTATAAACCCTCAAGACATAAAACTATTGTAAGGAGAGTGGACACACCCTCTGTATTGAGCATATCCTAAAAGTTGCTCCCCTCAAAAGCCCCCCAACTGGTCAGGGTTTCCCTATATATTTCAAATAAAACTGTCTGAGTAACCAAGGAGCATGTACATAGGATGCTGGCTCCCACAAATTTTCTGTCACATCATATCCTTTCCAGGCTACTAAATAGTACAAACGTCCTCGAATTCTTTTGGCATCTAAGATACATTGAACTTCGTATTCTTGATGCCCTTGAATAGGAATAGGTGGGGGGGAGGTTTGGGTCTGGTATGAGGATTATAAGGTTTGAGTAAAGACACATGGAATGTAGGGTGTACTGAGTATTCAATAGGCAACTCTAACTTTAAAGTAACTGGTTTTACGATTGCAGTAACACAGTAGGGGCTAATATATCTTGGTTGTAATTTTATAGAGCCCTCTATGTTCAAGTTCTTTGTGGAGAGCCAAACTTTATCCCCTACCTGATGTATTGGAGCCTCTGTTCTGTGTTTATCTGCTTCTTCTTTCATTTGTGATTTACAAGCTGACAGATGTGTTTTAGCTTTCTCTTGCACCTCAGACAAAAATTTAGGACATTCTGTGACCTTTGGGAGAAGGGAGGAATCGAGGGCAATAGGTAGAGCCCTTGGATGATACCCCTGCATGAAGTAAAATGGAGTACAGTGAATGGCAGCATGTGTGGTATTATTATAAACATACTCCGCAACAGGTAACACAGCAACCCACTCACTGGTAAATTCTGCAATCAAGCATCGTAGTGTTTGGAGTAACGTCTGATTCATTTGTTCCGTTGGCCCATCCGTTTCTGGATAGAAAGCTGATGAAAGGGCAGCCTCCAATTTTAACTTTTCACAAAAAGTTTTCCAAAATTTGGAATTAAATTGGCTGCCTCTGTCCAAAATTATTTTAATTGGAAGACCATGTAAATGCGCAACTTCTTTTAAAAAAATGTCTGCAAATTCAGCTGCAATAGGGAGTTTTGTCAAAGGTACAAAGTGCCCAATTTTGGACAGATAATCTATTATTATAGGAATTGTAGTGAACTTGCTTACGGAAGGCACATTTATCATAAAATCCACGCTTACAGTGTGCCTTGGACTGAAGGGGGTAGGCATTGGTTGCAAAAAGCCAGCAGGAGCTTTGTGTAATGTTTTTTGATGGGCACATATTGGACATTCATACGCATAAGATTTAATATAATTGTTAATGGAAGACCACCAAAATTGTCTGCGTACATTTTCACCCAACCTGAAAGACCTGCTAATGCTGACGTATGGTGCCACGCTATTATCTGTGTTTGTAACTCAGTGGTTGGTATATATAATAAAGAATCATGATATCACAATCCTTGTTGAATAGTGTTGTATGATCCTTTTAACCAATCTCGTGAACGTATGTTTAAATGTTCTGCATATGTGTCCTCCATCTATGCATTTTTGAGGACTAAAATAAATAGGTGGGCTAGGTCAGGTGGTACTTAGGTGTAGTATTCTGGAATCAGAATGGAACACTGGAGTAGTGTTCATAAATGTATTAACTGGAGGGTCCGCGAATTTCGCTATACTACGATCCGATTAGATAGGTCAATTTTATTTGCTTTGTTGTTTCCCAAAATGTTTTTTTGAGTGTTTTTTTAAATACTTTATTTGTTTCACACCAATCATCAATGTTTGTCTCTTTCTATTTCTTACATGATCAGCACCCAGGGACAAGAAGACGGAGTAGGCAGGAGCAGCTGGAGAATGCCAGGACCAGGACCGCTCCTCTACTGAGGGCTCTGCTGCTGGCCTTCTTGTTGGTAATAATAATAATAATTATAATTCCCTTCTAAAAAATGTGTAATGTTTTTTCTAGGCATACCGACCATGACCACCAGAGCCGGGGCGGGCGGAGGGGCAGGCAACGCCAGCCAGGAGGAAGCAGTGGATGCTGCGGCTGCAGGGGTGGGTGACCCAGCAGCAGTGGCGGGCGGTGGTAAGTTCTGTTTATATTCCTTACATATTGACAATAGTTACACACTCGCTGGAAGGGTGTTGTATAAGTTAAGAGAAACTACGTTTTGTGAAAAACGGTTGAAGAAGACACCCTTTACTGAGCATTAGAGCAATAGCATTAGCGGCGGGAGTAGTTGAGTAAATAATGGCCTCTTCTATCTGACTTCAACTCAGCTGCGAAAGTTTTATGGAGAAGACTAAGAGTCAGATCAGATGACCTTGATTGATGGATTGAACGAAAAGGGAAAGAAGGATGGAAGGAGGAAGGACAGACAAGATGTAATATATATGACTGGCAGAGAAGGATGCGTGGGATGCATGCATAGGTGGCTGATAGGAATCAGATGCATGGGTGGTAGAAGGATGGGTGGAACTGAAGGTAAAAGAAAAGAGGCTTACCAGGGTGGGTAAAACTGTATGGGTGGATAGCAAGAATCCTCTGGGGTGTTTCATGGGTCAAACTCAAAGGCAAGCAAAGAAGGAAGGACGCATGCGTTGTGGTTTAAAACAATGTTTGTTGTTGGTGAAACAAACTAAGGTTTGTTAAAAGATTATGAAGAATGATAGGCATGTTTTGTCCTTTGAGTGGATGGATGCCTGGGTGGTATTCATCATAGATAGCATAGGTGGAAACTGTCACTGGATGAAGAGTCTTCGAAGAGAATATAAAAGAAAAAGAAACCAATCCAGAGTAACAATGCCAAGGAGAATAGAAGTTGTATTTTCAGAATAGTCCCTTGATTCATAGTAGTTTGCAAGCATAGCATATATATTGTGTATGCATGTTGTTATCAAGCAACTCCCTCCGACTCCAAGGCCCACTCCCTACCTATGTTAATTTATTTGTGACTGTGTGAGCCTGCCATGGGTGGGCTATCGGCTGCATGGTTACACAATCAATCAGATTCAAAACAAAGTACCTCATGTCCTCCCATATACAAGCAATGGTCATTTGGATCAGATATCATCTGCCTTTTTGTAGTAAAGTAGTCAGGGCAGGGTGAAAGAGCAGTTACTTTTGATGTAACAGAGTATGGCCAGTGCCACCCATAATAGAAAATAGGATGATTGTGTAGTAGAGTCAGCTTCCCCACATGCAGACAGTAGTAAATAAAACTAATGCAAGTCTGCGTCACGAGACGAGTATGTGTCTTGGGCTCAAGCTGACTGAGCTGGCATGCTGGCTACAACAAGGTTACTTAATTTAGCTAAACAAGAGAGAAGAAGAAGACTGGTGTACAACTCGAGTGAGTCCATAGTGCTAGTATAATGCCTGAAACTCCCACAAATGTAAGAGGCTGAGGAAATCGGAGGATTGATACCACAAATGTTATGTACTGTCACTGTGCTTGCTAGTGCTACTGTGCCACTATGTTTAGAAATATTTTGTTTTACTGTTTTGCTAATAGTGTATTGGTTACAACAATATTTGTTTTTCTTGATATAGATACTCCTTCCGAACCAACAAAATCTAAACCCGACAGGAAGGAGTTGGCAGCCTTAGCCCGGTGCCAGAATCTGGGGGCCATCCAAAATGAATATCGGTGGCTGGTGGCTCTGGCAGAGGAGGAAGAGGGGGTGTCAGCAGCTGCAGCCTCCTCCAATGCCCTGGGTCTCAGCCAGGCCCCTCAAGTGGTACGGTGCCCTGGTCTGGAAGCCGTCTGACACACTGCATCCAGCACTGCTGCCCTCCCTGTGGATGCAATTGCCAAGCTTTTAAGCGCTGCATGCTCCTCCAAATGGCAGGCCGAGCGGAGCAGGTAAAGGAACTGAAGCTGGAGGGCCTGGTGGTTAACCGGTAACTGCGAACCCACCGATAAGGATTCGAGATCCCTTTGTATTGCCCCATTTTTATTAATTTCTTTGGTGGGTGAGCATTGGCCGCATGTTGGGGAAAAGTTGGGATTACTTATATGGACAATTTTATTTTTGAACAGACATTGGTTGGGCTATTCTTTTTGGACATTGTTTGGGGTTAGTGAGGGGTTAGTGAGGGGGGGTCAGGTGTTGTGAGATTATTTTTTACATAGTTTATTTTTATTAGGGGATTACATTATATTGATACTTAAACTTTACATATGATGTAAATGTTTTGTGGGGGGTTACCTTTTATGTCACACAGGTTCCTTTGTTGCACCACTGCCGCAACCAGTATTTGATTTAAATATTCTGCTGATTTTTTGGAACATACAAACAGATAGATGCCATACCCTCACTTAATGACCTTTCCTACTAATACTGTCAGTCTCTCCTCCTAGTCTATGCATTCTACAACTGAACTCAAGGGTGTGGGTGTGTGAATTAATGGAATAATGTATTTCCATTCTTAATTATGCCTCCCCCAAACTTCTTCTCTTACCTGTGACTGATGTATAAACTTAGGCACAGCGATGGCTGCATGGTGATGATGGTATGGTTCCCCAAGATGCCATGGTTGTGGTCTTAGCAGAAGACACCGGCAGTAGCATTTGCAAGAAAAAAGAAAATGAGTCAGTGTTGCCTGAAAGAGACTCTGGAAGGAGTAGTAGAATGAAGAACAGTACAGTACACAAGAATAAAGCTAAACAATAAACCACAATAATGCTTATTAGCAATGCTAAAGTAAAATAAAACATAATGTTGGTGGGGATAGCCTAGTACAACAGCAAGTTACAAACTGTAGTTGTGTCGTCTAATCACTCAACACAAGCGTAACCTTTAGTGCTGTGAAAGGGGATGGTGAATCCAATTGATGCCGGCAATTAATTGTGATGGATTAGGTTCCTTTGGAGAACAAATTGACTTGCAAATAGAGTGAACATGGGTGGGCAAGCTGAAGAAGATCCTCACCCTGCCTTGAAATTGAATCAGTGTTGCTTTAACCACATCCACCCCAGCAAGTGTGTGATCAATTATTGGTGTACATTTAATTTAGTTACACCTCAATATAAATCACACAGCTCGGGGGAAGAGGGCTAGGGTTTAATGGAAGGTGGAAAGGGGGGTTTGGGGAAAGGTTTGACAAAGAAAAACAATACGCATGGACAAACAACAAAACTCAATCTTGGCAGATGACCATCATATCCATGAATCTGTTAACAGAGTAAAAGGAAATGCATGCATGATGATGAAGACTTGATGGTTAATGATAAGTCGTTCTTACTAACTAGACTAGTAGACAGTACAGGACAGCAGTATATTAATTATTATTATGCAATTTGCCATGCCTGTCTGCCCTCAGGGAGACCCAAATTACATAGATTTTTCCATCTGTTGTAACCGGCTTACATTTTAAAGCAAGCAAAGGGTTGTATGTTCTTACCATGCATTCCGTTGCAACGCATGCCTTTACCACGCATGCGTTACAACGGAATGATATTTCAACACTTAACCTTTTCCTCTATTCTGCCGTGGTGACGTCGTACGTCGTTAAGAGGAAGCGGGAGTTTCTTTCCGTTTCCTCTTAACTGACGCCGATTGCCCGCACATTCTGACATTATTTCAGGTAAGGTTTTTGTTCGGGGGGGGGGGAGACCCCCCCAAGCCCCCCTTTTTTAATTTGAACCTTTACCACATATGCCTTTACTACATACCTAGTAGTAAAGGTATGCGTGGTAAAGGCGTTCGTGGTAACTACACATGCGTTGTAATGCATGCGTGGTTAATGTATTCGTGGAAACGGCCTCAATGTAGTGGCCGTTTCCCCAAGCAAAGACAATTAAAAATAGCTGTAGGGGTCAAATATAAGCAGTGAGCAAAGAATAACAACACACTGATGTAACGATTGAAGAGAAAAAATGAATCGAATTATATAAAAGATAATGAATGTTAATACTAAAGTGTTAGTGTATGTTATTCTGGTCAAATTGGGGAGTTGCATATCGGCATTCCTCTTGGTTCTCCCTTCCATGGACGCTGCGTCCGTCCATCTTGGGTACCACTGCCTGCCTGGCAGACATGGATTGGTAGGTGGGTGTGAGTTGTTTTTCTCTGTTTAGCACAGGGTAAAGGCCGGCCTGTAAGTGTAGATGGAAAAATAAAAGGGATATTAAAAATCACAGAGAAAAAAAGCATAAATTACGGAAGAGTGCAAATACTTTCAGAGTGGCATGGTTAAATAATGTCTACTCTGTTCTCTGTTTCCAACATTAACCTACAACAGCAACAGGATAGAGCAGGCCCATGGCGCCCACCCAACCTCCAGTTAGCTTAGATTTTGACTGAGCCAGTCTGAGCACACATGTCACATATACAGCAACATAGCATTTTCCTAAGTAAGTAACTAAATCAATGGCATGCACAGCTGGCAGTCATACCACCACAACTACACTTGTGACTGGACTCCACCACTACACATACATGTAGGTCTGCTGTGGATGTTGTTGACTTGTTTACTTTTCATGCCACTCTTGAAATGCCCTGAGTTATGCCATCAGTCATTTCCAATCCTACTGACTGACTGCGAAGATATTATGTCACTGTGGTCATCATCATGGTGTTGTCCAACACAGTCTGCAGTATAACATTCCATATTAAAAATGCAATGGATTGGCCTGCAGTAGAAGTACAATTTTGTTATTAAACAACAAGGGAAACATTGACTTGAGTCACTTTTAGTGTGTAGATTAAATATTAGTACACATGAATTCACTTCATGCACAACAAACAACAACAATACAAACACCAATCACTCAGAGTCAGTGTACAATGCGTGCCTCATTACCTGTTCCTTGTTCTCATCTTAAGTTAAGGGGCAGTCTGTCTCTCTCGGCTCGGAAAGGAGGATAGATAGTAGTCATCATGTTGCACTTCTTTTGGAGGGACTCGACGAAGCAACATTTTCTTGTACTCTATTCCCCATCCAATCATCATCTGACTTGAGGGAAATGGATTTAGGGTGAGTCAGGAGGATGGAGCAGGACTTGGAGGAGTGGAGTGGACATACGTTAAATGCACAGAGCTGCAAATCCAATATGGCAATAAAAGGACTAGAAGACAGTGGTGAATAAGGAAGAAAGAAAGTAAGACGTTCAAAGCCTAGTTGTCAGGGAAGTATAGCTCTTCCTAATACTCTGGTGGTTCAACCAGAAGTAGGCAATCATCTAAGACACCCCTTCCGTCACCTAAGTCGCTCTCCTCATCTTCCTGCGTTGATTCACGTATTTTGTAATTCTATGTTATACAGAGCTGATTCATTTTGATCATGGGTAACCTCTCCACTTTTTTGGGCAAGAGATTGGTCCTTTTCACTATTACAATGGCACCAGCAGCACTGAAAACTTGCTCAGAAGAGACACTTGTGACAGGGTAAGCCAGATAGTTTATTACTAACCTGCTGAGCACTTGCTATTGGCCTTTTTCCCCATACCAATACAGCAATGGGTTCTGATCAATGTAGACCTCTGTTGAGTCATCCAGATAGACGTGGACCATCCACTCAATGTTCAGGGGTGCTCCAATTTACTGGGCCTCTTTTGTCTTTGCATCAGTACTGGAACTAGCAAGCCCTTGCTTTAAATACCAATCCCATGCTGATTTTTACTGGGGCTGGTGATGATCCGGCGTTTGCTGTTGTCGATATTGTTGGTGACAGCTCTGAGCCAAACGCACTGCCCTCAGGCTCTGAAGTTGAACTTGATGCCGGCTGCCCTGCTGCAGTACTTGTTGTGGGTTTAAGTAGTGGGTCTTTAAGTACCAGCCATTCATTTTCCACATTACTGGCTACCTCAGCAATCCAAGTTTTGTACTGGGCAACATCCACTTCTGAAAAAGGAATTAATGTCTTACTGTTCAGTGACAATGTGTAACGTGGATCCAGAATTGTGGCACAAATGTAATGATAAGCTTTCCACCAACCCATATGCTTTGTTTTTTTCTCCACACCTATGAACGTTTCAGACACCTCTTTCAGCTGTTGCTCTAGCATGTGCAAACATTGGATAGCTTGGCCCATAGTACAGCCCTCCTTGCTGACTTCACATGTGAAGAGCTCGAAAGGAAGTAGCATCTCTGTCAAGCATATAACTAGGCCACATTGTCCATCTGAACAGTCATGCCTTTAACAATAGCATCCCCTCTTTACATAATATATTCATTGATTGGTCTGTACTGCTCAAACAGACTTTCAAGCATGTAATAAGTTGAGTTCCAACGTATTGGCACCTCCTGGATGAGTGCTTTGACTGGAATTCATACACATGTTGAATGATCCTCAGCTGCTTCTGGGCTTTAAAAGAATGGCTGAAATGTGTGCATATTCTTCTCCAGGTGGTCAGTAAGTTGCTGACTTGGGCTTCTTTTTTCAGAAACTCTTGAACAATAATGTTAATGCAGTTCCCCAAACACAGGACACTGAAATAGGCACCATCCTCGTTGACCTTAACTTTATTACTGCCATTATCCATGGCAGCAAAACCAATGTTAAGCCCTCTTGGGTGCAACCATTCAAAGAATTTGCTGTTAAACTCTTCCAAAACGTTTGCAGCAATATGAGATTTCTCCATGGCAAACCTGGCTACAATTGTTTGTTTCTAAGTAGCAATGAAAATCTCAGCAGTATCAACAACACCTGCTTCAGATATCTTTTCTTTCATGCACACAAAAGAGATACAGTGTGCAGTGGTGCACATGTGATCAATGGCTTGGCAACTGGTCCACATGTCTGTTGTCAGTTGGATATTGTGAACATCGCTCTGCTGCAAAGCTTATCCCAGCAATTCCAGCTCATCATGATGTAGTGCTGGAATAGTAACTCTGGCGAAATAGGACCTGCTGGGAACTTCCATTTTGGGCAGATGCCTGTCACAAATTCATGGAAACCCACCCCTTCCATAAAAGAAGAAGGAAGAAGGTCCAGAGCTACCATTTTAGCCAGCTTCACATTGTACAAATGTGCCGTTGGGTAGTTGCGTTTGTACTGCCCTTCCGACCTAACCATGCTGACAATGGTAGGCTTGATTATTTACCTTTCTGGTGCAGCTGATGCAGGTGACTTCTTGAACTAAGTTAGGCTCAACAACATACTTTTTTTAATTGCAGTACTATGTTGCCTTGGTGTCTCAGCCTGACTCTTACTACGGTGCCACTGAGATGTTTCTGAGGATGTGGGCGGTACCAGTACACTGCTGGGCATAGGGCTACTTTGTGGACCAGAGAAAATGTCTCCCTCTTGTTCACCTTCCACCGCCATCATATCTTCTTTTACTTCTTCACACACACCAACTGTAATGGGTGCAGTTTTACTGAAGCCTTTAAGGTGTACCTCCCACTGGATCAAGTGATGTTTTTTCAGATGGATTGTTTCGCCTCCGATACAATAGTTTGTACCAAGCTTACCCTGACTAACACTATGTTGACAAATTGAGCATATAGCAAAGTTCTCCTCCTTACTGCTAACCGAAAAGAAGTTCCAAACTGGAGAGGAGAACTTTCTTGCACTGCTAGAGGTGCCACTTGCAAATGCCGGATGAACTGGAGGGTGTGCCTGGAATTTGACTCTGTGCAGTACCACTACTGAGGTGGTGGTTGTGCTGGATGTAGGTCCCTGCCGTGCCTTTGCAAATGCAAATATGGAAACTGGAGGTGGTGCTGGTGTAACCTTGCTTGGTGATATCTGTGCCACATTCCTCACAGCAATTTAGGATAGGGTAATAATGTTGGTCTCCATCTCCACTGAGCCGGGAGTGATGTTCATGATGAATGGCTCATCATCATCATCCCCCTCTTCTACTCCTACCTCCATAACTCAAAGGCTTTCTGCTGCAACCTTCCTTTTCCCTAGCCTTGTCTTGTGGCGTGCCTCACTCTCAGACTGAGGTGGTGGCTTCCAAGTGGCATCTAGATCATCATAAGGGGAACTTGAAGAAGTTGATGGACCAACCCTCCTTTTCCTTGCTGGGGATCAGGAAGACAATGGATCATCTGAAAGAGTGGCTTTCTCATCTTCATCTTCGGGAAGCTCGATTTCCTCAACTGCCCCTACTTCGGGAGGAACAACTACTATTGTGGGCTGTTGTTATGGCAGATGTTGTGGCTGTTGTTGCGGCAGTTGTTCTGGCTGTTGTTCCGGTTGTTGTTGCCCACTTATCTGCTGTTTTTCCACCTGCGTTGATTGGGTACGACTTTGCGATAATAACATTTCAACATCACTGCTCATTGGCATTTGCAAAAGTAGACTGGCTACTTCAGCGACACTCATGGGCTTGGGCCTAGATTGGTGGGCTGTGCTCACTGATGCAGAGGTGCTGCTCCCAGCTTGGTCCTCGGACAACACTAATGCAGGTGTACGTTTTTTGCATCCCAAAAATAATATTGGCCGGCACACCAGTCTTGGTAAGTGGCAGTGCCAATTCCTTCTTCTGTTCCTTCTCACTGGCAACTTTCTTTGTACTGGAGGGCCTGTTACCTTTCTTTGGGGCCATCTTCTTCCTTTAGATGTCAGCAGGAAGCAGGTGCACAAGTTGCAGAGATGTTTGTGGTCACACGTGGATGTGACGTGATATGCAGCAGAACTGCTGTCTGGCAGTACAACGGGTGATGATGACACCTCCTTCTCTGTCTTTATGTGCACCTAAAAGCAAAGAAGCCAGGAGAAGAACATCAGTGAAATGTTACATTTGTTATTGTGGTTCAATTACTACTAGTACAAACAAACAAATATAAATATCTAACTTAGTTTGTGGTGGTCACACTTGTTAGTCTAATATTATTACATTGTATTAACTCAGTTTAAGTAAAAAAAAAGCATAACAGTGTAGCCATTTGTGCCACTTTGACAACAAGGGATTTCATGGGATACTGTGTACACTCTGGAAGGATAGGAAAGAAGTACAAAAACAAAAATACAAATGTAATGGAAGTGGAACCTCTTTGGCATTAATTTGCTCAATACATCATTCAGGGAGCTGCAGCTGGCAAAGGGGATGGAATGGAAGCAGTAAGCCAAGAGGAAGGAAGGAAAGACATGCAGGACTATATGACAAAAGCGGCTCACTACTAAATTACCACCACAAAATGGCCACCAACCACGTGGTCACTCACAGTTACAACAACCAGGAGGCCTGGAAAACAAGGAACTCCAGCAGGGCTATATGGCCAGATGAAGAAGGCATGCTAAACAACACAGCTTTAATGCAAAAATGAAAATTCACAGAACTAAACAAGGTTTAAAAGTTACACAACAACCACACAACACAAACACATCCAACAAAGGCATTTTTTTAACACACACCAAAAAAGTGAAATACCCCAAAAATACACATTTTGCAATTCAATCCAATGCTATCCATGCCCTAAAGTATGGTTAAATTCAAAAGACACCGTAGAAATCATTGTTTCATTTCATGTACCCATGACTAGCTCTGGGCCTACTGGATGAAAGGACTATTGGCAGACTAGGCCACATGCTTGCAGGTCTATGGCAAAAGCACACTGCCTGGCTTCAAAATGGCCACCAGCCACATGGCCAGGCCCACAACAACAAGAAAGGAAAGACAGATATTGAAGGCCTAAGGCAAAAGCACACTGCCAGGCTTCAAAATCGCCACCAGCCACATGGCCAGGCCCATAGCAATAAGAAGCCTATGCCAAAAGGAACAAAGGAAATGCAAGCAGGCCTATATGGCAAAAGCAGCACACTTCTAAACTACCACCACAAAACGGCTAACAGCCACCTGGTTACTCACGGTCAAAAAAAGCAGGAGGTCTGGAAAACAATGAACTGAAACAGGCTGATAAAAATTCACAATGTTAAAAAAGGTGTGCATGTTATACAACAACCACACCACACACACACACACACTACAAAAGCATTTACTTAACACACATCAAAAAACTGAAATACCCCATAAAAACACATTTTACAATTCAATCCAATGCCATCCACGATGTTTACATTCAACAGACACCACAGAAACAGTTGGTTCATGCACCCATGACTGACTCTGGGCCTACTGGCTACCCACAAAAAAAAAGAACATGATGAAAAGTACAAATATTGTAGCTGCAGCAAATGCAATGCCCCAATCAAACAAACAACACCAACCTACTTCTAAAATCTCAAATCCAAAAGTCAACAAATCCAGAAGTCCTCAAATCCAATGATATATGAGGCAGCAGACAAAAAGGGTGATCCTTCCAGCTCCAAATCCAAAGGAAAATTGAACAGGACATGGACAAAGAACTGGGAGGAGCCTGCTGGACAGAAACAGGAAGTTGGAGACCCTGGGGCACTTCATTCCTCTCCCAAAAAAGTAAAAATAGAAAAAGGCCTCCTTGCACAAAAACGTACAGCCAAATGTCAATCTGAGGAGCTTTTTTTTATCCAAATCATAATTTTCTAGAACGTTTTATACTGCTTGAGCGATATTCTTCTCCAGATTGCAAATTGTGCGTGTTCGGCATTGCAAGCTTCATTGAACTTCCGCCGGATCTCCAATGGTGCAACCGAATGACGTGTTCGCGATCGCACACTCTCGCGGGATGCACGGCCGGCTACCAAAATCTCATGGTGCACGCGAACAGATACGAAAACTCGACAGCGAATGCAGGGATCAAGGTAAGTTGCTACTGCATTTTTTGAAAGCGCGAACAAGGGAAAAACTCGCTCTGCCATGGATAGTGGACTTTTTGGTAATTCCTCATTCTACGCGGAATGCAGGGTTGTCAAAAATCCGCAAACTTTGCAAGCGGAGCAGATTTTACCACCCCAGCTCAATTTTGAGCCTGGTTAATTCACACCCAAATGATTTTCTTTAATGACAAAGTCCAACAGAACACCTGACTATTATTGGCAAAAATTAAAGAAATGAATACACCAACCATTACCTCTCTTGCCTGCTTTGATGACTGGCAGTATCTAACAAACTACACTGTGGACCAATTAAATAGCATGATGCAGAATGGCACATTTAATTCCTCAATTTGAAGTCCTGGTGGGAGCTTATTTTGGCCAGTGGACACAAATGGTTGTCATGCCTGTTTTCTGAATTCTACACCTGAGTTTAAATCCAGCTGACCCGATCCCCAAAATTCTCAATCAATCCATGCTGGTATTGTTACCACCTATTCTGTGGGAAAGTTGTGTCAACAATGGTTGGAACATTCCACACTGTGTGCAGTGACAAAACATCTTTCTCTCTTGTCCGAGTGCATGAATTTACTGGCTTTTCTTTTAGGTCCCAGAATACCATGTTAAGTGCCATGTTGCAGGGATTCTACTCAGAAACAGAACTATGCTTAGGACCATACGACATTGGCATGTAGGCACAGGGTCACCATACCACCTCAGTACCTAAGACCTGGAGTCCGAATAGCTATAGTCCCCCTCTTGCCCTCCTAACAGTACCTGAGAAACAAGTGAATTGATACCCCAAAACTTAACACTCTTGTTCCCTCACATGGATTGCAGTAACAGGACACAACCTTTCACTCACTTTTTCACTCGTACTTATCTACAATAAAATAAACAAAAAAGCCACAAAAGAAGTAAATAATATTTATTGTGTCCGAAAATGCAGTTTTTGGTGTACAATTAGAAAAATAAATGCATTTCAAAATTATAGTTAGCCTAGCTATTGAACCATTGAATGTGAAAAGCCCTGTCATGGATTGAGACAGATTAGCCTAACCTCCCCTTTCTTTTGTACTGAAGCTAAATGATAAAATATCAAAGATCACTGAGATTAGAGGTGGACCCCATACCTTAGCAAACAAAGATGGACAATCTACATCATAGCTACTGCAGCAATCTTGTCTCAAAACTCTTGCTTCATGTGTGTTCATACTCTCTTATGCTCATTTATATAACAATACATGTGTGCTTATAAACAACAGCTGCATTCTCATGTTGTGTCCAGGTGCTAGTGTCTGACCAGATAGAATAACACGGATCATTGTAGTTTGACCTTGTCTAGTGAGTTCAGACTAAATCCTAGGAAAAGGACAGAAGGAGAAACCAAATGCAGGTTCCATGTGAAAGTACAATCTGGCACAAATCAAGAATGTTCATATAATAACGTGTGCACATGAAAACATGCCCTACTAGGTGCACAATTAGTCTAACATATGGAAAACTACAGTGGGTCAAGCAGGAAACACATAACAAAGGCAGTGTGCACTATACCATGTGTGGTCATATCTACCTGAGCAGATATAATCCTATAATATCTAAGTCCTTTTTGGATAATGTAATTGTGCAGGGAAGCCATATAGAGGTAATGGCTGGATACCCATCATTATGGGTTCCCCAGCAATATGATGGCTTCACTGTACCCAAAGATGTTTGGTGTCAATCATTTTGTCTCACTAAATCCACACTGATGCCAGTGTTGGATTTATAAACAAATAGACACAAAGGGTACCGTAAAGGTGCCCTCTGTGAACTTAACAAATACCAATGTGGTCTCTGACTAGACTTAGCCGTCCTGCCACCACCAGACATGTTTCTGATCTCCTGGTGTTGCTTCACTCCTCATCCAGGTCAGAATGGCAATCCAAGGCGTGAATCTTCAAAGGTGATGCTGCCTTTGAAATGCAACATAGGCATCCCAAGTTAGTGGACAGTGCCTACCTCCTGTCCTGCTCCACCTTTGGTGTGAGGACAGGTGGGAAAATTAGTTAGATTTGGAGGTGTGCCCACATTTAGCCGGCACCACAGGTAAGGTGGGGCAGGTGATGTGGTCCCCACTTTTCAAATACCTCCATCTTGAGTTGGAGATAATTAGCCAACCAGGGTCAGAAGAATTCCCACTACCCAATGGAAGTTGCAATAGGAGGATGTAGTCACCCTAACGATAGATAGCCTATTGACTACTACTTGGTACTCACTGTAACGCCCCTACCCCTTGGTCCTGAACTTCCGACCCAGCCAACCTAAGAAGAAGAAGGACATCAAAGAGTCTCAAAGAGCACAGAGAATAGGACGTGTGACTGACCTGGCACCAACCCTGCTGTCCTGCTTGTTGTCTGTAACTCCTGCACCAAAGCCGACTAGTCCTGCAGCTGTACTCCAGAAACCCCTTAGGCCTGCCTTTCTTTGACAAAGAAAGAGGAACTCTCTTGAATTGGTGGACCTAGTGTCCTGCTTGTCACAGGGCAAGTCCAAAGCAGCAATAAAGTGCTTTCTGCTGGGTCAGTCGATGTGGTGACCCACAGCAAAGTGGCAGGAGCAGTCCAGGAGTGGAGGCTGGCTCTTACCAATATTCCAAGCCCATACCTCACTCCAAATGATCTCCTGCCTGTAAGGTCCCTTTCAACTTCTTTTGCCGCAGTCAAAGTTTGTTGCAGCCAGTTCTGCCACCGACCCATTGATTCTTCACTCCAACAAGGGAACACTCTAGAGCACCTGTGACTGACTTCAGAAACAACCCAGCTCTTGTGTTTTGCACATTCTGTGTGGCAAAAACCGTCTTAGCACAACTGACGTTCATTGATGGACCCAGAGAAGGCGCTTTTTTGGAGCTCCCACTCATGGGGACAGACATTTCCATGTGTCTCTGCATCCAGCATCCCTGGACAAGGTAATCGAGAACTGCCTGTTCCACTCAGGTCATGGGTCCCCAAAGACCTCTGAGCTAAAGTGTAGAAAACAAATCTAACCCCAAGTGCCTGTTGGCACAAGACTTGCAAAACCTGTGTGCTTTTACCACCGACCATGACAGTCTTTGATTGATGTTCCTGCCCATCACCTGATTTCCCCTATTGCTTTTAATACTAAATTGTTTGACGGTGATGCAGGTTACTGCTGTGTATTCTATATTAACCATCACGGTAAACACTTGCCATTGTTTAAGCATTTTCTACTGCAACTGTTTTCAACTCATTTTTTAAACACACTTGCCTAATCATACTGAATTTGGTGCCGGAAGCATATATAAAGATACTGTCAATTTTAATAAAGAAATATTGGATTTCTTGAGTGTGTTTCTCATTTAGTGCCTCTCTAAGTACAACAAATGCTTACCTCAGCCCACTGATAAGCCTAACTACCACACTGCGACAAATAGAGTGTTAGTATTACCTACTTTTGCCTCTATATACCAACCTAGACTCACTGGACTCTGCACAGTGTACTTCATTTTATTACACTATATAGAGAGCCAGCTTCCTACAGCCCCTGTAAAGAGTCTGAGGCCAGAGCAGGAAAGGCAGGGAACTTATGATCCCCATAGGCCTCTTTGAAGTCTCCCCTACTTCAAAGGCATATTTGGGTATACGTACGGGACCTCTGACACCACCAAATCAGAACTTTTCTAGAACCAAGGGCATTGCGTCTAGAAGAAAAGCTGCTGTGCTATAGGAGTGACTTCCACTTAGCTACCTGCTCTGCTGTGCAGGCTTGCTACCTGGTGGTACCTGGTGCTACCTGGTGATTTTTGCCTGGGAATGAGAGGCACAGAACCTGATCTCTACATCCTTTAACCCTGGTTTCTCCAAGGGGTGCTGGCTTGCCACCTGTTCTCTGTCTTAGGTTCAAAAAAGACTTCTTGCATCTCTGCCAATCTGTGAACCCTAAGGTGCCTCCCACCAGTCCTGGCCCTCGGAAGTGAGTTCCGCAGCTGTTTCCATAAAAATCAATGCATCATCCACACTGCATGAATCAGAACTGATGCAATGTCCTCACACACAGTGCCGATCCGAGGAAATACCTGCACAACTCTATGATAATGCATCAACCTGACTGTGAGATTCGATGACAAGGCAGACCTGATCTGAGGTCCCGACTGCGTGGCTCGCCCACTGTTAGATTTGGGGGTCTCTAGTTGGCAGAGGTAGTTACCTTTGAGAAAATAGGGACCCGTGTGTCTAGTCAGGGTAAGGGGCTACACTTCTAAAATAACCCCTGCTCACCACCTTGGTAGCTTGGCATGAGCTGACAGGCTTATCTCCGAGGCAGTGTGGAAAGCATTTGTGAACATATGCAATAATACAGTGACAACACTACAGATTGACACCACACAGGTTGTATTATAAAAATAAGTATTTTTATATAGACTCAACTCAAGACCGCAAATGACAAAAATCCACAATAATTTACCTTAGAATGGTAGAAATAGCTAAGTTCACTTTAGATGGTAAATGCAACACTTTACGTTCAATGTACCTTTGGATGCATAACGCGATACAAACAAAAGAGTTGCAGGGAAGTTGATGCTTCGGTTCCTTAAACGCAAGAATGGGGATGCGTTGGTTCCTTACTCTGGGGGAAGGTGATGCGTTGGTTCCCTACTGCTGCGCAGGGGACAGTGATGCTTCAGCTCCTTACCAGAGGGGGGGTGATGCATTGATTCTTCTCTGAGTGGGGAGGTGATGTGTTGGTTTCTTACTGCGCTTCTGTGGCAATGCGACTCGCAATGCCGTGATGTGATGACGGTCTGGTGCAATGCGACAAAAAATGGCGTCTGCTCCTTGATGTGACAACAAGGGGTGATGCATGCATGCCCAATGGCCTTGCAGCAACTCCGTGAATCTTCTGAGCCACGACAGGCCCTGCGACACGCTTCTCCAGTGATGCAATGGCTTCAGCTGCACCGGTGGCACCCTTACTCAGTGATGCAACGACAACAGCTGTGACGGCGACACTCTTCTCCTGTGATGTGTGGCACCTCAGTGATGCAATGCGAAAGCGGCAGCAGCAGCACCCTTACTCAGTGATGCGACGACAGCGGCTGCGGCGGCGACACGCTTCTACTCCATGACGCATGCTTCCAGCTCCCTGAGACATGCAGTCTCTCAGAAGGCCCAGCACAACAGCAGGCACTTCAAATTCCCAGCAAGGGACTCAGGGGAGCTGGTTGGTGAAGTTGGTTATCCCTGAGACTTCAGCAGGAGGCAAGCTCAATTTCCAAGCCCTTGGACATCTTCTACAAGATGATAAAAGTTGCACATATTCCTTTCTTCTTTCTTTGGCAGTCAGACAACCACTGCAGGCTAATCCCCCAAACAACACTCAGCTTAGGGATTGTCTCCTCCTTCAGTTTCTCTCTGGTTCGTCTCCTCAGCAAAGGTTCTTCTAGTTTCCCAATAGTGATCTAAAGTTCTGGGGTCTGGGTCCCCTCTTTTATACACCAAACTCCTTTGTCTCTGGAAGCAGAGAGTGTTTGTGCATAGTCCAAACTAGTTCTGTGCAGTCCTGGAGCACTTTGTTTACAGTACTCCTTCTCTTCCTTCGACGGTGTAGGCCAGGGACATCAGACACACCACAGGAGGTGGATCTAGCATTGTGGAAGAAAGACAGCCCTATTCAGGTCCCAGGTGCTCCCTTCCCACCACTCTACACGCAGATGGGTCTATTCAGCCCCGTGCTGACTCACCCTGTCTCTTGGAATCCCCCAGCCGCTGTCACTCAAACTTCAGACAAGGAATACACAACCTAGCAGAGGCAGGCTTGGATAGTTAGGCAAGCAAACACCTACTTTCTAAAAGTGGTATTTTCTAACACAGAATGCCAAAACCAACTTCACTAAAAGATGTATGTTATCATTCTGAGTTCAGGCATACTACATTTTAATTTCTACCTAGTACCTAGAGTCAGTTAGGATTATAAAATGTAATAATTAAATTTGCCCATTCTGGCCTTTGGTGAACAGGTAGGCTTACAATAGTGAAAAACGAAAATGGATGTAATTCACTATTAGGACATGCCACACCCATAAGGGTATGTCCTACATTTTACCTACAAAGACCCTGCCCTTGGGCCTACCATAGGGGCGACTAATACGCAGAAAAGGGGAGGTTTATGGGCTGGCAAGTGGATGCACTTGCCAGTCAACATGGCAGTACCAGACTGCACACAGGCTCTGCAATGGCAGACCTGAGACACACTTTCCAGGCTGCTTCTGTGGGTGGCACAACCAGTGCTGCAAGCCCATCAGCAGCATTGGATTTACCAGCCCTGGGGAAACTCAGAGCAATGAACTAGGGTCTGACAAGTAAACCAAACCTGCCAATCATGGAGTCACTAATCCATACATCAATTTACCATTGGGAGCACTTGCATTGTGGCACTGAATTACAGTGTCCAAAGCATCATTAAACTGCAAAAATATATGTCTAACACGCACGATACAGTGCTACTCCAAAGATACAACTGTTAGGCTCAACTTCAACGAATCAACTTGACTGAGCGAATTGGAACTGACCCATCGAGTCTTCGTTGCTGACTCTTGCTCCATCCAAAGTACTTTTCCAGCAAGACCTGCCTGGGTCCTTTAGCCAGCCTGCCTTCCTTTGTGGTTAGTCTGAACTTTTGATTTACCCAGTATAGAGCAAGCTTAAGTAATCTTTTAGCTCTATTGACTTCTAAGCACTCTTTTGGGATTTAATCTTTAAAAAATCATATCTTGCATTCTACTTAATTGATTTTTGTCATGTTGGTCTTGTTTCACTCAGATAAATATTTTCTGGAGTCCTATTGTGGTGATCTCGTTTTGCTCCTGTAATTTAGGTGTTGCAGAATTACTTTACACACTGCGTCTTAAATAAAGCCTGACTGCTCTATGCCAAGCTTAATTTAGGTTATATATCTGACTTAACCTGACTAGCATTGGGGCCCCTTCTTGGGCAGGGTGCAAACCTCTACCAACTAGAGCCCCAATTTCTAACAATTCATTTGAAACTGTTCTTTATTCTGTTATACCGTTTTCACAATGCACACAATGAAGTGTAATCATATTTCTAGTTCAATATAATACACTAACCAAACGTTTTGATATTATAGGATGTGAATTCATAAGTGGACAATTCTGTGGAACAAACTTATCCTGGACTTAGCATCACCGATGGTTCTTTAATAAAGTTTCATCTGGGAGAAAACAGGGCTTTATTGTGCTTAATTTGCAGCACAGTTATGACACTTTTGTATCAATATAGGTGGGGTGATATTTGGGTTTTAGCTTTCAATATTGTATGCTGTGGTTAAAATAAAAAAAAAACACTTAAGGGAGCTTCTGTATCTGAAAATGGAATTAAAGGTATCATTATGCAGTGGTAAGATACTTAACACCTTGGCTGCTAAGGCAATTCCCATCCTGTGCTGGAAATTGCTATGTTACTTTATTCATGACGAGCTCAGCTCGTCATAAGCACAGCTCCAGTGTGCCTCGTGACGAGCTGAGTGAAATAAAGTAATAATCTTCATGGAGTCAAGGTGTAGTTCCAAGTTAGTATTTATTGTAGTTGAAGTTACAGATGGTATAGGTGAACCAAGATGGTAGTTAAATGGTCAAGTAAGTAGGTAAGTTAGCCCCACCAGGAGCTGTCCTCCTGGACACTCAGCCTTCCATCACCAAGTGAAGGCCCATCTCAAAGCCAGCATTCTATGACATACATAGCATTCTAAATACAGACAAGCTGGAAAGCATGAGAAGACAGAGGACAGATAAGGAGATTAAGAAACACTTTACAACATATCCCCTTTCCTTACACTAGAGAAGAGAAACAAAAAAGGAATAAGAAAAGAATGAAGCATAAGAAATGTAAATAACGGTATACAAATAACAGGAAGAAATGATAATGTAGAAAAATAGAACTAATAAGAATCAAGAACAGATATGTCTAGAAATAGAATAAAATAGAAAAAGGTAAAGAATTAAAACACAAGACACAAGACACACACGTCCCCTTTCCTTACACTAGAGAAGAAAAAAAAACATTAATAAGAAGATGAACAGCGAACACAAAGTCCACGGGATCGTCAACCACACCAATTGGCCAGACTGGCGTAATTGTGAAACCAAGTAGAGAAAGATAGAACAAGAATGAGTAAATATAATTCAAGTAAAGGTGAAAGAATAACACCTAACGAGAACATAAACAGCAGAAAAGTTATAAGTAAGAATAAATGAATAGAGCAATAAAAGAAAAGCAATAAAGCTCAAGTATCAGGAATATAATAAAACCAAAGTTCCATGTGACGTACGTCTACGCACAGGAAACAATCAGAAGTAGTAAAACTATTTTGCGCAACAAGAAGATAATAATAATAATAGGGCTCGAGCAAAACTATCAAAAACAGTACTGAATTGAAAGGATGACATAAGAAAAACGTATTTTAAACCGGTAACAGTAGACAAAAATATTGCCCATTCATAAAACATGCATCCATTGAATAATAACGTAAATATCATTTTTAAAACCGGTAACTGTAGACTGTCGACTCATAAAACATGCATCCATTGAATAATAACGTAAATGTCATTTTTAAAACCGGTAACTGTAGACTGTCGACTCATAAAACATGCATCCATTGAATAATGACGTAAATGTCATTTTTTTAAACTTGTAACTGTAGACAAAAAGTGTCCACTCATCAAATATGCATAAATGTAATAATGACATAACATAACTGAATTCATCATGAAATTCAATAAACATCACTATGTTAAACCGTGAAAAATTCATATAATTAATCTATAATTATACCTGCTGCAACCTATCATTATAATGCAAAATTTCATTTTAAAAGGCATCACAACAAGAAGAAATAAGTGGAAGAAATCTCACTATCAAAATGTGATGATTAATAAATAAAACAATAAATTAAAATAAATAAGGTTGTCACAATTGTCAAAGCACTAAGAAGATGCAAGCTGTGCGAATCAGCGCAGAGGATCCGCAGTTGAATCAAGATATTAATAAATAATTGGTGCTGAAAGAACCTGACAACTGTAGACTGAAAAACGGAAAACATGCTTGGCATTGTAGTTCAAGTAGAATTGAAGCAGTACCTGCGCTGAAAAAAAGGATAAAATGTACTTCATGCACTTTCCGATATGAAGAAATAGTAATTCCGAATACCATGAGAGACATGCAGATAGAATTGTACCACCACAGAATTTAAGCAGGCCGAAACAGAGGAACAGAACTTGAAGGAAACACGTCTGGAAGAGGTGCAGGTTATGATGTGCTGAATAAAAAAAACACTTTGAAGTATTATGAAGATGGCAGCACGTTTCCTCACGTCGTGCCGGGTGGTTAAAGGCACAGTAATGTACTCCATAGCTAAAACGCAGTGACATTGACGCTAAAGGCACGTCATCGACTCTTGTGAGGCTGCAAGCAAGATGAACGCGCTGAATGCAGGCGCTGGTGCCACATTTAAATGAACTGATGGCGGTTGAACTGCCGAGGTAAACAGGCAAGTTAACAATAAATCTTTTACAGTTCGTAATCTTCGTAATTTTCCATGTCACGCTGCATATAGGAAAAACATATCACGAATGAAGTGAAAAGCTCTTCAAATGCCTTCACTTCGCCCAGCTGCCCCATAAATCTATAATCACCAGACAAGCAGGGTCGGAAAGGGCACAGCAACAACAGATGGTGACAGATGAAACCCATAACTCAGGAGGGTGCAGTAATGAAACCTTTCCTTTTAGAAAGTTAATACTTTAAGTTGCAGGAATCCATGGAAATAAAACACACTGAAGGCTTATGAATAAGCACAGTGGAAACTGAATTAACGTTTTTTAAAAAAAATAAACAGATTTGTGATGATGGTTCAAACAAGTCAAGCACAGTCAGGCAGTCTCTTTTGAATCAGTCAGGCAGTCTCTTTTGAATCAGTCTCTTTTGAATCAGGAGAATTAATTTTAAAACAGGAGCAGAGGGTTTAAAAACAAGTGCAGCAGTAAATAATTTAAAACTTCGAAATAAGCAGAGAACTCACCAAGCTTAAGTTGATGTTGGCAAGCCCAGGTGAGGCTGACCGTTGACAGTTGGTCACTGGTGGGGCACGGGCAGCCAACAATGTATAGTTGCAGGTAAGTGCTTGGGTTCTTAGTTGTAGAGTTAGAGTTCTTAGATGTAGTTGAAGACTTTGAATGTAGAAATCCTTTAAAATAGCATCCACGCAGGGTTTGAAGTCCAAATCGTCGCCAATGAAATAAATATTTAATCTTCATGGAGTCAAGGTGTAGTTCCAAGTTAGTATTTATTGTAGTTGAAGTTACAGATGGTATAGGTGAACCAAGATGGTAGTTAAATGGTCAAGTAAGTAGGTAAGTTAGCCCCACCAGGAGCTGTCCTCCTGGACACTCAGCCTTCCATCACCAAGTGAAGGCCCATCTCAAAGCCAGCATTCTATGACATACATAGCATTCTAAATACAGACAAGCTGGAAAGCATGAGAAGACAGATGACAGATAAGGAGATTAAGAAACACTTTACAACACTGAGCTCGTCATGAACAGGGAAGGGGTTAATTTAAAATGTAATAATGGGTACTTTTGAAACCCCCATAATTATTAATTAGGAGTTTTGTTATGTATCCACATATGAGCCATGTAGAAAGGGTATTGCATTGGAATCAGTGACACTTTCTATGCTGCTGAGGTAGCTCAGTGTGTTCATTCTTAGCAAGATATCCTGATCTGCAATCGAGCCTTCATCCTTCCGAGCCTGAATATTCCATGATTGTTAGCATTCTTTGTGTTTAACTGTATCTGTAAAACAAATGGTCAATATGAAAATTATCATGCAGCAATAAAACTAGTGGACCATATCTTGCTCTAGTCTGAAAAAACTTCTGGTGAACAGAACATTTTGAAAGACAACTTTATTACAAATAGCAGCTCACATGAACTCTGAATATTATTTATTGAGTGTGCACTATCTATGGTTCCAACTCTTTCTTTCTTTCTTTCTTTCTTTCTTTCTTTCTTTCTTTCTTTCTTTCTTTCTTTCTTACTTTCTTTCTTCCTTTCTTTCTTTCTTTCTATCTTTCTTTCTTTCTTTCTTCTTCCTTCTATTATTTCTTTCTTCCATCCTCCTTTATTTGCCTCTTTCTTATCTTTTTTCTTGAAATCTTTCTTGCCTTTTTTGTTTGCCGCCTTTTTTCTTTCATGCCTTCTTTCTCAAAGGGAAGAGTCTTGCAGCCAATGCCAGACCGATTGCCGTTTTTTAAGGGTTATGTAGTTAATTGGTATGTTTAGGGTTATGTAGGTAATTATGTGGTTAATTAACAGTGTTTTCATCCAGACGTCATCCAATAGGCTGTGGTTGTGTCATTGAAATTTTTCTTCCACCCACTCCCGAATGGAAAGGGGAGACCTCTCGGTCACCCCAAACGTATGACTGGGTGCCCTGATCGCCTGGGAAACCTTTGCAGGCGGTGGGCGTGTCCCCGGCCGGTATGCCCAAAGTGGCGTGGTTGGAGCACGCCCCCGCCGCCTAAGAGGGTTGTCCTAACACCCGCCCGGAAGTCCGTGCACTTGTGGGCGGGATGGGGATGCTGCCCCGCCTTCCCGCTGCAAGATAAAAGGCGCAGGAATCCAGGCAGGCATCCTCTCGTTCCTGCGCTCTGAAGGCTGCACCACTCGTCGCTCGTGAGCCCTCAAGGGAACAAGCTGCAGTTTTCGAATGTATAATCGTTGTTTTTTCTGTTTCAGTCGTCGAGGCGTATCTGGAATCCGAGGAGCTACTGGAAAACAGGCAGAGATAAGGCAGAACGCAGATATGCCTGGTAAGAAGAGTCGAAAGAGCTCCGAGATGGAACAAATGCTGCGCACACTGGTAAACCAAGCGTCGGCGATGGACAGGAAATTTGGTAAAGTAGACCAACTGGGTCGCGGCTTAGCGGCGCTCCAGAAACAAGTGGAGGCTCAGGCGGTGCCCTCAGGGCAACCTAAGAGGATCGTGGGGCCTGCTTTGCCAAACGTTACCCCAGGGGGGGATAAGGGGAAAAAGAAGAAGGGGAAAGTGGGTCCTAGCGAGGCCCCGGTCCCAATGGAGGTCCCACTGGTCCCAGTAACACCAGCGGCCAGCCCGGTACCCACACCGGATGGGGGATTGCCAATCACTGTGATTATCACATCGCTGGATAAGGATCAAATACCCCCCGAACTAGCGATTCATCTGGCGGCTGTGTTGCCCTGGTTGAAAAAGGGAGCGGGGGGATCCTCGGCTGTGGGAGACCCAGCTGAAGAGGCTAGGCAGATTATCGACCAGCTCAGGCAGGCAAGGGGCTCTGGGGCAGCGAACTTGCCTTCTATTTCTCCGCAGGTGGCGAACCCGGCCGAGGTCGAGAATCGTAATAGGTCGATGGACACGACCGGAGGTACGACAGAAGACGGTAAGAGGTCGCTTCCAATAATGGGGGAGGGCGCTGTACCTTCAAGGCGGGAATGCTTGGCACAACATGTTCCTATGGCCACAAAAGAGATGGTGTGGGTGAATAAGTACATCAATATGTTTTCATTGTTGATGGACAATTGTGAGTTAGAATATGCCAAGACTCAGAAGGATTTATGGCACCCCAGTGAATGGAGGGCAAAAATGGCAGAATTCAGGGTGGAAGAGTCTATGATGAACTGGATCAGGGCTTTTTCTGTTTTTGTAGCAATTATGGGTGAGCGATCACCAGAACTGTTGGGAGACCTAGCTTGCTAGCAGAGCAGGATCACGGGCTTCCATGAGAAGTATGGAGGGGATGCATGGAAAGGGTATGACGTGGCATTTAGAAAAGCGAAAGAGTTTAATGAATCACTGACTTGGGATTGTTTGGACACTGTATCTTGGCATGCGCAGTTCACGCCGGGCTCGGCGGGTGGATCAGGGTTGAGTGCAAACGGCTTCAGGGCTTTTCAACAGAAACATCCGCAGCCCTTTCGACCGGCCCACGGGGGAGATGGTCAGTCAAGATCGGGCGAGAATGGAAATAAGCGAGGAGTATGTTGGGGTTTTAACAAGGGAACATGTAGCAGGCCCGGGGGGACAACCAGGTTCAGGCATGCCTGCACAGGTTGTGGTAACACCTCCAACCCCAAAACTAGCTGCCGATCCAAAGGCAATAATACTGGTGGAAAAGGGGGGACCAAGCAGGATTGACACGGTGCCTCGGATGACCAAACAATCGCCCGTGGATATTCTGGCTTTGACTCCCTGGCTGAACAGATACCCTGATCATGTGTCCGCCAGGATCTTGCGAGATGGCTTCTCGTATGGATTTAGGATCCCAGTGGGTGATTTTCGGGGGGCCCCCTTATGCAAGAACCAACTGTCCGTTACGCACAACCCGGCGGTGGTCGCCACAAAAATTGCAAAAGAGGTTCGCTTGGGGCGGGTTGCGGGACAGTTCGGTGAACCACCAACGGCCAATTTTGTGTGTACCCCATTAGGGGTAGTTCCCAAGAAGGAGCCGGGAGAATTCAGGCTTATTCATAATCTGTCTGCACCAAGGGGGGCTTCCGTGAATGAGGCAATCGACGCAAGCATTTGCAGTGTGAGGTATGCATCATTTGATGACGCAGTGGTAATGTTGAATCGCCTAGGCCCTGGTGCATTGTTAGCAAAATCGGATATTGAATCCGCATTTAGGTTACTACCGGTGCATCTCCAGGATCAGCACTTGTTGGGTTTTGCATTTCAGGGGAAGTACTACATGGATATGTGCATGCCGATGGGTTGTTCAATTTTGTGTGCCCATTTTGAAATGTTTAGCTCATTTCTGGAGTGGGCGTTCTTGAAGGCCTCAGGGCACCAACATGTGATGCATTATCTTGATGATTTCCTGTTTCTCGGTCCGGCGGGCTCTCTGGACTGTGCACGGGCATTGCAGGAATTCTGCGTGCTCATGCGGAGTTTCGGGGTCCCGTTGGCGCCAGGTAAGACAGTGGGTCCATCTACCTCCCTGGAGTTTCTAGGTATTGAACTAGACTCCGTGGAGGGTTGCTTCCGTCTGCCGGCGGGGAAGATCGCCAAATTCAGGGCCTCCTTGTTGCAATGCCTTCAGAACGACAAGGTGACACTGCACCAATTACAGCAAATGGTGGGACAGCTGAATTTTGCACTGAGAGTTATACCGATGGCTCGCCCTTTCTCCCGATCCATTGCCCAAGCCATGGTTGGCCTCAAGGAGGGGCACCATTGTACGAGGCTGTCGGCAGGGTTCGCCAGGACATGCTCATTTGGCTGGCATTCCTGGCGGATTTCAACGGCCGGGTCGTATGGAGCAAGCCCCCGGCCTCGTCGGCTGAATTAGGTTTATGGACCGACTCAGCGGGCAGTATGGGGTTTGGCACGATCCTTGGTAACCGATGGTCGGCCCAGAAATGGCCAGCATGGTGGGAAACGGGTGGCTTGACGAGCAACATTGGTTTCCTAGAATTATTCCATATCTGGGTAGCGTTGTCGGCCTGGCTAGAGGAGTTCCGAAACCGCTCAGTGATATTTTGGTCAGATAACATGACCGTGGTTGAGTGCATTAACTAGCAGGCAGCACGCTGCAAATGGATATTGCGATTGTTCAAGGAAATTGTGTTGAAATGCTTGCAGCTAAATGTACAATTCAGGGCAAAACATGTGCCGGGAGTACTGAATAATGCAGCTGATGCGCTCTCTCATTTCAAAATGCAGGCATTCAGGGATTGTTTGCCCTCAGCGGAGCTAGTGGCAGCACAATTTCCCGAAGCATTATGGCAAATCGGCGCCCCGTACTACAAAACCTCGTGGCAGCCAGTTTAGTGCCCAGGACAAGGAAAGCTTACATAGGGGCGTTCCGCTCATGCTGCGCCTTTTTGGGCACTGCATGGGAGCATAGATGGGGTCAGGAGGGGTCCTTTACCTAATTTTTAGTGGCACTTCATGAGGAGGGCTGGTCGGCGGCAACCGCCAGTCGGTATAAGGCCGCCATATCATTTGTGGCTCAGCTCCAGGTGATCAGGGACCTGATGGACTCTTTTATAGTCAGAAAGGCGCTGCGCGGCTGGCGCCACCTAGAGGGTCACAAAAAGGATACCAGGCATCCGATAGGATTTGACAGATTGACCGCTTTGTTGGCTAAACTAGAGGAGACATGCTCCTCACCTAGTGAGGTAGTCTTGTTCCGGGCAGCATTTGCATTGGAATTCTATGGGGCCCTGCGGGTAGGCAAACTAGTGGCTGCTAACAAAAGGGATACCGAGGCGGGTCTGCTCAGGGACCACACGCAAGTGAGGGGGGATTCCCTGCTGATCACGATAGCCAGGTCACAGACAGACCAGGCGGCCCAGGGGAGTAGCATTGTGTTGCAGCGTGCTCCGGGTAGTCCCGGTTGTCCAGTGAGGCACGTAGAGGCCTACCTAAAACAGAGGGTGACGACGTTGGGGGGGCCTTGCTGCGGCATGCTGGTGGCACCCCGTTAACAAATTTCAGTTCCAGAGGGTGCTGGCGACCTCGATTGCAGCTGCGGGCTTGAATCCGAGGGATTTCGGAACTCATTCATTCAGGATAGGGGCCGCTACAGAAGCGACGGCCGGGGGTCTGCAGACAGACAATGCTAAACAATTGGGGCGATGGTCTTCAGATTGTTCCAAACGTTACGTGCGGCTGCACATGTTGTAATTTACTGGAAAAGTGCACTCACGCTTGTTGTCTTTTGTTTGGATTACAGTTTCACGAGCCTGTGACGCAGGGTGGAAATTGGGACCGGCCCAGTATCAGCTAACCACCACTTCAGGCACAAGGAATGGAAGACGAGTGGTCTGAGTCGTGGGCCACTCATACGTGAGGCGTGCCGCGGACATATTCAGGGCAGGTGATGCGATCCACACATCTGAGGAATATGGTTTCTGGGCGTCCTTCCATGGGAAGGGCGGCTTATGTATTGACCGACTGCAAAGTTTTGTGGAAGAATTGTTAGGGCGGCACAGGTCACCGCCATCAGTTGTCATAGTGCAATTGTGGGCAATGACTTAGTAAGGTTGGGCAGACGGGCTTTAATCGAACACATACTTTCAGCAGTTAGTTGGTTAGCAAAGACACTCCTGGGGTGCACAATAGCTTGGTCACACATGATTCCGAGGAGGGTATGGAGGGGTGGGTGGTCCACGACAGCGTGAACCATTCGGTAAAGAGGGTCAACAATAAAATGGAGAAATTGTTTCGCTCTGCCCATCTTCAAAGTACACCTCATGGGTGCATCTGGGGGGACCACTGGTATTCAGACGATGGCGCACACCTGTCCAGGGTGGGGAATGACTTATTGATAGAAGACTTGATAGCTTGGCTAGTAGGATTGAGGAGACATGACCTATAGGAGTTGTGGGGGGGCCAGATAGTCGGTCAACTATCTGGCCTGTGGCGGTAAGGTCATGATCGGTGAGCAGTGATTTCAAGGTCCCTAGTGGGGGCGCCACCCAATATGGATGGGAGCGCCCGGGGGAAGGCGGCCATTAGCCCCTCCCATGGGGGGGGCGGCACCCATTACGGATGGGATCGCCCAGGGGGAGACGGCCATAGGCCCCTCCCAAGGGGAGACGGCTATATGCTCCTCCCACGAATTTCTCGGGGCCGCATATCCGCTCCGGTGGAAGAGAGTGCGGGGAAAGGGGGGGAGTCCACGCTGTCCTTCTTATGGATACCCTGCACGGGAACTCGGACGACCTTAAGATGGCGCTGAGTGAAAGGGGGCCCCATGACAAGGGAAGTTACAGTTGGCTACGAGGGTAAAGCCCTCTGCGCATGCGCCACTCACTCGTGAGAGCGGAAATTTGGTGATAGGGATCTGACACCGGTTAAGACCTTGCCGTTTGCCCCTAACAATAGGATGTACAAAATTCGTATGCAATGCATTATGTCATGATGTTAGTCTCTGTTAGGAAAATCTTTGTATTAGAGATTTGTTAAGGTTAGCCTGGATACCTGTCTTCATCAAGTGTAATGAAAGTTGAATTTTGTACATGATAAATGAAACGTTTTAATTTAAAGTTTTAAATTTTGTTTCATATTTTAATAAATACGGCCGGGGGGTCGTGAGGCCCCCCTGCCTTCCAAAAGTTCTAACTGTGTCTGTCTCCTACCATTGGGATTGGTGGTGGAAGGGGTGGCGGGCATCCCGGACCATATGCATCATGGGGCACTGGGTCAGCCCACTCATCCATTGGTTGACCTCATTATGAGTTGAGGCATGCTGGCCTTTTACAAGGAGCGCATCACACACAAATTAGTTATTTCAGTGCCAGGCACTACTATGGCAATGAGTGCTTTTTAAGACCATAAAGCATTCTTGCCTTTACTCAGCAGCTTCCAAAAATATAAGGGTTTGCAAAAAGCTTGACAAACTAAAATAAAGACTAATGCCCGACTTATTGACTTGCCAATATGTGTTTTAATCTGAGGCTTCTAAAATCCATGCATATAACTCAGAATTTCTCTAACCTAATTAATGAATGAACATTAAACAGCACCAGTCCTAAACAGAGATGGGCAATCTTTGGTGAGTGATTCTGACTTGAGTAGTTTGAATTTCATGCATACATTTTAAGAAATTTTGAGATATATGTTAATAATTTAGAAACCTCAACACAAAAAAACAAAAATAGCTCAGCAAGGGCTGCTCCTCTTGACAAGGCTCTAGAGCCAAAACGCTCACTTCATTGTCAAATTACAGTCGAAATGTGATTACTGCAATATTCTGATCTCTGCTGAATTGTGATTGAGTAGGAACAGCCTACCGTTTATTCAAACTGGTTATTTTGATCAATTATGATAATCATGTGTCAAGGATCATTTAATTATACGTTCCTGAGCTGGAAACTATGATGCAGCCTTTCTGAAACTAGTACTTATAAACCACCATTGAAACCGCCGGCGCGTGGTTCACAACTTTGCACTTTGAGTTTGAGCGGCTACAACTACATAGCAAGTGACTTTTAGTGGGCTATTACAGATGACTGCTTCGGACCCACTTTTTCTGAGGTGCAGAACGGACACCTCTTCAGGTCAAGATGAGAAGTGCGGGCACCGTTGAGCACTTGCATGAGGCGCTCGTCAGATGTCTGCTGAGGCTGCTGGTGGCTGTCCTGCTGTTCCCCTACAGTGCTGGGAATGCCCCAGGCAGCAGCCCTCTCCATGTGCCTCAGTTGTGTGCATACATTTACTTGCAGGAAAGAGTCTTGTTTTTCCGGCAGTTGACTGAGTCCCTATTGCTGTTAAAAACTGAAGTGACGTTTATCACAAGTTTTGTCATATGCTTTCAGTAAGTGATGTTTCTGCTTTAATTCTCCGTCTGCATTTCATGGTTCCTTGTGTTTTTTCCCTTTCAGTATGTATTTGAAGTTGTTTTAATAAGTACCACATACTAACACATGGATCATAGCATATCATTCTTGTGATGCGGGTAATTACTCCTTTAAATACAGTGCAGATCTAATTTAACCTTTGGAAATAGTTTTGGTGAAAGCAACAAATATGGCCTTATATAGGCATGCATGTCTGCACATAGAAAAAAAAGAACGAATAAAACACCACATATTCATAACATGCAACCAAACAAACAAAAACAGGACACCACCATTTTCAGAGAATATGGGGGCATATTACCAAGCAATAGCGATAATTATCGCTATTGCTTGGTTAGAGACAAAAATTTACCGCAGCGCTGCGGCGATTTTTACCGCAAATAAACCTTGGTATTACGAAGGTTTAACGCAAATGCGGTAAAAATCGCCGCAAAGCATGAATATCGCTGAAAAGTCCGCGATATTCATGCATTAGCGAGCTAATGCTCTTAGCCATGTTATCCACCTCCCATTGGATAACATGGCTAAGAACTGCTCAGGGCAGGTGTTAGCTTTTGGAGATATTCCCGCTTAGCGCGAATATCTTCAAAAGTTGGTAATAGGAGATAGCGATGTTAGCGACTGTTTTCAGTCTCTAACATCTTGGCACGCCCACTTTGCATCTCATTAGTGATAAATATCACTGACATGCAAAGTGGGACCCAAGATGGTCGCTATCTCCTACTAGCTATCGCAAACTGGTGTTAGCGACAGCTAGGTAATAGGGAGATAATTTTATCTCTGCTTTCTTGGCTTTTAAAGCCAAAAAAGCGGAGATAAACCCCCTTGATAATATGCCCCTTGGTTATGAATCCATTCGAAATTATCGGCAGCCCTCACGGATTAGGAATCAATTTAGATAGCAGTAGATGCCAAGATTGATAAGAGGGCTCCCTGAAGGTAGTATATAACCCAAGCATGGAACACGCCATAACGCCACGCAGAAATACGAAGTAACCGGTGTTCCTCGGAGCAGACAGCAACTCTCACCACAACCATAAGTCAAGGAAACACTAAATCCAAATAACTGCTCCCAAGCAGGGTGCATATTGTAAAACAAAAGATCACGACATGTGTATTGTAATTGTTGAGAAGACTGTGCATGATCTTTTTGGGAATATAAATCATGGTACACAGAATACTGCATGTGCCTGTTCATGGTAAGTAAGCAGCGGAACAGCACGGTTTTGGGTGTGAACAAGTGGTGAACCAGGGGCCAGGGCATGCTCTTCGACCCCTTAATCGTGATCGTGGTCACTGTTACTGAGTGTGGATATTCACCTGGCTTTTCAGCGCAAAGGCGTGAATATCAGTGGTTACTCCCTTTGAAAGGGATTGCATGCAAATATTTCGATATGTACCACATCATGCTAACAGATGCAGATTCCTTTTGTACCTCGAAGCTGGGTTTCTAGCACTGCTGCTCATTCTACAAAGAACTAGACGAAACGAAACATTTTGAGTGATGCATTAAACCTTTTTATTACTATTGTGCAATGAGCTCGCTTTTTCTGAGTTCCTAGGAAATATCCTCATATCTGCAAAAGTAACTTGACAAAGAATTCCTTGTTTTCAACTTAATTTATTTATTTACTTGAGTAGAAGAAGTTTTGTTGAACCAAATAACATACACTGTCCCTGATGTGCAAAAACAAGTTTGCAGTTGCAAACCATACATTTCGTAAAGTCACACGGTTTTCGACCGTAAAATCATTTTCTGTTATGTTCACAATTTCTTTTGAGGATCATCTTTGCAAGCCGCAAAATAGGTTATGCAACTGCAAACCGAATTGCAAATAGGATGTGACAGTGGTCGAAGTGCATAATAAAAAAGAATGGGTGTTGGGTCAGTAAACATGCGGAAAGGATTAAAGGCTTAGCTAAAAAGAGCAAACTATTCAGTAACTATTTTTTTAGTCTTCTACCTTCAAGTAACTGTATATAAAAAGTACACACCTTAAATGAAAAAAGTAAATCCAAGGTAAATTAATGAGTGAGAGATGCGATTTTTTATGTTGTGAAACCTCTATTTGATATGTAACCAGAGAGACACATAATTGAATTCTGGTTGGTACAATTTGAAATAGTGACTTGTGAGGTTTTAGAGTTGCGAGGTATTACACACAGTATAAGATAGCCTGCCACGAAGTGCCCAAAAAGATTTAAATTTAAATTAAAAAAATGCTTCCAAAATATAGATATGAGTAAAATGAAGACTGTACCTACTGCAATCAGTTTTGCTAACTGTCCATTAAAAGTACACCCTCCAGAGCTCATCATGTCACCTTACAATAACTCTCAAAAATACTCCTCAAGTGACTCCATCAATCAAGGCCAATACCAGCTACTAAACATCCTTTACATTTGCAGATTAACCAATCGCGCACATGTGCATTTCTTTCAGACATCAGGTACTCTGGCAATAAGGCTTGCTTCTTGTTCAGCTGTCTGTCCCTCTCTCACCTTCACAGCACAGGAGACTCTATCCCCTTCCACTTCAGCTGAGGCATCTCAAATGTTGGAATAAACCATCTCATTCTGGTTGCCTTTTAGCATAAAGTAGGGAAACTGTTTTTGTTAACTTAAAATAAAACATTATGAGCACTTAGTGCAGCTAGAAGCCGCCCACTTAAAACTTGGCATATGGAATGAAAGGGGTGTACCCTTTCAGAGGGAGCTGAAATAAGACATTGAAGCTGCTGGTGAGAAAGCTTTGGAGCTGATGTTATTGACAATTTGAGAAACTGGTATTAGAGGATACTAGACATAAGCAGAAGTGTGGGGATATAGACAGAATAAAGGCAGAAGGATGGACTCTGGAAAGATAAAGATGATTTAGGCAGGAGTGGGTGGGAAGAGGGTAGACAAGGAGACACATGCAAGGGAGAAGGAAGAGATGAAAGGCAATGGGTTGTGTGGAGATTGTAGGAGAAGAAAGTTGTGAGAATTAAATTAGAAATTGCAGTAAAAAGTTGTTAGACACATGGCGGTTGAGGCAATATCATTTCAATGGTTCTTTCTGAACCCTGACATCTTTGGCAATGTAATTGTCCACAAAGAATAGGCAGTAAACATACCTGAGTCTGCCCAGGTATGGTGTGACACAACCAACCTGGAAGATGGAGGGTCTCAAAACCACATATTCTAATAGTTTAAGTATCCACCTGGAGTGTTGTACGCACAACCCAGAGGAACAGAAGATTTAAAAAAAAAAACACTGACTGTCTTAATATTCTGAGTGGGCCACAAGCGAATGATGTATACATAACCTACTGACAGATGCATCTTCAAATATCAACATGTTAAGAAAGGCCAGATACCTTTGAGGGTGTGGCTTAAGAGGCACCTGCTTGCAATTGATTTACAGAAGACATGGGAGAAGGATTGGGCGACCACAACAGAATAACTTGTGGTGACTGCTCCAGGTAAGGGCAGGGTTGGACTGCCCATAGGACAATCATGCAGTGTCTGATGGGATGGACGTAGAGATCAGTCTGTGGGCAGGATTTTTAGCCGTTTGTGAGACTGTTTTATAGACAGGTGGGCCAGTTTTCACTGTTTATTTCCCTAATTGTACCACATATATTTAATGCAGTAAACACATAGGGTTTCAGTCTCCCATACTTTGCAAAATACCTACACAGAGTTGAAAACTCATCTGATTTGAAAATTAGGGTCTCTTTCTTAGCAATTCTCTGGTGGGGCACTTTTATTTTAGTGCCCAGACTGATTTATTGTCCCAATCCGACCCTGGCTAAGGGTGGAGATTTATACTGAAAAGAACCTCAATTCACATGTCTTTGGAAAAGTGAAAGGACAAACCTTCAAGCCCTAGTATTACAGGGACAACTGGAAAGGAGCTTCCTGAAGAAACATAAACACCTCACCATTCACTCTTGATTCATTATGTTTTGATAAAACTGAAATTTCAATAAAGAAAAAATAAGCACTAACTCAACAAACAGTCATAAGTGTTTAAATCTCCATTAAACACATTGTCAATGAGTTGAAAGGTTAATTCAGCAGTTCATAATGAGACACTGCACAGGTTTGAGCTTTGTAAAGAATATCGTAATAACTACCCCATTATCAGTTTGCACATGCTAAGATGTCCTCAGCAAACTGAAATACTAATGATGTCACATATTGGGACCAAGCACGTTGTTCACGTTGAGCCAAGGCAGTGCTCATGCACTGTCTGAAAGAACTGATGTAAGCATAATATGGGCTTTAAGCAGGCCCATCGACTGCCATTCAATCTGTTTTGCAGCAATCAGAAGTGCTGCCTTTTTATTGATGGAATGTCCTTCCTTTGAGTGCTTGGTTTCTTCCCAGGCGACTTCACTAAGTGATCCTTTTGGTTGGCAATTGAAAGCTTCCTCCTGGCACAGGTTCCAATGGCCCTTCTTCCTGACTGGTCTCTAGTGTGGCCAATACTTGTGCGGCATCTTTCCGTCCCTCCCTCACTCACTCCCTATCTCACTCACCATCTCACTCCCTTCAGAAAGATTTATTTACACTGTCGTTCATCACAGGCACCTTATTATGAGCAGCAAGAATTTGGTGCCCATAAGTCAGTATATTCTCGTCTTCTTGGTTTTAGGCAACTTAAAGGAGTCACAACAGCGCATAGGGGCTGTGAAAAGAGGCTCCTGCAGGGAGGGAGGGGTGTGCCTTCTTTCAGTGCAGAGCCACACATAGGAAAAGAAGACCCGTACTTACACCCGCCATCCTGCCGCAGTCCAGCTTAACCCCACCTGGAGCACGAGAACTGCCCTCTTCTTCTTTTGGTGCACTTCTAGGCGACCTTGGCTCCAGAGAAACACACAAAAAGCCTCTAATGTTTACTTTTAGATATTTCCAGTTTGAAGTGAAATACGCCATGTAAAGAGTGCCCAGTCCCCATATGTTTTAAACATCTAATTAGTTTTATTCAATAAGGTGGAGCCAGGCAGTTAATATACAGACGTCTTTCAGACACAGCACAGTGGCATGGGATGGCAGCTGTGGTACCCATAACACTTCAAGAATATGATTCACAGTGACAAGTCTGTCTCTCTGGCTCGCTGGTTTGCATATTCACACATTAGCTGTTGCATAATTCATTTCTCACCCACTTTGTAAACAATGTGCCCTACCACCCTCCATTCATCTGTTCCTTCCACGAACAAGCAGCTGTGGGTAATGTCTGTTCCTGGTAAACTGGTGGAAGCAAAATGAAGTCAAAGGGAAAATTGTGCTTTGGAATGAACCATTAAATCAAATGCATGAATAAGTGCATAATAATAATTCATATGGGATTGTTGGAAATTAAATGGTGAAATAACGTCATCTATTCACATTCCCACCTTTCTATACAATACCACTGTGCCTGCTGGGACATGTAGGCCCTCACGTATGGAAAGAAAAACAACAGGTGCTGCAATGCAAACTATTTTACAAGAGGCTAGTCTATCTGAAGGTGTAGCACATGTCCACGGGCCTCCTGGCAGGGCGGTACATGATTAGTGGTTGTTAGAACAGTTCTCCGACTTTACTCTTTTGCTAAGCCTGTCACAGGTCCCAAACAGCACAGCAAAGTTAATTCATTAAAGCACCTCGCCACATCTCCCCTGCCCCTCTCTTTCACCTTCCTCCTCATTCTTTAACCTCTGTCCTCCATCTTCTACCCCTCCCCTATCTCTTCGCCCTGACCCAGGACCGGTTCTAGTGGGTGGGCCAGGCCCACCCAAACATGACCTTTGTCCTTCCCAAACATGACCTTTGATCCAGTGGGTTACCAGCAGCAGGTAATTTAATACAGCATACACACCTGGGCCCATAAATTCATTCACAAAACACTGGCAATAACCTCTGGGGTCATAGTTTTGTAAGTCTCTAGATTAAGTTTCTCTAGTCCCTAACTAATCTTTCACTGATCAAGGAGATCTTTCCTCTGGTCAATGGACCATTAGTTGAACTAGTTCATGGTGAAATGACATAAGATTTCAAATATACTTACACATTGGAAATGATCACAGAGTCGGGATTTATTTTAAATTTTATCTTAAATTAATTCATGTGAACATCTTACACAGTACAGAACAAACTCTGTTTCTCACAGGAAGGAAGATTCAAACAATCAATTAATATGTAGTAATTTCTACTTTGCAATGACTCAGCATGAAAGGGAGAGGATAGAGAGAAAAGCGCATTAGCGCATACACAGATATATTGATAGTTAACTAGAATGGTGTGAAAACCAACTCCCAGGCGTGGGAATTGTTAGGGGATCCTCAGTATGGATCTGGCGAACAAAGACTTCAGGACAGGAATTAGGACAGGAATCCAGAAAGGACAGGCAACCTCTCTAACACCGATGCTCCCATAGCACCCCTCTCTGACACACTTTTCCTCCTCAAGATTCTTCCGCGAGATTCTTCTAAATTAATGTACTTAAGATTATTGGTTCAGCAATTTGATTCTTATCCAGCATCACTTGTCACTTCGACAGCATCCTGGTCTCAATGTTCTGTGCTTCTCAATGCCCCATTAACTAACTAATTCTACCTCAATTATACCTTTCTGTATGCTGGTATAACCCATTAATATTTCAAAATTATGATAATACTAACTCAGATTGGACAGGCAAAGGGAGGGGATCATCACACCATGTTTACATATTACTCTTTTCAGTTAGCTGTTTGTTAATGAACCCATTCTCTTAATACTTTATTGAAAATGTATTTCCCATCCGCATTCACAATATAATTGTCACAAATTATAAAAAGGCTGCAGGTTTCCATTCATTTCAGTGGACTGTCATTCTGGTTCTCATGAAAGAATCCATCAGCAAACTTGGCCGATGTTGAAGCTGACATCGCGTCTTTCAGCTTGTTTGCACTATGCATGTGTGGTAGAACGAGAAGGAATAGACTATGGCTCATGATTCTAGGCCCATAATAAGCACTATTGAAGGAGTCAAAAAGACAAATGTTAAAATAAAAAATAAATGATTTCACTGTATACCACCTATCTCTACTCTCATCCCATTTACTCATTGTTACTCTCCCCGCATTAGCATTAGTGAAATAGCTGTGTTTAGTTTACCAGCAAGCAGGTGGCAAGCATGTGAGTTTTCAAGCGGCCATTTTGTTAACTATTGCGCAAGTGCAGAAAGTTTCCTCCCAGCAAAAGGTACATTATACTACGTAGATGCAGTAGACGCATGCACACTAAAGATTTGTGGTTAGCGACCATTTTAGAATTACACTTGAGTTACTTATTAATAAAACACATAGGCCAGCTTTGTCTTTTCTCATAAATGTTTTGTAGTGAATATTATTTCCACAATACGGGTATAATACGGGGTTAGAGGTTACATGAGAAGATTGCTTTCAAGCAAGTCTCTTTTTCACCAGTCCTTGCTCCATCAATCCCCTCTCTGATGGCATTTTAAAGCCATCACAAATTACCCATCCTTCAGCAGATGCCAACTTTAGCCTTTTTCACTTTCTTTCCATTTTCCATTCTTGTTTTCATCTTTTTTCTTTAATCCTTTTATTTGCTCATATAACTTGCCTTTCATTTCTTCCAACTGAATCTCTTAATAATTTCCTTTATTTCCTTTTCCATTTATCTCTTACCTCCTTCTTCTCAGTTAATTAGTACAACACTTACACCATATTACTATTGATAACACTATTTTTGTTATACCTACTATAGGAAAAACTACTTGTTCTAGGAAACTTTTTCCTATTATGGAAAAACCAATTCCCTACTCAAGAAATACTTTTTGTTAGTCTTTCCCATACATTATCAACTTCCAGTGGTTTCAATTCTTCTTGCATTTTTTTAATATTCCTTATATATCCCTTAATTTCTTTCTTTTGTCTGGTATATAAGTGCAACAGTGTTGCGCTTTCAACATTTTACAGACTTCGCCCTCTTTAGCTAAGACTATATCGAGCGCAAGTCGATTTTGAAAAACCATGGACCTAATTGCAACCATTTCTGTATTAATCATCATGAAGCCTCCAGCAGTATCAGTCGAAAGAGGACCAACTACGGTGAACAATTGACAGATTCTATGTGAATTAAGTATGCCTCCCACTGAAGGTATCAATGCACTGAATATGTCACCTATTATTTCTGAAAAACTAGCTCTCTTTCTACGTGTTAGTTCATTAGCATTTTCATTACTTCCGGTGATTGTTTTGACATGGTGAATCTTTCGAAAAACTATTCCGACATAGCAACTCCCATACCACCTGGCAGGCAGCTTATAATAAGCTTTATTCCCACACACGTAGTAAACTCAAGGGCATACTGGATCACTTACCCCTCTTAGTCTACCAATCTCCCAAAATGAAGAAGTTATTTTCCCATTTACTGGAAACAATAAATGTGTTATTTTAATCTGTCTTTAATCTTTGGAGATATATGTTCCCTGTCTTTACAAAATCTTGGGCCAGTGCAGCATGTTCTTTGCCCGCTGTATAAATCCATTCATTCTCTGCCCATGATGGAATATGATGTTTCTATACAGCAGATTTTCTTTGGACATCTTGCCTCCTTCCCTCAACTAAATTCAAAAATACTTTCTTTTCTTCACTTTATGAACATGTTAGTTTGTCTTTATGTGCCTTTTCTATGTCTAATGATTTCATTGTCAGGAAAAATTAACCCATAAACTGTGCATCTAAACTACTACGTACTGGATTCATATTGTTTTGAATAGGAATTTCTATAAACATTTCATCTATGTTAGAATAATAATATTGTAATTTTCCTGTTCTATAAAATAAACTTGACACTATATGCAACATGATATACCATATTTTAAAGGCAAATGGTGATATGTCACTCCCTCTGCTACTGAAGTAGGTAATTTCATACACACATAACAATCACTAATCTCCATTGTGTCTACATACTGAAATAATAACTTTGTAAATACATTTATTGAAGTATTATTGTCAGTTACTGTGTATTGTAAATCTATCTCATCTTAGGCTTCTAATTCTACTCTATCTTCTTTCATGTTAGCTGTCTTTTCAGTAATGTTAGTGTCATTCCTTTTATCTGTTGTCATAAGATAAGGAACTGCTATCGTTAAAAATAGCCAAACTAGTATCACTAATACCAAACTACATATACAAACCCTACAATACCTTTTTGTACAATTTCGTTTTAGTCTTTCTGTAATTCTGGTGTCAGCCATTTTGATTTCAATAAGATTTCTCTTCTTTCTTTTAGTTTGGAATCAGAATCTTTTGAGTACTTCACGGAGGCCTCACTTTCCCCTCATCAATCTGTTCTATGTTTACTTCTTCATCATATTCTTCATTTATATCGGAATTCTCAAACTCTTCAAGGATCACATAGATCCATTCAGGTCCTTTGAACTTATTGTTTAATACCTTCAATCTTGAACTTCTGCAAATGTTTTTAGTAATTGACTGTTGAGCCTGAGTTTGACATGTAACTTCATTTACTTGTTCTGGATATTCATTTATTGTTTTTAAATTATATTTTAACCTTTTGACGCCACCTGGCCAATTGCCCCCTTTTCTGACTCGTTTAACTTGCATTGTACTTTCACCGTCTTGGTCTCTTTCAAGAGCCCTTTTATTTTCTTTACGGCACAACTTGATTGTTCAGGACTTGTCTGTGTGGCTATTTCTGCCTGAACTTGTTCTTCTATCTCTACCTGTTCCTGTTCAGGTACTCTTTCAGATAGCTCTTTTCCTTCTTCTTCCTGAACTTCTTCTTTTTTTCATAACTGGTCCTGTTCAGGTCTTACTATAATTTTGTCTGCTGTTTCCTGAACGTGTTTTTCTATATCAGTCCCTGCTCAGGTCTTTCAATTGGTCTGTTTGCTTGAGTTTGTTCTTCGATACCTGTCTGGTCCTGCTCATAATCTTCAGTTTCTTTGTTCAATTCTTGCTGAGCATGTTCTTCTATACCTGTCTGATCCTCTTCAAATTGTGCTCCACTCCGAGTTTTGATGAAGACCACAGGTATGTCAACTATTGGTATCCAGTCCTCCTGACTTGTGCTTGGCTGTTCTCTGTCAAACTTTCTAGAGTGCCTTGTTCTGGGATCTTCAACTGTACAACCTTCAGCAACTTCAACTTTTCGGGTCAGGTGTGGTCTTTCTTCATCAGGGGCTGGCATCCTTTTTGTATGACTGGCATGTACCCAGTTTGGCAGGCCTGCATACTTCGCTGCTGTGGTAGTGATCAATATGACTTGCTGTGGCTTATCCCACCTTGGTGCTAGGCAGGACTCTCTGGTGTGATTCTTTACTTCCAACCAATCTCCAAGACTCAAATCATGTACTTGATCTGGCTGCCTGGTCACTGTGTCTTCTCCAAGCTGGTGAGAGATAGATCACACTAGGCCAGCCAATCCTTTGCAATAATCCAATACCAGATCATCAGTAATATTCCTGGTATAAATGCTTGTCTCATTGCTCTTCCCATGATAATCTCATGGGGACTCAGTCCTGTGTTTCTGTCAGGAATACTTCTGAGTCCCATCAGCACAAGAGGCAATGCATCTGGCCAACTCATTGAAGTGGACGCACAGACCTTTGCCATTCTTGACTTTATTTTCTCATTCAATTGTTCTACCACTCCAGAAGCCTCTGGCCGGTATGCACAGTGCAGTTTCAGTTTGATCCTAAATGCTTCACAGATTATTAAAATTATCTCTTTGTTAAAGTGAGCTCCTCTATCTGATTCCAAAGTTGCTGGAATACCAAATCGTGGAATGAGTTCCTTCAACAATAATCTGGCAACAGTGATGCTGTCATTTCTTCTTGTGGGCTATGCTTCCACCCACTGTGAAAACAAACAAACAATCGCAAGGACGTACATCAATCCCTTGTATGGTGGTAGTGCTATGAAATCTAGCTGTATCCTCGCAAATGTTCCTTCTGCTTTCCCAATTCTTCCCCAACTGACCATTGTCTTTCTCCCTGGGTTTATTTGTTGGCAAATTAAATATCTCTGGCAAAAAACCTTCTGAGACTGCCCTAAATCTTGGATTGTACCAATCCTGTCTGAATTGTCGTATCATAGTATCCCTTCCTACATCTGTGTCTCCATGGTACATTTGTGCCATTTGTGAGAGCAAACAGTCTGGCATAACTGGTCTGCCATCACGGTCTACCCACACACCATCTGCTTTCCTTCATTGACGACCCTGCTTTATCCAATTTTCCTTTTTACTTTCTTTCACTTCCTCCTGCAACGGTCTCTCGTCTTCCCTTGTTTCAAAAACTGAAAATGACATAAGTTGGCAGCTGACTCGACTTGTTTTAATTTTCTTGTTTATTAAAAAATTGTTTCTAGCACAATACTGCAACTTGATCAGCGTAAATGTTACCAGCTGTCATTTTGTTATTTCCTGACTGGTGAGCAGCACACTTGACCACTGCTAGTTCTTTTGCCGATTGCATTGCTTTCAATAGCTCTTTCACACATTTTCCGTTTCTAATAGGGGATCCTGAAGAAGACATGAATCCCCTTTGTGCCCACAATTGGCCAAAATCATGCAAAACCCTATAACCATGATGGCTATCAGTAAATATGGTCACTCTACAATTTTTTTCCAATTTTGCATGCTTGAATTAAAGCTATCAATTTTGCTACTTGTACAGATTTTACTCCAGGTAAACAGGAAGCTTCAACAACCCCAGTCAATTTGCATATAGCATAGGCTGCACTCAGTCTGCCTTCCTCAAGTCATAAACAAGAGCCATCAACATATAACTCATGTTCTGCTTGGTGCACATCTCAGTAACATCTAAACAGTCATGTTCTACCTCATCTTTCACTTCTTCACATTTGCGGTCTGGTAATAATGTAGCTGGATTTAACATAGTACACCAGATTACTGTCACATTTTCTGCTCCGAGAATTATTCTTTCTTACTTCGTCATTCGACTAGGGGTGAGATGCTGAGTTTGATTTCTTTTTAATAGGATCTCGAATGAATGTGGAAAATACATCTTCACTGGACGTCCCATCACAATTGACTCACTTTGTTTTATGCTCATACAAGTAGCAGCAACTGTTTTTAAGCAGCCAGGTAATGCTGAAGCCACAGGATCCAAAGTAGCTGAAATATAGGATACTCGACGTCGGCTTAATCCATGTCTCTGGGTTAAGACTGAGAGTGCACAACCTTCTCTCTCACAACAGAACAATGCAAATTATTTTCATTAGTCAGAAATTCCTAGGGCTGAGGCCTCACATAAACTGCTTTGTAATCTCGCAAAGGCTTCTACACTTTCATCATCCCAATCTATTGGGTCTTTAACTCTTTTTCATGTCATTTGAATTATGAGCTTTGCTAGAAGAGAAAATCCGACAATCCATTATCTGCAGTATCCTTCCACCCCAAGAGACATTCTGATCTCTCACTGAGTTTGCGGTAATTGCATTTGTCTTTTTTTTTTATTCTTTCTGTGGAATTGAATTAGTGACACAATCATCTCTGCACTATGATTCCACAAGTAGGTCATCAATATATGGCACTTAATCTGATTTTCGTGGCATAATTAATTTTTCTGGACACTTTTTCAAAATCTGATTAAAAATAAATGGACTCTCCATATACCCTTGAGGAACTAGTCCCATGGCAAATTATGATCCTCAAATGTAAAGGAAAAAATATACCTGCTGTCGATGTGTAAAGGAATTGAGAAAAAGGCTTGGCACAAATCAATTACAGCAAACCATCCAATATTCAAGGGTATCTGATACAAAATTACTGCTGGATTTGGTACCATAGGACAACATGGTACTACAATGTTATTGATTTTCCTTAAATCTTGCACTATCCTGTACTTTCCACTAGGCTTTTTCAGACCTATTATAGATGAATTACAAGGAGTGTTCATTATTTCCTTTAGAATGCCTTGTTTAATCATTCGATCTATTTCAGAAGCTACTCCTTCTTTAACTTCTGAACTCATTTTACATTGTTGGGTGTTTGGATAAACTGCACCTTCTTTCACAGTCACTTTTACTGGGACTACATTTGCCATTAGACCTATTTTCTTTGCCATTAAATAATACATTTTGTCGGTACCTTGCCTAGCTAACATTATTTTATAAACCATATCTTCAGGAGGGGTTTGGAAAGCAACACCATCTGGTGTGCAATAAATTGTGAAAATCTTTTTACACAAAAGGTCTCTCCCTAATAAATTCACTGGACTTGAATCACATACTTCAAATTCATGCATATCTTTTAAGATTCCGACCTGTACCTCCATAGGCTTTGTAATTGGGGTTCTGATCTGCTGGTTGGTAACTCCAACCATTTGGAGAGAGTCTCCCGAGAGGGTTACGTTTGGAATGTATGCTGTTCTCACAGTAGACTGGGTAGCACCTGTATCCAATAGAAAAGTGATGTCATTCCCTTCCTCTTTCCCATCAACAAATAGACCTTACTGATCTACTGGCAAGGATGCGCCAAATACGCATTCCTCTTCCTCCCCCTCAGGCACAGTCATTGCATCAAAATATTTTCTTACTATTATTCAGCAAAAAATATTGTGAAACCACAGAATTTGTCTTATCGCTTCCTGGAAATCCGGTGTCCGCACTGTACTGTGCCTGATTCACAAAATTTGGCATAGGGGCAGGTGGCAACAGACACTTCTGATTAACTACCTGCTGAAGTTGATTCACAAATCCCTCATTCTGCATCTGTGGATTTAGATTTTGATTTGGTCCATTATTATTCAGAATATTTTTACACTTGTTTTTCCAATGTCCAAGCTTTCCGCATCCATGACAAGATAACCTTTTCTTTGCATCCTCTCTGTTCAGTCATCCTTTCTGTGTACCACATTATCACTCTAATTCTGTTCTTTTGTCTGTCCATCTGTTTGACCATCTAATTTTATTCCCCGTTGTTCAGCCAACTTTACTTGTGCCCACATCATCTTTTCTTTTAGATTCTTATGCTTATTTAGCATACTCAAATATCTCACCTATGGTCTTACTTTGCCAACAAATTTTATATTCTTGGATTATTTGACTAATCTCAGGTTTTAATCCATAATGAAATCAATATACAAAATGCCCATATCCTTATCTCCAATGTTTTCAAAACCACTATAATGATTGAATCCCGCAGTAATCGTTCATAATAAGCATGAACAGATTAATTTGGTTCATGTCTAGCTCGATCTATTTTTACCCAATCTGTCTATTTTGGAGGTTTTTTCCCTTTCAAAAATGTAATTACTTGGTGATATTTCTTCATCCCATCATGTGACGGTACTCCTGTTTTTGAATCTCTCGGTATTCTTAACTAGGCCAATCTACTGTGATTTTACATTCTGTCCACAAGTCTCCAGGCATCACAATATCAAACAGACCATCAAGATCTTTCAACAAAACCTTCAAAACTTTCACAAACCTTTCAACTTGTTTATACCATTCAACTGGCTTTTCTCCTAATTTTTGGAACTTTTTTGTTGAAAGACAAAATATCTTGTCAACTCCATAGAAGATGCACATATCCACCACCAGGTACATCTCTCATCGGACACAACCTTTCTACTTTTCCTATTTCTTTCATGATGTATGCAGTAGACACTTCTTAACCCGTGCTTCTTTCCTTTTTCCTTTGCCACCTTTCTCTCCACTAATCAAGGTCTCCCCATTCCTGTAAGATACTCAGTAATTATTTCACTTGCAATTTTCTTCCGGACACATACATATTTTCCAAATCCATGTCAGTAAAATCCACTCTGTAAGACTTCTGTAATACCTTTGACCTGCCTTCATCTATTCCCATCTCAGAGGATAGTTCGGTCAATTTCTCATGAAACAGTCTTGCATTTCTTGTTATACTTCTGCACACAAACAACAATTCTTCTTCATCATAGGTGTTCATGCTATCTATTCCCACATTTCCAGCAATCATTTTTTCCAATTCTACCTTTAATTTTCAAATGTCTATTATTTTAGGTGATGAACTCTGATTTTCCATCCCTTGTGCCCATCTTTCTAAATCCTCTGGTGTTACTGATATGCCTCTCCTGATCCCCCGAGGATGTTACTGTCCTCCCTTCTTTTGAACTTCTAGGCACTGCTCTCTTTTGAGTTTTATTCACATTGTCTCTTATCGGTAGATCCATGAATGAAATTACTGAATCAAATTCACTGGCTTGGTCATCAGCTATTTTGATTTCTTTTTCTGGAATTATTTAGAGGCATTACTGTATCTGGTCGCTTTGGACAATTTACTCTATCTCCATACAAAGGAACAACAGGACCTCTAGTTATGGGTATGGTCAACCCTTTGGGATTTACATTTAGTTGGCTAACTTTCTGTATTAATTATTCTCTGTTTTTATTTTTTGCTTCTTTTTCTTTGTCATAAAATACTCTATTGACTGTCTGCTCATGCATAACCTGTAGAATCAATGGTAGTCCTAAGACTGGTGCACTTGGGTTAACTCTGCTTGATTCTTCTTGATATGGTGGAGGGTTTTATTCAAAATGTCCTCTAATAACTTGTATTCAGTTTCGCCATATCCTGTCATTTTCAAATGTTTAAATTTTTCTTTACACTTAATCCCTGTCTGTTTGTCAGCTATTAATACTGGATATAAGCCTTCTGACACCATCACCCTGCTGCCTCCAGAAGCGGATCGCTCCCCCTGCTCCTCCCGTGGTATCGTACCTGCTTGCTGCATACTGCCTCGCTATCAATTATATTTGCTCACCTAGCTACACCGCGCTCTGCACAGTGGCTGTGCCTTGCTATCCATTTTAATTTAATTACAATTGTGGTGTTCTCCGTAATTTTGCCTGCACAGCGCTTAGTAGCCTGAATCTCGTATAGCGCTTTCCTTTGCTGACCTGCACTATTCTTGCCCTCATAGCGCTCCAGTGTCAGTATTGCCCTCATTGTTGGGAACCCTCGCAGCATTTGTTGACCAGAGCGCCATTTGGTGTTTATTTTCGGCCCGTCCCAGACCCTCCCTGCACCTCGCTCCCGCCTCCCACCCGCCCCTCCCACCCACAGAGTCACAGGCTGCGCTCGCCCTCGGGGAGAGCTGTGACCGCCCTGCTGCCTCCAGAAGCGGATCGCTCCCCCTGCTCCTCCCGTGGTATCGTACCTGCTTGCTGCATACTGCCTCGCTATCAATTATGTTTGCTCACCTAGCTACGCCGCGCTCTGCACAGCGGCTGTGCCTTGCTATCCATTTTAATTTAATTACAATTGTGGTGTTCTCCGTAATTTTGCCTGCACAGCGCTTAGTAGCCAGAATCTCGTATAGCGCTTTCCTTTGCTGTCCTGCACTATTCTTGCCCTCATAGCGCTCCAGTGTCAGTATTGCCCTCATTGTTGGGAACCCTCGCAGCATTTGTTGACCAGAGCGCCATTTGGTGTTTATTTTCGGCCCATCCCAGACCCTCCCTGCACCTCGCTCCCGCCTCCCACCCGCCCCTCCCACGCTCCGCCCCTCCACTATCCATTTATGGACAGATGGTCCCACGCGCAGCGTCCACGCGCTACAGCCTCGCCGAAGGTGCGCCAAAGGTAAGCCCGTCTACGCCCGTCCACGCCAAGCCCGCGCCCAGCGCCAGACCCCCTGCCCCTCGCGCTCCCCAGCCCTCCCGCATTAGCTATGATGCCGCCACCCTCCTAGCCCTCAACCCCGGTCGCGCCCCCACCTGCGTCCAAGCCGCTCCTGGACACACCCATGGACCTTTCTCCTGCTACTCCTGCAAATTCAGCGGCACCGACAACTTCTCCGCTACGACCACACCACAGATTCCCGACCCCAACCACCTACAATGCATCCTTCTCAACACCCGATCGGTGCACAGGCACGCCATTGACCTATGGAACCTACTAGACACCTTCTCTCCAGACGTAGCCTTCCTTACGGAAACATGGATGAATGCTTCCTCCGCACCAGACATCACCATTGCCATCCCTGAAGACTATAAGATTACCCGCAAAGACCGTACCAGCCACACAGGAGGAGGAATCGCTATCGTCCATAAGAAATCTATCCGCATCTCAACCAGCTCTGACGCCAACCTCGCCAACTCCGAACACCTTCACTTCCAGATCCACATCGACCCCAAAACAACACTCAGAGGCACTCTCCTCTACAGACCACCAGGACCCCGCGCAAAATTCAGTGAAGACATCACGGACTTCATCTCTCCACACGCGCTCCCCTCCAAAGACTATATTCTTCTGGGAGACCTCAACTTTCACCTTGAAAAGTTAAACGACCACAACACCACCACCCTCGTGGACAACCTCGCCAACCTCGGACTTAAACAACTAGTCACTTCCCCCACCCACATCGCAGGTCACACACTCGACCCCATCTTCACTTCCAGCAACCACGTCTCCTTCAGCCACACTACGGATCTCCTATGGACCGACCACAGCTGCGTTCACTTCACCTACAACAAGCCGAAACCCATCAACCACTCCCAACCTAACCTGCAAAGAAACTGGAACAAAATCACCACGGACCAAATCTCCGCATCGCTCCTTCGAAACTCCCCAGCCCTCTCTTCTAACGCCAACGAAGCCGCCGCCAACCTCACCATATGGTTATCCAACACCGCCGACACCTTAGCACCACTGAAAAAACGTCAAAGCAAACCTGGCAGCAAGAAAGCCTCATGGTTCAACGATGATCTCAAGAAGTCCAAGAAACTCTTCCGCTCCCTTGAAAAGGCCTGGAAAAAAGACCCAACCACCAGCACCAAGGACGCCTTCAAAAGCGCCACCCGCACTCACCACCAACTGATCCGAAAAGCCAAGAAAACAGCATTCAAGGAGCGACTTGACAACAACGCCCACAACAGCAAGGAACTTTTCAACATCGTCAAGGAATTTTCCAATCCCTCGGCCAACTCCAACGACATCACCCCCTCTCAAACCCTCTGCGACTCCCTAGCCTCTTTTTTCCACAACAAGATTGCAGACATCCGCAACAGCTTCGACATCCAACCCGGAAACCAACCAATCCCACCATCTGCTGACCATCTTCCCCCCGTGAACACCCTTAACGCCTGGAATCCAATCTCCACTGAGGACACAATCCGCCTGATGAATTCCATCCACTCAGGATCCCCCACAGACCCATGCCCTCACCACATCTTCAACAAAGCAGACTCCGTCATAGCACCGCACCTTCGAGACGTCATCAACTGCTCCTTCAACTCCGCTACCTTCCCAGAAGACTGGAAACACGCTGAACTCACCGCCCTTCCGAAAAAACCAACAGCGGACCCCACCGAACTCAAAAATTACCGCCCCATCTCGCTTCTTCCATTCCCGGCCAAAGTCATCGAGAAAGCCGTCAACAACCAGCTCGCCGCCTTCCTCGAAGCCAACAAATCCCTCGACCCCTCACAATCTGGCTTTCGAGCAAAACACAGCACTGAGACCGCCCTCATCGCAGCAACAGACATTCGAACTCTACTGGACAATGGAGACACAGTCGCCCTCATCCTCCTCGACCTCTCTGCAGCATTCGATACAGTCTGCCACAGCACCCTTCTACAGCGCCTCAGAAACATCGGAATACAAGGAAAAGCACTTGAATGGATCACCTCCTTCCTCTCCGGAAGAACACAGAGAGTCCGCCTCCCACCATTCAAGTCCGAGGCCACCGAAGTCATCTGTGGCGTACCACAAGGATCCTCACTCAGTCCCACCCTCTTCAACGTATACATGAGCCCCCTCGCGGCCATCGCACGCCAACACAACCTCAACATCATCTCCTACGCGGATGACACCCAACTGATCCTATCACTCACCAAAGACCCCAACACCGCCAAAACTAACCTACACGAAGGAATGAAAGAAGTTGCCGAATGGATGAAACTAAGCCGTCTGAAACTGAACTCAGACAAAACAGAAGTCCTCATCTTAGGTACATCCCCCTCTGCTTGGGACGACTCCTGGTGGCCGGAAGACCTCGGAAAAGCACCCATCCCGACAGACCACGCACGGAACCTTGGCGTCATCCTGGATTCTTCACTCTCAATGAACAGACAAGTCAGCGCCGTATCCTCTTCCTGCTTCAACATTCTTCGCATGCTCAGAAAAACATTTCGCTGGATCCCCTCCGAAACAAGGAAAACAGTCACCCACGCTCTGGTCACGAGCCGACTGGACTACGGAAACACCCTCTACGCAGGTACCACCGCTAAACTCCAGAAGAAACTCCAACTAATCCAAAACGCCTCAGCCAGGCTCATACTAGACATCCCACGCAACGAACACATCTCTGGTCACCTTAAAGACCTCCACTGGCTACCCGTCAATAAGAGTGTCACTTTCCGACTGCTTACCCACGCACACAAATCACTCTACGACATCGGACCAGACTGCCTCAACTCTCGACTGTCCTTCTACACCCCCTCCCGCCAACTACGTTCTTCCAGCCAAGCCCTCGCCACTGTACCTCGCATCAACAAGACCACCATGGGAGGCAGATCCTTTTCATACCTGGCTGCTAAAACATGGAACTCACTTCCCGCTTACCTTCGCCTCACCCAGAACCACCTAGCGTTCAGAAAGCAGCTTAAAATGTGGATATTTGACAAATAATCCTCCTCCCCTTCCTAAGCGCCTTGAAACCCTCTGGGTATGTTGTGCGCTATACAAATTTTATGACTTATGACTTATGACTTATTCTCCACTGTTTCAATTATTCTTCCAGTGACCCATACATATGTCTTGTATAAAATCCTGTAAATTTTCCTCTTTGACCCTGTTCTCTTTCAAATGACTCAGTCTCCCATTCTTCTAATGCCTCATACTGAGTTAACCTAGGTCTTGGCTCTAACTCATACATCTGCATCCTCAAATTCTGTAAAATTCTTCCATTAAAGTACCATGCTTTGGAAAAGCCAAAACACCATCATCCTTTGTGTACTCCATCCATTTCTCTAACCATACACATGTATGATAACCTCTCTCCATCATCATAAATGAAGCAGGCGTTTTAGGTGGCGGAATAGGAATTCCCTCTCTAGTTAATCTTTCTTGAAGACATTCTTTAATTTATAAATGACACTTTTCTCCTTTCTCCATACCTTTTACACACTCTATGACTAAAACAATAATCAGCAAAACCTCAAATTTTCCTGTCAAAGGGAATTGCAAAAAAGGCAAATGAAAATCGAGCAAACACATTTTCCCTAATCAATCAAATTGTTGTTCTTATTCAGGCTTCCACTCATGCTTCAGCTCACGCTTGTAATCTGACCAATGCTAGCACAGCCTTTCGAATGACGTCAGTTCTGCTCCTTACTACTCACCCCTCCTTTACAATCTGAGTTGGTCACACACACCCACTGTTTCTCCCATTCCAAGTGCGGGTCATTCTGACGTCAGTGCAACTCCAGCAACTGACCCTCCCTTTACAAGGTAATGTGTAAATTTATTTTCCTTACTTTTCTTTCAAATAAAATCCATTAACAACGACATATAAACATTTGCTACTCTGTCTGATCCACTAACTCAAAGAATAGTTTACTTCTTTTCACTGCAAGTAAAACCTTTTGCTCACTCTTCTTTGAGTAAGACCTTCCGTTTACTTTTCATACACTGCGAATAAAACTTTCTGTTTACCCTTCAATAAAGCTCGGAATACCCTGATACTCCTTCGGTGTTACCCTTACTAGGTGATATAAGACCAGAGTTTCACCAGTGAACTCTCTGCTATCAATCACTCTCACGTTTACACAAAATAGTCCCTAATTTAACACTGCCAGCCCTACCTAGCTTCTCAGTGTTAATATAACAGACGAGTAACCTCACTGCAGTGTGGTTTCTGTCGCCATCCACTATTCACTTTTCCCCCGGGAAATTCTGGACAACATAAAACAAAACGTAACACAATCAGATAATCGATAATCAATACTTATCACCAAACTAGTCAATAAAAACCATCCTCTGCTACCAGAAAACTGATCCAGCAGGTTACGAGCAGCAAGTAATCTACCACCACATTCTCACCCGGGCCTGTAAATTCATTCACAACACACTGGCAATAACTGTTAGGGTCATGTTTTTGTAATTCTCTAGATTAGTTATCTCTAGTACCTAACTAATCTTTCACTGATCAAGGTGTTCTTTCCTCTGGTCAATGGACCATTGGTTGAACTAGTTGATGGTGAAATGACATAAGATTTCAAATATACCTACACATTAGAAATGATCGGAAAGTCGGAATGTATATTACATTTTATCTCAAATTAATTAATGAGAACAACTTACACAGTACATAACAAACTCTGTTTCTCACAGAAAGGAAATTTTAAATAATCAATTAAATGCATTAATCTATACTTTGCAATGAAATTGCATGAAAGGGAGAGAAAAGCACATAAGCGCACACACAGATATATTTATAGTAACCTAGAATGGTGTGAAAACCAACTCCCAGGCCTAGGAATTGGTAGTAGGTCCCCAGAAAGGATCTGTGAACAAAGACTTCAGGACAGGAACCTGGACAAGACAGATGACCTCTCTATCACTGACGCTCGCATAACACCCCTCCCTGACACTCTCTTCCTCCTCGAGATTCTTCTTTGAACTTCTTCGAAATTAATTTGCTTAAGATAATTGGTTCAGCAATTTGACTCTTCTTCAACATCACTCGTCACTCTGACAGCATCCCAGTCTCAATGCTCTGTGCTTCTCAATGCCACACTAACAAACTAATTCTACCTAAATTATGTCTTTCAGTTTGCTGGTACCACCCATTAATGTTTCAAACTTATGATATTACTAACTCTGATTGGTCAGGCAAAGGGAGGGGATCATCACACCATGCTCACATAATACTCTTTTCAGTTAGCCCTTTGTTATTAAACCCATGCCCTTAATAATTTATTCAAATTTTATTTCCCACCGGCATTCACAATGTAATTGTCACAAATTATAAAAAGTCTGCAGGTTCCCATCCATTTCAGTGGACTGTCGTTCCGGTTCTCAGGAAAGCATCCATCAGCAACCTTGGATGATATTCAAGTTGACGTCCCGTCTTCCACCTTGGTTTCACTACGCATGTGCGGTAGAACGAGAAGGAATAGACTATGGCTCACAATTCTAGGCCCATTATAAGAACTATTGAAAGAGTCAAAAAGACAAATGTTAAAATTAAAAATAAATAATTTCACTGTATACCACCTATCTCAACTCTAATTCCATTTTCTTATTATTACTTTCCCCGCATTAACTTTAGTAAAAAAGCTGAGTTGAGTTTTCCAGCAATGAGGTGGCAAGCATGAGAGTTTTAAGCGGCCATTTTGTTAACTACTGCACAAGTGGAGAAAGATTCCTCCAAGAAAAAGGTACTTCATACTACATAGATCCATTAGAAGTATGCGCACTAAAGATTTGCAGTTAGCGGCCAGTAATATACTCGCTTTACTTATTAATAAAACACATAGGTAAGCTTTGTCTTTTCTCCTAAATGTTGTGTAGTGCAAATTATTACTACAATACAGGTATAATACGGGGTTAGAGGTTACATGAGAAGATTGTTTTCAAGCAAGTCTCTTTCATGAGTCCTTGTTTCATCACCTTTGACCCTACCAAACATGAACGTTGGTCCTCCCAGTCCGCCGAAGAGGCCACAAGGACGGCCAAACATTGTGAAGCTTTTTCACTTTGTTTACATTAATTATCAAAATGGGGTAGCGTTGTCACCTTTTCAAAAGAAAATGCCAGCTATTTGTTGTAGTTTTAGGAGTGTGCTCAGGCATGGACATGATACCAAATAGAACTTTGAATAAAATTGTGTGTATACATTTGTACCATATCTTTTCTGTCTATTTTTACTATATTTACTAGTCAGGGATCTTTGTATCTACAGAATCCATTTAAAAGAATTTTTCATTTATATTTGCTGTTTGAATTAGGTACAGATAGGGCTAAAAACTGTAGCTTTCGGTGATTTTGCTAATTTGTGTACCAACAGGGACATTAAAATGCCAATGGTACTAGTAAAACATCGGCCAGGTTGCAACCCTAGTTAGGTGTAATTAAGGAACCTCTATAACACATTGTAAAGTAAAGTGCATTCATGTTTATAAATATTGTTCTAAGTGTGCACTACAAAGGGGAAAAATGCTAACTCAGGGTGATTTTCTCTATTTCTACACTGGCTGAGACATTAAATTATTCATGTCGGAAGAAAACGACAATGTGACAATCGTACCTCATGTCAGAGGCAAGCTGCAGTTAAGTGGTGTGTATGGGGGAGTGGGGACAGGATGGTACCTGGCAATGATGCAGCAGGTATAGTGGTACAAAAGGGGGTGGTGATGGACGGAGCATCTGAGTCAATCAAACACTCACATCCAATCAAAATATCTGGGTTTAATCCATCACCGTTCTTTAGCCCACTCTGCCACCCCAGTTCAGACATGGCTATATGCAAATCAGTTTGACCCTGTGCCTCATGGGAACAGTCAAACCCGAACTGCCAAGCCATGTCTTCCCTGGACCAGAAACAAGCTTCCGAGGACCGGTTTCTGGCATTTCAGCCGTCTTCAGCCTGGCTTGCTTGAATCCAGTGGCAAAGTGAGCAAGGGACTCACGTCTGAGCATACCCTGCCACACTTATGGCGGCCAAAAGTAGTACAAAAGGGGGTGGTGATGGACGGAGCATCTGAGTCAATCAGCGCTTTCTTGCATTAGCTCAGGGGAGTTTGGGTATACAAGTTGCTTAACCCTTTCGATGCTGATGACGAGCTCAGCTCGTCATCACCCATGGGTGGCGTGTGCTGATGACGAGCTGAGCTCGTCATGTAACGCGGCTTTTAAAAAAAAGCCGCACAGCGCGAAAATCGCCGCAGCATCGATGCGGTTAATCAACTATGAAATCTAGCTGTTTTTCATCGCTTTCTGAAACTTAGGACTTCTCAAAAGGGCTGTCTCTAAGTGCAACCCTCGCCTGGTGTTATCATGTTATTTATCTTTTATTCAAGACTTTTTTGACCTTCATGGCTCTTTACTGGATAATTTGTGAATTTAGAGTCTGATTTATTTTGCCGTCTCTTGGATGCAAGTTACATAGAACAATTTACATGAAAGTTTGATGTTCTTTTTATTATGCTCTGGCAAGTGTGATGCTGTGGATTCCTGCAACAATTATTGAAGCATTTTGCTTCTGATAGTGCTGGTTGTAAGGCCTGAGTTGTGGGTTATATTGCCTGGTGTGTTACAGCAACTGTGTGATGTTTATCCTATGCCAGAGCTCCTACAACCAAAATTTGAAATAGAGCCAATTGAAATAAATGCTTGTAAAGAATTAAACAAATTCTGTCTCTCTCTTAAAGTCATTGCTGACATTTCCCTACATTATTTCATGACTTCAGGACATTTTTCATTTGTTCATGTGCAGTTACAAACGTTTTTTGTGTGGTTGATGTGATTTCACATAACAATGAAAAACGTGGCACTTGTCAGGAGCATAAACACACTTAGCAATCTGAAAACTCTCTGTATGACAATAGGGGAATTGCTCTGATCGGTATTAACTTCTATACGGCCAGAACTGTGCAAAATTACTTGCAGTGCTTGCATATTCGTTTAATTGGTGGCTTTCTTTCAACAGCACATTATCTATATCTTCCACCATTAATTTACCACCAACTGTGATGGCTAATGTAAAGTAATAGGTAATATAATACACTTATGAGGTCCCGAAGGCAAGACCTATTGGCTATGTAAATGCTTGTCTTTCTATGTACAAGCAGTCTGTCATGCTTTCTGTGTAATATGGGCTTGCGGGATGAATGGATATTAGGTTATTGATATGCGTGCCTGCCTTGAATAGTGAGCTTCTCTTGCTAATGCCATCAGCTGTGATTTTTGATGTGAATAGAACTGGCACAGGCCTATACCTTTGTAGAAAGGGTGCTAGCAGTTTTAGATGGAGAAGTCAGTCTCTACCTTTTTGCTTATTGCTTTCATATAGCTCTTTGCTTGCATTTAGTTTTGAATGCACATCAATATGGATGTTTTGGGTTTATTGATTTCCAGTTTCAAGGGTATTGTGTGGACGGTTGTCAGTAGTTGTCTTGAATGCTTTGTTGATCGTGGTCGACAGGGAGTTTTTGGGTAATGTATGAAGTGTAATGGCATTAGTATGGTGAGGACTCCGATGGACTATCATCGCTGGTTGCTAGGCTTTGGGTGATTGAAGACAATGGATTCTGAGTGACAGATTGCAGGTGAGATAGCAATGTAGTTGAATGCATTATAATGTGCACTGCAACTATAACAACTATCCCAGCCTTGTTAAGCATCTTTAGATGTGTTCTGACCAACAGTAATGAAGGGTAACCTCTTAATAGCACCCATCTTCTGCTTAGCAGACTTCTTTCTACCCATTGTTCTGTGGGGCATGTTCCCTTAGTTATCTACAGTCATAGATAATAATCAAACTAATACTCAAGGGAAAGTGACCCTGATGCCATGGTCTTTATAAGTAAATCTATGGGCCTGTGCACTGAAACATGGACATAGCTATTCAAAGTGTAGAAAGTGTGGTGTTACTGAAGCTCAGGGATGTGATGGGCACACTGCAGCCTAATTGTTTTTTTACTATCAAACCAGTGGTAGTTGAGCCTAGTTTTCCTGGCTGCAATTGGGGGCCACACCACCTTGGCTGCACCATTACACTCAAACCCAAGCCATGTATTATAAACAACACCCTTACTGGCCATAGTGTCAGGCGATTGCTGACATATAAAAACAGATGCATTTCAGTAATCACTGCTGCCTGGAAGTGCGTGCCCAACCAATCACATTTGTATTGTGTGGTAGCATTGATGCAGTGCTTCAAATTGGATTGGCTGGCGGCGAAACACATTTTCAGATGGGAGGTGCTGCACACCATAGGGGAGTGAGTGGTAGATAGCATGTTGTATATGTTGAGATCCTGTGTAGAAGTGTGCAGTGTGTTGGTGTAGTGTATGAGAGACAAGGGAGGTGCTAATAGTGTCTTGTGGCACAGAGGCTAGCAGTGCAATAGAGGAGGAAGTCGGAGGGAGAAGCAGCAAGGTAGAATTGCAAGTGGCTGGCTGCTATAAATTACTCTGCAGACCTTGTGTTATGTTTCATGGAGTCTATTATGATGAATGCAGGATGAATGGACAAGATGGTCTGCTTTATAGGGAGTCCAGTATAGGTGGGGGGCCTAAAGCATATCCTCAGCACCAACTTAGCGAGAGTGGCAGCAGGAAGCAGTGTGCATGAGCACTAAAACATGGTGGTAATTAGAGTAGACCCTGTAATCCATGTGACAGCAGGCACAATGCCTGTCCTGGTCTTGGAAGATGAGTAAAATGATACTAAGTAATACTTAAAAAGCAAGAATAGATGTTGTGTCATGAACCCTAGCCATGGTCGTCTGAAGAGCAGGGATACTGCCTAATGCTGTGCAAATAGGCCTCATGGGTGAGGAAAGAAGTAGAAGAGCAACCACGATTGGCAAAACTAAAAAAAGGAAATAAACAGTCTTTAAATGACTTAGATTCTATCTGCTTTAGCTAGGTCAATGGAAGTAACATATTTTATCGTGGTATTGTGCCCCAATTCCCTCTCAACTTTCCAAGGTCTCTTGAATACAGACAAGTGCCAATTGGACTATCTTTAGTCGGATCCTGTTTCTACTACTGTTATGGTGTAGCTCAAGCTGTGCTAAAGTGTATTCCCATATGTGTGTATAATATTGCTCTGCTAGGTTTTGCGTCCACGGCCATCATGTAGTCTCTTGCACTGTTTTCTAGAAAAAAAAGTATTTCAAAGTACACCAGAGACAGCATCTGCATCCATTGGCCCTTACCCAACTTCACTGGTCCTTATTCGAACTCTTTTCGGAGCCATCATAAAAGACTTTACATTCTACTAAGAAGGTGGACTAACGAAACCTGAGGGGGACCCTATAGTTAATAAAAGACAGTCCAGTTCCAAGTAATTTCTTCATGTAGCTTTATGTAAGATAGATGTTACAGTGTGGAGCCCCATCAGGGGCAACCTTGCTGCTGCTCAGCCAATCCACCAACTGACTCACACACTCCCCAACATTCCACTCACCAACATTCTTTCAGCCCAGTCACGCTGGCTGAGCAGCAGGTATAACACATCACCTTTCTCAAAATAGAATAACAAAGAAGTCTGGTTCAAGCAAAGGAAGGCATAGGAACAAAAGCAAGCAAGAGAATTACATCAGAACCATTGCCACACATAACAGAATAGCAACAATCTGAAACGTCAGCATGAAGATAAAAGATGGAAAACATCATGCTTCAAGAAATAAAAGGAAAGAGAAAAAGGAACACAAGTGCTAACATAAGAATACACTCATGTACCATCTCCCTTTCTACCACAGCAAAAAGGGTGCAAGGGTGTCTTAAGGACACCCTGCTGCACCCCTGAAATTGACATGTGTGCGCATATGGCGTACATACATGCCCTAAGGGCATGTATGAGCGTCACATGCCACCTTTACAAATTGCAAAAAGTGCATTTGTAAAAGAATTCGCAAATTACCACCAACAACAAGTTGGTGGTAATTTGCGATTTCTTAGTGTGAAATCGCTAAATTTTCTTGTTTCTTACATACCATTTAAGGAATTGCTTTTTGCGATTCCTTAAATGGTAGTGCAAAATTAAAGAATCGTAAATTTTGCAATTCCTTAATTTTGCGATCCGATTTTTTCAATACATCGCATTTCCCGTTTTTTTGTCGCAAACGCTGCTATTTTGCGATTCGCAGCGTTTGCGACAAAAGAAACGCTTGATACATCTGCCCCTACATCATTGATTGCGTTTGAATAAACATTTTCTCCAAAGAAAACAAGGCTGAATTTAAAAAAAACTTTACAAAATGTTTCTGTGAGTGTTGTCAGTGAACTTTGGGATCACTGTCTATTTTCTCTAAAATCCTTCCCTCAACTTCCAAAGTAGAAGGGATTGAAAGAGGACTGTTTCCTTCTGCGAGAAAGTTATCAACCCAACTTGACAGTCAGTAACTTTTCATTGGTTTGAGACTTAAATTCCAGTGGCAAACCATTGAGACATCGGGTTCCGGTTCAGGATTTGGAAGGGACGACCACAACACACCCCTTTCAATTATTGAATAGGTATCAGGCAGCCAACCTATTTTATGAGTCAATAAAATATTACAGACTTCTACGATGGGATTTGCACATGGACAAAACGTTTTTTGTGTCATAATCATAAATCAGAGTGTTTGCAACTGCAAAAATGTTTTGCCTATCTGGCCATAAAGGTCATATAGTGATCACACACAGATTCTAATCTAGCTAATCTAGCTAACTTTTTCTATACAAAGATCATAAATATACATTCCTCCTTTAATGGCTTGGGTGGAAAAGATGTGCTGGCCACTCTACGGACTGCCCTTCAGAGTCAGGAAGATAGGGCCTCCCTCTCCATCTTACCGCCCATGCCCTTAGTGAGATCCCTCGCAATAATGAAGGGTTTGAAATCTGGCTCGCCTGTGGACCCATGCCAGGCCAGATTCTTGGATTCTATGGTAGAGGTTTTGAATTCCATTGTAAACAATGTTTTGAACACGTCTCTCCTTAACGGCCAGGTCCCAGTAAGCTGTAAGAACGCGAAAATAATTCCTTTATTAAAAAGCCTACGGCTGATCCTATGGTCTTAACTAACTACAGAATCATCTCTCTTCTGCCCTTCTTTGCAAAGACAGTCGAGAAATATGTTCATACAGTGATCAGCCATTTCGCGGAGGCCAACAACCTGCTCCACCCAAGTCAGTCTGCCTTCAGGCAGAATCTTAGTACAGAGACGGCACTGTTGGAAGTCTCTGAATCCATCAAAGAGACCCTGGATGCAGGCGGCAAAGCGGTCCAGGTCCTCCTAGACCTCTCTGCGGCCTTTGACATCATGCCCCACGGCCACCTCCTGCAGAGGCTGAGGGGGTGTAGTTTTGAGGGCACGGTGTTGAAGTGGTTTGTCTCCTTTCTAGAGGGTAGAAATCAGGAGGTCTGGCCACCACCATTCTTGGCCCGTATGCCACCCATGAGTGTGGGTGTGCCACAGGGCTCTATCTTTAGCCCTGTACTTTTTATTCTGTACATGGCCCCCCTGGCTGAAGAGAACGAGGTCACAATAATATGGCACTGCTGACGACACCCAACTGCTGTTCACCTGAAAGAAGGGAGAGGAGTTTAACAGGGAGAAGATCAGCAAGTGTCTGAAAGAATTATCTGAAATGTAACACAGACAAGTCCGAAATCATCTTCTTCGGCCCCCCCCCGATGGTTGCCTGGCAACAATGCTGGCCTCAAGACATTTCTCCTGCCCAGGCAGCAGTCAGGACTGTAAAGAACCTGGGAGTAAAAATGGACAACACCCTGTCTATGGTACCTCAGGTTCAGTCGGCAGCTGGTACTTGCTTCGGTCTCTTGAACATGCTCCGGAGGTTTCTATTTTTATTACAGACCCAGCACCGAAGGCCAGTCATTCAGGCCCTTATCATCTCCAGATTGGACTATGCCAACGTCCTTTATCTGGCCCTGCCAGAGTTTTTACTCAACAGACTGCAGGTGGTACAGAACGCGGCAACCAGGGCTGTTTTGAGTGTCGGTCCAGGAAACAGGACTTCACACCATCTAATGAATCTGCACTGGCTGCCCGTCCGTAGCAGAATACACTTCAAAGCTCTGGTCCTGGATTTCAAGGCTCTGCACGGTATGAGACCGAAGTACATCTGCAGAAGAGTCTCCTTTTACGTACCTGGCAGATCTCATAGATCTGCACATCAACATCTTATGGTCACCCCAAAGTATCTCAGAGCCTGCAGAGGCGGTCGCTCTTTTCACTACAAGTGGCTGGACTCTGGAACAAGCTGCCACTTCCTCTAAGGCAAGCCGGCAACCAACTTGCGTTCAGGAAACAATTGAAAACGTGGTTGTTCCAACAATCAAAATAACCGTTCACCCTTGGGTTTTGTTTTCTCTCCCCCCTGCATCTGTCTTTTTTCTGTCTCAGCACCGGGATACTCTATAGAGTAGCTGTGCGCTCTACAAATCTATTTTAACATAACATAACATTCATAATACTTACTAGTGATATATATTATTATTGAATATAATTAAATTACTCCTGATGAATAGGGTTAAGTCATTTGAAATTCATTGTGTCAACAATTATGTGTTGTGATTGTATTGCGGATTGCAGGAGTCTTTGTAAAATATGTTTAAGTTATATAAGTTAATGAGGAACTTCCATTAGGCAGATTTGCAACGAAAGATTAGAAAACAATGTCTAAATGCATCTACAACGTAAAGAAGAAATGGTTTTCTCTATCACCCTTTATGGATATGAAAGTGTCACAATGAGGAAACAATGAGGAAACAGCGCAGGAAGAGCATAAATGTCTTTTAACATGGTGTTGGAGGAGACCGCACAGTATGCAAGGGACACCAGGACAACGATTAGATTAATCATTAATCAAATGAAGCCAGAACTTCAATTCGAAGTACTGATTACCAGATTAAAGCTCTCATACACAAAATGCCAAGAGCCAACTCTGGAAAAGACTCTGAGGCATGGAAAACTCGAAGGATACCGAGGAAGCAAATGGCAGCAGCAAGGAGGATATACTCAGTCATGATAATAATAAACAAGCCAATGAGAAGTCTCAAGGCCCAACTCATAGACAAGACATTCTGGAAACAGTTCATTTGATGCCCGGAATGGTTAAGAACTTGATGACATTTAAGGAAAAATAAGAAATTATTAAACTATCATTGTTATTTTGAAATCAGTATTACTGCTTATATCTTTATATTGTATATAATTGTTTTAAACATTTTGAACGAAATATTTAGTATCTGTTTGAAGGCCGGAGATGACTCTTCCTGGAGTGTGTACCCTCAGAATGACATCAAAACTCATTGCAAGTGAGTAAGAAAAATTTCGGTCATAACCTCCTTTAGTTCTTCTTTATAATAACCCTCAGTACTAGGGGTTGTATGGCCTGTACCGTGTGCTTCAAACATCTGCCCTGTGACTTTAAAGTTTAAAGGGCGCACTTGTCTTGTTCATACATCTCTTCTGTAGCAGTGCCGATGAAGACACGATTTATGTATTTATACTCCACTGTTGGGGGATTTCCTGTCCATCCCGACTTCAACAATTTACAAGTAGATTATTATTGCAGGTGATTGATGAAAATTCAGTGCGCTTTCATTGTTTGTGCACACTCAGCCAACTTCTGCCCATACAGTGACATTGTCAAGAACTATGTGGAAATATCACCCGCATTGCTCTGTGTAATTACATGTCCATGGTGAGAAGAGAGGCATGGACTGCTCCAAACAGCACACGATGCAATATGCAATCAGTCCAACTGAATTTGATATTAGTAGAGCAAATAAAGTTGCTTTAAATTGCCAAATTAATAGTATGGTCTATGTTCTGAAAAACAGTATAGCAGTACTTCTACAGCTTTATGCAGACATTTAGGCTTGACATTCAGGCTCGGAGCCCTGCTACTATATCAGCTACATGTATTATAACATACTATGTGCATTAGTAAATCACACAGTTAAAGCACACAGTTACCCGAGGGTTTCTTGGCCCAATATATCTTATGCTTTCTTATTACCCGATACAACCATTTGCAATCTTAAGAAAAAGCTCATCTATTGGTGTGCAATAATTTCCTTTTTATTCTGATCTTTTTTCACTTTAGGAATGCCACTAATCCTAATGCTGAGTACTCAGTTTAGGTTTCGATAGAGAGTACTGGTAAGTGCCTATGATCCTCAGTATACATCTACTGTATGACATAATGGTACATACAACCTAAAATGGGTTCTACTCTCTTCCCCAGGCTGGATAGTGTCGTCTGAAACAGGGCTGCTTCTCTTGTTCTGCTGCTTGAATATGTGCCTCAAAAACAAGGATATTGTTGAAGAAAACCATTATGGATTAGGATCATGACTGGTGGTGCTACTAAAGAAACAGCTATCTACGAGTATAGGTGAGCTAAGTGGTGAATCTGCATGGTGAATGCACTCCCTTTGTCAGTAATTGCTTGTAAACTCTCCACTTACCCTGTTCTGGTACCCTACCCACAAGCATCTACCTGTTGTAGATGTGTGCAGGCCCAATACCACTTTCAGATTCTGGGTGCCAGAAGAACAGCCACCAGTACTTAATCTGAGCCAGTGGTTGCAGGAGGGACCACCAGCACACATTTGTGGGACCCAGCACTTATGTTTCCTCAACAGACGTTGACCCAGAGCAACAGAGGCCAAACGCACAAGTGGAAAAGAAGGAGTTAGAGAAAGATGGAGAAACATGACAACCGAGAAAGCAGAGATGAAAATCAACCTGTAAGAGTAAGATAAAGAGGCAGGGAGTGTCTGGTGCTGGACGAAAAAGGTATGAGGTGGATTCAAGATTCAGTTGTCTTGGTATTCATCATGCCTGCATTCACTAATCCAGGTGTGCCCCTCTGAACAAATGGCATGGGCTTCTGAGCAAATTTTAACCCCCGCAATTATTCTTTTACAAATTAATAACCGGTAGTTACCAAGCCACGCAGCGTGCTGTGTACCGTGCGTTCCAAGATTTCAATTGCTTCAGGTACTGTAAAATCCTACAAAGAAAAGAAAGGGACTTGCACTGCTCAGTTCATTTATGGTGATCTGTGTTATGATCTGTAGCGTGCTGAAGAGGTGGCACTGTCTGATCCCTACAGGGAAAATCAAGTCTATTACAAAGCTGCCCCAACAGGGGGGAAGTCTCCTCCAAGCACTGCGTTAAAGACTACACGAGTTTTCTTCACTTGTATGATTTTAATAACGTTTTTTTAACACAAAAAGTCTTTAAGTTCATAGTCTCTGTCAACACATTGTTTTCATGGTTGCAAAAATATTAAACATATGATCCAATGCTTGTTTCATCAAATTCATTTATCCCAATGCATTTCGGGCTATCCCTCAGCCCTTCATCAGGGGATTACTCTACAGGTAGAAAAATAAAGAAATGGCGGTCAGCCTAAAGCTGAAATGATGATGGTGCTGTACATACAAAAGTAGCGGCATGCTCAAAGGTGATTAAGAGCACTGTAATATAAATGGTTATTGTGACAACAAGAAGTATGTGCATGCTTCGTAGGTGTGGTTGATATTGAAGGATGGTGAATAATAAATTGCGGGGGTGATGAGAAAAGTCTGAATATATGAGGGTGGAGTTGATACGTGAAGGGGCTGAATAGATAAAAACAAACTGCGGGTGCTGTCGAAAAAATGTGTAAATACACGTGATGTTAATAATGAAAAGTGTGGCTTGAAAGTTATCAAAAAGACCCGGTGTTCGATTTTATATGCTGCTGGTGAAGCCATGACCCCAAGTGTCTAACACGCAGTAATGATAATCCATAGACAACTCACTGATACCCTGCTGTTATGGGTCCAATGACCTGTGAATACACGCAAACGTGAACAGATGGTTAACGCTCGTTGAATAGTACGGTGAATATAAAGAGCTGGTCCTCAGGACGAGGTACTTACTGGAATAAGAACAAGCTCTGCATGAAGTTCTCAGACGGCGTTCCACCGGTTAGCTGGCGTGTGGTGCCCGGTTAGAGTGTGTGTAAACTTAGCCAGTGTGACGGCTGCTATAAACATAGAAGATGGATGCAAACCACGACTGTGGTTGCCATCTTAGAGTGGTCAAATACTTTTGTGGGTGCATACAGTAAAGAACGGCGTTAAACGAAAAGAGATGGACTGCACCACTGTAGCAAGCGCCATCATTACATGGTGGGAGCAGTGTGGTGGGGAAAATAAAGAGAACACGTGATACAACAGTGACCGGGTAGGGCCATAGATGAAGGTGAACAATATGTTATGAAGCATACAATGCAAAAACTTTTGTAGAAGCAAAAAAACAACACAGTATAAAGAAGTTATGCAAATATTCAACAATAGGTGGAAGATCATAGATAACATAAGAATTCCATCCTATCATTCAACCCGTTCGGTTGCATCGTCGCCATATAGCGGATCCAATAGTTCTCTCGTTTGAGGAGTGTCTTTTTGTTGTGTCTGGTAGGTTTGATCTGTTCCAGAATCAGATATTTCATTTGGGCCACTGTGTGGTTTTCTCAAGAAAGTGTGCTGCCACTGTAGATTTAACATTTTTGGTCCGAATGTTACTTTTGTGCTCAAGAATGCGTGTTTGAATTTTTCTCTCTGTGTGGCCTATGTAGCACGAGCCACATGGACATTTTAACATATAAATAACGTTCGAAGAATTACATGTGGCATTAACTTTCAATTTGACTTTGTGTCCTTTCATTGGATGATTGGTGAAGTTCCCTGGTATGACATTGTTGCAGTTACTGCAATTGTAACACGGCAAGAGTCCCTTATATGTTTGAGTTTCCGTGAGATCACTTGGTTTCGTGAGGATTTCTTTGAGATTGCGTCCTCTAGTGTAAGCGAAGATAGGTGTTTGTGCAAAGATGTTGTGAAAATCTGGTTCTGTGCTCAGAAGTGGCCGATGTTTTAAAATGATCTAGCAAAACAGGTTGCTGGTGACGGTGTATTTGGACACCACTACCATACGTGTACTTTCAACTTTGGGTTTGATGCGTAGCAGATCTTTGCGATTGGCCTTCTTACAGCGGGCTGCTGCCTTGTCTAATATCTCCTGTGGGTATCCTCGTGCTTTGAATCTTTCCAACATGTGTTTTTGTCGATTTTCACTTTCCTCAGAGGAGGACACAATACGTTTGACTCTCAATAGTTGGCAGTATGGTAGATTGATTTTAAGACTGGGTCGATGGAAACTCTTGTAATGCAATATAGAATTGCGATCCGTGGGTTTGCGGAATATAGTGGTCGAGATTTTGCCCTCTTGCCTGTGAACTACTCCATCCAAGAAATGAATGCTATCTTTGTCGTGATTCCATGTGAATTGAATGCGATCGTTGATGTGATTCCAATTATCTAAGAACTCCAAAAGACTGGTGCTGGTGCCTGCCCAAAGGATAAAGATATCGTCAATGAATCTGAGATATAGTTTACCGTGGGTTTTCCACATGTGGTTGTCCAAGACCTTCATAAATATATTGGCATAGGATGGAGCTGCACAATCTCCCCTGGAAGTACCGCATAATTGGTGAAACCAATTGTCGTTAACTGAAAAATAGCTGTGGTAGAGTGTGAAGACTAGAAGTTCCATTAAAAACACTTGGAGATCGGCGTCCAGAGAGGATCCTGAAAGTACTTTCTCCAAAGCCTCTATGCCTAGGTCATGAGGTATGGAAGTATACAGTGAACAGACATCTACTGTGCATAATAACAAATCATGATCTTCCAATAGATTGGTACAAGTGTTCAATTTTACCAAAAAGTCAGTGGTGTCTCTGATGTAAAATCCAGTGTGAAGTACAAAAGGTTGGAGATATTTATCGATGAATTTACCGATGGTCTCGTGAATACTCCCTTTAGTCGACACTATGGGTCGTAGTGGTGGCCTAGTTGGGTGCTTATGTATCTTTGGCACAATATACATGGTGGGTGCTGAAGGGTTGTTTGGAGCCAGATATCGTTGATTGTACCGCTGTCGAATGCTTGTTTTATGATCTGGTTCAATATCTCAGCGTACTCGCGAGTCGGGTCCATTTGGAGTGGCGCATAGGTGTTACTGTCTGATGTGTGTTCTATGATTTGCTCGTGGTAATATGTTGCATCCATGATAACGAGCGCTCCCCCTTTATCGGCCGTTTGACATACTATAGACGTGTTATTAGCCAATTTTTGCAGGATTTTTTTTCTCTTTTGGAGAGATTACCTCATTTGATGGAAGACTGGAATGGAAGGGTTGATATCTCATGTTTTATCAAGTTTTCAAACGTGTCTATGATCTTATGGCTCTGGGGAGCCAAGAATGTACTATGGGGACGAAGTCCTCTCAATATGTCATCTTCTTGTGTAGGTGTAGACACGGTGTTCTGGAAGTAATGACGTAGACGTATGTTACGTATCAATTTGAAAACACTAACTTCCAATTCCAGTGAGTTTATGTGAGTGGTAGACACAAACGATTGTCCTTTTTGTAGGGTGAGTGTCTCTTCAACGGTAAGCTGATATGATGAAATGTTTATAACTAGGTTGTTCTGATCCAATAAATCTTAACCTTAAATTGAGTTTCAAGACAGGTTTTCTTTGTCCTCAAACTTTTAAATGCAAACACTTAGAAGTTAGAATCTTGGTTCCCCTGCAAAGCACTTATTTTATATTCTGTATTGTAATTTTCCTGTTCAGCACAATTGGTCAGAAATAGAAATTTAGGACTTACCATTTCGGCATGAGGATGAAGCTTCTCAGTGTTCTGGTTTTTGTTTTTAGGACAATGTAACATTTGGAATCAGTTTACAATTGTGAAAGTATACATATTTAATGTGTAGCGGGAATGTCCATTAGTACTGCTCAATTTCATTTCTATTATTTTGAGTTTTATAAATTTCATGGATTTTCACTTTTTAGTTGTTACTTTTGCTTTGCAGGTCCTTATACATATGGTGGTGTTATTGAAGTGTTGTTATTTTTAATATGAATGACAGTTCAAGCTGGGCATACCTTGTTTATCGGTACTGTGACAATTGTGCTATTGTGTAGGTCATCACATCCTTGATTCCGAATCCTTTGAGCTAGGCCTTGTCAATTCAAAAAAGGTATGGTGGAGAGTCAAGGAGGCAGGGGGTGTCAACTTTCCATCATAGACTGCAGGGCAAGCTACAAAATTTGTTTTATTAATTACATTGTTTACTTACCTCTAATTATCCATAAGCCAGTTTTTAGCACCCCCACCATGCCCCTCCCCCGCCTCTCTGCCCCACCGCAACTCCCTTCACGGGCCGTGGCTGATAGTCTGAAACCTTGCCGTTGATATTACTACGCTATCCTTATGACTGTAAGGATTGAACACAGTTCCCAACTAGGCTTGGAGGTTTGTGGTATCTTACCCATACCCAAGCACAATTCCAATAATTTCCACTACAAAATCATTCTTATTATAAACTGCCCTATTTATATTTTGATTTATCTATTGTGAGAGGGACAATCATATATCAATGTGGATTCTATCAGATCACTAAGGGGCATATGTACAAGACCCTATTGCTACAGAATTGTCACTTTTTGTGACTTTCTCGTGGCAATTGGGGCCTTGCCTTATGTACAAGGCACCCTTTCATGCTATATTTACTGTGAAAGGGGCATGCAGTAGGTGTTGTGGTGGACGTTCCACTGCAACACCCATTGTATTTGACGCTGCTCCCTATGCACAAGGGGGGTGTACATAGGAGGCGGCACCAAAATTAAGAACATGAAAATCCTGGTCTTAAATAGGCGATAAGAGGAGAAATGCATTATTTGTCTTCGTTTTTGCTTTTTCCATGTGTGCTGCCTTGTGCAGCACACATGGAAAAAGCAAAATGCCATGATTTGTTTATATACAGGAAGGTGTCCATTCCTGTACATTTATAAACCATATTAAAAAATACCATTTTGTAACTTTCATATGTCCTGCAAGAAGCAGTACACATGAAAGCTACAAAATGGCATTTAAGGATTGTTAATGTGCAGGAAGGGACACCTTCCTACACATAACCAATCCTCCCCTGCACTTGAAAACTCTTGCATTCTGGTGCATGGGTGCCTGCGTTGGCACTAAGTTGTTAAACTTAGCTCCACCACAGGGGGAAACGGAAGGCTGAACCACATTCTTGTAAATAATGTGCAGCCTTGCGTTTCTGAGGTGGCTGAGCGTGTCATTAAGCCCAGGAGGCTAACGACACGCTCTGCCACTTCATTGTACATATTCCTCTTAGTTCCCTAAAGTTGAATGTGCAATGAGTTCCTTATTCAGGTGGTGTGTAACCAGACATATTTCTCTCGTTGTAAGTTTTACCTGAACTAAGGCTGCCCATTTGTTTTGAGGTTTCTGAACCTGAGGGTCTGAGGGATGAGTGTAGCAGGGTGTTAGATTATGCAGGTATCTTTTCATTGTTCCAAATTAGATTTTTGCTTGAGGTGCAATGTTTGTTTCAATTGGGTTATCTCCCAAAGTTGGCATTATTTAATGACTAGTTTAGGTGGGTGATCAGGAGTAGGCCGAGCTGGATCTGGAGATTGTGGAGAGTGTGGCAGTGGAAATACACCTCCTCATTACTGGTGCCCTTATCGGGTTATATAGATAGAACCATGATTTAGGGCCATTCTGACTTGTAGTCCAAGCCTGGCAATGTGTTGTTGTAGCTTTCCTCTAATACCTGTTTATACCATCTTACTCATCCCTTAAATGATAGCCTTTTCACTTTTTCAATTTCCTTGCATTTCCCCTCTTTCTTGCATATTTTGCCTTAAGAATGTACTTGATACCCTAAGGTATCTTTCTCTTTCCTACCTTCTCAACTCCTCAAATCCGCTGGAATCCTTGACTGCCAGGTCCTCTCCGTAGAACCTTTAGCTGCTCAAATTTAATTCTAGATCTTATTCTAATAGTTCAATCCAGACGTAGTCATCATACTTACCTTTGCGGATCTGTTTACCTTGCATTTGGTTCAATAAAGTACTATACCTCCAACACCGAGGTTGCCATGTGCTGTCCCCAGTCTGTTTCCATGTAGTCCAAGCGTGTGATCCAGTCCAGTGTTTTTTTCTCAATACTGTTTTCTGTGTCCCCCTGATTTGTACCGAAAGTGTGTTACTCACTTTTTCCACTTTCGTAGGTGTGCAAAGATGGGAAGAATCTGGCTTGTTGGTTTAAACATATGTGGAGTTTTCCTATTTAACTTTGGAGCATTGGTAGCCGGTCTCAGCTTGACTGTTGATCTCAGAGCAGTCAACCAGTGACATTGTCAAGGCTCTAAAGATCATAACCAAGGAATTGTTGTGAATGATTGCATCACTTTTCTGAGCATCATGGGGTGGATCTCAAAACATTTATGCGACAAAATGTCATATTTTTGGAGTTAAGTTGAGCCAGGTTGTAGTGCAAAAACATTGTCACACATTACCTGCTACATCATAAATGTAGCAGGTAATGTGTTACAAGAATGTTGGTGCATATTTGATGTGTAGCATTTTTTATGGTGATAATGTTATCTATTGGTTTTGGTGCTGTTGTGTTCTTGTGCTACATTATTGCAGTGTGAATTGGATGTGTTTTTTTTTTACATTCTAGTTTGTTGTGTTTTTGTTAAACCTGTCATCCTTAGTGTGTTCTTCCTCCAAACATTTTTCCTATGCCATCCATATTTTGCTGAAATTTGTTTTGGTTGGCCTTAAGACTAGGTGCACTTTACCACTGCTAACCATTGCTAAAGTGTTTGTGCTCACTTCCTAAAAGTCGTAAAATCACCTTACACATGATTGTCATATTTAAATATTTATGAGTTCCTTGTAGAGTAGTATACTGTATACCCAGGGCCTGTAGATGAAATGCTACCAGTGGACCTGCAGCACGTATTGTGCTACCTACTTAAGTAGCCCCTCAAAACATGTCCCAGACCTGTCATTGCGGCCTCAATGCAGTTTTAAACTGAACTGGCAATTCAACTTTGCAATACAACCTCCTTGCCAAACTGTAAATATCCCTTTTATTGCATACAATATATCCCAATGTAGGCTCTAGATTGTGTGTAACGTAACTTAAAGGTTGGACATATATTTTTACGTTTTACATGTCCTGTTAGTGAAAAAACCTGAATTCCTTTTCCCTGCTGTGAGGACTAGGTCTCCATAATAAACAATTCGTAGTACATTGAATTTGTGATAACGTTTGATTGGGAACAGGTAAACATCTCATGTTTGGTGTCTGAGAAATTGTGGTTAAAATCCTTTTTCATTATAAAGTCAACTTTTACGGTACAATTTTGAAAAATGCCATTTTTAGAAGGTTTGCATTTCCCTGCCCTAGCTGTTTGGTGCATGCAACCTGTAAATAGGTCAAATGACTGACTGGAGTTGGCAGTTGTACTTTGTTCCTCCCAGACAACCAAACATAGAGGGATTAGGGGTGCCTGGATGGGCCATCAACAGGAAGGAAGGGGGTACCAAGTTGGGCACAGTCTTACTTGCAACTGAATAGACTATGCTCTGCCTTCACACAAACGACTTGTCACAATTGCACTGTTCATGTAGCCAGCTTCGAACCAAAGGTTCATACTTCAAAAAAGGTGCCAGGTATAAAAATAGGACTCTGAGACCCACTCTTTAGTAAACTTTCTGGAACTGTGTAAGGACTCTCAGAGAACTGCATACTGCTGTGGTTACTGTGTAAGCCACAATGCTGCTTTGCTGCACCTGGAAGGACTGATTTGCTGCCTGGAGAGCTCTTTGAACTCTCAGAGGCCTACTTTGATGCTTAAGCCCTGTTTATTCACTTGAACACAGGACTCAGAGTGACGCCAAGGGTTAATTAGATGGCCTCCTGATCAGAGCCTGTTGGAGAGAAAGGGCTCCAACCATCCTGAACCTGCACCTGGACAACGCCTGAGTGAGTCCTAACCGCACACATGGTACCCTCCAGTCCTTGACACTTGGTGGTGGGGCTAAAGGTGCCCAGATAGCCAAAATACAAAACTCAGGACTTAGACATTTTTTGGCTAATAACCTCTCTGAGAACTGACAGAAGACCAGAACCAACCTGCTCGTCTATCCACCCAAGGTTCATTGCTGATTGGCGTGAGTTTGCGCACCTCTAGCTATGTTCTTTTCTGCAGCAGCAAATCCTGTTCAACAGTCCTTCGCGAAAGGAGTGTCCAGCCTCAGGGAGATTTTGTCTGCTACAGCCTCCAGCTGCAGCCCACTGGAGGTTATCGACTTCCAAAAAAGTGACTAAGTCCTCACATAGAAATTTTCATAGCGACATCATCTTGTCGCTCCCCGACATTGGTGCTCCCTCCTTCCACACAAGGTTGCAGCCTTGCTTGCTGAATTGTACCTACTAAGAACACTTTTCCTGAAATTACGTCTAAGTCCAAAGGTAAGTGCTAAGCGGGCCAAATACACTTTTTCTATCTGACTCACTCTCCATTACTGTCAGCCATATATTTCGACTAAACCCCATTTTACAGGACTAGATGTACTCGGTTCTGGCTGTGAATTTTAGGTCCTAGTGTTACTTTAAATTTTAATAATTCATAGCGCTGGTTCTACTGCCTCGATGTATGTTGTTTTGGTATCAAATATTTGTCAACATTTACTCTGTTTTTCAGAATTGGTGTTGGATGTTATTTGTGTTGTGCTTTCACTTTATTGCTGATTGGGTGCTGCATAAATACTTTACACCTTGCCTCTAAGTTAAGCCTGACTGCTTTTGTGCCGAGCTATTACATGTTTAAGCACAGGTTAATTTAGTGACCTTTGTGGATCCTCCCGCAAGGGACTGGGGCTGTTGCTTTGCTTGACAAAGGTTGGCATCCCAGTAAACCGACATCCCAATTTAGCACAGCTCTCTTATTTTTTAACTGAATTAGTATGTTGTGGTCCGTATATTGTCGTGCTATACTCTTTTGTTTACTTCAGATATGTCAACAAGTGATGCTACATTTACAGCCACAATCTGTATATGCATTAATAGCTCCTGTGACAAGCAGTTAATTACCTATGTCTAAAGTCATGAAATAGCGCTAATCCAGCTGTTCAATTCTATAACCACCATTCAGCCCCAAACTGTGGCAGAGACAGTATCTGAAATTAGCTCTCGCAGTGCTCATTGTCGGTGAAATGGCATCATATTTGATATTTAATATATCTGGCAGCGTTACATACCTACAGACTGAAGACAAGATTGGAACTGAACAACATTCTCAAGTGCTTTATCTTTCATCAAATCATAGGTGCTGCTCCCACTATCAGAATCTTACATTCAAATATTTTTGTCAGAAGGAGTTTGCCTTCATCCAACATTAGATATTGATGAGTGCTTTTATAATGTTTCCCTGAATTTAGAGTGTAGAGTGAAATGCCGGCTATTGATGTACATTTTGAATTGTATTTGTAGACTTATTAAGTAATCACAGGGCATGGTATAACGTTTTATTCAGGTGGAGGCAGGCATTTATAAAATATCACATTGATGTGCCATCTTATTCATATTGTCAATGAGGTAGAAGGGACTTTATTTGACCTATGTACTGGGTTGTAATTTCAAGATATGTGTATTTCACAGTTGGTTTTGTTTCTGACCTTAGTTGTAACTCAGAGAGCGTACCATGTATTATGCTGCTGGTCAATGGTTTCAGTTCATTAGTTAACTATTTAATAGCTGTCTTGGCATTACACATTGGTCTCTAAATCCTAAAGTGGGAAACACCATTGAGGATTTAGTTGATATTCTAATGTATGTTATTGTATTATGCTTAGTTACAAATATGTGTGTCTTTAATCCTGTTTCCATGTTAGGAATGTTGAAGTTCACTATGGTCTCTAGGAGACGTTCAAGGTTGAGCAAGAGCAGTTGGAGGCTTTTGATATTCTAAAGCCTCTGATCATTAAAGCATCAGCTTTACAGACATTTAAGGATGAGGTACCATCCCTTGGGGCAGTGGATGCCAAGGGTTTGGGTATAGGTGTAGTCCTCAGGCAGTTGAATGATGGTGAAGAGAACAAAGTAGTGCTTCTCGGCGACTTACTGACACAGAAGATAACTATTGTACCATTGAGAGGGAGGCTTTGGCCTGTGTGTGGGGTACACTTCACTGCTCCACGTAGTTTTTGGGGCAGAGATTGTGTTTTTAGTCAAGGACCATAGACCTTTGGTGTTTATGTGGAAAGATTAAAACATGGCTAATGTGATCCGTAGGCTCATTCAAATGCTATCCAAGTTATATGAGTGCAGTTTTAGAATGAAACACATTTCTGGAGGGAAAAACTGCAGGCTGGATTTCCTGTAGAGATGTCACCTATCACATACTGGTAGTGAGGAGTTGGTTGAGGAGAGGGAAATAGTCTTTGGGTTGGTGGATGGTGTAAAAGTACATGAGGAGGTGCTGTCCTGGAGTAATTGAATTGAGAAGGTGGATACAGATAAATGTCAGATAACACTTAAGAAGTACATAAGGTAGGCATGGGCCAAAGGGGGACCAGTTGTCACAGAGTTGAGACCATATTTTAAAGTGAGTGATGAGTTGAGTGTTAAGGGAAAACGTACCATGATAGGTACCATGTTGTTTATTCAGCTGAGTGAGCTAAGGTGGAAATTGATTCATCTGGCTCATAAAGGGCATGTGGAGGTCACTTTAACCAGGAAAAAGCTACTTTTGTACTACTGGTGGCTAGTAATGGAAAATGTTGTGGAGGTGATGGTGATGGTAGGAAATTGTGCGGAATGTGGACAGGCAGATAAATCCATCCACACTCACAATACCCCACTCTGCCCAGTGGAGTACCTCGACAGCCTGTGAAAAAAACTGTGGATGGATTGTATTGGTCCAATTGAAAGTGTGAATGATGGGAAAAGATTTGGTTGGTTGTGGTAGATTACCACTCCAACTGGTTCTTTTATAGATTTTTGTGTGGCTGAGGAGTCAGGTGTGAGGTTGCTGAAGTTGTCGTAGAGGTTTTTGATCTTCCGGTGGAAGTATGATCCAAGCGTGTCACAGAGGTCCTGGGTGGGGGTGTTGTCTGTGGCTTCGCTGAGGAGCTTAGTGAATTCCTGGATGACGCTGAAGAGTTCCTTTTACTTTTACTGGAGTGGATGAAAGTCCTATTTGTGGTTCTGATGCGTTGGTGGTAACCCATCATGGCATTCTTGTAGGTGGTGTAGTTTTCAGGTGTCTTGCTGGTTCTCCAGTTCTTCTTCGGGAGTCTGCAGGTGCACTTGGCATCTTGGAGGTCGTGGTGAACCAGGCGGCTACTCTAGGGTGCTGTTTGTCGGGGTTGCGTAGCAGGCACGCTTGTCTGTGCAGTTGGAGACCCAGGTGTGCAGTTCCCTGGCTGCACGGTTGGCGCCGGTTGCAGCAGTGAGGGTGTTGAGGTTGAGGGTGGAGTTGAGTTGTTCCTCAGTGACTTTGCTCCAGTTACTTTACGGTGGCACAGAGCGGGTTTGGATGGCTTGGTTTTGTCAACGGGGAAGTGTACGAACTGGTGGTCAGTCTATGGGGGTTGCATGGTGTTGATGGAGCAAGGATTTGGACGTGAAGCGACTTGCTTGTATTCATGAACCTCGAATAACGTTAATAAAGTGACCAACATGTTTGTCTTACTAATTTTGCATATTTTACATCAATATTGGGTGTCCGACTGAAGCTTGCTTATGTGTTTACTAATCCTAATACGCTTGCATCTAATATGGCTGCTGCTGCGTGAGGGTTTCTATTGCGCATGCATCTGTCATACTCACGTGACATGACGCATTCGTCGTTTTGGAGGGAAGCTGCGACTTCTGCGCACTAGTGTTAATATGGCTGCTCTATGTTCTCACATGCGAGAAGCTTGCACTGCTGCTTTCGCCAAGCCGTTCGTTCTGCCTAATCCTAATGCTAGAGTTAAAATTAAGATAATGGGTATAGAGTAGAAATACATGGTATACAGTGTATTAATTTATTCTGTGTTCTAAAACTGTTTCTTTTCCATTTCATGTTGCACTTTGAAAACTGGCCAGTCTTGTAACACTGTACTCCATATTTGTTGAAACTGCGACTGCGCGAAAATCTCAAGTCTCTGGAACAGTGACCTTTGGACTATGGCAAAGGAACTGACTGACTAGAAGATGCTCATGGGAACGTGGACTTGTGAACCCAAATGTATACAATGTTAGACAATGTGTTTGTCAATAGAACATCCATTGTTGGGTGGAATAAAAACCTCATGAGAACCTGAATTCGGTGGGCGGGAACGTAAATTCAAATAAGAGATGGTAAAAGTCTCAAAATTGGTGTGGTGTGACGACCTCTCCTCCTCTTTTGTCCAATCGAAATCGGGGATCCTTACACTTGCAACATTGGGGGGTGGTACACTGACCTGGAAAATGGTATAACTAGCGTAGGTTTAGCTAGAGAAATTGTCCGACTTGTCCGAATAGCTGATCTGTCACTGACCCAACGCACTCAATAGGTGACTAATAGCAGTGGCTGCAGAGCACTCTGTCCGAAGATTCGCTGACCCAATTGGGGTCCGGGAAGCTGAGGTGCTGGTGGAGCACTTTGTCAGGGAATTCGATAACCCAATCGGGGTTCTGGCTGATTACTTGCAGAGAGAGCGCAGGCGTTGCAACTGAACTGCGGGTGCTGGTCTTAACCTTTGGTGGTCCGGTCCTGATCCAAATCTGGTTTATCCTGTCCTGATTCTGATCTTCACCTGCTAGCCTACTGGCGACTGCAACTTTTGGGGTTTCTGTCCTTAACTGACCCGTGGCCAGGGTTGGTCTTCACACCATTCTAGGTAAATATAAATCTGTGTGGGTATCGTCATTATACTTCTGTGTGTCCTTTTTCTTTACCTTCCCTAAATCAATAAAAGCTTTGATTGCATATGTTCCTTTTCTTACCCTTCCCTTTGTAATGATCAACTTGTCATTTGGTTTATTAGTGTGTTCCATTTTCTTACCTTCCATATAGTTATATGCTCCAATTGATTTCGTAATTGCATATTATGTTCCCTCTTCATACCCACCCTTAGATAATTGCTTAAAGTTGTGTTATATAGCATGTTCCTTCTTTTTCCCACCCTTAGAAAATTGTGCAAGTCTGTTTTAAATTTCAATAGCATGTTCCCTGTTCTTACCTTCCCTTTAAATTTCTAAATGATTGGCAAAACATATATTTTGCATAGCTATACATTATTTCTGATTTTCGTTAATGAGAGTCTTATTGTGTTCTATCTTTGGATTTTGACCATTTATGAAGTTCAGATAAAGAGTTTAAAACTTTTCTGAGTCTGTGGTTATTATATTAGTGCATAAGTTATTTGCTATCTTATTTAAACTAACTCCCTGATCCAATAGGGTACCGGTACCAGTGACAAGGATTGGTAAGTCAATGGTATAGAACCTAGTAGGTAAAATATCTGGTAGTTAGAGCATAGGTTACCTGATTTAAGAAATGTGTAATTGATTATGGGCCCAGGTGAGTATGGTAAATTTGTTGTCGGGTGACCTGCGCGCTCTATCAGTGTGACTGAAGTGGATGCTGTTTCCTACGGTGAAGATGGGGTCAAGGGTGTGTCCTGCCTTTTGGGTCGGTGTGGTGATGAGTTGTTTTAGTCCAATGTTGGCGAGATTGTCAAGGAGGGTGATGGAGTTGGTGTTGCTGAGGTTGTTGAGTTTAGGTCTCCAATTAATATGTAGTCCATGGCAGTGATGGAATGGAGTGCGATGAGATCAGTGATGGTGTCGGCCAAGAGGGTTGTAAGTGAGGTTGCCATGGAGTGTGGAGTTGGGGCTGGTCTGGACGTGGAAGTGCAGGTGTTCAGCAGCGGGGAAGGTTTCACTGGAGGTAGTGAGGAGGAGGGACTTTTGTGTGAGATGGTGAGGCCTCCTCCCGGGTGGTTTGGGTGGTCCATTCTCTGGATTTTGTATGTCTGGAATGGTGATTGTGATGTTGTGATTGAGGTGTTGGTCCAGGTTTCTGTGATGAATGCGACGTTGGGTGAGAGTGAGTTTAGGAGGTTCCAGATCTCCACGGCATGTCTGTGAATTGGGCGCACGTTGAGGAGGATGCATCTCAAGGCATTGGTGGTGTTGGCTGACAGGGTGATGGTGAAGGTCTGGCGGCAGTGGCAGCAGGAGAACTGGCCATGGGTCGTATTCGGCGTGGCTTGTTGGCAGCTGTTCTTTCTTCCGGGGTTGAGTGCAAGGAGGGTGGCTGAGTCTTAACGGTGAGTGGTGGGAGTATCCAGGGTCCCTGGTGCTGGTTGCGGTCGGGTCACGGACAGGCGCAGACGGGCTTCCAGCAGATGCGAGAGGGCAAAACAGGTGCAAAGTAACAGGGCTCACTTACAGCACAGGAATTCAGAAAAAAGAACAAATACAGCAGTGAAATCAGGGCAATATAACAAAATAAACAATATCCAGGCAAGAATGCAGCAGAGGCGGCAACAGAAACAGCACAAATAAGACACTGAAGACAGGACACAATGACAACATAAACAATAGCAGGGCAAGGAGCAGAAGAGGCAGCGGCAGAAACAGAACAATACGTCAGTGAAAACAGGGCACAATGAAAAGATAAACAGTATCAGGGCAAGAAGCAGCAGAAGCGGCAGCAGAATAGAACAGGCGCAGTATCAGACCTTGGTAGCAGTGGCCTCGTAGCTCTCCCCAGGAGGAGGTGTTGTGGAGTCAGCGGAGGTTTCACAAGGCTGAGGAGCTGCTGGAAAGGAAGCAGGTCTCAGACCAGGAGGTCAGAAGTCTTGCTTGTGCTCCCATGCAGCGCCTGTTATTAAGTAAGGAGAGGGGAGGACGTGCAACTGGAGGCGGGAGTGGGTGCGGGACTGTCAGGAGGGCGGGCCACAGGCGCAGCAGCGGCGGGGTGGAAGCGGGGGAAACAGGTGCAAAGTAACAGGGCACATTTACAGCACAACAATGCAGAAAACAGAACAAATACGACAGGGAAAACAGGGCAATATAACAAAATAAACAATATACGGGCAAGAAAGCAGCAGAGGCAGCAGTGAAGACAGGGCACAATGAGTTGACAAAAAAAACTACATCAGGGCAAGGAGCAGCAAAGGCGGCGGCAGAAACAGAACAATACGGCAGTGAAAACAGGGCACAATGACAAGATAAACATTATCAGGCAAGAAGCAGCAGAAGCGGCAGCTGAACTGAACGGGTGCAGTATCAGATCATGGTAGCAGCGGCCTCTAACCCCTCCCCAGTAGGAGGTGTCGCAGTGTTAGGCTGCAGAGCTGCTAGAGAGAGAGCAGGTCTCAGACAAAGAGGTCAGAGGTCTTGCTTGCGCTCACCCGCATTGGCAGCCATTAAGAAGGGGGGGGCGTGCAGCTGGGAGGCAGGAGCAGGTACTGGCAGGGGGCAGGGCCGCAGGGGCAGCAGCGGCTGGATTGGAGCTGGAAAAATATACACAATGTATCAGGGCAGTACAACAATGCAGAAAACAGAACAAATATAGCAGTGAAAACAGGGCAATATAACAAAATAAACAATATCTGGGTAAGAAAGCAGGAGAGGCGGCAGCAGAAAGAGTATAATATGGCAGTGAAAACAGGGCACAATGACAAGATAAACAATATCAGGGCAAGAGGCAGCAGAAGCAGCAGCAGAACAGAATGGGCACAGTATCAGACCTTGGTAGCAGCGGCCTCAAATCCCTCCCCAGGAGGAGGTATTGTGGAGTCAGCGGAGGTGGCACAAGGCTGTGGAGCTGCTGGGGATAGAGCAGGTCTCAGACCAGGATGTCTTATACAAACATTCTCATTAATGATAGAATAAAGAGATTCTGAATCAGCATACTTTTCTATATCAAACCCACCGATAGTCATGTCACATACGGGTTTCTTCTTAATGACTGCATCATCCACATTTGAATTTTGTTATCACAATCCTGAATCTTAAATACAAATCTGTCATCCTCTTGTGTGTCAAATGCTTCCTCATCACCATTATCCGCACACCTAAATTTTTGCTTTTTTTTTTCCTCCATCAAACCTTAGAAAAATGCCCCATCATTCCACAATTGGACAACTTCTGCTTCAAACCAGGACACAATTTACTGTTGTCTAAACGTAACTTACTGTCACACCAAAACACTTCTTCAGCCCCTTCTTTAAGCTTTTCTCTATGCCTTTCTGGACCCCACCTTTTTATTGTTGGATGTTGTTAGAGACATTACTCACACACACACCTCACGTTTGATGCCAGGATCAGCTTGCACAATTTTAGCACTCCTACTAGATAATTCAGCTATCCAGACAATAGCCATAATGTGCTGTAAATTGGCATCTCCAATAACCCACAATACCTCCTGTATAGACACATCTTTCACATGCATCACAACCTAACCCCAAATTAAATTTTCCTGTAGAGATCCAAACTTACAATCCAGGGCAAAGGTTTTAAGTACAGCTACATAATTGTCAATGCTTTCTTCATGTTCTTGCTTTTGGTGAAAACATTTGTACCTCACAATGCCAACACAAACCTTGTGAGAGAAATACTGGTCGAAATTTGTAATGGTAAATTCAAAACATTTCTATCCTCTTCTCCACATATCTCTTTAGACGTCTAATTGAAAGCTTTTAATACTTAGGGCCCCACGCAATGTAAAACAGGCACTTGCAATGGAATAGGTCTCGCATTTACACGAGTTTAAATATTGGCATTGTAAATGACGGCCTTTTATTTAAGTTTTAGAAACAAAGAAAAGGCAGTCATTTACAACGTCAATAGCTCAAACTCCCATAAATGCGAGACCTATTGCATTGCAAATGCTTGTTTAAATTTGTATTGAGTATGAAAGAAAACTGAGCGGTGTGCTCGTACCTTGACCAGCTCTCCCTGTAGTTGCAGCTCTGTTACTAGGTTGCTACTCTAAGGGTTATCTGTTTGACTCATTGCCAGCCGGAGATGATAAATCACGTATCCCAGTCTGGCCTGACAAGACTATTACCCCAGATCGGGTGCTCACACGTGCTCTAGGTACATCAGCAGAGAGCCCCAACCAAATACAGTACACCAGGGTAGGTGCTGCTCGCCGTTAATGGCAATAACTTGTTGAATGAAAAAGTAAAAATGCAAGCAGTCCAGGTTTGGAATTTGTGGCAGTGTGATTGATATAACAAACGAGTTGATTGAATTTTCATTTGAAAAATGCGTGCAGTTTTTTTTTGACTCATGCCTGTCACCGATTCTCAGTCAGATCAGATGCACCAGAAAGAACACACAAATGTCTACTCAGGAGCTTTTAGTATTACTTCAATGAACAATTTGGTTTTCATTACCTTGAACGTGTTTTTTATTTTTAGGTAAAGTTTGATCGATTGCCTGCTTAGTCGGTATCTCTTCATCAAAGCATCAATGTTTCTGGTGTTCATGGAAAGTCAAAACACCAGGGGCCTCATTTATGAAAAGTGACGCATCGCTGCATGAAAACAGTGATGCGTCACTTTTCACTGCGCACTCCTTGCGACACCAATGATGCATCATATTTAATGTATGACGCATCATGTCGCAAGGACTTACAGATACGCAAAAGTGACGCATTGCTGGAGTGTGTCACAAAAGTGACGCAACTCCAGCAATGCGTCCATTCACATGGGGAAAGCCCCATTTGAAAGGGCTTGCGTCAGTCTTACGCCTGCTGTGAGGCAGGCGCAAGATTTTGACGCAACAGCATCCTAAAAGTGACGCAGTGAAATCTTATAGATTTCACTGAGTCACTATTACGAGGCTTTTTGCGGGGGAACGCCCCCTCTGCATACATTATACCTGACGCAGGTATAATGTGGCGCAGGGGTTTAAAAAGTGACGCACCTACCTAGATGCGTCACTTTTTAAATATGGCGCAACAAGGAGCATATTACGCCGCTGGTGCGTCGCAAAAAGTGACGCACCGGCGGCGCAAAACTGACGCAAGGCCTCACAAATAAGGGCCCAGCTCTTTGACTGGCTGTTAGTGGCAGTGATTGGTCATGGTGAGCAGGGAAGGAAAAAAAATATCGGAACCAACTTGCATATATGACGGAGTGCTAACATTGGAAACATGTCTTTTTACATTACACACCCTGTAAACACGACGTGATTACTAATTCCATGGCAGGTATTGGCGTCTGCGTAATTCAGAGACTTTTGGGTCTGATCAGAATTGACTTTTGAATCTAGTAGAAAGTTAACCTTTATATCTGCACCTTGGGCAATGCACTTTCCGCACCTCATTTTCTAGGACAAAATAACAGGGAGCCACGTTCCATTTGGGGAGCTATATCTGCTCAGCACCGCTGTTTCGCCCCAGAAACACTGCATCACGCGTCAACAGCACGGCGTGACCATAACATGACTCTAGGCGGTCTTCTCAGACACTCCAAACAATTAGGCACAGTTCGGCACGCCAGCAATTGGCAACAAAGCACCTAAAGGCAATAGGATACTATAATTGCCTTAAACTTTTCCGTTAAACAACTGCATTCAATTATTTTTCTCAAAATTACTTTATGATAAAAAAAAGCCCACTTATGGGATGCTCAAGCGAAGGGTCGCAGAGGCTGCGCAACGGAGCTGGGAGCATGGCGAGGACACTCTCCTCAAACAGGTCAGGCAGCACTTGCTTCCTCTCTACAAGCTGTCTCCATTGAGATGACAGGTAGGAGGGAAAGGGAAAGTGAAAGCAAGTGCTGTGCGTGCTGTATAAAGCCAACCCTACACGGGGACAGGATATGTGCACGCGTACGGAGTGCATATCTTCTGTCCCCCTTCAGAGGAGAAAGGCAGAGAGGAGACGCCATGCATGTGCACATGGCCTGTCCATGCACGCACATGGTTTGTCTCCCTTCTCAAAGCAAAGCGATGACAATACTCCTGCCAAGGCGAAGCAGCGCTTCGCTAGGCGAGACCTAAAAATGAATGTCTTTCGTTCTGCTGACATTTTATCCTGCTCATCCACAGTCTCAATGTATTTCGTATTTCAGGGAAAAAGCTTGAAATTCTGCCCATTTCATGCATGGAACACCACCTGCAGGCTAATTAATTGTGCTTTGCATGAGTGGGTTCATATCCCATCCTCCTTGCCACTTTGGGGAATCAGAGACACATACAAATTGTACCAATAAAAGGTTTATTCTTATCAACACTACCTGCAGCAAAAGGCCCTCCTCTCAACAGTTAGTTACAGCAACTGCCTGATGACTGCACCATCTTTCCAACATGAAATGTAAGGTGAGCAGCATGACAGCATAGTGTGAGTGTATATGAACACAACCGAGGAGTATTCTTTTACACAACGAATCACATTTTCCATAGAATCTGCAGTGTTTTGGTTACTATTTGAAGAAAAAAAGAAACTGTCATTGAAATTGTCTATAAATACGACTTAGGAAACCTTACTAAGATGTCAGATGTGGTATAATGTAGTCAATGGTGTTGAGGGTGGATGGCATGGATGGGCATATGCCTATTCAGTGGTATTAGGGTAAAGTAAACGTGTTCCTCCCATCTAGGAACATTCTTTAATAATACATACTGTTTTAACTTTCAATGTGTACCTTTTAATACTTATGTTTCAGAAAAGTGTTTAATTTGTCAAATAATGTACTGTATTATCCCCACTCCTTAGACACATTTTTTTTTGTTCATGCTACCAATGTAAAGTATTTGATGCTATGACTTGCAGAAGGTGTCTGTGTGCTCACATTATCGTCATCAGATGGAAAGGATCCAGATCAGCTTTTAAAAAAACTTAGGACACCACCACAAGTCTAATCTAATCATGTTCTTGAGGCAGAACTAAAAGCAATAAGTCTTAGACCTAAGATTTAGAGCCTGATTTAGATCTCAGTGGATGCGTTACTCCATCACAACGGTGGCAACTAAAATATAAATCCCATAGGATATAATAGAACATATATTTTGGCGGAAGGGATACCCGTCACCAGTGTGACAGAAGATGATGGAGTAACCCATCTACTGAGATCTAAATCAGGCCCTTAATCTTACTTCCACAGTCCTTGGCAGAGCAAGAAAACCTCTAAGATGTGGTCTGCATAATTGCTATTTCTGAAGAATCATGGGCCAGATGTAGGTAATCTCAATTTACCTATTCTTAAATACCGAATTTTACCGATTCGGTATTTAAGAATAGGTAAATGGGATGTAGATAATTTTTAGGTAAAAATTACCAAATCGGTAAGATTCGGTAATTAAGAATCGTTATTTACCGATTCGGTATTTACCAAATCGGTAAATACCGATTAAGTAATTCCCATTCATTCCTATGGGGCTGGAGGCCCATAGGAATGAATGGGAATTACCGATTTGGTAAATACCGATTCGGTAAATACCAAATCGGTAAATACCAAATCAGTAATAGGGGGAACCCTTTCAAAGGTGGCAAGGTGTCACATTGACACCCTGTTGCACCCCTGAATAGTGCATGGGTGCACATATGGCACACATACATGCCCTAAGGGCATGTATGTCTGCCGCATGGCACTGAGAAAAATGCAAAAAATTGCTTTTTAAAAGGACTTCGTTATTTACCAACCACCAACTTACAGTTGGTGGCAAATAACGAATCCTTAAATGTAAGAAGCACTCACTTGAGTGCTCCCTCTATTACAGATTCGGTAATTTACCGAATAGGTATTTTAAGAATTCGGTAATTTACCGATTTCTTAAATCCTGAAATGTGGCCTCGTACATCTGAAAAGCCTAATACCGGCCGGTAACGGGCGAAATTCGGTAATTCCGGCCATTGCCGCCCACTATTAGGCTTCCTAAATCGGGGCACCTAATTGGCAAATTCTGTGAGAGGCTGAAAAAAAGTACTACAATTCCATTTATATTGCATATGAAGTGATTATATCTAATAATTGGTATGATAGAAATGGCCTTCTAATATGTCATGAATAAAAAAAAATGTTTATAAAATACACTTCATATTAGTTTACAATGTAATTTAATACTTTTTCTATCTATATTTCAAGTGGTGCAAGATGTTGTACAATGCTCAGTTGTTAATAGAATTAGAAGAATATGTTGTGTGGGCTGTGCACCTTACAAAAACGTGCTGTGTCTTACAGGTTATACGATAACAGGCACTCAGAGTCATGGTAAAATTAATGCTCACTTCATCGCAGCTCTAGAATTGAAAAGATACAGTGCGGTACTGAAATTGTTGGACAATCAACAGCAGAATTCCTAATAATCTATAATCAACATATCCTATCGGGCTAAGTAGACATTGCTACCACACACCTTGAGATGGTCAGCTGTGGTCAGTAGTCCACATACACAATGCTACCTATATTAGCTGTCCTGTCCGTGTCGATCCTCGGCATTAGCACATTGGCTGGGATTGTCACCAATGCATTCATCGTGGCAGTGAACCTCTACATCAGGGACCAAGGAGTCCGGCAGAATGCCTGTGACCTCATAGTCTGCACACTCGGGATCTCCAACATCTCGTTCCTCTTCACAATGACGGTGAATGACTTCTGCACATTTCTGTGGAGTGAAAAATATTTCACAGCTGAAATCTACTCAACCTTTAACGTTCTCATCTTCTTTCCTATATTCTCAAGTTTCTGGTTCACTGTTTGCCTCTGCGTCTTTTACTGCATTCAGATTCTCATTTTTACCCAGCCCTTACTCATCAAGCTGAAGCAGAACATCTCCCAGGTTGTGCCTTGGCTGCTTTTGTGGTCTGTGTTGATCTCCTTGGCCATAAGTGTTCCTGCAGCCTGGAGTGCTGATTATGAGTTTAAAACAAATGCATCCACTGACTTCACAGTTAATATCACCCTGGTGGGAGCAATACCCAAACTGAATCTGTACTATCTACTGGTAAGCAATATCATTGGATGCACTGTGCCTCTACTACTTGTAGGCATCTCAAATGTACTAATCATAAAATCTCTTGTTGCTCATGCCAAACAGATGGTGCTGAGTTCCTCTTCTTCGGGCACCCCGCGTGGTGAGGCTGGTCTGCGTGCAGCAAAGACTGTGACATTGCTCCTGTTTCTCTATATTACATTTTATGTTTCAGAGATACTGATGTTCATTGACATGTTCCCACCAACAAGTCCATGGTTTACTGTGTGCTTGATTGTGATTTACCTTTACTCTCCAACACAGTCAGTTATCCTGATCCTTGGAAGCCCCAAGCTAAAGAACACATCTCTCAAGATTCTCTCCCAATTAGCATGCTGTAAGTGAGGTTCAGATCATGGTGATTTTATCAGTTTTTTGTATCTGTATTCAACATTAAGTTTCCAAGACTGTAAAATGCACCTGTTGTGAATTGTATTTTGTATTTTTCAATAGGCTTACAGAGCTTCTTTGGGGGCCTTATTTATGTGATGATGCAGCAATAAAATGGTGCCTAGTACTGAATATACCTTTACCATTACCGCATTATGAGTTCAGTATCAGTTGTATTTGCTCCTAACACCATGCGCACCATGCACAGTAAAGCAGTGATTATATGTGCTAAATGTTTGCAAACATAATTAATTTATGTGCTTCTCCATTTTCACTAAAAGAGTAAATCAAATTCAACAATGGGATGATTGCTGAATGCAAGTGTTTGCATCTACTATTTACAACAGAATTTCAAAAGGAGGTTTTATGAGTGATCAATTTAAAAAAGGTTTAACTGTGGCTAGGCAAAATGCATATTTCACTGAAACGGTATGCTTGCCAACCAATCGTTGGACAAAGGTCGGTAATAAAGTCAATTTTACACATATCAATTGACACAAATATTCGTGACACAATGCACACTACCGCTTTCTTCTACATTCAGCATGTTATGGAAAATAGTGGGTCAGAAAAACTGTTAATAATGATGGAATTGTTCAAGACAGGAAACAATGAAGGTCATAGCTAAAACAGAATATCAAGTAATTAGGTTGGAATAGAGGTTCTGTGGTTAAAAGCTGGTACCCAGCTAACTCCATCGCTTGGTGGTCATAAACTTACCATATGGATGGATATTAGGGTATACATCATTAATGCCATCCCACCGACTAGCTTGGTGTAATATTAACAAGCACAAAAAGCATTTCACAAATTAGTTTGCAATGGAGCTAACAGTCCAGAAGGGGTTGGAGATATCCACTGCAAGTGCTTTCATAAATACAAATCTTCAATTCAAAGAACTGAAAAATGTGCAAAACAGTACTTCTGTGAAATATGTGGTTATTATAGTGCATACCTGCCAACTGTAAATCTGAAAGCTCCGCAATGTGCATGCGTTGTAAATTCAATGGCTTTGTCAATACTTTATTTATATAAGTAATTTTGTAAGTTGGTGCACCTATAATATTTGTTTGTTTAATGAAATGTAAAAAATATTGGTATGCAAATAATAAAAACATTTTGACAAGCTGTTCGTATTCTAAATGTTAGGATATGGAGTTTGATGTTTGTATTTGTCAATGAGCTTTGGAAAGTGGATACGTCAATAATAAGGGAAAGTAGCAAGACAAGGGGGAATGCTAAATAAAGTTGGATTCTGGAAATCTGCTATAGGATGAGGGACAGGTGCCTTAAGCAGTAGATTTCAGTAAGAGAACCTACATGTGGTGTTGGAGGTTGTCAAGGGAAGAGGTTATATGCTCAAGAAAGTAATATCATTTTATAGTAGCAATTTTCCTAGTATCAATGTGCCTGTGAGATATACTTTATTATAAATTTTAAGTACAGACCCATCTCAATAGAGGGATCAATCTTAAGCCTTTGTGAGTCATCTTCCCTAATATGGGCCAGATTGTGATCTCAGTCGGCCAGATCATCGGTTTCACTTCTGACTACCTAATTACAATTTAGGGGGTTGGAAGTGAAACCGGACGGTCATTCCAGCTGGCTTCTGAGTGGCTCAGGGAGCACAGCGGCCAGTCGAAGACCAGCCTGTAATCCGTATGGATGGAATTTTATTCCGTCCGCATTATGATGCTTGACATGTCAGAGAGTGAGTTTGGGAGCCCCTAGCAGGGATATCTTCTGTTTGTGGCCCCCGATTAGGGGGCACCTATTGTGCCCCCTTGTTGATCTCTGCACTGTGTGGCAGGCACCTGCCACGTGGTTCAGGAATGAACACAGCCTCCCATTTCTATAAGGGAGCTCGTGCTACATCCAGTTTACGGTGTTAAGACATGTTGCCATAGGGAAATGTGAGCATGCGACCACATCATTTGCTGTCGCATCGTAAGTAGGCTGTCTGGACCACTGTGGTCCCATTTCCGTCCGACATCGTAATCAGCCCCTAAATTGTGAGGGGGAGAGGCACTGAATGCAAAATATATTTTGATGCATGAACTGTTTGGTGACATATGTGACACCAGAAAACAGGGCCAATCCTATTTGGCTTCACTAGCCCTTTGTTTAGCCAGGAGTTTCATTGTTCCATACCTCATCTGTGGTTGAAAATGATTAAGCCAAAATAAGCATAAGCACTCATCTGCCAATTTTATTTTTGTTGCATTTCTGCCTAGGCTGCTTTTTACTAACCCTGAATTAAGGTGCCCTGCTAATATGCTCTCTGCTTTCCTGTCTGACGTTGATACTCATTATTGTGTTGAAAGGAGTCAATTTCCCAAGTACTTAGACTCAGTTGAGAGTAGTAAAGCTTTATCTTAGGAGGAGGAGTGAAAAAGTTGGCAGTGTAGTTTTATTGTTTTAGTTATTTATCCATTTACATTGTTCACCAGAAGTGATTGGTATGAATGCGATTCACAGTGCAACCATGTTATTGTGTTTCAGATCGCATTGATATGGTGGTGCAACAATATACCATAGCAGCGGCAAAGTGTTTTGAGCTCCAAAAAAAAGACTAAGGGCCTGCTTTATATAGTGGCGCTATGCATACTCTGTTGCTTCTACATCAGAGCATCCTTACCGCCAATATGTAGGTGGACTATAGTTTGGAAACAGTGGAGACTACTCCATCCCCACAAAGTCCAAACTTCTCTGATGACCCAACAGAGAAAGGGCTAACAGAGAAATGGCTACATGTCCACCTAATTTAGATGGGTGGGCAAATAGCTGTTTTTTATTGCCTGTCAATGAAAAGAAATCCCTGGTGGTAAATGGCAGTAAAAAACAAAAAAATTTCCCCAAGACAAGTGGGCATTGTTTTTTTAAATACATTTTCAAAAAGAAAATGCAACTTCAGGGTTTTCTTTTTGAAAGAAAAAAATAGGTTTGATAGATAGCTGTGTCAGTGGTAGCTGCCAATGAACCAGAAAGGACCAAAGTCTTGTTGATAATTTCAAGATTTGGTATGCTGGGATTCCATCAGGGTGATAGAGTAATTTACTCCATCACCATGACAGACTTGATCTAACCCTACCAAGATACAAATCAGCTTTAGAACTGAAGGAAGAAATTCTCAATGGGTGAAGGCACAAAAAGAATTCCTCCATAGCGAGGAATTCTGTGGCAGTGAAATTTGTCTTTCTCCTGCTCTGAGCTTTTCACATCAAAACCAATATCTTCAGTAGGACCTCATGCAGTGGCTGGCTACCTTTGAGAGCGATCCATTAAATAGAGCTAGCAACCTTGCATTACTAGAGGATATTGACTTCCATTTCAGACATAAAATCAGAAGGAAAAGTGTTTGGTCGGGACAAACTTGCTGCTATATCTGTCCCACGCTCCATTGGAGTTGGCCTGTAATCTCACTTAGATCTCGTAAACAGTGGCTAATGATTGTTGCTTCACTTTTTATAGTGCTTTTTGCCCTAAATATTTTTAAAAAACATGGTTTTCAGCGTGTAGGCCCATGTACAAACAGTATTTTGCGCATCGCAAATAAATTGTGACTTGCAAAATACTGGTTTGCAACTCAATATTAGGAAGGGGCTTTTCCTTTCAAATAGAGACTCCATAGCCATGTACAAATATTTTGTGACCGCAATTGTGGTCACAAAACACTCACAATTTACCACTAACTTCAAGTAGGTGGGATGCATTCGCAAATGGGAAGGGGTTCCCCATGGGACCCCTTCCCCTTTGCAAATGCATGCACATTTATATTGAAATGGTTTAGTAGCATAAGATATATGCAGCTTTATTCCAGTGGCGACTAGTGGAATTTAAAAATGTGCGCATGTGAGTGAAGCAAGCAAGCCCGATTCATATCAGGAGGATTTCTGGTTTGGAAAAAAGTGTGACTTCAGAAGAGGGATATATGGTACCTGGCAAGACAGCTTGGTCCCTCCCTTACACAATATAAAATACATAACACAGGAACAGAAACGTGTCTAAAGATACACACTTGCAATTTAAACACCCCTTGTAGTACACAGCAGCCATTTTTTTTCTGAATGAGATGGTCAATGTTATACAGTACAGCAACACATTCTACATGACATATATAATGGTTTTAAGTAAAAAAAATATTCAGTTGAAACAAACCATTAATTTTCAGGAAGTCAGTAAAAAGTTTGCATTTATGAGCAAGAGAAGTTTGTTAGAAAAATAAGTTAAATACTTTGTACATCACTTTAAAACTTGGATGCATCACTACTTTCAAAAGCTGTTAACTAAAAATGAATCATGAAATGAAACTGACAAACATTCCTTAAAATATAAGAAATATCCATTTAAAAACTTTTATTTTTTTAGAAAGAAGCAAAATGATATATTTAATAATATGATAGGGATAATTGTTCAAATCAATAGAACTTTGCACTATCAAATGCTTTGTATGTCACTCTGAGACCCCTGTGCCTGTCAATACAGCTGAAAACAGTTGAATAGGAATAGGTTATGAAAATAAATAATGTTGTACTGTTGGACTTGGCCCTTCTGGCAGGTTCACCCCTAAACTTTTTGCTTTGTGAATGTGAATTGGTGGTAGTGATTTTTGGTTTCTGCGCACTTTCACTGTGTCCGAGTGGAAAGTGGGTGTGCACTCTGAGTGCGTGGAGTAAGGTTGGCCTGCCCTCCCATAGGAATGCATGGGGAATGTCTGTGTCCCTGGTAGTTCCTGATGCATGAGGTGTGTAGGCTCGAGTTTGATATGTGCGGACTTGTGTAATTGATTGCTGCGCAATGATGTATGCGGTGTGTATGTGTCTAGTGTGGAAGTGCCAATTCTAGACATAGGTGTGCGTGTGCAGTGAGTGTGCTGGCACGTGATTGGCTGGAGCTGGCTGGTGAGCCTTGCTCCAGGAGTCTGGATGGGTCTGCCCGGTGGTGAGTGTGGAGATTAGCATGCAGATGGCTGGGGAGGAGTGCACCTGGGTCCTGAATAGGGCTGGGCTTTCCCCACACAATGCTGGCTCTGCCCCCTGTGGTGCAACTGATGACCCTAGCCCTGCCAGTAAATAGAGTGAGGGGCTGAGCACATCAAGGGTGCACCCAGATCAGCTGCGACTGGTTTTTCCCCTCACCCTGAAGCCAGACAAAGGGTTTCACTGTATAAAAAGGGGCTATGTCCCCTGACAAAATGTTCTCTTCCTGGATCCATTTCTGGAGGGGGGCTGCTGCTGGGCGCCAGATGAACCGCCACTTTGACTGCCTCCCTGCCTGGAGGCCCTGTGAGCTGGCTATGGGCCCAGCCTTGCCCCCCTGCCTGCCTCCAGAACTTGCTGGAGCTTTATTCTGATCCCTAGATCTGAGAGAGCTTTATTTTACTTCTAGCGCTACAGAGCACTTGATTTTGCTTATAGCGCTTGGTAGCACTTTTTTTTTACATTTTGCGGCCGCCCACACCGCGTGTTGCCGTGTGGCTGCCCTTTGTTGACCCCTGATGGGTGCCCACCCCGCCAGGGACCTTGCTGGCATCATTATTTACTTTGAGGGAGCCCACTCCTCGTTTTGCCGGAAGAAATCACAGCCGCAGACCCAGGGTCTGCCCGCGTCATCGTCCCCGCTGCACGGGGATAGGCCAGCCAGAAGAAGTGGTGCCCAGCGATTGGAGGCCCGGCTGCAGAGTGAAGCCCACGTGGTCAGGGGCTTGACCGCAGCGCCGCGCTGGGATTGGCCCAGCGCATGAGAGCAATCCAGCCGACCGCACTCGCCTGAGGAGCTGCGCCGGCCAGAGAGACTGCGAGTGAAGCCGTCCTGTGACTAGCGCCGGAGAAGAGAGTGGCTGAAAGAGCAGGCAGGGCTCCGGTGCGGAAGAGGAGCCCTGCGCAGCTGGACGGAGACCGGCAGTGTTTCCCGCCCCCGCCGAACCAGCAAGATCCCTTGAGTACTGGGGCAGTTTTCTCTTTGTGCTCAGAGTCCACGAGGGACTCCAATGCCCGAGGGTATTCTTCCTTCGAGCCCGAGAGGCTCAGGGCCCAGATTGTGTGTGGAGCCATGAGAGGGCTCCGGGGGCATTTCCATCCTCGAGTCCCCCGAGGAGGGACTCCAACGACACCCGCATTTGTAATTAGGAGCCCAGAGAGGCTCGGGCACCGCATTTGTTCTTAGCAGTACAAAAGGGGGTGGTAATTGACGGAGCATCTGAACCAATCACACACTCACACCCAGTCAAAAGATCTGGGCTTAATCCATCACCTTTCTGTAGCCCACTCTGCCACCCCAGTTCAGACATGGCTATATGCAAATCAGTCTGACCCTGTGCCTCATGGGAACAGTCCAACCCGAACTGCCAGGCCATGTCTTTCCTGGACCGGAAACTAGCTTCCAAGGACCAGTTTCTGGCATTCTAGCCATCTTCAGTCCGGCTTGCTTGAATCCAGTGGCAAAGTGAGCAAGGGACTCACGTCTGAGCATACCCTGCTACACTTATGGCGGACAAAAGCGGTACAAAAGGGGGTGGTGATGGAAAGAGCATCCAAATCAATCAAACACTCACACCCAGTCAAACGATCTGGGTTTAATCCATCACCGTTCTTTAGCCCACTCTGCCACCCCAGTTCAGACATGGCTATATGCAAGTCAGTCTGACCCTGTGCCTCATGGGAACAGTCCAGCCCGAAATGCCAAGCCATGCCTTCCCTGGACCGGAAACAAGCTTTTGTTCTTAGAGCCTGCAGGGCTCTTGGGGGCAGTTTATGTGATATTGAGTCCCCCAAGCGGGACTCCAACATCGGGGTTAATTGCCGCATTGTTTTCTAGAGCCCCGAGGCTCAAGAGGGGTAATTTGTTTCTTTTGAGCCCAGCGAGGCTCCGAGTGCCACACTTAGTTAGCGAGCCCTGAGAGGCTCTTGGTTGCCAATTTGTTCCTGAGTCCCCCGAGTGGGACTCCAATGAAGGTCCAGCCCATATTTGTTTTCGAACCCTGAGAGGCTCCAACGTTGGCAGCATTGCTTTGAGAGCCCAGCGAGGCTCCCAAGTTGGCCCCCTCATTAGCTACACAGCTGCCCAGCACTTAGTGGGCAGCTGCTACGTTTAGGCCCCTGACACTGGGACACAGGGCGTCCTAGCCCCAACAAGGCCAGTTGGCCTAGGGACTGCCACAGGTGGTGGCTCATGTGAGTTTTGCGCAATTGTGTTTTCCTGCACCTCTGAATGTGTTCTTATACGTCATGTGCCTTGTTCTTATTCCTCTGAATGTATGATTATGCATAATGTGTTTTCCTTCCCTACACCTCTGAATGTGTTGTGATGCATCATGTCTAATGTGCTTATACCCCTACAGGTATTGTGATACTTAGGTGGTTGTTTTTCTCCTAGTACATGTGTTGCTAGTGAGGTCCTGGTGCCCTGTGTGATATTCTCCTAAGGTGGTTAGGGTTGCGTAGGTGGTACTTTCCTGTTACCAGTAGTTACTGGTTGTGTGCTAATTTGTGCTACAGTGATTCTATGTTCTAAGTGCTATTTATAAAAGTGCTGATTCTTGACAGTGGTCCATGTGGCCCTGTCTTGTACATATCCCCTGTAAATTCTGCCCGTGCCTGTTGGCACATTGTCAAATGTGTGTTTTTATCTAATGTGTTTTGGTATTATACAAAGGCAATTTTTATATAGCCTTGTGTGGAGTTTCCTTTGTGGTGGGCCTTGGGTGTTGTTGCTGGGTGCGCGCGCAAACCTTTAACCTACATACCCTCCAAGTTTAGCTTTGCTGCTCGCGTCACGTTACCTAGAGGGTGAGCAGGGGTTATCTTGGCGTGTGACTCCCTTGCCCTGACTTGGAAATGGTGGTCTCTGACTGACTTTGGCGCAAGCTCTGGCCAGCCAAGGATCCCATTTCTAACATTGGTGGCAGGCGGTGAAGATCTGGATCTGTGTTTGCGTTGTACCGCAGTGGCAACTGGACGCACTACAAAACTCTGCATTTTAGATGACCACATTTTGGGGATTATTGTTTTTTGAAATTCTGTTATTTCTTTTTTTAAGAGTGGCATTTTCCAAGTGTGTCCAGTACATTTGTTCCCCACCCTGCTCCCAGAGTTTGGTACCTGTGTCACCTGTGGTCAGGTTGAGAAATCAGGGGTGGTAAAAACTGCCTTACCGGTCCAAGGGGGGGGGTGTGGATGAATGGTGTGTTGCCAAGGGATCCCATTTCTAACATGTACATTTCAAGAACCATCCTTTAAGAATAAATATGACATTCTAAATACATATATATGTGTATATATATATATATATATATATATATATATTCACTGAAAAAACCATAGGTTTCACACCGGTTATAGTTAGGAATTAGCATTTAAAAAACCTATTAAATTCACTGAAAAAACCATAGGTTTCACACCAGTTATAGTTACCTGGAAATTTTACTGATCTAAAACCATTGAAATTCCCACGTTATAGTTAGTTGGACTCACTATAACTTGCGCGTGCAATGCACTGCTGATGACATCACATATTACATCACTCATGACATGGTCAGTGACATCACTCATGACATCACTGATGACACCATCCAATGAATATGTGCCTTTCTGAAAATTAAATATGTTTTATATATGTATATGTTAAGGTCGATGGAAGAATAAATGTTTAAATAAGTGTCTGAATGGATGTTTTTTTTAAAGAAATTGATTGGTTAACTGGTTTATTTAGTGTATCTTAGTGAATACATATATTAGCGAGTAATGTTTAAATATTTAAATATATGTATCAGTGTTTTACTTTGTGTATAAGTGGCTGCATGGGTTGGTGAGTAGCTACATGTGTGTGTATATGGGTTGTTAGATTTTTTTTAGCATCAGTATGAGTGTCTGTATGGTTTGGTGGGGCTGTTACTTAGCACATAGATGCATCAATGACTGACTCACTGTTTGTATGTGTTTTGAAGACAGCATTTGTGTAGGATTGTATGGGTGGATGAGTGTGTATATGTGTGTGTTAGAGAGTGAATGCCTCTCTCACTAGTGTCTTTATGAGTAACTACATATGTTTTAATCTTGTATATATGAGAATTGATGTATATAAGTAAGTATATGTGAGAGTGAGAGATTGAAAGAGTTCCTGTTTAAATAAGTATGTGTTTCTATAAGTGATTGTTTAAGAGAGTAAGTATGTGTAAGTTTCCTTAGAAGTAATGTGCTAATGTGTGTATAGTTGTATATGCAAATAAATGGATGTTTATTAGTTTATTTGTATGTGTGAGTATATGTATGAGTAAGTTTTTGATGACTGTCAGTGTGTAACAGAATGAATAGGGGTATCACTACATATGATGAGTGAGTATATGTATGAGTGAATACATAAAACTGTTGGTGAATGTGTGAATTTGTATATAGATGGTGAAATTACTGAATTGGTTGTTGTAACTGGTATGGGTATATCCACTTTTTTGTTAATGTTAGTTTCTATTTTTGAATATGTGTTTCAAAGGTTACTTTACAGTGAAAGGAGGTCTGTCACTCTGTCACAAGGATGGTGTCATCAGTGATGTCATGAGTGATGTCACTGACCATGTCATGAGTGATGTAATATGTGATGTCATCAGCAGTGCATTGCACGCGCAAGTTATAGTGAGTCCAACTAACTATAACGTGGGAATTTCAATGGTTTTATGTCAGTAAAATTTCCAGGTAACTATAACTGGTGTGAAACCTATGGTTTTTTCAGTGAATTTAATAGGTTTTTTAAATGCTAATTCCTAACTATAACCGATGTGAAACCTATGGTTTTTTCAGTGAATTTCATAGGTTTTTTAAATACTAATTCCTAACTATAACTGGTGTGAAACCTATGGTTTTTTCAGTGAATTTCATAGGTTTTTTAAATGCTAATTCCTAACTATAACTGGTGTGAAACCTTTGGTTTTTTCAGTGAATTTCATAGGTTTTTTTAATGCTAATTCCTAACTTTTTATACAGACTCATACCTATGTGTTTTTTAGTGAATTGCTAAAGTATGTTTTTCTAAAAATGAACACTATAATGTATATTGAGATAATATTTTTAATTTAAAATAGTTTTTTTTTATATTTCACCCTTGTGCGCTTTCGGGACGCGCACCGGTGCGCGTACCGTCAGCGCACTAACAAAAAAAAAGAAAAAAAAAATAATGAAGGAGTAACCATAAGGAATGGTAACAGAAAGATTGGTGTTAAGAGAAAGAGAGCTAAAGGGAGGAACACAGAGAGACTGAGTAATAGATAGTAAGACAGAGAAAAAATGTAAGAAGAAGTAACTGAGAAAAAGAAAAATGAATAAGGGAGCAAAAGAAAGAAGAAATAGGAAGAAGACTAAAGCAGAGGTTAAGGGAGAATGTAAATGGATGTTGAAAGTAAAAAGAAGGACAGTTAAGTATGGGAATGACAGGTAGTGACGGAATCAGAGGAAAAGAATAGCAGTGATGGAGGGAAAGTAAATAGCAGTGAATATAAGTAAAGAGGGGTGAAAGAGGGTACATGTAAGTGAATAAGGGTAACACATGGGGAGAAATAGAGAGAAAGAAGAGAGAGAGTAAAAGAAGGACTGTCACAAAGGTACTAAGTGAACCAGTAAAAAAGGTAAGTGAAGGAGTGTGCATAGGCAGAAGTACTGAAAGAAATTGAATGTGGTAGGAAGTAAACATGGAAGAAAAGAATAAGTGAGGGAAGCAAAGTAAGGAAATAGGTGTGCGGTAGGGTGACAGAAAAATAGTGAAAATAAAACAAAAGGTGATAACAAAAAACATTTTACAAACACACTTACCATATAATCTATGCAAATTTGTATCTGTGAAAGATAAAGGAAAAAACATGTTATAATTACATAAAAATGTATAATAAAATAGAAGAAACAGTTCATGAGGTTTAAAAATCTACAAAAGTTTACTAAGAAATGAAGCAATAGTGAAGGATACAAAAACAGAAAGAAAGTAATGTAGAAAGAAAAAAAAAGGAAAAAGAAATAGTTAGAGAACAAATTCCTAAAGGTAAATAAGATACTAAAAGAATGTAAAATATCAAAACAAAATGAGTAAAGATAAGAAAGTAAAAGAAAAATGAGTGAAAAGGAGAGAAGTCAGATTGATAAACTATAAATAAAATAGAGGAATAGAAGATGATTGAGAGTGAGTGAAGTGAAGTCACAGAGTGAAGGGATGAAAGAAATGAAGTTATTATAGAACGATGGATAAAACAGGAGTGAGAGAGTAAGTACAAAGAAAGACAAAATGAAGAACTAACTGAACTACAGTACAATGAGTGTGAAAGAAAAAAAAATGGAGAAAGAGAAAGAGGGTTAGGAAACTAAAGCAGTGGTACTAAGAGAATATGAAAAAGATAAAAAGTGCTGGAAGGAACAGAGGAAATGCAGATAGTTCCTATTAGATTAATAAGTTGTGAATGAAGTGCAGTAAAGAAACAGCAATGAAAAAAGAGTGTAAATTAGTAAAGAGAGGTAAATAAGGGTGAAAAAGAAAATGAGTGTATAACAATGTGAACACAATATAAATTACACAATACAAACTATAGAATAACTTATACAACATGTTACATTATTTATTTTTGCTGTTCTCAGAATATATTGAATTCCACTTAAATTAGTGAGTTCAAAGTCTTCATCATATAACAGCGGGAAAAAAAAACACAATCTAAAAGATTGTGTTTAAAAAAACCCATTCAAACATACACCTCATATATGTACACTAATCTTTGATTCACTTACTTTTTCATGAGGCCAAATAGAAGATAGTGAAGGTCCTTTTGGTGGAAAAAAGTCTGCTGTGCCTTATAAGTTCCATTTCATCAACTTCCTATGAAAAAAGATCTAAAAACATCATACCATACACAATCCTCACGGCCAATTTGTGTCTGATATATCAGTATTTTTTACTTTGAGATCCACTTAAAGTATCTACATGAGATAAATAATTTAAAATATTAGATTAACTAACTAACTAACTAACTTTTATTAACTATTCCCGTCTTCAAAGGCCAATTCCCTTTACTAAAACTTTGGTTTTAAAAACACTAGATAAGAATTTGTAGAGTCATAAGGCAAACGTTGTTTATAAGTTAAATGAGAATCATTGCAGTAACTCCATCCATTTTCAGATTTTAAGTAGCATGTATAATGTCCTGAGGTGGTCGAAGATCCATCATGATAAATAATAGCTTCAGTTGTAAAGGTCCTTCCAGAAATTGATAACTGAGAAGCCACAACATTTTTGATAGAAGTTGTCAATTTAATTCCATCAGGTCTACATCGTTGGAAAACTAAAATGATATACTGCCCATACCTTTGTATAAATAATGTGGACAGCATTGTACAGTTACATTGGGTACACACCATATTATGATCTGCTGCTTTAACTAGATTTTTAAAAGACACTGATTTACAGTCTGGTAAAGTCAAATATATAAATCTTTCAGTGTCTATTCTAGTAGTACTTGATAAACTACAATTGTGGCAGTTATGCTGCCATTGATAAGAAAGACTGAAAAGATTATCTACATCTACACCTTCATCTTCGAAAACACCAAACATATACATTAAAAATTCCTGACAATCCTGCTGAATGTTCTGTGAAAATTTATCTTGACCAGAACACAAATCTAAAATATTTCGAATTTCTGTTACACTTTCTATTTGTGCTGTACCACTGCTACATTTCTGAAACACAGAATTCAATAAACCACACAATCTTTGATCCCGATTTTCAACAATCTGTTCTTGTAAACTTTTAAGAAAAAAAACAACATTAACCACTACATTAGCATAGCAGTTGACACCAGAACTATTTTCAAACTGAAATCCAACAACATTTTCTCCACAATTCTTTTTCTTCCTGTTTTCAATTACAGTTTTCTCTACTTTTTGTCTTTTTGCAACTACCTCACTATAATTATCCTCATTTCTTCTTTTTCGGCCTACCACACGTTTTTCAAACAGAGGATATTGTGGCAAATGTGGAGCATACTCTCTTCTTAACCTATTGTATTCTTTAACACAATCTAGATCTGCAGAAATCTTTGTCTCATCACACGCAATCAAGTACAATCCTGATAAAGTTCTGACTCGAGATAATGCCACATATGCCATACCCTCTTTAAACACAGATCTTCCAATGTTCACCAAAGCACTATCTACACTTAAACCTTGAGATTTATGAATTGTCACCGCATACGCCAAACAAACAGGAAACTGTTTTCGGCGAACATATAAGTCTTTTACAAGTAAAAATCTAGCAGAACAACGACTTATTTGTTGTACTTGTTCAATGCCATCAAATTTTATTTTTAAAAATTCAATTCCATCTCTATTTCTGTAATTCACAAAATCAACAACATAACCCATTGCTCCATTTACCAGACCGCTTTCAACATTTAAATTCCTTCTCAAAATGATACGACAATTTAAACACACATTCAGAGTCTTTTCAAAACCAGCTGTTTTTGAAATACTTTTCTCCAATGAATCCAATTTAGTTTTCAAATTTTCTGACAAAACAATTGTTGCACCCATATGCTCTATTTTATCTATTGCTTCCAGTTTCACAATCTCTTCATTTTCTAAGTCTAACATTTTTTGGTTGAAGATGGAACATTCTTGCAGAGTTGGCATCAAACATATCCCAGATTTCTTCTCAGTCATTTTTTTAAAAATATTCTCTGGAAGAATGTTTTCATTTGAATACAAATTTGAAATTAATCGACTATGCAAAGCTTTTTTCCCTTTCTCAGTCACTTTTCCAATTCTTACATCTTGTAGAATATTTTTATAATCTTCATCCTTGGCCTGTCGCATATTTTGAAGCAGTTCAGCATATTTAAAATTTAGCCATATATTAACATTTCCAATGCTTCCAAGGGACTTCCTGGTATCTTCATGCGTGAGCATTTTAAACACTGGTTGTCCTTTTACTGGAGTCAGCTGCAATAGATCTCCAAAAACAATAATGTGTTTTCCTCCAAATAACACATCATAGTCTGTTTTAAGAATTTCTTGCATTCTCAAATGCACAAAAGCAAGCATTAGATTTGAGACCATGCTTACTTCATCTATGATAAGAAGTTTCATTTTCTTCAAGACTCTTGAAACTTCAGAACACGCATCTCCAGATAGCTTGTTGTAATGCAATTTATTATCATGTTCAACTGGCAGCATCAATAAACGATGTAGAGTAATCCCTTTAATGTTATGTGCTGCCAGACCAGTTGGAGCAGTTACAACACAAGACAGTGGTGAATCAGTCCTTTTCTGCAGATAACTTGCAACGGCTTTAATTAGAAAACTTTTTCCTGTCCCCGCTTCTCCACTTACGTACAATCGGACAGGGTCAAATAATATACATGAGCACTCTTTTTTCTCATGTCTGAATCCATGTTCAATCTGCTCTGTGACTTCATCATATATCTTTTTCTGCTCAATGTTTAGTTGCTTTACCAAATCTTCTAAGTTAACTCCATCCTCTTGAGCTTGTTCCATAGCTCTTTCCACCTCATCCATGGCAGTGGCAGCTTCATTTTGGATAATTGGTCCTCCTAGTGGATCCTGGCTCAATGAAGTAGAACTCTGACTATCTTGAGAACTGTTTCTAGCTATCTCTTCAGCAATTGTAGTTTCTTGCTTCATTTCGTCATTCAACATTTGCAGATAATTTATATGGCTGAGATACCCGCCACCCCCTCTCAACACAATCCCCAAAGGAGGGAAACCGGAAACAGTTCTTGAAGTTTTTGGAAGAGGGAGGGAGTAACCCTCCCGGCCGTATTTATTAAAACAAAATTAAAACATTAAATCAACATTTTATATTATGTACAATTTCATTACCACATTGCGATGTTTGGCTAACCTTAACAGATTCTCTAATACAGAGGTTCTCCTAGCCGAACTAACATCCTACACACATTTACTTGAAATTATGAAATTGTACATCCTAACGTTTAAGGGCCAACGGCAAGGTCGTAACCGGTGTCAAGATCCCTAACCAGAAATACCCCCCCCACTTGTGAGGGGCGACAGCACTGAGGCGTACCTCAAGTGCAACTACCAATTTCCCTTTGACTTGACGGGGGCACCAATAAAACTTGACGCCACTTAAAGGTCGTTCGAGGACTCGTGTGAGGTATCTAGAAGGTAGCGTAGACCCCCCCCAAACCCCGCACAACTTACCACATCTGCCGTCGCAGACGTCACTGGCCCCGGGAAATTCCCCAGGAGGGGGCTGTAACCCCTCCTACACAGGAAGGGGCCTTGACCGCCTTTCCTTTTCTTTCGGCGACCCATCCTTAGAAGGGACCGCCTCCCCGTTGAGGGGCCAATGGCCACCTCTCCCGAGCGCTCCCATCCGTGTTGGGTGACGCCCACTCATAGGGATCTTCCAATTAGTGCTCACCGATCATGACCTTACCGCCCGACCAAAATAAATACGACAATGCTAACTAAATGACTAAACTAAAAATACAGTAGCAACTATACTTTCATTAAAAGCATGCTTACCAATGAACACTAAAGCATAATTTCTTTATTTGCAAAACGTAACACAAATCGACATTCTTTATTACATACTCAAAATCATCACGATAATACCACAACCTGTAAACGAAAATCAGAGTTATCCATCAACTTTATTCAAAACCACTTGCTGTCATCAGGGGCTGGTGGGTGGGTCAAAATTGGCTCTTCGTTCCGTCTCGAGCTCACGTGCAGCGAGGAGGTGCAGCTTCAGAGCACAGGAACAAGAGGATGCCTTCCGGTCTTGCGTCCCCTTTTATCCGTCTTCAGGGCGGGCGTAAACCCGCCCCTGCCTGCCCCGAGGGCGTGGCCAGCCGCGTCAGTGTCTAGGCCAGCCCACTCTAGGGCGGGAAAAAAGCGCGCCCGGCTACGCCGCTTCGGGCATACCAGCCGAGACACGCCTCCCGCCCAAGATGGCTTCCCGGGGGGATCGTGGTACTCTGCCATACGTGCGGGGGGACCGAGTGGTCGCCCCTTTCCATATGGCTGAGATACCCGCCACCACCTCTCAACACAATCCCCAAAGGAGGGAAACCGGAAACAGTTCTTGAAGTTTTTGGAAGAGGGAGGGAGTAACCCTCCCGGCCGTATTTATTAAAACAAAATTAAAACATTAAATCAACATTTTATATTATGTACAATTTCATTACCACATTGCGATGTTTGGCTAACCTTAACAGATTCTCTAATACAGAGGTTCTCCTAGCCGAACTAACATCCTACACACATTTACTTGAAATTATGAAATTGTACATCCTAACGTTTAAGGGCCAACGGCAAGGTCGTAACCGGTGTCAAGATCCCTAACCAGAAATACCCCCCCCACTTGTGAGGGGCGACAGCACTGAGGCGTACCTCAAGTGCAACTACCAATTTCCCTTTGACTTGACGGGGGCACCAATAAAACTCGACGCCACTTAAAGGTCGTTCGAGGACTCGTGTGAGGTATCTAGAAGGTAGCGTAGACCCCCCCCCAAACCCCGCACAACTTACCACATCTGCCGTCGCAGACGTCACTGGCCCCGGGAAATTCCCCAGGAGGGGGCTGTAACCCCTCCTACACAGGAAGGGGCCTTGACCGCCTTTCCTTTTCTTTCGGCGACCCATCCTTAGAAGGGACCGCCTCCCCGTTGAGGGGCCAATGGCCACCTCTCCCGAGCGCTCCCATCCGTGTTGGGTGACGCCCACTCATAGGGATCTTCCAATTAGTGCTCACCGATCATGACCTTACCGCCACAGGCCGGATAGTTGACCGGCTATCCGGACCCCCCACAAAGCTCCTACCTAAAGGTCATGTTTTAACGTTTTTAACCATGCTAAGAAGTCTCCTATGAGTAACTCATTCCCCACCCGAGACAAATGCACACCATCCCCCAAATACATACTGTCATCATTAATACAGCCATGCGAAATAGAATGCAATGTCCTGGAACGGAACAACCTACTCACTTTGTTATTAAGCTTCCTCACAGAGTGATTCAAAGCAGGAACAGAAATAGCCCCTCGCCACACCTTTCGTGGGATCATATGTGACCACGCAATTGTGCACCCCGGAACTCTCCTCGCCAACCAACTTACAGTGGAAAGCATTGCCTCCAGGAGAAGTCGTCTACCGGTGGTGACCAAATCGTTGCCCCCTAGATGCACTATGATTATAGACGGCGGTGACCTCGTCCGCCCTAACAAACCCTCGAAAAATGCTTGAAACTGGTCAATACAGAGCCCGCCTCTTCCGTAGAAGGACACCCTGTACCCGTATTCCCCAGCTACGTGAATCATGTCACCTGCTTTGAATACGTCCGCAGCACGCCTCACGTATGAGTGGCCCACGACCCACACCTCCTTCTTCACAGCCGGTGATGTCTGACCGCTGGCCCGGTGTTGGGTCGACTGCATAGTCCGCCCCGCCTCGTAGGCTTGCGCAACTGAAAACCAAACAAAGACAAGAAGCGTGAGTACATCATTACAGCTTCACAACATGTGCAACCGCACATACCTCTTATAACACTTGGAGGACCAACGCCCCACTCGTTTCACTTGTTCAACATTAAGACCCCTGGCTGTAGCTTCCGTAGCAGCCCCTATCCGAAAGGAGTGGGTCCCAAACTCGCCCGGGTTCAAGCCCGCAGCGGCAATTGACATCGCAAGCACCCGCTGAAACTGAAATCTCGTCAGTGGGGTGGCATCCGCGTGTCTCAACAAGGTCCCCCCCCATGATGCCACCCTTCGTGCTAGGTAGTTTTCTAAACACTTTACTGGACACATGGAGGACCCGGGAATGCTGGGTATGATTATGCAGTCACCCATCCCATCTTGGTCGGTCTTGGACCTGACAAAGGAGACAGTCATTGTCTCTCCTCTGACCTGAACGTGTTCCCGGCACAAACCCCCTGTCACATCCCGTTTGTTCCTCGCCACCAGTTCGCTTACCCGCATCGCTCCATGAAATGCCAGCGTGAAAGCGGCTCGGAACAACACCGTCTCAAACTGAGATGAACATGTGGCAGGGAGTGTGGCCAACAACTGGGCCAACCTATCCAAACCTATCGGGCGCCTCTCATCTACTCTGCGACCCTCAAGGCGTTGCCACCCACGCAGCGCTTTCTGTACAATGAAAGACGCTGTCGGGTCCTGGATACCATGAGCCCTGGCAACAAAGGAAATGGCAGCACGATGCCTCTGGGCCGTAGCCACCGATTTCCCAGCCCTACGTAAGGACATCAGAAAATTCACTACCCATTCCTCGTGGCCCCAAAGCCCCTCTCCATCAGTCCCCAAAAAGGCTAAATAGGACCGAAACGCCCCTTCATATGCCTTCCTTGTCCTTGGTGTTAGGCTCTCTCCCACGAGGTGACGAAGTTCGGGGCACCAAGAGACCAGAGAGCTTCGGGAAAGGGTGCCGGCTCTGGGTCCGCTGTGGGAAGGAAACCCGAGAAAGCCTGCATATGAAAACGAGACAGTGCATCAGCTGCCTGATTCAGTACCCCCGGGACATGTTTAGCTCTCAATAGCACATTCAGTTGCATACACAGTAAAACAATTTCTTTGAGCAGTCTTAAAATCAGTTTACATCGTGCTGCCTGGCTATTGATGCACTCGACCACAGTCATATTGTCAGACCAAAATACCACAGAGTGATCTTTGAACCCTTCGGGCCAGGTTCTTAGGGCCACCAAAATGGGGAAAAGTTCCAAGAAAGCAATATTACTTGTCAGTCCATTGTCATGCCACCATGCCGGCCATCTTTGTGCCGACCATTTTGTGCCGAAGATGGCACCAAAACCTATGCTACCTGCCGAATCTGTCCATAGCCCCAGCTCTTCAGAGGACACGGCCGGTTTGTTCCAGACGACTCGACCATTAAAATCCGCCAGGAATGCTAACCAAATGCGCATGTCCTGGCGGACCTCAGCCGATAGTCTCGTGCGATGATGACCCTCCTTTAGGCCGACCATAGCTTGGGCAATCGAACGGGAAAAGGGGCGGGCCATCGGTATAACCCTCAGGGCAAAGTTCAACTGTCCCACCAACTGCTGTAACTGATGCAGCGTAACTTTAGATCCATTTATACACATTTGCAGGGCTGCCCTGAACTTCCCCACTTTGTCAGCTGGTAAACGAAAACAACCCTCACTGGAGTCTAACTCGATCCCCAGAAACTCGAGGCAAGTCGCAGGACCCACCGTCTTACCTGGTGCCAATGGCACACCAAACTGCTTCATTAATACACAAAAGTCGGCCAAGGCCTGGCCACATTCGAGATCCCCGGCTGCCCCAAGGAACAGAAAGTCATCAAGGTAATGCATTACATGTTGGAAACCCGTCCTCCTTGTGAAGACCCATTGTAGAAAACTACTGAATTTCTCGAAATAGGCACAAGATATAGAGCACCCCATCGGCATACACCTATCCATGTAATAATGACCCTGAAACGTGAAACCTAGGAGACGCTGATCGTCTGGGTGTACCGGGAGCAACCGGAACGCTGACTCGATATCCGACTTCGCCATCAGCGCCCCGGGCCCCAGGCGATTCAAAATGGCTGCGGCCTCATCGAAAGATGCGTACCGCACCGAACACACTTCTGGGTCTATTGCATCGTTTACAGAAAGACCACGTGGAGCTGATAAATTATGAATCAGTCGGAACTCACCCGGGTCCTTCTTGGGGACCACCCCTAAAGGAGAACAAACAAAACTCTGCACCGGGGGTACACTAAACGGGCCGGCAACCCGACCTCGAGTAACTTCTTTCCGGATCTTCTCCTGTACCACGGTCGTATGCTGTAGGACCGAAAGTTGATTTTTACACTTCTCCACACCCTGAAAGTCCCCTACTGGGATGCGGAAACCATACGAGAACCCGTTCCGCAGCACCCCAGCAGAAGTACGATCCGGGTATTCACTGAGCCAGGGAATCATCGCCAAGGTATCAATCGGGGTAGGTAAAGGCACCCCTCGGACTATGTTAGACCTGTTTGGCGCCTCCTCTACCCCCGTTATCACCCGTTTTGGCTCTGCACGTGGACTCAGGATGGGACGACCCGCACCCACTACATTCATGTCTAAATTTACACGATCCCTGGGGCCTAGTACATTTACCTCTGTTGAAGTTCCAGCAGAACCCCCTTTTCCCTGTATTGCTGGCAGGTCTCGAGTGATCGTCGGTACCCGTACCTGATCGAAAGGGCGTCCCCGCATATTGGCGGGAAGATTCGCCAACATTACCCCCTACCAATGGCATTTTCAACATACCTGTCTCCTTCATTTTATCCCATGTCAAAGAATCGTAGCAATCCCAGGTTAAGTTTTTATTATGCTCTTTAGCCTTTCTAAAAAGATTATCGTAGCAGAACCAATGGTTACCCTGGTGTGATGTCGAGTACCCCATGATTCGCGACTGATAGGTCGGCAACTCGGAAAGTAACTCGGGCCTACGTTCCCCTAAGATCGACGTAAAAATCCCCCATGCTTTGCCCCAATTGCCAATATTCTCATTCACTTTAAAGGCGGCCATTTTTGCGCGCCAAACACTCGGATGCATGAGGTCTTTCTGGCCCTTAACATGCTCCACCTCATAATGATCAACAAGCAACGAGAAGACGTTCACATATTCCCCCGCCCAAATCTTTCTCTTTAATTGCCAAAGGCACATGTTGACCCAACCTTTCTCTACGAGAGGGTGCTGACTCGCAATCGGCAATGGCCGCTTACCTGCACCGGACGCTGACTCTGCGGTCGTAATCGTCCCTTGTGGGTTGTCAACTACTGCAGCCGGCGCGGACACCTTGGCTGCCTCCCGTTTCTCACGCAGTTGCTTCATCAGCGCCTGCGCGTCGACAGCCGTGGCGCCCTCACTACCTTCGCCCAACCACGCTGCAAGTTGTGCTGCCAGCTCGGGCGGCATATCCTCATTGGACACCGGGGTGACCACCACGGAATCGGATTCCCCTCCACGGGTACTGGGGTTGGCGCTTCAAGCGGGGTACGGGGAACCGGGACGTCTCCCCCAGCTGGTCCCCTCCTTGGCCTCTTGGCTCTCCCTCCTGGGGCTGCTCCAGCCGAAGGACGTTCCGGCCCCCCTTCCCCCTCTCTCTCCGCCACCCGCTTCTTCAGCTCGGTCATCTCCTTCATGAGGACCCGAAGCATCTGTTCAGTCGTCATTCTCTTTCCGCCTTTCTTGGGCATTTCTCCGACAGAGTATCTGTAAGACAAAAAGAAGGATTACAACGCTCAAAATTGGCTCTTCGTTCCGTCTCGAGCTCACGTGCAGCGAGGAGGTGCAGCTTCAGAGCACAGGAACAAGAGGATACCTTCCGGTCTTGCGTCCCCTTTTATCCGTCTTCAGGGCGGGCGTAAACCCGCCCCTGCCTGCCCCGAGGGCGTGGCCAGCCGCGTCAGTGTCTAGGCCAGCCCACTCTAGGGCGGGAAAAAGCGCGCCCCGGCTACGCCGCTTCGGGCATACCAGCCGAGACACGCCTCCCGCCCAAGATGGCTTCCCGGGGGGATCGTGGTACTCTGCCATACGTGCGGGGGGACCGAGTGGTCGCCCCTTTCCAGAAAAATAGGACATTCTATGGTATCCTTAGTTGCATTAAAAGAGTCTTCATAACAGAGAAAATCTCCAAGTAGTTCCTCTTCTGTACGCCATGGCTTAAAGAGTTGCAAAAGAGCTAAATAGTAAAATTCTCTTTTGTCTGGAACTTCACAACTCAATTTTCGATGATTAATCAAATGGCCTTTTTTCTGCTTCACTAGACATCCTTCATAGCCAATGAGTGCATATTTTCCATTATTGATATCTTCTGTGATGTTCCTCTTATAACTGTAGTTTTGAAGAACTTCATACAAACATGTGTTCTCAAGGTGAGTACTTCTATTTGGATAGTATGTATCCAACATATTTGTCTTCAAAATATCTGTACTGTTCGGTTCTTTTTCCGCCAAATATTCAATTTCTTTTACAGATTTCAAAACTCGGTTTCGTGTTGCAGCAAGACCAAGACTCACCCAAATGATTGTTCTTGATTTGGCATAGAGACTTGCTGATGATAACCGATCAGAACATTCATATGCTCCAATTTCTCGATGCGACAACATCTTCAGACTGAAACTGTATAATTTCTTGCTTAGACTCTTTTCATGTGAAATGTCCTCCCACATTTCCTTCAATTCTGTCTTTTCTTTTTTCGTGATGTAAGATGTCACATATCGAGCCACAGCAATAGAGTTGTCAGCAACGAACTGAATATCCATGTTAGCATTCCACATGGACAAAATCACTGGGTTGTAATCGTTGATGTACTTAGATTCTTCATTTCTTCTCAAATTATATGTATTTTTGGGAGATTTCCTCGTCACAGTATGTCGTAGAGATGACATCAAATTATTTACTCTTCCCTTAGAAATCACTGGTCGAGGAAATGCAAAACGACATTTCGTGTAGTACTTTTCCTTGTTTTTAAATTTTCGACGACAGTACTTTCCACAACGATGAGATTGAAAACGTAAAACTTGTTGCCTTAAATTGTTTTCTTCAGTAGATTTTGGAACAGCACATGTTGAATACTCTTCAATGAAACTCATCACTGTTTCATCTGAATCTGATCCAAATTTGGGTGCATCTTTAATCCACAACAACATATGTATATGAGGAGCACCTCTCGCTTGATATTCCTTCCTCCAAAAGAAATCCAAAACCTCTCCAAGGGGAGGATTTTTTTTGTTGGTAATAAAAGACATCATAGCTTCAAATCTATGATTAAAATATCTGCAAACATTCACTGGATCTAAAGAACACAGTTCTCCTGGTGTTTTCAATTCTATATTTGGTATGTTTTCATTTGCCTCTCGTAGAAATTGAAGTAAATCGTCCCATGCATACTCAGCACAGCTAAGAGTGAGGAACCATGTAGGAGTTCCTAAGTTTCTTAGCATACATTTCAATTCTCCATGACGACGAAACCAATACTCGTTGGTTCCACGTTGACATGCCATGAGATTGATTAGCTGAGATTCCAAAATACTGTCTTGCAGATTAACTTTCTCCATAAAGTCCCTTGCACAAACATTCTGCAAATGAGGTCCACTTTTTAATATATGATTAACTGCATAAGAAAGCCCAGACAAATCACTTTCAAACAGTAGATGAAATAAATATGGAATGCATTGACGAAACCTTGGATCTTCTGCATATAATCTTAGAGTCCGGTATTCAGCTGCAGGAATTTGAACTGGTCGATCATCATATCGTCCACCACAACCTGTTGGAAATAATTGTGGAAATCAACGAGCTTCCAAACTTTCTTCCCATACACTAATGGGACTTCCTTTTGCTGCTTTCATTTGAAACAAGTCAATTGCATTTCCCATTACTTCTTTGGAATGCAAAGGATGAACAGTATAATGTTCATATATTTCTTCAGTTCTAGACACATCAACTTTTTCAATTTGACCAACTGAAGAATCACTATCTTCTTCTATAGCTGTTTCCTCTGCTCCAACACTTACATCTTTGTAGTACTCATTGTTTTTGACCAAATACAACGTTGCCTTCTTGACTTTTTTAACATCCACTAAATCTTGCCAAATTTTCTTACTCTTTGTTGGAACCCCATTAACTAGAATAACTAAAGGATCTTCTTCTACTCTTTCTACACCAATTGTATTAATATTTTTCTTTACATCTAGAGGCAAATAAACAACTCTTCCCTTTAATCCTCTCAGTAAATCTGATGGAGGCAATTTCCCTGTCTTAGGCTCCATGCGTACAATAGCCTGAAAAGGATGGACACATTGAATCAAAATAGATTCATAAGTATTTAGATCCATCAATTCAGAAGGAATATCTATCAACTGAAGATTATTATAAACTGCTCTAGCAGGCATTCTATTTTCATTTAATTTTTTCAAACAATAATTACAAATACACTGATCCAAACTTAAATCAAAAGAATTCTCCACCAACAAATAACTTACAAAATCCTCCCATTCACTATTATTTTCCAATTCACTTTTTGCATATAAATCAACTAACCTAGTCTGAATTTTATAATGAGTCCGTCGACAACACACACAAAGTTAAATTAGGCCTCTCACTTGATTTCACCTTAAACTTGATAATTTCCTGATCAAACTTTTCAATACTTGAAATTTGTCCATTATCTTCTGCATTACCATCCATTACTATATCTATTTCTACACTGTCCTCTTTGTTCCCAAAATAACAAAACTCAATTTCTTCACAAATAGTCTTCACATCCACTTCAGATCCATGCAAAAGAGCACTATTTAACTGTTTAAGCTTAAGTGCAGGACTTTTTGCATAATACAACTTTCTCACTAATTTCCTTACGTTATTATGATGCACTGCTAACATCCTAAAATGATGAAAAACACTCCGACAAACTTTTCTAGAAAGACAAGCTATTGAATGCCCTTGCAAACCTGTGTTTTCTCTCACTCTGCAAGGATCTAACTCTTGCAGGATCTTCATTTTTTGTTTGAGACTTTTTTTACTATATGTACGTAAGAAATTTCGAAGCAAATCGATTGATTCCTGTCGCACACTACAAATACTACTGCATTTCCATGTGTACACTGGACCCTTAGTACGTCTCCCTAAAACTTCATCAGCTAACACCTCTTCTGCATCTCTAGATACAAGTTTCTCTTTTTCCATCACACAACTATCTTTCACCTCATATGCACGACCACTGGTGTCAACTGCATGCACCAAATCATTTTCCTGAAAGTAACTCTCCTCATTGAAAAAAGGCTCAGAACTTGAACTATGCATCCATTCACCAGAAAATACTTCACAAAAATTACTCCGATTAATAATTATTTTCCATCTACTGTTCGATTTGAAAACATCAATTGCCTTATTAAGTATCCTAATTCTATTGATTATTAAAATAAATAATTTTTTCTTAACTTCAAAAGCCTGATCAACAATCTTTTCTACACTTTTCTTTTTATTGTAAAAAGCAGCTTTTAGTTTACTTTTCTTATCATTTTTTAGCAAATTTAAAACTACCCTATTGCGAAACATTCCCCTACGAAAGAAGTCTAAAAACATTTACACTTCTATTACTATCCATTCTCTTCTCTCCTGCTCCAATGGAAACATTTTTTGTGGGCTTCTCTTTCCTTTTTAGATTTGTTGACTTTTTCTGTATATTCACATTAGCAATATCATTTTTTTTTCTACGACATATGTTGCGAAGAAAAGACTTAATTGGCTTACCAGAAGCTTTTCTGGTGTTTTTTGAAGTACTTGTTGAAGAGGATTCCATAAACTCTGTTGTTGATGTTCTCCTTTTCCGTATGTTATTTTTGATATTTCTTTGCTTTGAAGGCATTTTTGCTTCCTTTTCAGAAGTTGATTTGAATCTGTTGTTCTGTTAAAAAAACACATGAAAGACCACTATTAGCAAACAACAAAGTAATGTTAAAAAGCAAACAATATATACAATAAATTGCAACATATTTAAGTTTATACAATAGCAACTCATGGCTTTATTTATAAAGGCCTTGCGCCACCAGTGCGTCACTTATTACCCATGTTTAAAGTAATGCACCAGCTGCACATGGCAATCATAAATAAGGGCCAAATGCAAATACCAATCAATTGCTCCCAAAAATCGATTTTTGAATAACATGTAAGAAACACTGCGCAGAACATATGTACAACCACTCAATATCATCAAACAAAGTCAGTGCCTGATTTATAAAGGCCTTGCACCACCAGTGCATCACTTATTACCCATGTTTAAAGTGATGCATCAGCTGCACATGGCAATCATAAATAAGGGCCAAATGCAAATACCAATCAATTGCACCCAAAAATCGATTTTTGAATAACATGTAAGAAACACTGCGCAGAACCTAAGTACAACCACTCAATATCATCAAACAAAGTCAGGGCCTGATTTATAAAGGCCTTGCGCCACCAGTGCGTCACTTATTACCCATGTTTAAAGTGATGCACTAGCTGCAAAAGGCAATCATAAAAAAGGGCCAAATGCAAATACCAATCAATTGCACCCAAAAATCGATTTTTGAATAACATGTAAGAAACACTGCGCAGAACCTAAGTACAACCACTCAATATCATCAAACAAAGTCAGGGCCTGATTTATAAAGGCCTTGCACCACCAGTGCATCACTTATTACCCATGTTTAAAGTGATGCATCAGCTGCACATGGCAATCATAAATAAGGGCCAAATGCAAATACCAATCAATTGCACCCAAAAATCGATTTTTGAATAACATGTAAGAAACACTGCGCAGAACCTAAGTACAACCACTCAATATCATCAAACAAAGTCAGGGCCTGATTTATAAAGGCCTTGCACCACCAGTGCGTCACTTATTACCCATGTTTAAAGTGATGCACTAGCTGCACAAGGCAATCATAAAAAAGGGCCAAATGCAAATACCAATCAATTGCACCCAAAAATCGATTTTTGAATAACATGTAAGAAACACTGCGCAGAACCTAAGTACAACCACTCAATATCATCAAACAAAGTCAGGGCCTGATTTATAAAGACCTTGCGCCACCAGTGTGTCACTTATTACCCATGTTTAAAATGATGCACTAGCTGCAAAAGGTAATCATAAAAAAGAGCCAAATGCAAATACCAATCAATTGCACCCAAAAATCGATTTTTGAATAACATGTAAGAAACACTGCGCAGAACCTAAGTACAACCACTCAATATCATCAAACAAAGTCAGGGCCTGATTTATAAAGGCCTTGCGCCACCAGTGCATCACTTATTACCCATGTTTAAAGTGATGCACTAGCTGCACATGGCAATCATAAATAAGGGCCAAATGCAAATACCAATCAATTGCACCCAAAAATCGATTTTTGAATAACATGTAAGAAACACTGTGCAGAACCTATGTACAACCACTCAATATCATAAAACAAAGTCAGAGCCTTATTTATGAAAGCCTTGCGCCACCACTGCATCACTTATTACCCATGTTTAAAGTGATGCATCAGCTGCACATGGCAATCATAAAAAAGGCAAATAAAAATACCATTCATTTTCACCCAAAATCGATTTTTGAATAACATGTAAGAAACACTGCGCAGGACTTATATACTAACATACAATTTCACTTCTAAAACATAACTATCTGCTTCCAAATATTCTCCATAGAGCAAATAAGTCTCTATCTAAATTAAATAAATCATTACTTACCTTTACAAATGCTTTTGGAGATTGAGAACAGTGTCAGACACACACGCCAATTTTTCTTTAGCAGAGCAAAAGGTGTGCTCTCAATACACTGAAACCAAGACTGGCATAGAAAATCTCTATCTTTGTACACATATGCCTTAATTCAACCAATCAAAAGTCTTCCCTCACTATTTTCAAACCAACACCCATCCCCCTCTCAGACCTTTCTATCTGTTACCATAGCAACTCCCTCCTAACTGAACTCTAAGGTTCAAAAGTTTATCTTACAATGTTGCAAATTAACTCAGCAAGGATGTTTGACCTCTCAATACAGCAGCCTATACAGGGTATTTTTGCTTTTGTTGACTTTTTTTAAACCATTCAAATTGCTTCTTTCACACAACATAACCATGCACCCTAACTTTCAGTTTTCAACTATCTGAATCCACCAATCACAGCTTGTGATTCAAGAGCAGAGAAACTCCACAATTATTTTTTTGTAAACTCCTACTGTTCCAACTGCCATTTCATTCCCACACTTCATCTGACTGGACCAGAACCTTCTCACATCATGTACTCTGTTTGGATTATTGGACATAGCTACATCCACTGGGCTCAAAGGTATGCAGCTAGCAGAAATTTTCATAACCTTGATTTATCAAATGTGGAAATCAAATGGATTGGCCACAGAGGATTAAAATGTCACCAATTGATACCATTGGTGAAAACCTTTTTGCATCTGCCAGAACCTGACCTTATAATTGTGCACTGTGGTGGAAACGATCTAGGCACATTGACTGGGGTAGGTCTGGAAATGCTTTTAAAGGACACCTTTCATCAATTGATGATACTTTTTCCCCACACTGCCTTGGTATATTCCAATATATGCCAAAGACAGAAATGGAACTGGTCCAACCAATTTTGTCCACAATTTGAGAAAGCACGGAAACATGTGAATAAATCTGTTTCTGCTTACATGAGAGACTATGGAATGGGATCAATATACAATAATAACTTGCGTTACAACATGCAAGATATCTACAGAGAAGATGGTGTGCACTTCTCAGATGAAGGGAATAGAATATTCCTCCTTAATTTAAGAATGTGCATTGGAACCTACTTGTAGGTACCTAAATCAACCACAAAACCCAAAAGCTCTTTTCAGAGCTACCCTACCTCTGATCATTCAAAGCGTTTATTTTTTTCTAACTTTTTTCACTATTTTTCACCAAAGTACGCTTTCGGGTACGCTTACAGGTGCGCGCACCAGGCGCTTCCCCCGTGGAAAATTAAAGATTTTTTTTTTTTTTTTTACGTTTATGAGCCTCCTAAGCCCCCCTCAGAAAACCTAGAGGGTCAAGAAGTCTCTACCGTGCCCCCTTCTACCCATACCGAACATTGTTTACCCTCCATCTTGTGTCTCGATTGTACCGAAACACAAAATGGAGGACTCCCGTAACGCTGCCGGTGCGCGTAAAGGAGCGCGCACCGGTAAGCGCTCGATAAAAAAAGGTGGGAAAGCAATTTACAAAAAAACCACTAGAGACACTTTCATCAAATATAGAATAGGCCCTACTACATAGCAGTCCCTACCATTTACCCAAATTTGATGGAATTCCATTGAGAAAATTATGCTGTAGGCCTGACTAAATATCCTGAGGTAAATTACATGACAAAAACACACTTGTAATGTTAGAATTTACAACCAATTAAAAAGTATCTTTCATTTTCTACGATTATTTCCTGACGTTTGATTGGTTAAGTACAAGAATATATATAAAAGAAGAGAGGGAAACACAGCCATTTTGACTACTGCTTCCAGAAGTACATTTGAAAACAAATATCACTGACAACTTCAACGGATTTCTCTAAGGTAAGTTCTAATTATGGAAGTATATTGTACACTTTAAGTTAATTTCTTAAAAAATATTCTGTTAGTTATATGCTATCCCTCTTTAATAGTTAGAGATAGAGATAGACTTCTCTGTAATAGTTATGGATTGAGTTAGGCTTCTCTGGTATACAGTACCCTAGCTCTACTAATATAGTTAATTTGTATGCAATTTTCAGAAAGAAAATGGAAGGAGAAAATCAGGCAAATGATACTTCTATCAAAGTAAAGGTGGAAAAACCAGAAGATCAAAAAAAAGAAGTTGATTTCATGGATGACTCTTTGGATGAACAGTTTATAGAATGTTTGGAAGAAATGGAATCATGTACTAATAATTATGAGGAAATTCCGGACAATATTATGTTAGAAATTTTATTAAATTATGAAAAAGAATCAGAGGAATAAATTTATATTTAATAATTTCAAATTGTTTGAGACAATATTCATTTTTATATGTAATTCATAAAGTATTACCAAAAATGTTTAAAATATAAAGTGAGACTTATAGTATACTGTTCAACTATTTTTCTGTTACATAGTAAGTTTACTCATAGTTACTACCTTTCTCACACTATATTATCTCCTATGTATATTTTACACCTCTTTTTCATAAGGGAGCAGGATAGACTACTCATGATCCCCTAGAAATTCGCAGGGAGTGCTTATAAGATCTGTTTCTCCTTTCCAGACAGACTATGTTATGAATTCCATATACCACAAAAAATACAATAACAACATGCAAGATATCTACAGAGGAGATGGTGTACATTAAATTAAAGTCTCTGCATTGGTACCTACATGTAGGTACTTACAAAAAATAAAAAAACAATTAATAAACATACAATTTTTTAAAGTGATTATTTTTCCAAAGTACCCTCCTTGGAGCGCTCCCCGGTGCGCCCCCCGGTGCGCGTACCGGGCGCTTCCCCCGCGAAAAACGCAAAAAAAAAAAAAAATTTTAAGGCCCCGCGGGGCCCTTTCATGGCCCCCATATCAAACCTAGAGGGTCAGGGGGGGTCTACCCTACCCCCTTATGGTCAATTCCCCCCTTTGTTTTTGCCACCTCTTATGACTAGATTTTACCGATAGACAAAATGGCGGCCGCTCCGGACTGTTTAGAATGTTTACAGACAACTGAGAGCCAATCAGCTTTCTGCGCGCAAGTCGCGTGTCGCGCCTGGAGCGCTCACTGGTGCGCGTACCGGAGCGCGGTTACAGATATATATATTTTTTTGAACGTTAATTTCTCAAAATCCACTGAAGCACATATCTTGAGACATAGCAAAGGCACATCGGGCTACCAGTCCCTACAATTTTGCCAAGTTTGGTGGAAATCCATTCAGCCGTTCGGGCTAAAAGTGAAATCGACCGCCCTATGGAAATTAACATGGGGAAAACGCGTTTTGGGACCCCCCTTTTATCTCGGTCCCCGCTTAACGTATCCCCCCCAATTTTTTAGGGAAGGACCGGAACCCCGCGAGGCCATTTTCAGGAAATTTTCAGGCAGATTCGTCAACCGGCGCCAAAGTTATTTCAAATAGAATTTTGAGATTTAACATTGAAAAAAATCCTAACTATAACTACCTACTGGCGACCGCCAGTAGGTAATATATATATATATATATATATATATATATATATATATATATATACATACATATATATATATATATATATATATATATATATATATATATATATATATATATATATATATTACCTACTGGCGGTCGCCAGTAGGTATATATAGTTAGGATTTTTTCCCTATGGGATTTCTGAAAATTCTATGTCTAATAACTTTGGCGTTTGTGGACGGAATCGGCTGAAATTTTCAGGAAAATGGCACATTTTGTTTCTGAGCAGCCCCTGAAAATTTGGGGGGTTTCGTCAAGGGGGGGCTGAGAAAAAAGGGGGGTCCCAAAACGCGTTTTTCCCATATTAATTTCCATAGGGCGGTTGGCCTCACTTTTAGCTCGAACGGCTGAATGGATTTGCACGAAACTTGGCAAAATTGTAGGGACTGTTAGCCCGATGTGCCTTTGCTAGGTCTCAATATATGTGCTTCAGTGGATTTTGAGAAATTAACGTTTAAATCAAGATATATATCTGTAACAGCGCTCCGGGCAGCGATCCGGTTCGCGTACTTTTCGCTTATCGGAACTTTGCGATGCGAAGCTGATTGGCTCTCCGGTGTCTGTCAACATTCTAAACAGTCCGGTGCGGCCGCCATCTTGTCTCTCGGTAGGATCGAGAGATAAGAGGAGGCCAAAACAAAGGGGGAAATTTCGATAAGGGGGCCTAGTAGATCCTCCCTGACCCCCTAGGTTTTATGTGGAGGTTGTAAAAGGTTTCTGCAGGGGGAAAAAAAAAAAAAAAAAAAAATATTTATGCGTGGTGAGCTCCTAGTACGCGAACCGGGTAGCGCTCTGGGCAGCGTACTATAAGGATAAAAGAATGATAGATTTTTTTAATACTGTATGTTAAATATTTGTTGTTTTTGTTGTTTTTTTTTTGTTTTCTTTATTTATATATATATATATATATATTACCTACTGGCGGTCGCCAGTAGGTATATATAGTTAGGATTTTTTCCCTATGGGATTTCTGAAAATTCTATGTCTAATAACTTTGGGGTTTGTGCACGGAATCGGCTGATATTTTCAGGAAAATGGCACATTTTGTTTCTGAGCAGCCCCTGCCAAATTTGGGGGGGGTTCGGCAAGGGGGGGCCGAGAAAAAAGGGGGGTCCCAAAACGCGTTTTTCCCATGTTAATTTCCATAGGGCGGTTGGCCTCACTTTTAGCCCGAACGGCTGAATGGATTTCCACGAAACTTGGCAAAATTGTAGGTACTGTTAGCCCGATGTGCCTTTGCTAGGTCTCAATATATGTGCTTCAGTGGATTTTGAGAAATTAACGTTTAAAACAAGATATATATCTGTAACAGCGCTCCGGGCTGCGCTCCGGTTCGCGTACTTTTCGCGTATCGGAACTTTGCGAAGCGAAGCTGATTGGCTCTCCGGTGTCTGTCAACATTCTAAACAGTCCGGAGCGGCCGCCATCTTGTCTCTCGGTAGGATCGAGAGACAAGAGGAGGCCAAAACAAAGGGGGAAATGAAGGAAAGGGTGCAAGGTAGACCCCTTCTGACCCCCTAGGATTGATGAGGGGGATATTATAGAGCCACGCGGGCCCCCAAAAAAAAAAAAAAAAAAATCCGATTTTTTCGCCGTAGAGACGCGTCTTGGTACGCGAACCGGGAAGCTAACCGGCAGTCTAACGGGAGTTTGAGGAGTAGCTGATTGGCTGTCAACATTGTAAACAGTCCGGAGCGGCCGCCATCTTGTCTCTCGGTAGGATCGAGAGACAAGAGGAGACCAAAACAAAGGGGGAAATGAAGGAAAGAGGGCGAGGTAGACCCCTTCTGACCCCATAGGATTGATGAGGGGGATATTATAAAGCCACGCGAGGCCCAAAAAAAAAAAAAAAATTCTGATTTTTTTCGCCGTAGAGACGCGTCTTGGTACGCGAACCGGGCAGCTAACCGGCAGTGTAACGGGAGTCTGAGGAGTAGCTGATTGGCTGTCAACATTGTAAACAGTCCGGAGCGGCCGCCATCTTGTCTCTCGGTAGGATTGAGAGACAAGAGGTGGAAAAAAAAAAGGTGTAAATGAATGAAATGGGTAAGGCAGACCCCTCCTGAAACCCTAGGATTGATGAGGGGGCTATTAAAGTTCCCTGCGGGGCATAAGAAAAAAAAATTGCGATTTTTCGCAGTAAAGGTGCTTCCTGGTACGTTAACCGGGCAGCTAACCGGCAGCGTAACGGGAGTCCGACATATTGTGTTTTTTGAACGTTTGTGATATGTGCACGTGTGGATTTTGTCTAATTAAGGTTAAAAAAATATATATATCTTTAAGCGTGTTCTGGCGCGCTTACGTTTTGGGTTTGGTTTGCGCTGCAGAGACGATACGTCACGGTTATGCGATGCATCATGAGGCGTCTCACGGGCTACGTGATACGTCACTTAATAAAGAATATATTTTACAGCTATAGATATTAGCTTTTAAAAAACCAATGAAATTCACAGAAAAAAACATAGGTTATAGACCATATATAGTTAGGAATTTGCATTTACAAAACCTTGAAAATTCACTGAAAAAACCATAGGTTATAGACCATATATAGTTAGGGATTAGCATTTAAAAAACCTTATTTTATTTGCACAAAACCATTGAAATTCCATATATAGTTAGTTGCACTAACTATATATCGCGGACCCGCAATCCACTGCTAATGATGTCACATATTACATCATTCATGACATGGTCAGTGACATCACTGATGACATCACTGATGACATCTCAAATGACATCACTGATGACATCACTGATGACATCTCAAATGACATCACTGATGACATCACTGACATCTCATTTGACATTACTGATTACATCACTGATTATATCATTTATGTGATAATACATCTTCAGACTCTAATATAACCTTAGATACACTCAGTGTAAACAGGCACTCACAGACTGTCACACATCCATGGAGTTACTCACACACCTAGTCAGTCATGCAAAGAATCAATCACATCTCCATTTCCTCAACTATACAGTTATACACACCTTACTTATTCAAACATATAGTAACACATATTTACTCTCTTATACAATCCTTGATACAAGTTCACAATGATTCATACAGCCACTCACACATTCACTGGCTCTTATGTTCAGTTATTTATATATGTCAACTCTCACATGGAGTGTGTTTTACATATGTACTTACTTTGACATGTAGCACTGAGATATCCATTCACTCACCAATATACTCATGCACACAGTCAACTGTCCATACAGCTGTTTCTACATGCACTTTTGAACCCATACACCTAGGGAATCAACTGCTCACACATCTATGCACAGAGTTATACACCTCCCAGCCACCCACACACATACTCAGTCTCCCATACAAATACTTGGGCAACCATTCAATAACCCATATAGTTACTGATATAGCTACTGATTTAAACATGCAGCAGTTTACAGAACAACATAAATAATGATTGCCAAATTAAGACACTTTAATCACTAACCCATACACTCAGTGAGACACATTTAATAATTCTCTCATACAGTCAGTTCTGCACCTACTAAATCCTTCATCCAGACACTTATACATCCACTCATTCTTCAATATGTAAGACATATTTTAACTTTACAGAAACATACAGTCACTGGGTGTTGTCATCAATGATGTCATCAGTGATGTCATCAGTGATGTCATTTGAGATGTCATCAGTGATGTCATCAGTGATGTCACTGACCATGTCATGAATGATGTAATATGTGACATCATTAGCAGTGGATTGCGGGTCCGCGATATATAGTTAGTGCAACTAACTATATATGGAATTTCAATGGTTTTGTGCAAATAAAATAAGGTTTTTTAAATGCTAATCCCTAACTATATATGGTCTATAACCTATGGTTTTTTCAGTGAATATATATATATATATATATATATATATATATATTCAATGAAAAAAACATAGGTTATAGGCCATATATAGTTAGGAATTAGCATTTACAAAACCTTATTTTACTCGCATAAAACCATTGAAATTCCATATATAGTTAGCTAACTATAAGCGCTAACTATATATCGCGCACCCGCAATCCACTGCTGATGATGTCACATATTACATCATTCATGACATGGTCAGTGACATCACTGATGACATCACTGATCACAACATCCAGTGATTGTATGTGTCTGTAAAGTTTAAATATTGAAGAATGAGTGGATGTATAAGTGTCTGGATGAAGAATTTAGTAGGTGCATGACTGACTGTATGAGTGAGTGATTAAATGTGTCTCATTGAGTACATGGGTTAGTGACTAAACTGTCTTAATTCGTGCATCAGTATGTTTGATGTTGTGTAAGCTGCTGCATGTGTTGATCAGTAGCTATAAGAGTGGCCATATGGGTTATTGATTGGTTGCCCAAATATTTGAATGGGAGGCTGAGTGTGTGTGTGGGTGGCTGGGAGGTGCGTGACTCTGTGCATAGATGTGTAAGCAGTTGATTCACTAGGAGTATGAGTTCAAGAGTGCATGTGGAAACAGCTATATGGGCGGTTGACTGTGCATGGGTGTGTTGGTGAGTGAATGGATTTCTCATTGCTACATGTGCAAGTAAGTACGTATGTAAAACACAATACATGTGAGAGTTGAGATATATAAATAACTGAACATAAGAGCCAGTGAATGTGTGAGTGGCTGTATCGATCACTGTGAGCTTGTATCAGGGATTATATAAGAGAGTAAATATGTGTTATTATATGTTTGAATAAGTAAGATGTGTATAACTGTATAGTTGAGGAAATGGAGGTGTGATTGATTCTTTGCATGACTGACTAGGTGTGTGAGTAACTCCATGGATGAGTGACAGTCTGTGAGTGTCTGTTTATACTGAGTGTATGTAAGGTTATATTAGAGTCTGAAGAGGTTCATTGTATTATCACATGAGTGATGTGATCAGTGATGACAAATGAGATGTCATCAGTGATGTCATTTGAGTTGTCATCAGTGATGTCATTTGAGATGTCATCATTGATATCATTTGAGTTGTCATCAGTGATGTCATTTGAGATGTCATCAGTGATGTCATCAGTGATGTCACTGACCATGTCATGAATGATGTAATATGTGACATCATCAGCAGTGGATTGCGGGTGCGCGATATATAGTTAGCGCTTATAGTTAGCTAACTATATATGGAATTTCAATGGTTTTATGCGAGTAAAATAAGGTTTTGTAAATGCTAATTCCTAACTATATATGGCCTATAACCTATGGTTTTTTCATTGAATTTTCAAGGTTTTGTAAATGCAAATTCCTAACTATATATCCACTATAACCTATGGTTTTTTCTGTGAATTTCATTGTTTTTTTAATAGCAAATATGAAAAGCTTTAAAATGTCAAGTACGTGATAGATAAAAACATTTTCGTATTTATGCACGCTGATGTGCTTTGAACGCTGCCCCCCCCCTCCCCTCTTTTGCCTTAGTAGTACTCTCTCTTTGCAGATACAGAAGGGTAGTTAACGCAGGCCTTTACCTCCGTTGTAATCCGTCGTACCTCCTTGTCTCTCCATTTGATTGATTGTTGTCCAAGCATTTACTGTTTTAGAATTGGTTCTCTTTGGATCATTCTCTATTTACAAACAAGCACAAAGTCGCAATACTCTGTTTAGTCTTTGCAGATAGTGAAAAATCGTGTAAAAAAATAAAAGTAATCGAGCAAAATCAGTAGGCCACTAATTGGATCTCTTTTTGACCTCGCTAAAATAGAAATATTAGGAACAACCCTTCTTGAGAAATACGAAAATAGTGAGATGAACTGAGCTCCACACCATGAGGGCTGCAAGACAGCTCGGCTCCATCACCCATCCCGCACAAAATAATGACAAACCCTATGCAAATATTAAAAATATAGACAACACACCAGCAAAGAAACAGGGTAAAACATTTTATTAAAAAACTATTTACATAACGTTGGTTTATAAGATGATGTCAGTAGTGGACCGATGTGTGAATAGATCGAAAACAGCACAAGGCTCCAAGATCCGGATAGCAAGCTCCTGGATGTTGGGTGCCATAGTTTAGAGTTCTGAATTTCAGCCTTTTTCAATGCCTGTGCTTTGTTGAATCAAAATGGCGGCTTGACACAAAGCTGACTCAAGCGTTGCTACTGATGCTATGCAGACCAAAACTGGTTTTCAGTTTGTACATTTTTCTAGATTTTTCAATCCAAGTTTGGTTGACTTTGTAGAACGATGGCTTCAGATTTTCAACATACGATGTGGTGGCGCTGACTGGGAGGGGGCGCTTCGCTCCTGCCCCCTCCCCAAGTAAGATTTTCATACGTGAAAGTACGTTAATGGTTTTGGTCCCTGAGATGCTTCGATGTCACTACCATTCTCAAATAGCATAAGTTCTAGATGTTGGGTGCCATAGTTAAGAGTTCTGAGCAGCGCTTGTAACACTGTCTGAAGCTTATTTCCACCTACTGCAGCTTCACTATTCTCAAAGTAAGTGAGTGTCGTTTGTGGACCTGACTGCATTAGAAAACAATGTGATATGTTACCTTCCTAAACAGCTTGACGGAGGCCCCTGAGGGGCGCTGTGATGGCCATGGACTCGGAGAAGACGCTTGGCTCCGACACCCTCCCCAAGTCTTATAGCACTGGTGTAGCCTGAGATCGCCCCCGACATAGGCGGCCGGCTCCCGGGGTCCGGCGGTACTTTTTGCCTTTTGATGACTCTTCAATTCTGGACCTTGTCCCACAATCCGTTTGACCTGAAGACAAGCTGTAGTGGGGCGCCCCTTTATCGTTTTAGTTGCCATTCCGCCCGCTTTTGCTACACTGTGCCTCTTCCGCCATTCAGCTGTTTTCCGCCCGCTCTTGCGACTACAGCGTCTCGCTCACCATGTAGTTGAGATGCGCCCGCTCTTGCGGTGCAGCGATAGGCGGCTGCCACAGGACTCTCAAAATGGCGGCCGTCTCTTCGGTTTTGGGCCTGGTCCACTAAAATGGCCCTGGGACACCTTGGAACTCGGACGCTTGTCTGCTAGGGCTTGGGTCCCATTCTCGAAAAGCGTCCCCTCAGCCGTGAAGATTCTACAAAAGTCTTGGGGGCCTCCGACTCCCGCAGGCTTCTGGTGGGGAGCGGCTGCCATGATTGCTCGTGGAATGGCCACGACGGAGCTACGAAATGGTAGTGGTCTCATGCTGACGCCAGCTTTAGTCTGAAACATCCAGAAACACTGTAGACTACCAATTCGATCAGTTCCGGTAGCGCCCCAACATGACCCGGAAGAGAAGAACTTGCCCTCCCCTCTTTGACTGATGGTTCTTGTTGCCTGTCCCCTCTGTTGTCATTTAACAGAACTTTTTGGACTGCTGAAAGGGGTTGTGTTCTGAACGCTGGTTGGTGGAGACATTTAGACTATATTCTTGACCTACGTTGTCGCGTAATGCGTTTTATGACACGCCGCGTTAGCGCACCCGGAAGTGATCCGAGGCGCGGCGCGCAGCGCGTAACGTAAGCATAACAGGTCATGTGACTTGTTAATAAAACTTTTCATTGGTTCATTTTACTTTTGTTAATTTAATGATGAAAAGCTTGGTCATATGACCTAAAAATTACGCTTTTTATTATTTTCGAACAATATTTTATTTCAAACATATGTTATAATATTCCAAGCTAATGTACTTTCCCGGAAAATTTACAACTGTCTTGCAAGTAAAATAAATTCCTTTTTCGAGAAAAAGGGCGTTTCTTCCTTCCATGACGGAGCCGTTGAGTAAAAGAGATTCGGCCTGCTGTCTTAGTCGCCGATACGCCTGATTATCAGATTCTTATCGATCACTTTATGTTGCAGACATGAAAAACACAACTGCCCTTGACCATTTATCTTTACTGCGTTCCTACATATTATACCTTTTATCCGTCATGTAATTGGACTGCTTTATTTCACTTGCCTTTTACTGATTCGAAAACAGTCACTAAAAGTAAAAACTTTACAAATGAAAATACTACTACCGTGTTTTGTTTTAAAAACCTTTATTGTGAAAATGTCAGTATACAAATACGGGCCTATAACCACGTGGGCCGGCCACGGAGCAAACTCAAATCGTATATGATGAGGAGACATTTACACTGTAGAAGAACGTAACGAGCGGGCCATTAGGTGACAAGAACAAAGGTGTCTAACAGTTGCGGAATCGGTGGACGTACATTTTGTAATTAAAATACGACAGGGCCACTTACAATAACATTTTCTAGATATACATTTGCGGGCAAAGAGTTACGAGTCCCATTTATACCGGCGCCATTTTGGGCGAGGCCGGGCAGGTCCAAGATATAGTCAAAATGTCTCCACCAACCATCGGCCAGACCAGAACCCCTTTCGGCCCTTTATGTTACAAGATGGTGTCTTCCATTCAGAAAATATTGGTGGCAGCATTTTGAAAGGAAACAGAAACAGCCGTTCTCCTAGTGAGTTTCACATTGTTACATTTAGGAAGAATGTTGAAGAGTAGTATGTGGAAAATCTGAAGCCATTTTTCTACAAACTCTCAATCAGACTTGGATGGAAAAAAAAACCTGAAGAATGTACAAACAGAAAACCAATTTTTGTCTGTATAGCACCAACAGTAACGCTTGAGTCAGCTTTGTGTCAAGCCGCCATTTTCATTCAATCAATAGCGTCCCCCTGCACACATTCAGGGACCTGGTCGTGTCTTCAGATGAAACGCATTGTAGGAAAAGATGCAGAAAGGAAAAGGAAAAAAGTTCCGCCGGACCTAGTGAAGCTGCAGCAGGTGCAAATAAGCTTCAGACAGTCTTACAAGCACTGCTCAGAACTCTCAACTGAGGCACTCAACATCCAGGACTTGCCATTCGGATCTTGGCGCCTTGTATTTTTGTTTTGTTTTTGATGGAGGGGAAAGAACAAAAAACAGACATTGAAAAAGGCTCAACAGTGCAGGGCGCCTTGTGCTGGTTCCGACCTATTCACACATCGGTCCGCTACTGACATCACCTCATAAACCAACGGGGCACCCCACGCCGACTTTCGGCGCAGCATTGTAGGATGGCCACACCAGTGCGGCAATTTGCTGGACACCACCTCGGTGCCATCCAGATCTCGGCGCGTTCATTCATTCAATAGCGTCCCCCTGCACACATTCAGGGACCTGGTCGTGTCTTCAGAAGAAACGCATTGTAGGAAAAGAAGCACAAAGGAAAAGGCAACAAGTTCCGCCGGACCTAGTGAAGCTGCAGCAGGTGCAAATAAGCTTCAGACAGTTCTACAAGCACTGCTCAGAAATCTCAACTGAGGCACTCAACATCCAGGACTTGCCATTCGGATCTTGGCGCCTTGTGCTGGTTCCGACCTATTCACACATCAGTCCACTACTGACATCACCTCATAAGCCAACGGGGCACCCCACGCCATCTTTCGGCGCAGCATTGTAGGATGGCCACACCAGTGCAGCCACTTGCTGGACACCACCTCGGTGCCATCCGGATCTCAGCGCGTTCGAGTCACTGTGCCGGAAGAGTAACCGGAACTCAGCTGAACACGCCGTCTTTCGGCGCAGCATTGTAGGATGGCCACACCAGTACGGCAATTTGCTGGACACCACCTCGGCGCCATCCGGATCTCGGCGCGTTCGAGTCACTGTACCGCAACAGTGACCGCAATTCTGCTGGACACGCCGTCTTTCGGCGCAGCATTGTAGGATGGCCACACCAGTGCGGCAATTTGCTGGACACCACCTCGGTGCCATCCGGATCTCGGCGCGTTGTGCTGCCTTCGGCCTATTCGCACATCGGTCCGCTACTGACGCCGCCTCACGTGCCAACGGATTTTCTACGCTTTTTGTAGCCCTATGTCGCATAACAGGTCATGTGACTTGTTTATAAAACTTTTCATTGGTTCATTTTACTTTTGGTTTCCTAAAGATGGAAGGCTTGGTCATATGACCTAAAAATAACACTTTTCATTGGTTTAGAACATTTTTTTTTCCCAAACGATGAAAGCCCCACCTTGTTTCTGGATCATTCAGACTGAAGCTGGCGTCAGCATGAGAGCACCACCATCTCGTGGCTCCGTCGTGGTCATTCCGCGAGCAATCATGGCAGCCGCTCCCCACCGGAAGCCTGCGGGAGTCGGGGGCCCCCAAGACTTTTATACAATCTTCACGGCTGAGGGGACGCTTTTCGAGAATGGAGCCCAAGCCCTAGCAGGCAAGCGTCCGACTTCCAAGGTGTCCCAGGGCCATTTCAGTGGACCAGGCCCAAAACCGAAGAGCCGTCCGCCATTTTGACAGCCATGTGGCAGCCGCCTATCGCTGCACTGCAAGAGTGGGAGCAACTCAACAACATGGTGAGCGAGACGCTGTAGCCGCAAGAGGGGGGGAAACTCAGCTGGATGGCCGCCACCTGGGGAGGCCCGTTCACGCCGCCTCCCCCCCCCCCCCCCGGGCCGCCGCACGCCAATTTTCGGAGCAGCATTGTAGGATACCAAAACCAGTGCGGCAGTTTACTGGACATCACCTGGGTGCCTGTCGTACATGTTGTGTCAGCCATGTGACACTGGACACAGACCGCTACTGACGAGGCCTCCCCCCGCACCACCCGGGACGCCCCACGCTGTTTTTCTGTGCTGCATTGTAGGATCCCTAAACCAGTGCGGCACCCAGGCGACATCACCTGGGTGCCGTCCAGAACTCTGCACGTTGTGCTGCCTTGGGACTATTCGCACAGCAGACCGCTACTGACGAGGCCTCCCCCCGCCCCACCCGGGACGCCCCACGCCAATTTTCGGAGCAGCATTGTAGGATCCCTAAACCAGTGCGGCACCCAGGCGACATCACCTGGGTGCCGTCCAGAACTCTGCACGTTGTGCTGCCTTGGGACTATTCGCACAAAAGACAGCTTCTAACCATTGTTGCTTTTTGTGTTAATAAATGTTTAAATGTTTTTAGTTTTTGTTCTGTTCATTATCGTTAAAAGTTAATAAAGTTTTATAACCTTAATTTGTTGGAGTGTTATCTATTTTTTGAAAAACGGGTGAATGGGGCCTTGAATCGGGTTATTGTCATGTGTGGGCTTTGGAAGTGTGCTGCTGCAGGATCGGACATTTCAAACTCAAATGCACGTTCTTTTTCTTACCTTTCCGAAGCATGGAGCGCAATAGCAGGCAGAGAAAGGGTGATGCACGTGTTGAACACTACCTGACCTGGCAAGTTGCTGGCAGTGCCCCCCCGCCCGCTCCTGAAAGAGGGCACACACACACCGCCGCCCCGAGTACATCACAAATCTTTAAAAGACCATGCGCTTGTTCATGAGGCTTAAATGGTTTATCACCTCTTCTAGAACCCCTACATCGACCCTCTGACGTTTCATGGAAAAATTACCATGTAACACAATACCAAGCCCTGTCAGCTGAAACCCCCAAGGAATCGTGGGGCATATTATCAAGGGGGTTTATCTCCGCTTTTTTGGCTTTAAAAACCATGAAAGCGGAGATAAAATTATTTCCCTATTATCAAGCTGTCGCTAACACCAGTTAGTGACACCTAAAAGGAGATAGCGACCATCTTGGGCCCGGCTTTGCATGTCAGTGATACTTATCACTAATGACATGCAAAGTGGCGTGCCAAGATGTTAGCGACTGGAAACAGTCCCTAACATCGCTACCTTCTATTACCAACTTTTGGAGATATTCGCGCTAAGCGCGAATATCTCCAAAATCTAACACCTGCCCTGAGCAGTTCTTAGCCATGTTATCCAATGGGAGGTGGATAACATGGCTAAGAGCATTTGCTCGATAATACATGAATATCGCTGACTTTTCTGCGATAATAGCAAGGTTTATCTGCGATAAAAATCGCCGATGTGCGGCGATAATTTTTGTCTCTAAACAAGTTAGAGACAAAAATTATCGCTAGTTGTTCGTAATATGCCCCCGGGTTTTTGCTTGCAGAAATCGGGAGGCGGGAGACTAGCACTGAAATCAGTACTCACACGCCTGAATCAGGAGGATTGGCATGTCTGAATTCTCTACAGCTGGGGTCATAAACTACATCCGCAGGGGTAGGTGATAGCCTGGGACCAGCCTGGCATCTAAAATGGCTGCCGTGCACGACAAAATTGTGGCATTCGAAAAAAGGCAAGATGGCGCAGCCGCTGGAAGAGATATATCAACATATATCAGCCTCCTCAGCCACCCTCAGGAAACATAGGGGATTAGGATATGTCTCCCGCACCCCCTTATACCTAGTACTTTAATTAACGAAGCACAAAATGGCGAATTCCCGTTTCGCTACCAGTTTGCGGCCCAGTTCGCGGCCCGTGAAGCGCTTCTACCGTGAAAAATCATTTTTTTTTTATTTTCCCCACGGGACCCTTTAATAACCCCAACAACATTCCTAGGAGGTCAAGAGGGGGATACCTTGCCCCCTTTCATTAAATTCCCCCTTAGTTTTTCACCTTTTCTTCTCTCTCGATCCTACCGAGAGACAAGATGGCGGCCGCTCCGGACTGTCACGCAGCAAAAAAAAAAAAAAAGCTCACGCACAGCCGCTGGAAGAGATGTATCAACATATATCAGCCTCCTCACCCACCCTCAGGAAACATAGGGGATTAGGATACGTCTCCCGCACCCACTTATAACTAGTAATTTAATTTACGAAGCACAAAATGGCGAATTCCCGTTTCGCTACCAGTTCGCGGCCGCGCTTCTACCGTGAAAAATCATTTTTTTTTTATTTTCCCCACGGGACCCTTTAATAACCCCAACAACATTCCTAGGGGGTCAAGAGGGGGATACCTTGCCCCCTTTCATTAAATTCCCCCTTCGTTTTCCACCTCTTCTTCTCTCTCGATCCTACCGAGAGACAAGATGGCGTCCGCTCCGGACTGTTTAGAATGTTGACAGACACCGGAGAGCCAATCAGCTTTCTGCGCGCAAAGTTCCGATAAGCGAAAAGTAAGCGGACCGGATCGCTGCCCAGAGCGCTGTTACAGATATATATCTTGGTTTGAACGTTAATTTCTCAAAAACTACTGGAGCACATATATTGAGACCTAGCAAAGGCACATCGGACTAACAGTCCCTACAATTTTGCCAAGTTTCGTGCAAATCCATTCAGCCGTTCGAGCTAAAAGTGAGTCCAACCGCCCTATGGAAAACTCAATGCAAAAAACGCGTTTTGGGACCCCCCTTTTTTCTCAGCCCCCCCTTGACGAAACCCCACCAAATTTTCAGGAGCTGCTCAGAAACAAAATGTGCCATTTTCCTGAAAATTTCAGCCGATTCCATCCACAAACGCCAAAGTTATTAGACATAGAATTTTCAAAAGTCCCATAGGGAATTTATCCTAACTATATATACCTACTGGCGAACGCCAGTAGGTATATATATATATATATATATATATATATATATATATATATATATATATATATATATATATATATATATATATATATATATTCACTGAAGAAACCATAGGTTGTAGACCATATATAGTTAGGGATTAGCATTTACAAAACCAAGAAAATTCATTGAAAAAACCATTGGTTATAGACCATATATAGTTACGAATTAGCATTTACAAAACCTTAATTTACTCGCACAAAACCATAGAAATTCGAATATATAGTTAGTTGCAATAACTATATATCGCGCACCCGCAATCCACTGCTGATGATGTCACATATTACAACATTCATGACATGGTCAGTGACATCTCAAATGACATCACTGATGACATCACTGATGACAACATCCAGTGACTGTATGTTTCTGTAAAGTTAAAATATGTCTTACATATTGAAGAATGAGTGGATGTATAAGTGTCTGGATGAAGGATTTAGTAGGTGCATGACTGACTGTATGAGAGAATGATTAAATGAGTCTCACTGAGTGCATGGGTTAGTGACTAAACTGTCTTAATTTGTGCATCATTATGTCTGTTGTTCTGTAAACTGCTGCATGTGTTGATCAGTAGCTATATGAGTAACTATATGGGTTATTGATTGGTTGCCCAAATATTTGTATGGGAGAGTGAGTGTGTGTGTGGGGGTGGCTGGGAGGTGTGTGACTCTGTGCATAGATGTGTGAGCAGTTGATTCACCAGATGTATGGGTTCAAAAGTGCATGTGGAAACAGCTGTATGGGCGGTTGACTGTCTCCATGAGTGTATTGGTGAGTGATTGGATTTCTCAGTGCTACATGTCAAAGTAAGTACATATGTAAAACACAGTCCATGTGAGAGTTGACATATATAAATAACTGTGCATAAGAGCCAGTGAATGTGTGAGTGGCTGTATGGATCATTGTGAACGTGTATCATTGATTGTATAAGAGAGTAAATATGTGTTAGTATATGTTTGATTAAGTAAGGTGTGTATAACTGTATAGTTGAGGAAATGGAGGTGTGATTGATTCTTTGCATGACTGACTAGGTGTGTGAGTAACTCCATGGATGAGTGACAGTCTGTGAGTGTCTGTTTACACTGATTGTATCTAAGGTTATATTAGAGTCTGAAGAGGTTGATCGTATTATCACATGAATGATATCATCAGTGATGTGATCAGTAATGTCAAATGAGATGTTATCAGTGATTTCATCAGTGATGTCATTTGAGATGTCATCAGTGATGTCATCAGTGATGTCATTTGAGATGTCATCAGTGATGTCATTTGAGATGTCATCAGTGATGTCATCAGTGATGTCACTGACCATGTCATGAATGATGTAATATGTGACATCATCAGCAGTGGATTGCGGGTGCGCGATATATAGTTATTGCAACTAACTATATATTCGAATTTCTATGGTTTTGTGCGAGTAAATTAAGGTTTTGTAAATGCTAATTCCTAACTATATATGGTCTATAACCAATGGTTTTTTCAATGAATTTTCTTGGTTTTGTAAATGCTAATCCCTAACTATATATGGTCTATAACCTATGGTTTTTTCAGTGAATTTCATTGGTTTTTTAAAAGCTAATATCTATAGCTGTAACATATATTTTTATTCTAATTCACAAATATTTTTTATATATATATTTGTATTATATTTTTTTAATTCAATTTATATTATAGTTAAATTTTTTTTTCTTGTTTCGTTGCCTGTCCGCGAATCGGTAAACGTTCCGTGTTAGAAAGGCGCATCGTGACGCGTCCCGTAAACGCAACATATTGCGTTACTACGTAATGCCCCTTATGACGTGCTGCGTTAGCGCACCCGGAAGCGTTCTTGAATGCGAACCAAGGTGCAAAACGTAAAACCCCGGAATCGATCCAAGGCGCGGCGCAGAACGCGGAACGTAAGCATAACAGGTCATGTGACTAGTTAATAAAACTTTTCATTGGTTGATTTTACTTTTAGTTTCCTAATGATTGAACGCTTGATCATATGACGTAAAACAAACACTTTTCATTGGTTTAGAACATTTTGTTTTCTCAAATGATGAAAGTCCCACCTTTTTTCCTCACTCCGACTTTCATTTTTATGAGAGAAAGACCTGTTTTTGTTTTCTAAGACATGGCATTTCTATTACCTGCAGCTGGTGGATCTCCACCACCTCCATCACCACCAAAGAAGAGAGGACCGACTGGCCAGGTCATCTTCGACCAGGAAGAAGAAGAAGAGGAAGACAAGGAACAGGAGCAAGGGACAAGTGGCTTTCTGAAAGAAATGCCAAGAACGTCCCGTGTGAAAGTGAATTTTATCTGGCAATTTTTTTCTTTTCCTTCTCATGAAAAGAAAGGTAATGCCAGGTACGTTACCTGCCTCATCTGCCAAAAAACACTCTCGAGAGGGACCGAAAAAAAATATAGCTTTGGTAATCATACCATGCATCGGCACATGGAGACTTGGCACCCTCTTAATTATTCCAAAGCGCAATTTCGAGATTTGGTGGAAAACCCCCGACCGGCAAAAACATCCACCAATGACTTTACAATAAGTGAGTCAGAGGCAAGGGAAACGGTTCCAAATCTGCAAAAGAACTTTGGGCAGATGAGATTGACTTGTGTACAGTGTGGAAAATTAATTTCACGCGGAGAAATGAGTATTACTTTAATAAATAGATCATTTGAAAATCATCAATGTCCAAAACGTCCTAGAAAGTAATTTTTTTTAGTTGCTCCTGTTGAGCCCTTTGAAGTAAATCATTTTTGTTTCTCCTTCCTCAAAAGAATTAAAAAAATATATAAAACATCAAAAATAATAAAAAAAAGTTATTTTCAGAACTACCTTCCCTTTTAAAAAAAAATTGCTAGAATGTTTAGCACTCTAGCATCCTCTATTTCTATTGATACGCTTCCCGGTTAGCGTTCGAGTACGCGAACCGGGAGCAAAGTAAAAAAAATATTTTTTAAAAAAAGACGAATTAATAAACAGAGAGTAATGTGAAATGAAAGAAAAATAGAGTGAGTAACACACAGTTACTGTTGAAAGAGGGACTGATAAAAGAAGTGAAAAGAGTAGTATAAATAAGTAATAGAAAAAGAAATGAAGGAAGTAGCAAAGACAGGAAACTAAGGGTTAAAAAAAAGAAGCAGAGGAACTAATAAAAGTTAAATCTGATAGACATGTAACGTAAAAAGTACTAAACGCTTACCTTATAATTGTCATTACCGTACTGTATTGCCATTTTCATACTTTTTATCTGTGTAAGAAAGAACAAAAAAATTTAAATTAATACAAGATGATAAAAAAAGAGTGAGCATAAGACAAAATGAATGTTAAATGTTAAATGTGGTATACTAGTAAAGCGTACAGCTGACCCAGCAAAGAAGCGTCCCGGTGCTGTATTTTGCTGGGGAACCCATCCTGGCTTTCCCTGTGAGATAAACCCTCCTGAGCATCCCCAAGGTGATGCCAGGCATCCCCGGCGCTGATGGGGCTGTTAGTTGAGATTAAGCAAGCTATTACCAAAAGTTGCTGAGTGGGACCCATGGTTGGAGTAGGCACTGAAGCAAAAATTATCGAGTCAGCTGACCAAAGCCCAAGATCCTGCCACGTCAGGAATTGAACCCTGGTCCCAGGCCGACCTCTGCTTCTGGGTCTACCGCCTCTAATCAGTGAGCCACACCAATCCATATACATATTACAAAATCACAATTCAAAGTAGAAAATTAATTAAACATATTTAATGGTTTATTTTTGCTGTTATCAGAAAAAATCAAATTTCACTGAAAACAGTGAGTTGAAGGTATTCATCATATAAAGCGGGGAAAAAAAAACACAATCAAAATGATTGTGTTTAAAAAACACAAATAATATAAATAAGCAGAAATAGGAACTTCTCCAAAGTAACTTACTTTCTATGACGTCAAAGGATATCCTATGAACAGCTTATACTCAGTTGTGCTGTTACTATTTTCTGCCCGCCACTTTCTGAAAGATAAACTCAATTGTTTTAAGAAAACTGAGACATACAAAGCAATTTGAAACAGCACACTAAGGGCCCGATGTAGGTAAATCTTTTTTACCACTTCATAAATACCGATTCATACCGAATCAGTATTTAAGAAGTGGTAAAAAAGAGAAGGGCAGATGTAGGTAATATTATTTTAAAAATTACCGAATCGGAAGGAATCGGTATTTACCGATTCGGTAAATACTGAATCGGTAATGCCCATTGATTCCTATGGGCATTGAAGCCCATAGGAATCAATGGGCATTACCGAATTGGTATTTACCAATTCGGTAATTACCGATTTCTGCAAGGGTGCAGGGGGTGTCACTTTGACACCCTCTAGAACCCCCAATACTGGCTTGTGTGCCATGTGGCACACAGACATGCCCTAAGGGCATGTCTGTCTGTCACATAGCATAGGTGTGCATGCACACATGTGCATGCACACCTGGATTCGGTATTTTAACACCCAATTTGATTGGGTGTTAAAATACCGAATCTGAAGGGCCTGTGGGACTGAAAGTAGTCCCACCTACATCCCGAATTTTAAAAATCGGTAAACTTACCGATTCGGTATTTTTCCGATTCGGTAATTTTACCGAATTGGTAAAATACCGAATCGGACAAAAAAAGGTCCCCTACATCTCAGTAGGCCAAATACCGGTGGGAAACGGCCGAAATCGGCCGTTTCTGACCGGTATTTGGTACCTACATCGGGCCCTAAGTTACAGCTAGAATCATTGTAGTCCAATTACCTACCCTAAATTCTGACTTCAAAAATCAAGTTAAAAGGCAACATTGCTTCATACTCAATTAGTAATGTTTGCTGAAAGAATAGCCATTTTTAAAATTTTAAATAAGCTGTGTAATATCCAGATGTTGTCAAAGGACCAGCATATTATGTAATAACTGCAGTTGCAAATGTTCTTCCTGAAATCGATGACTGTGTAGCAAAAACATTTTTAATTAGACTGGACAACTTATTTTCTTCTAGTTTATGTAGTTGAAATTGTAAAATGACATTTCATCCATAAGTTTTCAAAAATAATGTGGACAGCATTGCAGACTCACATTTCCTCTACTCCTTTTTTTGATCTGCTGCTTGACTTTGCTTATAAAAACAAATAGTTTTCGCTCGGTACTACAATTATCCACAAGGCCATATATAGTAGGAGCCATTAGAACCTCTGTAAATTCCTCTAAACAAATCCCAAGCTTCCTTTCCTAAAATTTTGGTTGTAAGAACACCAGGTAAGAATTTTGAAGGTGGAAAGGCAATCTTTTTTTAAAAGTTAAAACAGAATCATTGCAGAATGACCATCCGTTTCCAGATTTCAAATAAGCTGTGTAATGTCCTGAATTAGTTGAAGGACCGTTATGATATATAATTGCAGTAGTTTTAAAAGTCCTTCCTGATATTGACAACTGCGAAGCCACAAAATTATTAATTAAAGTTGTCAATTTAGTTCCATCAGGCCTACATCGTTGGAACATTAAAATGACATACTGGCCATAACTTCGTAAAATTAACGTGGACAGCATTCCAGACTTACATTGGCTGCACTCCATGTTTTGATCGGCTGCCTTTACTAGCTTATTGAAGGATACTGATTTACTGTCAGGCAAAGTTAAATATATAAATCTTTCTGAGTCTACACTAGTAGTACTTGATAGCCTACAGTTCTCGCAGTCATGCTGCCATTGATAAGAAAGGCCAAATAGATAATCTACATCTACACCCTCATCTTGCAATACATCAAGCATATACATTAAAAACTCCTGACAATCCTGCTGAATATTTTCAGAGAATTCTGTTTGACCTGAACATTCGTCTAACAGAAAACGAATTTCAGACACACTTTCTACTCTCGTTTAATCAGCACTACATTTCTCTAACACAGAATTCAACAAACAGCATAAACTTTGTTCCGAATTGATCACAATCTGTTCTTTGAAAGTCTCTAGTGAAAGGAGAACATTAACAACTACATTAGCATAGCAGTTGACACCAGAACTATTTTCAAATTTAAAACCAACAACATTTTCAACAGAATTCATTTTATTCCTGCTTCCACTTTTGGGTTCATCGACTTTTGCTCTTTTTGCTACAACCTCCCTACTATTACTGATATTTATTCGTTTCCGGCCTACCACACGTTTCTCAATCAAAGGATATTGAGGCAAATGTGGCGCATACTCCCTTCTTAACCTATTGTATTCCTTAACACAATCTAGATCTGCACAAATGTTTGTGACATCACAGTCAATCAAGTACAAACCCGATAAAGTTTTGACTCGTGACAATGCTACATAAGCCATACCCTCTTTGAATACAGAACTGCCAATATTCACTAAAGCAGTGTCTACACTTAAACCTTGCGATTTATGAATTTTCACCGTATATGCCAAGCAAACAGGAAACTGCTTAAGGCGAACATATAAGTCTTTAACAAGCAAAAACCTAGCAGAGCAACGACCAATTAGCTGTACTTCCTCAATGCCATCAAATTTAATTTTTAAAAATTCAATTCCATCTCTATTTCTGTATTTCTCAAAATCAACAACATTACCCATTGATCCATTTACCAGACCTCTTTCAACATGTAAATTCCTTCTCAAAATGATTCGGAAATTTAAGCACACATTCAAAGTCTTTTCAAAACCCGCAGTTTTTGATATAGTCTTCTCTAATGAATCCAATTTAGATTTCAAATTCTCTGACAAAATAATTGTTGCTCCCATATGCTTTATTTTGTCAATAGCTTCAAGTTTCACAATCTCTTGTTTTTCTAAATTCAACATTTTGTTGTTGAAGATGGAACATTCTGCAAGAGTTGGCATCAAACATATTCCAGATTTCTTCACAATAATTTTCTGAAAAATATCCTCTGGCAAAACGTCTTCTACTGGATATAAATTTGACAGTAAGCGTGCATGTAAAGCTTCTTTACCACGCTCAGTCACTCTCCTGATTCTAATATCTTGTAGAATATTCTTGTAATCTTCGTCCTTCACCTGACGCATATTTTCACGCAGCTCAGCATAACTGAAGTTTAACCATATGTTAACGTTGCCAATGCTCCCTAGGCACTTCTTGGTATCTTCATGTGTAAGCAGTTTAAACACTGGTTGTCCTTTCACTGGTGTCAGCTGCAGAAGATCACCAAAAACAATGATGTGTTTGCCACCGAATAACACATCATACTCTGTGATTGCATTGCAGCAAGACCAAGACTCGCCCAAATGATACTCCTAGATGTGGCATAGAGACTTGCTGAAGATAACCGGTCAGAACATTCGTAAGCTCCAATTTCTCGATGCGACAACATCTTCAGACTGAAACTGTACAACTTCTTACTGAGGCTCTTTTCATGGGAAATATCCTCCCACATATCCTTCAGTTCTGTCTTTTCTTTTTTAGTGATGTAAGACGTCACATACCGAGCCACAGCCATACAGTTGTCAGCCACAAACTGTATATCCATGTTAGCATTCCACATGGACAAAATCACTGGGTTGTAGTCGTTGATGTACTTGGACTCTTCGTTTCTTTTCAAATTGTATGTGTTTTTGGGTGATTTCCTCATCACATTATGTCGCAGCGAGGACATCAAATTGTTAACTCTTCCTTTTGATAACACCGACCGTGGAAATGCAAAACGACATTTGGTGTAGTATTTGTCATTGTTTCTGAATTTACGACGACAGTACTTTCCACAACGATGGCTTTGAAACCGTAAAACTTGTTCTCTTAGACTTTTGTCTTCGTTTGTCTTTGGAACAGCACATGTAGCATACTGTTCTATGAAACTCATCACTAAGTCATCTGGATCTGTTCCAAATTTGGGTGCATCTTTGATCCATAGTAGCATATGTATATGAGGAGCACCTCTTGCTTGATACTCCTTTCTCCAGAAGAAATCCAACACCTCTCCAAGAGGTGGATTTTTCTTGTTCGTGATGAAAGACATCATAGCTTCAAATCTATGATTGAAGTACCTGCAAACATTCACAGGATCCAAAGAGCACAGTTCTCCGGGTGTCTTAAATTCAATATTTTCAATGTTTCCATTTACCTCTCGTAGAAATTCAAGTAAGTCTTCCCAGCCATACTCAGCACAGCTGAGAGTGAGGAACCATGTGGGAGTTCCTAAGTTCCTCGGCAAACATTTTAAGTCACCATGACGGCGGTACCAATACTCATTAGTACCACGCTGACAAGCCATGAGATTAATCAGGTGAGAATCCAAAATACTGTCTTGCACATTGACTTTATCCATAAAGTCCCTTGCCAAGATATTTCACAGTTGTATACCACTTTTCAAGATGTGGTTCACTGCATAAGACAATCCAGAGAGATCACTTTCAAACAATAGATGAAATAAATAGGGAATGCATTGTCGAAACCTAGGATCTTCTGTATACAATCGTAAAGTCCGGTATTCTGAAGCAGGAATTTGAACAGGTCGCTCATCATAACGTCCTCCTCGACCTGTGGGAAATAACTGTGGGAAACACCGAGCTTCCAAACTTTCCTCCCAAACACTAATAGGACTCCCTTTGGCTTGTTTCATTTGAAACAACTCAATAGCATTCCCCATGACTTCCTTGGAATGCAAAGGATGAACACTATAATGTTCATATATTTCTTCCTTTTTAGAGGCTTCTACTTTCTCAATTTGACCAGGACACAAATCGCTGTCCTCTTCTTCACTTACTTCCTCTTCTGCAACAAATACATTCTTGTAGTACTTATTATTTTTTATCAAATACAATGTTGCCTTTTTAACTTTCCTAACATCCGCTAAATCTTGCCAGATTGTCTTACTCTTTGTCGGAACACCATTAACTATGATAACCAGAGGTTCCTCTTCCACTTTCTCTACTCCAATTGTATTAATGTTTTTCTTCAAATCTAAAGTCAAATAAACAACCCTTCCCTTTAATCCTCTCTGTAAATCTGATGGAGGCAACTTCCCTGTCTTTGGCTCCATTCGTACAATAGCCTGGAAGGGATGGACACTTTGAATCAAAATAGATTCATAAGTATTTAAATCCTTCAATTCATAAGGAATGTCATCTAATTCCAGATTATTATAAACCGCTCTAGCAGGCATCTGGTTTTGGTTTAATTTGTTATAGCAATAAGTACACATACGTTGGTCTGCTCCCAAATCAAAACAATTTTCTACCATCAAGTATGTGGCAAAATCCTTCCATTCACTATTGTTTTCCATATCACTCTTTGCATATATATCCACTAACTTAGTCTGATTCTTATAATAAGTCCGTCGACAACACACACAAGTGAAATTAGGCCTCTCACTTGATTTCACCATAAACGTGGAAATTTCCTTGTGAAACTTATCTGTACTGAAAATCTGTTCACTGTCTTCCACATTACCATCTTCTAGTGGTTCAATATCAACATTGTTCTCTTTACCAGCAAAATAACAGAACTCAATTTCTTGACAAATATTCTTCACATCTACTTCAGAACCATGCAAAAGAGCTTTGCTTAATTTTTTAAGCATAATTGCTGGACTCTTAGCATAATACAACATTCTAACTAATTTCCTCACTTTATTATGATGCACTGCAAGCATCCTGAAATGATGAAATACACTCTGGCATACTCTCCTAGAAAGACAAGCCAGTGAATGACCACGCAAACCTGTCACTTGTCTCACTCTGCAAGGATCTAATTCTTGCAACAACTTTATTTTTTGCTTTACACTTTTCTTATGAAATGTCCGTATAAAATCACAAAGCAAATTGATGGAATCCTGTCGTACACTGCAAATAGAACTACACTTCCAGGTGTACACTGGTCCCTTAGGACGTCTCCCTAAAACCTCATCACTTAGCGCCTCTTCTGCATCTGCAGACACAAGTATTTCTTTTTCAACCGGATGACCATCTTTTACCTCATATGCTCGACCACTGCTGTCAACTGCATGCACCAAAACATTGTCCTGAAAATAGCTCTCCTCATTAAAAAATGCCTCACTATTTGAACTATGCATCCATTCTCCTAAGAAAACTTCACAAAAATTACTCTGATTAACGTCTCTCTTCCATCTACTATTAGATTTGAAAACATAGATTACCTTGTTTAGTTTCCTAATTCTATTAATTACCAAAATAAATAACTTTCGCTTGATTTCGAAAGCCTGATCAATAATTTTCTCTACATTTTTCTTTTTCTTATAAAATGACACTTTCTGTTGACCTTTTTTAAATTGTTTTACCAAATTGACAATTACCCTGTTACGGAACATTCACTTACGAATGTCCCTGAAAATATTTGCCCTTCTACTGCCATGCACAGAGTTATCTCCTGCTCTAGCACAAACTTTTTTCACAGGCCTTTCCTTTCCATTTAAATTGGCTCTCTTTTTCTGGACTAAACTTGTTCTGTAGTTATACTTTTGTTTCTACAAATGTTTTTAAGGAATGATTTCGTTCTCTTACCCGGTGTTCTCTTCGTCCGTTGAGGTAATATTAATGTAGAGGACTGCTGCAAAATATTAGGTAACTGCTGTCTTTGACGTTTTGTAGCCTTTCGAATTCTATCCTTAGACGGCATTGTCTAATTCCCAAATAATCTGCAGTTGAATCTGTGGTGAAATATAATAAAAAATGTTATTAACCACTATTACCAAACAGTAAATCAATAACAGTAAGAACTAGATTCGACAATGCTATAAAAAAAAAAAAAAGTATGCACAAGCGTGCAGGCGGTATCACTTTGACACCCTCTGACACCCTCAAAACAGGCACAGGTGCCATGTGGCAAGCAAACCAGCCCTAAGGGCAGGTCTGCCATTCACATGACATAGGTGTGCGAGCACACATGTGCATGCACACCGGAATCGGTATTTTACCATGAAGTTTGATTTCATGCTAAAATACCGATTCGTTAGGGCCTTTGGGACTCAGAAGACTCCCCCCTACATAACAAATTAACAGAATCGGTAAAATTACCGATTCGGTATTTTACTGAACAAATAATTTTTCAGATTCTGTAAATGTAGATTTACCTACATGTGGCCTTGGATTTAAGCCCCTACATACCGATTTGCCATTTAACGGTCGGAAACGGCCGAAAACAGCCGTAACCGGTCGGTAAATGGCCTGAAACGACCACCTACATCTGGCCCTAAGTGTGCATGCATTTGATTTCAAACAGAGTTTTAAAACATTTTATGTAAAACAATAATACACCTAGGGCCAGATGTAGGTAAATCACATTTACCGATTTTGAAATACCGAATATTACCGAATTTTACCGATTCGGTATTTCAAAATCGGTAAATGGGATGTAGGTACCAACATCTGATTTATTACCGATTCCTTAAAAATTCGGTATTTACCGATTCGGTAAATACCGAATCGGTATTTGCTATTGAATCCTATGGGCCTTGAAGCCCATAGGATTCAATTCAAATACCGATTCGGTATTTACCGAATCGGTAAATACCGAATTTGTCAAGGGTGCAGGGGGTATCACTTTGACACCATCTAGCACCCCCAAAACGGGCATGTGTGCAATGTGGCACACAGACATGCCCTAAGGACACGTCTGTCTGTCACATGGCATATGTGTACATGCACAGATGTGCATGTACACAGGAATCGGTATTTTACCATGGATTTGTATTCCATGGTAAAATACCGATTCTGAAAGCCATGTGCCAATGGAAAATTGGCTACCCACATTTCAATCTTGCATTTTCGGTAAAATTACCGAATCTGTAAAATTACCGATTCGGTAAAATTACCGAATCTGTAAAATTACCGATTCGGTAAAATTACCGAAAACGCAACATTTAAGGGCACCTACATGTCAATGCCCATTTACCGGTCGGTAACGGCCGAACTCGGCCGTTACCGATCGGTAAATGGCTATTTTCAGCCACCTACATCTGGCCCCTACATTCATGGGGAACAGACTTAAAATGCCCTAATACACATGAAAACGTTTTTTTAAGGAACTTGCACATTTTTTTCAATGACTTTTAACATGGCTATGTAACTCAAACAATCAAAATGAAAATTTGCCAGGCACACATGGGGGCGTATTTACAAGGGCCTTACACTACAAGGAAAATGACTTCAAATGACCAGACACACATGGGGACGTATTTACAAGGCCCTTGAACCCGGGGGAAGTGACTTGAAATTGCTAAGCACACATAGGAGAGTATCTACAATGCCCGTGCAACACTTATGCATCATTTTTTACATGTACACCGTAACATTAACAACACAATTACATCATATATCTGTTCCGCAAAAGCGACGCATTGCAGGAGTCACATCATTTTAACATCAAAAACAATTTCTCCGATTCTGTAAATGTAAATTTACCTACATGTGACCCTGGATTTAGGCGCCTACATACCTTTTCGCCATTTACAGGTCGGAAACGACCGAAATCGGCCGTAACCGGTCGGTAAATGGCCTAAACGACCACCTACATCGGGCCCTAAGTGTGCATGCATTTGATTTCAAACAAAGTTTTAAAACCTTTAATGTAAAACAATTATACACCTACATTCATGTAAGGACAGGTCTGCCTTTCACATAACATACGTGTGCATGCACAAATGGGCATGCACACCGGAATCGGTATTTTACCATGAAGTTTGATTTCATGCTAAAATACCGATTCGTTAAGTCATTTGAGACTCAGAAGACTCCCCCCTACATAGCAAATTTACAGAATCGGTAAAATTACCGATTCGGTATTTTACCAAACCAATAATTTTTCCGATTCTATAAATGAAGAATGCAAAATCGCCTTTGAAAGCAGAATGCAAACACTTGACGCAAAACATCATTTTAAATACACAGCTGACTTTCTTATTTACGCAAAAAAGCATACTACTCTTTAACTAAAATATCTAAACGATAACTCACCTTTACAAATTCTTTTTGAAATTGAAAACAGTCTCAGAAACACACCAATTATTCTGTACCAGAATTAAAGGTATGCACTCCAGAGGCTGGAACCAACAAAGGCACCGAAACGCTGATATTCAACACACATATCTCTCATGTCAGCCAATAAAAACTCTTCCCTCACTTTTTTCAAATCAACACCCTTCCCCCTCTGCCCTTTCTACCTCTTTTCCATGGCAACTACCGCCTGCCTGACCTATCATGGCCAAAAGTTCACACAACAATGTTTCAAATGAACTCTGAACTCTCAGTACACCTGCTAATCCACTGCAATCTTTCATAACAACATTTTTAAATAACCATTCAAAATACATCTTTCAAAGAACACATCCATGCACCCTAACTTTCTGTTTTCAGCAATGAAAATACACCAATCACTGCTAATGAATCATTTGCACTTAGACTCCACAGTTTTTTACATTACAAACATCACTATTTCAACTGCCATTTCATTCCCACACTTTATCTGACTGCAGCAAAAACTCCTCTAGCCATGTTTTCAGTCTGGATTCTGGGACATAGCTACATCCACTGGGCTCACAGGTATGCTGATAACAGAAATTTACACAACCTCAATTTACAAAATGTGGAAATCAAATGGATTGGTCGAAGAGGATTGAAATGTCACCAATTGATACAATTGGTGAAAACCTTTTTACATTTGCCAACCCCTGACCTCATAATAGTGCACTGTGGAGGAAACGATTTGGGCACTTTGACTGGGGTAGGTCTGGAAATGCTTTTAAAGGACACCTTTGAGCAATTGATGACACTTTTTCCTCAAACTGCCTTGGTATATTCTAATATATGCCAAAGACAAAAATGGAGGTGGTCCAATCAATTTTGTCCACAAATTGAGAAATCGAGGAAGCATGTAAATAAGTCTGTTTCAGCTTACATGAGGGACCATGGAATGGGCTGCATCTACAACAATAACTTGCGTTACTACATGCAAGATATCTACAGAGGAGATGGCGTGCATTTCTCAGATGAGGGAAGCAGAGTTTTCATACTAAATTTAAGAATGTGTATTGGTTCCTACTTATAACTTTCTAGAACATACACAAAACCCAAAAGCTCTTTTCAGAGCTACCTTAACTTAGTGTACTCTTTTAAAATTTCGAATGAACCTTTTTTTTCACTTAATTTCACCTATATTCGCTTCCCGGTACGCTACCCAGTTCGCGTACCTGCAGCTAACCACGCAGTGATGTCACTGACCATGTCATGAATGATGTAATATGTGACATCATCAGCAGTGGATTGCGGGTGCGCGATATATAGTTAATGCAACTAACTATATATGCGAATTTCTATGGTTTTGTGCGAGTAAATTAAGGTTTTGTAAATTATAATCCCTAACTATATTTGGTCTATAACCAATGGTTTTTTCAGTGAATTTTCAAGGTTTTGTAAATGCTAATCCCTAACTATATATGGTCTATAACCTATGTTTTTTTCAGTGAATTTCATTGTTTTTTTAAAAGCTAATATCTATAGCTGTAAAATATATTCTTATTCTAATTCACAAATATATTTTATATATTTTTGTATTATATTTTTTAAATTCAATTTATATTATAGTTTAAATTATTTTTTTCTTGTTTGGCTGCCGGTCCGCGAACCGGTAAACATTCCGTTAGTGCAAGTACCGCGTTAGAAAGCAACATCGTGACGCGTCGCGTAATCGCAACGTATCGCGTTACTGCGAAATGCGCCTTATGACACGCCGCGTTAGCGCACCCGGAAGCGTTCTGGAACACGAACCAAGGCGCGAAACGCAGAGCCCCGGAAACGATCCGAGGCGCGGCGCGGAGCGCGTAACGTAACCATAACAGGTCATGTGACTAGTTAATAAAACTTTTCATTGGTTCATTTTACTTTTAGTTTCCTAATGATGGAACGCTTGATCATATGACGTAAAATAAACACTTTTCATTGGTTTAGAACATTTTTTTTTCCCAAATGATGAAAGTCCCACCTTTTTTCCTCACTCCGACTTTCATTTTTATGAGAGAAAGACCTGTTTTTGCTTGCTTAGTCATGGCATTTGTAGTAGCTGCAGCTGGTGGATCCCCACCACCTCCACCACCACCAAAGAAGAGAGGACCAACTGGCCAGGTCATCTTCCAACAAGAGGAGGAAGAAGAGGAAGACGAGGAACAGGAGCAAGGGACAAGGGTTTTTTTGAAAGAAATGCCAAGGACGTCCCATGTTAAAGTCAATTTTATTTGGCAATTTTTTCTTTTCCTCAACATGAAAAGAAAGTAAATGCCAGGTACGTTACCTGCCTCGTCTGCCACGAAAAACTCTCCAGAGGGACCGAAAAAAAATATAGTTATGGTAATCATACCATGCATCGACACATTGAGAGGTGGCACCCTCTTAATTATAGTGCTGCACAAATTAGAGATTTGGTGGATAACCCCCGACCGGCCAATACATCCACCAATGAACTAGCAATAAGTGAATCAGAGGCAAGGGAAACGGTACCAAATCTCCAAAATAACTTTGGGCAGATGAAATTGACATGTATACAATGTGGCAAATTAATTTCATGTGGAGAGAGGAGTATTACTCTAATAAATAGAGCATATGAACATCATCAATGTCCAAAACGTCCAAGAAAGTAATTCTTTTTTTTTTTTTGTTGCTCCTGTTGAGCCCTTTGTAGTGAATCATTTTTGTTTCCCCTTCCTCCAAAAAAACACAAAAAAAATATAAAACAATAAAAATAATTAAAAAAAAGTTCTTTTCAGAACTACCTTCCCTTTTAAAAAAAATTGCTAGAATGTTTAGCGCTCTAGCATCCTCTATTTCTTTTGGTTCGCTTTCCGGTTAGCGTTCCGGTACGCGAACCGGGAGCGAACTAAAAATTTTTTTTTTTTTAAAAAGACGAGTAAATAAACAGAGTAATGAGAAAAGAAAGACAAATAGAGGGAGTAACACACAGTTACTGTTGAAAGAGGGACTGATAAAAGGAGTGAAAAGAGTAGTATAAATAAGTAATAGAAAAAGAAATGAAGGAAGTAGCAAAGGCAGGAAACTAAGGGTTAAAGAAATGAAGCAGTGGAACTAATAAAAGTTAAATCTGATAGACATGTAACGTAAAGAGTACTAAACACTTACCTTATAATTGTCATTAACGTAGTAAATTATCATTTTTATACTTTTAATCTGTGTAAGAACGAACAAAAAAATTTAAATTAATACAAGGTAGTTAAAAAAGAGTGAGCATGAGACAAAATGAATACATATTATAAATCACAATTCAAAGTAGAAAATTAATTAAACATATTTAATGGTTTATTTTTGCTGTTATCAGAAAATATCAAATTTCACTGAAAACAGTGAGTTGAAGGTATTCATCATATAACAGCGGGGAAAAAAAAACACAATCAAAATGATTGTGTTTAAAAAACCCAAATAATATAACTAAGCAGAAATAAGAACTCCTCCAAATTAACTTACTTTCTATGACGTCAAATGATGTCCTATGCACAGCTTATACTTTGTTGTGCTGTTACTATTTTCTGCCCGCCACTTTCTGAAAGATAAACTCCATTGTTTTAAGAAAACTGAGACATACAAAGCAATTTAAAACAGCACACTAAATTACAGCAATACCTAGAATCATTATAGTCCAATTACCTACCCTAAATTCTCACTTCAGTAATCAAGTTAAAAGGCAACATTGCTTCGTACTCAATTAGTAATGTTTGCTGAAAGACTAGCCTTTTTTATATTCCAAATAAGCTGTGTAATATCCAGATGTTGTCAAACGATCATCATGTCATATAATAGCTGCAGTTGCAAATGTTCTTCCTGAAATCGATGACTGTGTACCCAAAAATTTTTAATTAGACTTAACAACTTTTTTTTCATCCAGTTTATGTAGTTCAAATTGTAAAATGACATTTCACCCATAAGTTTCCATAAAAAATATGGACAGCATTGCAGACTTACATTTCCTCTACTCCTTATTTTGATCTGCTGCTTGACTTAGCTTATAAAAACAAACAGTTTTGGCTCTGTACTACAATTATCCACAAGGCCATATAGAGTAGGAGCCATTAGAACCTCTGGAAATTCCTCTGAACAAATCCCAAGATTCCTTTCCTAAAATTTTGGTTGTAAGAACAGCAGGTAAGAATTTTTAAGGTTGAAGGGCAATTTTTTTTTTAAAGATAAAACAGAATCATTGCAGAACGACCAGCCGTTTTCAGATTTTAAATAAGCTGTGTAATGTCCTGAAGAAGTTGAAGGACCCTCATGATATATATTTGCTGTAGTTACAAAAGTCCTTCCTGATATTGACAACTGCGAAGCCACAAAATTATTAATTAAAGTTGTCAATTTAGTTCCATCAGGCCTACATCGTTGGAACATTAAAATGACATACTGGCCATAACTTCGTAAAATTAACGTGGACAGCATTGCAGACTTACATTGGCTACACTCCATGTTTTGATCAGCTGCCTTTACTAGCTTATTGAAGGATACTGATTTACTGTCAGGAAAAGTTAAATATATAAATCTTTCTGAGTCTACACTAGTAGTACTTGATAGCCTACAGTTCTCGCAATCATGCTGCCATAGATAAGAAAGACCAAACAGATAATCTACATCTACACCTTCATCTTGCAATACATCAAGCATATACATTAAAAACTCCTGACAATCCTGCTGAATATTTTCAGAGAATTCTGTTTGACCTGAACATTCGTCTAACAGATAACGAATTTCAGACACACTTTCTACTTTTGTTCTATCAGTGCTACATTTCTCTAACACAGAATTCAACAAACAGCATAAACTTTGTTCCGAATTGATCAAAACCTGTTCTTTTAAAGTCTCTAGTGAAAAGACAACATTAACAACTACATTAGCATAGCAGTTGACACCAGAACTATTTTCAAATTTAAAACCAACAACATTTTCAACAGAATTCATTTTATTCCTGCTTGCAATTTTTGGTTCATCGACTTTTGGTCTTTTTGATTCAACCTCCCTACTATTACTGATATTTCTTCGTTTTCGGCCTACCACACGTTTCTCAAACAAAGGATATTGAGGGAAATGTGGTGCATACTCTCTTCTTAACCTATTGTATTCCTTAACACAATCTAGATCCGCACAAATGTTCGTGACATCACAGTCAATCAAGTACAAACCCGATAAAGTTCTGACTCGTGACAATGCTACATAAGCCATACCCTCTTTGAACACAGAACTGCCAATATTCACTAAAGCAGTGTCTACACTTAAACCTTGCGATTTATGAATTGTCACTGCATATGTCAAGCAAACAGGAAACTGCTTACGGCGAACATATAGGTCTTTTACAAGCAAAAACCTAGCTGTGCAACGACCAATTAGCTGTACTTCCTCAATGCCATCAAATTTAATTTTTAAAAATTCAATTCCATCTCTACTTCTGTATTTTTCAAAATCATCAACATTACCCATTGATCCATTTACCAGACCTTTTTCAACATGTAAATTCCTTCTCAAAATGATACGGCAATTTAAGCACACATTCAGAGTCTTTTCAAAACCCGCAGTTTTAGATATAGTCTTCTCTAATGAATCCAATTTAGATTTCAAATTCTCAGACAAAATAATTGTTGCTCCCATATGCTCTATTCTGTCAATAGCTTCCAGTTTCACAATCTCTTGTTTTTCTAAATTCAACATTTTGTTGTTGAAGATGGAACATTCTGCAAGAGTTGGCATTAAACATATTCCAGATTTTTTCTCAGTAATTTTCTGAAAAATATCCTCTGGCAGAACGTCTTCTTCTGGATACAAATTTGACAGTAATCGTGCATGTAAAGCTTCTTTCCCACGCTCAGTCACTTTCCCGATTCTAACATCTTGTAGAATATTCTTGTAATCTTCGTCCTTCGCCTGACGCATATTTTCACGCAGCTCAGCATAATTGAAGTTTAACCATATGTTAACGTTGCCAATGCTCCCTAGGCACTTCTTGGTATCTTCATGTGTAAGCAGTTTAAACACTGGTTGTCCTTTTACTGGTGTCAGCTGCAGAAGATCACCAAAAACAATGATGTGTTTGCCACCAAATAACACATCATACTCTGTTTTAAGAACTTCCTGCATTCTCAAATGCACAAAGGCAAGCATGACATTGGAAACCATGCTTACTTCTTCAATGATAAGAAGTTTCATCTTCTTCAGGACTCTAGATACTTCACAACAAGCATCCCCAGATAACTTGTGGTATTGTAATTTGTTATCATGCTCCACTGGCAGCATCAGTAGCCGATGCAAAGTAATACCTTTAATGTTATGAGCTGCTAGTCCAGTTGGAACGGTCACAACACAAGACAGCGATGACTCAGTTCTTTTCTGCAGATAACATGGAATTGCTTTAATGAGGAAACTTTTTCCAGTTCCTGCTTCTCCACTCACGTATAGTCGGACAGGCTTCAACGACGTGCATGAGCACTTTTTCTTCTAATGACTTAATCCATGCTCAATTTGGTTGGTAACTTCGTCATATATTTTCCTCTGCTCAACGTTGAGTTGCCTTTCCAAATAATCTAAGTTAACCACATCCTCCTGAGCATGTGCCATGGCTCTTTCCACTTCAATCATGGCAGTGGCAGCTTCATTTTCGATAACTGGTCCTCCTAGTGGATCCTGACTCAATGAAACAGAACTCTGACTGTCCTGAGAACTGTCTCTAGCAATCTCAGCTGCAATTGTTGCTTCCTGCTCGATTTCTGCATTCAACATTTCTAGATATTTTGGAAAAACAGTACATTCTATGGACTCCTTGGCCGCATTCAAAGAGTCTTCGTAACAGAGGAAATCCCCAAGCAGTTCCTCTTCTGCACGCCAAGGCTTGAAAAGTTGCAAAAGAGCTAAATAGAAAAACTCTTTTCTTTCTGGAGATTCGCAATCCAATTTTCGATGATTAACCAATTGACATTTTCTTTGCTTGACCAGAAATCCCTCACTTCCAATTACAGTATACACTCCTTTATCAATATCTTCTTTGATGTTCCTCTTGAAAACGTAATTTTGTAGAACCTCATACAGACAAACATTCTCCAGGTGACTGCTTCTATTTGGATAATATGTATCCAACATGTTGGTCTTCAAAATATCTGTACTGTTTGTCTCTTTCTCCGCCAAATACTCAATTTCCCGTACAGGTTTCAGAACTCGATTACACGTTGCAGCAAGACCAAGACTCGCCCAAATGATACTCCTAGATTTGGCATAGAGACTTGCTGAAGATAACCGTTCAGAACATTCGTAAGCTCCGATTTCTCGATGCGACAACATCTTCAGACTGAAACTGTACAACTTCTTACTGAGACTCTTTTCATGGGAAATATCCTCCCACATATCCTTCAGTTCTGTCTTTTCTTTTTTGGTGATGTAAGACGTCATATACCGAGCCACAGCCATACAGTTGTCAGCCACAAACTGTATATCCATATTAGCATTCCACATGGACAAAATCACTGGGTTATTGTCGTTGATGTACTTGGACTCTTCGTTTCTTTTCAAATTGTATGTGTTTTTGGGTGATTTCCTCGTCACATTATGTCGCAGCGAAGACATCAAATTGTTCACTCTTCCTTTTGATTTCACCGACCGTGGAAATGCGAAATGACATTTGGTGTAGTACTTGTCCTTATTTCTGAATTTACGACGACAGTACTTTCCACAACGATGGCCTTGAAACCGTAAAACTTGTTCTCTTAGACTTTTGTCTTCATTTGTCTTTGGAACAGCACATGTAGCATAGTGTTCTATGAAACTCTTCACTAAGTCATCCGGATCTGTTCCAAATTTGGGTGCATCTTTGATCCATAGCAGCATATGTATATGAGGAGCACCTCTTGCTTGATACTCCTTTCTCCAGAAGAAATCCAACACCTCTCCAAGAGGTGGATTTTTCTTGTTCGTGATGAAAGACATCATAGCTTCAAATCTATGATTGAAGTATCTGCATACATTCACAGGATCCAAAGAGCACAGTTCTCCGGGTGTCTTGAATTCAATATTTTCAATACTTCCATTTACCTCTCGTAAAAATTCAAGTAAGTCTTCCCAGCCATACTCAGCACAGCTGAGAGTGAGGAACCATGTGGGAGTTCCTAAGTTCCTCAGCATACATTTTAAGTCACCATGACGACGTTACCAGTACTCATTAGTACCACGCTGACATGCCATCAGATTAATCAGGTGAGAATCCAAAATACTGTCTTGCACATTGACTTTATCCATAAAGTCCCTTGCCGAGATATTTCGCAGTTGTACACCACTTTTCAAGATGTGGTTCACTGCATAAGACAACCCAGAGAGATCACTTTCAGTAGATGAAATAAATAGGGAATGCATTGAAGAAACCTAATATCTTCTGCATACAATCGTAAAGTCCGGTATTCTGAAACAGGAATTTGAACAGGTCGCTCATCATATCGTCCTCCTCGACCTGTGGGAAATAACTGTGGGAAACATCGAGCTTCCAAACTTTCCTCCCAAACACTAATGGGACTCCCTTTGGCTTGTTTCATTTGAAACAACTCAATAGCATTCCCCATTACTTCCTTGGAATGCAAAGGATGAACACTATAATGTTCATATATTACTTCCTTTTTAGAGGCTTCTACTTTCTCAATTTGTCCAGGACACAGATCGCTGTCCTCTTCTTCACTTACTTCCTCTTCTGCAACACATACATTCTTGTAGTACTCATTATTTTTTATCAAATACAATGTTGCCTTTTTAACTTTCCTAACATCCACTAAATCTTGCCAGATTTTCTTACTCTTTGTCGGAACACCATTAACTATGATAACCAGAGGTTCCTCTTCCACTTTCTCTACTCCAATTGTATTAATGTTTTTCTTCAAATCCAAAGGCAAATAAACAACCCTTCCCTTTAATCCTCTCTGTAAATCTGATGGAGGCAACTTCCCTGTCTTTGGCTCCATTCGTACAACAGCCTGAAAGGGATGGACACTTTGAATTAAAATAGATTCATAAGTATTTAAATCCTTCAATTCAGAAGGAATGTCAACTAATTCCAGATTATTATAAACCGCTCTAGCAGGCATTTGGTTTTGGTTTAATTTGTTATAGCAATAAGTACACATACGTTGGTCCGCTCCCAAATCAAAACAATTTTCTACCATCAAGTATGTGACAAAATCCTTCCATTCACTATTGTTTTCCATATCACTTTTTGCAAATAAATCCACTAACTTAGTCTGATTCTTATAATAAGTCCTTCGACAACACACACAAGTGAAATTAGGCCTCTCACATGTTTTCACCATAAACGTGGAAATTTCCTTGTAAAACTTATGTGTACTGAAAATCTGTACACTGTATTCCACATTACCTTCTTCTAGTGGTTCAATATCAACATTGTTCTCTTTACCAGCAAAGTAACAGAACTCAATTTCTTGACAAATATTCTTCACATCTACTTCAGAACCATGCAAAAGAGCACTGCTTAATTGTTTAAGCATAATTGTTGGACTCTTAGCATAATACAACATTCTCACTAATTTCCTCACTTTATTATGATGCACTGCTAGCATCCTGAAATGATGAAAAACACTCTGGCATACTCTCCTGGAAAGACAAGCCAGTGAATGACCATGCAAACCTGTCACTTGTCTCACTCTGCAAGGATCTAATTCTTGCAACAACTTAATTTTTTGTTTTAAACTTTTCTTATTAAACGTCCGTATAAAATCGCAAAGCAAATTGATGGAATCCTGTTGCACACTGCAAATAGAACTACACTTCCAGGTGTACACTGGTCCCTTAGGACATCTCCCTAAAACCTCATCACTTAACACCTCTTCTGCATCTGCAGACACAAGTATTTCTTTTTCAACCGGTTGACCATCTTTTACCTCATAAGCTCGACCACTGGTGTCAACTGCATGCACCAAATCATTGTCCTGAAAATAACTCTCCTCATTAAAAAATGCCTCACTATTTGAACTATGCATCCATTCTCCTGAGAAAACTTCACAAAAATTACTTTGATTAACTTCTCTCTTCCATCTAATATTTGATTTGAAAACATAGATTACCTTGTTTAGTTTCCTAATTCTATTAATTACCAAAATAAATAACTTTAGCTTAATTTCGAAAGCCTGATCAATAATTTTCTCTACATTTTTCTTTTTCTTATAAAATGCCACTTTCTGTTGGCCTTTCTTAAATTGTTTTAGCAAATTGACAATTACCCTGTTGCGGAACATTCGCCTACGAATGTCCCTGAATGCATTTTCCCTTCTACTGCCATGCACAGAGTTATCTCCTGCTGTAGCAGAAACTTTTTTGACGAGCCTTTCCTTTCCATTTAAATTGGCTCTCTTTTTCGGCACTAAAACTTGTTCTGTAGTTATACTTTTGTTTCTACAAATGTTTCTAAGAAATGATTTTGTTCTCTTACCCGGAGCTTTCTTCGTGCGTTGAGGTAATTTTAATGTAGAGGACTGCTGCAAACAATTACTAATCTGCTGTCTTTGACGTTTCGTAGCCTTTCAGATTCTATCCTTAGACGGCATTGTCTAATTTCTAAATAATCTGCAGTTGAATCTGTGGTAAAATATAATAAAAAATGCTATTAACCACTATTACCAAACAGTAAATCAATAACAGTAAGAATTTGATTCAGCAATGCTATAAAGATGATTCAATAAAATATTTTTAATTTTACTGTGATAGTGATAGTATTACAGGGCTTTCATGCAAATGACTGCCCACCCTGCAACAAAAAGCCCACATGAAACTTTACGCACATTAAATTGTGTACTTACCTGCAATAATCCATATGCCAGTGTTTACGTCCCTCCACCCTGCCCCTCCCCCTCCCCGCCTGCCTGCCCCACCGTAACTCCCTCCACGACCCGCGGCTGCTGTTTTGCAACATGGTGCATCTTGTAAATCCCTCCTGCATTATAAAAGTGACGTAACAGCAGCACAAAAGAGGCGCACACCCATCATAAATCTGTCCCTAAGACTTTAAGGGCCAGATGTAGGTCGGTCGATAACGGACGAAAAACGGTATTTTCAGCCGTTACCGACCAGTTTACAAAATTTGTCATGTAAGGGGCAATATATTACCGAATCGGTAAAATTACTGAATCGGTAATTTTACCGATTCGGTAAAATAAAACATCGGTAAATATACCGATTTGAAGCCACCCATATGTAGGTGGGACACTTCAAAGTGCCAGGAGCCTTTACGAATCGGTATTTTACCATCAAAACCAATTTGATGGTAAAATACCGATTCTAGGGCCAGATGTAGGTAAAAAACATTTACCGATTTTAAAATACCGAATTGTACCGATTCGGTATTTCAAAATCGATAAATGGTATGTAGGTCTCAACATCTAGATTCGTTACCGAATCCTTAACAATTCTTTAATTACCGATTCGGTAAATACCGAATCGGTAATGCCCATTCATTCCTATGGGCTTTGATTTGACACCCTCTGGCACCCCCAAAACAGGCACAAGTGCCATGTGGCAGGCATACCTGCCTGTCACATGACATACGTGTGCATGCACACATGTGCATGCACACCGGAATCGGTATTTTACTATGAAGTTGGATTTCATGGTAAAATACCGATTCGTTAAGGCCTTTGGGACTCAGAAGAGTCTCACCTACATATGGAATTTACAGAATCGGTAAAATTACCGATTCGGTATTTTACCGAATCGGTAATTTTACCAATTCTGTAAATATAGATTTACCTACATGTGGCTTGGATTTTTTAAGGTACTTGCACCTTTTTTTCAATAACTTTTTACATGGCTATGTAACTCAAACAATCAAAAACAAAATTTTTCAAGCACACATCGGGGCGTATTTACAAGGGCCTTGCACCACGGGGAAAGTGACTACAAATGACCAGACACACATGGGGACGTATTTAGAAGGCCCTTGAACCAGGGGGAGTGACTTGAAATGGCTAAGGACACATAGGAGAGTATTTACAATGCCCGTGCAACACTTATGCATCATTTTTTACATATACACTGTAGAACAGCATGGGTCAATAACAACACAGATGCATCATGCATCTGTTCTGCAAAAGCGACGCACTGCAGGAATCACATCACAAGTAAATAAATTCTCATATTTTTTTAAAGCATGCCTTTTCCTTAAAAACTATTTTCTGATCATAATTTCAAAAAGCACAGCACAGCTCCTATGTACATACACACCTTATCAGTACTAATACTTTACATTAACTACAATTACAATTGGGAAAAGAATGCAAAATCGCCTTTGAAAGCATAATGCAAACACTTGACGCAAAACATCATTTTAAATACACAGCTGACTTTCTTATTTACTCAAAAAAGCATACTAGTCTTTATCTAAAATATAGAAACGATAACTCACCTTTACAAATTCTTTTTGAATTTCAAAACAGTCTCAGAAACACACCAATTATTCTTTAGCGGAATTAAAGGTATGCACTCCAGAGGCTGGAACCAACAAAGGCACTGAAACGCTGATATTCATCACACATATCTCTCATGTCAGCCAATCAAAACTCTTCCCTCACTATTTTCAAATCAACACCCTTCCCCCCTCTGCCCTTTCTGACCTTTTTCCATAGCAACTACCTCCTGCCAGACCTCTCATGTTTACAAGTTCACACAACAATGTTTCAAATGAACTCTGAACTCTCAGTACACCTGCTAATCCACTGCAATCTTTCATAACATCATTTTTTATTAACCATTCAAATTACATCTTTCAAAGAACACATCCATGCACCCTAACTTTCTGTTTTCAGCAATGGAAATACACCAATCACTGCTAATGAATTATTTGCACTTAAACTCCACAGTTTTTTTTCATTACAAACGTCACTTCGCCATTTCATTCCCACACTTCATCTGACTGCAGCAAAAACTCCTCTAGCCATGTTTTCAGTCTGGATTCTTGGACATAGCTACATCCACTGGGCTCACAGGTATGCTGATAACAGACATTTACACAACCTCAATTTACAAAATGTGGAAATCAAATGGATTGGCCGAAGAGGATTGAAATGTCACCAATTGATACCATTGGTGAAAACCTTTTTACATTTGCCAAACACTGACCTCATAATAGTGCACTGTGGAGGAAATGATTTGGGCACTTTGACTGGGGTAGGTCTGGAAATGCTCTTAAAGGACACCTTTGAGCAATTGATGGCACTTTTTCCTCAAACTGCCTTGGTATATTCCAATATATGCCAAAGACAAAAATGGAGGTGGTCCAATCAATTTTGTCCACAAATTGAGAAATCGAGGAAGCATGTAAATAAGTCTGTTTCAGCTTACATGAGAGACCATGGAATGGGCTGCATCTACAACAATAACTTGCGTTACTATATGCAAGATATCTACAGAGGAGATGGCGTGCATTTCTCAGATGAGGGGAACAGAGTTTTCATACTAAATTTAAGAATGTGTATTGGTTCCTACTTATAAGTATCTAGAACTTACACAGAACACAAAAGCTCTTTTCAGAGCTACCTTAACTTTATTTACTCTTTTGAAATTTCGAATGTACCTTTTTTCACTAATTTTCACTTATGTTCACTTTCCGGTTCGCTACCCAGTTCGCGTACCGGCAGCTAACCACGCAAAAAATTAAATTTATTTTCTCGACATACATGAGCCTCCTCAGCCACCCTCAGAAAACTTAGGGCTCAGGATACGTCTAAAGTACCCCCTTCTATCCATTCTGAACATTATTTACCCTCCATCTTGTATCTCAATTCTACCGAAACACAAAATGGAGGACTCGCTGCAGGTTCGCGTACCGGGACACGCACTGACAAGCACTCGCTCAAAAAAAGGTGGGAAAGTAATTTACAGAAAGACCACTGGAGACACTTTCACCAATAAAACATTAGCTCATACTACATACCAATCCCTACCATTTACACAAATTTCGTTGGAATACCATTTAGCCATTTAGCATGTACACCTCTCTAAAATCCCTGAGGTAAATTACTTCACAAAACATATCGGAAGTGTTGGAATTGACCACCAATTAAAATATCACTTTCAATTTCTACTATTATATCATGACATTTGATTGGTTATGTACCTGCATATATATAAAGAAAGAGAGAGAAACACAGCCATTTTGACTACTACTTCTTGAAGTGCATATCTACTAAATTTCAACTGATAACTTCAAGTTGTATTTAAAAGGGTAACATATTATTTAAAAAACTAAAGTATGTTCTGTCATGTAAGCTAATTAGGAAAAAAAATTCTGATAGTTATATTCTATCACTCTGTAATACTTAGAGAATAAAATAGTCTTCTCTGTTTTAGTTATGGATGGAGTTAGACTCGTCTTATATAATTCAGAATTCACTAAGAGTTTATTTGATAATTTTCTTTATATTTCTACTTCCAGTTTGATACCATACACTGCCCAACGAAATAATCACTGTTTAAATAACCAAACTGCCTGTCTGTACTGAAACCCAACAGTGCCCTATCTCTACTGATATATTTTTTAAAAATTCATTTTTCAGCATACAAAATGGAAAGACAACAGGAAAATAACTTGAAAATTGAAGCAGGAACAAAAAACGAGTCGGAAATTGACCATGAATTCTATGACGATTCACTGAACAATGAACTTCTGCAATGTGTGGAAACAGTAGATTTTCTACTGGAAAATGAAAAAAAAATGATAATGGTTTTTTAGAATTTCTTTTAAATTTTGAGAAAGAATCAGAATATACATTTTTATTTCCTAATTCAAAAATTGTTTGACACATTATTCATTTTTATATGTATATTGTAAACTAGTAGCAAATTGATTATAACGTGAAATCAAACTTTAAATATACTGTGCAACTTTTTTGTGTTACATACTAAGTTTGCTCATAGTTACTTTCTTTCTTCCACTATATTATCTCCAATGTGTATTTAACATCTCTTTATCATCTCCTGCATCCATGTTGTTTCGGCTTTCCTGACAGACTATGGTATGAATTCCATATACCACAATAACTTCTGTAACAACATGCAAGATATCTACAAAGGAAACGGCGTTTATTGATTTTTAGACTCTGCATTGGTACCTACATGTTGCTACATAAATAAAAATAAACAAAAAAAAACAACAAAACAAACAATCAATAAACATACAATAAGTTAAAAGTCAATCATTCTTGTTTCCTTATAGTACGCTCCCCAGACCGCTTTCCAGTACGCGTACCGGGCGCACCCCACGAAAAAAAAATGCTTTTTTTTTTTTGAAGCCCCGCGGGGTCCTTTAAAAACCTCCACATCAAACCTAGGGGGTCAGGGAGGATCTAATATACCCCCTTATGGTCATTTGCCCCTTCGCTTTGGCCTCCTCTTGTCTCTCGATCCTACCGAGAAACAAGATGGCGGCCGCTACGGACTGTTGAGAATGTTGACAGACACCGGAGAGCCAATCAGCTTCGCTTCGCAAAGCTCCGTTACGCGAAAAGTACGCGAACTGGAGCACTATCCGGGACGCTGTCACAGATATATAATTTTTTTAAAACGTTAATTTCTCAAAATCCACTGGAGCACATATATTGAGACCCAGCAAAGGCACATCGGGCTAACAGTCCCTACAATTTTGCCAAGTTTCGTGCAAATCCATTCAGCCGTTCGAGCTAAAAGTGAGGCCAAACGCCCTATGGAAAACTCAATGTTAAAAACGCGTTTTGGGACCCCCCTTTTTTCTCGGCCCCCCCTTGACGAAACCCCCCCAAATTTTCGGGGCCTGCTCAGAAACAAAATGTGCCATTTTCCTGAAAATTTCAGCCGATTCCGTCCACAAACGCCAAAGTTATTAGACATAGAGTTTTCAAAAGTTACATAGAGAAAAAATCCTAACTATATATACCTACTGGCGACCGCCAGTAGGTAATATATATATATATATATACATCCATATATATATTTCTATATATCTATATAATATTAGCTACTGGCGGTCGCCAGCAGGTAGTTATAGCTAGAACCTAGTTACCATAGTAAAATCGCAACATTCTATTCCCAATAACTTTGGCGCCGATTGACGAATCTTCGCAAAATTTTCAAAAATAGTTCTTTGTTGATATCAGATCCTCTGTTAAAAGTTTAGGGCTAATGCTTCAAGGGGGGGCCTAGAAGAAAGGGGGGTAACAAAACGTGTTTTCTCCATGTTAATTTCAATAGGAAACTTTAGACAAGGCTACAGGTCGAACGGGTGAACGGAATAAGCCCAAATTTGGCAGGGAGAAATAAGGGTCTTGGTCTAGAAACCAAGTTTTTGTTTATTGGGTTTAAATCCGTTCAGTAGTTTTTGAGAAATATCTAAATTTACAGATATCGATATTTGGGAATTCTGCCATCTGATTGGCTGAGGCGTTACGAGCTTGCTGCTGATTGGCTGCAAGCGCTGCAAGCTGTTGCAACTAGGAAGTATTGGCCCCTTGTGATTCTGTTGAAGCGAGTAAGGGGGAAAAGGGCAGAAAGAAGTGGGAAAGAGGAGGGTAGGTGTGCTGTGAGGTCTGGAGGTTGGTTAGGATGTGCTGTTGAGGGAGTGTGAAGGGAAGTATTTACCCCTACGGGTGTGAAAGTGCTGTTTTGCCCACTGTGAGATGGTGCTAAAGTGAGGTGCTGGTACACTCCGGGATGAAAGCATGCTTGTAAACCGTGAGCTGAGTACTGTAAACTGATGTGCTCTGGGCGCTGTAGCATACTGGCCAAAGTGAAGTATTTACCCTTACCGGTGTGGTAGTGCTGTTTTGCCTAGAGTGAGATGGTGTTGAGGTGAGCCAAAGGTAAAGTCAGTCAAAGAGTGCTGTAAACTGATATGCTGTGGACGCTGTATCATACTGGCCTAAGTGAAGTATTTAGTCCTACCAGTGTGAAAGTGCTGTTTTGCCCACTGTGAGATGGTGGTGAGGTGAGGTGTTGGTACACCTGGGGATGAAAGCGTATACCTAAACTGTGAGCTGAGTGGTGTGTATCATGGTGGCCGACGCGAAGTATTTTCTACTACTGGTGTGAAAGTGCTGTTTTTCCAACTGTGAGATGGTGGTGAGGTGAGGTGCTGGTACACCTGGGGATGAAAGCCTATGCCTAAACTGTGAGCTGAGTGGTCTGTAGCATACTCGCAGAACCAAAGTATTTACCCTTGCAGCTGTGAAAGTGCTGTTCTGTCTAGAGTGAGATGGTGTGGAGGTGAGGAATCACTAAACTCAGAGATGAAACCATGCACCTAAACTGTGAGCTGAGTGCTGTAAACTGATGTGCTCTGGGTGGTGTAGCATACTGGCTGTGCAGGTGGTGTTATTATGCATTTACAGTATAGCTGGAGTGGGAAGCAAAGTACTCACTGGTACCAGTCTGAAGACATGGGATGAAACTGTGAGTGTAAGTCATGAGTTCATTGCTGTAAAGTGATGTGCTGTCGGTGCTGTAGGATACTGGCTGCTGTATCATACCTATGTAAGTAGTGTTAGTGTGCGTTTATTCCATAAAGGGAGTGGGAAGCGAACTGCTCACCCCTACCAGTCTGCAGACTTGAATGAAGTGTGTTTGGAAGCAGGAATAAAGAAATATTCATGAAGAATATAATGCAGAATGTTGCAATGCCACAGTAGAGACGTAAGGGGCAATAATGAAGATAGAGTTCAAATGTCTGAGTATACTTAGAAAGCAGCGGGATTGAAGTGTATTATAAAAAATATACAGGAAAAAGTAAAAAAAGATGGCAAAAAATCCATTCAAGAGTAATATGAGTTTCTTACAAGTCTTGGAGATTCCAGTCCAGAAGATCTTCAGCGGCTTGAGATGCGTAATGTGCCAAGAGGCTATTGTTACCATCGTCTGAAAAAAGCGAAGCAATCCAATTCATAACCTCGAAGGGACAGTAATGATCCTCGAATGTTGGAGTGGCAATTTTAATTGGCAGGCAATCTGCGATGTTGTGAAAGGTTGCATGTTGCAGGAGATCTTTGGTGGCTGCACATATATCCCATTCTGCTGCGATTTCCATTACCAGAACAATCACGTTTAAGCATGTGTGGGAAATCCGATTTCGCGGATTTTCGGTAAATCCGCGATCCGCGAACTCCCGCGAATTTCCTGAAAATCCGTGAAATCCGTGAGCGGCGGATTTGGGGGGCAAAAGTTCAAACCTGTTGAACTTTTAACTATGTTAGGATGGCGCCGGCAAGCTGCCAGCGCCATCCTAAAATAGTCACTAAGTTAGCTTCAACAGCAAGCACTAATAGATAAAATAAAGCAGGTGCTCGAGCACCTGCTTTATTTTATCTATTAGTGCTTCCTGATGAAGCTAATTTAGTAACTATTTTAGTATGGTGCTGGCAACTTGCCGGCGCCATCCTAAAATAGTTACAGCAGCCCATAAATGTGAGTTTTGTCGAGGTTGGGCAGTTGTGCGTTCTCCCCATATCTATCGTCAGAAATTACCTATGATGCTTGATGGAGGCCTTTGCATTATTGACTTTCACAAGCTCAATCCCTGTGCAGTTCCTGTGACCACGAGCTTCTCTGATCCGTGCCTGTCCTTTTATACACACAAGAGGCATGTGAACTCACATATAAGCCTCGCCCGTTTGGCCCTGCCCCTCACACTAGCAATGTGCACCATTTTCCCGCCCGGTCTGCCCTTTACCCACACAATCCGCAAAATCCGCGAATCCGCAAATTCACGGATTTTGCGGATCGCGAATTCGCTAATTCGCAAATTCGCGAATTGTGAATTCGCAAAATTTGGCCATGCTTAATCAGGTTCATAGTTTTCAAGATAATGCATTACCTGCTGGATATCGAGAGCAATTGTTGGGATGTTGGCAAGGCATACTTTCATTCACCAGTCAAATGGGCAGGTTTTGCAATCAAACGATGGTTGTACGCATATTGCATAAGTGTAGATAAATGTTATGTTGTAGCTAGCTCAGAAAATAGATAGAGGCAGGTAGCCGAAAAGTTTTTCTGTTTTTTTACAGTATTGATGCAGCTTGGCGTAGAGGCGTATTCTGTCATAGTTGTTACCACAGAGAACGTAGCTATTTCTAGAAGTAGAATGAGAGCGAGAATTATGGGCACTGTTCCTGTTATTCCAGAGATGATCAAATGAATGTAGTCTGGTATTAAAAGAAGAACAGTTTCAAAGCGTGTTAGAGGGCTGTAGGAGGCCGTGTTTAAAAAGTGTGCCAGTCCTTGAGTGTAACATGTGTTGAAAATTGTGTAACAATTCACAAAGTGTAATTGGTGGTTCGTATTCAAAAGTTAGTGTATTTTACTTGAAGTTCTTGGCATCTGCAGTCGATAAATTTATTTTGCAGGAGTGAGGGAGACTTCTGTTCTGAACATAAGAACTTTTAGTTTGGTTTGTTTCTTGAAATCTGTTTTCAAACTAAGAAGTGAAGGCCAAGTTGAAGTTTGAGAGTTAGTTTGTGTGGGTGGGAATAGACATTACCACAGGAAGTTACTGTGTTTTAAACAGTAAGGACATGCAGGGTGCCAGCTCACATTCCGTAGGAGTGCATGTTATTGAGAAGCAGATAACTGCCGTTAGAAAGCTGTGTGAATGTTTAGTCAGATTGTGGGAGTTGGCGTTCTTTTAAGAAAGGACGCAAGGTTGGGGGCTGTAAGCTTAGAAGCACCGTGTACTTGGACATTCTTGGATAGTAATGAATGACGGTCATTCTGGTCGCACTTTTCACCTGTGAGAAAAACTCCTGTATGCTTTTTAAGAAAGCGATATGTAAATGGAAGAAACCACTGCTTGTGAATAAACGCACTACCTTATATAATCACATACAACATGAAAAACAACATGTGAACCTACAAAAACTAAATGTCGCATGGCACCTCTGCCTCACAATGCAGAATGCTGGGAGAGATGGAAGCAAAGTGTGTGCGAAGGTGGTAAGTAATTATTGATTATGAATGTATATAATGCAAAGTCTTGAAGGGATGTGCCGGACAGAGTTGAGTATGCACAACACAGACATGTAAATGTCAACATACAATGATGGTCTATTGAGTGAAGTGGACAGTTGCCGCAACCATGATAGTACAGTCAGTAGGGAAGATTAAGGACTGGTAGCGCGTACGTGCCTCCCCTAAATGTTTAGGGTAGTGGGCTGGCTTGGAATACGCAAGGCTAGTGTAGGGGTTTGAAGAAGAGGCATGTTTCTCTGGGTGTGGTTCTCTTCCGGATTGGCGATCGTGTCTGCCAGGTCTGCGCAGCTTACACCGCCATGAGTCTGAGGCCGTGAGCGAAGGTGGCTCCCTGAATTATGCTTTCACCATGCTGGTATCTTGAAAGCGTAATGGCTGCTGTGACGCATATATGGTCCACAGTTCACCTTTTGACACCGCCATATGTGAAAGAGGGCCCACCACCTGCCGGCAAAAGCTCCTGGGCCGAGGTCTCCGAGCTCAGAAGGCTCCTGAGATTATCGCTGGGTACCGCAACATAGGCACACAGCGCCCAGCCTGAGGCCCAGCACTGTGGAGTGCTCTGTATACTATTAACACAGTAGTCCAACAGGTACCAACAGTGGAACAGTGTTTTTGATACCATAGTGGGCGGGGCTAGAACTGTACCTGAGAGTGAAGATGAAGGTACTCCCTTCGACTAGGTGTAAGAAACTCTAGGTCCCAACAGTGGAACGGTGTGTTGCTCACTCAATGGACGATGTTTGATGTTACCTGTTGCTGGTTTTTCACAGAACTCCCTCTGTTGCGGTGCATCAGATTCTGTGCTTCAGTAGTTAACTGCTGCACATGGTAATTGGGCTTAGTTGACTGCTATCGCTGGAATACACCACGGTACAGCAGGTCCAAACACTGAAAAAGTGTCTTAATTCTATCTTTGAGGATGTCAGAAGTTAAAGTTTGTGATGATTTCTGTGTCTCCTCTCCGATGAGGTGCAACCAACTCTAGGTCCCAACAGTGGAACGGTGTCTTAATCTCACAATGGACATTTTTAGAACTGTACTTGAGAGTGGAGAAGGAGGTACTCCCTTCGACCAGCTGCAACCACCTGTAGGTCCCAACAGTGGAACGGTGTCTTGATCCCACAATGGACGATGTTAGAACTATATCTGAGATTGGGGATGGAGGTACTCTCTTCAACCAGATGCAACCAGCTGTAGGTCACAACAGTGGAACTGTATCTTGATCCTACAATGGATGATGTTAGAACTGCATCTGAGAGTGGAGTTGAAGGTACTCCCTTCGACCAGTTGCAACCAACTCTAGGTCCCAACAGTGGAACGGTGTCTTGATCACACAATGGACGATGTTGGATATTACCTGTTGCTTTCTTTTCTCAGAAGTTTGTGAGATGAGGTGCATCACACTCTGTGCTTCCATAGCTAACTGCTGCACATGATTATTGGGCTTGGTTGACAGTAGTCGGTGGAGTATTCTGTGGTACAGCAGGTGCTAACAGTAAAATGGGATCTTGATTGTATGATTGAGGATGTCATAAGTTTAAGTCTGTGATGATTTCTGTGTACCCTCTTTGATCAGGTAAACCAACTCCGTGATTTCGATTTGAACGGTATGTGGCTGTGAGGTGTTAATGACAACTGCATGTGTTCTAGACTGCGGTTGGCAGGATTCACAATTTCAATTGAGTGGTGATTGTTTATTTACAGAATCCAGTAGTTAAGTAATTAGAACGTCTATTGAAACATACACAATATTCTTTTATTAGAACATTGGAATGTTGGGAGCTCCATTGAAAACAATGGAGTAGCTCCGTTCTTATAATGGCTTGTATAAGCCTGGAGCTCCAACATTGCAAAGTTTTTTTGTTCACAGCTCTGGTTGCGAACAAATGCATCAGGGAGCCTGAAGGGATTCCAATTCCTTTGCGCACTCTTAAGGCTTTGATTTATTTGTTAGAACATTCTACCCTCTAGTGGCAGAATGTTCAATTAGCCTTATAGCCCTTTGTAGCTGGGCTATAGTGGCTATTAAAGTCCCTTGTTAAAGACCCTCGCCTTCGGCTTGGGCATTTAATGCTGGAGAGGGCCTTTGATAGCCGGTATAGCCTTCTACGGCTGGCTATAAGGCTATGGTATACTTACTTGAAGAAGTTTTTTTCAGATTAGTTATAGGTTTAGTATAATGACCAAATTCATCTTGCAAGTTGAAAGGAACAGAGAATAGTGTAGACTGTGGACAGATGAAATTCCAATGCTAATTGTTTTGATGTATTTATTTTAGAGTTTTATGTAATTTACAGTGTTGTATTTTGTAAAGAGGGAGTGAGAAAAAGTATGCATAGTTGTGTGTTTGAGTACTGCCTTCAATTAACAATGCACACAGTAGTGTTCACAATTTAGATTGAGTCACTATTGTAGAAGATGCAGTCCTCCAAGAGAAGAGATTGCTGTAGTATGCTCAGTCTGCACCAGTTATACGCATCATTGCAGGCTCTGCACATGTTTTCTTTGCTTCGCGTATTGCAAACTGTAATCTCAATTTAATGCCTCGTGGCTGTGGGCCCTTGCTGAACGCTCTCTCTGGCCTATACTGCAGACTTCAGTGTTCACATTTGACATTGAGTTGGTATTGTAGATGATGCTGTCCTGTAGGAAAAGACATTGCTCCAGTGCGGTCTCTGTGCACCACTCATACACATCATTTCAGGCTCTGCACACATTTCTTTGCTTCACGTATTGCAAACTGTAGAGCTCAAGTCAATGCCATGTGGCTGTGGGCCCTTGCTGACTGCTCACTCTGACCTGCACTGCAGACAGCAGTGTTCACAAATGAGATCGAGTCACTATTGTAGATGAGGTAGTCCTGTAGGAAAAGACATTGCTCTAGTGCGTACTGTCTGCACCAAGCATACGTATCATTGCAGGCTCCCCACACAATTTTTTGTTGCTTTGCTCATGACACACTGGGCAGCTCAAGTCACCTTTTGTAGGTGTGGGTCATTGCTGACCGCTTTCTGTGGCCAACACTGCAGACAGCAGTGTTCACTATTCAGATTCAGTCTCTATTGCAGATGATGCAGTGTTGATGTCAACTGATATTGCTCCTAGTACGGCCTGCCTACAGCAAGCGTTACTGCTGGCTGTTCACATGCTGATTGCTTTTGATGTGGCTATGTGAGTGTACTAGAACTGAAGGAGCATTTATTATATAAACTTTTTGTATATTATTTCAGATCTATTGATTGTGTGTCAGTATACCACAAGCTGTGATTCTTTTACAATAGAATTAATTCTGTATTATTTCACATCTACTGTCCCTACCTTACTTCAGCACAAATTATCGATTCTTTTAATATTGAACCTCTGGGTGCGATCCAATGATTACTGGTGTGGTTCATGCTAGCAGCAACCATTCCCTGAAGGCTGGTTTACACTCAGCCTACACGCATGCAGCACAGACGTCACTGGATATGTCACCCTGGTAATAAACAGGAGTCGAGCGCACGTGCCAGTACCCGTACCCACTTCCACTATCTATCCGTTTGTTCATTATCTATGCATGATACTGTCTCTGGGCCGCACTATATTATGCAACCATGTTACCTCTGGAATTGGGGAAAATGTAACTTTAAGGTGTATGGCTATCACAGATGGAAGGCTAGTTTAACCCTATCCATGCCGCCGTCGGCCATTGGCCGACGGACGGAAGCACTACCTCGCTGGTGCTGCCTTCGGCCAATGGTGGACGCGGCTTCACCCATTTTGCGGAAGTGACGCTCTTCCGCAAAATGGGCGGCGCAGAGAACAGGTTAAAGAGCATGAATATTTATGAAAATTATGGTTGCATGTTGTGTGAAGTGTAAGATATGTGTAGATTGCAAAAAGTTTAGAACAAAGCTCTCTGAGCAGAAGAGCTGTGTTTCATTAAATGCAGTAGATATTGACTACAATGGGTGGTGTTTTCAAACTGTTACAATGGGAAATGTTATGAACTAATGAAATGTTTTTTTTTATGGTTACATGGCAATCCCGCAGCCAGTGCCCATTGAGATCGCACAAGATGTGATTTTGAGAAAATATATTTACTATAATATAAGTTTATTACAGTTAGAAATATAGAACTGCTTAACACATTTTTAATATTGCTTGCTCTCATATACACTTTAAAGTTAATTAGATATAGTTTTGAGACAAAAAAAATTAGAGAATGGCGTATGCAGTGCGATATCGTACGTCTATGACATAACACAGGGCATGGAAGCATGCATTTGTTGCATTTGGAACGCGCAGCAGGTGCCACCTTATAAGTACATGATGTAAACCGCTCCTTGGTAGTGCATACTTGTCGCTTACGACAGTTGCAGCTGGCACTACCTCATACGTACATGTTGTTACATGGGACATGGTGCCACAAACCCGTCAGATATGAAATGCGCCTCATTTGAATGTGGTGGGTAGGATTCGCGTGCTGATCGAGGTTGGTAGACTACCAGTACGGGACTGAAGTCTCCCCCCAAAAAAGTTTGCCGTTTGTATTTTTTGGGGAAGATATAAAACATTAGATCATTTTTAAAGTTGAAAAAAGGATAATAGAGTTGCAAAATATTAAAAAACAATTAGAAAAAAATATGGTTGTACAGACGTTTTGGTTAGGAATTAGCATTTAAAAAACCTTAGAAATTCACTGAAAAAACCATAAGTTTTAGGGATGTTACAGTTAGTTGGACATTTCACTCATATAAAACCAGAAAAATTCACCAGCTATAGTTAGTTGAGCTAACTATAACTCGCGCACCTGCAATGCACTGCTGATGATGTCACATATTACATCACTATGATGGAGCAGATTTCACCTGCAGTCAGGCATTGTTTTATTTTTGTGCTTCAGACAGACTGCATTTAAATTGCCACACACATTTTGGTGCAAGTTAAAAACATGACACATGAAAAACATGAAAGTGAGGCCTATTTAGTCTGAAATGCTTTTGCTGAATTAACATGTGTTTTTGCAATGTAGAGAAAAGTGGCCTTTTTAGCTTTGAAGATTAATAGAATATGTTTCTCTCTTCCCAGCTCATCCCACTATTTCTGTCTTAATAGATTTTGACTTGTTGCATATTTTGATAAATATTTTCAGTTAATAACATCTCGTTTTCTTTGTTGCACATTGCCATGTTGTCATAAATAATAGAAAAGCTGCTTTACACTAGTAGCTTGGCTAGGTAAACATTTATACATGACATTAATATTATCTTTTTGTTTGTTTTATTTTGGCGCCTACCATTAAATGGCTGCCTGTGAAACCAGGCTATGGCTTGCTTTGAAAGAGAAGAGAGCATGTGCAGACTGTGGCAGCTTGACTCAAACCACGAAGAAGTCAAGGACAGCTTGAACTGTACATTCTTGTGACTGTGCCAATGTACCAGTTAGTTAAAAGTATCCATCTGACTGCTCTGTGGCAGGAAGGAAGGAAACTATAGAAACATTTTTCCTAGTAAATGTTGCAAATGTTTATAAATGTATTATTCATGTATGCTTCTTTTGTTAAAACTAGTAAAGTCAGGTTTTTTAGAATGTGTCAGGGTTGTGAGAACTCATGCCATCATGACAGACCAATCACGTACAGGTTTTCCTGAAAGTTGAAACATTTTGTGTAGTCAGCCAAAATTTTGTGTATAAAAACTGACCTCTCCGGAGGAGGGGCTGGCTTTCTTAGCTCAGCTGGCTTCTTGCTCATTTTGGCTTAGGCTTTGCTTTATTCTATGGGTTAGGTACGAGAAACGTCCCGGGAGATTGCTGAAGGGAGGAATGGCGTCCGAGGAGTGTCAGGGGGAGGTTTCTTGCTTCCACGTCATATTTTTGCACTGGATGCCACATTCCTTTGAGGTCTGGTGAAAGGCGGGCTGTCTCCCTCCCTGCTTGCTCTTTAGACACAGAGATGCACAGGGCACCAAACAGATAGAAAGGTTTTTTTTAGATGTAGATGCTAAACTTTCAGTTTATGCTTTGACTAATTAATTAGGTCTGAAAATATTTATTTGTCTTATGCATTTATTTCTCTTTATGGGAGATGTTTGCAAACTATTTGATTTTTGATTAGCCTTGCAAGATTATTTTTCTTAGAAACTCTTTAAGAGTTTTGAATGACATTTTGCGCAACATTTTCCTTCCTATATGTAATGCTTATATGCAGACTGTAATATGTTCTGTATTAATGCTATTTTTCCTGTTTTCCAAATTCTGTAACCTGTTTGATATTTTACTAATGAATAAAGGGTCAGAGAAAATTAACTAGAAAATAAAACCCTTTAAATACTCAACAACTCTCTTTATTGGCTTAAAATAATAATTGCATTTATGACTGTTCATGATTATTAAAAGTCTCTTGAAGGTAATACATGGTGTGAAGGGCCCAACACCTTTTGAGCGGTAAATTAGAGGTAGCATTAGGGTTTTGCATTGAGAAATTACCAGAAGAAATTACCGCTCCATCAACTACCCCACTACTCCAAATGAAGATTGGCCTATTCAGCATAGTGCTGACTCACCCAGCCTCTCTGGAGCCACTGCACCTCCTCGGTCCCTGTCACTCCAGGGCCAGACATGCAATATACAACAGGCAGGCACAAAGACACATAGTATACAGAAATGGCCACTTCTAAAAGTGGCATTTCTAAAATAGTGATAATACATCTGTGAACAGCATTATGCAGCATTTATTACCAATATTCCAAACATAACAAACTTGATCATGCTACCCTTCTCAGATCAGGAATTACCACTGAAACACATATCAGGGAATCCTCAATGCAGTGGAGAAGTGTGGCTCACGGTGTAGAGCAGGCCGACCCGGAAGCAGAGGTCGGACCCGGGACCAGGGTTCAATTCCCGACGCGGCAGGGTCTTGAGCTCAAATGTCCACGGACTCGATAATTCTCGCTTCGGTGCCTGCTCTAATCATGGGTTCTCACTCTGCAACTCTGGGCATTAAGCTTGCTTAATCTCCACAACAGCCCCCCTGCGGCGGGATGCCTGGCTTTCACCTTGGGGATGCCCTGTAGGGGCTATCTCACCGGGAAAAGCCAGGACGGGTTCCCAAGGCAAGCGCCGGGAAACCTCCGGGTAGCTGTGCGCTCAATAAGTGCAATAATAATAATAATAATAATAATTCATATAAGAGGGCAGCCTCACAGTAGTGAGAAACCAAAATGGCTGTTTGTCACTACCAGGACATGCCACACAGTTAAGGCACATGTCCTACCTTTTACCTACAGCGCACCCTGCTCATAGGGCCTACCTTAGGGGTTACTGATATGTAGTAAAAGGGGAGTCACAGACGTGGCACCCACTTTATGTGATACATCACAGTGGCAGTAAACTATGAGCATATTCCATGCAATGGCAAAGGCCTGAGACAGGTTTGAAAGGGTACTTTGGTGGGTGAAGCTAGCAGCGCTGCAAGCCCACCAGTCGCATTTAATTTACTGGCCCTGGGTATATGAGATACCACTTTACAAGGGACTGATAGGTAAATTAAATATGGCAAACAGGAGTAGACCAGTATTACCACATTTACTGTAGAGAGCATGTGCACCATAATACTGGACAGCAGTGATAAAGTGCTCAGAGTCCTAAAACCACCAACACCGGGTCATAAAAAACCATGAGGAAGGCAAAAAGTTCAGGGTTGACCGTGCAAATAGGCCAAGTCCAACATTGGTCAAATACCAACAGTCTCTTCCGAGCTAAGTTGTGCTGGGTGCTTTGTCTCTGAGAGTTATTTTTGTATTTTTTGATGCTTATTGTGTGTATCTATTTTTTATAATAACTGTTCCTCTCTGGACTGCTGCAAGTTGCAGGGTGCAGGGATCAGCTTTTAGACTTTTTTAAGCTCTGTCTGGTAGGGCACAGTGTGATTATCCATTCCCTCACCTGATTGGAGAGTGATGGAGCTCTTTTCTTGCTACCTCAAGGGAGTTTCAATTTCTCCTCTCCTTGTGTGGACACCTCCTCTCCTTGTGGGGACACCATTAGAGTTTTTCGCCTATTGATCCATTTACCCCTTGTTTTTAACTCACACATCTTTTGATTTTTGCACTGCACTCGATCCCATCTTTATCATTTGTTCATGGGTACCTTAGCGATTGATGGTGCGACCCAATTGAGTATGGGCGATGGATGGGTCTCATTGATCAAGAGACATACCACCCCATTTTTTGGATGACCAAATGAAAACACTTGATCTACACACCTATTTGATGGGAATCCAACACATCTCTGTACGGGTCTTACCAACAATCTCAGTAGGTCCTTCGACAGGTTTGTCCTGGCACACATTCTGATATAGAGACTTATATATTAGCGCCTAACTCACTTATGTAGGAGTTTTGCAGCAGCTCGGAGTACTTGAAGCTCCGTTATAGACCCCCCGTTCTTTTGTTGTTAGGACACCAGCTGGGCACCATCTTGAAGGGTTGGCAGTCTAGTTGCTGACCTGCCTGAAGGGAGTTTCCATTTCTCCTCTTCTCAGTGGGGATGGAGGCTGGGTGCCATCTTGCTGGATCGACAGTCTAGTTTCTGACCTGCCTACCAGCCCAGGCTCCTATTTAATGAGAGCCTTGACACGGACAGGCAGCAGATTCACGTGAGTTAAGTTGTGCTGGGTGCTTTGTCTCTTAGAGTTCTTGACGTATTTTTGATGCTTACCATGTGTATGTATTTTTCATAATACCTGCTCCTCTCTGCACTGCTGCGCGTTGCAGGGTTCAGGGATCCGCTTTTAGACTTTTTAAAACTCTGTCTGGTAGGGCCCAGTGTGATTGTCCTTTCCTTTACCTGATTGGAGAGTGTTGGAGCTCTTTTCTTGCTACATCGAGGGATTTTCAATTTCTCCTCTTCTTGTGGAGACATCAGCGGGGCGCCATCTTGTAGGGTTGGCTGTCTAGTTGCTGACCTGCCTGCCTGCCTGCTCAAGCTCCTATTTATTGAGAGCCGCAACGTGGGTGCGCAGCGGACTCTCGAAAGTTAAGTTGTGCTGGGCGCTTTGTCTCTTGGAGTTCTTTTTGTATTTTTGATGCTTACTGTGCGTATGTATTTTCTAAAATAACTGTTACTCTCTACACTGCTGCATGTTGCAGGGTGCAGAAATCATCTTTTAGACTATTTTAAACTCTGTCTGGTAGGGCACAGTGCGATTGTTCATTACCTCACCTCATTGGAGAGTGTTGTAGCTCTTCGCTTCCTGCCGTCGAGGGAGTTTCCATTTTGCATTTTCTCTGTGAGGACACCGGCTGGGGGTCATCTTGCGGGGTTGACAGTCTAGTTTCTGACCTGCCTGCCCAAGCTCCTTTTTAATAAGAGCCGAGGCATAGATGCGCTGAGGAAGTGTGCAGTGGGCATGCCATGGGCGCGCAAAGGTAAGCCTGCCTGTGCCCGTCCACTTGGTCAGCGTCAGCTATGCTCCCCAAATTTACAGTTCCAAGATCATTACATGGTCAAAAGACTCACTTCTAGCTATGAATAAGGGCATTTGCTTGAGTAAGGCCAAGCTTGACCTTGGGACGGGGTAGGCTAAGTTCTGCTGCAGATCCTGCAAATTTAATTTGGTTGTAGATGTAGGACTGGATAGTGGAAATACTGCCCTCTTAGGTCCCATATTGTTAATAATTTGAAAGTTAGAGCCTGCTTGAGTAACTGCAGGTCTCACCCGAAGCATGCAGAAGACATCTGGCTTTCGCTAGCTGAGAACACATGGGATCTAAAGTTCCTAATGGAAATATGGTTGAAGGAGGGTACTAACCCCGACCTGATGCTAGCTATCTCCCCCCAGATTTCAGATAGTTTATGCTTACCGAGACGGAAACAGGGTAGTGGTCGGTGTTGAAATTATCCTAAAGGGCAACTGAGATCACCACTGAGAGAGAGGGTCCTAATTGGAATATTGATGTCAGGGCCTCACCATCCTTCTCCTTGGCTGGGCTACTACTATATAGGCCTCCTGACTGCCCATCTAGCTACTTGTCAGAGCTTAGCCATGTTATCGCTAAGCTCTCTAATGGTACAGTTCTAGGAGGTTTTATTCTTCATGTGGATGACCACAGCTATAGCCAGGTGACCCAGTTTTTGGAAACCTTAGAGGGTCTTAATCCTAGGCAATTAGTGACTGCACCTACCCAAAGAGCAGGCCACATGCTAGTTCTGATTTTCTCTAATAACCTGAATCTTAGAGTGAGAGCCCCCTTACGCTTGACTAGGACAGACCACTTTTTGGTTCTGTTTACTTTTAGTTTAGAGTCTAGGCCGCCAGTATAAAGGGCAAATGAGGAAATGAGAAGAGTTTGGTGGAAAGTCACTTAAGAGACCCTGGATCCTGCACTTTTAGAAACTTTGCCACATTTGACAGGCAATCTGGACAGCGATGCATCTTGCTTTAATGCATGGATTACGACTGCCTTAGACACAGTTGCCCCACTAATGCTAGTCAATTTGAATAGACTAAAACCTTCTGCCCCTTGGTTTTCTTTGGAATGAAGATTGGAGAAGAGTCTCTCCAATAAGCTTGAACGGTCCTGGATAAAGTCTTATAATTTGGCAGACAAAGGCCTCTATAAAATTCACAAGCTGAAGTAGGGCAAGATGAGGAAATACTTTGCTAACTGCATCAAGACTGCAGATAGCGCCACCAAAGACATTTCTTATATTGTAAAATCCTTTACAAATCCTACAGCTTTAGATAGCGTGTTTTGTCCCTCTCTTGCACTATGCTCGAGCCTGTCGGACTTCTTTGAGGAAAAGATCCATAATATCTATTCCGCTATTCCACTGGAATCGCAAACTATTACTCACCTGCTGACCTTCAATTCCTTCATCTCATTGTCAGAATGTCTCCCTTTGTCAACAGAGGAGTCATTGCTGGACAACTGAAATGCAAGTCGGGCTCCCCTTGTGATCCCTTCCCTGCCCATTCTTTTAGCATGCTGGTGCACTTTCTAAATCCCATACTAAATCAGATATGGAACTCCTTCTTGAAATCAGGCATGGAAGCATGCATTCCTGCTCTGTTTATTCAAGAAACCTGAGACGGACGCTGGGATGCTCAGCAAATTCAGAACTATTTCTCTGCTGCCAGCCCCTGCTAAAATATTAGAGTGGGTGGTTCAGAAACCACTGGCAGGCTTTATAGAAATGAGTGGCAACCTATATGATTCTCAATCGGGCTTCAGAGCTGGCTACAGTATAAAGACTGCGCTTTTAGAGGTCTCCGAATCAGTACGAGTCTGTGGACCAAGGTGCTTCTGCCATGCTGGTGCTGCTAGATCTATCGCGAGCATTTGATACGGTGGCACTCCCTGTCCTGCTCAGGAGATTGAACCAGGTAGGAGTGCATGGACCCACACTGTCCTGGCTACAGTCATTACAGGAGAATCATTCCTAAGGTATGAAGGTAGTCTCCTATTTGGACGATACACAGCTACTGTTCTCTTTTAAAGAACACTTGTCAGCGGCATTTCACAACTTCAATGAATGCCCGAAAAAAATCTCAGAAAGGGTGAATGGGAACTGCCTGGAATTGAATGCCGAAAAAATTAAGTCTTGTTCTTTAGTCAAGAATCACCCCCTCCATTTAATCTGTGGTGGCCTTCAGAGCTGAATCTACCGCCAATCCCAACTAATTCAGCTAGAAGCCTGGGAATCAGGCTGGATAAGGACCTATCGTTCGTCACACAGGTACAACATATCTTCTCTTCGTGTTTTTGGAAGTTGAGATCCATTAGGAAATTCATCCGCATTTTGCCGGAGGAATATGAAAAGACTATGGTCTATGCTCTGGTGACCTCACAGCTGGACAATGCAAACAGCCTATATCTGGAGCTACCTGCATACTTGACTTGCAGGCTTCAAATAATGCAGAATCCAGCAGCAAGATTGATTAGGCAGTTACCCCTCCGGCACCACATCTCCCATCATTTGAGACATCTTCACTGGCTCCCGGTAATCAGGAGGATAGAGTTCAATTCATTGATCTTGGCTTATGGGCTTTAAGAGTCACCAAAGATCTAGGTCCTATGTAACTTAGGCAGAGGTTGCATTCATATCATCAAGATTGGGTCTTGCGATCCAATCACCTGGGGCTTCTGCAGGTTCCACACTTCTGCAAAGCCCGGCAAGGTGGCAGGTGCTTTGCGGAAAAAAGTGTACAATTTTGGATCTCTCTACAGGTTCACCTTTGCCTGTCAAAATCAGAACTAGAATTTAGGAGAGCATTAAAAACCTGTCTCTTTACTCAGGCATAATTGCCAGCCTGACCCTTGTGTAAGCCTGCTGCTAGAGCCGGTACACCTCCGTAGAGATAGCCATAGGCTTTAGAAATGATTATTACATTACATTACAGATATATGTTGCAATTTCATCCAGAAATTGAACTTTTTGTCCTGTATTTTAAAGTGGCTATTTCAATGCTGAGCTTCGGGCTTAAGCTAGACTGGAGATGAGCTTGTAGGTGTTATTTTAAAATAAGTAGCATTTAATTAAATGGCATCAAATTTGCAGTAGCCTCGCACATATGATTCAGCAAGAGAGCTGTTAGTCTCTTGCCTCCTCTGAACCTACTGACAACCCTGCAAAAGGTACTTTACTGTGTGAGTAAACCCAAAGACAGTGGAGTTAGACAAGAGAGAGAAGGAAAAATTGAGACACTAGATTACTTCACTCTATTTGATATCTAAAACATTAATTAGCTCTTTTACTACATTGCTATTGAAGTTCCAGCTCACTATTGCTAAAGTGGCATATAACATGTGATATTGATTTGGTGCACTTCTCTTGTGCCATAGTTCTTTAAAGTGTAATCTAAGGTTTCTTTATTCCCAAACCCAAAATGCGTCTATTCATAAGATTGACATTTATTCGAAATGCTTTGCCACACTGACACAGATGTAAGTGACAACCGAAGCTAATTGTTACTAATTAGCTATTGGCTATTAAAAGAGGTGTGTTACATACCACCTTACATCAAATGTCATTACCAAGTAGCACCAGTAGTATAATGTGGGAGATTGTGTCTAGAAGATAACTCAGTCAAAAAAAAAGGGAAATTGGATGGCATACCTTTGTTCATCCGTGCCTTCAATTGCATAGTCGTGCCCAATTTCTTAAGTAAACTATTATGCCATATAGGGCTGTTCAAGAACTGATTAATGGGGGGTAGAAGAAAAACAAACAATGATGGTGGGTAGCCGCAATTTGCGAGAGTTGGACATGAAAAGAATATGTTTGTGAGAGAAGGTTGGTAACATAGCTTGTTCCAAAAACAACCATAGTTTCTGAGGAGCATCAAGGAGTTGGATCAAATAACACTGTATTTGTTTGATGTCAGAAGATGTATTATTATTAATGAAATCAGGCAAGTTAACACCTCCTAGAGACTTGGAAGGTTTTAGTTTTGACAAAGATATTTAAGGAAGTTTAACATGTCAAATAAATTTGGAAAGGATCTTGTCAATTGAGCCAAAAATACATAAAAGATCTTTATAGAAAGCATTATGAGAAAGATATGTATAATGGGGAGAAGCATCATTTTAAGTGTGTCTAAAATCCCCACCAGGAAAGGAATAATGCAGACCATTTTTGAGAAAATGTTAGGAGTTTATCCGAAAGGACAGGTGAGTTAGTGTTAAATCTGGGTGTCTCTAGTTGGCAGAGTAGGTACCAATGTGCAACTAGGGACCCTTGCTTCTAGTCAGGGTAAGGGGGATACACCTCTGCTCAACCCCTTGGTAGCTTGACATGAGCAGACAGGCTTATCACAGTAACACAGGGAAAACACCCCAAAGTGACTCCACATCAGTTTAGAAAAATAAAGTATCTTTTTCTCAACTCAACTACACAAGACAAAAATGACAAAAATCCAACATACACAGTTCAAGAATATGATTTTAAAAGAGTTCTAGAGTTTGCATTAAAATATTCCACAGTTGCGTCACGTTTGGCCCAAAGTACCTGTAATTGCGACAAAGGTTCCAAATGGAAGCTGTAGCGTTGAAAAACAAGGGATGCGTCACTCCTGAGACCCTGGAGAGGCAATGCGACAGCCCCGCTGGACGAAACGGGCATGTTGTGACAAATGTGGTCTGTATGGGGAGGGATGCGATACCTTGTATGGATTCCGGTGCGCAGGTTCGTTTGGAAGCGTCTCACACAGGCACAATGCGACGATCTTCTGGACGGCGACGATCTCAGGTGCGGCGACAATGCGCAGGGCAGCGTCGATCTTCTCCTCTCACGGCCCCTCCCAGACTTGTGAATGTGTTTTGGTAAAGTCCAAGGAATAGTGTTGCTTATCTTGAATCACACTGTGTGCCCTAAGGTAACTATAACTGGCACCCTCCTGATGGGCAGCAAATTACCTCACACATATTGCATTGCTCAAGACATCTTCTATGACATAATTGATAATATCACAGCAACATTTTCAGTTATAATATTGATGAGGAAACTGTGCCTAGTGGGGGTGTGAGTTACAGTTATCTTAGGCACAATATCAATAAGCATTGGTAAATGCATTAGGTTTCGACTATGTGATTAATAATAAGCTGTTTTTTGCTGAAAGTTGTAGCTTGGTGAGTAAGTGGAATGGAATGGAAATACAATTTATATAGCGCAAAACTGCCAACCTACGGGTATTCTGGCGCTTGGTTAGAGTATTATCAAGACAGCAAACTCAATTGTCAATGTCCGGAGACCTAATAGGTATTCCTTGGAAAGACCCAGGTTTTCAGGCTCTTCCTAAACCCTGTCAGTGAACTTTCCTGTCTGAGGTTCAGAGGCAGCCCATTCCAGATATATGAGGCCAGTATTCCGAAATCTCTATGTAGTGTGCTATATAAGTTACTGAAACTCTGCAAAAGTGTTATGACTTGTTTATTGATAAAGGCAATATATTGTGATGTTACTGCTGGTACTATAAACTGGGAAGATTAGGTAAGGGGTGGAGGACAAATAAAAAAATATACATTTCCCAAGACAACTAAGCTTGAAATGGGTGCAGTTATGGGGAGATATTTAAAGGTTGAGGACAAAACAAACAAGCACAACACAAGCTCTGTGCAGGCGAAGCCTAAAAAATGCATGCTGACACAAGGATATTAAATAAAAGACATGGACGAGCATGCAGCCAACAAAGTATTTTGTTTTTAAAACATTAAATTTAAATCCAGTGGGTGTTCTGTTATGTCTAGACAAGGTGCAGCAATGCACTTACGGAATAACTATATTAAGAATGAATGGCATAGGCAACAGATTAAATGTAATGATGTGTGTCTGCTGACCCATGTGGCTAAATGAATACATGCATTAAGAGGGAAAAATTCTAACCGGTGAAGTGCTGCACTATTGACCAAACATTCACGCCTTTGTCACCTTGGCTGCAGTGAGTGAAATGTTGGCACACACCTGATATAACCAGAGCTTTAAAAAAAATGCTCGACAGGCAAATAAATTCAGATGCCTGTCACAGTCATAATAACTTCCCCGCCCTCCTGCCTATGCAGGACACAGAATTAATGCATCAATAGCACTCTACAATAAATAGCTATCAATGTATGCAAGTTCATGACTCAATAACGATCAAAAAGTGAGATTGAAATCCGTAATGAAATGTCGCTGCCAGGAAATACTTAAGGTCTAATAAATGGCAGGAGCTCTGAGTACAGAATGCCAGCCTGACAAAAAGGGGCTAACTCTGCAGAAACACACTTACTGTTTGACCATCCTACTCTTACATAGTCAAAAATCTGCTGGCACACAGCATCCTTTTTCAATTCCTCAAACCACTCCTCTTCACTTAAAGTTAACAACTCTTGAGAAATGCAATCACCAATGGAAGCAACAACATCAACATCCAGATCTATAGTAGAAACCTTCACATCATTACAGGGTAATCTGGAGAGAAAATCCGCCGTAACATTGCTCTTTCCTGGTACATAAACAATTTCAAAATCATATTCCTGAAGACGTGAGGATAACCGGGCTATCCAGGAGACAAAATCCCTATCAACGGTTTGTGGTCTGTTCTCAAAATGAACCTATTTCCCCACACATAATTTCTAAAATGTTCCACAGCCCAAATACAAGCTAGCAGCTCTTTTTCAATAACTGAGTACCTTCTTTCTGTGGAAGATAAAGTCCTTGATGCAAATGCCACACACCACTCATCTTTACCCGAACACTGACTCAGAACACCGCCAATCCCAAATAGGCTGGCATCCACAGTAACAATGCATTTCTCATTAATGCAGAACGATTTAAGTGTGGGAGCATTGACAATCTCATTCTTGATTTGCTTAAAAGCAAGATCTTGTTTGTCTGTCCAAATGAATTTAGCAGAATTTCTGGTCAACTCTCTAAGCGGTTCCATCTTGTTAGCAAAATTTGGGATACATTTGCTATGATACTCACATAATCCTGCAAATGAGAATAACTTTTCTTTATTATCAGGAGCTGGCGCTTTTATAATAGCATCCACAAGATTTTTCTTTGGTACAACCCCTTCTCCGGAAAGAGTATGTCCCAAATAGTCAACAGATTTACAGAAAAATGTATATTTGCTAGCCTTAATAGTTAGACCATATTGTTCTAACTTAGAACATACCTCTTTAAGTTGAGAATGGTGTTCAGAATCATTCTTAGAAAAGGCAAGTATACCGTCCTGAAAACACTTAACGAATGACCCTAGATCTTTAAAGATGTGATACATGGCCCTTTGAAATTCTGAAGCAGCCGAAGCCAAACCAAATGGCATTCTCTTAAACTGAAATAAACCATGAGGGGTGATAAATGCTGTAAATTGTTTGGAGTCTTCAGTGAGCTCGATCTGGTGATACGCAGATCTAAGATCTAACGTCCAAAACACACATGCACCATCCAACATACACAGCATTTCATTAATGTTGGGAAGTGAATGACAGTAAGTAACTAAACTCTTATTAAGCGCTCTTAAATCCACACATAACCTAATACTTTCATCAGGTTTAATGGCTAAAACAATAGGAGAAACCCACTCTGATGATTCCACTTCTTCAATTATGTTTTCCTTCACCATAGTATCTAACATATCTCTAAGCTCATTCCTAATACTAATAGGAACACCTCTTAGCTATTGTTTAACCGGAACTGAATTAGGCTTAACTTTGATCCTGTGACTGAAACCATTCAATTTACTTAATTTATCGGAAAACACATTGGGAAAAGAACTGGCAATTTCAGTGAACACAGGTAAATCACCAGGGGGCATATCACCAACGCTAAGCGATATTTGTCGCTAACAATGCTTAGCAACGAATATTTTAACGCTAAGCATCGCCAGAAATTATCGCAGATAAACCTTGCTATTATCAAGGTTTATCGCAAAAGCGATAAAAATCGACCGCAATGCATGAATATCGCTGAAAAATCTGCAATATTCATGCATTACCGAGCTAATGCTCTTAGCCATGTTATCCACCTACCATTGGATAACATGGCTAAGAACAGCTCAGGGCAGGTGTTAGCTTTTGGAGATATTCGCGCTTAGCACAAATATTTCCAAATCCTTGATAATAGGAGACATTTCGCTTAAGAACATTTCTCCTATTATTTTCTCTGGAACGCCCCCTTTGCATCTCATTAGAGATGCAAGGGGAAGCGTAGAGAAAAAGGGTGCTAACATGCAAATTTGCGTGTTAGCACCCTGCTGCTGATAGGGAGATAATTTTATCTCCGCTTTCTTGGCTTTTAAAGCCAAAAAAGCGGAGATAAATCCCTTGATAATATGCCCCAGATTCCACATCAGATATTGCAAGAGCTGACACAGGGTCCTTTAACCTAGGATTCAATGTAACTCCTAATTTTGCTTGATATCTCCATCCCAAGACATTCACTCCTTTTCATGCAACATATAGTTTTATACCAGCAGAACTACTTTTGATAGTAAGTAGAACCTCCTTAAAACCAATAAAATAGATTTTAGACCCATCAAAGTTGTACGCACAAATATCAGGTTTAAACAATGCATTGACATCTATTAGATTTCCAAATGATTCTATACAATATTCCTGAGTAATAATAGTCCATGGAGAACATGAGTCCACCATAAGTTCTTATATCTTCCCTAAAATAATAACACAACTTTTAGGAGATGATAAAGTATCAGTTTGTGAAATATCAAATGACTCTTGTACAGATATAACAATACCAAATTCCTTAATAACTGGATTATTACTTCCTTCATCATTAACATATGAGACATTACCACCCAGATGTTTAGGAGAAAACAAAGATTTTTTCGTGTCTTGGAAAGACTTTGTAGGACTTTTACACATTTTCGAAAAATGCCCAGTACTTCCACATTTGTTGCATTGTCTATTAATAGCTGGACACTGCGTAAAAGAAGCAATATGGTCAGGATTGCCACATCTGAAACAAAAAAACAGTTTAGTCTTACCATCATTCTTATTGGAATAATAATTCGTTTTCGACTCATGAGGTTTAACAACACTGACCTCATTACTAGAAATAGAAGGAGTAGAAGTAGATGCTTTATCTAAAGATTTTATCCACTTATCTGACTGGTCAAGAGCTTTTGCAGTACTGATAGCTGTTTCCAAGCTAAGATCACCTAAAATCCATAACTGTTCCTGAACTTTCTTACTCTTTACGTGCACAATGATCTGATCCCTGATCATTTCATCCATCATAAGACCAAAATTACAATGTAATGATAATGCCCGTAAAGCTGTAAGAAAATCATCAAAACATTCTGTTTCATCCTGAACTCTAGTATAAAACTTGAATCTATTAAGTGTTACACTAGTAATAGGTTTAAATCTCCCTTCAATCCTTGAAACAGCTTCATCATACACATTACTATCACCACCCGACCTAACAGGAGGCAATGTTCTAAATACCAACTGTCCTTCTGAACCAAGAGAGTGTTAAAAAAAATTTCTTTTTTCTCTCTGCGGACATCCTTTCTCCGTCCATTGCTTTGAGATAAGTAAAACATTCTTCTTTCCATCTTGTCCATGGAATAGGTGGATCACCTTTGGACTGCAAAAATTTTGATGGAGGATCAAATTGCATCTTAAATGAAATATTAAATCCCAAAGGTAAAATAAATAAAATTGAGAAAAGAGGAAAAATAATATCACCATAGACAATTTAAAACGAATAGTAAATAAAATGCAGGTTAGAAATAATGATTAAAAAAAATCCAGTAGGTGGCAGTCTTGTATTAAATCAAACTAATTCCTTTTCAAATTTTCACTGTATTGCACTCCAATCATATAATTAAATGTGGATAGAATAACAGTTAGCCTTAAAATAGAATCGAGCAATACTTGAAGAACCAATAAAAGTCGTTTTGGTAAAACTTCTTCAAAATAAGAACAAATTTCAATAGAACACACAAAGAATCCAATAGCGTGTAAAAGTGTACCTTCTTTTAAAACTGGAAAGTAAAGAGCGGTTCGATTTCCTTTCTCCGGCAATTGTAAGTGAAAAGCTTTGTGTAACTCCGGTAACTTCGTTTACCATGGAAACAAAATGGCGGCTTGGCGTTAAGTGTGATGACACAATGCGCAAATCCACATCTAGCTTGATGACGCTGGATGAAGTGTCACATAATCAGCGTGAGGAGTGACGTAAGGAATCTGTCGCGAGGATACTCGGGAGCTTCAGTCACAAAAACGCTGAAAACACGCAGAAATACACAAAAGCCTTCAAACTTCACCAAACTTCACCAGAGCAAAGAGGAAATGAACGCAATACAAACCGCTTCTCTTCTCGAGTAAGTGATGCCGTTTTAAAATTAATAGCTTGTGGATTCTTAAAATTCCTGCTCCTGTGCTTCAAATACGTGGCAGAAATATAATGGAGGTCCCTCGTCGCCAATATAAAAATGTATGATGCTCAATTTGTATAAAAATAAGAGTTTATTTGTAGATTAGCAGAAGAAGCACAGCACGTCCGTTACACAGCAGATCCAGGAAAATGTACAGTTGAATAAAGAATCTGGAACCCAGCATGTAAAATGCAGGCACGCATCATACATTCTAGGCTCCAGCAACCAGAAGGAAAGAGTAGACATAGAAAACATAACTTAAATAATGAAAGAATGCAACATCATGCCAAAGTGTTGTTTCTCTGCAGGATGCGTAAACAGCTTCCTCAACAAGTTTGATTACATCATTTTTAGATGTAATGTAAAAAAGCTCTAGAACACCTCAGAACCAGGCTCATATTTAGACATCATGTCTCTAATTTGGCACAGTACAGATCTGCGGCCTGCTAATGAAGCTGGGAAGAACAGACGAGCCACAAAGCGTGTCTAAAGTGTAAGGTTTTCATAATGCCAGGGTGTAAGGCATGCTGACTACAAAGATCCAGGACTATATGAGTCCACTGCACACATGCGTAGGGCAAAGACAGCTGACAACTGCAAATGTTTAGAGCACAAACACATGACAGCTGTGCAGGCTCAGAGATACTGCTACTACTGCACATACTCAGAGCACAGACAACACTGCCAGTAAAAAACAGAAATGTGAAGGGGAAAATATTTTTAAAGTACATCCAATATGAGATTTATAGACATAAATCGAGCATGGACACTGCCACATAGAGCACGCTCGTAAACATGAATGGAACAATCCGTGCACTTACACCCACCAACAGTTATAATAAAAAGGAGTACTTGGACCACGGTATACTGATAGGAAAATAACAGAATGGAGAACAGACTGCAACCAATAGAAACACAGGAAAAGTAAAGTGGCAAGCACGTGGACAAATAGGAAGTGAAGGCGGGATATAAGTTCCTTTTAAGAAATATTAAATACAATAGATTTCATAACTTCAGCACAAGTACCGTGCAGGCAAAACCTAAAAAATGAAGCACTGTGATTGGTTGAGAGGTCCGATGTTCCCTTGATCCTTGACATGTACCCTTGAGTGTCACAAGAGTGAGTGCTCTGATTGTCTGGCTGTTGGAAGGTTAGAAATTAAATGGCCTCCATTACAGTTAAGCATGGGCGAATTTTGCGAATCTGGCGTTCGCGGATTTTGCGAATTTGCGAACTCGCAATCCACAAAATCCGCGAAATTTCTGCCAGTTCGCAAGGATTTCTGCCAGTTCGCGAGGGTTTTGTACCAGTTCGCAATTGCGAACTTACATGTCGGCTCGCAACGGTCGCGATTATGTTGTTTCTACGTCTGGTTCATCACAGGTTCCTAGCACCCTCTGTTTCACCCCTGCCACCCTCTGTTTCACCCATGCCACCCTCTGGTACATCAATGCCACCCTCTGGTTCATTATCACTGTAGATTATAGGGGGAAAAAGCAAGCACACCTGCCTGCTTCAACTGACATGAATTAATTTGGTGTTGATTTATTAATGTGTCATTGTTTTAAAATTCCAGTCTGGCACCTGCTTCCTTATCTGTAATTTGCTTTCTGTTGTAGTGCAATTTTTTTTTCCAGGACCTTTGTGGCCTACTTGTAGCTATTCTATGAGCCTGCTGTGAGGGTCAGAGCAGGGTCATACAATTGTTGCAACTAGCAACTGAACTCTGGAGGAGCCCTTGTCAGGAAGCACTACAGGGAATGGTTACTAATGATGAATTTGAACTTTTGAACCTGCTGAATGCTTTCACTTTTGCAAAACTCGTTTTTCTGCAGAACAGCATTACAGCAACTGTAATGCCCCAAACAAGCTTATAATCTAATTACTACAATGCGTAAAACTGTAGCAGTTACACTGACTGCTTATAGGTACTAATACTCTTAGTGTGAGGGGCTTCATAAAATAAATGTTGTTACAGCACTCCTGCATCAACAGCACCACAACAACGTGAACCCAGGACCATGTCTATCCATGAGACAGCCACTACAATCATGGTGACGCCGATGAGTAATTATGTTGAATTGGATTTGTCCCTTTTGCAAAGTAGCGCACAATCGTTTCAGGACGTAGAGCAAAGTGAACAGCAGCCAGAGCCAGCAATAGTATATTTTTCTGATGTTGGAGCAGAACAGTAGGTTGAGCTTTCTTCTAAGCAAGACCATCCTCTTTTAATCCCATTGGCTACTGTATATTCAGCAAGGAAAGGAAGGGTACTCCACAATCTTTTCCAAGCACTACTTCTGATGATGAAGACAGCCACATGGAGTGGATGCCGGCAGAGTCTAAAAGATAACAGGAGAGGTAAGGAAAAAGAAAAGTTTCTGTAAGACTTACATTTATGGAAGGGGATAATGAGGAAGGTGATGAGGATGAGGTAGGCATTGTGAAAGGTGACACAGATTAGTCTGACATTGCTATTCAACCTGCTCCAAGGTATGTGACACAGGCAATACAGCCAGCTTCCACATTTGCAAAGCAACATCTGAGACATGCACCAACCCCTATCTCAGGAGAAGCAGAGAGGAAATCAATGGCATGCCTACCTACCTCCAATTCTTCTTCAGGTATTGGCAGTGGCGCAGTAAAAAATCCCTTCTCCCCAGTTTGGGACTTTTTTATGGTTAGCAAACAGGGGAGCACAATGCAGTATGCAGCATTTGCCACACAAATGTTGGCAGAGGTAAGCTGGGTATAATTTATGGTACTGAAGGCCAAATGACCCACATGAAAAAACACCACAAAATCAAGTGGGAGGAGTTCCTGAAGGCCAAATGACCCACATGAAAAAACACCACAAAATCAGGTGGGAGGAGTTCCTTAAACAAAATTGCTGAACGTGGTGGTGGGGGTGAGGAGAGCCAGGGAACATCAGCTACAAGTCCATTCAGAGTGCAAGATGATGATGAGGAAGAAGAGGGTAACATCTTAACACAAAAGAATCACTGTCCTCAGCATTGAGCCAGCAGAATAACCCACCTCTATGACTTCACAATGGCACAAGACTAGGAGTGAGATAGAGATACCACGGCATATAGTGACTGCCCCACTATGACACACTGAGTCTATCACCACTTACTTCTCAAATGTTGCCTGTGTTAGTGGCCCAGAAAAGATTAACGTCCAACCCACATTTATGGGCATGTGTAAGCAGGTTTGTACTACGGGTAGCTTTCAAAAAGGATCTTCTGTGGAAGGAGTATGATTTTTAGAACTTGTGGCAGCCATCTGCCTGACATGGAAGGTTCCAAGTCAGACCTATTTTGTCAGAGTTGCTGTTCCAGCACTGCATCACGATGTGCTGCAGTTGGTTTGGACAACCTTAGCATCACAATGTATATCCATATGATGACGGACATTTGGACCAGTCGTCATGTGACTTATTGTATGTGCATCACTGCACACTAGATCATTTTTGCAGGGGTGAAACAAAATATATCTACTGGTTTTAACTCTGAAGAAAGTTTTGAGACTGTTCAGGGACATGTATCGGGAATGGTAGACAGAAATGCCACTGACCTTCGGGAACTCACAGTAGGGATGATGGAGAGATGCTTGATCCTACCTAACGCCCCTTCCACGCTGCCACACAGGGAGCTAGGCTGTAAATCACTACCATGGTAGGCAGCGCACCAGTGGAAAAGGGAGAAAACAATAAACACTGCTAAACTACTGAAACGCTGGTTGGACCTCTCAGAGATATGGCTGACCCTCAAGACACAGACGAAAATCTACTATAGCGGATCCTGACCCTGTGTTATAGAGAGGACACAAGGATAAGAGCTAAAACACACAGATCTGCTTTATACTTAAATTGGCCCCCTCCTCATTCATAAGCATACTCAACTTACCAGCATATACTAGAAGATAGAAGTGAAAGAGTTATCTCAATAACCACTAAGACGTTGTTAACATGCAAAGGAAATGCCACACATGAGAAGTAGTATCAAACAGAGAGGCCCAAAGTCCAAATAGAGCTCTTCACATGGAGTTGTCACAGTGAAGTAACTAACCAGTTTCGTATGTATAAGGGGAAATGGAAACAAGAATGAAAAGTCAAAAACAAATGAAGCGAGCGGAACGCAGAGTGCTCTTTTCCACTTATCAGATCCTGGAACACAGGAGCTGACAGTACCGAAGCAGTAGAGAAGACGGGACTACATTGATCACGTAAGAACTCCGAACACTGAGGGAGTAGGACTACCAGCACAGGTAGAGCAGGCGCCCGCTGCTGGCAGAGATGAGTTCACGGAGGTGAAGGCATAGCGCCAAGTTCAAATGCGCCTGCGGAAATAGTGGAAGCAGTAGGGATAACCGCAACAGGAACTAATGTGCTGAAGGAGAGCAGCGCTCAACGCCGGCTTGAGCGAGCCAAGGTAATCCAACCAGGTAGTAAACAGGAACAGCAAGTCACAGGATAATCCACTGAGGAACCGGAACGACGAGCACTGGGTTAGCGAACAGGAGAGGCTTATATCATGTCCTCCCTTGACTGCTGATCACTGGAGCCACTTCCAGTAAGAACCCCAGGGGATGCTGGGAAATTTAGTTCAACAGGCACTCATTTCCCAGTCGTTCTATATCACCCTAATGAGGCGATTATGTGTCTGTGTGTACCCCTGATATGACTATGCCAAACACCTGCCACAACCATGATAGTATCCCCGCAAAGACCGCCATCCCAGTGGTCGACCTGGTTTAGAAGGGAATCGTTCATGAACAAGTTTAGCAGGCGAGAGCAATGAAGGTATTGGACAAGCTCCCAGGACCGCTCCTCTGGGCCATAATCCTTCCGTTCTATCAAGTAGAGGACCGGACCCCTCACAAGCTTGGAATCCAAGATACTCCTCTACATCCAGCAGGTGAGGTACGTCTGGCAAGCAGGTGTGAGCTTGACAGGAACGAAGTAGGGACACATGAAAGAAAGGGTATATCTGCCATGTTAGGGGCAGGATCAGTCTTATGGCCACTGGGTTTACTATTTTATCAATGGAATAGGGGCCTATTTATTTGGTTTCAAATTATTGACCCCTTCCAAATGTAGATTTTTTGTTTCCAACCACATCTTATCCCCAACTTGGTAAGCAGTTTCCTTCGAGTGTTTTTTGATCAGCATAATGTTTGTCGTTTGACTGAGCTTTTCAGAGTTGTGCCTTGGCATTTTGAAGCCCTGCACGTAATTGTGCATGATGTTCGTGTACAGAAGGATGACTCAATAAGTTGGGCCATTCGAAAGGCAGTATATTGGGATGACATCCATTTTGGCAAAAGAAAGGGGAACAACCCAAAGACAAATGCTCAGCATTGTTGTACGCAAATTCTGCCATCCAAAGAAAGGTGCTCCACTCTTCCTCTTGTTGCAGCGTAAAACACAGACAATATTGTTCGAGGGTTTGGTTTAATTGTTCCATCTTGCCGTCAGTCTGGGGATGGTAACTGGTAGACTGCTAGGCATTGATCTTAATTGCTGTGCATAACGCCTTCCACAAGCGAGATGTAAACTGAGACCCCCTGTCTGTTATTAGTACCACTTGAATCCCATGGGGACAAAGTACATTTTGTAGGAACTTTAATGCTAGCTCAGCAGATGTTGGTATCTTCTTCAAGGGAGTGAAACACCCATCTTCTTCAGCTGACCCACAACCACCAAGATCACTGTATAGCCCTCTCCACTATGAAATCCATTGTGACTGTGTGCCAAGGAGAAGGGTGAACAGGAATAGACTAGAGTAGTCCTACTGGTTTGCTGTGGCTGGTTTTCCCTTGTGCGCAGATGGCACAATTCTTAATATACTGCAGAACATCCTGACGTACATTTGGCCACCTTTGTGCTTGCTGATGTCAGTTCCTCTGCAGCACTCCTAGCGACTGGGCAGACTGGGCTCCACTCTGAGTGTACCTGAATAAACAGATTGTGGTTTGTATTCTCAATTGTCTTTTTTTTTTTTTTTTTTATTTTTTTTTTTGTCCTCATATATGCCACCAGTTAATGACTGCTCTAAGATAGGCGCTCTTCAAGCCACTGTCACAAACTATCCTTTCCAGCCCTCGTGTTTGTGGATAGCTGTAGAAGATTGCCCAGAGGAAAGGTCGTTACCCGTCCAACTTCCTTTCGGATTGGTTCTTGAAACTAAGGAAGGACAGGACCACTTACCTCTGGCATAATCATTGGACTATTATTAGTTTTCGATCCAGGCATTCAATGCTGACCACAACCTAACAGCTTTATCACCCCCACATAAAATATCAAATTTACTCACAGCCACGATATACTTAAGACAGTCTGCGAATTTCGGGGGGGATGCAGACTTCCATGCTTTGCAGATCTCTCTTCTAGCAATGGTCATAACATAAAAAATAAACTGTGACAAGTTACTGTTAAACACATAATTAGGCAATAAACCAAAGAAAACCAATCTGGGTGAACACTGAATTGGAACTGACAAAACCTCTTCTAAGAATTTACACAATTGTTCCCAGAAATTAGCTATTTTTGGACATTCAAAGAACATGTGAATATCATTTGCGCTCCTTAGATTGCACCTAGGACAAAAATATTGCGCCCCAGAGATTCTAGAGAGTTTCGCTGGGGTCCAATACACTCTGTGCAATGTATATAAATGATTCCTTCTTAAATTAGAAGGTTTAATTATCTTTTGGGATAAAGAAAAGGAATCAATCCATAATTTCTCTACTTCCTCCGCTATCTGGACTGAAGAGGGGTCCCATATATTCTTAATTTCTGTTTCCAAATTGTCTTTATTGTTCAGTAATATGTTATACCATTGTGCCGTTTCTCTTTTTATTTCTCTAGAATTACTATATAACTCTAAGAATGATTCCTCATCATTTGAAACCCAATTTTGGCTTCCCCACCAGGCCGATAGTTGATAAAACTTGAACCTCGTTAATGTCCCTCCGGTTACCCCCTCAAGAAATTCCCACTTTAAAACTTTCGATTCATCACATAAGTCCCCCCACTTCAGGAGACCTGCTCTTTTTAAGGGGAGAGCCAGTTGATCCAATAAACACTCTGGGGTGCCTGGTGAGTCCCAAATTGGGGAGTATTGATGGTAATATTGAATACACAGCAGCCTACAGGTCTGCGACCAATAGTATAAAGCAGCCTTTAAAACTTTCAACCTAACTTTTTTGAAAAATTTTTTGTCACCAAATTTAAACAGAAAGTAATCAGTACCAAAAGGGAGATCCTGTAGCATAGCCTGGAATAGTAAACTATTTGAAGTAAAATCCAATCTATTAGCTAGTATCCTAAAGTTTTTAAGCTGGAAAGCATAACAGTAAAATAATAAATCAGGGAGAGCTAAACCACCTAATTTTAGTCCTCTCCTTAGCTTCTTCCAAGCTATCCTTGGAGATTTAGTTGCCCAAATAAACGACCCTATTCTACCTTGTAAATTAAGAATATCTTTTTTACTGAAAACTAAGGGAATAGAATTAAACAAAAACGTAACCTTAGGTAGAATGATCATTTTAACAAGATTCACTCTGCCGTAGATATTTAACGGTAAAGTGTTCCACCTGGAGAGAAGTTTTTTAATCTCCTTTATCACAGTTTCCCAACTAACCTTCGGAGTGTCATCTATATTCTGGGTTAAATAAATACCTAGATATCTCATCTTGCATTTGGCTTCTGGAATAGGGAGTGGGTTATTCCAACACATTACCTCGGTTTTCTCCTTATTAATAGTGTAACCTGAAACCAAGCCAAAGCTCTCCGGGAGCCAAAATAACCTGGGAATTGCTTCGAGGGGGTTTGAGGTATACAACAAGAGGTCATCTGCGTATAGCGCTGTCCTAATTGATAAGTCCCCAATTTTAAATGAAGAAATAATAGAATCCTGCCTTAAAGAACAAACAAAAGGCTCAATGTAGACATCAAACAACAACGGAGACAAGGGACATCCTTGCCTTGTTCCTCTACCAACACTAAACCATTCTGACAGTCCTCCGTTGACCAGAATCTTAGCCCTGGGACTTCTGTATAGAGCCACCACACTTTTAATGTAGATTTCAGGAAAACCAAATTTCTTCATTGTTGACCATAGATATTTCCAGTTTACTTGGTCAAACGCTTTCGCAGCGTCTATTGCGACTATGGCCAAAGGTTTTTTGTTTTGAACTGCATAGTCAATAGCTCCGATTGCCTGGAATGTGAGTTCGTTCAGTTGTCTGCCCGGGATAAATCCGCGTTGATCCGGATGTATAATGGATTTGATCACCTTAGCGAGCCTATTTGCTAAGATACCTGAATAAACTTTTAAGTCTGAGTTCAGTAAAGATATAGGTCGGTATGATTCTATCCTTTGTGGATCTTTGTTTGGCTTCATAATTAATGAGATGGTTGCGTCCAGCCAAGAAGATGGAATTTGCTGACCTTGGATGAAAATTTCATTGAATAGTTTAAGCATTGGAACAATAAATTCATCCAAATTATCCTTATAAATTTCTGTTGGGAGCCCATCTGGACCCGCAGCTTTCTTTCTTGCCATTCTCTCGACTTGAGATCTAATTTCCCCCTCGGTGATTTCTTTTCCTAAGAAGGCTACTTCTTCATTACTTAAACGAGTTAGATTTCTCAGAATGTCTAAATTATCTATTTCTTCCGATGGAGTATTCACTCTTTCACGATACAGATCTTCATAAAAAGATCTGGCCTCCTCTTTAATGTCTTCATCCTCAGATAAAACTGCACCAGTTCCTCGTTGTATTAAAGTTTTAATGTTGTTTCTGGACCTGTCAGCTCTGGCTTTCCAGGCAAGTAGTGATCCACATTTCTCCCCATATTCAAAATTACGCAATTTGCTTACCTCCCATTTATCTCTTAGTATCTTTTCAGAACATAGTCTGTGATTAGTTTGTAGGTCATTTAATTCTTTTTCTAGCCTCGATACTTCTGTTCGATCATTAGAGATGGCATGGAGAAGTTGCTGCTCTTTTATTTTAATTAGATTGAGATTGTTTACATCTTTTTCTTTAGTTAGCTTTCTATTTAGAGCCATTTGGGAGCCGTATATTCCTCTCAAGAAAGATTTAAGAGCATCCCATATAGTTCGATTTGGGGCTGAATCATTATTAAATAGGAAAAACTCTCTTATACTTTTCTTGGTGCTAGTATTGAAATCGGCTTTTAATAAAATAGTCCTATCCAAAGTCCACCTATGATCTAGTGGGTTCCTTTTTTGAATACTAATGCTCAACTTAACCACAGAGTGATCTGATAATCCATTCGGGATATATACAATAGAATGAATATTTGATAACATCGTTCGATCCAGCAGAAAATAATCTATCCTGGAGAACTGATGGTTTTTTTTGCTGTAGAACGAATACTCTCTCTGGGAGCCATGTTTGACTCTCCAGGCATCGCAGAGCGCATACTCCTTAATAATATTTTGCAGCGTACAAATCGATTTTTTTGGACAGTTATATTTAGCCTTTGAAGTGCGGTCAAGTTCTACATCCAGTAGCAAGTTAAAGTCTCCCCCTAGTACTATAGGAATTGGAAATTGTAATAAATAACTTGCTAATTTATGAAGGAAGCATGGAGTATCCTCATTTGGTCCGTAATAGACCCCACATAAGAGTTTAACAGGGCCCACTGATACCACTACCGCCAACCACCGCCCTGACTGATCTGTAGCCCAATCATGGACAACAATTCCTTTATTGGCACAAATAATAATTGCCACCCCCCTAGTGGTACCCGATTGTTTGGAACAAAAGATTTCCTGAACCCACTTGCATTTTATAAAAACATCTCTGCATTTATTGGCTTCCAAATGAGTCTCCTGCAGGAGAATTAATGATGCTCCGGCATTCTCTAAGAAATGGGAAATGTTAAATTGTTTCTTATAACTCCCTAATCCATTCACATTCCAGGAGAGGATTATAGTTTGGCTAGCTTGCATACACTAGTTTTAAATTTTGAATGTGGCTGATAACACACCTTAATACCTTATCCGAGTGATAAGTGATCACAAAAAATAAATTTTTTATGGTGTATGAGGACATTTTTTGTTTTTTTTCCCCCCTTCCCCTGGAGCACCCCCCCCCCCCCCACCCTGCGGGGAACCCTTCCCTCCTGATTGGCGAAAACGCCCTAGGAGGCCCTGTTCCCTGATTGCCCCACTCAAAAGTCTGGGTCTCATCCCCCTAACTCTACTGTTCACTTTCTGCAAAACTCTCTAAAAGAAACTCTTAACTTAACTAAATATGTGAGCTGTTTATTTTATTTTTTTTCTTATTTTTTTTTTTTTTGTGTTCCCTTTTATTTATATACATATATGTTTTTTTCTTTTTTTTTTTTCTCCCCCCTTCCCTTCTTCCCTTCTTACCTCCCCCTTTTCTTTTTTTTTTTTCTTTTTTTTTTTTCCCTTTTTTTTTTTTCCCCCCACCTCCCGCTCGCAGACTTACTCTACCCTACACTAGATACATAGGAAATAAATTTGATACGTGGAACATCTAAACCACCTCTACCTATGCTATTCCTCCTGAGCCTCATTCTCCTGAGCCTTCATTCTATCAAGAACAGCATCAACTTCTTCTGGAAATTGGCACGTGTACATTTTATTGTTCCACATGATTTTAAGAAGTGCCGGAAATTTCATCTGTACATTTGCCCCCATTGAACGTAATTCTGGCATTCTGGACCCTAACTCCCACTGCCTTTTAGCAGTTCTACCACCTATATCAGATCTGATGTGATATGGATTAGCTCGAAAGTGTAGGGAAGTGCATGATAAGCATCTATTCAAGATCAATTCTTTCACACTGTATGTTTGGAAGTACACCAAAATCTTTCTCGGGGCCTTCCTGTCCGGATGCAGCCTATACGGGTCTCTATGTACCCTCTGAATTTCTGATTCTAGGTCTATATCTGGACGGTCCTTAAGAATATCTTCACGCAATAATCTGCAGACAAAACCTTTTATGTCCTCCACCTCGGCCCCTTCCGGAATTTTCAAAATCCTCAGATTATTCCGGCGAGATTGGGTTTCCAATCTCTCCAGGTCCATAGCCAGGGATCGATTCTGAACTTTCAGGGCTGTTATTTCTTTAGAATTAATGTTTGAGGTCTCTGAGAGTGTTGAGATCTTACCTTCCAATGCACTAGTTCTAATATTGATACCATCAATTTTTGCCTCTAGTAGGTCAAATCTATCATGTAGACGCTGTTGTTTTTTTTCAGAAGTCTCAAATTTACTTAGTAGATCTCCTCTTAAGGACTGCAGTAGAGATCCCAGGTTTTTATCTGAAAAATCGCTACCTCCGCAAGCTCCTTCTTCCTCTGTGCGGAGAAGTTGGAGTTCGACATCCTGCGTAGTGTTTTTTGACAACTCACTTCCATGACTTTTTTCCTGATTATTGGCCCTTGGAAGAGTCACTGAAGATTGTACAATTTCATCGATTACCTCGGTTGCGGAGACCCCTTCAACCGTTATCACTGGAGTGTTAGCTGATTCCAAAGCTGATTCCAAAGCCCCATATTTATTACTCAAGGGAAAGGAAGCTAAAAGTGGGGAAACTGTTACCTGAGTTGGATTATTTAAACTTGGTTCCCCTCCACCCCCTCTATCCATACCAGTGCTATCCGTCGTAGAAGACAGTGCATGCTCCATTATCTTAAAATAGCTCTTAAGTGAGGGAGTACCTTTAAGCAAGTTAGACTTAGATTGCTTTGAGCTTTTAGCCTTACCCCCCTTTGCTCCTACTTTTCTGCTCTGTTTGCCTGGTGAAATTGGCTCTGGACCCTTACTACCAGCTTCAGCCAAATCTGCAGTATTCAGAACTCCCTTTATCTTAAGTTCCTTTCGTGAGCGAAGTTGATATCTATTTTTAATAGCACTTTTCTGCTCGCCAATGGCTACTCCCACCTTGGTAGGTGGTTCAAGTACCTTAACTGAAAAGAGCCCTTTCACTGTGTCTTCCTTCCTGGGGGGGCTTGTGTTTCCCAGGTTAAATTGCTGAATTGCAGGAATTCCCCTATCTGCATCCATACAAACTGTAGACTCCCAACCAGATGCAAAGGCAGGGAGATAAGAGCGGTTTGTGACTCCTGTTAACCGATACCAAAGGGCAGCTTTCACACGAAGCCCAATATTATAGCCGCCTACCCATGGTTTTATGAGGACTGCAGTCCGCTCTGCCTGGGGTCGTGCATCACAGCCGCAGCGCCCGTTCTCAAGACGCTGATATCTCACACCAGACACTTCACCTGAAACCCGGTACAGCTGGCCGGTGGATGACTCCCTGGCATACCGCCGTTCGTGAATCCAGTCGCGTTGCTCTTTCATCCGACCTGCCAAGTCCCAAGTCGTCCGCGTAGGTCCTAGTGCCTTCTCCTTCCTTCCGTCTCCCTACTGTTGATCGCGGCGTCTGTCTCAGCTGTCACACTCCGTGAGCGCGGGGAAGCCCGGGAGGAAAGGCGAGAAAGAGAGAACTGAGTTGCCGTGCAACCGAAGCGGGGATAAAGTACGGCTTCTCACTCACCTATACACACAGCACAATCCATTTTGATTTCTGCTCGCAAAGTAGAAGAAGGAGACCCATATTAACTTGAACTAGGGCTCCAGGGTCAGAGCCTCGCAGCAGCCGCTAGCCTGCCGCCGCCATGTTCCCCAAGCCCCGCCTCTCTCAATACCTCAGATTCTCAATTGTCTGACCGACTCTTCATTTGGTATGGAAAGCTGAGAGGTGGTCGTCAGTGACACAAGTGACTCTAATTGGGCCATTTCCTTCAGTTGGCACCCGAACAGGAACTCCTTTGGGTGAGTGACCCATCCCCTCCCGCAGAAGGGGAGGAAGTCAAGGCCATCATCAGGTCAGACTGAAGGTTCAGGGATCTCTGTATGAGAGCCTTGATTGCTCTCATCAGCCCCTTCTGTCCTGCTGGATGGTACCTTACCCAACAGTTATCCCAACTGGAGTCCTTAATGGTAAAATACTTGAATCTGACCGTTTGACTTGAAAAGTCGGCAGTGGAGAATTGGTTTGCTAGACCTGCATATATCAGGTGAGTTTGTTTAAGTTCTTTGTGAATATGGTACCATTTTGGTTTGATTTTGGTATGGTCTGAGGATCGTCTTTGGGATAAAAGCATTTGCAATTGCTTCGCCAGGCATAAATAGTGAACTTGTTTTCTTTTGAGAATGCCTGGTATCAGCAGATTGTTTTCTTTGCACTGTAGCTGTTGTACTGCAGATGCTCAATTGGAAGAAGCTCAGCTAGCGCATCCAGAAGGCACATTTCATTTTGATATGTATGTGAAGCATGGTCTTGGCCCTATTATATTTAGTACATTATGGCACAAATATACAAAGGGACAATGCCAAGTTGCAGTGGCAGTTGATGGGCACTTTGATGAACAAAAGATTGGGTATTTACATGAACCATTGTTCAAAAGAGGAAGTAGACAGTCTATGTTTTGATTCCCTCAGAATGTGGTAGAAAGCAGCTAAGCAGAGACGATTGTAGACAGAGAGGGAGGCACGGATGAGAAAATGCAGACGCTGACTAAGAAAGCTGTAGCATTTGATAGAGAAAAAAGGAGAAGGGAGTTGAATGTGAAGATAGGAGATTTTGATTGCATGTTGATGAATCGTATATGGCCCAGGAGGAAACAAATACTTTTGTGGAATAATTGTTAGAGACACCCGACCCTTACCCCCATGTGCCCCGCAAAAGATATATCCAGTTATTCCTGTGCCATCACAGCCACCTGATACAGCTGTTCCCACTGTCCCTGTATCTCTTGTTGCTGTCTCGATGACTGTGGCTTCGGCTTCTTCGCCTCCTTCTTTGCCTTTGCAATCTGCGGAAACTGTGCCTGTTAGCACACCTATTACAGCTATTTCTTTGCCATCCCTTTTTCCAGCTTTCTCTCCCCTGGTGCTCCCACCTGCAACTATTCCACCTGGTACTTCTGTTGCTTCCCATCTTGGATGGTTAATTTCCCAATGTTATTGGGTGCTGAGACACCAACTCGTGGATTTGAGGATAGAGATTTGGCAATGAGCGTGTGGGCCCATTTGAACAGTCTGCGGTGAGGGTTGAGGAGAAGAAGGTAGTAGCTAATCACACTGCCCAGTGGGGTCGTAATACCATTTACTTTGTGGAGGATGTTTGGGGTGTGATGAAAGATTATGAGCCTTTTATACAATAGCATGCTCTTAAACATATGTCCTCTACGTTGATTGGCCGATGGCAGCAACATTTTGGGGATGATGCGGCACAGATTTTAATTGATATTAGGGATTGCGTGTATGCTAGTGGTTTGAACCCAGGCCAAGTTTTTGAGAACATTATCATGTTGGTTGCCTATAGGGGCAAGTTGCATGAGAAGAGTCCTACCACAGTATCTCAGTTTCTGATGCGAGAAGTTTATCCCATACATCACCCAGAGGTACCAGAGTTAACAGATCAGCAAGGTAATGTTACTCGAGCTGGTGTAGCGGCCCATTTCCATTTTATACTCCGTAAATGTAAATCCATATTTGTAAAAAGAAATGAGGTTTATCCCTTAAGACTCATTTGCCCGATCCTAGGAAAAATCCTACTGCTTATTGAAAGGAACTGACTGAAGCTGCCTCTTTACGGTAATGACTCCTGTTGATATAGAATTTTTTTTCTCTTCTTATTCTGGTTGACATCTGGAGGCAGCTTCATACTCAAGATCATGTTGCAGAGTTAGGTGGTACATGGGATCAAATTAAATCATGGGAACAGGAAAGAAAGCCAGGTGATAAGCCCCAAGCAGAGATACTTGCTTTGCCAGGCCGCATTATTACATATATGCAATCTCTTCTTTCAGCAAAGAGAAAGTAAGCTGGGACAAGTTGACGGCATGCCGACAAAAGAAAGATGAGAATCTGTCTGATTTCTTCACTCAGTTTGAGGATACATTTTTGGATTAGAGAGGGCAGGATATATCCATTGAAGGAGGTGTTCAATTGTTTGTTGTCAGGTTTGTTTCTAATTCACTTCCCAAAATCCTGACTTATTTACAGGCTTATGAAAGTACCTGGTCGACCTCTTCCCCTTCTGTTTTTTTTAATATGGCTCAATATTATGAACAACGGGACCAAGAGGATAAAGAGAGGAGGGAGAAAAACATAAGGATTTGAAGACAAAGGTATTTGGGCAAAATCCATTCATAAGGGATGGTAGAGGACGTGGTGGTCCTGCCCAACAGCTTCCACGCCATAGTAGACAGCTGAATATGATGCCTTTGGGGCTGAATCAGTGTGCATATTATAAGGCGGACGGTCACTGGCATAGTGGATGTCCCGTGCTTTTGCAGAAGGTGGCTGTCCCTTGAGGACGAGGTTCTCGTGGACGGGGTTATGGACTGATGGGGCTGATACGGCTCAGAAAGCTGCAGTCTCACAGGGTCGTTCCGATAAGAATTATTTTGACCCCCAAGATGGGCAGTACTACCATGATGAATATGACATGGATAAAGCGACAGGAATGTCTTACAGCTAGGTCAGCCAGGGACAGAGTTGGAGACCATCATGGTCCTTATGTAAAAGGGGAACTACAAGGTTTGACTAAGGTACTTTTGCTGGACACAGGTGTAACAAAAAGTTCTGTGTCTCGAAATATGGTCCCTGATGTGGCTCTGTCTTGCCATAATAATGTTTCGGTAGGTTTTACAGGTGTACCGGTTGTGAGTCCCATTTCAAGATTGTGAGCCCCATTTCAAGACCCCTTGCATTAACTATTGGTCCTTTTACTGTTGATGCTCCCTTTTTGCTGACATCCAATTGTGGGGAGAATTTGATGAGTTTGGACTTGTTGAAAAAATTGCATGCAACTATTTATTGTTCCATGGAAGGTATTTATATGACGATGGGCTCGTATGTGAGTACTAAACAGTGCCTGACTCTCCCGCTTCCTGCTGAATTTGCTGATATACCATCTACTCTATAGGCAACAGGTGATACAGATGTGGGACTGCTGTATATACCGCTGGTTTCGATTCAGGTTAAAGATAATGGTGTTTTACCTCGTATTCCCCAGCATAAAATACCACAGGCAGGAGAGCAAGCCTTATTGAAAATTCTTCAGGACTTGATCAAGAAAGCAGTGGTTGAAAAAATGGCTGCCAATATTTGTAAAAGTCCCATTCTTCTGATTCTCAAATGGACACCCTCAGGTTCCCCTGATGATCATGAAGATATTTATTGTTTTGTTATTCACTTCATCCCTGGGCGTAGTGTGCGGAGTGGGGCCACGCGGAGCTACGCGAAGTGGGCACAAAACTATGCCCACCCGTGCACTCCGCGTAGCCCCACTACGCGCCGCCCGCCTCCCTCCCGCCCTCCATAAATACTTAAATAAAAGGATAGAAAGCTTTTAAAAACACTTACCCTGTCCGCCGCGTCCCCGGGGCTCCCTCTCGCCGTCCCTGGATTTGCGCCGCCATTTCGAATACTAATGCGCATGCGCGTGCACCCACGCATGCGCATTTCTCGTGAGAAATGCGCATGTGCGGCCGCCCGCGCATGCGCATTAGTATTCGAAATTGCCGGCTACGCGCCGTCTGTGGAGCGCACATAGTGCCGCCTGGCTACGCCCGCTACGCAAAATGAGTAGGAGACGGCACTACGCGCACTCCGTGCACGGAGCGTAGCTGGCCGCCCACCCTTAATTGACTTGTGCAAAGTTAATAATATAAGATATTACTACACTTTTGACAATGATTCCTTCCACTGCTGAATTCCTTCTGCCATTGATTTGAAAAACGTGTTCTTCAGTATTCCTATTCATCCAGATAGCAGATATCTGTTTGGGTTTACCCTAGCTGGACAGAGCTTTAGGTTCTGTAGAGTTCCTCGGGGATATACTGAGAGTCCAAATATTTATTGTCAGGCTTTAAAGAGTCAGTTTGCACCTCCTGCAGGTAATGTATTGGTGCAGTAAGTTCATGACCTCCTCATTGCTTATGATACAGACCAGGGTTGTAAAGATAGTACAGTTAAAATATTGTTGGATCTGGAATGGACATACAGGTTACATTTCTAAATGTAGGTAATGTTGACAGGATGTCTACTATTTAGGTCACCTACTGTTGAAGGAGGGTATGAGGTTGACCCCTGAGCGCATCCGTGCTATTGTTAAAATCCCTATCCAACAGAAAGATGTGCGTGCTTTTATAGGTATCACTTACTACTGTTGGCAGTGGATACCTAACTACTCCCTACTAATCAAACTCTTGCTTGCACTAACAACGAAAGAAGTGCATGAGCTTTTGCCTTGGACGCCTGAATGTCAGCAGTCTTTCGAGCAATTGAAAACTGCTCTTTGTTCAGCCGAGTACTTGACACCCCTAATTATGGCAAACCGTTTGTGTTGTAAGTCCATGAGATGGCTAGTTGTGCGCTTATGTCCTAACACAAAAATGTTAAGATAAGCAATGGCTGTGTGCTTATTTCTCTTCTGTTCTTGATCCAGATACAAGAGCCCTCCAAAGTTGTCTAAGAGCGGTCACAGCAGTGGTCACTTCGATCGGACAATCGGCTGGAATTATACTAGATACTGACCTCACAGTCATGGTCCAGTAGTAATAAGATGGTTGCTTGGAAGCTCACATGCTAATGCACATGGCTATGCTTGAAACTAAACGTATTTTAACATGTTTTTCTTTGACTTCGTTATTAGTTCGTATTTAGGGCTGGAGGGTGACTGCAAACTCCATCTTGCTAATGGTGCACATGTGCACAGGACTCTGTCAAACTCTGCACTGTGATATTTAATCAATCAATCAATCATATAATTTGTAAAGCGCACTACTCACCCATGAGGGTCTCAAGGTGCTGGGGTGGGGAGTGCTGCTACTGCTCAAAAATCCAGGTCTTGAGGAGTTTTGTGAATGTCAGCAGGTCTTGGGTCTGCCGTAGGTGGATGGGGAGGGTGTTCCAGGTATTGGAAGCGGTCGGGAGAATGATCTGCCGCAGGAGGTCTCTCTTTGGAAGCGGGAGACTGTGGCGAGGGCGAGGTTGGCGGAGCGGAGCTGGCGGGGGGTGTAGAAGTTGAGTCATCTGTTGAGGTACGTTGGTACGGTGTTGTGGAGTACCTTGTGTGCGTGGGTGAGGAGCTAAAAACCTGATCTATCGACCAGAGGAAATTAAGAGCTAAGGTGTTAAGATTTGGTAAGAACTGGTGTACAAGTAAATTATATTTCAGGGTAAACTAAGTCCTGATTTCCAGCGGATTATTGCTACCTTATTGTGAATGTTTATGGACCCAGGAGAGTATGGTGTTTTAGGATAACCCAAGCTGCTAATCCCGCTCCTTCAGTATTTCTTGGTAGTAGAGCTATGGTTAGGTTTTAGTTAAGATAGGTAATTAGTTGTGTATTGGAATATTGCTTTATGTTTTAACCAAATCTGTATGTATTGTTTTATTTTGTCCAGAATTCCCCGGGGATACTGAATAGCAGGTGGTAAATGGAAACCACACTGTAGTGAGGTTACTGGCTTTGATGAAGAAAGTGTGGAAAGTTAGGTAAAACTTGAAGCACTGGTTAGGGATTATTTTCTTGTATAAAAGTGCGAATGATTGATAGCAAAGAGATTCGAAGGTAAAACTTTGGTATTATATCACCTAGAAAGGGTAATACTGAAGAAGTAGCAAGTTCTTTGATGCTTGAGTGAAGAGTAAGCGGAAGGGGTTTTACTCATAGTGTGTGAGGGGTAAACGGAAAAGTTTTACTCACAGCAGAAGAAATTGACTTTTCTTTGAAATTCAGTAAATCAAGCACAGTAGCAAATGTTTTTAAGTTTAATTAAATTACACAAATGTGTTTACGAATTAATTCATGAAATGTGTAATTAAAATTGAAAGAAATTGAATTCCGCATTACCTTGCAAAGGAGGGGTCAGTCGTGGGTGCTGCACTGACATCACAGAGATCCGCGCTGGGATTGGTTGAGACAGCGGGTGTGTAGCCGAGATAAATTTGTAAAGGATGGGTGAGTTCAGAGGAGCAAATTGACGACGCAGGAAAGCCGCGCAAGCATTGGTTACAGTAAATCAGTGAACAAACGACGATTGGTCATTAGAATAAAAAATGCACTGGTGTTGAAAGGTATTGGGCTAAAGGTAAACAATTAACTAATTGTCAAAATAGAAGTTTCGATGGTAATAGACAGTTTTTATATTTCACAAAATTTTTTATTGAGAGAGATTGGTAGTGATATGAACAGAACAAATAATAGCAGATAAAGTTCATGGTACAGGTACATAATAAATCGAGAAGCGGTGAGGTAACATAATATGGAGTAACATAACATGCGGGGGGAAAAGTAAACAGGAAAATAAAGAAAATGACAGTTAAGCATCAAGTCCGTACAACACGAAGGCATATGTCAGCAGGCAGATAGATCGGTTATATAGCACAGTAGGGTGAAGCACGACCATCAAATAACATATTGAGAAATTGCTTGCGACAACAAAGTATTAGGTGACTCACGGAGGTTTGAAGAGATCAAAGTGAGCGTCAAGTGAGGCCCATATTTTCCTGTGTTGTGGGCGCCAGGGGTGAGAGGCAACTGCAATGGTATCGGCACCCCTGAGGTTAGAAACCCAGTTGAGCCAATGGGGGAAGGAGGCTTTGGCTGTATCTTTCCAGTTGGACGTTATGACTTTAACCGCCGCTGTCAGTAAAAGATCAAGTAGGGCTTTGTCGTTTTCATTTAAAGTGACAGCTTTGGAAGAGCCCATAACTAGAGTAGCAAATTCTCTCGGGAGAGAAATGTGCAGGGCTTTGTTGACAAAGTCAAATATCCTGTCCCAGTATGTGGCAACCCGGGGGCATTTAAATATCAGATGTTCAAGGTCCCCTCCCGCTTCCAAACAGTTCCAGCAGGAGTCATTGTCTTTGATGTTGTGCAGAAAAAGTCTCCTGGGGGTCCAAAAGGCTTTGTGTAGGAGCCAGAATTTAGTTTGGGATAGAGTCGGGCTAATTTTGTGTCTTGTGGTCGATTCCCAAATTCTGGCCCACTCGTTATCAGATGTGGGAGTGGAAGAATATGATTCCCAATAGGATTGTAATGCAGAGACCAGGTTAGATTTCTGCGGTTTGATCATTTTGTACATTCTGGAAACCTGGTGGCCACGTCTATTAAGGGTGGATAAAAGGCCAGGGAGTGAGGGGGATATGTTGCCCAAGTTTGCTTTTGTTAGGGCCGCCTTAACTTGTAGAAAATAGTAGAAGTCGATGTTCTCGAGTTGGAATCCGTCTTGTAATTCCTTGAATGTGAGTGGTGTCTGGCCCACGTAGAGTTGGTGAGGGAAGTGTATACCCTTCCTGATCCAAGAAGGATTATACAGTGGTTTACCTTTGTATGTTATAGTGTTATTCCGCCATAGAGATTCCCATTTTGAATTACGAAATTGATGGGGTAGAGATTTACTGATATGGAGGAGGGAGTTCTTGGTGTTTTTAAATATGATATTAGAGTCAATGTCGGGACGCACTTTGATGGTAAGGAGGGAGGAGGGGTCAAGGCCTTCCTCTAGGGATTTTTCGATGTGCAACCACTCGGGTGTGTAATCAGGCTGTGGCGTGAGCCAAATCGCACCTTGCCTGGCCAGGAAGGCGGTCTGGTAGAGTCTAAAGTCGGCCAAATTGACACCACCCAAGGATTTATCTAGTCGTAGCTTTTTCATGCTGATCCTAGCTTTTTTCCCCTGCCAGAGGAAAGAGGTAAGTACCTTATCCAGTTTTGAGTGGAAATCGTTAGAGAGCGTTAGGGGAAGCATCGAGCTCAGATAATTGACCAATGGGGAGATCATCATTTTTATCGTTTCTATCCGACCCCACCATGTAATGAATCGCGGCGACCAACCATCCAAGATTCTTTTGATTTTCGCTAGTGTGGTCGATTCATTGTGCTTGAGTGTACTTAGTATGTTGTCAGTGAATTCTATTCCTAGATACTTAATGACATCCGGTTGCCAGGCTAGACCTGAATTACCAAGGACTTCTTTGGTGGTATGTACATTAAGTGGTTTAACTTCGGATTTGTCCTTGTTTAACTTATAGCCGGACAATGCCGAGTATTTACTGATGGAGGACATAAGCCCCTTAATTGATAGGGTTGGGTGTTCTGTGGCTATTAAGATGTCGTCGGCATATGCCGCTAGTTTGATCTGAGTGTTTCCGAAGGTGACACCTGTGATGTCCTCATTTTTCTTGATGTCGGTGAGTAGTGGTTCAAGAGCCAGCAGAAAAAGAGCCGGTGAGAGTGGGCAACCCTGTCTAGTTCCTTGGAATAGGCGGAACGGGTCAGAGAGTGTTCCATTAATAGATATACGGGCAGAGGGGGCGGAGTATAAGGCCATCACCATTTTAATGAAAGAGTTACCCAGATTGAATGCGCCCATACAATGTTGAAGAAATGGCCATGAGACTTTATCGAATGCTTTCTCAGCATCTAGGGTTATTGCAACCATTGGCATTTTGCAGTTTTTCGCTTTTTCAAGTATATGGCATAGGAGTCTGGTGTTGTCATTCGACATCCTGTGTTTCAAAAATCCTACTTGTGATGGACTTATCAATTTGGGCAGCACGGCGTTTAGTCTAGTTGCTAAGATCTTGGCATAGATCTTACAGTCGATATTTATAAGTGAAATGGGGCGGTAATTTTTAGTCTGGAGGGGATCTTTCCCTTCCTTGGGTATAACAATTATTGTGGCTTCACTCATCGAGGGAGAGATACTCCCACTGGAGGCAGTGGAGTTGAACACGGATTGCAGTGTCGGGGAGAGTTGATTGTCAAAGGCTTTGTAGAAAGAGGCAGAAAAGCCATCAGGGCCCGGGGCTTTGTTGCTTTTGAGTGATTTTATGGCCGTCGAGATTTCTGTGATACTGATGGGTGACCCTAGATTTAATTTGTCTATCTCTGAAAGTCTGGGGAGGTCAAGGGCCTTTAGGTATTCTATACATGCTTTTGGGTCCAGGGGCTTATCATTCCTGTATAATTCTTCGTAAAACTGCTTAAAGGTATCAAGAATCTTGGACTGGTTGGTGTGCGTATTATTAGCGGGATCTTTTATAGAGGATATGGTTGTTAGTTTCTGTTTGTGTTTAAGATAGGAGGCCAGCAGCTTCCCGGCTTTGTTTCCCTCACATAGCTTCAAGGCTTTGAAGCGGTTGATCCACACGCCTGCTCTCTTGCTCACGATGGAATTATACTCGTATTTCTTTTTTATGAGTTGGTCAAGGGGTTTGGAGTCTTGAGGGTTGGTTTTGTGTAAGGATTCTAAAGATCTGATCTCCTGCTCCAGTTGCTCCAGTTCTTTGTTTATCGCTTTGTTGGCTCTTGCTCTTATATTAATAATAACTCCACGGATCGTGGCTTTGAGCGCGTCCCAGAGGATGTTCGGATCTGTGTCAGGGACATTATTTAAGAGTAAGTATTCTCCAATGGCTTTAGTAATCTGTAGTTTGTCATCAGGATTGGTTAGCGTTTCATCGTTGAAGCGCCATCTTCTGGGTGGTTTGATAGAGCGGGAGCCTGCAAGTTTGGTGTGGATACATGCATGATCGGAGATCAGTTTAGGGGCGATGTCGGTTTCCTCGATGAGGTGTGCAAATGTAGAGGATATTAGGATAAAGTCAATACGCGAGTAGGAGTTGTGGGGAGTGGAGTAAAAGGTGAAGTCTCTCCCATCAGAGTTTTGGAGACGCCATGAGTCTTTAAGGCAGTACCTTTCGCATAGCCGCAGGAGTGCCTCATGTGAGCGTGATGGGTGAAAAGCGCATTTGGACTGCCTGTCTAGTAAGGGGTCTAGAGGAAGATTAAAATCGCCTCCCACAATGAGAAGGTCGTCCTGAGGAATATGCTCCATCGAGCGGGAAACGGAGTCCCAAAACCCGGGGTCGTCCGAGTTGGGGCCATAAATGTTCACTACGTGAATTGGGTCATCTTCTCTGCGCAGATGGGCCACCAGAACCCTTCCCTCCGTGTCATGAGTGTGTGAAACCAGTGTTATGTTTGACTTCTTTGATATCAGGGTAATTAGACCTCCTTTCTTGTGCGGTGCAGGGGATGACAGAATATGGGAAGACCAATGGATGTTTAAGAAACGTGTGTCCTCTTCCGATAGTTTAGTTTCCTGTAGGAGGATAATATCCCCCTTAGTTTTGGCGATGTAGTCAAACACTTTCCTCCTTTTCACAGGGTGGTTAAGACCCTTAACATTCAACGAAACTATGTTGAGGTCATCTGCTATTGACTTAGTGTTAGACATTAGCGGGCAAGGTTATCGCTAAGTGGTGATCTGGTGGGGGGCAGAACAATGAGTCAAACATCCCCGTGGAAGCCTGTGTGCTAATGCAATAACAAGTGAACAGAGCTAGCGATATGGCTATGGATAGAACTAGCGACCTTGTGTTGTAGCTGAATGAAACGGACAGAAAAAGGGACAAAAAATAACACAAAAAGATATACAATGCTATAAAGTACCAACAATTATTATCTGCTGTAAACTCTCTCTTTTTCCCAATCCCCATGCAAGCCCTCCCAATCCCCCCTCCCCCCCTGCCCCCCAATACGTACGTAGGGAGTACGACGACAGTACCCAGCTAGGCAAAACAGGAGTTATTAAACATTAGCAAACGATATACATTAGTTCCAAAGTTAAAACGTAAGAGGATTTAGATGTCCAGACTAAGTGTGGCAGCGGGTAATATTTACTGCAGCAATAATACGTGCGTATTGTTAGTGTTTGTGCGCATTAATATGCTGTAATAAACCAGGAGTAACTGACTGCAACGTGCAGACGAGAACAGTAAAAAGGTTAGAACCAGCTAAATGTTGTGTCAAGAAAACTTGAATCGTTATATCGGATTGAGCTCCCTGTAATAAGGGCAGTATATGTGCACAGAAACATATATTAACAATAATGACAGACTAGTAGCGACTATTTGCGTTGTGTAATAGAGTCTAAGTGTGAGAGTAGAACCTGCTCGACATTATGCAAGCAAACACCAATACCGTTGCCAACCAAAGGAGATCATGAATCGTCACTTATCTAACAGCATTGATAGTATGCTTGGAAGCGATAATTCGATAGTGGGAAAATAGGATATATGCTTGGTAACAGCGAGTGGGCGGACTAGCAAACAACTATAGGAGGCATCTATCACAAAACTACAAGCATACAGTGGTGTGACCTGGAAAGGATAGCGATCCGATAGACCTGTACTTTGTCAGGATAGTCACGTGGTCTTCCTTTTGTTAGAAGGGCCATTCGATTGGTCCATTTCCTGCAGTGGGCCATTTTGCAGGTAGTTTTCCAGATCTTTCGGGTCCATGAAGAATTTTGGGCGGCCGTTTATTGTGATTCTGAACTTGGCTGGACCTGCAAAGGAGTAGGGTATGCTCTTGGATCTGAGCTTGGCGCGGAGTTCCAGGAATCCCTTGCGAACCTCCACTGTGTCCTTGGAGTAGTCCTGTGTAAAAATGATCCTCTGACCTTCCCACACGATGGAGTGCTGCTTCCTTGCGTATTGTAGGATCAATTCGACATGCTGATATCTGAGTGGTTTGCATATCATTGGTCTGGGACCCTTCTCGCGGTTAGTAGTGAATGTGGGGATTCTATGCGCGCGATCCAGCTCCAGACCATGCGGGAAAGCAATGCTGGTGATCATGGGGATCCATGCTTCCAGGAAAGTCACGCAAGAGTCCGCATCTTTTTCTGCGTTTTCGGGAATGCCAAAAATTCTAATGTTCCCTCGCCTGTTGCGGTCTTCCAACTCAGCATGCTGGCGCCTGAGGGTGTCAGTGGTGCTTTCAAGGCGCTGTATTCTAGCCGCTGATTGACGTGAGAGGTCCTCTACGTCGCTGATGCGCTGTTCCGCTGTGTTCAGCCCGGATTTTAGGTCATTCATATCAGCTCTGATAGCCGTTAGTTCAAGCTGCATAGCGTCAGTATTCGCCTTAGTGGATTTGGAGATAACTGTGAGGTCTCCTAACTTTTTCAAAATCATTTCCATCGTGGCCGCCATGTCTGGTTTGTTCTTAATGGGGGAGTCAGAAATTTGCGGTTCTGGTTTCACCTTCTTAGAATTTGTCTTTTCATCTCTGCCCGCCATTCTGGACGTGGGGTGTGAGAAGAGATGTGATTACCAGCTAGCTAGCGACGATGGTGGGATCAGACAGGGAGTTGCCAAACAGGTTAGGGCTGTTGAGACTCTCAACGTTGGCTCCACGCGGTGATTCTCCCAGAGCCAGGCGAGCCTAGTGCAGGCTAGTTTATTGGCGTTGTTAGTGTAGTTGCGCTATTTCCTGTGTTGTCTCCTGATCCAAGGCTTCCTTGTGAGGCTGGTAATATTAGGAGATTATCTGAGTCAGCTTATAGGGAGAGCAGAGTTAGGTGCCGGTTAGTGAGATGATGGTTAGGGGCACGATGCCAAAGTGCTTTAGAAAAGTGACCTAGAAATGCGACCCCCCAAGGATCGAGGAAAACCACACAGAAAGCAGACAGGAGGTCTTCTGCCTGAAGGTAGAGGAGAACCGCTTCACTTTACAGGCGCCCACATGTTGAATTGCTGGTATTTGGAGCAGGTAGGAGTCGGAGCATTTTTTCGATGGCGGCCGCCATCTTTAGGTCAGGCGAGAAGGGCAGAGAGTGTCAGCACAGCGCTGTGAGAGCGTGTTAGCTCTCGCTTCTTACCGGCATAGGTGGAAAACCGGGGAGCAGCTGACATCCCCGGTTGTGGCGAACTCGTCCAGGTGTTGCTGGTTACCAGAGACCAGAGAGGTCGTCAGGCATCTCCGACGTGACGGAGCGGCGCCATTTTATGAGGAATCGGCGCTGGTGCGCGATCGCCCCAAAAGATTGCAAAACTCCTCGTCAGAAGCCTCGAGAGGAGAGATCAAGGCACCGGAGGGCTCAGCAGGGTGTGAGGCATCAGGAACACCGCTTTTGCTGCTGGATAGGACAGCGGGTCAGCAGGAAACCGATGGAGTCGTTCTCCTGTGTTGCGGAGCTCGAGGTTAGGCGACCATTCGCACTGCCGTCCAAGCCACGCCCCCCTCGAAACACGATCCAACTTTAATAGGGACTCGTCCAGATAGAATATTTATAGGATTTGTCCATCAGCAATATATCAAAGGAAATTCAAGTAAAATGTACGTAGAGAATTTTTTTTTGTATATGCAGAAAATTAAGAATTATTTTAGGAAGGATAAACCCATTAAAACTAGAGAAGGAATTATTAGTCCTCCCCTGAAAACCCCTGCATCATACATGATGGTAGAAAGAGGCTATCACACTTGTGTATGGTTAGAAAATTGGATAGAATATACAAAAGATGATCGAGTATTAGCATTTCCTGAACATTTAATGGAATTATTCCACAATTTGCAAGAAACTCGAGATAGTCAGATGAAACAAAGGAGACAAGCTATGATAGTGGCAGGATTATATCCTGTACTAATTACAGAAGAGTCAACAGGGAGGAAATGCACTGAGAAAATGAAACATTTAGCGACTGGTAGTGGAGATTCAGAAGATGATTACTTTGAAGATGTATTAATGAAAAATTTTCCGCCGTATCAGGAAGAATTAAATAGAATTACCCCAAGTGTCCCGCTTCTGAAAACCCCCTTGGTTCTGCAGGTTATACATGAGACTACTCAGGAAAGGGTACATCAAGAAAAAGAAAGAGAAGCAATAAATTCAAATAGAAGTGAGTTAATTCGGAAAATAACGCAGTTGAAAACAAATCCTGAAGCACTAACAATACCAGTAACTATAGGTCCCGTTGTTCCCTTATATAGGGATAAACAACATTGTCCTAAAACACCTATCATGACTACACCAATCACACAACCTAGAAAAGAAAATACAATAATTGATGATCAGGCAATTGAGTGTGAGTCGATAATTTCTTTAATGGAGTTGCCAATAAAAGAGCAAATAAATCATTCATTCAGAAAAGTTACACCCAGATGCTCAAAAGAGGTACCGATTGAAACATCTACGGAGACTAAAAGTGGCACTGTAGTAACACCAGAAGAAACAGAAAGATGGACACGAGAAATAGAAAAGCACAAAACACAGCCAAAGGTACTGGATATATTTACATTAAGAGTAGAATTGGAAAAAATGATAGCTGGAAGTGTTGGGCTAGAAAAATTAAAAAATTTTAATGAAGAAGAGTTACTATTTATATGCATAAGAATCACCTGAAATACAAACATATTTCATGAAAAATTAATGAATTTGGCTTCAGAAATGGGAATCGACATGGGTAAATCTTAAGTATTGACATTGTTGCAAAAATGGGGAGATTTGGATAGACGGAAAACAAGGTGGACAAAGAAAAAAGAAGCACAGGCAAATCGAGTGACATCTGAGTATATAATGAAAGAGGCAGAAAAGGTTAAACGGTTATGTCCAATGAAAGAAGTTCCGGTAGGAGGTTATTGTAGTAACTTAGTCCACGCTGATTGTGATATTTCAAGAGGATTTATTCAAGTTGGTTACAGCATAGAAGTACAGAAGTAAATAGATGTATTCAGCCCCACCAGGAGCAGCCAGCAAGGCTGTCAGCCCTTCTCCAACTGTCTGCTTCATGCACCAACATTCTAAATGACATCAACATTATAGTGTTCTACAGAGTATAAAGCATGTAAAACATTTTAACTAAGATATCACATATCCTCTTCTCTTCCAAATGAAAACAAAGATATTACATATCCTCTTCTCTTCCAAATGAAAGCAAAAGAGATGACAAAATGCATGCAGGTGTATTAGCTAGAAGAGAGAAGAGTGCAAGAAAGAAACAAAGCAAAAGCAGAGACAAAGAAAGCAACAAAAGATAAAAGAGAGTTTCTTCATTTCTCAACTTGAAAGACGACATTTCAATGAGCTGTGTTATTTTTTTTTCAAAATGGCCTAATGGAGGAACGCACGCTCACGCCAAGCCGGATGGCTCTGGGCACGTCGATGTTCACTGAACATACAGGAATGACGGCAGCTCTGATGAACACGTCATGGAAACGGTGAGTGTGCTCTTTGAGAATGTGCGCGTGATGCTGAAGTGATTTTTGAATGGCAGTGAATAAACCACTAAGTCAAAGCATCTTGGCTCAAAATAATTAATAAAAAACAAAACTGCTCACCGATTGAAACAGGCTCTTAATAAATGTTAGAAAGTGACACCAAACACGCACAGGATCACAAAATACTGTGCAGAATCATGCTCTGTCCCTGACACATAGAGGTCTTGACTTTGAAGACTGAAGCAGGGCAGAGTTGGCAACGTAGATCAAATAACAGTCACAGTTTGCTCACAATGTTAGTGCGAAAAGCTTTTGAAGTTTGCAGGGTTTATAAATTAAATGCCTTGAGCTGGTAAATGAAAAGTCAGTAGATTGATGTTGCAAACCTCATTCAGTGCTAAAAACTTTGGCTGAGGAAAGCAAACAAGCACAGGCTGTAGCTCTGAAGACAAAGCAGGAACTGGTTTGTGCAGCATATGAAATAGACACTGTAGGAACAAACACAGCAGGCAGAGGCTTGAACTGTAAAAGGAAGTGCAACTCCTTGTTTCATGTAAATAGGGAACGCTGTGAGGACACACAAACTGAATCAAGTGAAACTTGAGGTGCTGCCTGCGTCGCTAAGAAGGTCTTTTACACACACTGTAGGAACAGCAGGCAAAGTGTGTAGGCAAGTAACAGGCAAACAGCTCACGCTGGACGCATACTGGCAGGCTTACCCTCACAGAAGAAACTGGAACTGGAACTGTCACTTGAGCGTTGATGGCGACCGGTGGGTGGTCACTGGTGGGGCTGATGTGCCAGAAGAAGAGTTGGAGTAGTTGAAATTTCAAAACTTGCAGAGGTTGTGAGTAGGAACTCAGGATGTCCACAGCGGTCCTCAGAGGTAGCAGATGCAGGTTCTTAGGTTAAAATCGTCGCCATAGAATGTGTAGTAACTTAGTCCACGCTGATTGTGATATTTCAAGAGGATTTATTCAAGTTGGTTACAGCATAGAAGTACAGAAGTAAATAGATGTAATCAGCCCCACCAGGATTGAATTGAAACTACACTTGTATAGCGCTATCTACCCGGAGGCCTCGTAGCGCTTTTGACTGGAGATTTACTTCAGCAGGATTTAGCAAACAGGTGAGTTTTTAGGGCTTTTTCGAAGGAAAGATGATTGGTAGTTCCTCTAAGGGATAGAGGAAGAGTGTTCCAGAACTTAGCCGCAGTGTGTGAAAAGGAGCGGCCCCCCAGCGGGCTTTCCTGACTCTGGTGGAGGAGGCCAGCTGGAGGGTACAGGATCGGAGGGAACGTGACGGAACATAGGGAGTGACCAGGGGCTGTAAAATTGCAGGGCCAAGGTGGTGGAAGGCTTTGTGTAAGGTGCACATAGCCTTGAATTGTACTCTAGCCGCTATGGGGAGCCAGTGAAGTTCCCTTAGGGCATTCCTTGCTGACTGCCAGCGAGGGAGGTTGTAAAGCAAACGTGCTGCACTGTTTTGGGTGACTTGGAGCTTCTGGATGACAAAAGAGGGGGCTCCCATATAGAGGACATTCCCGTAGTCCAGGTGAGATAGTATGAGAGCCTGGACCAGGATCCTCCTTGCCTGAAATGGAAGTAGAGGGAGCACCTTCCGCAGCATCCTCATCAATCCAAAACAAGTGGCTGCGGTCTTTGTGGCTTGGGCTGAGAAGTTCAAGGCTGTGTCGAACCAAATCCCCAAGCTTTTTATTTGGGACTTGGGAACTGGAGGCGAGCCCAAACATGGTGGCCAGATGGAAGCAAAGACAGAGGGAGAGGGGTTACCCAATAAGATGACATCTGTCTTCTCCCCGTTAAGTTTTAAACGGCAAGATTGCATCCATCTGGCAACAGCCTCTAGACAGGGGCCTAGGGTGTTGGATGATACCTCCGAGTGGTCTAAAGAGACCACCAGTTGCGTATCGTCCGCGTAGGTGACAATACGCACACCGAAGGGATGGACAATCCTGTCTAGGGGTTCCATGTAGGCATTAAACAGGGTGGGGCTCAGGGAAGAGCCCTGAGGAACCCCACACCTGAGAGGATGTTTAGGCGACACTGTCTCGCCCTCAAAGACCTGGAAGAAGCGGTCAGCCAGGAAGGATGTTAGCCAATCCATAGCTGGGCCCGACACGCCCATGTCCGCCAGTCGTTGTAATAGCGTGACATGGTTGACCGTGTCGAACGCGGCGCTGAGGTCTAATAAAATGATGGCGACTTTGCCACCCTGGTCTAACACTGCTCTTGCTTCCTCTGTTACCGCTAAAAGGGAGGTTTTGGTCCCATGTAGGGGGCTAAACCCTGTCTGAGAGGCACGTAGAAGGCTATTTGACTCCAAATAGCTCATCAAGGTGTTATTTACGTGCCTCTCAAGCAGTTTGCTTAGCCAAGGGAGCAGGGAAATAGGACGGTAATTCGCCAAGTTGGATTGGTCAAGATTGGGCTTCTTCAACAAGGCCCTCACCATCGCGCACTTCCATGAGGGAGGTACGGATTTAGAGGAGATGGAAGTGTTGAGAACGTCCAATATGACCGGGCGAATTATGTCCATAGCCTTAATAAGGGTCTGAGGGGGTGCTGGGTCGTTAGGGGAGCCTGAAGTGACTTTGAGGATGAGTCTGTCTAGGGCCGGGATGTCTAAGGGTGGAATTGTGTCAAGCCTACACGAGACAGGGGCATCAGAGGTGGAGGAAATAGGGGGTTCCAAATCATTGTTAACATCCCCAAAAGAGGAGTATATAGTCTGTATTTTTTCAGAGAAAAAAACAGCCAGTTCATTGCAGCGGTTTTGGGCGCCATCAGCAGAGAGGCATTCCGCTGGGGGTGAGATGAGTGACTTGACAATTTTAAAAATTTCCCTTGGGGCGTTAGCGGCTGCATTAATTTTGCTACCGTAGAAGGAGGCTTGTGCCGTCTTTATCTCCTGTTTATAGAGCCTAATGGCAGCTCTATATTCGTCCTTCCTAGGTTTGGAGTAGTCCTGTCTCCAGGCTCTTTCATATTTACGACAAGCTAATTTCATGGTCTTGAGAGTGGGAGTAAACCATGGGGCAGTTCTAGGTCTTTTCGCAAGGTTACTAGCCTGTACAGGGAGGACCGTATCAAGTGTGGAAGAGATCCAATCATCGAAGTTGTTGGCAGCTGTATTGGAATTCAGCGCCTTCCCGGGTATGTCTTTAACCAGGGCAGCTTCCCAGGCGGGGAGGGGAAGTGAGGACCATTTCCTACCTCGGTGTTTAACGAGGCCGCAAGTGGAGGGAAAGGGATTGGTGCGCCAAGTGAAGGGTATCAAAAAATGATCCGTCCAGGGTAGTGGGACAGGGGGTTCAACCATGAAATCGTCAATATTGCTGTAAATGTGGTCCAGCAGGTGACCTCTATTGTGAGTTGCAAGAAACCCCTTTTGATGTAAATCCAGCGCTTGAAGATTGGAACAGAGGGTATTGGCTGCAGTATCGTGGGGGTCATCTAGATGCAAGTTGAGATCTCCCAACAAAGTAAAGTTGGGTGAGGATAATTTTAGTAATGAAAATATTGAGAGCGCCAGGAGGACGGTAGGCTAGGATGCCAGAGAAGGTGGTAGTGGGGGAGAAATCGAGCGAAAAGTGTAAACTTTCGCAGGTTGGCGCGGTTGCGGGGGTGATTCGGCATTTGTAGCTGTCGCGATAGACAATAGCCACTCCTCCACCTCTCCCAATCTGGCGATCTAGTCTTTTTAACGTAAATCCTTGTTCTACAGATGGAGGAGTGTAAAGCATGTAAAACATTTTAACTAAGATATTACAGTTATGTACATGTTCCTTGAACCTGACAGAATATTTTATCATTTACAAATGATTTTTAGAGCTTAGAGAAAAACCAGTAGAATGGTACGGGCAAGTTGAAAGGTTTGTGAAAGTTTCGAAAGTTTTGTTGAACAATTTAGTTGTTTTATTTGACATACTTGTTCCTGCTGATTTATGGGCAGAATGTAAAATTACGATAGATTGGCTTGGTGATGAGTACCGAAGAGATCCAAAGACAGGTGCCCCGTCAGAAGATGTAATGAAAATATATCACCAGGTAGTTACTTTTCTGAAAGGTAAGATTCCCCCAAAGGAAACTGATTGGATAAAAATAGACAGAACAACCCAAGAAAAAGATGAGTCAGGACATGCATATTATGAGAGACTTTTACAGGTATTCAAGCAGTACAGTGGGTTCAAAAACATTGAAAACAAAGACGTGACAGGTTTTGTATATCATTTTCCGTCTTGGTTAAGTTTGGAAATATCACAAATGATTAAACAGCACATGTTATGCTGGCAAGCAAAGCCAATAGATGAAATCCTCAAGTACGTAAAGTATTGAGGGGACGAAATTAAATGTAGACGAAAGAAGTTAGAAGAAAAGGTAATATGGGCTCAAGTTAAATTAGCAAGAACTTCAGCTATGTAATCAGGCAGCAAACCAAGGAAAGGGTCAAAGTCAAGGTGAAAATAGTGGGGGCAAATCAAGAGGGTGAATGAGCAAAGAAGAGGCAAAGAAAAAGTTTCCTTGTCACGGGTGCGGAAAATTGGGGCATTGGAAGAAAGAGTATAAGCTTATACAGAATATTAGTGTCCAAAATCAAAATTTGAATCCACAGACCCAGGATGAGGTGTTAATGAGGCAACCGCAGCAGGTTGTACAGAGTCAGGTGCCACCTTCCCCAATGCCAAATTTTGTAAGTTAAGCCTAGTACAGTGTGGACACCAGTTTCCAGGAGGGAAGTGGTCAGAAAAATTCTGTAACATCACAGTTTCTTTTGCAGGAAACATTTTTTGAAGCAGAACAACAATGACGGTGCCTGAGAGGGTGGGGAAGGAATGCGTGAATGGCGCATCCTTACGGTATATCAGTCAGGTCCATACATAGATGGTAAGGTTGAAGGAAATGACATCACCTTATTATTGGATACTAGTGCTACCCGTTCTACTGTGAGAACAGCAGACATCCCAAACCTACCCCTCTCGGGAGAGGTGATCCAAATAGTGGGTGTTTCTAATAAACAAATTAGGACTCCAATTACCTAACCAATGGAGGTGTGTATTGGCAACTTTAGAGAACTGCACAAGTTTGGGGTGTGCGACTCAAACCCTGTGAACTTGTTAGGAAGGCTTTTGTTGTGCAAAATGAACTGCACAATATTTGGCAAAACGGATGGTGTTGCAATTCAGACTCGTGATGAAGACGGAGTATACAAGATCATGTTAGCTAAACAGGGAACAGAAGTAAATGACATGTTTTCATGATGACACCAAATGAGTTACCAGACGAAGTCCTAACTATAGTAAATCCTGATGTGTGGGATTTTACCGAAAAAGAAGTAGGATTAATGGCAAATGTAGACCCCATAAAAGTAACTGTAAATGAAGGTGCAATTTACCCAAATACCCGACAACATAAAATGAGCCAGGAAATTAAAGCTGTTGTTGCAGCAGAAATTGAACGTTTGGTCGAGCAAGGCATATTGAAAGAAATAATGAGCAGCCCTTGTAATTCGCCTATAATTGGTATAAAGAAACCTAACAGAAAATATAGGGTGGGTCAAGATTTGAGGAAAATGAATAAAATGTTCGTACCATGTTGTCCAATAGTGCCAAATCGAGCAGTAATTTTATATCAGATTCCATGGAATGCCGGATGGTTTACTGTAAACGATTTATGCCATGCATTTTTCTCCATTCCATTGCATCCTGATAGCCAATTTCTGTTGTCATTCAAATTCAATGAGCATGTTTATGTTTCGAATCGTGTTCGGCAAGGGTACACTGAGGGTCCTTAAATTTTTAACCACATTTTTAAAAGATGTCTTGAATCTCTTGTGTTGTCCAGACAATCAGTTTTGGAACAGTACATTGATGATTTATTAATCGCATCAAAAACTCAAAGTGATTGTGTTACTGATTTGATTGCGATGCTAAATCCTTTAGCTGAAGTTGGACATAGAGTGTCACCATAGAAATTACAATTCTGCACCACTTCGGTTAAATACTTGGAACACCAAATAGAAAGAGGAGTCAGAAGGGTGACCTCAGAAAGAATAAAATTAATAAGACATATGCAGTTACCACAGACCCAAAAAGAAATAAGAATGTTTCTTGGAGTTGTAGGTTATTGCAGGCAGAGGATTGTGGGATTTGTAGTACTGGCCAAACTTTTAATACAGTTGACTGAGAAACGAGCAAAGGTTTCAGTAGATTGGGATGATGAAAGCATGACAGCCTTTGTAAAATTACGAAACTGTCTGTGTAAAGCACCCGCTCTAGGTTTGCCAGAGTATTCAAAAGAATTTGCATTATTCTGTGATAAAAGAGATAATTTCAGTCCTAACATAGAGACATGGCCTGATGCAACATCCAGGAGCATATTTTTCCAATACATTGGACCCAGTGGCATCTGAAAAGCAGTAGCTGCAACATGCATGAGTTTGGAACAAAGTGAATCCATTGTAATGGGACACCCTGTAAAGGTGCAACTCCCACATGCAGTCCTGATTCTATTAACAAGAACTCAAACCCAGTACCTTACTCCTAGTCGGCTGACTAAATATGAGCGAGTCATATTAGGGGCTGAGAATGTAGAGGCATGTGGAATCAGCTGCCAACTTATGCTACTTGGGAATGTAGGAACAAGGGAGGAAATGAGAGACTTACAAGTTGAAGCAGGGGAGAAAGAAAAGGAGGAGTGGGAGAATATAGGTTGTCAGAGAAGGGCGGATGATGGTGTGGATTTACCTAGATGGAAGACCTGTGTTAACTGACTGTATGCTTGCTCCATGGCTAGGATGTATCATTGAGACACACATTTAGGCAGAGATGCAATGATTAGACTTTTCCGGCAAAATTGGTTGAATGTAAGGTTCAGGAATGTTGTTTAGAGCCTTTGTCAGCGATGCCTCTTAACTTGTCAACAAATTAATCCCGGCAGGAAATCTGTAGTCTGCACAGGAAAGATTGGTAAAGCTGAAGGTCCATTCATAAGACTTCAGATTGATTTTATTCAGTTACCTGCTTGTCCAGGATTGAAATTTGTACTTGTCATTGTTTGTTTATTTTCAAAGTGGGTGGAGGCCTACCCGACCAGAAGGAATGACAGCATGAGAGTGGCCACACTTTTACTGAGGGAACTCATTCTACATTTCGGTTGTCCAGTAACAATTGAATCAGATAGAGGGTCTCATTTTAATAATGAAATAATTTGATTAATTTGTGAAGCATTTAAAATCGATCAAAAATTGCACTGTGCATACTGCCCAGAGGCTTCTGGAGTGGTAGAGCAACTGAATGGCATGATCAAGTCAAGACTGGGAAAGGTGTGTGCATACACCTCACTAGAGTTGCCTGATGCTTTGCCTCTTGTCCTGATGGGACTCAGATGTATCACAGACAAAAATACAGGCTTGAGTCCTCATGAAATACTCATGGGAAGGGCAATGATGCAAGCATGTATACCAGGACACAAGCTGTTGAATATATCTGATCATTTGGTTCTTCAGTATTACAAAGTGTTGGCTGACAAAGTGCATTCTATCTCTCACCAGGTTGGGGAAGACACCCTTGCCAGACAGCCGAACTTATGGCTGAGATACCCGCCACCCCCTCTCAACACAATCCCCAAAAGGAGGGAAACCGGAAACAGTTCTTGAAGTTTTTGGATGTGGGAGGGAGTGACCCTCCCGGCCGTATTTATTAAAACAAAAAATTAAACATTAAACGTTTTATGTTATGTACAATTTCATGATCACATTGCGATGTTTGGCTAACCTTAACATATTCTCTAATACAGAGGTTCTCCTAGCCGAACTAGCATCCTACAAAAACATTCTCTAGAAACACTGAAATTGTACATCCTAACGTTTAAGGGCCAACGGCAAGGTCATAACCGGTGTCAAGATCCCTAACCAGACTTACCCCTCCCACTTGGGAGGGGCGACAGCACAGAGGCTTACCTCAAGTGCAACTACTAACAATTTCCCTTGACTTGACGGGGGCACTTAAGACTCGACGCCATTTAAAGGTCGTTCGAAGACTTGTGTGTGGTATCTAGAAGGTATCGTGGACCTCCCCCCACCCCACACAACTTACCGCATCTGCCGTCGCAGATGACACTGGCCCCGGGAAATTCCCCCAGGAGGGGGCTGTAACCCCTCCTACAAAGGAAGGGGCCTTGACCGCCTTTCCTTTACTTCCGGCGACCCGCCCTTAGACGGGACCGCCTCCCCATTGAGGGGCCAATGGCCACCTCTCCCGAGCGCTCCCATCCGTGTTGGGTGACGCCCACTCATAGGGATCTACCAATTAGTGCTCACCGATCATGACCTTACCGCCTACCAAAAATAAATACGACAATTCTTACTCAAACCTAAGAAAACATTGGTCGCTACGACCGAAAGAACATGCTAAAATTGCAACACTCCATCAAATCATTTTAATCGTAACAACTTACACGATATTCATCATACTTTATTATGATCAACAACAAACTGATACTTTCACAGCCTGTAAACGAAACGGAAATCATACTTATAAAAATTCACTTTATTGCACAACAACTTGCTGTCCTCAGGGGCTGGTGGGTGGGTCAAAATTGGCTCTTCGTTCTGTCCCGAGCTCACTGGTAGCGAGGAGGTGCAGCTTCGGAGCACAATAACAAGAGGACGTCTTCTGGTCTTGCGTCTCTTTTATCCGTCTTCAGGGCGGGCGAGAACCCGCCCCTGCCTGCCCCTAGGGCGGGGCTGGCTACGTCGGTGTCTAGGCCAGCCCACTCTAGGGCGGGAAAAGGCGCGCCCCGGCTACACCGCTTCGGGCATACCAGCCGAGACGCGCCTCCCGCCCAAAAATGGCTTCCCGGGGGGATCGAGGCACTCCGCCATACGTTCGGGGGGACCGAGTGGTCGCCCCTTTCCATATGGCTGAGATACCCGCCACCCCCTCTCAACACAATCCCCAAAAGGAGGGAAACCGGAAACAGTTCTTGAAGTTTTTGGATGTGGGAGGGAGTGACCCTCCCGGCCGTATTTATTAAAACAAAAAATTAAACATTAAACGTTTTATGTTATGTACAATTTCATGATCACATTGCGATGTTTGGCTAACCTTAACATATTCTCTAATACAGAGGTTCTCCTAGCCGAACTAGCATCCTACAAAAACATTCTCTAGAAACACTGAAATTGTACATCCTAACGTTTAAGGGCCAACGGCAAGGTCATAACCGGTGTCAAGATCCCTAACCAGACTTACCCCTCCCACTTGGGAGGGGCGACAGCACAGAGGCTTACCTCAAGTGCAACTACTAACAATTTCCCTTGACTTGACGGGGGCACTTAAGACTCGACGCCATTTAAAGGTCGTTCGAAGACTTGTGTGTGGTATCTAGAAGGTATCGTGGACCTCCCCCCACCCCACACAACTTACCGCATCTGCCGTCGCAGATGACACTGGCCCCGGGAAATTCCCCCAGGAGGGGGCTGTAACCCCTCCTACAAAGGAAGGGGCCTTGACCGCCTTTCCTTTACTTCCGGCGACCCGCCCTTAGACGGGACCGCCTCCCCATTGAGGGGCCAATGGCCACCTCTCCCGAGCGCTCCCATCCGTGTTGGGTGACGCCCACTCATAGGGATCTACCAATTAGTGCTCACCGATCATGACCTTACCGCCACAGGTCCGGATAGTTGACCGGCTATCCGGACCCCCCACAAAACTCCTACCTAAAGGTCATGTTTTAACGATTTTAACCAAGCTAAGAAGTCACCTATGAGTAACTCATTCCCCACCCTCGACAAATGCACACCATCCCCCAGATACATACTGTCATCATTAATACAACTATGCGAGATCGAATGCAATGTCTTGGAACGGAACAACCTACTCACTTTGTTATTCAATTTCCTAACAGAATGATTCAAAGCAGGGATCGAGATAGCCCCCCGCCACACTTTTCGTGGGATCATATGAGACCACGCACTTATGCACCCCGGAACTCTCCTCGCTAACCAACTTACTGTGGAAAGCATAGCCTCCAGGAGAAGTCGTCTACCGGTGGTGACCAAATCATTGCCCCCCAAATGCACTATGACTATGGACGGCGGTGACCTCATCCGCTCTAACAAACCCTCAAAAAATTCCTGAAACTGGTCAATACAGAGACCGCCCCTTCCGTAGAAGGACACTCTGTACCCGTATTCCCCAGGTACGTGAATCATGTCACCTGCTTTGAATACGTCTGCGGCCCGTCTCACGTATGAGTGGCCCACGACCCACACCTCCTTCCTCACAGCCGGTGACGTGCGACCGCTGGCCTGGTGTTGGGTCGACTGCACAGTCCGCCCTGCCGCGTAGGCTTGCGCAACTGAAAACAAACAAAAGACAAGAAGCGTGAGTACATGATTACAGCTTCACAACATGTGCAATCGCACATACCTCTTATAACAATTGGAGGACCAGCGCCCCACACGTTTTACTTGTTCTACATTAAGACCCCTGGCTGTAGCTTCAGTGGCAGCCCCTATTCGAAAGGAATGGGTCCCAAATTCGCCCGGGTCCAAGCCCGCTGCGGCAATGGCCATTGCAAGCACCCGCTGAAACTGAAACCTCGTCAGCGGGGTGGCGTCTGCATGCCTCAACAATGTCCCCCCCCATGATGCCACCCTTCGTGCTAGGTAATCTTCTAAGCACTGTACCGGACACATGGATGACTCGGGGTTCCTGCGAATGATCGTGCAGTCCCCTCTCCCATCTTGGTCAGTCTTGGACCTGAGAAAGGAGACAATCATCGCATCACCCCTGATCTGAACATGTTCCCTGCACAAGCCCCCCGTCACATCCTGTTTGTTCCTTGCAACTAGCTCACTAACTCTCATAGCCCCGTGAAATGCCAGCGTAAATGCAGTCCGGAACAAACAGGTCTCGAAAGGGGACGAGCATGTGTCAGGGAGTGTGGCCAGTAACTGGGACAACCTGTCTAAACCTATCGGTCGTCTCACGTCTACTCTGCGACCCTCTAGGCGTTGCCACCCACGCAGCGCTTTCTGTACTGTAAAAGACGCTGTTGGGTCCAGGATGCCATGGGCCCTGGCAACAAAAGAAATGGCGGCACGATGCCTTTGGGCCGTAGCCACCGATTTCCCAGCCCTACGTAAGGACATCAGAAAAAGTACAACCCACTCTTCCTGACCCCAAAGTCCCCCTCTCTCTGCCCCCAAAAAGGCTAAATAGGCCTGGAACGCCCCTTCATATGCCTTCCTTGTCCTGGGTGCTAGACTCTCTCCCACGAGGTGACGAAGTTCGGGGCACCGAGAGACCAGAGAGCTTCGGGGAAGGGTGCCGGCTTCGGGTCCGCTGAAGGAAGGAAACCCGAGAAAGCCTGCATGTGAAAACGAGACAGTGCATCAGCAGCCTGATTCATCACCCCTGGGACATGTTTTGCTCTGAATACCACGTTCAGTTGCATACACAGTAGGACAATTTCTTTGAGCAGCCTCAAAATCAATTTACAATGGGCTGCCTGACTATTGATGCATTCTACCACGGTCATATTGTCGGACCAGAACACGACAGAATTATCTCTGAACCCTTCTGGCCAGGTTCTCAGGGCCACCAGAATGGGAAATAGTTCAAGGAAAGCAATATTATTCGTTAGCCCCTTCTCGTGCCACCATAGGGGCCACCTTTGAGCAGACCACTTTGTGCCGAAAATGGCGCCAAAGCCTATGCTTCCTGCTGAATCTGTCCATAGCCCAAGCTCTTCTGAGGACACGGCTGGCTTGTTCCAGACGACTCGGCCATTGAAGTCCGCCAAAAATGCTAACCAAATCCGCATGTCCTGGCGGACCTCAGCCGATAACCTCGTGCGATGATGACCCTCCTTTAGGCCAACCATCGCTTGGGCAATTGAGCGGGAAAAAGGGCGAGCCATTGGGATCACCCTCAAGGCAAAGTTCAACTTTCCCACTAATTGTTGCAACTGATGCAGTGTAACCTTAGATGCATTCAAACATACTTGGAGGGCTGCCCTGAATTTTAACACTTTGCTAACTGGTAAACGGAAACACCCCTCCCTTGAGTCCAACTCGATCCCCAAAAACTCGAGGCAAGTCGTGGGACCCATAGTTTTACCCGGTGCCAATGGCACGCCAAAATGACCCATCAACACACAGAATTCAGCTAAGGCCTGAGCGCATTCGGGATTTCCGGCGGGACCAAGGAACAAAAAATCGTCAAGGTAGTGCATTACATTTCGGAAACCCGTTTTCTTCGTGAACACCCATTGCAGGAAAGTACTGAATTGCTCAAAATAAGCACATGATATAGAGCATCCCATTGGCATACACTTATCCATGTAAAATGACCCCTGGAACCCGAATCCCAAAAGACGCTGATCGTCTGGGTGTACCGGGAGCAACCGGAACGCTGACTCGATATCTGATTTCGCCATCAACGTCCCGGGCCCCAGGCGATTCAAGATGGCTACTGCCTCATCAAACGATGCGTATCGCACCGAACAAACTTCTGGATCAATTGCGTCGTTCACCGAAAGGCCGTGTGGAGCAGACAAATTATGGATCAAACGAAACTCACCTGGGTCCTTCTTGGGGACCACCCCTAACGGAGAACAAACAAAATCCGGTACCGGGAGTACACTAAACGGGCCAGCGACCCGTCCCCGGCTAACTTCTTTCTGAATTTTGTCTTGCACCACAGATGTATGTTGTAAAACAGAAGGTTGATTTTTGCAAATCCCTACACCCTGAAAGTCCCCTACCGGGATGCGGAAACCATGTGAAAAACCGTTCCGCAGCACCCCAGCAGAAGTACGATCCGGGTATTCACTGAGCCAGGGAATCATTGCCAAGGTATCAATCGGGGTTGGTAAAGGCGCCCCTCGGACTAGTTTAGACCTGTTTGGCGCCTCCCTTACCCCCATTCTCACCCGTTCTGGCTCTACACGATGACTCAGGATGGGACGACCCACACGTACTACACTCATGTTTGAATTTACACGATCCCGGAGGTCTGGTACATTTCCCTTTGTTGAAATTAAAGCAGAAACCCTTCCTCCCTGTATTGCCTGCGGGCCTCGACTGATCGTCGGTGCTCGTACTTGGTCGAAAGGGCGTTCCCACATTTTGGCGGGAGTAATCTACAACATTGCTCCCAACCAATGGCATCTTTAACATTCCTGATTCTTTCATTTTATCCCATGTTACAGAATCGTAACAATCCCAAGTCAAACCCTTGTTATGTTCCTTTTCTTTCCTGAACAGATTGTCATAACAAAACCAATGGTTACCTTGATATGCTGTCGAGTAACCCATAATTCGTGATTGATAAATGGGAAATTCAGAAAGCAACTCGGGCCTACGTTCCCCCAAAATCGATGTAAAAATACCCCACGCATTGCCCCAGTTGCCAATATTCTCATTTACCTTAAAGGCGGCCATTTTTGCGCGCCAAACACTCGGATGCATTAGGTCCTTCTGACTTTTAACATGCTCCACCTCATAATGATCAACAAGCAAGGAGAAAATATTCACGTACTCCCCAGCCCAGATCTTTTCTTTTATAGCTAAAGGCACATGTTGTCCCAATCTCTCTCTACGAGAGGGTGCTGACTCGTCCCTTGCAATCGGCAATGGCCGCTTACCTGCACCGGACGCAGCTTCGGCCGCTTGCGGCTTGTCTATTCCCGCCAACGGCGCAGTCACTTTAGCTGCATCTCTCTTCTCACGAAGCCCTTTTATCAGCGCCTGTGCCTCGGCAGCCGTGGCGCCATCACTACTATCCCCCAACCAAGCTGCTAGCAGTGCTGCCAGCTCGGGGGGCATGTCTTCTTTGGATGTCGGGGTGACGACAACGGGGATTGGATTCCCCTCCATTGGTACTGGGGTCGGCGCCTCGAGCGGTACAGAGGGGACTGGGACGTCTCCACCGGCTGGAACCCTTCTCGGCCTCTTAGGTCTCCCTCCAGCCGGCGCAGGGCCCGGACCCTCCTCCCCGTCCCGTTTCGCCAACCGTTTCTTTATGTCGGACACCTCTTTGCAAAGGGCCCGCACCATCTGGTCGGTCGTCATTCCCTTTGCGACTTTCTTTGGCATTTCTCCGACGAAGTATCTAGAAGACAAAGAAAAAGATCAAAACGCTCAAAATTGGCTCTTCGTTCTGTCCCGAGCTCACTGGTAGCGAGGAGGTGCAGCTTCGGAGCACAATAACAAGAGGACGTCTTCTGGTCTTGCGTCTCTTTTATCCGTCTTCAGGGCGGGCGGGAACCCGCCCCTGCCTGCCCCTAGGGCGGGGCTGGCTACGTCGGTGTCTAGGCCAGCCCACTCTAGGGCGGGAAAAGGCGCGCCCCGGCTACACCGCTTCGGGCATACCAGCCGAGACGCGCCTCCCGCCCAAAAATGGCTTCCCGGGGGGATCGAGGCACTCCGCCATACGTTCGGGGGGACCGAGTGGTCGCCCCTTTCCAAAACGCATGATCTGAATCCTGGTGACTGGGTATTAGTGAAAATGCACACACGAGAATCATGCCTAGCACCAAGGTGGGTAAAAGCACATCAGGTTACATTGGTTACGACAACAGCTGTAAAATGTGCAGGCTTGCCTAATCGGATTCAACAGTAGTAGTAATAATCTTTATTCGGCAAATTTGATCACCATAAAAGAATACATATACATAATACTTTTTCAATTCTCCCTCTAAAACTATAAAATGCTACAGCATATAAAAGAAGAGTCCTGGGTTAAGGAATGCATCACAGTCACTACTACAACGGTTACAACATCAGACCGTTGGTACCCTAGGATGCAATTTCAGTAACCGGGAGCGCGTCACCCACGCACTGCCCAGAAATTTTGCCACCCCGCATGTCATGAAGGTGGATGATGAATCTGAAGAAAGTACACGTAGTGCCTGACTATGACACCTCAAACCCAGCTCCCTACACACAGGTTTCAGCCAGATTTTCCGGGCCACTTTGTAGGCAGGGCAGGCAAAGAATAGGTGGGCCACAGTCTCCTTTGGTGCTGCGCAGCCTGGACACGAATGCAGTTGGGCACCAGAGTTGGACCACCTCGCCATGAAGTCATACACCGGGAGCGTCCCATACCTCAGTTTTAAATATAGCGCTCTATCTAGGGGTTTGGTTATCAGGTCGAGGAAGGGTTCCAGTTTTTTCACCCATTTAATTTGCAAGAATCGATCCGTGAGTGAACCTTCATCCAAACCGCTCAGTGCCTCGCTCTGTACCCAGTCCCAATATAGCTTTTTAATCACTTCCTTGGGCGGCGGCGTTTGGGACTAATTTGAGAACCAGGTTTCTCACATTATTCAGCCATCCTATTTTTTTCCCAGTGTCAAGCAGAAGAAGATCATCCAACCCTTTAGCATATTTAGCAAGCTCCTCAATCCTTCTTAAACGGGTCCAGAAGAGCAATGGGCGTAGTCTCACCAAATCCTTAAGGGCTCTTCTGCCCAAATCTAGTCTCAGGGGGATCAATGGGGTGGAAGCAGGAAGAGCCACCACCTTCCTCAAAAAGCTATTTTCTGCTGTGGAAAGATCTGACACATTTTCGAACCCCCATGATCGGATTCATGCAAGCCATACCAAGAGAGTACCAGCACCTGATAAAGTAGATCCACAACAAACTGAAACAGTTGAGACAGCTGATGGTTGTACAGCCGAAGGATCACAGGTATTCGTTCCTGAAGTAGCTGATCAAGAACAACCTAGCACTAGTCAGGACGACTGGATCCCAGTGGTGGATATATCTGAAATCCTTGTAAGAACAAGAAGTCAAACTAAATTTGAAAGACAGAATGAGAGTGAGGAATAGAAGAAAGCATTCAGATTACACAAAAATAGAGTTAACGTTGAATCTGAGGAGGACCAGATAAGGAAAGCACAATTTACTCAGACAGGCGAAAATAGAAGCAACATCCATGAGTCTTAGAGGGACAGATATGCATTAGAGAAACTCCCAGGCAGAAGAAAATCAAGAAATTATAAGAATGAGCAGGCCAGATAGGAAAAGAAAGATAAGTTCAAGAAGAAGAAGGAGAACAAAGTCAAATCCAACAAAATCCTGAAGAGGGTCAAAATAGAAAAGAAGAATACATCAAGGCAGAAACAGTGATGGTGTATTCCAAAAATTGTGAGTTTGCCCTATGACCTGCACATCCATCCAACAAATTTTAACTGCATCATTGAGTGCAAACACTTTTTAGGGTGCTCCCATGGTGTCACAATACCCACCCACCAGGATATGTTTCCACTAGGACTGAAACAGCCTAGAACAATATTGATCCACAATACACCAGAGCACATCAAATAGTTGTAACTATTATCCAAAAGCACAAAGAAACTCAATAAATGAGTGAGGTTTTTTCCACATTGTGTAGTTCAGTTCATCATAGATCAATGTCCTTTTTATAGAAGTCCACAAAGAGTCTTGAATCAGGTCCTTTTGTTTTGTTTTATTTAATTTCTTTAAACATGGAACCCAGCAGCAGCCGACTTACGTTTCACCCCCCCAGGCTTTTTCAAGGCTCGGATATGGTTGAATTCGTTTCCATAATTTCAAACGCATGGTATTGATTGACTACCCTCAATATTGATTCTTCCAGTATGAATGTGTTGGGTGAAATGTAAATCAGACTGGCAGTGGTGTTTGCTTCTTTAAAAGTACATGCATATCCTCTCAGGGATACGCTTCACGATGTCGCTTTACTCTGTACTCGGGAACTTGATAAGTCCTCTCTCCGTCTTTCTGTGTTCTCCGCTCCTCGTAACCGGCAGCAACGCCTGATTGACATTGCACCCAACACATTCGTCTGTAAGAATCAATATTATGGAATTATGGAAATGAATTCAACCTTCATATCTGAGCCTTGAGAAAGCCCGGGGGGCGAAATGTACGTCGGCTGCTGCTGTGTTCCATGTTTAAAGAAATGAACTGAAACAAACAAAAGGACCTGATTCAAGACTCTTTGTGTACTTCTACAAAGAGGACATTGATCTATGGCGAATTGAACCAGACAGTGTGGAAAAAACATTACTCATTTATTGAGTTTTTTTGTGCTTTTGGATAATAGTTATAACTATTTGGTGTGCTTCAGTGTATTTTGGTTGGAGGAACGGCTAAGGTAATAAGACCTGGACAAGGTCGAATAGAGAGGAATTCAGAAGATGGAAATACTCAAGTTGTGCCACAAATCAATGTAAACAAAAAAGCTCTTGAAGAAACTGAAAGAAGAGTGCAAGCTAAAAGACTCAGAATAGGTGATACATGGCCTACTAGTATCAAGAGACTGAAATATCGCCTAAAGACAATACGTGAAGAACCTGACTAAGTAATCAAAGTAACCAGTCAATCTGGACCAGCAAAAGAAAAACCAAGAAGAAGTCCACAATTGAAAAGACTGAATAACACATTCAAAAGTCTTGAATGGACATACGTTATTCATGAAGATTTTGAAAATCTGGAAATAAGTGGAGATAGTGATGAAGAATTGAATGCTGATCGAATTGATGAAGAAGTGAGACCAACTTGAAGAAATAGCTCCTCAGGTTGTATTCTGTATAAAAGTATCAAAGAGGGGAGAAAAATCTCCAAATCTGAAATGGCTGATTATGGAGCTTCTGGAAATACGTAATGAAATTGTGTGAAAAGATGCTATAGAATGTGTATATGTAGCATATTACTAGTGCTTATAGTAAGGTTAGTACTGACAATAGCCATTCCCTACCTAAAGACAAAAAACAAACAGAATGACACTAATGCACATGGAAAGGTAGCTAAAATCAAGTAAGACAGAGTAGAATTAGAAGCACCAGATAAGACAGATTTACATCAGCGTGTGTATAAAAATGATACAGATTTAAATGTTTTTGATAACTTGCTAGTACACTATGTAGAAACAATGGAAGTTAGTGACTGTTATGTATATATGAAATTACCGACATCAGTAGCAGAAGGAGTAACATATCATCATTTACTATTGACATATGGTATTTCATGTAGTATTTTAGCTCGCTTATTTTATAGAACTGGAAAGTTACAATATTATTATTCAAACATAGATGTGATTTTCCTGAAATTCCCCTGCATAAAAATATGAACCCTGTCCATGGTAGTAGAGAGTCACAATTTATGGGTCAAAATGTTATAACAATGAAAACCATAGATATAGCTGAAGCGCATAAGCATAACTTAACATGTAAGTTACATGAAGAAGAAAATGTGGGGCATATTACTAAGCAGGGTAATAGGCAATTATTGCAGCTTTAGCGGCCGTTTTCGGCCGCTAAGCGGCGATAATTATATCGCTCTATTAGCAAGCTGTGGCTAACAGCAGTTAGCGACAGCTTTTAGGTGATAGAGAGCAGTTTGGGTCCCGCTTTGCATTTCAGCGATATTTATCGCTAATGACATGCAAAGTGGGAGTACCCAACCTGTTAGCAACTGAAAGCAGTCGCTAACGTCGCTATCACTTATTAGCAAGGCAGGCGTAGCGATGGAAATATTCCAGCTATCGACAAAAACTAACGCCTGCTCTGACCAGTTCTTAGCCATGTTATCCAATGGGAGGTGGGTAACATGGCTAAGAGCATTTCGTCGCTAGTGCGTGAATATCGCTGTATCCTCAGCGATATTCACACTATCGCCGGAAAATGTATCGCTTTGGAGATAAACGTTTCTAATAGCACGTTATCTCAGCGATAATTTCCGGCGATGCTTAGTGATAAAAAAATCATTGCTAAGCCTAGTTAGCGATACATATCGCTAATCGTTGGTAATATGCCCCTATATTTTTAAATTTAGTAGAGAAAAAAAGACAGGATTTCCATAGAAGGGCTACTGAACCAAAACCAGATTCCTAAGTGGGCTGAGAGGGAAGAGTTTATTGCAACTGGCAAGACTCATGCTACTATGTCCCTGGACCTTAAAAAGAAAGGGAAAATCTGTCTTTAGAGATTAAAAACAGAATATAACAATATATTTAATGGTTCCAGTAAATTTAAGCACAATTTTCTGATAATAGGGGGATGGGGCCTAAAAGGTGGAACTGATACAGTATTTCCTAGAGTTTATTATGTTTGTGGGAACAAGGCTTACTTTAAGCTGCCTGACCACTGGTATGAGAGTTGCTATTTCGGAATAGTATTCCCACAGGTATACCATGTATAATGAATCACTGGAAGCAATGAGGAAAATAACTGACTAACACGCATAAAAAGAGCTTGTTTTTCAGAAATTGTAGGAGACATATTCATTGCATTGATACCTTCAGTGGGAGTACTTCTGAATACACAAAGAATTTGTAAATTATCAACAGTGGTGGATCGCTTATCGACTTACACTGCTGGAGGATTCTTATTGATCAATACCAAATTAGTTGCGGTAAGATCCATGATTTTGCAAAATCAACTTGCTCTTGACATATTATTGGCAAAAGAGGGCAGAGTCTGTAGAATGTTGAAGGCGCAACATTGTTGCACTTACATACCTGACTAAAGTGTTGAAATTGGGAGATATGTCAAAAATAATACTAATTTGGAAGAAGAATTAAAACCACTGGAAGTTGACAGTGTATGGAAGAAAATAACAAATAGTATTTCTTCTATAGGTAGTTGGTTTTCTAAGAAGTGGGGAAACCACTAATAATAAGTATTATAGGTCAAATACTGATGCCGATAATGCGAATAACCCTAGTAGTCTTGACTATAATGGTTTGGTGCAAATGTTGCGGGAAAAAAACATGGTATGGAGTGAATGAATAGGGAAAGAAACCAAAATATGATGATATTCAGCTTGAAAGAAATAAAAAGAGATATTTACCAAAGAATGAAGGGTTTTCAAAAGAGAACAGAAAGTGAAATTCCAAAGTGATCGAAGAAATAGAAATGGAAAATTGCTAAAGTTGGTATCTGGTTTGGTAATTAGTGATGGCATAGATGGTGATCAGTCAATGCATAAAATGATGGATGGAGCAAGGTTTCATACTTAAAGAAACTTGCTCTGATTCAATCCTCTCGAATAACCTGTAATAATGTAACCAATATGTTTTGTGGATATTAATAACGGCATTACACGAAATTTATTTCATCTAGGGGAAGCTTTTAAATGTGCTTTACTAACAAGTAATCCAAGTGACATAATATGGCTGCCAAAAATGCGGGAATCTTCTGTGTCTACTGCATCTACGTAGTATGATGTCTTTTGCTTTGGTGGGAAATCTTTGCAGCTGCGCAGTAGTAATAAGATGGCCGCTTGAAACCTCACATGCAAATGAACATGGCTATACCTAAAAATAAACCTTCCATTTCTTCTTAACCACAAATGCAATAGTTCAAATAAATCAAAGGAATTATAGCAGGAATACGTGGTATACAGTGCATTCATTTATTTTTGTATTTTGACATGTTTTTTTTTACTTTGTTATTAGTTCTTATTTGGGCCTGGAGGGTGACTGAAAACTTCATCTTGCTAAATGGTGCACATGCGCACAGGACGCTCTCAAACGCCGCACTGTGACATTGAAACCCAGCCAAGGACACTTGAACCAGAAAAGCACCTGGGAACAGCACCTCTTGACCCGGAGAGGGGAAGAAAAAGAGACATTTTGCATACATTGCTGATTAAATTGATTTTGTGTGGTTTGGGAAATAAAGCATAGGAAAAAAGTAAGGGGAGGAAACATAGAACAATAAACCTTATAGAAACGACATTACATTGGTATGGTGTGATGACTTCTCCCCATCCCATTGTCCAATCATCTCTAGGGAATACATGAATATTGAAACATTGGGGGTGGTACACACACTGGGAATAGTATAGCTAAGGTAGGATTAGTCAGTTAGTTTGTCAGACTTGTCATGGACCTGTCACCGACCCATCATTGCGGCAGAAGACGGCGGATGCCACAGAGGTCAGAGACACTGCTCGAGCACTCTGACAGAAGAATCGAGAAGGAAAGATGGAGAGAGAAGATTTGGAGAGATTGGTGAGGGAGAAGAACCTGTCCATCTAGAAGGGGAAGAATCGAGGAGAGTAGCACCAGAGAGGGGTGTAACCCTGGTGTTGCACTTAGAAGAGGTTACCTGTAACGTCCTGAACCTGTCCTGAACCTGTCCTCATCCCTTTTCCAGCTCCTTGGCCAGGGGCTGGTCCTCACACCATTCTAGGTAAATATAAATCTATGTCGTATGTCCTTGTGCTGTTTCCTTTTCCATCCTTCCCAGGTACCAACGTCATGAGATTTTATTTTGTCTTTATGTTTTACTTTGATTGTTATGTTCTCCTTGAAAAGTTGGTGTTTGACGTGTATTGGTATTTGACTCACAAAATTAATGCATAACGTTTTTAAAACTATCTCGAGTCTGTGGTCATTCAAAGAAAAGGTAAATGTTATGTATGCCTACTATGCTAACAACCTGATCTATCGATCACAGGAAATTAAGAGCTACGGTGGTAAGATTTGGTAAAAAACGGTGTACTGGTAAATTATATTATAGGGTAAACTGAGTCCTGATTTCCAGCGGATGATTGCCAGCTTATTGTGTGAATGTTTATGGGCCCAGGTGAGTATCGTGTTTTAGAATAACCCAAGCTGGTAATCTTGCTTCATCACCTACACCGACTGGTAACTTTGCACCACCTACTTTACCTTTTGAATTTCTTCAAATGGACTACATTGAGTTAAAAAGATTTATGTTTTGAAGGTTGTCGGTGCATTTATCAAATGGGTTGCGGCCTATCTCACTGAAGACAATATAGCAATTACGACTGCAAAGGTACTCCTGAAGGAGTCGCTTGCCCCGATTGCTTTGGAGTGATAACGGAAGTTATTTTAATGCAAAAGTGATCCAATTGATTTGTGATGATTTACACATAAAGCAAAAGTTCCATGCTGCCAATAACCCCAGTCAGCAGGTTTGGTTGAGAAGTACAATGGTACTCTCAAGCTCAAATTGGCAAAAATTCAGGAGACCACAGGGTTAAAGTGGCCAGATGCTTTACCGTTAGCTCATTTGTCAACAAGAACAACAGCACATTCTAGGACAGGATTGTCACCGTATGAAGTCATATTTAAGTGCCCAGCAAATGTCTAGGACATCCCATGACCTCAGCAGTTTTCTGATATTCAGTATCCATTGTTGTTTGATTATCTTGGCCAATCAACAGAAAGTTTGTGTTCTATTCACAAACAGGTCCAGGAAACCCTGTCAGCTACACCAGAGAGGCTCGGGCATGACTTTCAGCCTGGCGAATTCATGTTGATTAAAAACTTCAAGTGGTATAAATGCTTGGAGCCGCGTTGGAGGGGGCCGTAACAGGTCCTGTTAGCAATGTGCACTGTAGTTAAAGTTGCTGGCCAAAATAACTGGATTCAAGCGACTCATTGTTGCAGGGGATTGCTTTGACCATGCCCTACGACCGGTGGGTGAATGATGGAGTAGGGGACTCTGAGTGCAAGACGGTGTCTCAGTGTGTCTCTGTCAGTGATGCCAAACTGACCTGGACACTAATAGACAAGGAAAAAGATGACGTGTTGAATGAGACACTTCCTCCGCAAATATGCGCTATCCAGTAGCTTTCTGTGCCTGGAGCCACTAGGTACAATGTGCGACTTTGGCTGAGGGACAGTGAACAAAAGGAGAAGAAAGATTGCTTAGGGATGGACTGGGTAAATCAGGACATACTTTGCTATAGTACCAACAGAGTTAGTTTTGGGTGATGAGAGTTTTGTGCAATGTTTGAACATTTGACAGGATAGACTGAAGTATCCCTTGGGGGGTAGATTATCCTGGTTGACGGCGGATACAAGCTTAGGACAGAGCAAAGTCCATCGCGGGGTGTTCAGCAGCACCAGCGTATTGATGGACAATAGGAGCTTGTACCTGTGAGGTTCTGACGTACACTGGAACTTGCATATTTCTCTGTATGTTGCCCCCATTTCATCATTTGTTATGCATCCCTTTGGTAGAATTGTTGCTGAGGAAGAGCCGCCAGTAATTCTTGTTGCCCAGCAAAATGCAGTATGGATCCGTAAACAAAAGTTATCACGTATTGCCCTTGTGATTTTGCTGTTAATCGTGTTATGTGGGGTATATGAGTTTTGGACCGTGACCAAAGTGTACCTTTACATAGTAAGGATAAGGATGCTCCTCAAGTCAGAAAGACAGGACAGCCCCAAGTAATGTATTTCTAGATACACACAAGAGGTTCTTTGGAGAAGGGACTGCTTGTAACCCCACTGAATCTGGCACTAGTCTATGGACAGTATATCCATTGTCAAATGTCAATTATACTTATACTCTGCCCTTTGAATTCATAAAAATGCAAGAAGTATTTAGGTTTGGCTATCCAGGTCCTTATCTATACCATAGAAAGCCACAAGGCATGGGTTATCTGGGGTGCGACAACAAAACTTAATGCAACAACTTCTATATGGAAAAACAGAATGTAACCCTGGTGGGTTACCACTATAAGGAGTTGACAGTTCCCTGAGAAGCTGGGTATTACCCTGCTTGTTGTCCAATTATCAATTTAACTGACACTATTTTGTATAACAATTGTTCAGGGATAGTATTCCGTGAGGGCATTGGCTCTTTGGTAAATCCAAAGGACTCTAGTACCTTAGGGTGGAATATCCGATATTCTGCTGTGGATTATGATAGACCAATTTATGCACACCTTGGGTTTTTCTTTCTGTCTCATTGGACTATTCTAATATTCATATTGGTACAAATGATGTGGCTTTTGGGATGGTACTGCCTTTGGGTGTATCTTGCAAACATGCAAAGCCTAAAGTAAGATGTGTTAAAAAGACATTGACCAAGAAATTCTGTGAAAGAATGACAGATCTCAAAGTCAATAATTATAGTAATGGTATTAATTTTGGATATATACTTCCCTACATAATTACCTGCTATGTCCAGGAGTGAGAAAGCTAGATAATATTTCAGATGTAAGTTGCAAATATTGTCTAACTCCACAGTATCAGCTTTGCGTGATATAACCGCCCAATTGGAAAGTAGCGAATATATTCCGAGCAGACTAGATATACAGTTGATTTCATCCTAGTTAAGAGTGGTGGTGTGTGCATGGTAGTAGGAGACTAGTGTGTAGTCGGGATCACAAATGTGGAAAAGAATATTACCCAACACATTTTAGACATCTTAGAAAATGTTAAAGTAATGGAAAGTGGGAAATAGAATTGGTCTCTTTTTTGGCAGCTGGCATTGATTCCTTGAAAGGGTAATTCATTGTGATCTTGGTCTCTTGCTGTGTGCTTGTGAAATGCCATCCCTTCTGTTGTTCTTTTTGCACTACTCTTCTCACGCCTAAGAGGAAAATATCAATTAATGACACCAATGCTGCAATTATGGTTCAGAAGGATATTGATGACTTCATGCAGCTAGATGGGACATTTTCGAGACTTCTTCCCTCATTACGGTCTCACTCCCTGATGCTGACAGTATGGAGTGCTCCTAAGAAGTTTATGATTTTCTGTTTTATTGATTTATATGGTTTTGCAATTACTAGTAAATGTTTAGCTCATGCTAAAAGGATGGTCTGTTAAAATAGAGAAATTCATGTTTATACATTGTTCTATGTATGTTAGCATTCTCAGTGCCATATTCTATGCTGGCGCCATTTTGAGTTATAATTGAAACTTATACTTTGCTAGTTCTGAGAAAAGGCCTCTGTTGAGTTATGTTTCTCCAAGGCTAAGTTTTGCTTCAATAATGAATACACTGTTCTTATTAGCACATACCTTTCCCTCTAGATAGAGGCCTTCTCCCACTTGTCTAGTGGCAGGCAGGTGCAGAGCAACCTTGAGTAGTAGATAGTGTGTGCCCGGCCTTAGAATCAAAAGCTATCCTCTGCACTTCATTGTTTAGCTGCATCTGTTTGGAAAATTCCATTGTGGGCGTGCCTTCATTGGTTCTGAAATGTGCATAATGTATCTTTGTGCTTGCTGATGTCATTCCCTCTACCGCATTCCTAGCGAATTGGAAGGCTGAGCTAAACTCTGAATGTACCTTAATAAACAGATATTGGTTTGTATGCTGTACTGTCTGACCGTCTCTTCATTTGGAATGGAAGGCTAAGAGGTGGCATTGAGTGATCCGAGTGACCCTATTTAGGCCACTTCTTTCAGTTGCACAATGTGAGTGAAATCCTTAATGAACCTCCTGTAGAAGTTTGCGAACCCCAATAAGCTCTGCAAACCTTTCCCATTCGTAGGCGACTTCCACTGAGTGATGGCCAACACTTTCTTAGTGTCCATTCGTACTCCTTTCTCATTTATCATACACCCTAAGAATTCGATCTCGAGCACATGCAACTGGCATTTCTCCAATTTGGCATAGAGGGCGTTCTTCTGCAAACGTCCCAGCACTGCTCTTACGTGTCTGATGTGCTCTTCCATGGAGGCAGAAAAGATAAGAATATCATCTATATAGACAATGCAGAACACATGGAGGTATTCTCGTAATACCTCATCCATGAAATACTGGAAGGCAGGGGAGGCATTACATAGCCCAAAGGGCATCATTTTCTATTCGTAAAGTCCAAATTTGGTTAAAAAATCTGACTTCCACTCATCAACCCCCGTACATGCACCAAGTGACAGGCACCGCAAAGGTCCCATTTGGTGAAGATCCAAGCCCACTTCAACTGGTCCAGCAGGACAAGAATGAGCAGCAACTAATAGTGATTCTTCACAGTGATTTGGTTGATTGCCCTGTAATCAGTGCAGGTCCGGAGATTGCCCTCTTTCTCAGGGATGGAGAAAAGAGGCGAGGAAGATGGTGAGGATGAAGGACGGAAACATCCTGACTGGAGGTTCTCCTATACATATTCGTTTAAGTGTTGTGCTTCGGGCTCCACTATGGCGTACACTTGGCTGCATGTAATGGTGGCTGTTAGGGATAGGTCTATTCTGCTGTCATATTCCTGACAAGGGGGTAATTGACTTGCTTGTTGATTACTGAACACTGCATGACATTGTTCGTACTCCGGAGGAACAGAAACAACAGAACAACACAGGGGAATGCTGCATCACACTTTAAGGTAACTTGATTGTGTTACTTGTACCTTCTGCTGGCATGCTTCGTTAGTGCTACAATGTTTTTTACAGAATGGAGAGTTCATGCTTACTGAGCGAGCTGACTAACTTACATAAGGATCGCTCTCCTCCGGAAAAACGCAGTATCTCCTCCAAGGCTGCCTTCAAATTGGAAGTAAAAAGATTCCTCATCTTAAAAGGGTCTTGAATCGTCTGCTCTAATGCTCTGGATTTACACCCTAGGTCCTGCCTATGGTAGTATTCTGCTTTACTAGTCAATTGCTCCCCAACCAGTTCTCTATGGTCCAATTTTTATCTTACCATTTGTTGTCCCTTTTGTTTGTAACCTTTTCATTTGATATGCATATTTGATTTGTTTGGGTTAGTATTCATTTTGATGATTGTACTGCAACTACTACCTTCCTCTCCCTCAGATTGTAAAATGCTCTGATATCCCTCGGGATCACGTTCACGCTATATAAAACTTTATAAATAAATAAATAAAATAAAATAAGGATCATATAAGGTCAACCTTGGCTTGTCTAGAATGAGGCGGAAATGGGGAGCATCAATCAAATCAAATTTTATATATTCATAGCGATCTTCTCCGAATTGCATTAACAAAGGCTGAGTGTGGTATTTCAACAATCCTGAAGTTAAAGCTGTTCCATCTACCTCCTTCACAAATTCGGGGGTGCTCTTCTGTTCACATGGTAGGCCTAATAACTTTGCATAGGTTTGCTTCATAAAATGACCTGTGGCTCCAGAATCAAGCAAAGTAGGTACTCTTTGGTGAAGTTCTTGACACAACCACAGGGTAACATCCACATTGATGTGGGCTACCGCCATTTGCACAGTGTTGGCCACAACAGGAGAGATCTCAGAGTGGTTTTCACTCAAACAAGGGATCTCAGCCTTGCTCGAGTTCTTCAGTTTTCCAAATTTTCCAATAGGTTCCAGTCTTGTTGCAGGACTGCTTGTGTTTGTGCTGCGGTCACCTTTTCCACAGCCCTCGTTTGGGCCCTGCAGTCCCTAAGGAAATGTCCTTATTTCACGCAGTATAAACATAGATGTTGTTTATGTCTTTTTCCATTTCATCAAGGGTTAAGGGACCATGAATCCTATTGATCCGCATGAGTTCTATACTATCGGAAGGGTGTGATACCTCTTCTGCCAATGATTTAGGTCGAGGTATAACATAACATGGTTCTATCCTCCCTTTAACGCCCTTCCTCTCTTGAAGACAATTGTTAAGCTGTACCATATGTTCAAATAACTCTTCACAGGAATGTGGCATATGAACCACTTGGGCTAGTACATCTTTCAACTCGCTCAATAATCCCTGATAAAATAATGAGGTTTTCTTATCCACAGGACAGTCGGTTTCAATTACAAGCTGGTTATATGTGTTAATATGTCCTGTGATCCTTGTTTCAAGGTGATCAGTTCCCTGTCCCCAAATAGGTAGTGGGATCTCCTGTCAAATAGTTTGCGCATTTCATTGCAGAATGCTATAAAGTCATACAAAAATAGAGCATTCCTTTCGATCAGTGTCTTGGCTTGGTCATCATGGAATGCAGCAGGTTTGCAGAGGAAGTGTAACCGGCACTGGTTCAAAAAAAATCAGAATTTCTTTGGGTCTCCGAAGAACCGTTCAGGAGGGGCAAGAGAAATTTGAGGCTGCTTTCATATTGAGGGGAGGTATGGTTAGCAGCAAAAAACCTGGGGCTAGGACTACCCCCTTCATGTGCCTGAGGGGGAAGATGGTCAAAGAGACACCTTCTGCATGCAAGGGAGACAGCAGAGTGCATGATATATGGCCCTCTTCCTTGATAACCCTACTAATTCCCCATGCATAGTCGCTCGTTCTTTGCACAAATCCTGGTTTTCTGCTCTGAAAGCCTGGACCTGTGTGCAAGGGAGGAGACAAGGAAAATCACACAGATTTTCTTTACCTTTAAGTTGTCACCCTTCTCATTCATAATCATACTCACATCCCCAGCATATACCACAAGATACAGGTGAAAGGTTATATTAATGTCCAGCTAGACTTTGTTAAAATGCAAAGGAATTGCCACATACGAGATCCAACAGAGAGATCCAAAGTCCAGAAAATAGAGCTCTTCCCATGGAGTTGCCACAGCACGTGAAAAGGGAAATGGGAAACAAGAACGAAAAGTCAAAAACAAACAAAGAGAGTGGGATGCAGAGCGCTCTTTCCACTTATCTGATCCCGGAACACAGAAGCTCCCTGTTGCGTCATAGGAGCTGACAGGACTAAGTATGGGCGCAAAATCCGTTCCGCTCGCGGAATTTGCGGATTTTCTGCAATTTCGCGATCCGCGAATCTCGCAAAATTGCATTTTTTTTTTTGCACATGCCCGACTTGAAGCTCAAATTCAGTAATGCATTATAATCAGCCCAAACAACTAGTGACCATGGTCGAGGCTAGGCAGGTGTGCTTCATCCCTATATCTACCATTTACAATTAGATGTAATCCTTGATGGAGGTCTTTGCATCCAAGAGTCTCTCGAGCCCAATCACTGTGTACTACCTGTGACCAGGAGGCTGCTTCCTTCTCATCTGCTGCTCTGATCGGTCTCTGCCCCTCTATAAACAAGAGGAATGTGAACTCGCATAGAAGCCCCGTTCGTTTGGCCCCGCCCCAGACACACTAGGGTTTGCAACATCTTCGCGCCCTTTCCTCACTATGATGGACAGGTCACTCGAGGGACCTCGGTGCCTTTCGGCGCGGTGGCAAAGTTACAGACACACGTGGTCACTGGAGACAACTCTTCTGGCCCTTTACGCAGCTGCAGTGTAGAAAAAGCACTATGAATTTACCCAACGAGCTATCACTGCTGCTACTCATCTTGCGGGACATACCCTCGACGGTATCTGTTCTAATCTAACAACTTTGACCACGTCCCTCCCGATACCTCAAATTTGGACTGATCATTTTTTTATTCCTTTTGATATCGAGATACAAGCCCCTGCCCTACCCAGCAAGAAACGCTCCCACCCCTCCTTTACAGTCAATTGGAGGAAAGTGACGGAACGCATTAAGCTGGATTCTCAACCCTTACCTAAATCCCCAAAACCAACTGGAGACGTGACAGTTGACTCCCACAATTTCCATGCTTGGATGGATCAAATTGTTTCGGATAACTCCGAACCTAAAAGCCAGCATGCGAAACAGCATAAAAGAAAACCTAACGCACCTTGGTTCACCCAGGCCCTATCCGATAGCCATCTTCTCTGTCGAAGACTAGAAAAAAAATGGAGAAAAACGTATGATGAGGCTGCAAGAGCAATTTATGTTCAACAAAGGAAATTATATCTCTCCAACATAAAAGTGGCAAAAAAGGAATATTTTACTAAAGCCATAAATGATGCCCACCAAAAACAAAAAACTATCTTCACTATAGTTAAGTCCTTCACCCATCCCAAAACTCTTGCACCCGAAATCCCACCATCTGTAAGCCTGTGCAATCAAATTGCAGACTTTTTTGTAGATAAAATTGCTAATATCCAGAAAGACTTCCCTTCTCCTCTGACCACCTCTTATGAGGCAACAGATAACTACCTCCCGCTTTCTAGTTTCAAACCTGTCTCCCTTCAACAAACACGTAAGGCAATTTTGGCATGCAAATCAGGAGCCCCCACCAACTTCTGTCCTCCCAGCATCCTGCACCATTTGATCGATACAGTTAATCCTCATATTAACACCATCATTAATGAATCTCTTGAGTCCGGGATAGTGCCCAATGACTGGAAGAAGGCTATTGTGAAGCCCCTGATGAAGAAGCAGAACAAATCCCCTACTGATCTTACCAACATGCGCCCCATTTCACTATTACCTGTCCTTGGTAAGATCACGGAACAGTTAGTACACGGAGAGCTAAAAACATTTGTAGAGACTCGTAACATCCTGCATCCGCAACAGTCGGGATTTCGTTCCGGTCATTCCACCGAAACAGCCTTGATCGAACTAGCTGACTCCATCAAGTTCTTGCAGGATGAGGGTAGGCAAGCCGTCCTCATCCTGCTTGACCTAACAGCAGCGTTCGACACTATCTCGCATGTCATCCTGATCAACAGACTGCGAGAGATCGGCGTGACAGACACAGTCCTGGCATGGGTTAAATCTTTCCTATCTAATAGGTCCTAAACTGTGTCCTTGGGTCCCTATCTATCCAGCGAGAAACCTATTACATCAGGAGTTCCCCAGGGGTCCATATTAAGTCCTCTCTTTTTTAACATCTACATGGCTCCCCTTCTCGCTGTGATAGAATCTCATGGGATCCTCGTCACGTCATACGCTGACGACACATAACTTGTCGTCACGATTGACAAAAAGTGTACAGGCGCAGATTTGCGTTTCCAAAATTCTCTCTCCGATGTTTTTCAGTGGCTTAACAAAAACCATTTAAGATGCAATAGTGCCAAGACTGAAATCATACCGCTGAGCAAAGATCTATCTTTCTGCCCGAAAGATTGGTGGCCCATAGGATCTGAGGCCACACCCCGAGCTGTACCTTCAGCACGGAACCTGGGCGTGCAATTCGATTCATCCCTTTCTGTCGATGACCACGTCAGGATCACTGCTGGACGTTGTTTTGGACTTATTAAATCTTTAAAAAAATTCCTTGACTGCCTCCCCATTGCAGCTCGAAAATCAGTCACAGTAGCTTTAATACTTTCCGGACTTGACTACTGCAATGGATTAATGGCTGGAGTGAAAAAGTCCACCCTTAAAAAGCTGCAGAGCATACAACATGCAGCTGCTAGATTGGTGCTGGGACTTCCCAGAAGGTCATCAGCTTCAACGGCGCTGCACATCCTCCACTGGTTACCATTACACAAAAGGATTCTTTTTAAACTTCTCCTTACTGTTTTCAAAACTATGAAAAACTCAGGGCCCCATTACTTTGCAAAGCGCTTCACACGCTACAACCCCTCGCGATGTCTGAGATCCTCTGGTTTAAATCTCATCACTATTCCAAGATTTAAGTACAAAACTAGGGGTGGGAAAACTTTTACCGTTCTGGCAGCTAGGGCATGGAACAACCTACCTGTCAATCTTAGATTAACTGATAAGGAGAGCCTTTTTAGAAAACTCCTAAAGACATGGGTGTACCAACAACCAGACACCTCTGTATTGGCAGCCATCTAGTTCCAGTTTTTTCATCACGCACCATCTTCCACGTACCTACTGCACGCTAGCCTAGCGCCAAGATGCTCCTTTCGGAGCGAATGTTTGCACTCTATAAATACCCACAAATATCAAATTACTGAATAGCCAGTAGAAACAGAACTCTATTATATATTTGTGCAAATCCGCGAGTTCGTGGATTTTCCCGCGAACTCGCGGATTTTTTTGCCATTTCACGAGATTTTGCGGACCGCAAATCCGCAAAATTCACCCATACTTACACAGGACCGAAGCAGTAGAGAAGACAGGATTACATTTATCCTGTAAAACCTCTGAATACTGAGAAAGTGGGACTATAGGTACAGGCCAATGCCGGCGCCCGCTGCTGGCAGGGATAAGTTAACGGAGGTGAAGGTGTAACTCCAAGTTCAAATGCGCCTGAGGAAATAGTGTAAGGGTCAGGGACAACCGCAACTGGAATAAATGTGCTGAAGGAGAGCAGCGCTCAACGCCCGCTCAAGCGAGCCAAGGTAATCCCACCAGGTAGTAAACAGGAACAGCAAGTCACAGGATAATCTACCCGAAAACCGTAACAATAAGAACCAGGTCAGAAAACAGGAGGGCTTATATCCAGTCCTCCCTCGACTGCTGATCTCTGGAGCCTCTTCCTATGACAACCCCAGAGGATGCTGGGAAATCTAGTTCAACAGGCACTTGTTTCCCAGTCGTTCTGTGGTAGCCTAATGAGTCGAGTGTATGTCTGTGTGTACCCCTGATATAACTATGCCTCACACCTGCCACAACCATGACAGCATGCAACAATGGCCATGTTTGTCATGGAGAAATCCAACACAGATGTAGACATCTTAGACAAGTTTAACAGCAAGGTGTATGAATGGCTCCGACCCAGAGGTCTCATAATTGTATTTGTTGCCACTGACAATGACAGTAACATAGTGAAGGCCATATCAGACAGTGGCTATTTCAGGGTCCTGTGTTGTGCCCAGTGCATCAACCTGGTGGTGTAAGACTTTCTAAAAAAAGAAGACATAGTAGGAAACATATTGACCATCTGCAGAAGAATCTGCACTAATTTCAGCCATTCTTTTAAAGCTCAGAGGAAGTTGCGTATTATTCAGCGTGCTAATAGAGCACTGGTTAAAGCCCTGATAGAGGTGTTACCAATGCATTGGATCTAGACATATTACATGTTGCAACGTCTGTTTGAGCAGTACAAACAGATCAATGAACATGTAAGACAGAGATGAGGGGATAACGTTGGGAAAGCTATGACCATGGATTTGGATAAATGGGGCATACTCAAATGCCTTACACAGATGGATGACGTTAGCTCTTTGCGAAGGTAGGATATGATCCTGTCTTGAGCAGGCCCCTGTATGCCAGTTCGGTTGAGTCTTTGTATAAGATTGTCCTGGTCAACCATGTCAAAGGCAGCTGAGAGGTCCAAGAGAAGTAGAGCAGCAGAGATCCAAGAAAAGTAATGCAGCATCCCGGTTGCGGTCAACTTGGTTCTTCAGGTCACACTAGATGCCAAGGAACGCAGATACTGTGCATCTTCCAGGATAGAATCCTGTTTGGAATTTTGAAATAATGGCATTATGTTCAATGAATTGTGACATCTGGGTGAATGGTGCTCTTTTTATCAGTTTGCCCAGGTCCATTTGTAATTGGTCTGTAGTTGTCAGGGTTCATTGGGCCAAGTTTGCTTTCTCCAGTAATGGGCATATGTATGACGTTTTTAGTTCTTCTGGAAATATTCCAGTACTAAAGGGATTGTTGATGATTCTTCTTACTGGAGCGGCAGCAGATGTTGTTAGAACAATTGTCTTAAAGGTTTACGGTGGACACGGGTCAGAAGGGCTGCCGGGAGGCCTGCTTGCTTTGACCAGGTCCATACATTCATCGTGTGAACTCTGTTGAATGGAATGGAGTAGCTGGATTACAGTATTCTTGGTTTGTTGTTTTGGAAAAAGGTCAGTGCTGGTGCTTTGTCTTTGTTTTAGGCATGAGTCCAACGTTTCTGTTTTGGAAGACTAATGACTTGTCAAATTGTCTATGAAATTATGAGTAGTGGGATGAGCACCTTCTAGGCAATTTGGTTACCGAAATTCATTGAGAATTTTATAGAATTCTTTATTTGCACATTTAGCATTGGTTCTAGGATTATGTGTAGTGTGTGTTGTCATGTGTCCTTCCTGTATGTTAGGACTGTGTGCGGTCTGTTTATTTATAATTTTTATTTCAGTAGTTTCTCTCTTTGTGAAAACTGCTGTTTCAAAACCTATGGGCATATTTCATTTTGCGTTTTGTTTTGCATTTTGTTTTGATGTTTTAGATATTTCTTTTTGAGCTTGTCTTAATCAGTATGAAGGGGAGGCTGTGTTGGGACTGGATTCTGGATCAAAATCCAGTGATGGTTGGAATGTTATGTTTGAAACCAAACCAGGCAATTGTAGTGGTTTTCCTGCCTGGTCAATCATGTTTCCACCTACTTATGTGGATTTTAATAAAGAAGAAGAAATTTACTGCCAGCATGTTATCCTCCTCTCGGTACATATCCTATTTGATGTCTAAACCTCATCTCAGGCTTTGAGATCTTCTTTTCTGTACTTTCCAATTCTGCTGAACAGCAGGCACGCTAAACTAGGAGAACATTCTTTTTAATGTCTTGCAGCTAAAACTTAAATTGCACTAATTGTGTCAATTTGAATCAGCTCTACTAAACTTGCCTTTTGTAATGCTCTTAAAACCTGGTTGTTAACAATTTTGCTCTCTCAGTCATCAAGCAATTTACTTCTGGCCCCTGATCTACTTGTACTTAGTTATTGTATTATCTTTACACATGCCTCATTGGGGTCCCTTTTCATGTTCTTGGTATGACAATTCACTGATTTATTTATTCATTCAGGGACTCACCGAACCAGAAAAGATCACTTAGCACCACTAGCTTCTACCCACATTTGGGATATAACACTGAAATATACTGATTTCTATTGAGTTTATAAAGAAGTAGACACTACTTCAATCATAACTAGGTGTCATTGTTGTGTGTCGATTTGGATTCCATATGAAACTCTCGATTCATTCCCTTCACATTGCCCTTATTTAGGCATAGAAATCCAGTCCTTATTTAGGCATTGCTCATAGTAACCAAATAAAGGCATGGCTACTTACATCCGTTCATCTACGACACAACGAGTTATTGGACACCCAGGCTCTTAAGCCTTTAGGACTTCCCCTTGCTTGGATATTTATTTCTCCAAGAACTTATTTCTTATTCATGAACATCTACTCCTTAGGGGTTCATTCATGACTTTCTTATGCCCGACTTTTACGTCAATACTGGCATTCCTAAACACCTTCAAGGTATGAATATGCCTTCACTTGCCATGGCAAACCACAGTTTTGTCCACGGTTCGACTGCCTACTTGTATGACTCGGCTCACCACGGCAAGTTCGGAAGGAAGTCAAATCCCCAACAGATGCACTGACCAGATGCTGCCATCCCCCTTGCAGAGAAATCAATCTCCAGTGTTTCTGACTCCCCTTGCGGGGTGTTAGAGATCGAGACCCGGGTATGAGATTCCAAGCTCTCTCATTCTAAGGTACGGAGCAGACTAGAACCTAGAGGGAATCTTGGCAACTATTGCTAAAACTAGACTATAGCTAAACAGCACCTACTTCTTTCCTCATACTACACTTAGGTAGGTACACTGGGTAGGATTATTTTAGAAGCACCAGATGTGTATTTTAGCCTGTGCTAAATATGTATGTATTTTTATGAATATATGTCATAGCTACAGACCATGCTATTGCAGTATTATTTCATCTTACTGCTAACGCTGTACGTATTATACTTCGCATTCTGTCTTACGATTGTAGCAGTTCATATCTCTTGCATGAGAAATAAGACTGCTCTATAATCCCCTTTCTATTGAAGCGCCCGTCTATCTATTTCTGTGCAACTCTGTAGAAATGAAGCATGCATGACGGACTGAGTGAAACGGTTATCTATTGTTTCCACGACTCTGAAGAGATTGTTCCGACTCTAAGGGAAACAAAGTTGTCATGTTTATGCTCTTGTCAGAAATGAATCCCTTCTTGTTTATTCAAGGAGTTTCTAGTGACCTCTGAGTTAGCTGGCACACACAAGTAATTAAATTTAATGTACTCGATAGAGGCATACTGACATTAGTCCTATGTCAAAACTATAGTATATATTATTTCAATGCGCAGAGCCTATCGGGATATAGGAACTACACTACATGGCACCCAAAAGTTTGGTAAGGCACTATTCTACACTAGATACTGTAGTAACTCATTCGTGCTTTTCTCAGAGACCCTCTACTCAGAATACTCCATAAGACGTCTGAAGTGGGTAGGGATAATATCCGCCATTGCTGAGTAGGACGAAAATCCTATGTATTAGCTGTTTGGTTTGTTCAACATTGACGGATACAGTGTTCCAAAATATTGTGCACCTTATCTTTGTTCCCTTGAAACTTACTCCGCAACTTTCATTAAACAATGGCCGATGAAGCCAATAACACTGAAACCGGTGGAGCTGCAGCCGACCATGTTGCAGCAGCTTTTAATCATACAGGTTTTAATGAAACCAATGAGAATGCTATAATCATTCCTCCAAATTTAAGGAGAGCCATCACTCTAAAAATTATAAAACATGGCCTAACACCAAGAGGTTGTAGAGCGGTTTTTGTGATAGAGGGACATGAATATCACCAGACAGAGGTATTCTACTCATGGATAGTATTCCCAGAATCAAATTCAGTAGCAGACGTGTTTCACTTTTACAAAGAAGACAAACCACTTGAGGAATATCTTCCTTTTGAGGATATTGAAATTCCACTCACATACCAGGACTATGAACTCTGGTTTAAAGGCACCCTAAAACATTTAAATCACATTACCAGGCTCGGTTCACTAGGTAGACCAGGAACAACTTGGCCGGTTTTAGCAGGCTAAACACAACATCCTGACATTGACGACATGTCAGACGTAGAGTTACTCACTCAACTCAAAGAGTTAATCAAAATTCATAGACAATCAGTTCAATATGTCATGCAGACTCTCACAGTCCAACCACCATTAGTTTTGCCACAACAAACCCCTCACCAGGGGAATATACTAAAAATCACACCACAGACTTTACACGCAGTCATGGGAAAATTGCCCACAAAACGTGAACAAATTCCATTTTGGATAGCTAATAAAAATTACTAAAATCGAAGGCGTATTTCCCAATAACAGCCCTTATGAGAAAAATAGAATTCTAACAATCTGTTTAACAATGGGGATAACACCAAATCTGGAAGACTGCACCACTTCAGGGTACAGTCTTTGCTGCTATCTATACTAAAACACATGGAGTTCCGTCTATGGCGGTAATACCCAACGTCCTGAAACAGATACAAAACACAAATTGGGCAGAGCCTGCTCTGAATTTAAGTATGAAGTTACTGAAAAATTTCAACCAGGTCTCAACCATAGTATTATCTAATATTAAAGGAGTAGCAGCATCAGTGGCAATCAGCCAAAAATTAAGGGAAATTGATGTAACCGAACAACCACAAGAACTAGCCAGAATAATTGAAAAATCCCATGACGAATTAGGCAAAGACAGTCTGGGTGGGAAACCAGTTAAACCACAACTGTCTGAAAGTCCCGAAAAGGCCTTTAATAAAAACAATCCTACATCTTCTAAAAAGAAGTGGGAAAATAACAAACAACATTCAAAAGAGAAATATTCTCAACCCAAGGTAGGTCTCCCCAAAAGGAGCCATCTGAAAGTAGGTATAACCTCAGGAATAGGGATATTTTGAGAAAACCTGACAAGTATCAAGATACCGATAGATGTTCCTCTCTTACATTTCAGATATCGTCACAGTCATCCAAAAGAAGATGATCATCAGATCAAAAAGAGGAACGTATAAAGTCTAAAGACAATCAACATGTTCAGAAAAACAAAATAAAACCTCAATTCTCCAAAAAGAAACTACAAGGTCTAAAGATCAGACATGTCGAGGATTCTGAGAACACAGCTCAAGAATGGAGAATTGGCTCAGACAATGTTGGACAGCGCAGCAGAAGTATCAATAGCTCGCCAGAACCTGAAGTGACTTCTGGAGACAGTAGACCTGAATGAAGACATTCAAGTTGAAACTTTAGACACCAGGGTTAGTTCTCCACATAGGTTATATGAAATAACACTCCGGATGAAGGTAGACATACCAAGAAAAGTGAAATCACTCTTTTGGGAGCGACTTTCGAAGGGTTATGATATGCTTCTTGCAGGACGGGACTGGCCACCAGAACTTCTCAGGCAGTGCTCACATGGTGAAGACATCATTATGCCAGCCTTCTCCAACCATGTTCCAGTACATTTAAAATATACTAATGCCAGGAAATGGGCAGTTGCCCAAGGCCCAACTTTATGTAAAATCATGTAGGATGGGATGAGGACTCACCTCACCCCACAATCCAATTAAAAAATCAACCAACTGCACAAAGGCAGTATCCAATAAAGCAAGAAGCTAAAAAACAGGCCAGGGAGATCAACTTGAATACCAAGGGGTGATTGAAACTTGCACCTCATCAATCAACAATCCTTTGTTTCCTGTTTCCAAACCAGACAATACATATTGTTCAGTTTTGGATTACAGACATCTAAACTCTTGTAAAAAATTTGCAGTGCAAAATGCACACAAGTTATCAAGTTTGTTTATTTATGATAATGGAACTCTCACGAGATCCACATAAAAGACAAAATGTATTCGAATAAAATCATGGATAAAAATACCAACAAGTACATAAAATAAAAATACACAGAAATCAAGGCATCTGAATTACCACTTAGTACAAATCCAGAAAACAATTGAAAAATGTGTACAGTTTAAAACAGAACATTTCATTCGGGGGATTGATCATAGCTGCACTAAAAGCAGAAGCGGACAGAATATTCAATTGAAAGCAAATGGGTCTTAGCCATTTTCGCCTATAAGCCATCAGAGCTGGGCAAACAAAAATAACATGAAACAAATCCTGCTCATTCATATGGAAAGGGGCGACCACTCGGTCCCCCCGAACGTATGGTAGGGGGCCCGGATCCCCCCGGGAAACCATTTTGGGCGGGGTGCGTGTCAGGGCTGGTATGCCCGAAGTGGCGTAGCCGGGGCGCGCCTTTTCCCGCCCAGGAGGGGTTGTCCTAGACACCTACACCGTTGGCCACGCCCAGTAGGCGTACCGGAGGAGGGTACACGCCCTCCCGAAGAGGAATAAAGAGAGCAGGAATCCGAAGAAGCATCCTCTTGTTCCTGTGCTTGGAAGCTGCACCCACTCGTTGCACGTGAGCCCTCGACGGAACAAGGAGCAATTTTGAGAACTTGTAATTTTTGTGTTTCTCTTTCAGCGACTTCGAGCCTAAGGGTCCAGGACCGTGTTGAACAACGGGGATCGAATATCCGTTAACAATGCCTGGCAAGAAGGCGGGAAAGAAGTCCGGGACTGATCAGATGCTTCGCATGCTGATAAAAGATATGGCGAGTATGAAGAAGCAGATGGCAGCAATGAACAATACGGGTAAACCGAAGAAGGTTATAGGCCCGGCATTGCCGGGAGTTGTCCCCGCGGGGAGGGGTAAAAGGGTCAGGAATAGGACGGCAGGGGAGGAGGTCCCGGTTCCCGAGTTACCCCCGGCAAGCCCGGTCATTCCAGTCGAGGCCCCGGTACCGATCCCAGACGCGGGTCAACCGATTCCGGTTGTTGTTACGCCCGCCAGCGAGGAGGACATGCCTCCGGATTTAGCCGCCCAGTTGGCCGCATGGCTTGGCAGAAACACAGGGGGTGCTACGGCACCGGGAGACACGGCCGAAGAGGCCAAGTTACTAATGCAGCAGTTGCGGCAGTCGCGAGATGCCGCGAAGGCGAATCTCCCTCTTGTTCCCCCACAGGTGACCTCGGAAGGACCGGCAGCTGGTGTCGAAAAAACAGCGGGAACAGCAATGGAGCCGGGTAAGCAGGCATTGCCAATGGCAAGGGAGGGGTCTTTGCCCTCAAGACGGGAGAAGGTGGTCCAACATATACCGTTGGCCACAAAAGAATTGATATGGGCTGATAAGTATGTGAATATGTTTTCTCTGCTGACTGACCATCACGAGATGGAGTATGTTAAGACACAGAAGGATTTGTGGCACCCGAGTGTTGTGCGAGCCAAAATGGCGGGATTCAGGGTTGATGAGACAATCTCAAATTGGGCCAAGGCCTTTGCGATGTTTACTGCAATTATTGGGGAACGTAAGCCCGAGGTTTTGCCCAAATTGTCCTGCTATCAGGCACGAATAATGGATTTTTATGAAACATATGAGGGCAATGAGTGGATGGGTTACGATATGAAGTTTCGTAAGGCCAAGGAGTACGATTCATCTCTGACGTGGGATTGTCTCGACTCGATCTCTTGGCAGAAGCAGCTCCTGCCGGGCGCGACAAAGTCGTCCTCGCTTGGCGGGAATGGGTCGGGGCCTTCCCGCCAACAGCCTGCGGCACCCTTTCGAGCGGGCCCCGCTGGCGACCACCAACCAAGGAATGGTGGGAATGGGGGTAAGAAAGGGGTCTGTTGGAATTTTAACAGGGGCAATTGCACAAGGGACATGTAAGTTCAGACATGTGTGTGCAGGTTGCGGAAATTCTTCACACCCCGAGAGTTCGTGCAGAGCCAAGAATGGTGATACGGGGGGTAGAGGAGGGGCCAAACAGGTCTGAGGGGGACCATTGTGTACCGCTACCTACCCCCGTGGATATCATGGCAATGATCCCCTGGCTAAACGAATACCCTGATCATGTCTCCGCTGGGGTGTTGAGGTACGGCTTCTTATATGGTTTCCACATCCCGGTGGGGGATTTTCGTGGGGAACCACTTTGTAGAAACCAACTGTCGGCTCAGCATAATCCAGCGGTGGTTGAGAGGAAGATAGCAAAGGAGGTTGCCCTTAGCCGGGTTGCTGGCCCATATAGGCACCCGCCAGTAACTAATTTCATCTGTTCCCCGTTGGGAGTAGTTCCCAAGAAGGACTCGGGGGAATTTAGGCTGATCCATAACTTGTCAGCTCCGAGGGGTCTTTCGGTGAACGATGCGATTGACCCGGGAGTTTGTTCGGTGCGGTACGCATCCTTCGATGATGCCGTCGCCATGTTGAATCGCCTGGGGCCCGGAGCGCTGATGGCGAAGTCAGATATCGAGTCAGCGTTCCGGTTGCTCCCGGTACACCCACGGGATCAGCGCCTGTTAGGCTTTGTGTTCCAGGGCCATTACTACATGGATAGATGTATGCCAATGGGTTGCTCCATCTCTTGTGCTTATTTTGAGAAATTCAGTTGTTTTCTGGAATGGGCGTTCACCAAAGCCACTGGCCATACCCAGGTTATGCATTACCTGGATGATTTTTTGTTCTTGGGGGCAGCCGGCGACACAAAATGTGCGCAGGCGTTACAGGAATTTTGCACTCTCATGAAGGGGTTCGGGGTGCCATTGGCACCAGGTAAGACGGTTGGACCATCTACTTCACTCGAGTTTCTTGGAATTGAGCTCGTTTCTGTTGAGGGAAGTTTCCGTTTGCCAGTGGGGAAAGTAGCGAAATTCAGGGCTTCCTTGGAACTGTACATTAGCAAAGAGAAAGTTACTCTCCATCAGTTACAACAAGCAGTGGGCCAGCTTAACTTTGCCCTAAGAGTGATACCAATGGCCCGCCCCTTTTCCCGCTCTATTGCACAAGCCATGGTTGGTCTCAAGGAAGGACACCACCGTACGAGACTGTCGGCAGAGGTTTGCCAGGATATGCGCATCTGGTTAGCGTTCCTGGCGGACTTCAACGGTCGAGTGGTGTGGAACAAGCCGCCAGCGTCGTCGGACGAGCTGGGTTTGTGGACCGACTCGGCTGGGAGCGTGGGATTTGGCGCCATCTTTGGTACTCGATGGTCGGCGCAGACATGGCCGACGTGGTGGCACACCAGCGGTCTCACAGGTAACATTGGGTTTCTCGAGTTGTTCCCCATTTTTGTGGCTCTGAAGGCATGGCCGGATGAGTTCAGAGATCGCTCTGTGGTGTTTTGGTCCGATAATATGACTGTAGTTGAATGTATAAATAATCAGGCAGCACGCTGCAAGTGGATATTAAGATTACTGAAGGAAATTGTACTACTTTGCATGAGACTGAACGTACAATTCAGGGCAAAGCATGTGCCAGGTGTACTGAACCAGGCAGCTGATGCACTCTCTCGTTCACACATGCAGGCTTTCAGGGGTTATCTACCTTCCACGGACCTAGCGGCGGCACCATTTCCCGAAGCACTCTGGCTACTCGGTGCCCCGGATTACAAGACCTCGTGGCAGCAAGCTTAGCCCCCAGGACAAGGAAGGCATACGAAGGAGCATTTCGTTCCTATTGTGCATTTTTGGGTCCGGCAGGGGGGGACAATTGGGGTCAGGAGGATTATGTCCTGAAGTTTCTAGTAGCACTGCACAGTGAAGGCCGATCAGCGGCAAAGGCCAATAGGCACTGGGCCGCCATTTCATTCATGGCGCAGGCGCATGGCATTAAGGACCCGACATCGTCCTTTTTGGTAAAGAAAGCCCTTCGTGGTTGGCAACGCCTTGAGGGTCGTAGAGTAGACGAGAGGCGCCCGATTGGGTTAGAAAGGTTGTCCCTGCTGATGTCGATACTCCCCACGACATGTTCCTCCCAGTTCGAGGCAGTGCTGTTCCGGGCCGCTTTCGCATTAGCGTTCCATGGGGCTATGCGGGTGAGCGAGCTGGTTGCAAGAAATAAGAAAGATGTGGAGGGAGGTCTGTGTCGGGATCACATTCTGATTAAGGGTGATTCAATGGTGGTCACAATATCCAGGTCCAAGACCGACCAGAGTGCTATGGGACACAGTATTATTGTCCAGCGCATGCGAGGGTCCCCCATGTGCCCGGTGAAGTGCGTTGAGGAATATTTGGCGCGAAGGGCGGATACATGGGGGGGAAGCCTGCTGAGACACATCGACGCCACCCCACTGACGAGGTTTCAGTTTCAGAGGGTGCTAACAATGGCAATCGCAGCGGCGGGCTTGGACCCAGGCGATTTCGGGACCCATTCCTTTAGGATAGGGGCTGCTACAGAGGCTACAGCCAGGGGTCAGAGTGTTGAGAAGGTGAAACAACTGGGACGATGGTCCTCGAACTGTTATAAAAGGTATGTGCGGTTGCACATGTTGTGAAGTCAATGTCATGCACTCACGCTTCTTGTCTTCTGTTTGGTTTACAGTTTCGCGAGCATGCTATGCGGGGCGGACTGTGCAGTCGACCCGGCACCTGGGGACCAGCGGTCAGAGATCACCGGCTGAGGAAAGAGTGGTGTGGGTCGTGGGCCACTCATACGTGAGGCGGGCCGGGGACGTATTCAAAGCAGGTGATGTGACTCACGCAGCTGGGGAATACGGGTACAGGGTGACCTTCCACGGAAGGGGCGGGTTCTGTATTGACCAGTTTCAATGTTTTGTCGAGGAACTGTTAGGGCGGCAGAGGTCACCGCCGTCTGTAATCATAGTACACCTGGGGGGCAATGACTTGGTGACACTCGGTCGGCGAGTACTACTCGAGCGAGTTCTTTCTACTGTTAGCTGGCTGGCGAGAAGGATCCCGGGGTGCACGATAGCATGGTCCCACATGATTCCCAGGAAGGTATGGCGTGGGGGCCTCTCTGTGTCAGCACTGAACCATTCAGTTAAAAAGGTCAATAACAAACTTGGTAGGTTGTTTCGCTCGGCGCAGTTGCACTGTATTCCGCATGGATGTATTCGGGGGGATCACATGTATCTCGATGATGGGGTCCATTTGTCTCGGGAGGGGAATGTCTTACTCATAGGAGACTTCATAGCATGGTTAAGGAGTTTGTAAAAGCATGACCTTTAGTAGGAGTTTGTGGGGGGGCCGGATAGCCGGTCAACTATCCGGCCTGTGGCGGTAAGGTCATGATCAGTGAGCAGTAATTTCAAGGTCCCTAGAGGGGGGGCGCCACCCACTATGGATGGGAGCGCCCGGGGGGAGGCGGCCATTGGCCCCTCACACGGGGAGGCGGCACCCACTAAGTATGGGTCGCCTAAGGGAAGACGGCCATAGGCCCCTTCCAGGGGAGGAGGCGGCTAGATGCCCCTCCTACGAATTTCCCGGGGCCCGGATATCCGCGACGGCGGATGTGATAGACAGTGTGAGGTGGGAGGGGGGTCCACGCTACCTTCTTACAGACACCTCACATGAGTCCTCGGACGACCTTTAAGATGGCGTCGAGTTAAAATAGGGGGCCCCCGCAAGACAAGGGAAATTGGAGTTGGCACAGAGGTACAGTCCTCTGCGCGGCCGCCCTCACATCGTGAGGGGGAGAGTTCTGGTAGTAGGGATCTGACACCGGTTGCGACCTTGCCGTTGGCCCGTAATGCTAGGATGTACAATTTTAATTTAGAAAGTATGCATTTGCAGGATGTTAGACTCGGCTAGGAAAACCTTTGTACTAGAGATTTGTTAACGTTAGCCAAAGAACATGTCTTCATCGAAATGTAATAAATGAAAATTGTACATGATATGAAACTGTTATTTTAATGTTTTAATTTTGTTTCATATTTTAATAAATACGGCCGGGAGGGTAACTCCCTCCCGCCTTCCAAAAGTTCAGAACTGCGTCCGTCTTCCCATCCTTGGGGATTGTGTTGGGAGGGGGTGACAGGCATCCCGGCCATATGACAAAGATCACAGACAGCTGAAGAGCCATACCATTTGGATAAGAGCAATTTCAAAGGGATTAAATCCTGTCTTACTAGAAACAGTAGGCGTCTAACCCCGTGAGGAATGTTCCAATGAACATACGGTTGTGCTTTCCTCACCAGACAGGTATCAATAACTGGAGTAATACCCTTTTTCAAAGTAAGACGCTCTCTATCCAGTCTAAACCCTAGTTCCCACGAGGAAGACTTCAAAAGTGTTTTTAACTGATATGGTGACAAAGAAAATAAAACATCTTTATCTAGTTGTAAGTGACTCACAGCATATCTAAAAATTTTTATGATTAATGAATAGTCATTAAAATTTCCCAACAACTCAGTTTTTATAAGATGTCTTAACGTGCCTGGCTCGCCCCTTGCTAGGCTGAAAACCCAGCGCACGATCCCCGCCAAACCTTGGACCCAGGTACTGCGTAAGCCGAATTCCTGTCTAAAGGCAACTGTTGAACTAGCTGTATTGACGGATACAAGGCTACGTAAAATTTTTCCTTCCGAGGAATTTAAAAAGCTCCAGTTTTTTATATCAATTAGCTCTATTCCATAGAGTAAGGAGGCAGGGACTTTTGCTCTAAATACATTTAACAGTATCGAAAAATGCCTTCTACCTGTAGCCTTACATAAGGATACCAAACTCTTTCCCCGGACAATAGCTTACTGGGAATTATTAGCTATATGAGCTTTTTCTCTTAAATTACTCATAAAAATTTTACCAAGGAAGGTATACGATTTCACTGTTTCCAATTTTTGGCCCCCTACTGTCCAGGGAAAGTTCGCATATTTAGTTTTCTTCCTACCCGACATACACATCACTTTGCTTTTTGCAATATTTATCAACAAAAAATGTGTTCCTGCATACTTATGTAAGGCATGCAGGCGATTATTCAATCCCTTGGGCGTTAGGTCAAGAATCAAAATATCATCCGCATACATAAGGCATACAATTGGGGAACCCCCCAGGATCGGGGCAATGCCTGAGCATGCAGAGAGAGCCAGAGGTAGATCAACTATATAAAGAGAAAACAGCAGGGGAGCCAATAGGCAACCCTGCTTTAACCCATTGGACATGGGAATTGTTCTAGATAATCCTCTTTCCCCGCCTAGCAACACTCTGCACCAGGTGTCCGAATACAGGGCACGGACTAATTTAATAAGAAAAGATGGCATCCCTAAATCGAGTAACTTTCCCCACAGCAATGTTCTGTCCACTTTATCGAAAGCTGTGGAGAAATCGATGAAGGCGCCATAAACAGGTCCTCCACGAACTTTAACATATTTCTCCGTTATAACCTGGAGTGCAGTCAAATTATCTAACGTGCCGTGCTTTTGCCTAAGGCCAGTTTGATTAAAGGGCAAAATTTCGGCCTTAGATACCCAATCGTTAATTAATGCAAGAAGACATTTTGCAAAAACCTTGCCAATGGCATCAAGCAAAGCGATTTGACAATAGTTTTGGGGTAGGTCTCTGGCCCCTTTTTTATATAAAGGGACTAAAATGCTCCCTTTCCAGGATGGCGGGACAGTTCCGCTAATAAAACAAGATTTAAACACAGGATAAAGAATTTTGCTACATAATTCGCTTTGCTGTTTAAGAACGGAAATGGGGACCTCGTCAGGACCCATCGCGCCAGAAGAGCGCATGCCCTTAATGGCAAGTTCGATTTCCTTTTCGGACGGGGGATCATATAAGCGAGAGTCCACAAAAGGAGCATCATTGCCCCTTTGCGTACCATTGTTGCTGTACAAATTCTCAATGTAATGAACCCAGAGCTGCTCATCAATGGCAATTGGCATAGGACAGGATCTAGTGCCACATCCTTTGCCAATTAATGACCACAATATCCTGGCATGACCCTTATATGAGGCTTCCCGGAGTTGAATCCATAAGGAGTCCTCATTATCTCTTTTTAATCTGGCCTTTAACCTCGATCTCCTTCTTTTTAGTAATGCTAATTTATGATGGCCTTCCTGACTAAATGATAAGTATTGACCCCTTATCAATTTATTTATTTCAATATTTAATTGCCGAAGCGATTCGGGGAATACTAGAGATTTTTTAAATGAGGGGACTTTCTTAGCTATTGAGGTTACTAGTTCTAGTAACTCAGCAAAGCCTACTAGTTCCCTCCCTTCCCATTGAAACAAATTCTCAACGGTAGAGGTTAAGAGAGTCAGCAAACACACAAAAGCACGGTGATTCCAATAACATTTCCCCGAACTGGCGCCAAAATTCACCGAATCAATGTCGATGTGCCAAGAATCCGCCCGAGAAGGCCTGAGAGAAACTGTAAGCGTCAGCACCTTATGGTCGCTAAGTTCGGAATCCACAACTGAGAGATCCTTCATATGAGAAAAGAAGGAACAATCTGCGACTGCATAATCAATAATTGAATCTCCATTTTTTGATTTATGTGTAAAAGCTGCAGGGGTGTCAGAAGGGAATCTACCATTTATTATTAGGCAATCCACCTTAGAGAGACCTTCCAGAACTAGTTTACCTCTTTTGTTAGATTAAATATTCGTTGGAAACAAAGCCTGAGGTATATGAAGAGATTCTTCCCTAAGTATATTTCTAAACAAATCAAGGCCACAATTAGAGATGTTACAATTAAAGTCCCCGAGTAACAATATATAAGGTGGGGGAGAAGAATCCATAAGTTTAGCTATAAAGGAAAAGAGTGACTTTAAACCATCATTAAAACAAGAATTTGGGGGAATGTAGGTATTTATTAAAACGAGCAATTTATTTGGGTAATCCTTAAACATATTTTTCAAAGTTATTGCCTGGAATAGTTTATCAGGGTCAAGATGGTGGGAATAATTCCAATTGATTCTATTGGACAGTAAACATGCTATTCCGCCCTTCGCATGACCTCTCCTAGAGGGCAGTGCACTACCATCAAGAACAAAGTACTCTTTTTCCAACATTAGTTTTCCTTCCACCCACGTTTCTTGAAGACAAATTACATCAGCTTCTGAAGAGCATAAGAAACATAATTTTTCCTGAATATCTTTGAAACCCGCAATATTCCATGAGATTATCTTCAGATCACTGTTAAAAATTTAGATGCGGTTTAGGACAAGAAGTGGATTTGCTAGAGAGAATCCCGGGCAACCAACTCCATTTTGAAGTGTCATCCATTAAAACTTGTTTAGGAAGAGGAGGATTTTTATAAAGAACTTGCCTTTCATTTTGTGAAACACATATTTTTAAATCCTCAGATCTAACTGAGGACCAATCTGTAGGATTCAAATTTATATCAGAGATTGTTGGCAAGTTAGTAGATAATTTGTTACTCCGTTCCTCTACGAAATATGGGGTGACATCAATCCCACTGATTTGTAATTCCTCTGCCCACTGTAAAATGTGATTCAAAACTAATTTAGAATGAAATTTGACCCTTGCTGTTTTCCCTAGAGTGACGTTAGGAAGAAATACCACATCCAGGTCAGAAGTTTGAATTAGTTTTAAACTTTCAATCTCATTGAAACATTTAAGAAGAACCGATCTATTTAAAATAAGGTCAGTATCAAATAAAGGAAAAAAGTCTAAAAAAAGGGTATCTACATTTGTTTTATCCCTAGTTGGCGCAGAAGGGATAGGCACAGTTGGAGGAGAGTCATGAAAAGGCCTAGCCAGAGGGTTTAGAGAAGAAGGTAGAAGATTTACAGGTAATAAAGGAACAATAGGGTGAGAGTGATTAGAAGAACTTGTAAGACCAGACCCAATAGTCACTTGCTCCACTTTGGGAGGACCAATTATATCATCATGTAAATCAAGGGACTGCTCAGTCCTGCAGGATTTTTCTAATACGGCCTCTAAGTTATTTTCAAACATAAGTTTCCTCTGTCTTTTTTTTGAGAATCTTCGGACAGGTTTCCTCTTTTTTATTCTATTCTTTTTATGCTTTATAGGGACTACCTTTTCGGCAGTACCTGGGGAAACGATAGGAGCCTCTTCCTCTTTTTTTACCTGTGTCGAAAATATGGGGAATAAAGGAGGAACTTCTAAATTTTGAATAACGGTAGAGACAGACAAAGATTCTATCTCTTCGTCATGAATTACGACACAGTTGGCTCCAGCAGAAATCACATTGTCGACAATAGGATCCGCCAATGTGACTGCTAATTTATTTCCTTTCTGACCTTCAGGAGAGGGATGTAAAACCGTTTGAACTGGGTCTAGTGTTACCATTTCATTTAGAGACCTCTTATCATTATCTAGCAGCTCCATTAAGTTGTCGCGCTCTGGATGGCACCCTAGAACGGACCCACCTTTATTATGTAAAAGCACCCTTAGGATTTGGGTTACCGTATCAAGGACGCAATCCGAACCACCAACAAATTTTTCCAGTAAGCAGAGAATTGATGATAACAGCGATTCCAGGGAAGACAGGGATTTAGAGATTAGATTATCGCTAGCACTTGGAGGACTCACAGGGATATTGTTCAAATTAGGGCCAGAGCAGGAAGTAAAATTTAACTGAGCTAAAGAAAAATCAAATTTATTAGAAGGAGTACTACTAAGAGAGTGAGAACTAGAAATTAAAGGGGCTTCCATAATATTAGAATTAGCCCTGGCAACAACCTGAGGGAGTTCCAACGGCCTTTTTTGAGATATTAAATCAATATCGGGTAAAGTAAAATCACCCTCCGGAATTATAGGAGTAGAAGGTAAATCTGGCAAGATCATCGATTTCTCTATGGGATTAGGCACTACTGAATGAGGAAATTGTAAAGAGATGGCATTGAAAGTTTTTAAAGAAATACAACCCGAAGCCCCATGGGGAAGTTCCAGTTGCCTCTGTGAATCATAGATAGTAAAAGGGAGACCCCCCACTGTATCGGAGGAGGGAGACCCAAGATGAAACGGGGCGGGAACCGCAATCGGGATAGAATTATCCTTAGCAGTGGCAGGAGCTAGCTCTGACACTTTACCCTCTAATACGTCAGTGTTTAAGGTATCCTCCATAACCTTGTCCTTTCCCCTTTCCCATAAGCTAAAAAGTTGACATTGGCCTTTCAGTTGCAGGGAGGAAGTGATTTTATTACGTAAGGGATTCAATTTCGTTTTAGATCCAGACTTCCCTACTAGAACACGTCATATTTATGTTGGCAGAGGCACAACACAACTTGCAAAGGCAGAACAATGAGATAACCCTCCAAAGCACAAACAACATGTAAATCCAATAGGGCAGAAGAAAATAGTCAAAAATAAAACGAAAATCAAAGGGACTGGGCCCAGCCAGCCTACTACAGCCCCTGACGGCCACAGATGGTCCCGCCCTTGTCCCGGGCTTCTCCCGGCGCACTCCCGCGCGCTCCCGCGCAGCGGAAGGAATAAATTCAAGTTATAGGGGAGACTAATTAGAGGGGCGGAGCTAGCAGGGAGAGCGGGCCAGGTGAACGGTGATGCAACTGGCAAGGGCTCCTGGGATTTGGAGTCCTAATCTCACCGCTCGCAGCCCTGCTCCGCTACACGCACACACTGCAGTCACGGCAAGTGTCCCACTCTCTTGAATCCAGAGTCCTCGGGTCGAAAATCACCACTGCGGGACCCGCGAAGCGGGTTCCGCGAGGTGTAGGCTGAAGCTACAAGCACAAGGACACACAGCAATCGACAGGTAATCCGGCAGGAAATCCCATCAGGTTTCAGCAAACCTACTACTCTGTGCGCGCAACAAAGCAGTGACGTGTTTACTAAGGAATCTTAGCTGAACACAAACATAAGGCTCTGTAGAATAGGTAGCTCACGGCAAAACTATTCGAAATCTTGCATTTTGCACACTATATTCTGCGAAGTTTCGACTTTGGACTCTGTTTTTCCTAGTTGGTTTCCTAATTGGTTTTTAATTTTGATTTTTGTTTTGTTGCACAGTGAGACCAATGAGGCCAAGAAAGCTTGTGACCGGAATCCTGGTCCAAGGGCTTCTCTAAGGGCTTCTCCTCCTTTTCAACCTAAGGAAATTGCAGCCCGGACGTGCAGACCAAAACCAGGATACTGGGCAGAGAGTATGGGCAGCATTGTTGGTTGGGGGTGGGGGAGAGACTGTCCACCGCTCAAAGTACTCCCTTCACACCCAAAAGACTTGGACACTGACCGGACCGGACTCTGACCAGTCTTCTTCTTGAGCAGGAGGCGGGGGTGCGCAGAACTAAGCATGGTGCTTGAACACCCCCCTGAGCACTCTCACCTGTGGGGGGTTGGGGGTTGGGCTCTGATTCTGGCGACCTGCTGACTGGAGAAGCCTGCTGGGTCCTCCGCGGCTCAGCCGATGACTGCAGCGGGTGATTCAGGCCACGGGCACTAGCGGGGGGTGAATCTCCCTCAGCTCCACGCCTCCCAGGGCTCCCTGGGCTCTCCCCGGCCACTCCCGGCTCTCCCGAATTGGCCGACTTACAGGATGCAGTGGCAGCTGCAGCTCAGGACACCCAGACGCCGAACGCCAGACACGCAAAATGGAATGACCACTGCGACCGCTCTGATCACTCTGCTCCGCTCTGTCACCAGAGCTCACGGCTAGAACGCCGGCGCCAGTGCTGGTGCTGGCGTCGGAAAACCGCTGCTTCCAAATTGCGGTATGGCTGCTGCGCTGTTGCGGCTGTGATACCGGATGGCTGGGAGCCGGGAAATCACCTCCGGTAACTGCGCTGCACGCCCGCTCGCCCACTCGGACTCAGGCTCAACCGCTTCTCAGAAGGCGGCAACAACAAGCAAACAGTACAGCATTAATGAATAACATTGTGGGCAAAAATATAACACCACATTAGATATTTCTAACGGTTTCTTTTGTCAAAACATTGCACCTGAATGTAGGTATTTGACCAATTTCTCAATAATGTGGACCCAGCGTCAATTCTGTTGTCTCCCTCAAGGATTCAAGAATAGTTCGGAGTTATTCTCAGCAAGGGTAACAGAGTTCCTACAAACTTATCATGATGAGGAATTGTCATATGTTGATGATATCTATCTGACAGACGATGACCTGAACAGGGTTAACCCCATTATACTGGGCTTTCCTTCTGACGGTTATGAATTCAATTTAAAAAAATCATGAATTGCCTATCTAAACATCCTTTTTCTAGGATATGAACTATCAAGTGAAGGCAAAAGCCTGGTAGAAAACTTTTGTAGAAAAGTGTGTGATGCTCCAACCTCCAAAAACACTGAAAAACTTACAGTCGATTCTAGGTTTCCTAATTTTTGGATAAACTTACATTCTAAACTACACAGAAAGAGTTAAACCTCTTTACAAATTAATCAAACCTGATTTTAAAACAAAAAATTGGGCAAAAGAAAACACAGAAAGGTTAAGTTCACTTCAAAAAGACATTAGCAACAAAACATTTCCAAACACGCGTATACGTACGCAACTCAGTGATCCGAATCATGCCGGGTCAATGCAGATTCACCGACTCAACTTTTAATGAAGGTGAAAAAGTACCAATTGCATAAAAACCACATTTGTACATGGAAGCAGAAATGAAATTTACATCAGCAGAAAAAATTCTGACAGCAGTTCAAACACCTGTATGAAATGAAAGAGCCCTAGCACAGGGGAAACACATTATGGTCGTAACTCCTATACCAGCCTTAGAGGCAGTTACACAAGCTAGCATTCCAAATGCAAAAGCTTTACTTCCAAGATGGATACAATGTGTTAGTTCTCTTGCTGAAACTGATGTTGAATATGTTTTTGATCCTTATTTGAAACCACAAGCATTCCTGTAATACAAACATGAATGTCCTCTTTCTGATGAAATTCTACCTGTATAGGAGTATGAATGTATAATTTATACTTACGTATCAGCACAACCCGCTACGAGGGTAAACAAGCTTATAGTGCTGCATGCGCAATTGTTAAAGGTCGTATGCACAATGGCAAATTCAGACCTATGGTCACAAAAATGCAATCTCCAGGAGATTGTACAGCTCAGCGAGCTGAACTACAAGTATTCGTAATGTCACTTGAAAATATATATCTCGAATTCCAGATACTCATAGTGTGAGATTCTTTATACTATGTTCAATCATATTATGAATATTTACAGAATTAGCTTCAAAATAGTTTCAAAGATGCAAAAGGTGGGAGAATCAAGCATAAAACGCTTTGGGAACAAGTAGTCCAGTTGAAAAACGGACTACAAAACACTCATGTGATACACATGCTGAGTCATCAACATATTGGCGTTCATGTTGAAGGGAACTCATTGGCTGATGAAGCCGCGAAGGGGGCTGTGCAAAAAGCTTCCGTAGCTGCAATCACTCGTTAAAAAACAAATATAGACAGTAAAATAATACTGGCTGTCAATGCTTCAAGCAGAGGCAGTGGTACAGCGTTATCAAAAATGTTTCCACTCAAATACTCATATATAATTGATGCGAACAATTTTCCATTTGCCCGAGTGGGGGATAGGGTAATACTAACCCTGGGCGTAGTGGTCATAGTGGGGCTTCGCGAAGCTACGCGAAGTGGGCGAGACACTACGTCCACCTACGCACTTCGCGTAGCCCCACTACGCGCCACCCGCCTCCCTCCCACCCTCCCTAAATACTTAAATTACATTTTAGAAATGATTAAAAACCACTTGCCTTGTCCATGGCGTCCCCCGGGGCTTCCTCTCGTCATCACACGATTCGCGCCGCCGTCTTGGATAGTAATGCGCATGCGCGGGCGGGCGTAGTGTTGCCTGCTACGCCTACTTCACAAATGGCGAAGTAGGCAACAGTACGCCCACTCCATGGGTGTAGCGAAGTGCTACGCCCAGGGTTAGGTAATACCAAACATGGAACATAGATTAGGACTAATCATAGCAGTACATGAAGGGCTTGCCTCTGCTCATGCAGGTGTTTCCGCCACAGTGTCGTTATCAAAACAATTATACTGGTGGCCCGACATTAGAAAACAGACCCAAAACTAAGTACTGGACTGAAATATGCCAAAAGATGAAAGTTTCTACTGTGAAATATCCTGCGCAGGCACCCCTGTTAATTCCAGATAAACCATTAGCTTGTATTTACCTGGACCACTGCGGTCCCTCACAAAGGGATGGTAACTATAATATATCATGGTCGCAGTGGACTTGTGTTCAAGGTTCCTTTGGATGTGGCCCCAGCGCTAGGCTGACGCTCGAACTATGAGTTGTGAGTCTTTATCGGCACATAAGCAATAGCCACACTACACCCATTGCCAGTTTGGGCGTTGAATTGCGGTACTCTTCTCCATTCCATCCTGTGGGAAATTCTGTTGTGGAAAGAGAAAAATGGGCCATAAAGCAGTCTTTAACAGCCAGGGTATTAGGTTCCGGTGATGGGTGGGTCAAACATCTTTATGAGGTCCAACGTAGTCTAAACAATTTGCCTTGAAGTTCTCCAGGGGGTGTCACTCCATATGAAGGTCCTATTTGGGACAAGAATGTTGGTTTTGGATCTTGATTGTCATGGAACAGTGGTGGAAAATAAGCAATTTTAATATCAAAGATCGTTCAGCTGTTTTAAAGGACTTAAATGAACTAAGATCGAAACAAAGCAACGTGTTCCCTAAGCCAAACACCACTGGGGAAAACCAACCATCCCAGCAAGGCCTGTTTGGATCCTAAAGCTTGGTTATCTAGTCAGAGAAAAGATTGCTGACAAGAAGGAATGTGGGCCTTCTTACAGACAACCAGTACCTGTCCTAGCAATCCACGGATGAAGAACAGTTTTACTGCCGCCCCTTGCTGGTAAAAAGGAGAGAGGATTTGTGTCCATCAACCTGATCAAACCACACTATGTGGCCGATACTAAGTAGTAGGCCAAGTGGACTCCGACAATGTACCAGACGTACCCCGCAAGCTACAATTCAAGAGGTTCAAACTAAGAGACTCATCACCTTTGAAGATTCTACAGTGAGAAAAGAAGGACTAAGCAACAAAGCTATGGAACGTGTTCCTCTTGAAACCCAAATAACAGTTTGTCCTGATACACCTGTCTACAATGAAGTAACAAGTGATCAAGTGGTTCCAGCGATTTCAACAAATCCTGATGCAATTCCAACCATTGACAGAACTGCCTCTGGCTATTTCATTAACGCTGATACTTTTTCTGAGGATCCCAGTGAACCTGAAACAACGCCACCACAAAGAACCTTTAAAGAACAAGCAAAATACTTTTTTCATCACCTGAAAAAGACTTATCTGGTTTCACCATGGATTAAACTATGGATTGTTTTAGGAATATTTTTCTTTCTAATTTGGTTAGCACTGGTAATAACTCTAGGTATGCTGATAAATGGAAGATATATTCAAATGGATACAACAAGTATAAAAGTGAACTTACTTCTCAAGCCACACAAATCATCCCATTGTGAACAAAGTGACTTGTCAGCAGTGAACATCACAGCTGTTTCTATACCAGATGGTATAGTTTGGTACAGATCTGAATATGACACTTTTGGCCTGTTGGAGCTTTTGAAGATTCTACACTTATTCCAGATTTCATTAAGTGACTTTATTACCTCTAGTACCTTTTCTGATGATTGGGACTTCGAGACTGTTAATATCATGTTGTCTGATATAGAAACGTCTGCAGTATTCCAAATCATAAATATTTAGAGGGTTCATCAGACTATGAACAGATGTATTGTTATCACCAATATGGTCATCATTTCTTGCATAAATCTGCAATACCTAGAAATGTATATTTGTGTAACCAATGGGAATAATGTCCGACACCTCCAAAGGAAAGCTCAAAAACTTTTGCAATGAAATTTCCATATTTTTTAGTGTTTAATTTATCAAATGCTGATCATTTTATTTTAAAAATGTGAATAAGACAGGACCGATGAATGTGTTGACCAATACAAAACAGATTTATTCTGCAGCCTTTATTGTCCAACTGTCTAGACATGGTTTCGACTTTTGGAAAGACAACATTGAGACAGAAACTGTCTGGGATTGAAAAGATTGGCAAGTGCAGGGGGTAGAAGCTTTGTTTAGAGCCTGTATCATCCGTGAGCAAATTGTGTTTTTGAATGACACTGTTAAACAAACATCTTGCCTTGGATTAGCCAAGATCAAAGACATGAACACATCGACCATACCTTTACCTGCAAGTAATAGCACTACACAGAGGGGAGTCAACGTACATAATATTTTGTATCACAACAGATCAGATCCAGAATGGAAAAAAAGGTTGCTCTGGCCCACAGACACAAACATCTGTCAAGATCGATTGCTGAAGAAAAGACAGCGTTCCACTATTAATAGGCCAGTCCCAAGATATGTTCAAAGACAGCATCCTGGAATAGTAACAACATACAGTGTAGGGAAACTATGCCTTGATTGCCTACAGAGAGCTACACTTGAGGATTAAAATAACACTTATCTTCACTTAAAGAGGCACAGACCTTAGGGAATTCTTGCTAGGACCAAGAAAACCGCATCAAAAACGTTTCATATATGCCAGTGTATACGCTGCTTGCAATGAAATATGGAAGATTACCCAAGAAGAGACTGCAAAACGAATACGAGAAATTGATCGTATTAATTTAGAGAAATCGCTCTATGTAGTAGACAATGGGTTAACGACTCTGTCGTCCAGGATATTATATTCATTGGACAGCATTGTGTCTTCTGCTATAGACATCATTGAACAAGACTTGGTCATGTTGCAACATGGTCAGTCTCAGTTAGGTTCTATCATGCTATTAGGCTGGATGCTACAAAACTTGCGTGCAGGCTTTGTGCCTTGGCTTTTAATCAAGACTATGTCACTGTTTTCAGAATTTAATCTCACTGATAAACAGATCAAACTGGCACAAAGGGGAGCAGACTATACTGTGTTGAACATTGAAAAACTGGAAAAATTACCATTCACAGTGGCAGAGAAACAGCTACTGAGTGGATCATACATGGTAAAATTACTCTGCCTGTTACAATTTTCCATTTTCAGTATTGCCTAAAGCATATACCAGCAGGCAAATATGAAAGGTTGGGTAAAGAATACATCAAGACATCCTGGGATTTACTATATATACACAGATGTTGGAGTGGGGGACGTGAAGTGAAGTGTTTCTTAGCAGTTCTAACTTCGAAAATGCACTAAGTGATTCTCGTCTTTGTCAGGGTATTAATTTACACGGGGCCTGCGATGGTTCCACTACAAACTTATCCTGTCACCTGCAAAGTTCACCGGCTGCAGTGATGAATCAAATTTTTGGACTACTTTTGAATGGGAGTTACCTAATGTTGAATGATCACAGCTGCTGTGGCATGTTGCCAGGTATTCTATATAGTGACTGTTTCATCTAGGGTCACTTGCTGTATGCAAGTATTCTTTCCACAAACCAAGACAGCCAGGGAGTCGCCTTTATGGCCTTCACTAAACATCTCTTCTATATGAATTGATACTCTAAGCAGAATGAAAGCCACTCTTTTACAAAAAACTGTGCCACTGACCTCGGCCAAAGAAGCCTAAGATCTACAAGGCACAAGTACTTCTGCTGAGATACATGCCCTTTTGAATACAAACTGACCTATACATTTCTCAGATATGTTTGAACGTATCTTAAACATGTCTGATACGAGCCATATTGTACATGTATTTAAGAGCGTGTGTTCAGGACTGTTACACCTTTTCAAGCAGTCCTCAGAATACTTCACAACTTTGTGCACTCAGTGTTGGCAGACTGCCACTAATTTTTGGACTTGTTGCAGGGATCCAATTTTTGCTCCTTCTGCTGCGATATGGCAATCCAAATCACCAACGCCACTCCAAGCACCATAGAGTGAGCTCTATTGGAAATGAAGTGTTGTGAGTGCTTCGTCCAAATTCTCGGTTTACCTCTTCTACGAGAATTAAATACCACATGGTTTCGGTCATTCAGACCAATCTGCCAAGATTGCATCTTACCTGTTCTACACTGCCTGCTTTGCGGTGAAGAATGCATGCTAGACATCTGTCTAACGCTTCCATCAGTCATGCCTACGGATATCGCTACTCTGCTGGACCCGGTAATGGCCCATGCTATGTGTTGTCCCCAGCGGCTACCAAGCCTGATGATGGCATTTATTGAGACCTCACAGACTCAAAATGCTACTGCTGAGGTACGAAAGGAAACAACAGGAATGCAGGTAACATCTGATACGAACATTACCTATGTGAGCAATGCTGAAGTATTCTAAACGAGGTAAGACAACAACATCCTGGACCCATCCCAATCCGGTTTTCGCAGCAACCACAGCACTGAGACTGCCCTCATTGCCGCCACTGACGACATCAGGATCCTGATAAACAAAGGAGAAACAGCCGCTCTCATCTTCCTGGACCTATCAGCACCCTTTGACACAGTCTGCCACCGCACCCTATCAGCACGCCTCCATGACGCCGGAATTCAAGAGAAGGCCCTGGCCTGTACCACATACCTCCTCACCGGCAGAACCCAGAGCGTCCGCCTCCCACCCTTCCGCTCGAAACACACCGAGATCATCTGCGGCGTCCCACAGGGATCCTCTCTTAGCCCGACGCTTTTCAATATCTACATGGCACCGCTCGCCCACGTCGCACGACAACATAACCTCAACAACACCCAGCTGATCATATCCCTCACCGAAGACCCCCACACCGCCAAAGCCAACCTCCACATAGGAATGAAGGCCGTAGCTGACTGGATGAAGGACAGCAGACTGAAGCTGAACTCAGACAAGACGGAGGTCATAATTATCGGACCCTCCTTATCAGCCTGGGACGACTCCTGGTGGCCCACATCGCTAGGCACAGCCCCAGAACCCACAGACCCCGCACGCAACCTAGGGGTCATCCTCGACTCCACCCTCTCCATGACCAGGCAAGTCAACGCCGTCTCCGCGTCCTGCTTCAACACCCTCCGCATGCTCGGTAGGATCTACAAATGGATCCCTTCTGACACAAGGAAAACCGTCACCCAGGCCCTCATCACCAGCAGACTCGATTACGGGAACGCCCTATACTCAGGAAAACAACCAAGCTCCTGAGACGACTCCAACGAATCCAGAACACCTTGGCACGACTGATCTTCAACATCCTCCGACGCAGCCACATCACATCCCACCTGAAAGGCCCAGTCAACAAGAGGATCACCTTCAAACTCCTCATCCATGCAAACAAAGCCCTACGCAACGCCGGACCCACATACCTCAACAACCGTCTCAGCTTCCACACCCCCACCCGAAACCTTCACTCAGCCAACCTCACCCTCGCCACAGTTCCTCGAATCCGGAAGACCACCGCATGCGGCAGATCCTTCTCCTACCTCGCCGCCAAGACCTGGAACGCTCTCCCCACCAGCCTTCGACAGACGCAGGACATGCTGGCCTTCAGAAGACTCCTCAAGACCTGGCTCTTCGACCAGTAGCGCCCGCCCCCCCCAGCGCCTTGAGACCCTCACGGGTATGTAGTGCGCTTACAAATGGAGTGATTGATTGATTGATTAATTAATAAACTTGGGTCATACTTCACCACTTTTAAATGAATGAACGGATGGATCACAAAATTGGCATCAACAATAACACTAGCTTGACTACGTATGGGACCTTCACCAGCCGTTTACATGAACAATAACTTTTCCAATCTGAAAGGTAACATGACCAACCTTGTACATTCATGCTAACCTGAAACGTTCACCCCTCCCAAAGAGGCTTGTTCCAAGTCTTTTGAATCAGGCAAGAGGCCTTGATTTGTCCTAAAACTGTACTCCTCACTGATCGTTTTGTATTCCTGCAAACTACCCAGGTTCTCCCTCATATATCAGCACCTTACATGGACTGCCAGACTTGTTGGAGCACCGCGATGGCGGTCTCCCATCCCCCCTATTGCGATTAGGGCAGTCGGACCCCCATTTGCCCCGGTGCAGCCACCAGGGAACCGCCGTTCACTGGTGGAATTGCGGCAGTCAGTAGCCATCAATATGCTTGGTTGGTCAGCCGCGGGCCTTGCAAGCATATTACGTTTTTTTTCCTCTGCCATGGTTTTAATGCTGGATCCTCCTCCATGAAGACCCTGGTGAGAGAAAACAAAGGACGCCCTCCAGGGTCCCCTTGTGCCCCTATGCAATGGGGTGCATACAAGGGGGTACATATTCTGCATACACCCCAGTTCCTGCACAACCTTTTGGAACTGTTTTTGGTGTTCCCACTGTGGTGTCCATTTTTAGGTCACCGCTGTGGGAACGTCAAACAAAGTCCACCAGACACAAGTTACATTCATAATCAGGTGGGTGGCCCGACCACGGGTTTGGGGGTTTCAGTGGGGGAGACCAGGTGCTGCACTGCCAAACTATAATTAGGCCCTAATTGTTAATATTCTGTTGTTTGAAAGAGGGAGTAGAAACACCAAAATCAGCTTTAAACTAGATTCCCTCTTTTCTCTCTAATTGTAGACAGCTACTCTTAGTTTTGGTCTTCCATTATGATAGTTTTTATTACCATTTGCATGCTGCCATCAGAAGAAGTATGTGGTACCTGACTGAATGGACAGTGTAGAGTCTAATATGAAGTACACAACTGTGCTGATTGTGCAATGTATTGTCCTCAAATGATCCGTTAAAGAATGCATAAGCATGCCCACAGATGTCAGTAGATTTCTGCACCTTAATCAGCTCCCACCCTTCCTATCTTTTTCAGCTTCTCTGTTCTTAATACTGCATCTACTGTGTGCAATAATCTGTGCACCGAGGGTAATATTGTGAAAGCATTTTAATGGCAGATTAGTGATGATAACTGAACTATAACAGAATAAAGAAGTAGGCTCAAGTCTTCACCCACTGCTAGAAAGTGCAATGCGCTGAGTTTACCACCGGGATGGGTAAACATAGCTGCTGATTTGGGAAAAACTCCCAGATCAACTCATTAAATTGGAGAGGTCTAGTTGGTTCCTGGACATATATTAATTATTATCTGCATGCGCATGATCAGCAGCACAGTAGTGAGTACATTAAACCCTCAAACTGCAAGACTGACATTCAATTGTACTCAGGTGTTTCTTGTTTGGAGTGTCACTCTGTAGCATTGTTGGGAATCATGGCTTGAGTATATACTGCGATCATGGGGAGTCGAAATTTGAAATTGTTGGCGATGCTATATGAAGATATAGTGTACACGAAAAAGCAACAAAAAGCCACGCATCTGCATTATGAAAATAGGAGAAACAGACCTTTTTCATTTTTGGCAGCATGCTGATAGCTGTTCCCCTACTGCAGGCTGATAGCGGTTTCTTTGGTAGCAAAATGTTTTGCGGTCAAAAGAGGAGATATGCACTTCAGAATTTTGCTTCACGCAAATATGCAAAATGTTTTTCAATTTGGTTGGTGCATGCAAAAATGTCTTACTAAGTGCCCCTTTTTTTTCTTTGACCAGTCTCCTGTTTGTGTCTTTTTTCACGAGGTATATGCCCTTGTGTCTAAAATGAATTGTGCGATACTGTTAACCACATTTTGTTGCAAAAGAGTTACTACATGTCCTAAAATATGTTAACATTTTCAGAAAACAATCTACTATTTCTCACATCCCTAGAGGAACAGTTTGAAGATGCATCTAAAATAAATGTTCAGTACTCAAATGGAAGAATGCACTTTAACTTACTGTCATGACTATGTATCTTTGTCATGCCAAATTGTGTAATGTTACGTTCTGCCGAATGACTTCTACATAATGGAATTACCTGACCAAAAGCTCTGATTAGAATAACTGTACTTTGTTCCTTTTCTTTTTGAAAATATACTAATAAAAAATAAAAAATAAAAACTTCATGTCAATGGTGACAAACAGATGAAATCATAGGTATCCATTGCTGTGCCACAGATGCAAACACTATACTTAGCTTTAGCATCTGCAACATCCACGTGAGTGTGAACATCATCTTGTGGAGGGAATACCACATATTAGGATTGAAAGCCTATAACTGGTACTAGATTAACTGTGTGCCATATTAAGAAAAGCTCAAATTTGCTATTGTATATTCTAGTCATTCTTATATATTGTCATATGTTGGTATCTATAGTGCTAGTGGTCTTTATAGTGCTGGGCCTGTCGTGTAGTTCCTATAAATCTATATAGGATCTGCGAGTTTAGACAATATAAACTGTGGGACTGGTGTCTAGACTGATTCAAGACACCCCCACCGGATATGTTTGCCTGTATACCAGCTAGCTCACAGTGCCACTATGAACCCCTCTCACCAAGGAGAGAATAGTTCCTGGCAACTATCAAACATGACAACCCGTCTCCTCAGGGATCGTGGAAACAGTACAATACTTTTCACGGAGTCACTTGTACTCACTTTGTCTCAGAGAGATTGACATAATAAACGATGGGGACGTTTTCAATAAGCATTTATTGAGCAAGCGTCATACTAGTGTAAAATATGTGTGATGCAACAACCATAAGACAGAAGCAGTTATAAATGATTATAAGCACCAAAAGAGTAAATGGATGGTAGATTTATATCATATTGCCAAATCAATAGATATATGCAGGTATATAGATACATGACAGGAAATATACGTACTCCTACGATGATATCCCAAATTAGATGTATCCAACTATACCTAGCATGTATATAGGTGTAGAGCCAAGAATCTACCTAGGATGAAGCCAATCCCATTTCCTGATGTGAGAGAATGAAGGACCTCATCTTGGTCTCGCGATGGACACCCAGTGAGGGATGTCAGACCACTGAGTGCTGGTGTGTCTGCATGCAGGTACCTCAGCATCTCGTGTCAGCGTGTCAGCATGGAAGTCTTTCTCCTCAGCAATGATATGGTGTTAATATGCCCAAAAAGGTCTCCTCAGGGGTTCTATCTTGCTGTGTCATGTCGGCCGAGGATGACGATAATGATGAACCTTATACATAATTTTAGTGCAGAATATGGTGATCCTGCTGTGATTCGGAGAATCCTAATGCATAATAAATAAGGCTTGTTTTTGGGGAAAGCCAAACAACATATATGCAGCACCAGGTATAAGGTCAGTACCAAAAACTGTTATGAAGTACAATGGGAGGCGAAATGTAGGTGTAAGGTTAGGTGACTACCCAGGCCTATATTGGGGTACATTATGATACATAACATGCCTTCCTCTCTATTTCCCTTTAGCATGCAGCCACCAAGCATGGACACAAAAATAGGCCCTTACCAGCAGTATGAGACCTCAGATGTAGGGTGAGCTCCAAGCATCAGCAACATGGAGGAGGAGGTGGAGGAGTAAGAAATATAGCAGCATCACATGTTCATCCAGAGGTCAAGTAGATCTTCCACCTGACAACTCTGAAACTAGAACAAATGGAGACTAAGGGATTCTCAACATTACCAAAGCACAGGGGATATGTATAGAATGAGGATTTCCTCATCCCCATGATAACATAAGGTTGATGTGTGAGACCCAAACATTATCTCATTCTGCAGCCACTTCTGCCCCTCCCGATACCAAACAGTTTCCACAACAATGAAGGAAACTGGGAGTAAAAATTATTTTTTTTCTCATGGCATCGGCCAGCCCACAAGTTGTGTTCACCCACTCCCTTCCACAGGGCAATATTGGTGGGCATTGTGCACCATTAGACTCTGGAGCAGAAACTACAATAGCTTCTGGTCAACAGACATATACAATAAAGCAGTTAACAATGGTGTTGATAATATTGTGATGTCCACAGAATGATGAGTGAGACACAAGTATGAGGCAAGACAAGCTTTAAACTTACACCTCATCCAGCGACGACACTGTCCAACTGTCAATCTCTCTCAATGTTCTCTCTCCCAGAAAATCTTGTCTGATCTCATCACATTCCAAGCATCAGTGTTATACCAAGCTCTATGTCACAAATATGTTAACTGCCATTATGCTACCCCCTACAGAGCAGTTCTTCATGACTGCTGCCTTATCATTAACTGCTCATGTATTATTTTTTTTAACTAATTTCTTTGTTGATTTTTTAAAGAAAAGAAAGCTGTACAATTGCAACAGAAACATTCTGGGCACATCAGACACGTTTGACTTTTATATGGTGGCTTTCTCTTGCTCAAATGAGGTTGGATTTGCAAGGGTGTCATTAAACAGAATGAGGTAGGTGCATTGATGTCATCCATACATGCCCATTGGCAGTTCTTCCCAAATATTCAAAAAAGTGATACACTGTGTAGCAAAGTTGAGTGAAGCACTATTCAAAATTGATGCCTCGCATGACGTCATGAGTACAAACATCCATTCCGCATTCTTAAGGGGGTATCACATCTGTTTCCAGTACCTTTTTAAATGTGTTCAAGTGTGGGGGTGAGTTTTTCACCAGGGTTTTGTAGATGTGGGATAATTTCCCTTCAGAGACTCAAGCAGGTTGAACTCCAGGAGCTCCAACCACACTGTTTCTATAAGCTGCGAGTGCCTCTTTGATGTCTGTGAATGATTTTAGGTGTCACCCTCTAGTTTCTCCTGCTATAAATATTCCAAAACAGTCCCAGTTATCAAAAAGATCAAGAGCTGGCACTTCAGAAAGGACTGATTCTACCCACAGTTGGGTCTGCTCCGTGAGCCGATGTATTTAATTTAGGATTCTTTTCTCTCCCACCCATGGAACACATCCATGTGGTCAGGATAGAGATTTTTGTTTTACAATTTCCTCCAAGCCTGAAGTAAGGGCAAGGTAACCCAACAAGTGGATCTCCTTTGAGCCTTAGCATAGTTCACACTGTATCACTGAAACCAAGCTATACCTAGCTCATGGGCCCTAACTAGAGCAAAACTGGTCCTGTGTTGCTTGTGTTCTGGTAAAGCGAGAACCTGGTGTGAGCGACCGGCCAGTGCAGCAAAGTGCGGTGGAGTGAGTAGAAGGCGACTGATGACAATGACAGAAAATAACAATAAAAAAAGAAAACCACTTACGTTGCCCTTGCTGCATCAGTAGGTCGGTGATACAGCGAGCACAAGGTAAGTTGTTTTCATTTCCCCTCATTGTCAATTTTAATTCAATTTCAAAATACATTATTCGGTTTTGCAAATAAAAAAACCATAAAAGCAACATTACAACCATTAAAATTTGATGAATCATTTAAAAACACATACATAATTCATAATCACAGTGCGTAAAAAGTTCTTTCCGATAGAGATAAGGGGAAATATATACAATAAAAACAGTCACCTATAAAATACATGTAAAATCTTGAAGGAAGACTACTGGGATGACAGCTACAGATTAGGGATATATTAGTTCTCAATGCGATATATGATTTTCAGTGAGGATTTCAAATATCCAATCAAGAAAAAAGTGCATTCTGGCTTCAACATTTGCAAGAAGCAAAGGGCCAGGCGGACCTGAGTAAAATTCAACTTTTTTAAAGGGGGCTTTAAAAAGAACCTCCGGGGAGCATCATAAAGGTGACAAAAGAACATAAAGTGCACCAAATCCTGAGAAGGGGATCTGTCGCAGCCACAGGAAGGTAACACCTGGTCTCTGTGGCTTTCCTTCGGGACAGCAAGTAAAAGATGGAAATAATCCATCCGAAACCTGGTTAATAAGAACCGCTCGTGGGCCGACAGGGGCCACAAAAGATATGGCTCCATTGATGGCGTAGTTTTAAGCATCACAAACTTACGGAAGCCGGGTTTAGCCAAATCTACCCCATCTCTATTGAATTTTTTATGTAGGATAAAATACTTTTTTACAAACTCCACATCTGCAGCGGTAATAGAATCAGGTCTTTAAAAAAAGGTCCAGACGCCCCAGCTCCATAAAACAGCCTTTTATGTATTTTAGCCAAGGGATGTTAAGCATGTGGTCCAGGCACCACACTTCTTTCAGTAACTGGTGGTTAAGATCTAGATCTTTATTTAGCCAGCACTTAAGCAAGAAAAGAAGGGGACGCATTGCAAGCGTGTCACAAATAAAAGGTAACCCCGTTCCTTCATGAACTACTAGATTTGAGGCTCCTTTGGGTACTCCCAGAAGCTGTTTTAAGAAGTTGTTCTCTGCTACCTGGATACCCTCGGATGCTACGTATCCCCATAACTTGCTGCCATAGCTACCGATTGTGATACTTTTCGCCTGATATATTTTCAACATTGCCTCAACTGGGCGCTTTTACCCATTTTTGTTGCAAAGTTGAAAATACCTGTGTTCGCTCTTGTAATCTCCCCACTTTTTCTCTGTACTTGAGCACCCCAATTTAAATGGTCATCAAAGAGGACGCCCAGGTATGAGAAGGTTGTCGCTATGGGCACTTTCTGAGCGTTCACCATAAAAGGGTACTGCCTCATGGGACGCAACACAACCAGCATTCTATAAGATTTAGTGTTGTTTATGGCTAGGTCGTGATCAGCATGAAACTACGAAAGGTGTTGGGTAAAGACTGCAGATCTCTTGCGGTTCTGGCGAGGAGGACAGCGTCGCCTGCATAAAGCAGGACGGGCATACCTCTGCGCCAATCATAGGGGAAATTGGCCCCAGTTTCCACCAGGGTCTTATCTAACCATTAATATACAGATTAAAAAGAAACAGGGCCAAAATGCATCCCTGCCTTACTCCCCTTTTGACATTAAAGTTCCTTGATACCTATGGTCCTGGGAAAATCTTATGTTTGCCTTTGTATCCCTATGCAGCTCCCTCAGGAAGTTAACCAAGGTGGCCTCCACAACCATGGTGCACATGGACTACCATAGTTTCCCCCGAATGACACAGTCAAACGCGGAGGAAAGATCTATGAACGCAATGTAGATCGTACCCTGGCGGACAACAGTGTACTTCCCGAGAATCATGTACTGGTTAAGGCATTGCGCTAAGGTAGAGTGCCCTGGGTAAAACCTGTATTGGATATCAGAAATGATCCTGTTACCTTCTCCCCAGGCTGCCAATCTGTTCAGCACTACTCCGCCCATGACCTTAACCACGGAGTCAATAAGGGAGATCGGTCTGTAACAAGTAGTACTGTTACGGTCACCCTTCTTGAATACCGAGACAATCGTTGAGGTGCCCCTTGACTCTGGACAGCCTGCCCCAGCTGCCACGTTAAGCATGGCTGCAGGGACCGGGGCCCAGAGAGATGGGTTTGATTTGAAAAGGTCCGGAGGCATACCATCCGGGCCTGGTGCCTTATTGCACGTCAACCCCGAGATACCTTTCTCTACCTCGCTCAGGGTGAATGGAATCAGAGTTTCATTTTGACCTTCCGCTTTGGGATATATCTGGGTTGTGGCACTCTTAAATATGGACCCGAAGTGGGATACCCATTCATCTTCAGTGATATTGTTGCCAATATCATCCACCCCCTCCCTCTCACACAAAGGTCTATTAATTAGTCCCCAAAATCTCGTGCTGTTACCTAGTGTGCTTGGATCTAGGAGTTCTCTCGATGTTGCATCCTTTAATTTCGCTTTGCGTTTTGCCAAGGCCTTTTTATAATTAAGACGGACGACCCGGATCCGTAGTTGGTCTCTTGGGCTAGCTTTCAAAGCTACCTTTAGCTCTCTGGCAGCTTTAGAGCATGCAGATTCAAACCATTTGGGATCCCTAAACGATGTGCTTGGTGCGGTGACAATTAATAAGGCCCCCACCTTTGAAACAATCCCCTTAAAAGCTTTAGGAACACCCTCGGCAAGTGAATCAGGGGACACACATAATGCTAATTCTGAAGCACATATTTCATGTACATTGTCATAAAATAGTTCCGGGTTCACCTGGGACCACTTGAGATGACGCCTCCCATCCGTGAGTCTTGTCACACATGGCGCTACCACCTTTGCCTGCATTTTCAACAAACCACCATCCAGGTGTACACATACAGGGTTATGATCACTAAATATACTTTCTAAGATTATAAATCCCTGGAGAATAGACTGGAAGCCACCCGCAATCAAAATATGGTCTACTAGCAGCCCGCCCCAGTGTAGCCTGGGGCAGAAGGGGGCTGGGGACAGCATTTCAGGCTTACGTGCACTCCCGCCCCGGCCCCCGCCCACCACGACATTGTCTGTGTCCCGGACAATGTTGTGGCAGGCGGGGGCCGGGGCGGTAGTGCACGCAAGCTTGAAATGCTTCCCCCAGAGCCTGAGCCTTACCTAAGCCGCATTTGTTCAGGGCCAACCTCCAGCACCGGCTCCCTCCCGCCCCGACATTTCCCGTGTCCCAGAGCCTTACCTGAGCCGCCGCTCCTCACTTCACCGCCGCTCCTCCTCGTCATGACGCACCTGAGGTGCCGCTCCTCCCCGCGCTCCTCACTTCACCGGCGCTCCTTCTCGTCATCACGTACATTGTGGCCAGCACTACGTCACGGCCAGCCCAGCGTCGCGGCCAGCGCTACTTTCAGGGCACTACTTTTTGTTAAAGTTATATTTTTAAATGTACGTTTTTTTTAAAATTTTCTATAGCCTATGTCCATCTGCACACCCAGAGGATTACAACAATGTATTGGGTGTGTGGATTGGCGCTGTGGTTCCCCGAGTTTACCTTGCCAAAAGGTTTGTGTTCTCTCTTTATAATAGTAGTATAGATAAAGGTCCCAACGGTGCGTCTTTTAAATGATGGAACAGACTGTTTGCTAGATTCAGCACCAAAAGACATAGAAGAAATCAGGTCAAATTCATTAAGTAGATTATTAAGTGCATCACCCTGAGCCAAATGCTCAAAATGAAGCCCCAGCATCCTAGCAAAGCCCATTTCTCCCATACTAGTTGTCGCAATGTCACCACGCAGATGGACATTAAAATCCCCAGCTAACATAAGGCTATAGGCGACATATCTGCAATGTTGTCTAACAAAGTTACCCAGCTGAGCAATCTTGCAAACCCCAAAGTGTTTACTACGTTGTAAAAATAATCATGCACAGGCTCACATTTCCTCGCTTTAAGATGACAGCTTGGAGATCATTGTGGATGGTGGAAAGTTCCTTTATCCTGCCGTTCAAGGCTAGTGCTATATAAATAACGAAGCCACCCCTAGCTCTGCCACAAACTGATGTGGAGGCCGGGACAACAAATGCTTTGTAACCCTCTAAAAATAGGTTAAAATCCACCAGCCAGGTCTCCGCCAGGCAAATCACAGGGAATCACCTGATGAACAGCACCCACATTGGATCCTGAAGCTTCCCCACTAACCCTGCAATGTTCCAGTAAAGAACATTATAATCTACTTGATCTATAAACTCCCCCGGTGGTGCATTAAAAAAACCTCTGTTGGCTCGGAAGTAAGCGCTCGGGGCAACATCTACATAAGGGGACCAGTACTTCGATGGGGGGGTTAAGGGGACACCTGGTGTTCCTTAGATGGCACATTGGATTCTAAACTAACATTCAGTCAGTCGCAGGCCTCCAACCTCGAGAGTACTGCAAATCTGTTTGTCCCCTACAGCATAGGTGAAAAGTAGTGGACCCCCGAGATGTTGTGCCTCACTAAATAGGGATTCATTGACTGGTCCCATGGTCTTCGACAGGACCATGTAGCTGCTATTTACATAAATAATTTAAGTTGTTAGCCCTTAGAGGCTCAGGCTTATAAAAAAAAAACTAAAGGATACCTGGATCCCTGTTAGCCAGACAGGCACGGACCTATCTATCGAGGATAGTTGGATTATTAAAATTTACAATTATAAAATATCCCCCCCCCCTTGTTTTTCTAGAATTACCCACCCATCCCACACGGCGCACCATTATAATATTTCGTTCCACAACGGAGTGGATTGAGGTGGTAAGTTAATGACTACAGAGTTTAGGGAGGCATTCGTGGGACCTCCCAGCAACTTTTCCGTGTTCTGGAGGGCCTGACCCTGTTGCCTTACTGGTTGGGCCCCATTTGTTACCATCCCCTCTATAGTACCCTCAGACAGCTTCTCTATGTGTCTGTGGTCCAAATTTGTACCACGGGTAGCAGTAATACTAGATGAACAAGCGTACCCGGGTACCCCTGTTGATTGTGAGATGCCTGCTGCAGTTTTTGGTTTAATTGACACATTATTAATGATATCTAACGTGCGGGTTGATTGCAAAGTTTTAGGTTGGACTGCTATACTTTGCTCTATATCATTTAACTTGGCCACAATAGGGTACAACATTTCCTCCAACATAGAGCTCAACATGGATTTGAGACTTTCCAACGTGGGGTAATCAACCATAGGAGAAACTACAATCTGAGCCCCCCCTATATCTGATGGAGGTAATAGCGGCGATTTTGGATTTTGGTCTTTTTGGCTTGGCTGCCAATTGCTTTACACTTTCTTTTCAGGCTGCCAGCGGAACGACTAGCCTCCCCCGAATGTTGGGGTGGAAAAGGACCATGGGGGACCTCTGGTTGAGTGTCACTATTCTTCCCACCAGTCCCACCCTTCCCCAAAAGTACCAGTATGCGCAGCACCCTTCCTATTTGCAATTATCACTTCTGGGGACAAGGGCCTAGGGGGTACCTCCCCCACAACTTCTGGTATGGAAAGCACGTCCTTTGCCTGTATATCACTGCCCAACCCCGAGGTAAGAGGATTACTCTCTAGCTCATCAATAGAATCTTTGGAACAATTATTAGAGCCACCCAGAAGGGGGCATAGAACACATGAGGCGGATCTAGATAGATGCCTATTAACCAATTCAATCTCTTTGTCAATGACTGAAGCAGCCCTTGACAAAAAGGTGTCCATGGTGGGTACTGTTGCTTTTGATGCAACTATAGACCCTACATGAGTCACCTGGGTCTTTCTCCTCCCCATTGTTGCTACCCTATGTAGATAGCCGGGGCCTCTGAAGATGGGATGGCCCACTATTTATAACCCTTGATCAGTTTACCCCAGTACAATTTTTTTTTTTAATGTTTTCTTTTTTTTTATATGACAATCACCCCCTTAGGCGGCCAGTTCTCCCGCATGCAGGAACTCAAATAATATGTTTTAACCGCCTCCTGCAAACAAAGGGAGAAATAATCAACATAGGATATAAGTGGTTAACCATATATATTTGTTCAAAAAATGAAAATAACGTAGCCCAGCCCAGCCTCTTCCGGCCCTTGACGGGCATGGACAGGCCTGCCCTTGGTCCGGGCTTTGACCGGGCGCAGCCGGGCACGCCCACGCGCATCCCACGCCACGGGAGCCCTCACCCCCTTATGAGCACCTCCTGGCGCTCACGGTGCGGTGCGGTGTGGGGCGTGAGTGCCGCACAGAATGCTGAGGTTGTAGTTTCCTGGGCAGCGGGCATTAATGGCGGTTCTAGCTCCCCTCGTGTTGCAAGTGTCCCGACGAGTCAAGCAGCAAATGAAGATGGCCCCAACAGCAGCTCCGGTAAGTCTGAAAATGGTCTCCCACACCGCGGGAGCCCTAGCCCCCTTATGAGCACCTCCTGGCGCTCACAGTCCGGTGCGCGGCGTGCACGTCACATGGAATGCTGGGGCTTTTAGTTTCCTGGGTGATGGGCAACAATGGCGGTTCTCGCTCCCCTCGAATTGCATGGACTGGTGCAAGTGTCCCGGCGAGTGAGGCAGCAAATAAAGATGGCCCCAACAGCAGCTCCGGTAAGTCTGAGAATGGGTTCCCACACCGCGGGAGCCCTAGCTCCCTTATAAGCACCTCCTGGTGCTCACGGTGTGGTGCGCGGCGTGTGTGCCGCACGAAATGCTGGGGGTTGTAGTTTCCTGGGTGGATGGCAACAATGGCGGTTCTCGCTCCCCTCCAGTTGCAAGGACTGGTGAAAGTGTCCCGTCGAGTCAAGCAGCAAATGAAGATGGCCCCAACAGCAGCTCCGGTAAGCCTGAGAATGGGCTCCCTCATTGTCATCTGGCGACTCCCCCCACCTTGCCCCACCGCGCTTACCCGCACCGGCCGCTCCTACTGGTGTGGCATTTTGGGCTAGACTGTTCCCATTAAAGCAGGGTCACAACTGGTTTTCTTATGACTGGGTCCAAACATTGGTGGAAAGTTGTGTAAAATACCACAGAAAAAGTGAAAACATGGAATTCAATGTGTCAAAAACACATTTGCATTTTATGCCTCATGTTCTAGTTGAAAACTCGGAATAGGAGGTATTTGCACAAGTGATAAATACCTCGCCCTGTGGTAATGGTATTTACCAAATTTAATAAAGATCCAACTCACTTCTGAAACTAGAAAGTCACATAGAGAGAAAGTGAAACTTAGATGTGGTTCGTTGATTCTTTATTTCGAAACTAAAACTACCTTCTGTACATTTATTTGTTTTATTGCCTTTCATTTTAGATCCTGGACCCTACAAATGAAAAATGTCCAGGAAACATAACTTGCGCCAGTGATAAGAATAATAATAATAATTTCTTTATTGTATAGTTAATAAAAACCATTACAAAATATAAAAATGCGGAGTATTTAAAAGGCACAATATAAACTTTAGTCTACAGTTACAAATACAGTCAATCTTAAACATTTGTAAAAATGAATCTCATTCTTCAGGAGGAGCAGTCACGTAAATTATGAGGGTTTATGGTGTAATTTAAGACTTTACCAAAGTTCCTCTCTTTTTCTTGAAGTTGGTAATAAATTGGACTGCTCCTCAGATAAGCTGGGGATCCCCAGTGCACATGATTTCTATAATCGCAGACCGACAGGTACGTATTCCAGTTTCCTTGAACTTGGCCTTTAGCCTGCTCTGTCGTTCTGGAAGGAGTGCGGGACAGATGCAGATCAGGTGAATTAGATCTTGTTTTCCTGCGCCACATAATTCGCACCCTTTATTTTCTTGGGTCTGCCATTCAGGTTGATCAGCGTTGTTGGGAGGTTACCCAACCTTAATTTAAGGTATTTATGTTTAATATGTGCTGAGAAGGCGAGTTTTAAATAGGCAGCCGGTGCGGACATTTTATATGATTGAATTGTCATCCAGGCATGTGTGCGATGACCCAGGGTTGACTTGTCATTGAGCAGTGAGTGCATGTTGGCCACCTTCTTTGCAGCCAGTTTAAACGATGCAACCGGAAGCTTAGTTTCCCAAAGTGCCACCAATTCAGTTGTTTCAAGTGAGAGTTTTAAGAATTTGGCATATTGGGAGTTAGGACTATTATAGGTTGCCTCCCACATGGCACGATAGACCTCAATTTCCTGGTTCATCCAGACATCATACCAGAATTTGACAGCATCATACTTTTTCAACAGTACTTGGGACTGCAGGCCGAATTCAAGTCATACTTGTGCTGGTGATGCGTTAATTGGTAAGCCAAATACACGCTTGTAGATTTTTGTTTGTATTTTACCTATGAGCTGTGCACTCTTACCGTGATGTAGTACGCTCCCGTAAGCTATTGTTGGGAGTAACTTGGCTTTCATTACAGCTAAAAGAGGATTACAAATAGGGCCTTTGAGTTTGGTCGCTAGATTGGTGAATGCGTGTAGCAAGGCAGTACCCTTCTTTTCAATGGCATTAAAATGCGTAGAGAAATTAAGTCGCTTGTCTAGTTGTATCCCCAGATACGTATAACTTTCCACCCCTTCCAGTTTGCTGTTATTTATTGTGAAGTTTGGTGGGGCTTTGTGGCGACGAGTTATAACCATGATATTTGTCTTTTTTGCTATTTATTTCTAGCAAGTTCAGTTTTGTGTATCTGGACAGTTCTTGCAATAGACGTTGCAAGACTATTTTTGTCTGGCTGAGAAGGACTACATCATCGGCGTAGGATAGATGTGTAACACGCAGATGGCCTAGTCGTGGTGGATGAGCGTTAGTCTGGTCTAGGCTCGGGGTAAAGTCGGCCATGAATAAATTGAAGAGATGGGGGGCCAACACGCAGCCTTTTTTTAGACCATCAAAAGTACTGATTTTACGGGTTAGCCGCTGTCCATTGTCAATCTTTACTTGCATCCAGGTGTTAGTGTGCAGGTCAATGATTGGAGTTAAGATTGAGTCTGGCAGTCCCTGCTGCTTCAATGTGGACCAAAGTAGTTGCCTGCTGACACGGTCGAAGGCCGCTTTGAAGTCTACAAAACAGGCATTAAGAGCCGGTGGTTTTGTAGACTTTCTTCAGCAATTAGGCTCAGGGCCATTGTGTTTGCCAATGTGCCTATGCCACGGCGAAACCCTGTCTGTTGGTTACAGACCATTTTGCAAGATCCGCTAACACCAGGGATGCGTAATATTTTGCTTCCGCGTCGATGAGGGCTATCATGCGATAATTGGCTGGGTTTTTACGGTCGCCACCTTTATAGATTGGATTAATGATGGCTCCCCTCCAGCTTTCTGGGAGCCGACTTGTGCTGTTTATTGATCGAAACAGGAGATTAAAATTACGAGCCCAATAGTGAGGGTCCGCCTTGTATATTGCTTGCGCCAGTGGATTTCTTCTCCTTGGTTTCCAAACAGACTTTCCTGAATTGAAGATGTTCCTCTTCTTCCACTTCTTTATAATATACCTGTTCACAGCAGCTGGGAACATCCTGATAATCACAACTGTGTCTCTGCGAGATGTTCTTCACGCACCAATGCACTTCTTTCTGGGAAACTTCTCATTCATAGAGATATGCTAAACAACAAATACTGTTCTTCTGATTCTTGACAGCTTCTTGGCAGGAGGTAGCATTATTTCCTTCTCAGCTTGCCTAACGCAGCTGTATATTTTTGGCTGGACAGCTGCTGCAGAGTGTTTCCTTCTAACTGTGTTGGCCTATGATAGATACTTAGCAATATGTTATCCTTTACATTGCACTACCCTCATGGACACAAGGCAGTGTAGTAAAATAACATCAGGTTCCTGGGTGGCTGGCATTTTGTCCCCATCAGTTGCTATTCTTTTAGTCATCAGATCATTTCTTCTGTGGCTTTGAGCCTGTCCTAAGAGCTGCATGAACACCAGTGTCCCTCTCATCCTTCATTGTCACATCATTTCCCTTTCTGCTAATTATTGTATCTTATATTTACATCATAGTAAGCATAGTGAAAATACCTTCAAGGATAGGGAGACACAAGGTCCTCTCTACGTGCAGCACACACCTTACGCTGGTCATCACATACTTTGGGACATTGATTACAATACACATAGTTCCAATAGCAGGCAAATCTGTCAATGTAACCAAAGCACTGTCACTCCTGTACACTATAGCTACCCCATTGCTGAATCCAATTATATAGGTTTGTTTTTAAGATTGCGAAACTGTAATACTTGTTTTTTATAGAATCAATTTAACATTTTCTTTCACTGAACTGTTTTGGGGCACTTACTTTTGTTAAAGCTGGTGACTTGGTCGGGCAATTTGCCTGTAATGGGGCAGTAAGAGTCTCTCCGGTCCACCAGGGTCTCGTACATGGCCGTTTCAGTGGAGAGAGGTAACCCATTCCTAGTGAGTCAGAAATCGGGCGCCATTTTGGGCGGTCAGCGCTCTAGTGCTCGGCCGCCTCAACAAATAAAATCACCACTTCCACAGGAGCGCAACAGGCGCGCTGCTGGCGCACCAAAGGCAAGCCCGTCTGCGCCCGTCCACGCCGGGACGCTGGCAGCTGGCAGGAATCTATGCCTTCTTTATTAAGATATAACTATGCCAACCCGGACCTACTCGAAGGAGGAGTGGCTGGAGGTAAGGACCATCATCCATAGTTTGAGTTGTGAAGGCAGAGAGTGTCTTGACAATGGAGATCTTCATATCTGCTACCCTGACTGTAAATGGACAGTAGGGCAAATACAAACAATTTTAGGCTCCTGCAGTAGCCCTTTTACTAGACCGCAAGTAGCTCTGAAGCCTAAGTTAGAAAGTGCTACCCAGAATAAGAATGGCCTGGATACTATGGTCAACTGCCTATATATTAATGCGAGGTCCATACCTAAGCACACCACTGAAATTTGGGATTTCTTAGATGTCCGTAGACCTGACATTTGTCTATTTACCGAGACGTGGGTCCAGATATATTCAACACCTTCTCTAGCAATCGCATTTCCTTCAGAATATACTGTAGTAAGACTGGATAGATTAGGGGAAAGGGAAGGAGGGCTGGCGATAGCCACTTGCTCCACTATGAATTTAAACATTTTGGACACTGTCTCCACTCCTAATTTGGAGCTGTTGATCTTCTTGATGGAACTTGCTCGCTGTCAGAAGGTAATAGGGGCGGTAGTGTATCCCCCTCCGGGTGAAAACAAAAAGATCTTTTGTACTGCACTACTGGAAACTCTGGCCCCTTATGTCTTATATGCTGAAAACCTTTTTATTGTGGGGGATTTTAATTTCCATTTTGACACCATTACTAATAGCGATACAGAAGATCTGTTGGCAGCCATGGACATGTTAGATCTTTCCCCCACAGTATGCGAACCAACACATATAGCGGGCCATACACTGGACAATATCTTTACTAATATATTACATTTCACAACAGAATCGCCTCAGGCAGTGAGTTGGTCTGATCACATGGCGATACATTTCTCTTTCCCTGCCCATAGTAGTCCAGGTCAGTCTCAAGGACGTGAAGTCACTCGCAGACAATGGAGGAAAATAACACCAACAACATTTGGCTCATTATTTTCCCCTCTGTCTTTTAGTGAGTGTAAAGACATCAATGAAGCCATAACCAAACTGGAGACAGAGATGATTAGGGCTTTTGATATTATCGCCCCTATCAAAACAAAAATTATATATGATAGACCCACTCCTGTTCCTTGGTACTCTGACAGCCCGAAGCCAGAGAAAGCCGCATGCAGAGTTAGAGAACGTAAGTGGAGGAAAACAAAAGCAAAGGAAGACAGACTGGCCTATAACACAGCAGAGAGGGCATATCTTAGGAACTGCAATGTAGCAAGGCGAACACACCTAGCCACCCGAATAGATGAAGCTAAGGGCTCCTCCATAGAACTCTTCAGGGTCCTCAAGGAATTTACTAATCCAAGAGTCAGCAATCTGGCTTGCCCCTCTACACAATAATTTTGCAATGAGTTAGGCTTGCATTTAACAAGTAAAATAGATAACATCTATAACTCTTTCAAGCAGGATCTGGATTATAGGGCAGAAATCCCGGCCCCAGATAAGCCTCACCAGCCGAAACTAGAGACCTTTGCAACCATAACGAGGGGGCAAGGTCTTTCATTGCTAAAACACATTAAGTCAGGCTTTCCGGCTGATGTCGCTCCTCCCCACATCATGTCTGATTTAGGGTTGGAATTGACTACTCCAATTAAAGAAATCTGTAATTTGTCTTTAGCAACCTCCTCTTTCCCTTTGAAATGGAAGAAGGCATTTATTGAACCTTTGCCGAAGAAACCCTCAGCAGGCTGTGCAGACCTACAACATTACAGGCCCATTTCTCTTCTTCCAGGGAGCTAAAAAATGATGGAGTCCCTGGTGAATCGACAACTTTCAGATTATCTGGAACAGCATAGCCTCCTGGACCCCTCGCAGTCAGGCTTCCGGGCTGGATTCAGCGTCTGCTTTAACGGAGGTTACAGATACAATCAGGTTGCTGCTAGACGGCGGGACCCCCACTATGCTGGTTCAGCAGGATCTATCAGCGGCCTTTGACACCATCTCTCACAGAATTCTATTAGATAAACTGTGAGAGATTGGTGTCATGGTAAGGGCCTTGGATTGGATACAGAGTTTCCTCTCTGAGAGATCCCAATGTGTGCAACTGGACACCTTTGTATTCAGGACTACAACTGAGGACAAGGGAGTGCCCCAGGGTTCTATTTTAAGTCCCACGCTAATCAATATCTATGTGTCGTCCCTGGCCTCTGTCATTAATTCTTGCAGGTTCCACACCATCTCTTACGCCGATGATACGCAGATTATTGTCCCCATAGAGAAGGACCCAGGAGTGACCAGAGACAGATTCAAACTATGTATGACAAAAATTGATGCGTGGATGAAAAATAACTTTCTGCAACTGAATTCAAATAAAACTGAGATCTTACCGTTCAGGAAAGCTGGGTATTTATGGACTGAGGAATGGTGACCGGGGGAACTCAGAGAAGGTCCCTCCCCCAAAAAATGGGCTAAAAACCTGTTTGTGAAAATGGACTGTAAATTATCCAGGGAGGAGCATGTGAAAATTCTATCAGGCCAATGCTTGGGATTGATGCACATGCTAAAGAAGATCTTCCAGTGGATTTCTCTCTTCACCAGAAAGACTCTGATACAGGCACTTCTAGTCAACAGACTTGACTATGGAAATGCTCTGCTGGTGGGGATAAGGGTAGACCTATTCTCAAAGCTTCAAGTCGTGCAAAATGCGGCGGCATGCCTAGCTCTGAATAAGCTGGCATGCACTCCCTCCTCTCCATTACTGAGTGAGTTGCATTGGCTTCCCATGAGGAAAAGAACAGTTTTTAAACATTTGTGCCTGGTCTTTAAAGCCCTGGTCGGAATGGGACCAGAATATCTAACTAGAAAAAAAATTGGTATACACCAGCCAGGCAGTTAAGATCCAGTGGCTATAAGTTCCTCCAAACTAGGAGAATTAAAAAGGCTAGGATGGGTGGGCGTGCCTTTTACTATTTGGCCCCCAAATACTGGAATGCACTGCCAGACGATCTGCGGGCTTGTTCCACGTTCACGATCTTTAAGAAAAAATTTAAAACCTGGCTATTTTAGATGAATGATTCTGCATGTTGTCGTCTGCTCCCCGGGCGCTTACAGGTCCCTCTGGGGATGATTTGTGCACCATATAAATAATAAATAAATAAATATACACATTGAGGAATGAGGACATCAGAGAGGCATGTGACCATCTTATCTGTAAAATGTTCGGAATTCCAGAAATCTGAATAAAATAGGCAGTGCATGTGAGTTGGTATTGATAATTGTTTTGGTCAAATAGATGATCACTTGACAAAATGAGATGCATATTTGATACATGATGAGACAGGAAAGCAAGAGTAGTATTTATATGTATTTATATGGGTCACTATAAATACCTAAACCAATATGCCAATATTTGAGCAGTGCCTGGTAGCATCCATTCATATTAATCATGCACAAGTGAATTAGCTGAATTTAGCTTCCACAGTTACATTAAGTAAGGTATGTGAGAAGTTGGCCTGGTATGTGATGCTCACTAATTCTAGTGATCACCTTGTACCATGCCAAGCAACCCTTATGATGATTGGTTGTAAGTCAACCTTATAGACCAGCTATCCTAGTAGCGTGGACAAAGCAGTCTGAGGCTAAACTCTGCAAAGGCATGTGAAGCAAGCTTTTTTACAATACACAATCCCCTTGAATACCAAATGAAAGGACACCACACAGATATATATTGAAAATATATATATATATATTTATTTACTACAAAATCCCCTATACTCTTTATGAGCACAGAAGCAAATGTGTTAAAACAAAACACAGTTTAAATATACAAAAGTTGCACAATATGGACGAGCCCTAGGGGCCACCTAAACCATATACTAAAATAGTAGTATAAGAACCACCTAGCTGAAAGGAAGTAGGCCAGGGGCTTTGGGAATCGCTGGAGCTGTTCTGGACTAACAGTGATGAAGTCGGGAAAGGCCCGCGGGACTCGGGTGCAGTGCAGAAAGTGCACGCATATACCAATGTTAAGTCAATGGTGCGTAAAAGTTACAAAGTTAGTTATTAAGGAACCTTCAGAGAGACGTAGAATAATTAAACTTTAGACACAGACACTAGAGGTGTGTACCAGTGTAGGAACACCAGCATTGTTGAGTTACCTCACCCACAGGAAGCGGGTGCATAGGTGGGAAGTAGTGTCGGGTTTCGTCACGCAGGTCGATGGTGCTTGGAGCTGAAGATGCTGCAGGCGGCTCGATGTGAAGAGTTCCGGTGGATCCAAGGGTGGATCTGAAGTGGTGAAGACCTGTAAGCAGAGGGGACAATGTTCAAAGTCACTAGCCAGTGACTACTGTGGAACCAGGATGGAATCAGGCGATGTCGGGTGCAAACAGGCGATGAGGTGAAGATTGTCTCTGCAGCCACGTGGACACGAAGAAGTCGAGGACATCCGGGCATCGGTCATGAGCTGTCCTACGAAAGTTCTAGCTGTCTCGGCTTCTTGATCGGAGCAAACAGGCCTTGGCTAATGCAAGCCACACAGGAATCGATGCAAGCTTCTCACTCGGACCAGCGAGGTCGGAGCGGGTGCTCCTTTTTACAGGAGCGAGGGCAAGTCTGGAGCAACCAGACCCGCAGTGTAGATTGTTGGTTTCATCGCCAAGATGGCCGCTGACCACGTGGCAAGTGGCCGGGATGGCGCGTCGAGTGGCATGATGCAAAAGAGCCCCACGCAGATCGTGGAGATGCTGGGGGGCTGATCTTCGGTGCAAGGGCTGCTCCGTTATGGGGCTTCTCAATCCCCAAAGCACAGCATTGAGGATACCTCGGGTGCTGCGCAGTCAGCTTCTCGGGGGTCTTTTGAGATGTCCGGTCCCACGTCTCTCGGTGCCTCCACGGGTCCCTTCTTTGCAAGGACTGTGGATCGGGCGGTGCGAAGTCTGGGAGTCTGGGTCTCATCGGGCTCTCGGCTCGGGCTCCGGCAGGAGGCGGCGGCAAAGCAGACGTCAATGTTTCTGGATGGTGCCTGTGTTCACAGGGTGGCCACTCTAGGCCACAAGGGAGATGCTCTTCAGTCTTCTGTGCAGCAGAATGTCAAAGTCCAGTTGTCTTCTTATTTTCAAGTTGATTCAGGATGATCTGAGGTGCCATGGCACTGCTCCCACTCTTATTCCCAATCTGAGGGGTTGATCACCTGCTCGTTCCCTCCTTTGGGTGGAACCAGGAAGGGGGGCGGTTACACCCCCTTTCCTTTGTCCAGCTCCTCGCCAGGCCTGGGTCTGGAAAGTCCCAGAACTGGCTTGGACTGGCTTATGCACGAGGACACCTTGTGTGCCCCGGGCATGTCTGATTCTATTCAGCCCTGTCCTACCCAATACAAAAAATCCTGTCTGGGGTGGTGCTCTCACCTCCCAAGGCAGGAAACCCTTTGTCCAAGCCTCCCTCGCTGGAATGACTCCCAGCAGCAGGAGGTCAGACTTGTGTCTGTGGTGGCAGCATTCATTTTGGGATGCTGAGGCTCGAGTTTAACTTTAACCGGGGTTCAGGTTATGTACATGTTGTGTCCCTCTAGAAGGGTGGAATGCTATCCCCGTCGACAGAACTGTTGAGGGGATAGTATTCCAATTCGTATGACACCTTACTCAACATGTTTTGATCAAGCCAAACCAAAGTTAGCATATAACCGCAAGGATTATAATGCACTTAAGAGTATATGGTATGGCAATATCCCGGAACAGCTAAGGGAGTTGTTCTCGACAGCTGCAGACAGGCTCAGCTCATGCTAGAGCACCAGCTCACATGAAACCACGCACTCTGACCCCAGGATTGCAGGGGCCTTTCATAGGAATGGCTTATAGGTTAACATGTGTCCAGTTAAGGTTAGATATAGGGATACTATATCTAAGCAAGAGGTGATTACACAAACTTACCCCAGCTGAATGATCAGCCAGTTGTGTCAAAATATGGAGGCCAGGCCAGGGGTGGCACAATATATGCTGCAGCCCCTGGTAGGCCTTGGCTACACCTATGCCCTGGGTACCTAGGGTACACTGTTACAGGGGCCTATAAGGTGAACCAGTTCCAATTCGTAATGCACCTAGAGTGCATTGGCATCAATTTAGAGAGAGAACCGCAGGCTGTGGGTCTGATTAGCAGGCCCACAGCCACATTAAGTCATAAACCAGTGAAGCAAAAAGCAAAAATTTGGGGTGACCATAGGATAGCAGACCCTACTCTCCTACAAGGTAGTCCTACCTTCAAAATGGGTTTAAAGGAAAATTCTTCATTCGAAGCAATTTTTCTTGCAAATTATATAATTGAGACTCCTAGCAAGAGGTAACTGTCATTTGCACGTGATTACTATGACCTACCTATTTTGAGCGTGAAGACTGGGAACTGGTAATTGTGGGGCTACAACTTTTATACTGACCATAATGCTTGCCACCTGTGAACAGCTATTAATTTGATCAGAAGAGTCGACAATGACATTTTCCATCCCATTTAACTCATAGATTAAAATAAGGAAGTGTTTCTTTCAAGGAAAGGGCTGGACCAGCTACTCACAGTCTGTCAATCTGCCAGCACAAATAGATTTGATATGGGGTAGATGTTTAGGATTGTTAAATCAATTAATAGTTGTCCAGCAGGAGCGTCATCAATTATTTTTATTGGCCAGCAAGATCATTTCTTATGTTCAACCCAATGACTGGTATCCCCATAGTCATCAGATCAAGAGGGGCAAATATGATCTGGCCTTCTCCCTGGAAGTTTGCATGCTTAAGGGAGACTGACGCCAGATGTTCTTTTTGTTTAATAATATAAGAAAAATATATAACCAGTAACATTCAAAGGACTGGTTTATAAATAAGACATTTATTCCGATGTACCGAGTAAAGAGTCCCACTCAAATCATAGTTTATTGTGTTTCAGATGGAGATTTGTACTGCTAAAAGCATGTAAAGCACTAGTGGAAATGAGCAATATTCTGCATAGAAACACTGACTCCCACATGATATTACCCAACAAAATAGTAATTTCGAATATTTCCTCACATTAAAATTACCAGGGTCCCTCTGTACTTTAAATCGAAGAGAGGAAAATATTAGAGATTATGCTGAGGCACTCACAATGGATGCTTACGTGGTTTGCTACACTCATAATGGATGCCTAAGTGGTTTACTATTCGCTAGTCAAGCTAGGGAGGTCAAACATCGAACAATTGTGATAGTGGGGCAAACTCATTGTTTTCATAAACTTCCCTGTGGCTGAGGGTTAAAATTTGGCACCAATACCAACTCCGATGTACCTCCTGTACACACCCTATATTTTTTTTAAAAAACTATAGCTCTCTGATGGCAGAAGCCTCATAGGATGGAGGATAACAATGTACCTGGGATTATCTTTGAGGCTTACATCTTGTGCGGTGGTTAGGGGTTTAGGGTCACCTGCCGCTGTTCCTAAACCGTGCAGAATTTTTGAATTTGGTCAATCTGCATTCTCTCTACTCCGTAGAATCAGGACGTTGAAGACTGTCTGTCGTGTGAAATGCTATTTTGGCTGGTATATTCAAAATACACGATTTTGACATGTCTCATTATGACTCACTTGTTTTTTCCAGAGACCAAATAAAAGAGCCCAAAACTGAATTTTACATGAGTCCTGTCCATATTATGTCAAGTTGTTAGAAGCTGTGGATAAATCCAAGGTCCTAGATGCATAGTAAACCATACTCAAGGCATGGAGGGGTATAAGCACATGCAATGTCCGTTGCCATGAAAAACTCAAATGAATAGATGCTAAAGTCCATAAATGTTCTAGAAAATCTTAAAGTGGTCATTTACTGTACAATTTGAGTTCAACTAACTGGACCAGGGAGGTTCGCCATCTACCAAGAGAATCCTTAGATTTCTTGTACAGTTCCTATAAATCATGTAGGACTTTGTATCTGGACAACATCACAATCAAAATATGGGTACTGAGTCCACTCATATCATCCGAGTATGTTGGCCTAATTGCTAGCTTGCTCACAGTGCATCATGTGAACCCCTGACCTTACAGAATACGAGATGGCTTCTGCAACCTCAGAACATGATCATTAATTCCCCAAAGAGATCGTGGAAACAAATATAACCTTTCATTGTTCCTCAGACATGCCCAAAGGGTGACAAGATAAAGTTAAAAATTGGCTTTTCAAACATTTATTGAAACAATTATAATCTTGTGTAAAAAGCATGAGCTGCAATTACTAGTAGGATGAAAGAAAGCATTCCAACCAGCGTTATAAGAATGGCAAAAATATTAACAGTTGAACCATTATAACGTTACAGTGTGATTATGGTTATGTTTGTAATTGTACATATACTCCTACCTATTTCTACCTACGCAATCGAGAGCATAGAGGGAGCACTCTCTGCCAGATTACTTGGGACAGCCAAGCCACCATACCTGTATGCAATGTATCAGGAAACTGATCTGGTGTATAGCAAGCTATCGTCCTTTACAGGATAGAGATTAGATTCAGCAGGACTGCATATAAGGCACAGCATGTCAGGAAAATCTGAAGAAGTTCTCCTCTGTCTAATTTGGTTCAGAGGCGGTTTATATAATAAAAGCACTGTTCTGTTTGCACTGTGTCAGAGGTGCAGCGCTGATGTCTCTGTTTATCTTACGAGTTAGAGCTCTCTCCAACCGAAAAACTCAATGCAAGAGCATTGCTTTCCATTATTCCCCAGCCTTGAATAGAATGTATGAACTACATGATAAAATGCTTACTAAGAAATATGTTGCAAGCAAACTAATTTCTAAGTATGTTATATGTAAGTACAAAGCATGTTAAAGTTACCATTTAGAAAAAGATGTCAAGTTTAACTGTGTAACTAAAATGGAGACTTGTGCACAGGCCCTGTCTTACCTTACAATAGTGTATTCAAATGTTAAAATTGAATGAATTCACATTTTCCCAAAAGAAAAGGTCTGGTTACTATAATCAAAAGAGTTCTCACCAAATTTGTCAATCCGCTCGTTATTCAGTATAAAGCCTGTGTGTGCCCCATTACTGCTGAAAATGTATACATAAGTAATACACTTGGATTTTACCAATATATATATACTAGGCCATTGCTATAGATATGTATTTGAATTTGGGAGTATGCATGATGAATATCCTGTTTGAGAGAGACAAAAATAATTCCACAAGAGATTAATTTATAAATGTTCTCCAGGATAGGCTATTAGAACTAAATATTTTTCTTACCTATTATTAACCCCTCCCCTGCTGATGACGGAACCGCTCCGTCATCAGCTACAGTTGAGCTGTGCTGATGATGGAGCGGTTCCGTCATGGCCCAGCCGCAGTGCCTGCGCGGCGCTGATTTCGCGCCTGCGTGGGCGTTCTAATGAGCGGGGCGGGTCATGATGGAACTGCTCCGTCACCAGCATAGCTCAACCGCGGCTGGTGACGGAGCGGCTCAGTCACCAGCATGCGGCCGCCGCGCCGCCGCCCCGCCCCTTTAGCGCTGCAGCGGAATAGCCGCCGCTGCGAAGGGGTTAAAATATTCCTTAGGGTGAGTAGATACCAATTTGGTAAAAGATGAAAATAACCAAGCCTTTTCTGACTGACAAAACTAAACTGAAAACTCTGTGTTATCAAATATCCCTGCCTTCTTTCTTCTGTCTGTGTGCCCGCAAGAAAAAAGTAAAAATTGACATAGCATATAGACTGTGGATCAGCTCTCTGTCACCTCTGTGTTATGTGTTTCATTGTGGTCTTTTTTGTATCTTTGCCTCAGTGTCAATAAATGTGTGAGTTTTAGTATTTTAAATAAATACATTAATCTGTGTGTATGTTTGTGACTGTGGGTGTGTGAGTGACTATGTTGGTTGTTTGGGTATGAAAGTTCATAAGCAGGTGTGTGAGTGGGTGTGCAAGTGACTCTGGGTCTCTGAGTGGGTGTAAGTGGATATGGGATTAGCAGTATGAGTGTGAGTGGTTTTGAGAGTGGCTGTGTGTGAGTGGTGTTGTGGGTCTGTGGTGGTGTTTGTGACTATATGGTTGCGTGATTGGGTGTGTGAGTGATTGTCTATTTTGGGTGTGGGTGTGAGTTAGTATGTGAGTGATTGTCTGGGAGGGGTGTGGGTGGCTGTATGGGTGTGTGAGCAAGTGGAGTGTGGTAAAGGTTTGTGAGTGGATGTGTGAATGGCATGGGTGTGTGAGGGACTATAAGGGTCCATCAATATCTGTGCAAGTCATTTTGAGGGTCTGTAAGTGGGTAGGTGATGGCATGTATGCATGGATGTTTTACTCTTAAGTGTGTGAGTGGTGTTGTGGGTCTGTGAGTAGGTTTGAGAGTGGCTATATGGGTGTGTAAGTGGGTACACGAGTGATTGTGTGGGAGTGTGATTGTATAAATGCAGGACTGGGTCCATGAGTGGCTGTATGGGTGTGTGAGTGGTTTTGTGGGTGTATGAATGGGTGTGTGAGTGGTTGTGTGGGTCTGTGAGTGGGTATGTGTGGTTTTGTGGCTCTCTGTATGAGTGTGTAAGTGGTTGTGTTGGTGTTTCAGTGGGTATGTTCGTGTATGAGTTTGTGTGTGAGTGGCTATGTGGTTTTGTGAGTGGGTGTGTGATTAGTTTTATAAGTCTGTGAGTATATGTGTGAGTGGCTATATGGGTGTGTGAGTGGGTATGTGAGTGGTTGTTTGGGTGCATAAGTAGGTGTGTGAATGAGTGTGTGAGTGGGTGTATGAGTGTTTCTTTGGGTGCATAAGTGGGTGTGTGAGTGGGTGTGTGAGTGGGTTTGGAAAGGGTTTTGTGGGTGTGTGTGAGCATGTGGTTAGCTGTATAAATCTCTGAGGAACTGTGTGGGTTTGTGAGTAGATGTATGAGTGGTTTTGTGGATCTGCGAGTGGGTATGTGAGGGGCTGTATAGGTGTGTTTGTCTTTATGTGGGTGTGTTTGAGGGTGTGTGAGTGGGTAAATGGGTATGTTAATACATGTGTGAGTGACTGTATGGGTCTGTGAGTGGTGTAAGAGTGTCTTTCTAGTAATGTGAGTGGGTGAGTTAGTGGATGTATGTGTGACTGGGTGTGTGAGTTCATGAGTGGGTGTGTGTGGCTATGTGGGTATTGGGCCTGGGTTTGTAAGTGATTATGGGTCTCTGAGCATGTGGGTGGTTGTGTTGGTGTTTTTGAGTGGGGGAATTTAGTGAATAGGTGTGTGAGTGGCTGTATGGGTGTATGATTGGGTACGTGTCATGGTTGTTTGGGTGTGTATATAGGTGTGTGAGTAGCAGTGTGAGTAGGCGTGTGAGTTGTGGAGAAGTGTGGCTCACTGGTTAGAGGAGGCAGACCTGGAAGCAAAGGTCAGCCCGGGACCAGGGTTCAATTCCCGGCTCGGCGGGGTCTTGAGTCCTAAAATGTCCATGGACTCGACAATTCTCGCTCTGGTGCCTACTCGATTCACGGGTTCACACTCTGCGACTCTGGGCAATAGCTTGCTTAATCTCCACAACGACCTCTCGCAGCGGGATGCCTGGCTTTCACCTTGCAGATACCCTGCCGGGGTTATCTCACAGAGGAATGCCAGGACGGGTTCCCTAAGCAAGCGCTTAGAAACCGCTCGGTGATTTGCGCTATATAAATTCCTGTACATTTACATTTACAGTTGTTATGTGGGGGCATAAGTGGATATATGAGTAAGTGTGTGAGTGGTTTTCTGGGTTCGTGAGTGGGCATGTTAGTGGCAGTCTGGGGTTGTGAGTGAGTGGTTTTGTGGGTTTGTGAGTGGGTATGTGAGTGGCTGTATAGGTATATGAGAGGTTGTATAAGTAGGTGTGTGATGGATAAATGCATCTGTGAGTTCATGTGGGAGTGGCTGTGTGGGTCTGCGAGCAGTGTGAGAGTAGTTTCCTAGGACAGTGAGGGTGTGTGAGAGGCTGTATGTGTGTGTGTGAGTGGGTGTGTGAGTACATGTGTTTGAATGTATATTTATGTGGATCTTGTGATAGGGTGCATAAGTGGACTAATAGGTCCGTGAGAGGAGATGTGAGTGGCAGATTGGGTGAGCGAGTGGGTATGTGAGTGGCCATGTGAGTCTGTGAGTGGGTGTATTAATTGCTTTTTGGGTCCAGGAATATGTGTGTGAGGTGTTGTGGGAGTGAAAGTGCATGTGTCAGTGTTTTTGTGTGTTTTTGTGTGGGTTTATGAGTGGGTGTATGGGTGTGTGAATGGGTGTGTCTATGGTTTGTGGATATGTTAGTGGATGTGTTAATATGTGAGTGAGTGTGCATGTACTTGTGTGAGTGGCTGTGTGGTTTTGTGAGTCAGTGTGTGAGTAGAGTTGTAGGTCTGAGTAGGTGTGTGAGTGGGTACGTGTGAATTTGTGCGAGTGTCTAAGTGAGCGTGTGAGTATATATTGTGGTAAATTGACAGCGATCGATATTACCATTTAGCTGAAGTCATTTTGTTTCTGGCAGCCATTCTGTCTGCCATGTGCTCACAATATGCTGTTTTCCTTCTTTACTACCGTTTACCCTATACTCTATTTAAAAGACTGGCTATTCTTAGACTCTGCTATTCTGCTCATGCGCAGAGGAATTTGTAACCTCACATACACATATTTTAGTCTGTAACTGTCAGGTTGTCTATACCGGAGTCAGCGATTGCTAGCTCCTCCTTTACTGTTGACTGTGCATTTCTGTATGACCATTTATGTATGTAACGTTCCTATGTGTGCTTGTACCTGCTTCTTTTGAGCTCCTGTGTGGGTATAAAAGACCCATGTTTCTTCTATTCAGTGTGCTACTTCATACACTGCGGAAGGGTGTTGTGTGAATGTAGTTCCACCTCTTGAAGTTTATTAAAAGATCTTTTACTATTTCAGTTTCCGTGCCAACTTCTATCTATTGGTTTGAGGACTTGCGTGCAGAGAAGGGTGAACTCCTAGCACTGGTAGGCCTGGCTAAGGCCCACCTCTACAGCTAGAAACCGGTCCTCGGAAGCTTGTTTCCGGCCCAGGGAAGACTTGGCTTGGCAGTTCAGGCTGAACTGTTCCCATGAGGCACAGGGTCAGACTGATTTGCATATAGCCATTTATGAACTGGGGTGGAAGAGTGGCTAAAGAACGGTGATGGATTAAACCCAGATCTTTTGACTGGGTGTGAGTGTTTGATTGATTCAGATGCTCCGTCCATCACCACCCCTTTTTGTACCGCATTTGGCCGCCATAAGTGTGGCAGGGTATGCTCAGACGTGAGTCCCTTGCTCACTTTGCCACTGGATTCAAGCAAGCCGGGCTGAAGGCGGCTGGAATGCCGGAAACCGGTCCTCGAAAGCTTGTTTCCCGTCCAGGGAAGACATGGCTTGGCAGTTCGGGCTGACTGTTCCCATGAGGCACAGGGTCAGACTGATTTGCATATAGCCATGTCTAAACTGGGGTGGTAGAGTGGGCTAAAGAACAGTGATGGATTAAACCCAGATCTTTTGACTGGGTGTGAGTGTTTGATTGATTCAGATGCTGCATCCATCACCACCCCCTTTTGTACCGCTTTTGGCCGCCATAAGTGTGACAGGGTATGCTCAGACGTGAGTCCCTTGCACACTTTGCCACTGGATTCAAGCAAGCCGGGCTGAAGACGGCTGGAATGCCAGAAACCGGTCCTCAGAAGCTTCTTTCCGGTCCAGGGAAGACATGGCTTGGCAGTTCGGGCTGGACTGTTCCCATGAGGCACAGGGTTAGACTGATTTGCATATAGTCATGTCTGAACTGGCGTGGCAGAGTGGGCTAAAGAACGGTGATGGATTAAAGCCAGATATTTTGACTGGGTGTGAGTGTTTGATTGATTAAGATGCTCCGTCAATCACCACCCCCTTTTGTACCGCTTTTGGCCACCATAAGTGTGGCAGGGTATGCTCAGACATGAGTCCCTTGCTCACTTTGCCACTGGATTCAAGCAAGACCGGCTGAAGACGGCTGGAATGCCAGAAACCGGTCCTCGGAAGCTTGTTTCCGGTCCAGGGAAGACATGGCTTGGCAGTTCGGGCTGGACTGTTCCCATGAGGCACAGGGTCAGACTGATTTGCATATAGCCATGTCTGAACTGGGGTGGCAGAGTGGGCTAAAGAACGGTGATGGATTAAACCCAGATCTTTTGACTGGGTGTGAGTGTTTGATTGAGTCAGATGCTCCGTCCATCACCACCCCCTTTTGTACCGCACCTCTACAGATTGGCACCCAACCAGTGGGGCTCATCGGCGACTCAATGCCCGAAGGAGTGGTCGAAATGAAGGATTGGAATTTCGCTACAGACGACCAATGCCCGAGGAGACCCTCATCTAGGCACACACGGCGTTTTTCCTATCTTTCTGATCTGACCCCCAGGTGGTGCTGGTCCTCGTCTGAGATCTCTTCTGGTGTTCGCCGTGCAGAGACCATTTGGTCGATTCAGAACTTGGCAGTTGGAGTCTGGAGACCTATGTATGGTAAGGTTGTTTGATGCGATAATATGTATATGGAATATGATGGTTGGTCAACGTATGGAATGTAGATATATATAAATTGCAATTTATATGGGCAGGTAATGAGGAGATTTTTCTCTGATCTATGAAATATATGCAATATTCTTAAGCCTGTGTCATCTAGTTTGAATATATGCAGTGCTGCTTATAACTGTATTATTCCGACCATAAATTTACACCATAAAACAAGATGATTTACTACCTTGCCTGAAAGTGTATAAGAGAGTCTCCTTTTTCCCTTGCTAGCAATGCAATGTGCATGCATATTTAACTGACAGTTTATTACTTCCTATTGGGACATTGTTTTACATTTATACCTCTACTGTGTTTAGCACACTGCATAGAATGTGTTGCTTATGTAGCGGTACCGATATACCAGTATTGAGAGGAAACAGTTGTCTCCCCCCTGAGCGGACGCCTAATAGGGATATGTACATTAAACATGGTATTTCTTCTATAATGTACAGCACGTTATGCAATAAATATACTAGCAAGGATCCTCAGTTGCACTAGCCTATGCATGGGTCATTTGATCTTAAGAAGATTCAGTATGTTGAACAACGTATGTTTAAGTGCAAAAGTCGACAAGATATGTTTCACTGTGTACGAATGTGGGAGAAAGAAGTGCATGAACGAATAAAAAGAGAGCAAGCTTTACTAGATAAGGAACAACGCAAAAGTATCTATTTGAAAGCACAGATATTAAAAGAGAAAGAAATGAAGGAGATAAAAGAAAGGGAGGATAGGGAGCGTCGTTTGCAGGTAAATAGCAAATACCCTATCCAGCGCCCCCCTATATCCTCTCTTTAATAAACCACAGGATGATTCCATTTTGGTAGAACATTCTCTGCCTCCATATACCTTTCCCTCTGCTCCTACTCATGATTCTGATGATGATGATTCTTCTTCAGAACAGGATAAGTTTATATTTTGCAGAAATGTTTGGCACAAAAGTAATTGAACGGTTTAGGAAATATTCCCACAACGTTAGAACCTAATGATATAGCAAGGGAATATAAGCAATTGCATGACAGTCTTTTTCTCCTCCCTCAGGTGGCTGATTTTGTTATACGCGTGGGTAAACTGCAAGCTGAAGTATTCCGTTTGCAAGAGGAGAAAAAGGCAGCTGACGCAGCTGCAAAAGCAATCCTGACCTCCGTGTTGGCCACCACCTCTTTGGAGACAGATAAGAATGTTGTACTTCATGGGAAACCAATGCGGGAAGCCGCACCTTTGTATGTCCACCTAAGGGTACGGGCACAGATGATGATAAAAATTCTGTGTCTGTGAATGCAAAGGGTTATTTCATTTATCATTGGGTTTACACTCCCTGTAAATTCTGGACGCTTTTTATGAAGAAGTTGAAGGAGCTATTAGTTCTTGCACTATGACTTTGTCTGATATTGATATGTTTTTGAGCTGATTTTACCCCTGATATGTGGAGATCTATTTGTAAAGTTGATGATCATACAGTTTTTGGGGCTGTTTGGAAAGTATTAGAAAGAATTGATGCCGAAAGGGAAAAAAGCACAGAAGCCGCAACAGGAAATTTTAGACCTTCCACAAGCTATAATTATTAAATTGAAAACTATTATTCATCCTAAAAAGATAGACTGGACTGTGTTAACATATAGCAAGCAAAAGGTAGATGAATCAGTTTCAGATTTCTTTACACGTTTTGAAGAAGCATTCCACGACTTTAGTGGCCAGTCATTGACAGATGACACAGGCAAGCATCTATTTGTCGATATATTTGTTGGAAACATGTTGCCAGGAATAGCTAGTAGCCTAAAGGCCAGCGAGAGTTCAGGGACGACGTCTTCCCCAGTCTCTCTTTTGAGTATGGCTCAGTATTAAGAATGACAGGAATTAGAAGTCAAGGGAAACGAGGATAGGAAGAATAATGAGTTGAAAACTAAGGTTATGATGGCTCAGATTTATGGCCCCTCTTAACTTATCTTACGGAGATAGTGGTCGAGGCAGACGTGTAACGTATCGTCCTAGCGCACCCTCTTTTTCCCAAGCTACTTTGTCTATTAATCAGTGCGCATACTGCAGGGAGATCGGACATTGAGCTTATGAATGTCCTCTATTGCGCACTCAGCAGTATCAGCGTGGTCGGGGACAAACGAGAGGCCGCCCAGGGACCCCATGGCATAGAGTAGGTATGGCTGATCGTGCTAGATTTGAGACTGTGGGGCGTCCTCCAAATTCTTCAAATACGTTTGATAGGAGTAACCAATACCCAATATCTGCCTCTTTGAATTCAGATTTAACAAACTCTGCTTATGCATAGGAATGCCTAGGATGGGGTAAGGAATCAGTTGATTTCCAGTCTATCAGCAGGGTCCCTATGTTCAAGCATGAGATTTGGGTTCTACTGATCGGTTTCTGGTAATACAGGAGCTACTCGTAGAGCCTTGTCTAAACAATTGTTTCCAAGGGCTCCCCTGTCTGGCTCAACCATTATATTGATAGGTTTTGATGGGACACCTTACCTTAGCCCTCTGTCACAACAACTGGCATTCCATGTTGATAAATTTACTGCTCCATGTCCATTTCTGCTTTCCCCTAACATACCGGACAATATTGTCTTGATATGCTTAAGTATTTCAGGGCTACGATTCGTTGTTCCCCAGAAGGTGGGTGTCTTATTTTAAATGATAACAATCCGGTGGCTGAGAAATCCTGTCTCCTTAGAGAAGATACCGCATTGGCTTCACTCCCTAGTACTTTGTGGGCTACTTCGGACACTGATGTAGGGCAAATGGTTATTCCACCAGTGCATATTAGGGTCAAAGATTGAGCTTCATTGCCACAATTTCCTCAATACAAGATCTCTCGGGAAGGCAAAGAGGCACTCGTGCACATCGTGCATGATTTGATTGACGTAGGGACTGTGGAAGAAGTTCTTTACAATGTTTGCAACAGCCTTATCCTTCTTATATTGAAGAAAGACACCAATACTAGAGTTTACTGGTTTATCATTGATTTACGAGAGGTTAACAAAATTGCAGTGCCACAATACCTGGTAGTTTCTGACATCACAACACTTCTTACTTTGGTCCCTCTGACTGCTACTACCTTCAGTGTGTTTGACTTGAAGAATGCCTTCTTTTTAATCCCTATTCATCCTGACAGCAGATGATTGTTTGGATTTACTTTGAATAACCGATCATTTAGATTCTGTAGAATTCCTCAAGGATATACAGAGAGTCCCAGTATTTACAACCAAGCATTGAAAAGACAACTTGGTTCTTTTTCTGTGTCGACTTGGGTGGCTTCTCTTGAACGCAGAAGAACAACCTTAAGAGTGACATATTTTTACATTAGGACAGTGGGGTGGATCTGCAGCATAGTGTTTATGCAGAGTCACTCTCGAGCAGACAGGCTGCTCATGCAGGGCTGCAATGGTAGATCTGTAAATATACTTTTATTTGGGTCACATGGGGCACAATGTAGTGCTGCTGCCCTGGTAAGCTCTTTACCATCCTTACCCTGGATACCACTGGTACCATATACTAGGGACTCATGAGGGTCAAAGTACCTTGCCATTTGGATGTACCAAGTACCATCACTTTTTAAGAGAAAGACAAGAGGCATTAGTGCCTGGTTAGCAGGTCCCAGAGCACAATCAGAGCCAGAAAACAGCTTCTAGCAGTTCTAATGGGGGATAAAATGGGGGGTCATCTGTAAAGACCCCCAGTTTCCAACAGTGATTCTGTAAGTAGGTGTTTGAGTAGGTGTATGAATACATGTGTAAGTGGCTTTGTGGGTCTGTGTGTCTGTGTGAGTGGTTTTCTAGGACTGTTAGTGGGTTTGTGAGTGTCCGTATGGGTGTGTGAGTGGTTGTGTGGATGTGTAATGGGTATGTGAGTGGGAGTGGGTGTGTGTGTGTGGGTGTGTTTGTCTGTTTCACTGGTGGAAAAAGTGAAACTCTGCATCCCCTTCTTGTTTTTTTACTCTGTCTCTGAGTCTTCTTATCTCCTGCATGAACGAAATGCGAAAGCTGAGCTCAACACTCCTGTGTGTCTATCACAGCAGTCTAGACAGGCACCCAAGAGTGATGGACATTTCCAAGGAGAATGCAGATGCACCACCTAATTTTGCAATACAGTGTCATTTTTCTTTTAACAGTCATAATTGGAGAACTGGGTAGGTTCACTCCCAACCTAGAAGACAAAATATTTAGATATCTGATAACATGGGTCTTGGGGGCAGAAGTACTGTTTGCAATGCATTTAACTGTACTGGCTCATACTCATTCCTTGGTTTCCTTCCACAACATATTGATATTGAATGATGTGCTGCTTATTGCCCAGATAAATGTTGTCCTTGTGTAGTGTCTGTCTTTGTGAAACCTTTCTCCAAATCCTCTTTCCCATCCATTCACCAAACCCCTAACCCTTTTCCCCCGGGCTGTTTGATTTATTGATCTGTGGCTTAATTTATACCATCAATGGATCACACTCTTGGTGGGGTGGATGTGGTGAAAGTAACACAAACTCATTGCAGGATCTTCTAAGAAATAACTCACTCTGGCCCCATTTACCCACCCACGCATAAAAAGTGCAAGTGAAATAGAGACTGGAGCCCAGAAAAGTGAGCTACCCCCCAAAAAACATGTAATATACCAGAAAAAAATAATGCAGTGATAACAGGAACAGAACAAAAATGTAATCTATTGTGCGTTCTTGTTGCCACGTGAAAGGAAAACAGCAGCTAATGGTGTTAGAACAACTTTATTTCTCACCAGAAACACAAGCCTTCTGGCAACAACTTCCATCCTGGATACCAGAATCAACATTTCAACATCCCAAGACTCTACTCTAAGCCCTCAACAATGATAAAATTCAACATTAGATAAATACAATTAAATAATAGGACTTACTGGGGTTAGCATAGGCGTTGGCAACAGCACTGGTGGTAAGTGGCTTCTGCAGCCTAGCTACTCCCAGACCCTCTGCAAGGTCCCTCTTCTTGCCCTTTCATTCTGATGTAAGAAATGAAGAAGATTATAAAAAAGATTAGTGATTCAGTTAAAGTCCTCAAAATTATTGTGCAGGCAAACGCAGTTACATAGTTGTACTTCTCTAAAACAGATTACCTATAGTACTAGTTTCAACTCTATAGACTGTTTTTTATTTATTTTTTTAGTCCTCACTTATTAAGTTATGCTAGGATGTCAGAAAGATCTATCCGACTGTGGCAAGGAGTACCCGGTCTCTCCACAAAGGAGGGAGGTAAAAACATTCAGGGCCAATGGAAGCCTCCTGCCACTCGAAAGAACAGGCTCCTCTGTATAGGTGCAATAGATGACCACAAGAGTAATGGAAGGGAACAGAAGTCATCCATACATGCAACCTGTAGAGCATACCACTAATCATTAGACCAGTAGATTTTACACCAAAGACAAGAAAAGAAGTGAAGAAGCGGAGAGGCAAGAAAGAGGGAGACTTAGGAGAGTTCAGAAGATCAAATCAATAACATGTAACTTTAACCATTCATCACAGAGTTCCCAGAACTTTGTTCTCCTAACTTGAAAAGTAGCCCAGTCAAGATTCGATATCTTCTGTACTGATTGTATCGATTCTGCCTCTATATGGGGACAGGAGAGGATCCACTTAATGCACAGCTCTCTACGTGCAAGAAGAATTAAAACAAACATGACGGCTTGATGAGTCTTGACAAGGCAACTATAACCCTCCCCTCCAGGAACCACCCCGAAGATTACCAAAGCCAGTGTCACCTTTATTTCTTTACCTAGGATTCCTGAAAGGGTCTTACCCACTTTATGCCAAAAGATTTGAATTGATGGACACTGCCAGAACATGTGGACATTATTTGCATTGTCTCGGCACACTAAGGAATTCCCAACTTCAAGAATTTCAGTGGCGTCCAATTGGCCTTATGGACAGTAAAAAGACGGGTCTTCCTGAGTGGTGCAGACTTCACATATGACAGCATATAGGACATAAATACTTGCCAAAGTAATTCGAGGTCTTGGTCTCGCAGTTCCCTCCTCCAGATCTCTGTCAGCAAAACTTGCACTTCTTCCTCGGCCTGGATTAAAATTATGTCTGGGTGGTGAACTCTACTCTGCTCATGGAATTTGCAGAGTTTTCTGCACTTCAAGTTTTTTCCCTCACTCACGTTCATCAAAGTCAAGTTGTCGAGCGCAAGTGAGTAAAATCCACCTCCCGGTGAGATTTTTCCACATTTGCGATCGTCAACATCTAGTTGGTGAGCACTAACATGGAAAATCAACCTACCGCCGAGATTTCTCAAAGCGGGCGGTCAAATTTCTCATTGCGAGTGGTCACATATGTTCTGACTGCTCACACTGAGAAACCACCCACTCACGTTGAGAAAGCTGCCTCTCGAGTAAAAATCTACTCAAGCAGCAGAAAGGAAGCAGCAGCCGCTTGCACTGTGCATGATGCCGATTGTGATGATTGCACAGTGCAGAAAAGCACCTGGCACTGAAAATCACTGCAAGCTGCATTTATCTAAAGAAACTCGGCCGCTCGCGGAGATCCGCGTACTGCATTTTTTATGCTCTTCACGGACGTCCACATAGCGGAACTCCACAAACTCCTCCCAGGTTTTCTTAACATCAAGTACAACTCTGCTACTTCTTTCAGCAAAGTAGCTGCCACAAGATTAGTTGGCTATCCTCAATGAGTGGTACCCATCAATGAATACCAGAATCACGCAGAGGAATTGCAAATTAATCAAGGAGAAAAGCTGGCCTGAGTTACTATAATAGGGTATTCGTGGGGAAAGTGTTACTTGGTACCAGATCTTACACTATAGACTACTGCTGAGTTGCCCATACTTAGCCTAAAATCCCTATTTCAAATTTCTTTAAAAGAAACTACATTTGGAACTAATGCATTGCAGTGAATGAGCTATGATTATATTCTCATTTCTCACCCTCATTGATGGATCAACTCAGACTTCCTTTTTTGCAATGCTTGGAACTGTACAAACTACATAAACAAAGTCACAAAGAGAATGCTTACTCACTCGGTTTAATTGATCAGCCAAAGCGAGAGTCAATGATGAGATAGTTTAGGTAGCGCTGAGCACCTTTCTATCAGAAACTAGAAACTGCCTCACTTAATATTGTTCTTAACACAAACTAAATGTAACTTACCTCTAAGTGTGAGCTGTTATTTGGATTTTTTTTTGCATTGTAGAAAAACAGAAATAAATGAAAACTCAATGAGCTCCGAAATCTCAGCATTGAGCAGGTCAGCCAAGACCTGCGCCCGGACAAGAATATCCACCCAGAGATGTATCAGCTGCTAGACGATGCTCTGAACCTGGCTGGTATGCCACACTCAATAGCGAACCCTCCCTCAGTGCTGCTGAGGTTCCTGCTGGGGCATCCACTCTCGGCCTGCTGCCTGTTGCCAGCATGGAGAGGAGATGGCACTGCACAAAAAACCTAATGCTGCCACCTCCTCCTCACTGAAGATCACCCGCAGCTGCACACCTGTGTGGGAGCCCCGCCCGCAATGTAGGTTACCCTGTACCATGGCGCTGGTTGGGGTAAGGAAAGATCAGAAAAGAAAGAAACAGGAACAGGAAGGAAAGGAAAGAAGAACTAAGGAAGTAATAAGAAAAATAAAGAAAATACAAAAGGTCACAAAAAACACCAATAAAATTACAAAAAACTTCAAAATACACAAACACAAAAACAAGCCTAATATAATAAATTAAAATGAGGGGTAGATAAGTTTACTAGGGGGCGGATTAATGAGGGAGTGAAAATTAGGCCCAGCAACATAACAGAGTAGAAAAGCAAGATGGCCAGGTCCAAGCAAACCAATTGGTGTTGTGCGCGGGCTATTTGGAATGCAAGAAGGCAATCCACATTGAGCATGGCAACGCAAGTGGGGGCCTGGCAAACTACTCCAGCACTTGGAACTCTGCATAGTGTGGCAGATTTTTTTAACCACTCCATAGAGTTCTGTGTAACGCAACTCTGAGAACTCTGCCTGGGCCTTAATTGGATATGACATTTGTTAAGTTGACATATTCCTTGACATATTCAGACACTCTAAATGGCCGGGGTCACATTTTGCATGAGAAAACTGCTTTGTCTGTCATGTACACTGGCAAACACATATGCTTCTTAGTATCTTAGATTTCTATATGTTTTAAATGACATACATGCATCTTTTGAGATCACGGGTGTATTTGTAAACCTTAGATATGTTTTGGTAATTTTGAGTCATGTCATCCTTTACTTAATTTCACAAAAAATAAGTATTAACATGCAAAAACACTCCAAAAAATGCATGACATATATTTGCCACTTACTTCGACTCGGTATATACATCGGCAGTGGCGGTCTCGCCACTTACAGCATGGGAGCTTCTGTCCACTTTTAATGTCAAATGCCCATCACCAGAAGAGAGACACTCTCTTGAAGGAGAACCCACAAAAGAAAAAATTTAACACACTAAATATGACATACGTTCAGGCAAGGCCATGGGACCCAGTGGTTTGACTGCTACCGAATTAACTCTCTACCTCCGCCAGATGTATTTAGAAAGTTATGAGAAAGGTCTGTTCCCAGAAGAGATCCAGTTAGCCACAATTGTGGTAATACACAAGCAGGGTAAACCAACTAATGACTGTCAGGCATACAGGCCTATTTCTCTCCTCACGGCAGAAGCTAAGATAATAGCAAAATTACTGGCCAGTGGACTCATCCCATTGATTACCGGTCTGATATACCTGGACCAGTCAGGCTTTATGCCCGGCCAGAACACCATCTTGAATCTACGACAACTGCACAGTGTGCTGGGTAGGGAACACGCGATAAGGGAAGATGTGGCTCTGTTGTACCTTGTTGCTTAAATGGCCTACGATACTATTGAATGGAAATAGAGTTTTCCTGTACTTGAAAGAATGGGCTTCGGGCCCAATTTCATAAGACGGATTAAGTTATTATACACCAGCCCTACAGCCCAAATCATAGTGAACTGGCACACATCTAGAAAGTTTCAGCTGGGTAGGGTTACTCTTCAAGTGCGACCTCCGTCATCCCTAATTTCCGGTTTAGTATGAGAACCTTTCCCGATTTGGGTGAGGGGAGACCCTCTGATCTGGGAACTCAAATGGACTAAGAATCACGAGAACAGAATTTTGCTCTAAGCGGGTGACATACTGTTATACATGGCCTCATCAGCATCCACCCTCCACCGTATCCGTCACATCATTTGCGTATTGGCAATCACTCACGGTATACAATAAACTGGTCTAACTCGTAATTATACCCACTGCATGGCCCGCCGCCACGAATAACAAGGGAGTATGACATCCCTGTGGCACTGGAGGGCTTCCGTTACCTAGGAATTTATATAACAACGGATTCAACTCGCTTCTATAAAACAAATCTGCAACGGCCCCTGATGTGATTTTGCACTGACGTAAAACACTGCTGCTCCCTTCCATTGACTCTCCTTGGACGTGCAGCCCTTTTCAAAATGTTGGCATGGCCCTGATTTCTCTACGTTCTACAAAACAATCCCTACAGGGTCCCTAATTCCTACTTCTCAGGCATTGACAGCGGCGTGCGCACCCTATTGTGGGATGGACTGGTACCTCTGATAGTGATGCAGAAATTAACGGCGTGATGGTATGTCGGGGAATCCTCTTACCTGACCTTAGGTCATACTATTGGACATCTCAACTGATGGTGGTCAACCGCTAGGCTCACTGGGATCCAGGTGAGCTGAGTTTCCTCACAGATTTGTGGCTCATGGGACAAGGTATCTACCACAAAGCTTTGTACACGAACCCCAGGAAATCAGGCCTTACCGGACCGATGGCCCACACAATTCAAATCTGGAATGCAGTCAATAAAAAATTGGGCTGGCACAGCAAAATTACAAGTGCAACCCCTCTCAGGGAGCCCGAACAGTTGGGCCATCTGAGTACTTGCCCCAGGTTCGATAAGTGGGACCTGATTGGTATATATACAGTGGGAGACTTTTAGAATTCCAAAGGGTTGACCACATTTGCAGATCTGCAGAAGGACTATGACCTCCCACAAACCAAAAGATTTAGATATCAGCCATGCTCTCAAAACAGCAATACCGGAGGGTGGTCACTTCCTGAGGCATCCCCGCTAGGAGACAGACTAATACTCGACCCCATGACCAAGAAGACGATATCCCTAACATATAAAAAATGTATTAATAACAAACCTGGGGCCAGATGTAGGTAATTCCTATTTACCGACTCTTAAATACCGAATTTTACCGATCCAGTATTTAAGAGTCGGTAAATAGGAAGGGGGTAGATGTAGGTAATTCTAATTTTAGAATTAATGAATCTGTATGATTCGGTATTTACCTATTCGGTAAATACCGAATCGGTATTGCCCATTGATTCCTATTGGCCATGAAGCCCATAGGAATCAATGGGAAATACTGATTCGGTATTTACCGAATCGGTAAATACCGAATCTTGCAAGGGTGCAGGGGGTGTCACTTTGACACCCTCTAGCACCCCAAGTACAGGCTTGTGTGACATGTGGCACACATACATGCCCAAGGGCATGTCTGTGTGTCACATGGCACAGGTGTACATGCACAGATGCGCATGTACACATGAATTCGGTATTTTACCACGCAATTGGATTGGGTGGTAAAATACCGAATTCTGAAGGCCTGCAGCACTGTAAACAGTGCTACCTACATCTGGGTTTTACCGAATCGGTAAAATTACCAATTCAGTATTTTACAGAATCAGTAAATTTACTGATTGTGTACAATAATGGCCCCTACATCTCAAAAACCAATTACCGGTCGGTAACGGCTGAAATCGGCCGTTATCGACCGGTAATTGGCGACCTACATCTGGACCCTGGTCTGTTAACACGCTTGCGGCAGCACTTGGGAGGCGGACCTGGTTGAGCTGGAGGAAGATGATTGATGAGACGTTCTGGCCTCCGTGGGCGAAATAAACATTCCCATGGGAATGCTGCTTGTCCAATTAGAACTTCTGCACTGCGTTTACCTTGCCACAGGAGCTTTTGGTCAATATGGGTAGGAGGGCCGATAATTATTGCCTCAGACAGTGCCACCAGGAGGGAACTTTTTTTCACACAATCCGGGAATGTCCAGTTGCCAAAACATAATGGAAAGCAGTCGCAGAAAAAATTGATAAAGCAGGGGGGGAAAACTGACTGCCACTACGAAACTATGATTACTAAACATATCGGGGGCCACGGATCTTACCCAAACTGAGAAATCATGGATTTCGTTAGGATGGGCCCTCCCAAATCGAAACATTGCACAAAAATGGGGTGTGGGGGTATAACCATCTACCAGAGATTGGGTTGCATATATGGCCAGAGCCAAGTTTGCAGAGAAGGATCAGCCACATGCATCAAGCAATTTTGGAGTTGCAAACGGTGCGAACCGCAAAATTCAGCCGTTTGCGATTCCAAAATCACTATTTGGGATGCATCAATGCAAAAGTACAGGAAATCGCAATTTTTTGCGATTTCACAAAATGGGATTGCATTTAAGGAATCGCATTTTTGCGATTCCTTAAATGCAATGCATGAATGTTCAAAAAATTGAGAATTCGCAATTGGTGGAGCAAATTAACACGAGGGTGAACCTCGTGTTCATTTGCGAAATCTTTCAAATATGCTCAAAAATGCATTTTTGAAAGTGTCATGTTACACACACACATGTCCTTTGGACATGTGTGTGTTACTTGCACTTACAATAACATTTCAAGGGTGCGGGGGGGGGTCCTTTGGACCCCCTTCAGCACCCTTGAAATGCATTAACAAATTGCGATTAGCAAAATGAAAATCGCAAAATGTTAATGCCTTCCCATTGATTCCTATGGGCCTTTTGGCCCATAGGAATCAATGGGAAGGTTTTCCTTAATTGCGAGTCGCAAAATGCGAATCGCAATTAAGGAAAAATAAGGAATCGCTAAAAAAATTGCGATTTTTTGATGTATTGCCGTTTCCTTAATTGCGATTCCTTAATTTTCGCAATTAAGGATTCGCAAACGGCTCCAATGATGCATGTACCTGGATGTTTTCAAACACAGAGGATGCCCCATAAAATGGGATCATAAGTGGGCTGCCTGGAATATGCACAGGGGTGAAATATGCTTGTCTCCTACTCATGATACAGTGTACAACAACACCCAACCCCCTCCCCATACCAACAGTACCCATTGTTCAAGCCCTTCCTTTACCATTGCATACAATAGTCATGAGGCCTTTGGTTCACTATTCACGATTATGTAAGTGCTTTCTTTCACAGACATGCAAATTCAACGGTAATTTATTCAGTTTGTTTGCAACACTGCAAGCCCCAGAATGCCTTCAGAAAACAGCATTCTGTTTGCTTCAATGGTGCATAGATCTTACAGGTACTGCAGCCATTACTCTGATAAAGTGAAAGGTGACATAATACACACACAATAGGCATGCATGATACAGCATAAAAAACCCAAACTCCTCACATGCCAACAATAGACATTGCGCAAGCCATTCATTCACCATAGTATACAACGGTACTAAGGCCCTTAGTTCACTAGACATGATTAGGACACAGACACTGAAATGTAAATGTAAGGGTAATTTAGGCAGTTGTGTTTAGAACACTACAAGTCCAGGAATGCCCTGAGAAAACAACATTGCATTTGCTCCAATGAAGCAAAAACCTTAAAAGTATTGCAACCATTACTCTGATAAGGTGAAAGGTGACATACTTCAAGATCCATAATGATGTTCATGTGCTAACCAAGTTTCTGCTGCTCAAACTCCTCCATCTGAGCATGGAGGGTAGGACATGCGGTCTTCAGGACCCTACTGTACAATGGGCTTAGGCAGGGCATCTGTGATTGGGGCAGGGAAGACATGCCCATAAAGTCCTGAGCCTTTATCCCAGCCCAGCATCACAGGTCCTCCAAGTGCTTTCGACATATGTCAGTATTAAAAAAAATGTGTAATTGCTACCATTAATAATTAATATATTTTTCAAAATATTTACAACCGCTCATCATGTTTAAAACATAAAATGACACATAAAACCATGATACAAACTTAACACATTTAAAAACTGTACATAAAAATATTTCTGAATATTGAACTTAATTAAAGGTTTTGTTCTATATTTTTTATTGTTATACTATTACTAATTTTGTTCACCTTTATATTTAATGATAAGATTAACATATGTTGCCATTAATTTACAATTAAAATGTATTAAAATGTTAATGTCATACAATTTTAAAATTCTACATTTTTGATTAGCATATTTTCAAAAGTATTTAAAAATCTTCTCACCCTTAGCCCCTAAAGATCCAACCCGCTGCTGGAAAAAAAAATATTGAAACATTATTTTTGTACATTAATACAACTAAAAAAATGAACATTTCACAATTTCAGCACCAAAAAAAATATAGTAATGGGAACACAATTAACTGATAATAATAAACATATCCAATCAAACACACAGCAATAAATTATGAACTAATTACAACTTAGAAACTGTATTACCGCAAAAATATTTTCTACATTGATATTTATGACATTTATATTAAACACAACACTAAAAACAATATTTTTACCTTTGATATTCATATTGACGATATTTTTGATATCCTGATATTCTTGACACAATATTACTGTAGGATGCAATCATTTTCCGATATTTTGTACAAATATTTTTGCCTTGCGTGCCACCATGTGATTTCGACTCCTCACTAGGTGACCTTTTGTATGTCTGAAATTGTGTGTTGCCAGTTCTGTCAACAGTTTGTGATCCCAAATCCAGTCACATAAGATTGACCAGTTACCGAAACCTCCAGGGAGGTGATAACTGGTTTTCAAAGGTGAACCTTGGCATATGGGAATGGTGTTGGCAGGATCAGGGGAGGAAACCATTTCCTTCTCCTTTGGAAGGTTTCCAAAATAAGAAACTTTCCTTTTTTTAAACGCAGCAGTGTTTTCTTTAGGGAACTTGCTACACAGGGACAGTGGTTCACTGCCCAATGCAGGCCAGGCAGTTTGCAGCCAATTACAGGGACCTGCAAATTGCAACCTGCCTAATGAATATTAATGGGGCTGCTCTGCAGCAAGCATCCACAAAACGTTATTTAGTGACCGAATCTAGTACTATATACGTTGGTTTGAAAATCAGGTTCCATTAACAAACAAAGTCGGTGCTCAGTTCACAGACACTTGTAAAAAAATAGAATAATAGTACATCGGCCACTTATTCTTCACTGCAATGTGCTGACAGACAGGTAAAGATACCTAAACTAGCAAAAGGAGATTGCAAACAAAAGGGTCCAACCTAAAACCAAGCTAATGCAAAAAATAAATAACAGCCAAATTTTGTAAATAAAACAATATTCACAATACATTCTGAACTATAAAATATGATGGATTTAACAACTTTAGTTGTTACTATTTTTGTTACTGTGAAAGTCTTTCTCGCATTATAGCAACCAAGCTTCAAAGCCTCAATATTAGCAAAAAGAAGAATGCTAATGAACTACTTAATTCAGCAGGAAAGTGTCAACAGACCGAGGTTGGCAGAGGTTAAAAGGAGTGAATGCACAAAGAAGTGTGCATTATTTGCATATAGAGTTCTCTCTATTTGCCCTCAGTATATATTTTTAGGCCATTTTGCTATAAAACAGGTTTGCATGGAGAAGACGTAAAGTCTGAGTACACAGATCACACAAAATGACTGTCTCTAGTGAGCTTGAAGATCCACGGTCAATATTTGTAGCAAACATTGTTAATGGAGATGTTCTTCGGGTAGGAATTACAATTCTTGTAGGTTTACTGAATAAAAAAATTAGATTTTATTAAAGACATGGGGGACTAGCATTATGGTTAACTTGTATTCACTCCGTCAGAGCAGCAAACCATTAAAACATTTTCAAATAGAACCTTAGAACATCACAATATGAAAAAGAATGTTCCATCCCAACATATATTGCCTATCCATCTTCTTCCTCTTTTGTTTGTTCTTCATTAAAAAAATCTTTAAAAACAGTATTCAAGGAGAGCATCTTGACAGCGTGGCATCTGGTAGCCTAACTGTGCTGTACATGCCACCACAGACTTTTAAAGCGAGCTGCCTCACCTTATAGTCCAGATTCTGCAACATGCCCAACTGATCCGGGGATCGAAACACCAGAGGCTTCGAAGAGTATACTTCGGTTGAGATATATCCATTGCATTTCAATGGTTTTTGAACCCTGACTTCCGGAGCTTAGAGGCATGCATCCTGAGATCGGCAAAATGGCTGCCGTCTCGATCTAACACAGGCAACGACATTGGGACCCAGTGTTCCGCAAATGTCAAGTAAGGATTTTTATGGCTCTAATGTCCCTCCAGGGGCTCAGTCATCACTGCCCAATCTACGTTATATAGATGCTCACCTGGAGACTGCTCCATCATGTCTGCCTACCGTCCCGACGACTTTAAAATGGCGGCTGAACATGAAGTCCACTGAATTTCTAGGGAATGTTGATGGAACACTCTGCATCAGATCATATCGTGGGACAGGGCTGATCAAACCCAATCCACCAATTGAGTGTATGCTGACTGAATCAGTTTCCTGCTACTTACATGCTCTGGCTAATTCTGCACTTAGCTTCAGGCATGCATTGTCTCCCTCTATGAAGGTGAATATACTACAGTGAAACATACTCCACTGTGAAACCCTTATGAGATTGACACTCTCTGCACTGACTCTGATCTAGGGCTACTGCTAACCTAATTACTCCTAGGCTGTCATCCAGTTGAGTCAACCAAATAAGAAACCGACTGAGCAGAATCCAATGAACACCTCTGACAAGACTACTGCTAAACTTCGCCTCTCTGGCTTGGTGCGATCTTCTAAAGGACCAGCTTTTCCCTTGGTCCTAGCTCTGCCTGGCTTGTGTAACCCCATCCATACACCCTTCCTGCTTATTACTCTGCATGCACCTGTGCATTGAGTCTCTGGTGCTCCAGTGGGGGTGGTGCCTCATAAACCAGCTTAACCATTGCTCCTCACCTCATCTCTAACCCCAGATTAAGACCACTGCCACACCAAGAGACCACTTCTGTCACCCAAGCGACCACTACTATCACCTACAATGGAGCTGTATCAGAGCTGTGCTCTATCGACCACAAGACCACTGGAGACCATGCAATCACTGCTGGTGGCTACAACAGATCTTAACAGAACATAACATTACTATAACAGAAGTGAGTTCTAGAGCCAGTGACCCCAAAAACCACACTGAAGAAATCTGGCATCAGCTTCACACCACCCTGCCACTCTTCTTTCTGGTAAAGACATGGTGGACAAAGAGGCCAAACCAAATAACAAATGCACCAAACCGGAACGACCACAGCTTGATGCACCCATTAAAGGAAAATATAAAATAAAGAATACCATGGACATTATTCTTAAAAAACTACCACAAATGCACAATCTAGCAAAATTCATCAAAATTAACACTTATATGCTGCAGCAGGAACTATGCGCTATCAGATCTGATATAAACACCATTAAAGTGAGAGCGTCAGAGGTAGAGAAGTGAATCAGTGCCTTGGAAGACAAAGCAGCCTTCTAAATTGAAGATATACAGAAACTTCAGTTTACCACCAAGAGCCTTCAGAGAGATGTGGCAGGATTGGAAGATAGGAATTGCAGGGGGAACCTGCATATTTTTGGTCTTCCAGAGGGTTTTGAGGACTCAACAGATTATTGCATTACCATTTTAGAGAGAATTCTGAGAATTTCGGCATTTGCAATCGCAATTGTGCTTGATACACATGGCCCTAAAAATTTTGGAAAGGTCAAAAAATCTTCATCTCGCAAGATTTTTCCAAACCAATTATCGAGATCATAAAGGACTTCCTTGCCCTTCGTCCCAGGGTTAAGAACTCCAACCTACAATTTTCTTTCAGCACCACAGCAAAATTCTAATTCCAGGTGGATGGAGAGCAGCACATTTTTAGCAACCCTAGAGACTTGCAAACCTTTTCAGATGAAAGAGATGGCTCCTCAATTGACACTCATCCATCACTCTCGGTCAAAAAGGCATGAAGCAAGAAGGCTACTCCGTCCTCCCCTATATCCTTTGGTCCATGCCTACCATGTTGCCTGAAAATGTTGCGCTTCCAGTAGACACGCCCGAGTGCCCATGCACTGCTTATAGTTATATGTTTCTCAGAGGGGTTTTCTCTGTCTCACTGCATAACCGCAGTGCTGCTTTACTGTTTCCCCACGCAAGTTGCTCACTGCTGCTCACTGTTTTCAATTTTCTGTTGTTTTTCCTCAAGCACTCTACCACTAGTTCTTGAAGACCTAGACACTTACTATCATACGCTTCCCAACACAGTGACACCATGAGATATCAAAATTGACACAGGGTGGCTAACTTCTCCGCATTTCCTATTGCCATACTTTGGGAGGGCAGTGCTTTTTCTGTCATAGATGCACCACAAAGGAACAGTAGCTCCTCTTTTCGCAATGGCCTAATGTAGGAGCCTAATGTTCCACCTAACCATGTTATTCGACCGTCCCCATCTACACTTACCTGCTTGAGTTGCGAACACCAACACCTTTTCACATGACCACTCCACTTCACACCCGAGGTTTAGTGCCTCTACCAGCCCATGAACACACGGCACACATCATTTAATATGAGCCACCATCTTTATTAGTGTCTTCCCTGCCCTCCATCCATTCTCCTATTCTATGATTATACTAATGCTATGTCTCACTTACTAGCAGTTTCTCCGCTATACCAATTGGTTTCTTGGCATTTGCTATGATTCTATGGTAGCGGACCTCACCCGATGTTGTCTCCCTCACATTCAATGTTCGGGTTGGATAGGGTGGGTGACAAGGGCGGAGGTTGGAAATGGTTCTTAGAGCTAGGTTTCTTTCCGTTACCATTTATATTCCTTTCTACTTTTTAGTAGTTTTTTTCTTTTCCTTTTTGTTTACTTTTCAATATCCTGTGTGGCTTGACAATCCAAGATTGCTCCTAGATTCTCTTTGACGACTAACTGTTTTACTCTTCAGTCACAGAGAAGGTTCATGGTTTCATGTTCTTACCTGCTTCCTATTTGCCCTGATTCTGCAGGTCTCCCCCTGTCCCATTACTAGATACATGTTTGTTGCCAGAGACCATCAGCCTCTCTCCAATCACATGCCAGGCACCTTAATCACACAGCACACTTCCATATTCATGCCAACACAACATGAATAATGACCCCCAATGTAAATCTGAAAGTAGTCTCTCTAAACTCCAGGGGTCTTAACCACCCAGTCAAGCATAAGAAAATCTAAAATTACCTTTATAAACTCAAAGCAGATGTTATCCTACTACAGGAAACGAAAGTTAGCCATGGAAAAACTGGCTTAATGATGTCCTATGTTAACCTTCCATCAATAAAAAAAGGAGGACTATTCTGGCATGTGTAATGACTCTCACATCACAGATGATAAAGGTAGATGAATACTATAAAAACTTTCCAAAAACACCAGCTGTTTCTAAGTCTTCAACTTGTGCCGCCAAACACTGATGACCCACAGTTTTAGGAATCCTTATCACTTTCCCAAACCTAATTCCTCCTGATAGCCTCATTATTTTTGGAAGAGACCTTAAACTTCACAGGACCTGGCCATAGACCGGCAATAGATATCACAAATCACTTTTCAAGGTTTGGTCCAGTTTCAACCTTCTAGATCCCTGGAGGCTGCAACATCCTGATAACAGGCACTATACCTTTTTTTCTAATCCTCATAATTCTTACTCCAGGATTGACTACCTGCTGATGCCCAAGGCCCATGTACATCTAATCGACCAGACAGACATCCTATTGAGAGTAGTCTCAGATCATTCTGCTGTTAACCTACATCTCATAGGCATTAGGAGATGTCATGATGACTCTATTAGAGATGCTGCCTGTAGAGCCACTATCGGACATATGATAAAGAATTATCTGAAGGAAAATATGTTCTCAGATACAGCTTGACTACTCTTTAGGATGCCCACAAAGCCGCTGTTAGGGGTTCCTTAATCGAAATACAAACTAAACTAAACAAAGCCCATAATGGAGACTATGAAATTTTAGAAGGAGAGATTAAATCCCTAGAAGCTAAGCATATCTCCTACCCAGATGCCCAAACCCTCTCCACTCTCGCCAATAAATAGTACAAATACAATAGAATCTTGAGTGAAAGGGCTGGGATCTGGATCAATAAATGTGAATCCCTAAAAGTATGTGTGGCAAACAAAGCAGGCAGAATTCTGGCCTCATTCCTGAAATATAAGCAGAATTACAGGGTTATTAATTCTCTCAAACATAAACTAGATGTTCCTCATACCTACACTGAAAAAATCCTAGAGATCCGCTGAGAATTTTCCTTATCCTTTTACAAATAGGACTCTATCCTCCTGGTGTAGGACTCTATGGCTTACCTAAATGAAACAATGCCCAGACTATATCTGATCAATAGAAGCTAATGCTTAGCTCACCAATAACGATAGAGGAGGTTGTTGTGGCTATCAAATCTTAAAACTAATAAGGCATCGGGCTGGATGGCTTCACAGCTAACTTTTATTAAACATTTGCTCCTGTCCTTAACCCCACATTACTGGCCTTATTCCATCTCTTTTCAGAGTCAGGCTCCATCACGGAGCCTGGAACGGCCAACAAGCTCTGGACAGGTGATTGGTGGCCACCAACATTAGGACCCTGCCCCTCTCCCAAATCCTTAGTCAGGAATCTAGGGGTGACAATTGACAACAGGCTCTCCATGACTGAGCATGTCAACAAAGTAGTGCACACCAGCTTTGGACTAATACGCAGATTGAAGAACATTTTCAAATGGATTCCCCTACCGTCCCGCATGGCCTTAGTCCAAGGTCTCATCATCAGCCGTATAGATTACAGGAATGCCCTGCTGACCTCCATTAATGAAAATCTCCTGGCGAAACTCCAAGTACTACAAAACACCGCTGCCAGACTGGTGCTTAACCTTCCTCCCCGCAACCCATCACTGCCATGCCTCAAGATCCTGCACTGGCTCCCTATAAAGAAATGCATAAAATTCAAACTATGCTGCCTAGTCCAAAAAGTATCTTCGATTTGAATTCTCGAAGGAGAGAGAGACGTTCCTCTGACTCCAAACTAGTGATCGGAAAGCGGCACTTATATGAATAATTTTTAGATTCTCCACCGGCTGGTGGACGAATCATATGCATAAATTGCATAAGATTTGGTGAAGAGAAAGACCTCGGAAGAGTGAATATCTTTGAGGAGTGAATATTGTCGGCTGACAGATCCTCCGTTCCCCGTCTTAGAAATAGACACAGTTTGTTGATCGTGACAGGTTGTCCAGTCGTTCTGTAGTCCTGATGAAGACCGGAGCGGGTTGCGAAAAACAAGCCCTGTAACACAGGGTCGAAACGTCGACGTAACAACATCCATCACTCCCTACTTAGTTTCAACCACAATTAGAAAATTATAATAGGGTTGTAACCAATGTACAATGCATTTTGGACTGGTTTTTAATTGTTGTAAATGTATGTTTAGTTGTTGAATCACAGCAAATGTCACTTCTCTCTTTTCACTTTCATGCACTTTAATCATGTGTAAGTCAATTGTTTGTTTTTTGTTTTAGGAAGTTTTAGTTTAGGACAGCCTTCTAAGTATAGTTATATCAGAGATATTTGACAAGACAGAAGTCCTCATCCTTGGCTCCTCGCCCTCCGCCTGGGACGACTCCTGGTGGCCCCCCGCCCTGGGCACCGCACCCAAACCGACAGACCACGCACGCAACCTGGGCTTCATCCTGGACTCCTCCCTCTCCATGACCAGACAAGTCAACGCAATCTCCGCGTCCTGTTTCAACATCCTGCGCATGCTACGGAAGATCTTCCGGTGGATCCCCACCGAGACCAGGAAGACGGTCACCCAGGCCCTCGTCACCAGCTGACTAGACTACGGCATCGCCCTCTACGCCAGAACCACCGCCAAGCTCCAGAAGAGACTCCAGTGGATCCAGAACGCCTCAGCCAGACTCATCCTCGAAATCCCCCGACGCAGCCACATCTCCGGACACCTGAGAGACCTGAACTGGCTCCCCGTCAACAAGAGAATCACCTTCCGTCTCCTCACCCACGCACACAAAGCCCTACACGACCAAGGCCCGAGCTACCTCAACAACCGCCTCAACTTCTACGCTCCCAAACGCCACCTCCGATCGACCAACCACGCCCTCGCCGCCGTCCCCCGCATCGGAAGAGCGACAACAGGAGAAAGGTCCTTCTCCTACCTGGCCGCCAAGACCTGGAACACCCTCCCTACCGACCTCCGCCTGACCCAAGACCACCTCTCCTTCAGGAAGAAGCTCAAGACCTGGCTGTTCGAGCAGTAGCGGCACCCCACCCCCTCCCCCAAGCGCCTTGAGACCCCCTGGGTAAGTAGCGCGCTCTATAAATGCCTTGATTGATTGATTGATTGATTGATTTGTACAACTAATGATTTATAAAATAATGAAATATATAGGATTAAATCTAAAGAATGGTGTGTTCATTTAGTTTTTAATTGTATATTTGTAACTGTGAAGCAATGTTGCAAATACCTTCTGTCTTAAGGACAATCAAAGTATTTTTTCTTCCCAACAGAACCATTGTTGCATATATAGTCCACAAAAACATCCATGGACAAGGACCGATATATTTGAAAAAAAAGCTTAAATTCCATAGCTTGGCCAGAACTCTTAGATCCTCTAGCAAGTTACTTCTAACTGTTCCCAAAGTTTGCACTGTAAGAAACGGTGATAAAGCCTTCAGCAAAACAGCTCCTGAAGCCTGGAACGCCCTGCCCCTAAACATCAGGTCAGGACCCAACCACCTGAGATTCCGCAAAAACCTTAAAACCTGGATTTTTTAATCTTCTGCCCACTGTGTCTGTCTTGTGGATCTGATAGCGCTCTGAGACCTGCGGGTGCTTTATGCGCTACATAAATGTATTTTACAATTACAACTACAATCACAGGCACAGCCAGTAAGGCCACTAAAGTGGTTGTTCTAAAAGAGGGTAAGGACACATCGCTTGTGAAGAATTACAAACCAATTTCATTATTTAACATTAATGTGAAAATCTATGCCAAAAATCCTCTGTAAAAGGCTTGAATCATGTTGTCATCCCTAATCGACCACTCACAGGTGGGATTCAGTAGGAATGGACTATCCAATCACAATACTAGCCTCCATGCCACAACATTGATTGAGCCAAATTAACAAACACTGATATTGTCGCTGTTACATTAGAGGCTGAAAAAGAATACAAATAGGGTCTCTTGCACGTTCCTCTGGGAGACCCTACTGAAGTATAGCCTACGTAGGGCCTTCACTAAGATGGTCATTGCCCTATGCAGTGGTCCCTCTGCCAAGGTATTATTGGACATTTCCTATCCCCTGCCTTTAATTTGAAGAGAGGCATTAGGCAAGGTTACCCTTTGTCACCATTCCTTTTCATGCTGATCTTAGAGACCCTACTTCGTAAGATCTGAACTAATCCCTCCATAGCTGACATTTCCTTTAACCAAACTATGTTGAAGGTGGCTGCATACGCTGGTGACATCCTGTTTATGACCGAAGACGCTTCCCAATCAAATCCCTCTCTGTTGGAAACAATAGAAGTCTATGCCCCGATTTCTAGCTATAAAATCAATAAGGACAAGTCCGAATTCATGGGTCTGAAAAACCTCTGCACTAGCAAACTTTTTAAAACCACAGGACTGACGTAGCAGCCCTACTTCTTTAAATATTTGGGCCTAAAATGTAATTCTGACCAGCTGGAGTTGCCCCACCATAACAAAATTCTAACTCTGAAGAAACGTGATACCCTAGTAGAGGGATGGAATCCTAAGTTCCTCACCTGGTGGGGTCGTATCGAGACTGTCAAAATGAAGTCCACCCCAACAGTAAATAATCTCATCAGTATGCGACCCCTAGTATTATCGTAAGAATTACATCATAATATAGACAAGCTACTGGCGAAGTTTACTTGGCAAAATAAACGCTATAGAATCTCAATCCAAAAACTATGCTTGCCATTCAGCTTGGAAGAGTTAACTTGGCAGACTTCAAAAACTACCAAAATGCTTTCCTAGCCAGACAAGTCTCCCTTTGGCTCTCCCATTCTGAAAACTATACCCCTAAATGGCTACTAATTGAAAAAGAAATTCTGGGGGACCGCCACCTTATCTCACAACAAACTAGTACAATAAAATCCACATCTTAGGGAAAATATATCTTTAATAGTATGAAAAAAGCCCTGCTGATGATCGATAGATGTCTGTAGAATCTACTAGCCCACTCAAACAACCCAAAAATCATAATTCATGGGGAAACCATGCTTTGGGGCTCATGGACGTCAAAAGGCACACATTTCCTAAGGCAGTTGGGACCCCGGGAAGTACCTCTCTCCTTCAGGGTACTTCAATAACAATTAATATTGCCTGTTTGACATAGACTATTTAATGACTTGCCCAAGCTCAAAATCAGTCCGTCCAAAACTAAATACCCTGAAAGAGATCCTTATCTCATTAAGACCATACTTTCTTTAAACAAATCTGATCATCAATCAAGAGAACTCATCATGTTGGAACAGTAATGAGGCTACAGGTGACCTCAGCCACTTACTCTTTTACTTTACACCAATCTCACCCTTCTGGGACAGCGTACTCTATTTTATCCACACTCTATGCGGGATCCCTAATCCATGGATTCCTCGACCCTTAACTCAACTCGTGTTATGATAGTTTGCTAGTAGAGATACTACTAGCTTCGTCCTGTAAGTCTTTTTTTGATAATTTGAAGAATGCAGCTCTTACCTCTTATCGATCCTAGGTGTGCTGGGTTACCTATCTAAGGGAAGCTGACAATATCACCCTTCAGAACTTCCCCTGGAAACCACAGAACGCAAATGTTTGGAAGACACTCTACAAATATTTTGCCACTGTCAAACCCCTGTATGTACCCTTAAAGGCCATGAATCATCCTCTTACGCAGATCTGCTTTGGAATCTGTGCATATACTTAAAGTATTGACCCCCAAAAACATGTGTACCAAAGTATATATGCTACCATGTAACGTGCTTCAGATCCATGTACTCTTCCAAATACGTACTTAGTCCTTGCTCCATGCATTTCGCTAGTTATGCTATTATGCCTCACTTCACTTCTTCCATGCTTGTGAATGCAACACGCTGTGCTACGAACATGTAACATGTGTTATATTTCCCGGCACAATGTTATTTGCAGGGTATATACTTGCTCCTGGTATTTCATCAAGTGTACTGCTGTCCCTGTACTGTCCCTGTACTGCTAGAATAGTAGTACACTATCCCTTTATTGCAGGTTCTATTGCCCGCTGCTGTAACCCTTTTTTGACACTTTCTTTTTTAACTTTTACTCTACTTTTATTTTGTTCTGGATATTGCTTTACCTTTTGTATGAGTTATCTCTCTTTAGTTCCTGTATAGTTCACAGTATCTGGTCTAATCCTACGCATGCAATATGTTCCTTGCACCTATGTACCTGGTGATGTATTTACGTTGTTGTTGTTTTTGTTCTATTTTCAAAACCCAATAAAATTCTCTTGAGCTTAAAAAACAGTATTCACCACATCTCTATCCTCTTTTAGTTATCTGCAGACAACAAAATCACATTTAAGAAAAAAAACATCACCACGATTACTTCAACACCATTTACAAACTACTTTATCTAACTCTTAACCTGAAACATTAACACAATGATCATATATACCTTTCTCTCCATCCCCAAGAACGGACGGGTGGGTGGGATAATGCCAGCCTCCTTGTCTTTAATAACATCTCGATTCTTTATTCAGTAAAACTACAAGCATCGTCATTTTATGTGAAGACCGGAGGCTAGCATTATGCATGTTCAAAGTTCTGCAAAGCAAATTTTGAGAAATGTCGACATTTCGAAAATAAAATTTCCTAAAGGTTTCCACTGATGACCAATCAGCTGCTTTCAAAATATCATCCCAGCTTCCTACATAGATGCCTTCATCCACCTTGCAGTTGTAACGCTTGAAACTACCTTAAACAGCTTCACTTAAGAAATCAACAGCTGATAAACCCCTGCATTTCTGTTATCCAGCATTCTACTTTAATTTAATACTCCTTCAAGCACCAAACTACACATAGACTATCAAATATTGGATTAAAAACAGAACCAGACATTGTCTTTGTTTGTTTGCAGATCTCAAAAACCACACCATCTGGCTGAAAAAACCTATGTGACACCGCTGAAGCCCTTACATCCAAAACTCTGTGGAAAGAAACAAGACAAAGTAACATGGCCAACTTCCATGTGAATTCCCTCACTTCCGTAGATCTAAACCTACATCCCACAGAGTCCGATATTTTGCTGTAGGTGGTCTCCTCAGATAAACTCCCTGTATCACTCTATAGACTAACTGAATTTTACCTACAGAAATACCCTGAACCAAAGAGTATTCTGTTGCCACAGATGACCTATAACAATTTACTTCCATGTAAGACATTCCCATCTCAAACAGATGTGCAAAACAATTAGCTACCTCTGCATCATCTACCTCTACAAGATCCAAATCCCTTTGCATGCACCACCATAATCACACCTTCCATCCTCTTCTATACAACTTTCTGATTCCTGGACTTCATGACTCACTAGGTAGACTTGAAGCTGACTCCAAAAGGCCTGTGCATCTTCCAGAGCCCCTGATATTCTCAAGACTAAATGGTTGAGAAAACCAGAATCCACCAAAGGATGTTCTTTTCTCTTTACACCTAACATCCCTTGAAGGATGGTTTTAAATAGGGCTATTCCACCGCTAACTCCGTCATCAAAAGGACAACAAGGCATCACTAATACTATCTGACATTTTAACTTCCTTACGTAAACCAACACTCACTGAATCATCGAAAAATGGAGAAGAGCATAACCCTTTTATTCCCTCCAATCCTGCAGAAAACATCTATTGCAACTGTTCCTGGGTCTGGCCTCCAGCTAACATACACTGCAGCTGATAAGTCAGCCTGGAAACAAACAAATCTATATCTAAGGGCCTCAATATAAAAATATGCTTTGAAAACCATCCTCTTTGAATTTCCAGTCACTGTAATCCATCACATTCCTGGATTTCCAATCTACCACCACATTCTGCTTCCTTGGTAAATACTCTATCAGATCTATTGGTCCAAACGAAAATTCTTACATCTCTTATGCCAATTCTAACTTCTTCTTCAACCTGCGTCCACCCAACATTTTTTTTGGTCTTTTTTACAGATTTTTATATAGTGCAAACTTGACCCGAACTGGGTATCAGATCGCCTTACATAGCACCAGTTGCATTACATGAGGACACATTAATTTTTGTTAGGCACAGGATCACAGGATGTTCAGTGTCATCGCCGAGACTCGAACTCAGTTCCCCAGATTCAAGGTTGACCGCCCAAGCCGTTAGGACAACTCCTCTCCCCAACTTGTTAATCTATGCTCCTGCTGTGACATTGTCCATCTTTAAAAGCACCAAGCTATTCTTTAAGTTCCTAATGCAACTTTGAATGACTAAAAACCCTTCCTACATTCCAAGACAATGTATATGTTCCTTCCTTTCCTTCATTGACAATACTCCACCTGTCTCTTGACCCAAACAGGAGGCTCCCCATCCATAACTGCATGAATCGGCCTCCAACACAAACTCAGGCTTTGTTCGAAATTTTGCCCATCCATTCCTTGTCTCCAAAATCTCCTCCACCATATTAACTCTTGTCTTGCATCTCTGTTCGGACAAACTGAATCTCTGTACCATAAACCCTTTGCTAGACCAAAGTCTTTAACCATTGATGGGCCCTGTAATACAAAGGACCAGGAAACACTACTTGTATTGATGAAGGCAATAGACCTATCACTCAAGCTAATTCCCTAAACTTCACTGTGTCTCTTCTTGACAGTCAGCTCACTTCCTTCCTTATTTTCCTCACTTTTTTTCTCTGGTAACCGTAACTGACATACCCATAGAGTACACTAAGAAACCTAGAAGCTCCATTGACTGAGATGGTATGATAAATGATTTGTCCATATTTATCAATCAATCAATCATTGACACTTATAAAGCGCGCTACATACCCGTAGGGTCTCAAGGCGCTGGGGGGGGGGGGGGGGGGTGCCGCTACTGCTCGAACAGCCAGGTCTTCAGCTTCTTCCTGAAGGAGAGGTGGTCTTGGGTCAGGCGCAGGTCGGTCGGGAGGGAGTTCCAGGTCTTGGCGGCCAGGTAGGAGAAGGACCTTCCTCCTGTAGTCGCTCTTCGGATGCGGGGGACGGCGGCGAGGGCGTGGTTGGCTGATCGGAGGTGGCGTTTGGGAGCGTAGAAGTTGACTCGGCTGTTGAGGTAGCTCGGGCCTTGGTCGTGTAGGGCTTTGTGTGCGTGGGTGAGGAGGCGGAAGGTGATTCTTTTGTTGACGGGGAGCCAGTGAAGGTCTTTCAGATGTCCGGAGATGTGACTGGTTCGTGGGATGTCGAGGATGAGTCTGGCTGAGGCGTTCTGGATCCGCTGGAGTCTCTTCTGGAGCTTGGCGGTGGTACCGGCGTAGAGGGCGTTGCCGTAGTCCAGTCGGCTGGTGACGAGGGCCTGGGTGACGGTCTTCCTGGTCTCGGTGGGGATCCACCAGAAGATCTTCCGTAGCATGCGTATCTCAAATCTCAGACTTTGTAGTAAACCTACAACCATTTCCAGGTCCTCCTGAAAGACTTCCAACTCTTGATTCATTATCAGTTTATTGTCTAAATAGACAAACATTTTTATCCCCTCTCTCTGAAGAATTCTACTGCTGGACACATCATTTTCATGAAGCACCAAGGAAATGCTGAGAACCCGAAAGGGAGACTTTGGAACAGATACAAATGTCCCTTCCACCTGAACTGTAATTAACAACTCTGACTTTCTTCTGCTATTGGTACTGTGAAATAAGCATCTTTCAGGTCTATTTTCATATCCAATCTAAATCCTGTTATAAATCCTTCAATAAATGAATTTCTTCTAATTTTAAAAGCCGATTTGTCACGTATCGATTTAAATGTGTAAGTTTAGAACAGGTCTCCAACACTTATTTTCTTCACCACAAGAAACAAGGTACTTACAAACCTCTTTCTTTCTAGAAACCTTTTCGAATCTTGTCTAACATATGACTTACCTCTTGCCACATCTTTCTGAAAACACAAACTCTTTCAGACAGCTGGCATGGTTATGAATCCAACTCTATTTGATAACTGACTATTGACTGTAAAACCCACACCACGTCAATTCAAGTTGTCTTTATTCAGTCTTCCAAGGACAGATAATAAAAGGTACACACAGTAAAAAAACAAAATTCATTATAGACGCACAAGTTAAACAAGCATTTGCAATGCAATAGGTCTCGCATTAATTAAGTTTGAGCTATTGGCATTGCTAAATATTGCAACACCAATTGCAACAAAAGTCTATAAATTGTAGGCCAAAAAAATGTGTATTTATTTTTGTTTGCAATGGTGTCATGCTGCGCTTTAGGTGAATATGTTTAAAAGTGAAGTGCGCCATACAGCGATTGCTACAATAGTTAATTGTGGATGCATTAACAATTGATGTGTGCACTGATGGCTAGTGGTGTGTGTGCCTGTATAAATTGTGCAATGATGGCTGGTGATGTGTGTGCCTGGTGGAAATGTTCACTGCTGGCTGGTGGTGTGTGTGCCTGGTGAAAGCTTGCACTGACGGCTGGTGGTGTGTGGGTGCCTGGTGAAAGCGTGCACTGACGGCTGGTGGTGTGTGGGTGCCTGGTGAAAGCGTGCACTGACGTCTGGTGGTGTGTTCCTGGTGGAAGCGTGCACTGATGGCTAGTGGTGTTTGTGCCCGGTGAAATCGTGCACTGATGGCTGGTGGTGTGTGTATGTGCCTGGTGAAAGCGTGCGTTGACGACTGATGGTGTCTGTGCCTGGTGAAAGTGTGCACTGACGGTGTGGTTGTGTGTGCCTGGTGAAAGCGCGCACCAACGCTGGTGGTGTTTGTGCCTAATGAAAGTGTGCACAGACGACTGATGGTGTCTGTGTCTGGTGAAAGCATGCACTGACGGCTGGTGGTGTGTGTTCGCCTGGTGAAAGCGTGCAGCGACGGCTAATGGTGTGTGCCTGGTGGAAGCGTGCACTGACAGCTGGTGTTGTGTGTGTGCCTGGTGGAAGCGTGCACAGACGGCTGGTGTTGTTTGTGCCGGGTGAAAGCTTGCACTGATGGCTGGTGGTGTTTGTGCCCTGTGAAAGGGTGCACTGACGACTGATGGTGTCTGTGCCTGGTGAAAGTGTGCACTGACGGTGTGGTTGTGTCTGTGGTTGTATGTGTGGTTGTCTGTGTGACAGGGATCCACTGTGATGCTTAAATACGGTGAAAGTGTGCACTGACGGCTGGTAGTGTTTGTGCCCGGTGAAAGCGTGCACTGACAACTGATGGTGCCTGTGCCTGGTGAAAGTGTGCACTGACGGCTGGTGGTGTGTGCCTGGTGAAAGTGTGCACTGACGGCTGGTGGTGTGTGCCTGGTGGAAGCGTGCACTGGTGGTGTGGTTGTGTGTGCCTGGTGAAAGCGTGCACTGACGGCTGGTGGTGTTTGTGCCAAGTGAAAGCGTGCACTGACGACTGATGGTGTCTGTGCCTGGTGAAAGTGTGCACTGATGGCTGGTGGTGTGTGCCTGGTGAAAGCGTGCACTGACGGCTGGTGGTGTGTGTGTGTGTGCCTGGTGAAAGCGTGTACTGATGTCTGGTGGTGTGTGCCTGGTGGAAGCGTGCACTGACGGCTGGTGTTTGTGCCCAGTGAAAGCTGCCATTACTACCACAGCGCTCATGTGTCGAGATGCAGCAGTAGGAACAATAAGTAAACCAGGCTCCCAGAGCAACATTTACTTCTGTGATTTTCAGCGCTTGTCGCTTATATAGCTAGTTTAGGCCTTAACCCCTTAGCTGTGGCGGCTATTCCGCCGCAGTGCTAAGGGGGAGGGGGGGCCGCACGGCGCTCCCGTGCTCGTGACGGAACCGCTCCGTCACGAGCCTTGGGTGGGCTGTGCTTGTGACGGAACAATTCCGTCATGGCCCCGCCCGCCTAATAGAACTCTAAGCGCAGGCGCGGCGAGCGGTCCGTGACGGAACCGTTCCATCACCAACACAGCCCACCCAAGGCTCGTGACGGAACGGTTCCGTCACGAGCACACAAGAGGTTAAGCAAGAACTAATGGTCTGATAAGCGGATGGTACGAGGCAACTGCGTAATGTCTCTAGGGGTAGAAGAAGCATAATGACCCTTGGTTACTCTAGAAGAATTTGATAAGATATGTCCAGGACACTGTCCCTCAAGAAAGGATAGTGTTTAACTGAGAAGGTCGGATGTACTGAGCATAACTGGAGCCCGGAATGACAACAAGAGGGAAATGTGTACCGCCAGCAGTGGGCCATCAAAGGCTACTTTTGCATACCTAGCAACAATAGACCTACATTATTATCTTTTTTGCAGCTGGCCACCCTAGCACATGCTCCTCCTAAAATGCATGGAGATAAACGTTTTAATTGTGATCAATAACGAAAATGAATGTAATGTCAAAGTCAGGACTCCACCACCTTTGGACATGATCTGGGGTGTGGAAGGGGGTGAGTAACTGATCCCTGGCACCATGTCAAATTTCAGAAAGGTCACACGCGGGCCAGAACAGAGGCCAGATGCTCTCTACTATGTGAAATAAATGGAATGCAGTGTTTTTTTGCAAATGAGGAATAATGTCAGATTCCAGCTGGAGACACTTTTGTGTTCACCAACTGTCACGAAGGAGGAAGGGGGGCGAAGGTGTGGGGGTGGAGAGCGGGGGGGAATGGGGGGGGTCGAGCTGTTGAGGGGTGGATAGATGCGAGTGGGGTAGAATTGTCCAGTTGCCATGGTCTCCAGGCTCAGATATATTATTTTGAACGTTAGACTATATGGTCATCTCTACCAACATTTACTTTGAAGAAATTAATTGATACTTGCTGTGGGTACGGTGGAAGTGAGCCTGGAACGAGCAGACATGTTTGCTTGCTTGCAAAGCTTTTTCTTCAATTCAGAACTCCAAGATGTTACAGAATAATGGATTAAATTTGGTTCTAAAACGTCTTCTCTGGCAATTTGCATGTTTCCAAAGGACACTTATTTAGGGTGGATAAAATACGGGGCATTTTATCAGACAGGCAACCAGTGCAGAAGAGAACTTCACCAACACAATGCAGCCTGAAATCATACTAAATACTTTAAAAAACGTTGTTCCAATCTTGCGGCATGTTTTGAGAAAATTATGTTTTCAGTCCCAATCTGAGAGGTTTCATCTCACGTGTGTCTTCTCGAACTGGAAACAATGCTTTATAACAGAAAACCCTAAACTAGAACCATGGAGTCCAGATAATATGAAAAGACGTAGCAACCCTAAAGTGAAGCAGTTCAAAGTGATGCGTCCTGATAAAAGATACCAAAAAGGGAGGAATGCTCGAACCAGTAAAGTAATCGCTGAAGAGCCTAGTTACTCTGATTACAGCATTAAACAAACAGAGGAACAGGGTAAGATGCTTGTGAAGTGAGGTCTACTCTCTGGTGTATTGTCATCTGAGTTTTTCATTCCTCATCCGAAGTGGCTAAGTACCAAATACTAGACACATTTTTAAAATATATGCATTGTGAGAAAAAGTGGTTGCTTTAATCAAGGTTGCTATTAAAAGTTTATTATCAAAATGGTTACCATTCCAAAGTAAAATTAAAGGAGTGTAAACGTTTTAAACTCAATGTAATTTTTGCATTATGAAAAATCAAGCGAGAACATAGCATTTCACCATTCAATTGCAAGAGATGGTATTAAAATGTTTTGTTATGTGCCGATCGGAGCACACGTGCTCATCTACTGGACAATAACATGTAACGTTAAAAACACACACACTTAAGTAGCCGGTTCTCAGCAAATGATTTGTAGTATATTTCGAAAGTCAAAGATATTAGTCCAGGGATGAAATAGAGGCACTTGCCCCAAGATGACCCAATGTTTTGACTGAGTGAGACTTGCTCACTACTGCAGAGTGTTTTTAAATAATTACCTAATTATGCAGCTTCGCAGAGACTGCTATGTAATCGTCTGTTATTTCAGAACACAAGGGCCAAGGAATCAAATTAAAGCATGTTAACATTTTACCTTATTTCGCCATACTTCTTGGCTACTAAATACGGCTCAGTTGAGCAAGAAAATGGTCAGTCTTTTAGACAATCCAAACTAAATATGAATGAGATTTATTTACATAGGCATGAGATGCATTTACATGCTCCCGATTTAAAATGGCAAATATCTGCATATTTATTGGGTAGCCTCAAAAGCAGGCTAGATTCAGCTAGAGACACCAGCCATATGCCTTCGCTTAGCAGATGGAGTGCATTATTGGCCCATCCTAACCACACCCGAACAAAAGTGGTGTAAAACTAGCGCAAGCAACTACTTCAGGAAAGTGAAATATTTTATTAAGAATTTATTAGGTTTTCCAAAAATGTATATTTCTACGAGGTAGTCGTGCTAAGTAAACCCACTACCCAATAGCTCTATTGGAAACGAAATTTTTAAAAACAAGTACCTGGAAATCGCTCGAGTTCCTGGCAAGCCACCGGCCCGACTGGCGCGAAATCCGGAAGTCCGGCAGCGTCATGCTTGCTGTGGGGCGGGACTTCCGCCATAAGCTCGTGCACGAAGTGACTCGCCGAGATGGAAGTGGTGACGCCAGGCTCCCATGCCGGAGGGGGAGCCCGGCGGTGGCAGCAGAAAAGTGGTGACTGAGGCTGTGGATACAAGTGCGGGGCTCCCATCAGTGAGGGAAGCCCCGTGTGTGCCACGTCAATGGAGGCGGAGGAGATGACACCCGGTGAGTGAGACTTGGTGCCTTGGGGGCTCGTGCACAGGCTCGGGCGGCTGGTGCGTGTGTGCGCGGCCATGGCGGCTGGTGCGTGTGTGGGCAGCTGGTGCGTGTGTGCGTGGCTGGGGGCGGCTGGTGCGTGTGTGAGCTGGTGCGTGTGTGCGCGGCTGGTGCGTGTGTGAGCTGGTGCGTGTGCGCGCAGCTGGTGCCTGCTGGTGTGTCTGTGCGCGGTTAGTGCATGTGGTGGCGGCTGGTGCGCGTGCATGGACCAGAATCTGCGCGTTCACGGACCTGAATCGCCGCTCGTGACCCTGTCTGTGTCCGTTGACAAGCAACTTGGCAGCAAAAGGTCTCGAACGAGACCTAAAAAAGGAATAAAAGTCACCCCTGAGCAGCCGCACCGCCTCAAGCCTCAAGACAACAGACAGCGGGAAGGGCGGGAACAAAGGGAAAAGGGATGCGGATAATAGTAAAGGGGGCGGGAAGATTGTCAACACGGCCAACGGGAGGGGTCGGGGAAGCAAGACAACAGACATTGGGAGGGGGGGCGGGAACAAAAAGAACGGGGACACGGACAACAGGAAACGGGGGCGGGAAGATGAACAACACGGCCAAGGGGAGGGGGCGGGGAAGCAAGACAACAGACAGCGGGAGGGGGGCGGGAACAAAGGGAACGGTGACATGGACAACAGGAAAGGGGGCGGGAAGATGGAAAACACGGCCAACGGGAGGGGGGCGGGAACAGGAAACTAAAAAGCCAACACTTCCAAACTCGGCAGCTAGTGGTGAACAGCGGTGGAAAATAAACAAGAAAGTAGTCCCTAAATGAATAGATAATGCTGAGCAGTGGAAGAAAACTGTAGTTGGTCGGTGCTGCTTCCTGCAAAATGGAAGCTAAAGGGAAGTGACGTTTCAGACCACCAGCCAATGAATGAGCTCCATAAAAAGAGCAATGCAAGATTTAACCAATGGGAAGTTAAAAAACAAATATACACGCAATGGGTGGAGTTTCACCACTAATACTAACTACTTGATGCCTTGTAGAGGCAGCACATGCACTGCCTATGCTAGACCTAAAAACTGGGATATTTTGCTCTTTGTGCCACACCTCTGACTCTGCCCACTGACGCCAATCTAAGCGTTACTCCAGCCCTCTGATTCTCTGCCCACAGTTCCCCTACTTTTTTCCCCTCACTTCGACCACTGGAAGCACAGCTGTAGAGGTGATAATAACGACCCGGGCCACCTGCAGTGACTGCCTATAGGAGCAGGGAAACGGACACAGACCAGCAGTAGACCGACCCAAACGCCTTTGGGAACGAGGCCGAATGTCAGGAGAAATCCACGTAATTTAAAAATCTTAACACTCATTCAGAAAAGGGCCGCGTGGAACTGAACCGCAAAAGTGCACTCAGCGACAGGTCTGCCCCTTCAAATAAATGTCTGGTATTGGCTTCATGCACACGTTTCCGCAAAGGCAGTGTTTTCCAAAGCCACAATCTAAAGTTGTCCTTCCTAACACACACAAGCTAAGGGGCTAGAATAGTGCAGGCATAGCAGCTCGGCGTGCGAATCATCATTTCATAAAGCAAAAAAAATACTACCTTCTTTATAAGGCTGTGAGGTGTTTAAACTCCGTTCGCACAGACGGATTCTCCGAGGAATACACTGGTACTCATGAAAATGCAGAAAAACTAAATCCAGAACACCCTTGCTTAATGCTTATGCTTTTATTATTTTCCATTTTGTGCTGTTTACTGGAGCTCAGTTGTTGGCATTTCGAGTAGTTTGTGACATAGCTGAACAGTACCTCGCAAAAGATAAGACAGCATGCATTTAAATACCCGAAAACAAAGCAGCACAGCATAGGGCCTGCAGGCAATGACTTGCGCTCCTGTTTACAGGTTGACAATGTAATGGTTTCGAGTATCTTTGGAGGAGTCCTATTTAAACATAATGAATTAAGGGATATATAAAGACTGTCAAAATGAAACCAGCGAGAGGAATGAATGGGCATGGTGCAACTACTGGATGACGTAGGGGTCTGGAGCGCTGCAAATCGATACTGCTCAGCAAACATGGTGCATGCTGGTTTATTTTGAGGGATCGACACAGACAAAACACACTCCCAAACAAACACAGATACATACACACATAACCTCCTCTAGCCTCGGATCGGGAGGAAGGCTCGGCTAGTTACCGGCTCGAGAGCCTCGGGGTCCTCCAGCTGAGCTAGAGCCAGGCATCGGCTCGAACTTGCAGTTGCTCGCCTAAAGCACGCACTTGTAATATCCTGAAAGCCGAAGATAAACGAATGCCGGAACTAGCCACTAGATGGCAGAGCAGTCCTGTAATAGAAAAGCTTAAACCCTTCAACCTTCATCGGTGAATTACTAATGACTTTACTTACGTCTTGAAGTGAACTCAAGTAAAATCAGAGAGGCATGGCAGCAAAAGAGACAAGCCGTGAGCGTGCACATCCCGAACTTCCGGATTCGGATTGTGCACGCTCACGGCTGTCGTGGCGCTGGACTTCCTGGGACTTCCGTCTACTGCGAGAGGAGCGGTGGCAGCAGAAGTCAGGAGTGGCGGCTGATGCGGTAAGTGTGGCGGCGGGAAGGGGAAGTGTGTGTGCGTGTGTGGGTGCATGTGTGTGTGTGTGTGTGTGTGTGTGCACGCGCGCGATTGAAAGGCTGACTGGCTGTGCACAGTTGGAGCAAGAGATGTGCACGGCTGGGGGGGGCGGGGCGTGCGCGGTCACGATGTGTAATCGGCGCTCGTGGCCAGATCTAGGTCGCTTGACAAGGAACTTGGCAGCAATAGGTCTAGCGAGACCTAAAAATGGCAACCATATATTCAAATTAGGACAAGTCCTGTGAAAGTCTATGTCTTGTGAGTTAGAGACTACCATGTTTTTAAATATATGAACTCCTCGTGTTAATATACAATGAATAAAGGGACAGTGCAAAAGTTCCAGTTTCAATTCCAGGGAGCTACTACAGGGTGGCAATTGATTAAACATGATTAAACATTGACGTCAGCAATGGACATTAAAAAAACATATCAGAGACAATGATTACTAAAATCACTAAAGTGCTTTTTACATCAAAACAGCATACTCCTTCTCTTAACTAAAGTGGACTTCAGAAAGCTAGCAACGGCAAAGCAAACGGTACAATGGCTAAGTTGCTGCAGGTAGAAAAGCTTTGACTTAGAAAACTTAAGTCTACGCAGTAAAGATAATAAAAACCTCCTAGTAGACAGAAGATAAAATTGACAGAAAAAGACAAAATGTAAAATAGTTTGGCTCGATTGCTAATCACAGGGACAAGTGGCAACAGTGTTAAAAGAATACTGACCTAAAGGAAAGAACCCAGCCTAAATCTTGTCAACAAGTTGGTTTCATAAACATTGGTCACGTATAATTGATATGTATAATAGATATGTATAATAGATACAAGGCAATTGATGGAGATGCTTGAATAAGGCAATAATCTCTAACTGAGGGTTTGGCCACTTCCAATAGTTCCCTAGAAATGTGTTTGTGCGCACAAAAACTGTTGCAAACTCACTTTCTGTCCTTTTTTTAGATTGCCTCTGGGTGCTCAAACAAGGAAATTTGGCTTCAGGCCAAGGCCCTTCTTAAAGCCAATGTAACTGAAAATGAGTTTTTTAAGGCCGTTGGCAGTCCTTGCCAACAGAACCGCGTTGTCAGCATATAGCAGTGCGGGCACAGCATTTTCATAAGCAAAACGTCTGCCCCAAAAGAAACCATTGTTTTCTCCAAGTTGTTTGTATAGGGAAGAAAAAGGATTGGGGCAAAGACGCAATCTTGGAGCACCCCACGCTTAATGCTGAACAACTCTGTACATTCTGCTGTACGCCCAAACCTGACTGAGGCTGAAAGGTCATGATGGAGGTGCCTTAAGAATGTAACCATCCCCACCTCAACCCCCATACTCTCTAAGATGACCCACATCTTTGGACGGGAGATGTAATCAAATGCGGTGGACATGTCCATTAACACAAAATGGGTGGAGACACCCTTAGCATATCTGTATTTTGCCACAATGAGGTGGAGGTTAAGACACTGCTCAATTGTCCTGAACCCCTACTGTCTTGGTGCAAGTATGTTGTTAACAATGATCCAATCCAGTAAGCGATCCAATACAACTCTCCTAATATTTTTTTATGTTATTTTTTTATTATTTTTATTGGCATTTTGTATCATTACAAACAACAACATAAAGTGCAGTACAGTACAAGCTGGTGGGCCTGCCGGCCCAATCGAAACACAGAGATCCAGCAATCCAGCAAATAATGACAGGCATTCACAACTCCTTAGGAAGACATTTGTTAAACAGTTATTCCATTAATATTTGACCAATAAAGCTCTGCAGTTGTTTATCTCAGGTACAATATTATGATCCACAATCAATGTGCCTGTATCAGGCAGAAACTCTCCCAATAAATTTACCTGAGGAATCCACAAGGGATATCGGGCAATAGCACTTGACATCATGCATGTTTCTTTTTTATGAAACAGTGACAATTACGACAGCTATAGTCAAAAAGTGTGGTAAGGACAAGGGTCCAGGACATTGGGTCTTCCCTGAATAAGTTAAGTGGAGAACCATCTGACACGCTGAGCCTTCTTGCATCTACTGCCTACAATTACTTTAAGAACTTCCTCCTCATTAAAAACATGTTTTGAGTACATTGGGGCAACTGCACTGAGGCTTCTTCGGCCTTACAGTCGGTAGAATACAGCCCAGCAAAATGCTCCACCCATGTCTCGGCCAAGATATGGGCTATTACTTTATCTGTTGGTGTTACAGGGGATAGTCAAGTCAAGTCAATTTTTATTGTATAACATTTTTCTTTAATTATTACAAAGTACATTTTGTAAAAATTAAAAACACATGTGTAACTATTACTTATCTTAGAGTATGTTGGCCACATGAAGAATAAAATGACATATATTTCAGTTTGGTGCTATAATTCCCTGTTCGGCTTGCTGTAGGAGGGATTGTGCTTTCATCATATATTTAACCCCCCTGCAAGCCAACATAGGAGATGATCCGTCTAGCCATCGAATTACTGCTTGCCTACATTTCCGAATGTTCAATTTGTTAAAAATGTCCTTTAAAAGTCATCCCCTCAAATCCTTAAGTGCCGGGCAAGCACATAATAAGTGAGTTAATGATTCATTTTGATATCAACATAGACGTAAATAAGGGTCAATGTGACAATTTTGCCAGGATGGTAACAAATCTTTTGAAAACTGTAGGCCTAATCGGTGTTTTATATATCTTTGTTTTAGGAACCTATTAATGTGACTTTCCAGATACGTCTGGGGCTTTATCCCGGAATATGAATTTAGCACGGTCCACCCGTGTCGTCGCTTTGCGGTACTTGTTTTATCTTCCAGATAGGATTCCCATTTGACCGCGTTGTTTGCGATTTTTTCAAAGGTATTTCTATCTGGCATTAAGTTCCAAGTTTCTTCGATTCCTATACAGATCAAGGATTGGGACAGGAAATTTCCCCAACTGTTTGGCACGTGTTGTTGCTGCTGGGTAGCGATTTCTTCCCAACACAGATTGTCCAGTGAACCTTTTTCTGATGTACGTATTTTATGGCAGAGTTTCACAAAGGCTCCCATGCTGTGAAACCTCTGGTTCAGCAGGCCAAATTCTAGTCTAACCTCCGCCGGTGCTGCCGATTTTGGGAGGTTTAGGGCTGTATTGTATATCTTTGTTTGTAAACTGTTTAACAGCCCCACTTCTTTGCCACACCAGTTGACCAATGCATATGACAAAGTGGGTAGGTATTGGGCTTTTATCACTTCCAGCAGATGTGTGTAGTTTGAGCAGCTTAGTTTTTTTGTAATTGCCGGTATGCGTAGATCAAAGACTGTGCTTTTGCTTTTAGATCTGTTCTGTGTTCTTTGTTAGTTTGCCCTCGCCCCAGTTTCAGACCTAGGTACTTATAGGATGATTCTTCCTTTATTGGGGTGCTATTTGCGTACCATTTGAATGTTGGCTTTTTCGGACCGACGATGCGGACCACTTTGGTTTTGTCTTTATTTAGTTCCAAGCATTTGTGTTCCAAATAAGTTACCAAGTTGTTAATCATCCTTTGCAGGCCTATTGGCGTTTGACTCAGAACGACAATGTCATCCGCATTTTTGACAGGTAGGGTGGATGGCCTTCCCTGACCTCCATGTGAATGACAATGTCTGCCATATATAGGTTGAATACGCTTGGTGCCAGTACACAGCCTTGTTTCAGGCCCTGTTGTGTTGTAATTACGGCTGTGATGCTGCAACCGTCTCCCAATTTAACTCGAGCCCAGGTGTTACTATACAAGCTTATAATTGCCTCCAGTAGTTTCTTCGGGAGACCCCATGATCTTAATTTTCCCCATAATCGTGTTCTGTTCACTCTGTCGAACGCTGCTCGCAGGTCTATAAAGCAAGCGTACAGTCTGGTCTTCCTTTTTTCTGCTTTTTCTTTCAACAGAGCCAGGGTTATCAAGTTTGTAAGTGTACCGGTTCTTGGCCGGAAACCTGTTTGGAACATTGGTATTATATTTGTGTTTTCCATCCAGTCTTGAAGGTGTGATAGTAAGCATGACCCATATAGTTTTGCCTCCACATCCATCAGCGAAATCTGCCTGTAGTTACCAGGCTCATTGTGATCATCTTGTTTGAAAATGGGGTGAATTATGCTCCCGTTCCAGGATCTGGGCAGTTTTTTCTGGTTGTAAATTGCATTAAAAAATGGTGTTAAATATTCTGCCCAGAATTCAGGCGAGTGTTTGAAGATGGAATTTGGAAGCCCGTTGGGACCCGCTGCCCCCTCTTTTTTCAGGTGACTTAATATTGTTTTTAGCTGGCCTATTGTTACTAGGGTGTCGGGCACTGTGTCTATTAATTTTTCTGATTTACTAGCGACGGTGTTTTCAGATTTCCTTATATTCCAATTTTCAAGACCCGCAGTTATCTTCGGAGTTTCTTCTGGTGGACTGTTTCGTGTTCTTAAGATAGTCTCCGCATGTTCGAAGTTTATAGTGCATGTTTTACAATCTGATATACATTGCCGGTTTTGTCCATCCGCCCTATCGATAAACATATTTTTGACACGCTGCATCCACTTACTTTCTCCAATACCTGCCTCCTGTCTTTGGATATTACCCTTTGTCAGTTTGTTGATGATACCCCAAAATGTTCGGGCCTTTTTATGTTTCCCGGCAATTAGTAATTTAGTCCAGATTTCATCTTGGTATGATATTTTTGCGCTGCTCAGCATGGTCTTGTATCTTTTCCGCATGGCTTTCAATTTCAACTTGTTCGGTTTTATTCCACTTTTTATCATTAATACCTGCTTCCGGACTTCTTGTGCGATTTTCCATTTTTCCTCTCTCAAGGTAATATTATACCAAGGCTTTTTCCCAGTATTGATTCTTCTTGCATTATGATTTATGATTGGGGGACTTCTTGTTACGACTTCAAATAGGTAATCCCATGTTTTTATTGGGTTTTCTTTTTCTTCCGGTGTTAGTCTGAGCAGTTCATTTTTGAATTTATCCATTGTTGGTTTTATGTCCTTTCCTCCCCATTTCAGTTTACGCAGATTTAATTTTTCAGTATTCTGACTGATGGTGTTTTGTTTTTTCGTCTTACTGACCAGCATTTTTATTTTGGTAATTAGAGGTAGATGATCACTTTCCACGCGTTGCCCCACCGAAAATGAGCTCACCAATGATATCAAATTCTTGCTCGTTATTGTGAAGTCTATTGTTGACTTCCGGTTGCTGCTTACAAAGGTTACAGGTATGGCACTGTCCCCGTTGTCATTTTTGTTCAGGATAAAAAGGCCCAGTTCTCTGAGAGCTTGAATTATTTTGTCATCTTTTGTTAGATTGCTATTAAAATCCCATGAAATAATCATGGAATGCCCTGATCAAAGTTAGTAATGTAATCAATTTTTCATTTTTCTCTTTCTTTTCCGGGTGTACATAAACATTAATCACTAATAGGTTATGAAAACTTAAACCTGGGTCCAACCTCTCCGTAAGCTTTGTTGCTTGTATCCAGTTCGCCCCAGTGTCAACTTCTTCTGCTTGCCATCTGTATTGTTGGGCGATATAAGTTGATAAGCCTCCTCTTGGGTGACCACATTTTAAAAAATGTTCTGCGAGGACGTGAAACTCAATATAGCCCGGGATGGATATTTGGCACAGGTGCCAGGTTTCTTGTAGCAATATCAGGTTGTGCTGTTCAAAGAAGTTTGCGGTTTCATGGTCGTGCCCTATGCTATTTAAACCATGAACGTTCCAGGAGCAAAGGCTGATCATATGTGGGTTTGTATCAATTGAATCCTTTTGGTTACAAACTGTTATCTGTAGGTGTAATTTTCTATCTTCTTTTAAATGTTTAGACTTGCTAGGTACACCTATTGCTCAAAACCAATGCCACCCAGGACCAGTCAGTCATCTGTTCCTGAGCTTTTCCTTGCACCACTACCTTTTCTTGTCTTCTTGTGTTTTGTGATAATTTTTGCGGAGTTACTGAGCATGCCCCCATTAGACATGATTTTTGGGTATTCCCCTCTTCCATTTTCTTTATACTTGTGGTTATGCTTTTTAAAAGTGGAAATGGGTATTTTTTCCGTTCTTCACGCCTTAGTCTTATGTCCCAAGCTTCAAAAGACTTGCTTGTAGCAAGTATTCTATCAACTATGTCCATAGACGACCAGGTAGTTAAAGATTCTTCTACTTCTGTTTTGTTTTTTGTGTGTTTAAATTCTACAGACAAAAGGTTTTGGGATGTAATGCTGTCCTGTTCTGGTATTTCTCTAAGCAGCCGCATTGTATTGCCTCTGTTCAAAAAGTCTTGACCCCCTGTTGTCTGGTAATCGGGTATAAATACCAGTTTGTTGTTTGTGTCTGTTAGTATTTGTGAATTCCATTTTGCTTCTTCCAATTTTATATCTTGTGTTATTTCACCGTTTACGATTATTCTTCTCCTTTGGCTCAGAGTATTTATTATTATTTCTTTGTCAGCTGTTCTTCTCGGGTGGGTGTTGCGTTCGTTGATCCTGTCTGTGTTCAAGTTTTAATCCTTGTTATTTATTTTATCCGTGATTTTGTCGATGTTTCTATTTTGGAGTATCTGAGTGCACAATGTATGTTTGTTTGTCTGATGAATACTGCAGGTTCGTCCATCTTCTTTTGAGTTAATTTTTATTGGTGTTCTTAGGTTTTCTTTTACGTCTACACTTTTTATGGATTGCCTTTTGTCGGTTTTGTCTATTACATTTTGTTTGTTGTCCGCAGTGTTTGCGGCCTTCTGAGATCTCATTTCTAGATTTAATGATTTGACCTTAGGCATTTGCATTTCATCTGTCTGGTGATTTGTTACTATCCGATTTACACAGGGCTCCTGAACTAAAACCCTTTCGTCAACCTCGTCTTGAGACTTGTCTTTATCCTGTGCTCGTGTTGTTTTTTTCTGAGTATTCAAAAGTTTACTCCATTGTGTGTGTTTTGATTTCATATGGGTAGGGCCAGATGGTGATTCTGTAATCAGGCTATTCCCATGCACTACACTTGACTGGGCTGATTGGTCTGGGGACTTGTCTGTATGCTTAGAGACGGTTACTTCAGAAACTGGTTTCTCTTTCTTAGAGGTGGTATGATGGAAGATGGGGTACATATGAATATCTGTTGAAGGTTGGGATTTAAGTTGTGCCCTTCCTTTCCTAGCGCGCTTTCTTTGTCTTTCTGTTAACTTGACTTTAGTTTGGATTGTTGCACTTTCAGCATCCTCTATTTGGCCTGCTCGGTTGTCGTACTTTTCTTCACTTGTCGTACTTATCTGTTCCTCTATGTAACTGTTTTGGTTAGGATCAATTTTCTATGTGTTGACTCCTAATTTCTACTTCAGAATTTGTTGCCCCAGTATGGCTCGTGGATTTGATGTTTTGTTTTGTGTCCACTGATGATTGAACCACCCTTAGAATGTCATTTAATATGACTGGTAAATTTGACATGTTGTCCACTAATTTGCCACATACACAGCTTGGCTGGGTGGCCTCTGTATGGAGTCTCTTATCAGCCCTCCCTAGAAGCAGGTTTGCCATATGGTCCAGCCTGGTGTTTATACCTGAAATATGACCCGCAATTAGGTTTATAAGGTCGATTTGGACATCCATTTTATCTGACTAGAAGTTCTGTGCTTTAATTGCCTTTTCTAAGGTGTTTAGTAATGTTTTACTACATGGGGCCTTGTGGTCTTCTCTGGACGGTATTATAGTACCTCTGATTCTTCATCTGACTTACTCGTAGATGATATCGTAATTGGAGATTCTAGGTTTAGTTTGTTTTTAGACCATCCTCTGGTTTTATTTAGGCCTTTGTCCCATTCGAGGGGGTTGACATTTGGATGCAATGGAGTTGATTTCAGCCTTCCGTTACCACCAGGACCGTTTTCCTGGTCTCCTTGTGGTCTATGATTGGTTTGTATGCCTTGGCTGATCTTTGAGTTTACCTCCAACTGGGATTGGTTGGTATTTTCTCTTCTTGTCAGTCTGTCCAAGCTTATGTCCTCAGGTAGGGAGAGGGAGGTTAGCCATGAGTCGTCCTGTGAGGCATTATGCTCAGCCCCCAATCTATTCCCCGTCATTGTTTCTTTCATCTTTCTCTGGTCTTTATTTCCTCGACTCTTTCGTGAGTTTGGGAGTCATTCCTGTTTATTTGGGCTGTTACTACAAGGGACTTGCAAAGGCCAATGTTGCTATTTAGCTTGGCTTCGGTCCGAGAGGTTTGTAGCTTGTCTGTTGGATTGTTTGTTGGACTGTTCTCACTATGAGTGTCTTGTGATTCTTTTTTTTCCACCTTCTTGGTGGTAGATTGCTCCTGCACGTTCTCCTTTAAACTTGATGCCGGTGTAATTGGGCTAGGTTGGAGGTCTTGTTCCTGCGTTTGTCCATAGATGGTCGCCATGGGGTCCTTTTGGTAGAAGAATTTTTTGATCCCGATGTTACTTTTTTTGGGCTTGGAACTGCTGGCTCGGGCGCCGACACTAGTCTCTCTCTTTGTTGTGTGGTTTATATCTTCCTCATTTTTTTTTACCTTACACTTATATTCAGCCGCACTTTCCCTGATCTCATTCTTTCCGATTTGTTTATTAGGGTCTGTCTAGATTACGTGTTATTGGAATTACGGCCTCCTGGTTTTTTCTCTTTATTTTTCCCCTATCTGACTTTTTTCTGATTCGGAGGCTTGTTTTATGTTTATGTATTTACCGGGTCTTCCCAAGCCCCCCACAGCACTGGTCTGGCCAAGACCCTAAGCAACCACTTTTGGGCCTTGCTTTTGCTGCCTGTGGTCTCTAATGCTTCTAGTACCCTGGTATCTAAGCCACCTATGTCACCTAAGCTACCTCTGCTCCAGTTCATACTCCACCTCCACTCCCCCTCCCAAGCCTGTCTGCCCCCTATGAGTAGGAACAGCTGCCATCAGGGAGGGTAGTGAGGTGTGGTTACGGTGCGTGACGTATGGGTGGGGTAATTACTGGTGTTGAAAAAGCGCTTGGGAAGTCAGGATATGATGGAGCCCAATGAATCCCGATGGAGCTCGATCTTACGTGCGATGTTTAACAACTGTTGGTCTGCTGATACCTGCCACTGCTGTAAAATAGCTTGTCAGGTGGGCAGTTCCTTAATTACCGTAGGGCCTGATTATAGACCCCGACAGCTGTTGATGAACTGTAGCTGAAAATGTAGTCCGTAGCCTAGTCTGCAAAGTCTGTTGGATTGCAGCTGCGCAGCTACATGCTACTGCTGTGTCACTCTTTCACTGTTGCTGCTGCTCTTTGCTGCACTCAACCCTACTGGCTGCTCTACTAGCCACTAGCACTGGCATGGCATTGGCACTAGCATCAAACAATAGTCTATTCCATAATTCGGCCAACCTTCAGGCGCCAGCGGGGGATTGTTCGGAACAATGCAGGGTGGGCATGGGGTGAATATAGTAAAAATAGTCTTGTACCCCACTCACCGGTATTCACTGTAAAATGTCGCAGTCCGTGCTCTGTGCTCTGCGATGACCATCCACCGAGACCGCCGAGATGCTCTCCCTCCCACAGTGGCAATGGTAACGACGTCCTGCTCAGCGTCCTGCTCGCTTGTTCTGCCTCTGCCACTGCGCTCTGCTCACGCTCACTGCTACACTCTGCTGCTCTATGCTCTCCGCTCCTGGGGTCCTGGGCTACTGAAATACTAGAGGAAGCTGACAGCGTTCCACACGCTGTTCCACTCTCTGTTCTCTGACCTATGCCGCTCTCTCCCGCGGTCACCTATGGTCCTGCTGCTGCTCTGGGTCCGGGTCTGGGTCTCCGGTGGGCGCGACGTGCGTGGCTCAGCTCACGGCTCTCGGCGAGTCTCCCCCCACGATTCCCCCCACGGACCGCGCTCTGCTGCGGCCGCGGGTCTCAGGCTGCAGAAATTTCCCGCTTCTCCTCTTCTCCTCTTTTCGCCCTTTTCGCCCCTTGGTTCGCCACTCTCCTCGGATCGGCTCGGCGGCTTGCGGGACTGAGCTAGAACCGAGACCAGAGCTGGGCGGGCGGTACAGCATGGCGGTGGTGGCTCTACGGCTCTGCTGCCCCGCTCTGCACTGAATGAGCGTGTCCCGGTACCTGCTTCCTGCTTCCTCAACGACTACTGCAGCGTGCAACAGATTATTTCATAGGGACTTTTTAAATCATGCTGGCGCCTCGCTAGCACCAATGGGCTGTGCTCGGGCTCGGGCTCAAGTTCGGCGGTGGTATGTATCCCCGGCGTCTCCCGAATCTGTCGGAGTACGCCCGGATTCCTCTGCCGTGGCTCCCACGGCTCTTTCCAGCTTCTTGAATCTTTATTTTTGCTACTTGCAGCTTTCCACGGCTTTCCACGGCTCTCCGCACCTTCTATTCTGGGCTAACGCCGCCGCCGCCGCCGCCACTCCTTGCTGCTCCCCTTACTGCTGCTCACACTGCTGCTCACACTGCTCTCTAGCGTTACAGGGGATAAAACCGACTGCACAGCTTTCCAAAAAGCTTTAGGTTGGAGGCTCCCACAACAGATTCCCATTTCTCCTCCTTCATGGCCGACTTCCTTCTTTTAATTGCTTGCTGGTATAGCTTTCTGCTTTCTCTGATTGCAAACTGATCTCTGGGGATTTGCTTTAAGGCCCTGTATTAGGTATCATTGGCTTCATGCATTCTTTATCAAACCATGATTTAGCATGGTGACTATGTATGGTCGAATTTTGCGAATTCATGCGAAAGCGTACTCGCGGTCCGGAAAATCCCTGAACTTTTGCGGGATTTTTTTCAGCGCGGCTACCGTGAAGTTACTCATGCGGTCGTATATGGGCGTGGCCATCTTGCTTCTAGTGTTTGCGTTGCGTATTTCCGTTTCCGGACGCTAGTTGCATGCTCGCGTTGTGCATTTCCTACTTGCGCGGCTCGATTGGGTGTTCGCGTCCATTTTTGCGTGCTCGCAGGAGAAATATCGCGCAAACTTACCCACGTGGTTGTAATGGGCGCAGCCATCTTGTTTTTCATTCATTGCTATGGTTCTAGGCATGCTTTTTCTATCCAGCTTTAATCGTTTTAATCCTTTGTTTGTTTGAACTTTTTTAAGAATCATTTTTACTCATGATCTATCTCTCTATTTTTCTACATCTATATTTTGTGTTTTTTTTCAACTTTTTGTTACTTTAATAACTAATTCATTTTTTTAGCTCTCTCTTTTCTTTTATTTACTTTTTTCCCTATTCTTTCCTATTTTTCCTTTCTTTGACCCAGGACCATGGCAAAGGGAGCAGGCATGTTGAAGGGGAAGAGTCCCGCACCCCGTAGCCGGCTCCCTTGCGGGCGGTTAAGGGGGGAGTCAGAAAGACCTAGGGAGATCTTTAGCGCGGTAGAAGTGACCGCACTGGTCTTCTTTGTACAGCGCCACCTCCCCAAGAGCATTGTGGCAGGCCCTGTACCGGGTATGGCCTCCGGGAGCATCACCAGCTACGGGGTAAGGTGTGCCGGGCCATGTACCAGGAATCTGGTGTCCGGCGCACTTACAACCAGGTGAAGCACCAGTGGTCCGACATCCTGGCCCGGGAACAAGACTTCCTCCACCTGTTGGCATCGAGATCCCAGGGCTTGGTGAGTACTAGTAGCTAAATAACTACTTTGTTTTCTTCTGCTCTGTGTTATATTACAAATATACGTTTTTTCAGAAGAGCAAGAATGCTGCTGATTACATTGCAGGTAAATTATGTTTCAAAAGCTTCTGTGATTGCAGGTGCTCGCCTGCTCAGTCAGTGGCAGTGCTAATATGCTTAATTGTTTTCAATTTTGTGCTCATTTGGCTTGAGTGAATATGTTTGAGTTTACTTTACAGAACTGCGCAATGCTAGAGAGACTAGAGACTCAAGTCCAGTCCTTCCTTTGTACTCCTGCCACTAAGAAGAGATAGTGGTGGTGGATTGATAGGTTGAGTATATTATGACTTGTTATTAAGTAGGACATTTTTTAGTGGTCTGCAATCATGACGGACTGTGTCTGTCACTTTGCGTGCTGCTGAGTGCTGCCAGTCCTAGTAGAACCTTTTTGTAGTTGGCTTAGTGAGTTACATAACTTTCCAAGTAGACGGTCTGCAAATCCAGCAATACTAATATCCTAGTAGACCACATCAGATAGGTCAATAAATTTAGTGCAATTGTTATTTATTTCCCTGAAATAATTTGTTATTGTTTTTTTGAAATGTTTGATTTTGTTGACAACAATCATCCATGTTTGTGTCTTTCTTTCATGTACATCAGCTCCTCCCAGGGATAAGAGGACAGAGGTGGCAGTGGCAGCGGCGGCACCGGCGGAGCTCTTCAACCGAGGGCTCTTCTGCTGGCCCCAGTAAGTTTTCCTGTTATTATTAATAATTATACTTCCCTAACTTATACAGCACCTATTTAATCCAAACGTTCATCATATTTCTATTTTTTCCTAAATCGTCTTTGATCTTCTTGTAGACTGTTTCTAAACTCTTATCCTGCCTCTACTATGACTCTCTGTGCTACTACTATTTTATTAGTCTGCCTGTGTAGCTAGCTAAGCTTGCACAGTTGGCAAAAGGTGTTAAACAAAACTCCTATTCAGCAATAGCTCTAGGCACTGAGTGCAGTCCTCTGGGTTGTCCATAATGTCTATTGAAGTCTTCTTATGTTTATGCTTTGACAATTCCCAACAATAAAATGTCAATGGCAACCACGAATAAGATACTAGTTTACTTTTTGATTGGATAGGAGGACATACTACTACTGTTGAAGGGACTTATCTGCACATACAGAACTATGGACAAGACATAGGGCATTGGTGATAATAGGCGCAGTTAGAATTTCCACATACCTCAGTCATAACAGAAGTTGAACCCCCATCTCCTTACTGACTACCTAGTGTGTCAGAGTCATTATTTAGCTCATAAATACAGCGATGATCCCCAATGATTATACAACCCAGAACATAAGACTACGGAGTCAGAGTCCCGACCTCTCAGAGTCACGGACTCATGCTTGCAAATTGCAAACCCTTTCGCTCACTCACTCATGACCAAAAACCAGAGTCTATGTAAGTTTTAAAGCTTTATTAAAAGTGAATAAACTAGCTCTGTGTGTACTCTGTATATTAAATTTCAATTGTAAATTATATAAAAACATTTATTAAAATCAACTTCATATAAGATAAACGGTGCACTCTTGAAAACTGAACAATGGCTGATTTTACACATTAATTGTGGGAGAGCCCTCACCTGGTTGGAACTTAAAGTATTGGTGGTGATGATGACGACTCCGAGTAACATATTGCTTTTGTTCGTAGAAGGGAAGCTGTAGCAATTAAAGGATTGAACATCCTAGGGTGGTATCACCAAAGATTATTCAGGATCTCTCTTAGAACAGGTACAAAAGAACCTGTGTCCATGTAACGCCCTGAACGTCTCAGGATCGTTTAACAGACACGATAATGAGGACGCAACCACTTGTGAAGGGTTAGTTATTTTAATGAAGGCACAAAATAATACAAAGAGTAAACAAAAGTTATAGTCACTGGAATCCTCCAGGCTAAGTACGTTACCAGCTCACAGCACGGATGGTCCTAACCGTCCTCTGCATTTACGCCGATCCCGGCGTATGCCAATAGAGGGCAGAAATGAAATGGCCGACAATGCCAATCGGTAGGCTGTGAGGGGCACGAAGAGTGTTGGGGTGAATCGAGGAGTCAGGGAAACACCCAGCCGGGGTCTCTACCTGAAGGGAGCAGCCGCTCAACCTCTTCCTCAGACTGCACCGGGAGGCGGAGTCACCTCCTGGTGATGCGTCACCGATACCCCAATCAAAAGCAAGAAGACTGAACCGAGAGCAGCCGCTCGATCGATCCTGTGGACTTCCAAGTCTGTAACGCGGCAAACACCTCCTGGTGTGCGTTACAGCTGGCAGTCCCTGTATCTCTGGTCGGGCTGGGAGCTACGACTCCAACCCGCATAAGCGCCACTGCGCCTTGACTCAGCCGAGTCAAAAGCGAAGCTCAATGGTTGACCGGTAGAGCTTCCGGGTCCTTCACAGGTGATGATGGGGCAAGACACGGCCCAGGGAGTAACGACTCGACCTACCTCCGTTCTTGCCTTACTGGAGCACCACTCCGGAACGCTGCTCTTCACGAAGCAGGTACGTCGGTGTAAACACAATATCCGACAGCGTTGTATCTCCAGGTTCCTCCCTTTATAGGGCGTGTTTTCCTTGAGTTATGTAACGGCTCTCCTGTTTACATAAGGGCGTGTTTTCCTTGAGTTATGTAACGGCTCTCCTGTTTACATAACCTCTCAACCGCTAAGCATCCTGGGAGATGTAGTCCGTTTTCGCTGGTTACCGTTTTCCTCCCCTCGCCTGACAGGAATTCTTGACAGTACATCCTCCCTCTCAGCGGCTCCCCACGGGGCCAGCGCTGGCAGGAAAACGCCGATGGAACAAGGAGACCAAGCGCGGAGCATGAGCCCCTTCAGCCGGTTCCCATGATTGCTCCTCCGGGCCATAGCCTTTCCACGCAACCAGGTACCACAGCTTCCTCCTGCGCCATTTGGACGCCAGTATGCCCGACACTTCATACTCCACCTCCGACTCCACGCATACCGGCCTAGGTGTCCCAGACGGCTTGGAGGGTGCTGGTTTGAGCAATGATACATGAAAGACAGGGTGTGTCCGCAATGACTGGGGCAAGCACACCTTCACGTTCACGGGACCCATACACTTGGTAATTCGATAGGGGCCCATGTACTTGGGATGAAACACACTGTTCTTTCGAAACCTCATGTTTCTTGTGGAGATCCAGACGTAGTCTCCAGTGCGGTACAGTGGCCCGGGCCTTCTCTTCCTGTCTGCCGCAGCCTTGTATCTTCTCTTGGCCTCTATCAGGACAGCCCTTGAGCGCATCAACGTGTCTTTTATGTGTGCCACCCTGTCTGCTGTGGCGGGAATCCTGTCCTCTCTGAACGGATGTAGAAATGGCAAGAACCTGGGATGTTGGCCATAGTTGCTATAGAACGGAGATGACTGTGTGGAGCTGTGAGTGGCGTTGTTGTAGGCTATCTCTGCAACCCATAGCAAGATGACCCATTCTTCCCTGCCCTGGTCCACAAAACATCGCAGATACTGTTTGAGCGTTTGGTTCAGGCTCTCGGTTTGGCCGTCCGTTTGAGGGTGGTAGCTGGTGGACAGGGCGGTCTTAACGTGCAGCGCAGTGCACCAAGTCTTCCAGAATTGCGCAGTAAACTGCGACCCCCGGTCTGACACGATCACCCCAGGTAATCCATGCAGTCGTACCACATTCTTTAGGAGTAATGACGCCAATTCCCCGGCCGTAGGGACTCTCTTGCAGGGGATGAAGTGCCCCATTTTCGTCAAGTAGTCCACCACCACCAGTATTGCCGTCATCCCCTGGTCTGCCGGTAGGCCCACCACGAAGTCCAGTGATATGCTATCCCATGGTCTATCCGGGGTTGGAAGTGGATGTAAGAGCCCTTGGGTTCGGCCATGATCGGCCTTCATGGTAGCACACGTAGGACACTCCTGTCCCCACCTCCTGACATCCACCCTCATGGTTGGCCACCAGAAATGCCGTCCCATGCTAGCCACCGTTTTTTCAAAGCCCAAATGACCTGCGCATGGAGAGTCATGGCACCAGATGAATGCTTGTTTCCTTAGCCTAGGCGTGGGTATCAATAGGCACCTGCCCTTTAGGGGTATCCCGTCCTTCAGCTGCCATTCTCTGTGACTGAGGAGCCACCTCCGCCATGCGAATGACCTGATCCCTCTCTTTATTCCCCTCAGGAAAGTATCCGGTTGGATAACCCCCAATACCATTCTCGGGGAAATGATGGAATGCTCGGTCGCAGGCAATGGTTCCTTAACTGCAGATTGACGGGACAGGTCGTCCGCCTTCCGGTTTTCCGTCCCCGGCCGATATGTGATGCGGAAGTTGAACCCCGCAAAGAAGATCATCCACCGCAGCTGCCTGGGAGAAAGGTGTCTTGTGGCCGTCATGAACTGTAGGTTCAGATGGTCCGTGTATACCGATACCACATGTCTTGCCCCCATCAACCAATGCCTCCATTCGGTGAAGGCGTCCTTGATTGCGAGAAGCTCCTTCTCCGCAATATGGTAGTTGCGTTCGGCGTCGTTGAGTTTGCGGGACATGTACGCAACGGGATGAAGCACCCCTGTGTCGTGATTGCGTTGGGACAAGATAGCCCCCAGCGCCACATCCGATGCGTCCGCTTCCACCAGGTAGGGGAGATCCGGATCGGGGTGAGCCAACACCGGCGCCTTACCAAAGGCGCTTTTCAGGGCCTCAAAGGCTGTGTTCGCTTCAGGGGACCAGACAAACTCCTTGGACTTCCTCAGTAGCTGTGTGATTGGGGCCACCAATCCTGAAAATCCATCTATAAACCGCCTGTAAAAGTTGGCGAAGCCAATGAAACTTTGGACGTCCTTCACGCTTTGGGGCACCGGCCATTCTTTCACCGCCTTGATCTTTCGTTCTGCCATCTCCTGTCCCTCTGGACTCAGCATCACTCCGAGGAATTCCACGGACGTGACGTGGAAGTCACACTTGCTGAGTTTACAAAACATCATGTTCTCCCTCAGCTTTTGGAGCACAGCTTTGACGTGGTGTACGTGCTCCTCCACACTGGACGAATAGATGAGGATGTCGTCGATATATACGACCACGTAGATATCCAACTCCTCTCTGAATACCTCATTCAGAAAGTACTGAAAGGCTGCCGGGGCGTTGCACAGACCGAACGGCATGACGAGGTACTCAAAAATGCCGAACCTGGTCTTAAAGGCGGTCTTCCACTCGTCTCCGTCCCTCATGCGCACCAGATGGTATGCCCCTTTCAAATCCAACTTGGTGTAGATACGAGCTTTCTTGACCTGTTCCAGAAGTACACTGATGAGAGGCAAGGGGTACCGATTTTTTATGGTTATCGCATTCAACGCCCTAAAGTCCACACAGGCTCTCAGCTCCCCATTAGCCTTCGGGATGAAGAAGAGTGGCGAGGCGGCCAGAGACTTGGACGGGCGGATGAATCCTAGCTTGAGGAGTTTATCCAGGTACCCCCGGAGATGCACGTTTTCAGGCTCCGTCAGGGCATACAGCCTGCCGCTGGGAACGCTGGCCCCTGGCACCAGGTCGATCTGGCAGTCATACTGTCTATGTGGTGGTAGCACTTCCGCCTTCACCTCATCAAATACGTCCTCAAAACTGTGATAAGCCTGGGGGAGAGCCACATCTTTTTCTGCCGCTGTAGCCACCGTCTGACTCCCGCTCTCATCCGCGTCAAGGGATTCCGGTCGTATTCCACAATGCAGGGTGCAATACGGTGACGTCATTTCGATGCGATGTGTTGGCCAATCCACAGAGGGGTTGTGTTTCTGTAGCCACGGCAATCCCAATATGACACCATATTGGGGTGCTCTGATGATGTTAAAATCAATTTGTTCCAAATGGTTCCTTCCATATCTCACCGGAAGGACCCCCGTGTGCTGCCCGATGGGCCCCGTCACCAATCGCCTTCCGTCTACAGCATAGACGTCTTCGGGTACAGCTTTGGGAAGAAGCACTAGCCCTAGCCTGCATGCCTCGTTGTGGTCCATAAACATGCCAGTGGCCCCTGAATCCACCATGGCCACAACGGGTATCCACTGGTCATGCACTCCCACGTGCACCGTGAGAAACAGGTGTCGTTGTCCCTTAGTGACCGAGTTGGAAAGTGAAGGGATGGATGAGTGACTCCGAGATGCCCCTTCTTTGGTCTGGGAGTCCTCTAGTTTTCCGCCGGTATGTCCACCACGGCTGTTACTGACCGGTTGGCCCGATAACGTGACGTCTTCGGTTTGGCAGGGCATTCACGTACGTAGTGACCTTTTTTGCCATAATATAGGCACAATCCTTGTTTACGGCGTGACTCTTTCTCCGTGGCTGTGAGGCTCGCTCGTATTGCGCCGATGTGCATGGGTTCTCCCTTGGATGCGGTGGAAGTTTCAGGACTTCCCACCGTCACATAGGATGGAAGGGCTTTTCCTTTTCTCCCATGATCCCCCTTTCTTTCACTTAGCCTATGTTCCAGCCGTAATACCAGGTTGATAAGGCCTTCACATGTCTTGGGTTGAGGGTCAATATGAGCCACGGCGTCCTTGAGCTCATCGCACAGCCCTTGATGGAAGAGCGCCGTCTGTTTAGCAACAGGCCACTTGGTTTCCACAACCAGCCTTCGGAACGCGTTGAGATACTGCACCAGGTCGTTGGATCCCTGTCTCAACTCAAGCATTTCACGGTCCGCCGTGTACGAGTCAGCCCTTTGGTCGAATACCTTCAGGAATTCCTCGCGAAAAGCACCCCAATCACATAAGATGGGGTTGTCCCTGCTCACCAGAGGTACGGCCCACTGTGCCGCGTTTCCAGCCAAATAGGAAATAAGGAAAGCCACACGAGCCTGACTCGTGGGGAACGCCTTTGGTTTGCACGATAAATGTAGCGCCACTTGTGTGAGGAATACCTGCACTGTGTTAGGATCCCCACTGTACCTCTCTGGTGTTGCCAAGGGGATGGCTACCGGCATTTCCACTACTACCGCAGGGGTCTGGTTCGTGAGGGAGGTGCTGGGCGTGAGCGGGTCCAATTGGATAGCATCCAGTCTGGCTTTTACATCGGCTGTTTCTTGCCTAGAGGCAGCCAATTCAACTTGCACGGTCGCTAAAGCAGCCAGCACATCATCAAGTGTTGCCATGTCTGTTATCGACCGGGAGACAGTTAGTGTTAGTAAGGTCGGATATTTTGTAACGCCCTGAACGTCTCAGGATCGTTTAACAGACACGATAATGAGGACGCAACCACTTGTGAAGGGTTAGTTATTTTAATGAAGGCACAAAATAATACAAAGAGTAAACAAAAGTTATAGTCACTGGAATCCTCCAGGCTAAGTACCTTACCAGCCCACAGCACGGATGGCCCTAACCGTCCTCTGCATTTACGCCGATCCCGGCGTATGCCAACAGAGGGCAGAAATGAAATGGCCGACAATGCCAATCGGTAGGCTCTGAGGGGCACGAAGAGTGTTGGGGTGAATCGAGGAGTCAGGGAAACACCCAGCCGGGGTCTCTACCTGAAGGGAGCAGCCGCTCAACCTCTTCCTCAGACTGCACCGGGGCGCAGAGTCACCTCCTGGTGATGAGTCACCGATACCCCAATCAAAAGCAAGAAGACTGAACCGAGAGCAGCCGCTCGATCGATCCTGTGGACTTCCGAGTCTGTAACGGGGCAAACACCTCCTGGTGTGCGTTACAGCTGGCAGTCCCTGTATCTCTGGTCGGGCTGGGAGCTACGACTCCAACCAGCATAAGCGCCACTGCGCCTTGACTCAGCCGAATCAAAAGCGAAGCTCAATGGTTGACCGGTAGAGCTTCCGGGTCCTTCACAGGTGACAATGGGGCAAGACACGGCCCAGGGAGTAACGACTCGACCTACCTCGGTTCTTGCCTTACTGGAGCACCACTCCGGAACGCTGCTCTTCACGAAGCAGGTACGTCGGTGTAAACACAATATCCGACAGCGTTGTATCTCCAGGTTCCTCCCTTTATAGGGCGTGTTTTCCTTGAGTTATGTAACGGCTCTCCTGTTTACATAAGGGCGTGTTTTCCTTGAGTTATGTAACGGCTCTCCTGTTTACATAACCTCTCAACCGCTAAGCATCCTGGGAGATGTAGTCCGTTTTCGCTGGTTACCGTTTTCCTCCCCTCGCCTGAGAGGAATTCTTGACAGTCCATTGTCAATGAATTAACACATTTGATGAAGAATCTTCAGATTGGGCAAGAAGATTTCCCAATGTTTTCTCTGACACACTAGGATTAATAAAAGGTTTTAAACATCTTATCAAATATCAAATATCTTTTATCAAAGTAAAGGATGGAGCTATTCCCATAAAACACAAATTACGAAATGTACCTTTGAGTGTCAGGGTTGATTTAGCAAAAGAGTTGGAGAAAATGTGTGAATCAGATGTGATTTAACTCATCAAATCCTCCCTGTGTTTAAGTCCCTTGGTGGTCACACGGAAAAAAAATGGCAATCTCAGAGTTTGCAATGACTTATGCAGTCTCAATAAAGACATATGGGTGGAATCCCACCCATTACCTCGTATTGATGATATAGTCTCTAAGTTTCAAGGGTCTAAATGGTTTTCGAAGATAGACTTATCTTTGGCTTATCATCAAATTGTACAGGATGATTCGTCCAAACACCGGACTGCTTTTGTTCCCCCTATTGGGACTTTTCAATTTAGAAAGATGCCGTTTGGGCTGGCCTCGGCGGCTTCTGTGTTCCAGCGGATGATGGAAAAAGTTCTGATGGGAGTTCAAAACACAGTTGTCTTTCAGGATGATATCCTGGTGGCAGGAGTGTGCAGATCCCCTCATGATAAAAACTTGACTGATATTCTGAACAGACTACAAGAGAAGGGTATTGCTGCCAATTTGAGCAAGTGCGTTTTTGGTGTTGAGTCAATTGAATATCTAGGACACTGTATATCTGGGAAAGGGATTCTTCCAAGAGAAGGTCTGATAGAAGCTATTACCAAAGTTCCTTCTCCAAAGACCAAAGAACAAGTTTTATCTTTCTTAGGCATGTGCAAGTTTTATTCCAAGTTCATTTGCAGCCAAAACTGCCCATATACGTGAGCTTTTGAAGAGAGGAACCGCCTTTCTATGGGATCAAAAGTGTCAAATAGATTTTGATAATATCAAGCGTGAGCTTGGTTGTTGTAACATTTTGACTCCTTTTGATCCTTCTTTGGAATCTATTTTATCTGTGGACGCAAGTCTAGATGGTCTTGATGGGATGTTGACTCAAATGAAATTTGGTGCTGAACATACTGTAGGTTTCATTTCTCGATCATTACGGCCCAGTGAGAAAAATTACTCTGTCATTGAGAGGGAACTCCTGGCGTGTGTTGGGAAGTAGAAAGGTTTAAGTGTTTTCACTGGGGAAGGACCTTCAAGTTATTGACTGATCGCAGACCTCTTATCCCTATTCTAAACGGTGTTGTAGTGAAAGATCACACTCCCAGGATAGCTAGATTGAGTTCTAAACTTCTTCAATATAATTTTGCGGTTGAACATATTCCTGGAGGAAAAAACATTAGACCTGACTTACTTTCTAGACTACCTCTGCCTTGTGTGCACAGTGAATGTACAGCAGATGAAGATGAGGAATGTTTAATTGAAAGTATTGATGTTTGTAATGGAGGATGTTTCAAGGAAAAAGAGTGGTTTGATGCGTTGCATTCTGATTCTGTTCTTAAAGAAGTTAAAAAAATTATCAATTAAGAGTGACCAAAGTAAAAACATTTGAATAGTGAACTGCAACCTTTTTCTAAAGTGGCTGATGAATTGTCGCTAGAAGGTGGGGAGATGATATTGCGTGGTGATAAATTTGTACCTCCAGTAAGTCTGAGAGATCGCATTATTAAGGCTGGACATGAAGGTCATCTTGGGCAAACTTGTACCAAACGTAGAATTCGTTCAATTAATTGGTGGCCTTCTATGGATCGTCATATTGAAAATATGGTTGAAAGTTGTTTCACTTGTTGTTCTAGTGATAAAGTGATGAAGACTCTGATTCCTCCCAAAGTAAAAGTTGATTTGCCTTCTGGTCCATGGATGAAATTGGCATTGGACTTTATTGGGCCGTTTCAGCGTTACCCAATAAATACAAAGTTGTTCTTGTTGTTACTGATTATTACAGCAAATGGTGGGAGGTTTGTTTCATGATTGATCCCAATACGCACAAAGTGATTAGGTTCCTGGAGAGTCTCTTTGCCAGAGAGGGTTTTCCCAAAGAACTTGTGTCAGACAATGGAGTACAGTTTGTCTCTAAAGAAATGTCTTGTTTTCTAAATCAATCTGGTATTACTCATCGTCGTGTTGCACTTTACCACCCGCAAGGAAATGGTTTTAATGAGCGCATGAATCGCATATTAGTTGAATGTGTGCAATGGGCTGTTTCTGGAAATGTTGATATCAAAGGAGCTGTATAGATCATGATTTGGGCTCATCAAACCACACCAAGCAATCAGTTTGGGAAAAGTCCATTTGAGCTATTGAGAGGGAGAGTTGCTACATTTTGTATGTATCCAGCATGAATGAGGCAGTGGGGATTGTTTTCCAAGTCTTCCTTATCATCTTCGGAAGAGAGAGCTAATGATGAGGTGAGTTTTTCTGTACATGATAAAGTGAATGTCAAAGAAAACACTTTATGTTGTTCAGGAGAGAGTTCTCATAAAGATGGGTGGGATCACAAAATCAAAGTGGGAGACTGGGTAAAAATAAGGATTCCCCATGTTGTACCCAAAGGTCTCTCAAAATTCAGTCAACATATGTGTATTGATTTGGTTTCACGTTATGCTGTGAGAGTCAATGGGAAGAATTGGTGGAATGTGTCCAGAGTGTACAGCATGCCTGAAAAAGTTGTATATCAAATGGGTTTGAAATCTAATCCTGTGTTTTCTCCCAATAAATCAACTCTAAATGATTTGGAGTCTGACAAGTGCAGGAGAAGTTCTATGTGTGACACTACACCTCCAGATATGTCGATTCCACTGTTAAGGAAGAGTAGTCATATGAGAGGTATTCCCAAACGTATGGATCTGTGATTTTTTTATCAGCTGTACTATTTTTGGTTACGTTTTTTGGATCAGAAATAGTCATATGTTTTCTTATGTATTTTTTAATTATTACTATTCTTGTTTCGCTCTGTGTTGCACTTAATTATTTATTTTTTAATTTTTGTTTCTGTTCATTGTTGACTTTTATTACTATGTTTATGTGAGTAAGGGAGATATTGTAGTATTCATGGTCACTTTGATATGATATATGTAATACTCTGTTATCTCCCTGGTGATAGAATGTTTTGGTTTGAAGTCTCTGCTGTGGTTTGAATTCATTCCCTGGAAGCTGTTGTGATTAGCAGTAATAAAGACGACAAGTTCATTTACAAGTAGTATTTGTGGTCACTTCAGAAGCTTCTGTCTGTTATGAGAAAAATGGTGCGTGTTAAAAAGCAAGCATTCATCAGTTGTGCCAAAAAGTGTTGCATGTTATGGCTAGGCATAAATAAGAAACACCCTCCCCTTACGAAAGGGGAATATTTAGTTTAGACTAGAGAGTCACAAATAATTAAATTTGTTTATGTAGTAACATATTTTTCTCATTCCTAGACAAAATAGAGAGTGGTGTATATGGCATCTAAAAATATTAAATGTATTTTCTAGGCGTAACACCATCGCCACAGCCCACCACCACTTCCGGAGCCAGCGCGAAGGTGGTCACTCCAGGGGCGGATGCGGTGCCAGCAGGAACTGCTGTGGGGGATGCCAAGGTAGTGGTGGGCAGTGGTAAGCTATTATATTCCTTACTTATTGAGATTGCAGAGTAGGCTTGCTGCAGGGGTGTATATGTTGTACAGTACAAGTACACTTTACTGTTAAGAAGACTTACAAATTTAGAACTAAGTTTTTGTTAACCAGGTAGAAGACAGTCACCCTTGACTTCGCATTAGCAATAGCATTAGCGGCGGGAGTTGACGAGTAACCAATGGCCTCCTCTAAATTTGACTTCAACTCAGCTGTGAAAGTTTTATCGAGAAGCCAAGTCAGATCAGAGATGAACTTGATGGATGGGATGAACGAAAAGGGAAAGAAGGGTGTAAGGAAGGACTAGCGAGTTAAATTAATGACTGGCAAAGAATGATACGTGTTTTTGAATGCAGGCACAGGTGGCTGGGAATCTGATGCATGGCCGGTTGAAGGCTGAAGCAAGGATGAGTGGAAGGGGAAAGAAAAGAGGACTACCTGGGTGGGTGAAACAGAAACTGTATGTGTGCACAATAAATCCTTTGGTTCAAATTCAAATGCAAGTCAAGCATGGATGCATGGCTGGCGGTTTACAAAATAAAATAAAAAGGGTTTTTTTGGTGAGAAAAAGTAAGGTTTGTCCAGTTGAGACATTAAAAAGAATGATTGACATTTACTTTGAATGGATGGATGCCTGGATGGTATCTTCTTCATAGATAGCATATGTGTATGTAGACAGAATAAACAGTCCGTGCCAGAGTAGCAAAGCAGAGGAAAGTAGAAGTTGTAATTTTTCAGAATACTCCCTTGAGTAACAGTAGTTTGCAAGCACAGCATATATTGTGTATCTATATTGTATAGTTCACATTATCAAGTGAAGTCACAACTCACAAGTGCTTTCCTCCGGTGATTACGGGGACCACTCACTACCTCTGTTAATAATTTTTTTTCAACTCTGTCATTCATGTGTGGCCTATCGCTGTTCACTCAATCAATAAAAGCAAAGCACCTAAAGTCATCCCTTATATAAGCAAATATCCTGTGAAGGGATAGATGAACATATTATTTATCTTTTTCATTTTCCTTTTGTAGTAGTCAGGGGCAGGGCAGGGTGAAAGTTAAATTAATTGAGCAGTAGCCCTTGTACCAGAGTATGGCCAGTGCCACCCGTAATAGAAAAGTAAGAGCTTCACCACCTGCATGTACTGGACTGGTAACAGTAACGCAAGTCTGCGTCCTGTTGGCTTGCGTCTGTTTTTCTTGGGTGCAAGCTGACTGAGCTGGCATTATGCTGGCTTCCACAAGTTTACATACTAATTTTCGTAACAAGAGAGAAGAAGAAGGCTGGTAAACTATCTGAGTCTAATGTAGTGAGTCCATATAGTGGTAGTAGAATTCCTGAAACTCCCACTAATTTTAGAGCAGAGGCCGGCGAAGTGGGAGGTTAGATAGATACATGACACACATGTTAGAGACTGTGCTTGCAAGTTGCTAGTGCTACTATAATACAACTTTCTGTTGAATTATTTTGTGTTAATCTTAAAGAGTATTGGTTACAGTATTTTTTTCTTTCTTCATATAGATACTTCTTCTACACTATCAAGGAAGGAGTTGGCTATCCGGGCCAGGCAACAGAAGCTGGAGGCAATTGCCGCCGAATATCAGCGGCTGGTGGCTCAGGAGGAGGAGGATGATGACTCGCAGTCAACATCCACAACAGCTGCATCCTCCTCTGATGCCCCTGGGTCATACAGCCAGTGCAATACTCCAGCGGTACGGCGCCATGGTCAGGCAGCCACCCGCAGCCCCCGAGCAGCAAAAACAATAGCTGCCCCCCACAGTACCTGCAAGGCTCGTATGCACCGATTGACCCAGCGAGTGGCCTAACTCGAGCAGGAGGTGGCGAGGCAGAAAGCCATGCTCAAGGACATCCGGAGAGAGCTGCGTGACCACCTGGCCACAGGACACCGCCAGCTAAAGTAGAGAGAGAGAGACTGTCCCTTGCCCCTTTTTAAAGACTTTTTGGGGTTGGGAATTGGGCATTGGGGTTTTTGGACTTTTGGGGACATTTCATGGACATTGGTTGGGGTTAAGGAGGAGGGTGGTTTGGGTCTTGCGGGATAGTTTATTTATGTTAGGGTCAAAATAATTATTTATTTTCTACTTAAACATAGCATACACGTTTTTACTGTTTTGTGGGGGAGGCAGGGGGGTTAACTGTACGTTTGTTTTCCTGAAACTTAACTTGCTGCTTGATTCAAATTGTCTAAGTTTTCGCCCAAATTTGTACAAAAGTGCCACTGACAGAGTTAGTGAATTCAATTGTCCTACTACTTTACTAGTACTACCGTCAGTCTCTCCTCTCCTCCTACTCCATTAATCTTCCTCCCCAAAAATGCTTATCTTACCTGTGAATCGTGTTTGAATAAGGCTAGGCATAGAGCTGGCTGCATGGCAAATGGCGATTAAGGTTGGCTATGGAATCCTGGATGGATGAAATGGCATTGTTGTGGTGGTAGTAGTAATGGTACACACTGGCAGTAGCAGCATATGAAAAAAAAGGAAATGAGACATTGAGTGGCCTGAGAGGAACATGAGAAGTTAGAACAGTACGATAGTACAGTACACAAGAACAGTGCCATAAATTGTAGCCTAAGCAATGCTAAAGTATTCAATCAAAAAGTTAACTAGTAGTTGCGTGGATTATGGCTACTACAAGAACTAGTACTGAAGGACACAGCAGCTTAAGCTTTCGTCACGTGTAGGAGGATGTTGTTGATGAATCCACTCGATGGTGGAGTCGGACATGAAATTCTGAATTGATTTGCAAATTCTCATGGGTGTGGGTCAAGCAAAATAGGAATATATCCTTGGATTCCTTCACCTGCCTTGAAATTGATTTTCTGTTGCTTTGACATTATCCTCCCCAGCAAGCGTGTGGAAATATTGGTGTCATTTAGTCACACCTCAATGAAAACAACACAGCCCGGGGGAAGAGGGTTAGGGTTTGAAAAATGGATGGGAATGGGGCTTTTCAGGAAAGTTTTTTGGAGATCGAAAAAAAAACACAGCATGGTCAAACAACAAATGAAGAAAAACAAATCTTTGGATACGAAGATATCCATAAATCATTTAAGGGACATAAAGGATGTGCATGCATGAAGTTGTTTGCTAAATGGATGGTTAGGTTACTGAAAAGTAGTACTCACTACAACTTACTAACTAGTACTAAACAATTAGACAGTACAGGGCTGCATTAATTACGCAATTTCACTTGCCTATCTGCCGCCTGAGAGAATAAACACTTAGTAGTACATTACATTAGTTTTAAAAATAGCAAAGAAACTTATCAAATAGCCATAGGGATGAATTTAAAACAGAGAGCAAACGCACAGAGTCGCACTCATAGAAGTTCACAACAATAACAATATTTAAAAGATAAGGACAAGTGAAGTGGACACTGTAACTGTATGTTGTAGTTGTCCTGGTCAAATTTGGAAGTGGCATGCATCCAGGCATACCTCTTATTTGCGGTACTCCTCCATTCCATTGGGCACTCCGTCGATCAATCTTGGTGACCACACTGTCGACTGCCTGCCTGGCGGATGCGGAATTGTGGATTGCTATGGTAAGTCTGAGTTAATGTTTTTCCCATCACACAGAGTAAGTGCCGCAATGTAATTGTCGATGGAAAAACAGAAAGGGATATTAAAACACCCTGGAGGAATAAGGTACTGTGTATAGTGCAAAAATAACACTTTCACTTTCAGAGGCGACAGTATATTACATATATGCATCATTTCTAAAGTGCCTACTCTTAGTCTCTGTTTCCAGGATAATAATTAGCACACAGCAGGCCAGGGCCATGCAGACGGTCAAGGCAGGCAGCACTGAGTAAACCAACCTCCATGTAGCATACCTATTTGACACAGACAGACAAAGCAGATCTAATTTTATACAGCAAGCCACATAGCCGCAATTTTACATGAACCGCTGTCTGGACTCGGGCATAACACTACTATGCTCGACCACTCCATACCACGACTAGACAGACATGTAGTTCTGCTGTGGTTGTTGTTGACTTGTTTGCCTGTTTGCCACTCACGAAATGGCCATAGTTCTTCCTTAAATCGACGATGATGATCCATCCATCCCAGTGAGTGACTGTAAAGATATTATGTAACTTTGGTCATCATGACTCATCTTCATCATGGTGTTGGCAAACTCAGTGTTGTTCATGCAGTCACAGTCTACACACAGTGAGTCCAAGAATATTTTCCATATTAAAAAATGCAATATATTGGCCCTTGCAGTAGAAATACAATTTGCAATAAACAAGGTAAACAGAGTAGACTTGAGTTACATTTAGTGTGTAAAAGATTAAATAATAACAGAACACATAGGATTCATTTCATGCACAGCAAAGAAACAACAATTGCTTTAATCAAAGCCAGACAGCCAGTGTTGTCCACTGCATGCCATCTCCTTAATTAATTACCATTTCCACTTTTTGTCATCATCTTATTCTTAAGTGAAGGGCCACAGGGCAGCCTCTTGTGTCAATTTCAGAATTAACAGTCAGCATAGAGACAGTTTCTTGATTCTGCATAATCTGGCCATCTGCCGTTAGGGAAACAAATGGATAGGGGGAGTCTGGAGGAGGAGGATAGAGGAGCATGACTGAGTTGTGAACTTGTGAACTTCAGGAATTCAGACAGTGTCACCTTCAATATGGAAATAAGACGAAGACAGTGCTGCTGATGGATTTGTTGTGATTAGAGATGTCTTGTGCTAAAAGTTGCAAAACAAAGAAAGACACACAGAAATAAAAGTAAATAACGATGAAAAAAAGTAAGTATTTCAAGCCTAGGTGTCAGGGAAGTAGAGCTCATCCTCAAACTCTGTGAATTGAACCTGGAGTAGGTCAGCTAACAGATAAGAACTTCCGTCACCTAAGTCAGTGTCCTCTTCTTCCTGCGTGGATTCACGTGTTTTGTAATCTGGTGGTATGAAGTGCTGATTCATCTTGATCAGTGTTAACCTCTCCACATATTTGGGCGAGAGGCGGGTCCTTTTTGAAGTTACCATGGCACCAGCAGCACTGAAAACACGTTCAGAAGACACACATGCGAGTGGGCAAGCCAAATAATTTATAGCCAGTTTGGTGATCAGTGGCCATTGAGGCCTTTTCCCATACCAATATACCAATGGGTTCTGATCAAAGAAGACCATTGTTGGGTCATCCTGATAGACCTGCACCATCCACTCAAGGTCCTCCATGGGTGCTCCACTTTGCGTACCATCTGTTGCCTTTACATCAACACTGGAACGAGCAAACCCATGATGAGTTATCCAATCCGCTTCCGACAATAATCTGGCTGGGCCTGGTGCACAGAAGTGGACCTTGACGCCGGATGGCGTGCTGCTTCAGTAGTACTAGTGGTGGTTCCTTCAATTTCCTGCCGCTCGAACTGAGTGGCTGACAGAGCTTGCCAATGTTTGTACTTTGAAACATCTGCTTCATAAAAAGGAATTAATGTATTGCTGGCCAGTGCCTTTTTGTACCGTGGATTAATAAGCTCTCCGCCAACTGATATGCGTCTTGTTTTTCAGCATCAACTGGGAACGTTGAAGACACCGCCTTCAGTTGGTGCTCTAGAATGCGCAACAATGGCATAGCTTTGCCCAAAGTACAGTCCTCCCAGCTGACTTCACGCGAGAACACCTCAAAAGGATGAAGCATGTCTATCAGGCTTTTAACTAGGTCCCATTCATCCACCTCTAGCCTCATGTCTTTCATAGAAGCCCCCGGTGCGTTAAAGACGTACTCATTGATTACCAAGTACTGCTCAAACAGACGCTCAAGCATGTAGAAGGTTGAGTTCCAACGTGTTGGCACCTCCTGGATGAGTCCTCTGACTGGCACTCTACGGTCACGTTGAATGATCCTCAGCTGCTTCCGGGCCTTAAAAGAATGGCTGTAATGTGTGCAGATTCTTCGGCAGGTGGTCAGTAACTTACTTACTGTGTTTTCTTTTTTCAAGAAATCTTGAACAACAATGTTAATACTGTGCGCCAAACACGGCACTCTGAAATAGCCACCGTCAGTCATGCCCTTAACTACATTACTGCCATTATCCTTGGAAAAATGATCAATCATGCCCTTTCTTGGATGCAGACCTTACTGTTAAACTCCTCCAAAATGTTTACTGCAGTATGCGATTTCTTCATGGCAAACATGGCTACTGTTGCATGTTTATGAGTAGCTTGAAAAATTGTGACACTGTCAACACCTGCCGTTATCTTCTCTCTAACCCCCACGAAAGAGACCCAGTGTGCAGTGATGCACATGTAATCAACGGCTTGGCAACTGGTCCACATGTCTGTTGTCAGGTGGATAGTGTGAACAGCACTCTTCTGCAAAGATGCCCCAATCACGTCCAGCACAACGTGATGTAGTGCTGGAACCGCAACTCTGGCAACATAGGACCGGCTAGGAACTTTCAATTTAGGGCATACTGTTGCCACAAATTCTAGAAAACCCACCCCTTCTATGAAAGAAAAGGGGAGAAGGTCCAGCGCTAACATTTAGGCCAGTATTGCATTATACAGACTTGCCGTTGGGTGGTTGTGTTCAAATGGCGCCTCTGACCAAAACATGCTTTTAATGTTGGTCTGGACCGTTTTCATATGTGATGAGGATCCAGACTTCTGCAACCCAGTTAGGCTCATTGATGTACTTTTTTGCATTGGTGTCTCTACCAGACTACTGTGCCTCCTAGATGTTGGTGGTATAGAGGAGGGTGTGGGCACTACCACTGAAGTGCTGCTGCCAGGGGTACTGTGTGTACCAGAAAAAAAGGCTCATGGTTCTTCACCTCCCCCCTGCACGATCAGCTCCTCGTCATCAGATGCAATATCAATGGCTACCTTTGGATTTGTACTTTTGGCTTTCTGGATGTTACTTAGGTGCGCCTCCCACTGGATAATGTGGTGTTTTTGGAGATGACCACTCTGGCCTCCGGTACCATAGTTGGTACCAAGCTTACCCCGACTAACTACTTGTTTAACAATCGAACAAATGTCTAGGTTTTCCTCCTTTTCGCTAATACTAAAGAAGTCCCAAACTGGGCAGTTCAGATTTCTGGTGGTGGTGGAGGTGCCACTTTCAATGTCAGATGAAGTGGAGGATAGGCGTGGCGGAATTTGACTCAGTTGTGCACTTACAGCACCACTACTTGAGGTAATGGAGGTCGAGCTACATGGAGGTCCCTGACGGCCCTTCTGATATATGGAAGCTGTAGGTCGTGTTGGTGTGGTAGTTACCTGTGTTGGTGGTGGTACCAGTGGTGCCACGCCGCACACGTCCTGCACAGCAGCATTTTGGGATAGGGTAAAAATATCTGTCTGCTGCATGCCCGCTGGGGCTGGAGTGACAACTGTGATGACTGGGTCGTCATTGCCAGACTGTTCATCATCAGCAGAATACACCACTTCTAATTCTTCTTTGTCATCACCCATAACTGAAAGCCTTGCAGGAACCTTCCTTTTACCTAGCTTTGTCGGCTTATGGCGAGCCTTCCTCTCAGACTGCATCAAAAGGAAGGGAGCTTGAAGAACTTGTACTAGCCCTCCTTGACCTTTTCCTTGCTGGGGGTCTGGAAGACAATGGATTATCAGGAGGAGTGGCTTGCTCTGCTGATACTTCCGCATGAATCTCAATTTCCTGATGTGCCCCTACTTCTGGAGGAACAAGCATTGTGGGCAGATGTGCTTCTCCATGCGCCTAACCATGCGCCTCTCCATGCGCCTCTACTTTCGCCTCTCCAAGCGCCTCTACTTGCACCTCTACTTGCGCATCCCCTTGCGCCTCTCCTTGCACCTCTCCTTGTTGCACCTTTGGTTGTCGTTGCGGCTGTGGTTGAACACTCGTCAGATGAGTTACACCCTGCGTTGATTGGATACTACTTTGCGATGAGTCAATGCCATCACTGGTCGAGGGTGAAAGAGCATTTAAAGTGGCTGCCTCTGCGGCACTCATGGGCTTGGGCCTAACTTGGCGTGGTGGCACTGAGACCAATGAAGCGGAGGTGCTGCTCCCAGCTTGGTCCCCGGCGGACACCGCTGCTGCAGGCGTATTTTTTTTTTCCTAAAAAATGTGTCTGTCGGCACACCAGTCTCCTTGGTATGTGGCGCCACTTGCTTCTTCTGCTCCTTCTTACTGGCAGTGGCACTGGCAACTTTCTTGGTAGAGGAGCTACGGCCACCTTTCTTTGGACCCATCTTCTCCAGATGTCAGAACAGCAGGACGCAGTTGCACGAGTGGCAGAGTTGCCTGAGGCCACACGTGACGTCACGTGACGTTGTGCACACACCGCAGCAGTACTTCTTCCTGGCACTACAACAAGTGATGATGATGAGGATGATTCCTGGTTCTCAGTCTTTGTGCACCTAAAAGCAAAGGAAGACAGAGGAACATCAGTTAAATAAATCTTGCATATGCTGTGCTTCAATTAATATTTGCAACTAGGCATTTATTATTATTAATACAACACACACAAAAACGGAAAGACCCAAAATAAAATTTGCAATTCTAATCCAAAATGGATGTTTAAATTAATAGAAGTGTTACCACACAGAGAGAGTTGTTTCATGCACCACTGAGTACCCCCGGGCATAATGGATGAAAGTAAGGCAGACTGGGTGCAGGCCTATGGCACAAAGCAGCACACTGCCTGGCTTCAAAATGGCCCCTAGACCCCCACCCACAATGCCAGGCCCAAGACCATGCATCAAATGGCCCCCACCCACATGGGCAGTCCCTGGACCAGGCTGCAACAACACCCAAAAAAATGAAATACACACACACATTACCTCAATCCAATGCCATCCATGCCCTAAATGATGTTTAAATTCAAGAAACCCCACAGAAAACCTTGGTCCATCCACCACTGAGTACCCCTGGGCACAATGGATGAAAGTAAGGCAGACTGGGTGCAGGCCTATGGCACAAAGCACAATGTCTGGCTTCAAAATGGCCACTTGACCCACACCCACATGGCCAGGCCCTGGACCAGGCCTCAAAATGGCCCCTACCCACATGGCCAGGCCCTGGACCAGGCCCCAACAACACCCAAAAAAATCGAGATACACACAAAAATCCCCCCAATCTAATGCCATCCATGTCCTAAATGATGTTTAAATTCAAGAGACCCCACAGACAGCTTTTAGTCCATGCTCCACTGAGTACCCCTGGGCATAATGGATGAAAGCAAGGCAGACTGGGTGCAAGCCTATGGCATAAAGCACACTGCCTGTCTTCAAAATGGCCCCTAGACCCCACCCATATGGCCAGGCCCTGGACCAGGCATCAAAATGGCCCCCACACACATGGCCAGGCCCTGGACCAGGCCCCAACAACACCCCAAAAAATCGAGATACACACAAAAATCACCCCAATCCAATGCCATTCATGCCCTAAATGATGTTTAAATTCAAGAGACATGACAGAAAGCCTTGGTCCATCTACCACTGAGTACCCCTGGGCATAATGGATGAAAGCAAGGCATACTGGGTGCAGGCCTATGGCACAAAGCACACTTCCTGGCTTAAAAAATGGCCCCTTGACCCACACCCACATGGCCACGCCCTGGACCAGGCCTCAAAATGGCCCCCACCCACATGGCCAGGCGCTGGACCAAACCCCAAGAACACCCCAAAAAATCGAAATACACACAAAAATCGCCCCAATACAATGCCATACATGCCCTAAATGATGTTTACATTCAAGAGATCCCACAGAAAGCCTTAGTCCATGCACCACTGAGTACCCCTGGGCATAATGGATGAAAGCAAAGCAGACTGGGTGCAGGCCTATGGCATAAAGCAGATTGCCTGGCTCCAAAATGGCCCCTACACCCCCATCCACACGGCCAGGCCCTGGACCAGGCATCAAAATGGCCCCCACCCACATGGCCAGGCCCTGGACCAAACCCCAACACCCCAAAAAATCGAAATACACAGATACATCACCAAAATCCAATGCCATCCATGCCCTAAATGATGTTTAAATTCAAGGGATCCCACAGAAAGCCTTAGTCCATGCACCACTGAGTACCCCTGGGCATAATGGATGAAAGCAAGGCAGACTGGGAGCAGGCCTATGGCATAAAGCAGATTGCCTGGCTTCAAAATGGCCCCTACACCCCCACCCACATGGCCAGGCCCTGGACCAGGCATCAAAATGGCCCCCACACACATGGCCAGGCCATGGACCAGGCCCCAACAACACCCAAAAAATTGAGATACACACAAAAATCACCCCAATCAAATGCCATCCATGCCCTTAATGATGTTTAAATTCAAGAGACCCCACAGAAAGCCTTGGTCCATGCACCACTGAGTACCCCTGGGCATAATGGATGAAAGCAAGGCAGACTGGGTGCAGGCCTATGGCACAAAGCACAATGCCTGGCTTCAAAATGCCCCCTAGACCCCCACCCACATGGCCAGGCCCTGGACCAGGCATCAAAATGGCCCCCACAAACATGGCCAGACCCTGGACCAGGCCCCAACAACACCCAAAAAATAAAGATACATACAAAAATACCCCAATCAAATGCCATCCATGCTCTAAATGATGTTTAAATTCAAGAGACCCCACAGAAAGCCTTGGTCCATGCACCACGGAGTACCCTTGGCATAATGGATGAAAGAAAGGCAGACTTGGTGCAGGCCTATGGCACAAAGCACACTACACTGCCTGGCTTCAAAATGGCCCCTAGACCACCACCCACATGGCCAGGCCCTGGACCAGGCATCAAAATGGCCCCCACCCACATGGCCAGGCCCTGGACCAGGCCCCAACAACACCCAAAAAATCGAAAACCACCCATAAATCACCCCAATCCAATGCCATCCATGCCCTAAATGATTTGTAAATTCAATACACCCCACAGAAAGACTTGGTCCATGCACCACCGACTACCCCTGGGCCTGCTGGCTAGTGTGGCTTTTACACGCACCCCAAAATTTAAAAAAACTTCCACAAAGTGAGCTATTCAATTCCATGCCATCCATGCCGTAAATGACTAACCATGGGCCTACTGGATACTGTGGCTACCCACAATATATTTTTATTAAAGTGGTGAAGAAGTTTATAAATTGTAGTTGCAGCAACTGCAATGCCCCAAACAAACAACACCAACTTACTTGTAAAATCTCTAACCCAAAAGTGATCCAAACAAAAAGTCCTCAAATACAAATATCCAGCAGCAGCCACAAAGAGTAATCCTTCCAGCTCCAGATCCAAATCAAAAGTGACCAGGACTTGGACAAAGCACTGGGAGGAGCCTGCTGGACAGGAAGAGGAAGTTGGAGAATCTGGGGCACTTCCTTCCTTCCACCCCCCCAAAAAATGGACTCCTTGCACAAAAAAGTGCAGCCAAATGTCAATCTGAGGAGTTATTCTGGTCCAAATCATCATTTTCATAGTGGTTATGCTGCCAGTGATAGATTTCTTGTGCAGAATTTCAATTTTTATGACTTTGGGAAAGCGAGCTGTTCAAATCTCCCGCCGGATGTCAGCTGCGTGTCACATCTACGTGTTCGCAATGGTTTACTTTTGCGATGCGTGATCGCGGGCCCTTAAGACGTATTTGCGTTCTCAAAGTCTCGCAGTGCAAGATGGCGGGACGCTATGACGTACTCGCGGTCGAAAAGTCTCGCGCGATCACGCAGCCAGATCCAAAATGGCACAGGGCACGCAATCCAGGAGGAAAACAACTCAGCAAACTCAGAATCACGGTAAGTCAACGCTGCGCGCGCGGGATCGTATTTTTGAAGCGCGACCAAGCAAAAAAATCTGCCAACTCGCGAATTGCGAATTCTTTGACAATTTTGCGCAATTTGCAGACCGTGAAATTGCCAAAAATTTGCAAATTCCGCGAGCGGAACGAATTTTCAGCCCATGCTTAATGGCGACGTTGCTGTACATTCAGTATAGAAAGCAGCACTTGTATCTTTACTAGAAGATTTGAAAAGCCAGTTAGGATGAGAGCCAGGTCCCAAGTTACGCAATTGCAACTATTCACCAGAGCAGTACTATTGTGTACAACTTGAGAGATAATGCTTTTCAGGTTTGCTGTTCTCCAAACGACCCTGCAACCTGTATCCTTGCTAGATAAGTCTTGGGGAGGCAAAGACTTATTTCAAGTTACACATGTGACATGTGACAACAGTATCTTAACTAAGCATGGATTTCCCCGTGAAATCACAAAAAAAGTTAGCGAATTCACAAATTTTCCCGCGAAATCGCTGATTGTTTTGCGATTTGCCCTGGAGTACTTTCTACTGGCGAATCCAGTAGGTTCTCCCTCATTGGGTAAATGTATAGTGCTTTTACTACACTGCAGCTGTGTAAAGGGCCAAAAGACATGTCTCCAGTGACCATGTGTGCCTGTAACACAAGCACAGGCACACATGGTCACTGGAGACACATCTTCTGGCCCTTTACACAGCTACAGTGTAGTTAAAGCACTATGGGGCAGATTTACAAGCCGCTTGCGCCTCTTTTGCGCCGCAGTTTCGTCATTTTTGTGACGCAGCGACAGCACAAAAGATGCGCCATGGCCCTGGGTATTAACAACGTGACACATCTGAGAGATGCATCACGTTGTAAAGCCCTGCGCCATCAGGAGGCGTTCCGGCGCAGGGGAGGGCGTTCCTGCGCAGGAACGCCTCCTAAAAGAGGCTGAGTGAAATCTACAAGATTTCACTCAGTCACCTTTAGGCCAATGCTGCGTCAAAACCCTGTGCCTGCTAGAATCAGGCGCAAGGCTTGACGCAGCATTGGGGAGATGGGGCCTCCCAGAGCATTGCTGGAGCTGCGTCCAGCAATGCTGAGAGATACATCACGTTGTAAAGCCCTGTGCCATCAGGAGGCGTTCCGGGGCAGGGGAGGGTGTTCCTGCACAGGAACGCCTCCTAAAAGTGGCTGAGTGAAATCTACAAGATTTCACTCTGTCACTTATATGCCACTGCTGCGTCAAAACCCTGCGCCTTCTTGAAGCAGGTGCAAGGCTTAACGCAGCTTTGGGGCGATAGGGCCCCCCAGAGCATTGCTGGAGCTGCGTCGTGCTTGCAACGCAGCTCCAGCAATGCGCTGCTTTTACGGCACAGATGCGTGACGCATCTGTGCCGTTTTTGCCACATGGTGCGCCACATTGTAAATGCGGCGGACCATGGGTGGCGGAGCTACGGCGCACAATAACTGGCGCATCCCTGGGGATGCACCAGTTATTGTAAATCTGCCCCTACACATTTAGCCAACGAGGGGGCACTTACTGATTAGACAGTAGAAAGTACTCCAGATGAGTAGAGGTATTGCACAAAACGGTGGCATCTTCATGGACAAACATGCAGGGCGGGATTCATTCTGCCCCCTGTTAGAGTCGTTTTTTGTGCCTTTCTGCCTTCTGTTAGACTCTGTAAGACTCATTTTTCCATTGTTTTTCTTGCCTTCTGCCCCCTGTTAGACTCGTTTTTTGTGCGAATCTACCCTCTGTTAGACTCATTTTTCCCTTGTTTTTCTGCCCTTCTGCCCTTTGTTAGACTCGTTTTTCGTGTCCTTCTGCCCTCTGTTATTCCCTTGTTTTTCTGCCCTTCTGCCCTCTGTTAGACTCGTTTTTGTGCCCTTCTGCCCTCTTTTAGACTCGTTTTTGTGCCTTTCTGCCCCCTGTTAGACTAGTTTTTTTGCCCTACTGCCCTCTGTTAGACTCGTTTTTCCCTTGTTTTTCTGCCCTTCTGTCCTCTGTTAGACTGGCTTTTTGTGCCCTTCTGCCCTCTGTTAGACTCGTTTTTCCCTTGTTTTTCTGCCCTTTGTTAGACTGCTTTTTGTGCCTTTCTGCCTTCTGCATCACCACATCATCACTCAGCGCTACCCCAACATCACTCAGCACCACCACATTATCACTCAGCGCCACCACATTATCACTCAGCACCATCACAGCACCACTCAGCACCACCACAGCATCACTCAGCACCACCACAGCATCACTCAGCACCACCACAGCATCACTCAGCACCACCACAGCATCACTCAGCACCACCACAGCATCACTCAGCACCACCACTGCATCGCTCAGCACCACCATAGCATAACTCAGCACCACTACAGCACCACTCAGCACCACCACAGCACCACTCAGCACCACCACAGCACCACTCAGCGCCACCACAGCATCACTCAGAACCACCACAGCATCACTCAGCGCCACCACATTATCACTCAGCACCACCACAGCACCACTACAGCATCACTCAGCACCACCACAGCATCACTCAGCAGCACCACAGCATCACTCAGCAGCACCACAACACCACTCAGCACCACCACAGCACCACTCAGCACCACCACAGTATCACTCAGTACCACCACAGAATCACTCAGCACCACCACATTATCACTCAGCACCACCACAGTGTCACTCAGTACCACCACATAATCACTCAGCACAACCACAGCACTACTCAGCACCACCACAGCATCACTCAGCACCACCACAGCATCACTCAGCACCACCACAGCATCACTCAGCACCACCCCAGCATCACTCAGCACCATCCCAGTATCACTCAGCACCACCACAGCACCACTCAGCGTCACCACAGCACCACTCAGCACCGCCACAGCACCACTCAGCGCCACCCCAGCATCAATCTGTGCAACCATTCAACAACAACTGGTTCAAATATGTTCTCTCACTTTTTCAAGCTTTATTACAAATGTCTCAAAAAGATGTTAATATTTCACTTCTGTTCTTGGATTTTCGTCACAATAAAATACACTGAACAAATTCTTCACAAAAGTTATTTACAAAAGTTTAAGCTATAGCCATTATAAATTAAAATCACTTTTATTTAAGTATTAATTATTTAAAAAAATTAAAAGCCATTGTAATTTGTAATATCAATACATCTAAGTCACGTAAATACAAAACATGTTGCATTACAAATGCTATAGGTGTCACATTTGTGAAAGTTATAACTATTGGTATTGTAAATGACAAAGCTATTAATTAAGCTATTTTCAAAACCAACACATAAATAAAAAAAATTGTCATTTACAAGACCAATAGCTCAAACTTTCCTAATGCGAGACCTATTGCATTGCAAATGCTTGTTTTTATATCTTTCAGTGCTTCCTGTTGAGGTTTAATTTTTGTGACAGGCACCTCATTGCCTACTTGTAACTATTCTCTGACCCTGCTTCAAGTGTCAGAGCAGGGTCAGAGAATATTTGCAAGTAGGCAATGAGGCGCCAGGAAGCACTTACAGGCTTACAGCAGCAGGTGCCCAAGTTGAAGTTAATTTCTTTGTAACCCTTTTGTAAAAGGTTACAAAAAAATTAGCTTCAACTTTTGCACCTGCTGCTGTAACCCTGTAAGTGCTTGGCTGAAAATTCGTCCCCGCTGATTCGCGGGTTTTACCGCGATTTCGCGAGATTCGCGGATTGCGAAATCACTGAAAATCCCCAAATTCCGCGAGCGGAACGAATTTTCAGCCCATGCCTAATCTTAACAGGAATGGGGTTATGGTCATTATGGGCCTGAATAAGGACCTCACAATTGTTAAGAATTGGGGACAGACTCCAGGAGGTAAAGAGGTAATCATAGCGCTCCCAGCACCACACCGTATGAAGGTTAGAATATAATGATTGAAAAAGTTAGGGACCTTGATGACCAGGCCCTGTTCCTCCAGGAGGGAGAAAATGACCCGCCCCCTAGAGTCCATCACGTTACTATCAATGTGATGTGATGTGATGTGAAAGGCATTTATTAAGCGTAACATACACTATACAGTTTCTTGGCGCTTGGCACAGGACAGTAGGCAGCTGCCTGGACAGGGCAAGGGAGTGCATAACAGTAACAGGGAAAACAGAAAGATAGAAGGAACCGGGGAAGAGGAAAACAGTTTAATAGTGCGCAATGCGAAACAGGTAGGTCTTAAGGAGGGATCTGAAATGGGTATAGGGAGAAGCCAGCCTTATGTCCAATGGGAGGGCATTCCAGAAAGATGGAGCGAGGAATGAGAATCTTAAACCTCCCCATTTCTTACGCTTGACTCTCGGGACTTTGAGTAGAGCCGAGTGAGCCGAGCGAAGATTACGAGAGGGGACATAGGGATGAATGAGGGAGGAGATGAAAATAGGGCCTAGGCCAGCCTGAGATTTAAAGACAAGGCAGCCCAGCTTGAATTTGCAGCGTTCAGAAAAAGGGAGCCAGTGCAAAGATTTTAGCAGAGGGCGGACGTGGTGGTGCCTCGGTTAATGGAAGATGAGGCATGCCACCTGGTTCTGGACAAGCTGCAAACATTTGAGTTGATAATCTGGGATGCCTATGTACAAGGAGTTGGCGTAGTCAATTCTAGAGACGACTAACGCCAAGAGGGCCAGGGTAAGAGCTTCGGTGGTGAGAAAGCGCACTATTTTCCGGATTTTGCGCAGTTGGAAAAAGCAAGAAGAGACAGTGGCATTTATCTGAGGCTTCATCGAAAGATCTTTGCTGATGTTAACCCCCAGACTTTTGGCAGAGTCAACTGGACGAGGGGGGATGCCCATGCTAGCGGGCCAGAAGTTGGAATTCCAAGGATTGGAAGGCCCTCCGACAAGAACCAATTCGGTCTTGTCGGGGTTAAGCTTCAGGTGGTTTGCCCCCATCCAGTTGCTGATGTGACAAAGGGTGGCTTGAAAATCTGAGACTGACTTGTCCGAGGGGTCGATGTTGAAGACTAGCTGGATGTCGTCCGCGTAATTGAACGCGGTGACATTCCTGTCTCGGAGAGATCTGATCAGGGGGGTAAGGTATAAGTTAAAAAGGAGCGGAGACAAAGAAGAGCCCTGCGGCACGCCGCAAGTCAACCCCACCCTGTCCGCGGAGAACTGGGAAAGCCGGACCGCTTGTTGGCGGCTGGTGAGAAACGAGCGGACCCAGTCCAGGACAGTGCCCCTGATGCCAGCCTGCCTGACACGGTCGACCAGGATGACATGGTTGACTGTGTCAAAGGCAGCCAACAAATCTAGGAGCACTAGGGCCTGACTGATGTTAGAGTCGGCCCCCCTGCACAGTTCTTCCATAACAGAGAGTACGACCATCTCTGTAGAGTGGGCGGGTCTGAACTCGGCCTGTTGAGAGTCAAGAAAATGAGACTGCTCAAAGAACGAGCTCAAGATGTTAGTGACGTGGGACTTGAGCACCTTGCTGAGGTAGGGAAGGAGGGAGATGGGACGGAAGTATTCATGATCGTGGGATCGGCTGTCGGTTTCTTTAAGATAGGCACTACCTCGGCTGCCTTAAAAGGGACTAGGCCAAGAGTGAGGGAATTGTTTAGGAGTGCCAAGGGGGGGGGCTGGGCAGGTAATGAAGGCCTCGCGTAAGATTTTGGGGGGGCAGCAATCAGTGGGAGACCCTGAGGTGACTTTGCTTAGAAGAGCGGAGAAGTCCGCCTCCACAATGAGGGGAATCTGAGTGAGAGAGTGGGGGTTAAGAGGGTCAGCGAGGGGGTTAGCGAGGGACCCGGAAGAGTCAGATAAGGACGACACCGAGATGCTGTTTTTGATTTTTTCAATCTTCTCAACAAAGAAATGATTGAGAGAATCACAGAGCCCCTGTGAAGGGAGGAGTTTGATGGATACCCGTTCGGGGTGAGATAGTTCCTCCATGATCGAGAAAATGTCTTTAGCTTTGTTAGCTGACTCCACAATTTTGATAGAAAAGAACGGGGTTTTGGCTAGCACAATGGAAGACTTGTACCCTTTAAGTAGGGTTAAGAACTCTAGCCTAACTTCAGGGGCATCATTTCTACGCCAACGGCGCTCGGCTTGTCTAATGTCTTGTGCAAATAGGTCGAAGGTACTTGGAGATATAGACAGCGGGTGCCCCAATTTAGCATTGAAGTCCCCCACCACCATCAGCCTAGTGGGGCATTCCCCCCATGCCTCTTTCTCCACAAGCATATTGATCATAACAAAAAGACCTTGAAAGTTGCAATCACCCTTACTCGAGAAGTGGTTGTTATAGAAATTTACCAGATAGAGTTTTTACATTTCTTTCCAGCTAAGGCAAAAGGCCTGCGCTTACCCCAACTCCCGATGGATCGGTAAAACTAAGTAACCTGTATTAACTTTAAACCAGGCAGTCAACCCCTCCTTTGTTCTACCAGATGAGCATAGGGTTGCAGGCAAACTAAAGCACTTGAAGCCATTGAATGCTATTTCACATACCTGACAGGTTTCCTGCAAGAAATCTATGGCAAAGTTTGCAATAAGTGATTGCCATCCATCAATGGATATTTTGGAGGCTAGGTCCGTAATGTTCCAACTTAAAAAATTTAAACAGGAATTGTCTTAAGGACCTTCGTCTATTCAGGTGCTCAAACCGGACCTTGGGGAGAGGGAGTTCTGTTGGAGTGTGGGAGACAATTAGGCAACTGGGATTGAACTTTCGAGTGCCCTGCCTTTATCCAGTTCACCAGGCTCTTTATGGGGATAGCTCAGAGTGGACTTAATCAACAGATGTGTGGTAGAGATGGAACCATCAGGTGCCCCCCCCCCCCATCTCCAGTGATTTGGACCCTGTGAGAAGGGAAATCTGTTAAAGAATGTTAATAAAAATGGGCAACATGGATTGGACAATCGGGTGCCCTGCCCTTCCTGAGCACCAGGCTCTGTATAAGGTGAATCAGAATGAAATTAGTAGACTATTTGGCTATGGGGATGGGAAACTCAGGTGGGACACTCAGGTGCCCTACCCATCTCAAATTGAATGAAGCAGCCATTGTCCTCCTTAAACCACCAATTGATGTCCTCCAAGCCTGCCAAAGCTGAGAATCTGTTCTTCGGAGGGATTTTTGTTTGAGGGGCAAGTCTAGGCAACACGTCCATTTGTGAGGTCAAACCACCAGAAATACAAGGGGAGTTAACAAGATGTTGATAAAAAAAAGACAAGTCGCTGTATCTTGACAGGACTAGGTTTACCCATTCCTAAACTAGCTTAATGCAGAATTTCCTGGACAACAAAAAGATTACGAAAATGAACCGCAATAACATCACCATTGTGTCCACTCCCCCCACCCATTCCCCCCACACATCTTATCATCAGGATCTCTTTTGATACATCTCAGTTTTCAGCAACATTATTTTTCAGCCAGTGAATGCATTTATATTTAGTCCCCTGGTGGTTTCCATACTATACGCTGCAAGCTTGGGTACATTGCTGAAGGCAACAATTTAAGGAGCAGACGCAAGGGGGAGATCAATCATAGGAAGGGTTGCCTGGCTTGAGGCACATAATGCTGATTGCTTTTCGGATCATTTAACCTTGGGAAGTTGCACTTCTATGCTCTGTTCAGATATGATAGGGGATAAATCCGTGACCGAGTACTGAGTTAAGACGGAAGGCCTAAGAGCCAAGTGCTTCACCAGTTTAGCTTCAATTTGGGCTAGTAAATCAATAATTGGGTGCAATTTGGAGCCCAGGAGTTCACCAATATGTATACTCAGTGTGCTCCAAGTAATGTCATTCACCACAGGCAGAATCCGAGTAGTTTCATCATTACCGACCCTGTTACATGGAGCCGTTTTGCCGTTTACAGCAGCATTTCTGGATTTCATTGGTTAAATCAGTTTTCTTCCACCGCTTGGCCTTTCGGCCACACTCAACATCCGATTCACAAAGATGGTCACCACCCTCTGTTCCAGTAGTGCTAGGCTCAGATCCCCTTCCTGGCACTGAGGACCCAACCCCCAGACTGGCTAAGCTGACTCTGAGCATTTGGCCTGACTCCACTGTACTGTTGCAGGACAGTGAATCAGCAGGTGAACTTGGTGAGGTGGAAACATTCAGCAGTGGTGGTGGCTCAGTAAAGCTTTGAATGATAGGCAAGGGGGCAATTACAACATTTTCATCAGTAGTGAGTGAAAGACGACGTTCCACCAGTCGTATTTCATTAGAAACCATTTCAAATGCCTGGGTGAAGTAGTTGTCGATAGTTGAACGGATGCGTGGAGGAGGAAGCACACTAGGGATACTGGAACCCCTTTCTTCTTGCCCATAGTTGGTGACTAAGGTGGACCAAAGTGTAGCAAATTGGAAAAAACTGAGTAAGCAGGCAGACTAAGCAAGCAAAAAACAACAGGGGACCAGCAGACCTCAGCCACAGTTCTCAGAACTAAGAAGAAAGTTAGGGGGAATAGCAAACTGTACCTCCATTCATGGTGGCAGCTTGAGTGCTTGACCACATGCAAGTCACAATGGATCCTGGGGTAGATCCCGGGAGAAGCCAGCCCATCCTCTTCTAGGCTTTGATGCGCCCGACCTTGGCCTGGGCTTTGTCCCTGCTGCTGGAGGCCCTGGTGCTCTTTGTGCACCTTCGGGCAGCAGAACAACAAGCACGTTGATGGCTCACGGGCAGTGAAGGATGCCGGTATGTGGAGTCCCCCGCTGTGCGTGGCCTGCTCTCCCCCACTGTGGGAGGTCTTGGTGCCTTTTGTGTGCCTCGAGGCGCAGAACAGCAAGCATGTTGGTGGCTCATGGGCCACGAAGGATGCAGGTATGTGGAGTCCCCCGGTGTGCATTTTCCGCTCTCCCCAAGCATTCTTTGCTATTGACTCCTACTGAGTTTTGAAAAACTTCAACCTTCCTCCCACACTGGTAGAGATAGAATCAGAAGCTGTCTTCGTACTTACCTTATCCTTCACCCTGATTAGAGAGTTGTCCCCTTCCTCGAATACCTCTTCTTCCCTGACTTCAGCCCTTCTGCGGGTAGAACTGTTGGCCACCAGTGTTTCCTCTGTACGCTCCAAAACCTTTGTGTGATATACTGTGATATTGGGCTCTGAAACCTGCTCAACAAATAGGGTGCCCTCCCCTTCCAGTCCTGCCAAAAAATCTTCCACTTGAGAAAACTCTGCACAAGGAGTATTGTGGTTTATCCAAGATTGTGAAAGTCCTAACATACTTTGTTCTCCAGAAATTAAACTGCATTCTTTGATGACTCTCTTTTTGCCCACTCACTCAATTTTGGTTTAATCCTCATAAGTAGGGTGTTACTTCTTAATGTCAAATGGGCCTCATTGGTTTACCTAAAAAACAGATCACCCTCTGACAGCATCCTCCTACTAGGGTTATATAAACCTCAGAGCCCTTAACCCTTTGGTTTCCTTGATGTAACCATTACGACCAAGGCACACTATTCAGAAATCCCTCTGCTGTGAGATTTCCTTTTTACTTTTTGGGACTCAGGGGCTAGCGAAAAGCTTACCCAGCTGCCCGAACCATTTTTCTTATTTAATGTAATGACATTTGGGGCGCTTGACACGCCGATGTCATTACACTGAAAGTGAAAGTGAAATGAGCCAATCAGAACATTTCACGGTCACTGCCTCTGTGCCCATGGGGCTATCTCTGCCCCCGAGCACATAGGCAGATGGGAGAGGTTCCATTGGAAAGGGCAAAAATTCCCTTTCAAATGGTACCCTTCTTCAGTGATTCCCTGCTTGGGGATCCTTTGGGATCACCACTAGAGGGTGATCCCCAAGCAGGGATTGACCACTCGACAACAGGGAGGGGAGCTAACCCTTGGGTATGGACCTTTGCTTCCTCCCAGCAATTTTGGGCATTTCCAGTCTTTATGCCCCAAAAGAAAATAGCTACAGTCTTTATTCCTCCCTTGGGGAGATTGTGGGGGCAAAAGCCCTGATTTGCACCCCTAGGGGCGCAGGAAGTCCATTAGGAACCAGGAATTATTTAAATGTAAATGTATGAGTGGGAGCTGCCCTGAATGGGCTTTGTAAAGCCCTTACCCTGCCCACATATAGCACAGTCTGTATGCCCCCTCCCCAAAGGCGGGCTACCTAGAATTACCATGCCAATGCTCACTTGCTGGGAAAACAGCCACAGTCTTTTTGTCCCTGGGGGGTGGGGGCAGAATGGGCAATATCCCCTGATTTCCCCTCCAAAGGACAGAAATCCCACTAAAAACTAGGGAGTATTTTCTTAGCCCAGTGGGGCAAAAAGCCTACTAGGAAGCCAGGGACTATTTTTTTTAGTAGTTCTGGGGTGGGGTTGCTCAGAATGGGGATGACAATGCCCTCAACCCCACAGAAAAATAGCCACAGTATTTCTGCCCGCTCTGTGATGGGCACATGGGGACAGAAAACCCACTAGGCAGCAGAGATATGTCAATGGACATTTTAGGGAGAGGCCCTTTAGCAAGGGTCACTCCCCTTTTCTTTTGTGCACATGTTTTGGCCCTTTCTTCCCACATTGGGAGCATATCAGCAATATTTTTCATCTAATCTGGACCCAAGGGGGGCAGAAAATCACTAGACACTATCAAAAGTTTCTGTGTGTGTGTGTGTGAACTGGAGTTCAGCTGACAATCTGTGCATTATAGCAACTGACTGGTGGTGTGTGTTGACTGGCACTTAGCTGGCGGTGTGTGTGGGCTTGTGCTTGGATGGCAGTGTGCAGAGACTGCCACTTGGCTGGCTGTATGGATGGACTGTCACTTGACTGGCGATGTGCTTCGACTGAGCTTGGCTGGTGATGCACTTGGATGGCTCTTGGCTGACTTAGTGGCTTGCAAGGATTCTCCAGTGTTTTATTACCAAGAATCCCCTCCAAACCTCAAATTTAGTTAACAATTTCCTCACATTTCTGTGTGGAAAAGTTTTTCGATCACTGCACTTACGCAAATTTCCCACCACCCAGCATTACCCTCAGACTCCTGACAAAAATGATACCTCACTCGAGTTGGTGTCAAAAGCAGAGAACCTAAAAACTTCTAAAATGAAAAACTGAGAGGGAGCCAAAGTGGGACCGAAAGGATAGTTTTTATTTTCACAATTTTTAGGCTCACTCTGCTTTGGGAACCCACACAAGTGAGGTATCTTTTTATGGGGAGACTGAGGGGAACTAGGAAACTCCAGACTACTCAAAATGCAGCTGCTCGCCTCCTCCTAGGCCTTAGCCTGCGAGAATCTGGCACAGCAGCTTTGAAGATACTCCACTGGCTACCCATTAGGGCCAGAGTTCTGTTCAAATCTATGTGCATCATGCACAGGGCCATGTGGAAGACCGCTCCATCTATGATTTGTTCTCTGGCGACCCCTTATCTTCCTCATAGATCTCTGAGATCTAGTACAGCTTTCTTAGCCACAATAAACAAAACCAAACGTGCTAGATGGGGCGGGCGATCCTTTTCCTGGAATGCCGCCAAGGCTTGGAACTCCTTGCCTGGTACCCTTCGCAGTGAATCTAACCTGCTGAAATTCCGGAAGGATCTGAAAACTCTCCTTTTCACCTAACTTGGCTCTCTTAGCCCTCTCTTGATTCAGACAATACAGCGCTACAAGGCCTCCGGTTTGTTTGCGCTTAACAAAACACAATTAATAATAATAATTAATAATAACGAAGGGTGGTGGGAAATTTGTGCTGGCATGGTGATCTTAAAACCTTCCCACACAGACAGGTGAGGAAAAAATAACTTTTTAGGTAGCATTTAGGGTTGCAGGGGATTCTGGGTAGGAAAACAATGAGGGATCAACAATAGGCACACAACCCCAGAATTCTCGGGTGTCTAGTTTTCAGAAATTTCTGGGTTTGTAGGTTTCTCTATATGGCCCCTGAGCCCAGGCCCAAAAACCCAGGTGACTTCTATCTGCCTTAAAAAAAACAGTTTTTGCAAGGGGGCACCTGACTTTTTGGGTCTCAAGCTCTGCGGTCATCTAGGAAAACCTACCATCCCCAGACATTTCTGAAAGGTAGACATCTGTAGAAATCCATGTAGGTATAGCATAGGTGGATCAACCAAAGTTCTCTTACACAGTATCACCTGCAAACCTCAGATTTAGCTAAAGAAATCAAATTTTCCTCATGTTTCTGAGGGGGAAAGTTGTAGCATCACCTTACTGGCACAATTTCCTACCACCCATCATTCCCCCAGGTCTGCAGATCAAAATGGTACCTCAATTGTGTGGGTAGACCTAGTAGCTGTAACAAGAACGGTAATCATCTGTTTGATAGCTGCCACTGCCACTGCTATGATTTTGGGGCATGACCACACCTGCAATCTGCAGTTTTGAAATCCTGGGTGGGACCGTTGTCCCAGTAGTTAATCTCTTATCTCCATCTTGCCCGTAAATCTCCAGCTCTCTTGCACACTCTGGTGGGAACTACCAGTCCCAGGGTGCAATCTTCGACCTGAGGCGCTCACTTCAACCTCATGCATAAAGCATGACCTCGATCCCTGCGGTGCGGGCCACGCCAGGGCATATCCCAGAGCCAAGGGCAAGCCCATCCTGCGCTAATCCTGCACACGGTGTCAGAATGAGGCGGGGCGGGCCACACCCTTTGAGTTTGGTCAACGGGAATACCATCAAAGCGACAGCAGGGGTAACAATTAGCCTTGAGGCAAACAGCATGGCCTGCACAACAATAACGGGACTATCTATTTGGCTTACCAACACATTTGGAAAGTGAAGTGATACGACTGGGAAACAAGGTACTGTCTTGTATACTAAAAACAAAAAGAAAGCACTGCATTTTGTATCATTTGTAGGTATAGCACAGCCTAATTAAAAAATGTGTTGTACGAGGTGCTTCACATTTAAAAGATACTTAATACTTTCTATTTGTGGATAGATAGCGTGCTGGGGCCCTTGGCTTATTTATTTATTCATTTACCTGCATATTGCTGAATCGTGACACAGGCTGACACTTATATGCAGCAAGTTTTGGTAACATTGTGACATTGTACTATATGAATATAGCTATCTAGGAAGTGTAACCCAAAGAGTTGTTTCAAAACTCTTACCCCCTATATAATTACATATCATGCTTAATATTTAACCACTAGAAATAGGGAAAAGAAAGTATACAACAGGGGGCAAAAAGGGTACCACACAGAATTCTCAAAACACGCTTTATTAATCTACATTTAGACAGGCTAGGCGTTGTCCCACTAGGTTATTTTTATCCACCGAAACCTGACTTACAAGATCACAGACCCAATACCAATAACAGCTGAGAGACCAAGGTTAGATTACTATTATCCTGTTCATAACTCTAATCGTTTTCACTGTCTATCAACCCTAGATGGTTTAGAGAGACTGACTCGTTGCCTACCGCTCCATGGGTAATACAAAGAGATCGGCAAAATGTCATTCCATGGATAAATTTAGCGTGGGCAAATCCTATAAACAGGTAAGCAGGGAGGGAGGAACATCCATAGAAGGTATCATAGACTCACCTGGTAGTATAAAAGATAGAGAGGGTAAGTGTGAACTTTTAGGATTCCTAAGTTGGAACATGGCTGGTCTGAAGAGGAATAGAGCTAACTCAGAATGATTAGAGTTTGCTACCTTTCCAAATCATTACCTTGCAGGAGACGTGGCTCACTGAGCCTCTCCACATTAATGGCTTTAGGACGCATTTTACTCCAGTCACTTAATCAACCAGAGAACAGGCAAAGGGGGGGCTGTGTACCTTTGTGTCAAATAGTGTTCGATTCGACAGCATAAAAATGGTGACCCATAATCAATGTTAACAATTACTTCTGTGTGAGTCACAAAGGGCAACACGATAGGCTATAATGAATTTTTACAAAAAAGCCACAACTGGAGACATTATAGATACCCTGAACAGTCTGACTAGGGAAATGGGACACATTATAGCAGGCAGCAATACTTAAATTATTAGTTGGTGGGGGGGTGTTACTCTAATATGCAACGGTGTCAATTTCAGACGGATAAAAACGGTGTGCAGATAGACTAAGAGGGTGACGATAGGTCCCATTTTTATCAAGGGTGCTATGGGGACAAGCATAATAAAACAATGTTTAAACTTGACTTGGTTTTTGCTAACGGAGTTGCCTCCCATTTGTGGCCCGCAAGACAACCTTCCTCGGCAGGAATAGCCAGAGTATCATTGATCACATCTTGATCGCCCACAGGTGTTTAGGCTACCTGTTTAACTTTACTACGCACCCAATACTATTAAGTGACCATATTTCATTGAGTATACACATCGATATGAAACTTTTTTCAAGCAAGGGCGTAACAGGATGTACAAACAGATAAGCGAGATTGAGTTTACAAGGAGCAACGGCTATTCCTTGCACTGGGGCCAGATTGACTAAGACAATCTTCTCTCCAAGTTGGTAAATAATAAAAGGACAGATTTTGAGTGTTGCGCAGATGAGTCAAAGTCAAATGTCGAAATTATCACTGCTTATCTATGGATAACAGAAGGCATTCAAGAAGGCCTATTTGTTGCAGGCGAAAAAGCTAAGCACAAGGGGCCTCATTTATGAAAAGTGACGCATCGCTGCGTGAAAACAGCGATGCGTCACTTTTCACTGCACACTCCTTGCGACACCAATGATGCGTCATATTTAATGTATGACGCATCATGTTGCAAGGACTTACAGATACGTCAGTATTTCTGACGCATCTGTAAGCGCAAAAGTGACGCATTGCTCATTATGTTAGTGAGTGGGAGGCAAGATGGCGGCGTCAGGCTAGACGCCGGTAGCAGCTCTGATCGGGACAGCGGAGCATGCCGAGATTAAACCAGAGACCGACATTCAGAATGAAATGAATTGGATTGCACAGACAAAGCTACTAATGTCTAGAGAGACTCCGAGATGCGACTAATGCAGCCCTGTGAACTAAAAGCTGTACCTGCCGAGGATCTGCCTCCAACAAGGACGCCACTCTCACTTTTCGCTTCAGCAATCGGGTTTGCTGTTCTCCGTCTGCTGATCGGCAATCACCGATCTGTGAGTGAACTGCGCTCCTTATGGTGGTTCTGTTTCTCGAACTCCGCGGAGCTCGTGAACTCCATGATTGATACGGAATTCAAGTGACAGACAACCCGTAGCAGTGTGCAAAGCTTGTCGTCACCAATGGCCCCGAAAAACGCGGCGGCAGTAGCGGCGGCAGCCAAGACAAGGGCTGCACGCCAGGCGCTAAGAGACCAGGAGACGAGTAAACAGCGTGGTGCTACAAGTGGCCGCAGTAATGGTGTCGGAGAAAACGGTGGAAAAGACACCGGCCCGGAGGGGGGGCCACCTCTAGTAAAACACCACTAGCTTCCCAAACCGCTAAGAATGCACCAACAAATGTTACAACAGTGGTAACAATGTTTCGCGCTGCTAATCAGAGAATGGTGGCGAAAGAGACACAACAGCAGAACACTGAAAAGCAGCAGGCGGCTGTCCCCATGGATGAGGGCGGTATGTCAGTAATTACGGGGGACAAAGGGAGCAACACTGCTGCGAGAATAACGGGGCAGACGGGCCCCACTATGCCAGTATTGGTGGGAGACAATGGGACACCCGGACAAACGGGGGCACAGAAAGCACCAGTGATGCGGCAAGAGCAAAGACAAGAGACTGAGTATGAGACTGGCAACACAACCGAAAGATCTGCTCACATTGCCGGGCAGGTAAGCCACTTTACCCCTTCTAGTTCTGCACTCCCTAGATCTGATATAAATAATCAGGGGGACACTGATAACTCTAACGAAGAGATGGTGGATAAGAACTGCCTAGCAAGTCAAGAGGAGAGCTTTAACAATAATAACAATTTTAATGTAACCGATGAGCCTGCTCCCAATAATGCTAATGCTAATCAACATACTGGCAATATGAACGCTAACCAGAGCTCTACTGCAAACCCTCAAAGTGTCACGGAGACGCTAGCAGATCCCTCACCTGTGAGCTTATCAACCGATATACAAACAAAATCACACATAGACTTAAATCATACCCCACAAGCCGGGGTCAGCAAAGCTCCAGAGAAGGGGGAAGAGACAGAGATTGCAGAGACCTTAGAAATATCAAAACTTGATACAGAAATACCACAATCTAGCTCTGCTATAGATGAACACCCTATCGAGGTACTAGAGACCGATAAAGACATAACTGACTTCTACTCTTTTTTTGAGGATATTAGTTGGTCAGGTGACACTTATGAACTAGACGATGCAGAAGATCTGGAGAACGACTCAGACTCCAACTTAAGCTCAGAATTTGAAACCAATCCACCAAAAGAACAACGGGACAAAAAGAGAACTATACTAAAAAAGGAAAAAACTGGACATCACAGTGCCAATGAATTATCATGGGACTACACTCCAACAATCCTGGCACTGAATCAGAGTCATACTCCTGATCTAAGACCTCAGAGACCACCTTCAGATCAAAATCTAAATAAAGAACCTCCGGAGGCTTCAGGAACCACTCTAACACAAGTAATGGAGACAGTCTTGCAAGCTATAGCATCACACCGAGAGGAAACTTCAAAAGACAGTCGCAAAGCCCGAGCAGGGTTACAAAAGGTTCAAGGAGTAGTTCGTAAACTCTCTAAAACTATGGGCGCTTTCACAGAGAGATTAAACGACATAGAGGATCGTATTGTGGTTAATGAAACAGAAGCCGCAGCTACAAACGAACGAATTGAAGCCACCGAAGCACAGGTTCAGGACATCCGATGGAAGCTTGAAGACTACGAAAATAGACTTCGCAGAAACAATCTACGAGTGCTGGGAATTCCGGAAAAAATGGAGGGTGAGGATTGCCGCATCTTTATAACACAACTACTTCGTGATACCCTTCCTGAACTAAACACCTGGGACTGGGGATACGAGGTGCAGAGAGCTCATCGGGTTCCATTATCCTTAAAACCTATGGCACCCACAGGTAAATACCCACGCGCAATCCTAGTGTACTTCGGAAACTTCTTGCTTCGACAAGCCATCGCGGAAAAAGTCACTCCTGATAAGCATCGTAAAAAGGACTCAATATCTTATTTTGTTCGTCCTGACTTTTGCCACTGGACTGTTGAAAGGAGGTGGCGACTTAGACAACTCATCAAACCATTTCAAGAGAAGAAAGCAGTAGTATATCTGAACAATCCAGCAAAGCTAAAAGTAATATACATGGGTCAAACCAAATTTTTCACATCCGAGGTCAAAGCTAAGGAATATCTAGAGAGCCTATGAAAGAACATTTGAACACACATGAGAACAGGGTGGGGAGATGACCTGATACAGACTTGAAATAGACTTAGGCTACTGGTTTTCTCATGCAACCCAAAAAAAAAAAAAATAATAAAATAAAAAATAAAGAATTTGAACATAATGGCTTATTTGAAAATAAGAGATAGATTAGATTAGATGTACAATCTTCAATTAATGATCTCTCCACTTTTCCATATTTCTCTCTATCCTTTATCTTCTCTATTGCAATCTAATTCACAATTTTCTTCCTTTTCTCTGGCAATTTCTAGTTTTGTACACTTAAGAATGCATGCTTCACTAGTCCTGATTGGAGCATGCTAATCCATCACTGCAGACTCTGGTGGAGTCTCAATGCCTTTTTTGGGTGGTCAAGGGGAGGGGGGGGTGGAGAGGAGAGAGGAGGGCGGGGGGTGGAAACCAGGGTGCACCGGGTGCACTTGGTGTAGGGGGGGGGGCGAAAAAACATAAAATGAGCAAAATTGATATTATTGATGGAACGCTGGCCGATGAATACTGCTCCAAAACTAGTACAATCAAATGGGTAGGTTGAAGATAGGATGTTGGAATGTGGCAGGTCTAAACGACAGAGGAAAGAGGGCCCAATTTTGCCAAATAATAGCTCATAGTTCGTGGGATATCATTTGCATACAAGAAACCCATATCCCAATAGGAGAGATTAACCCTTTAAAAGTACCAGGCTACCACATATTAATCACAACAACTCAAACTACAAGAATAAGGGGAGTAACAATCTTAGCAAGAACAAGATTAGGTAGTCCGGTACGCAAAAAAGCTGATGACCATGGACGATGGGCCATTGTTCATTTAGATCTGGGTGTTACAATATGTTCCATCTATGGCCCTAATCTTGATGACCCCACACTATATATTGATCTGGAATCGGAACTAGCATCATGGCCAAGTACTCTGATTCTCTGTGGCGATTTTAATTTAACATTTAATCAAACCCAGTCCCTCCAGAACCAATATACATACTCCGGGCGGAAGCCCAGAGTGTTCAGAGCTGTACTAAATCTAATTCAGACCCATAATCTTCAAGATATATGGTTGTTAAAAAATAGTAAAGATCCAGGATACACTTATTTTTCCTATCCACATAGGAAATATGTTCGTATAGATTACATCTTTGCAACCCCAGATATTGCTCTGAATACCCTGATCTTCAAAGACCCGAAGACAATCTCCGATACGTCAGTATTTCTGACGCATCTGTAAGCGCAAAAGTGACGCATTGCTGGAGTGTGTCACAAAAGTGACGCAACTCCAGCAATGCGTCCTTTCACATGGGGAAAGCCCCATGTGAAAGGGCTTGCGTCAGTCTTACGCCTGCTGTGAGGCAGGCACAAGATTTTATTATTATTATTTAAAATGTTATATAGCGCGCAGTTACCCTAGGGCATCCCAGCGCTTGAACAGGACTTCAACAGATAAAACAACAGTTTTGACGCAACAGCATCCTAAAAGTGACGCAGTGAAATCTCATAGATTTCACTGCATCACTATTACGAGGCTTTTTGCGGGGGAACGCCCCCTCTGCATACATTATACCTGACGCAGGTATAATGTGGCACAGGGGTTTAAAAAGTGACTCATCTACCTAGATGCGTCACTTTTTAAATATGGCGCAACAAGGCGCATTTTGTACGCCGCTGGTGCGTCACAAAAAGTGACGCACAGCCGGCGCAAAACTGACGCAAGGCCTCATAAATAAGGGCCAAGGAACACAGTTGGTTTGATTCAGCATGTACCAACGCTCTAAAAAACTAAAAGAGGAATTACATAAAACACCAAGAAACATTATAGAAGTATGTAAACGTAGACTTGAATATAAGCAGTCAATAAAATCACGGAAATCAAATTTAAGAGAGAAGGCATGGGAACAACTGCAGGATGCAAGCACCATCAAAGATACAAGAGCTTTCTGGAAGGTTATTAACTTTACTCCTATTGGGAACCCTGAAGCTCCAAGACTGGAGTTTGTAATATTGGAGGGAGAACGGATTAGCCATTTTTCCAAGATTTACGCACTTCCTCATATCTCAACAGCAAGAGGGTCTGTTTATAATTACGCTGAAAATATCAGGCAACTAAAAAGCTTTCCCATTACACCCTTCACTCTGGAAGAAGTTAAACACACTATATCAGAAAGCAATAGCTGCAAGGCACCGGGATTGGGCACAATACCGGGCAACTTGTACAAGGAAAACATACATCTGTGGGGGCCCATGTTAACCCTGGTATTGAGGAAATGCTGTGCAGAAGGGAAGTTGCCTACATGGGAAGAATCCATCATTGTTCCGATACATAAAAAAAAGAGATAGGCTTAACCCAGACTGCTATAGACCCATTTCACTTCTTGACTCTCTCGTTAAGATAGCAGGGCAAGTAATCTTAAAAAGGATGCAGGATTGTGCGGAATCAAATAACATACTGTTAGACCTACAATATGGCTTCCACCCAGGGATAGGCACAATTGAGCAGAGCCTAAATGTATATATGTTAATCAGAAAGTACGTCCAGGTAAAGAAAGGGAATCTATATCTAGCCTTTGCCAATTTAACATCGGCTTCTGACTGTGTTATCCATTCAAAGCTGTGGCAAAAACTAATGGACCAGGGAGTGGAGGCACCAATTATTTTTCTATTGAGGAAACTCTATTCGAACTGCAGAGCCAGGGTCAGATATGGTAAAGGAGGAGAATGTACAAAAGCTTTCAGCGTTAACAGAGGGGTGAGGCAAGGATGAGTCCTTGCCACCTTCCTGATTTCATTATATATTAACAGTGTAGGGGAGGTACTTGCAACGTCAACTAAAAACCTACCACAAATAGGAACACGCCCAGTTCCGGCCCTCTAATACGCTGACAATGCCGTTCTTATGGCCGCACCCCCTTAACCCTACAGAGCCTGTTGTCTAAATTTGCACACTTTATGTAAGATTTTGGTTTGTTAATTAATATAGGGAAAACATACATTATGAAATGCGGGAGGACAGCTAAAAGGTGTAGCGGTATTAAAATTGAGGATACCACAATTAGTTTTACTAAGACATTCTCCTACCTGGGAGTCTTATTTAATCAGGTATTACAATTGAGGATACCACAATTAGTTTTACTAAGACATTCTTATACCTGGGAGTCTTATTTAATCACGATTGCCCATGGAATAAAGCTATTTCCAACAGAAAATAACTTTTTAGTAAAGCCTGTATTGCACTTTTGGCCATAACCTACCTGGAGGACAGCACGCCACATCACGCCACACGCAGCCTCTGCCCCTGGGTCCGGAACGCTGTAGGTCTCGCCGCCATCACCATCCTACGGCGGCTGGAGACTACAGCTCCCAGCGGGCTTTGCGTGGACTTCCGGTTTCCCGCTGCCTTCGCGCCCGGAGGCGCTACAAAGGCGGGTCAACCCCTCCGCGTCGCGGGACACGCGCGGGCGACGCCGGGTGGAGGCCGGGCAGAGGGCGGGCCGTCTGTGGCCGTCAGGGGCTGTCAAGGCTGGGCTGGGCCACGTCCCTTTCGTTTCCATTTCTTCAGCAGTTTGCTCATACGGGTTGTGTGAGGCCCCTTGGTGTTCCCTTCAAATATGTCTACCCGCTCTGGAAAACTTCTTAGGAGTGAAGGTGAAAGAGGAGTTATCACCGGGAGCCCTGTAATTGGATCTATGGACCGATTTATCACCAGGGTGGTGGCTGTAATAGAAAAGGAAATCGCTATGTCAGAGCGGCGTCTATCTGAGGTCTACCTCCCTTCAAGACGCTCATCATTGGGGGCTGCTGCACAGGCGCTTACCCCGGCATGTGAGCGGGTTCAACCCGCCCCCACTGTAGGAGCTTCTGGTGATCCTGCAGAACTTCCCCAGCTGTATGAAATAGGGCAAAATATAGACAGGCTGGAACACCTGGCCGCGCTTCTCCCTAGTGGTATTGAGGAAGAGGGTGGTCTTAGTATATTATCTACACCTGTATCACCTAAACCCCCAACTGAAGCCATTAGTCAGCACTCATTGCCAAAATCGCCCACCCCCACCACTATATTACCAAACGGGGTGGCAGATGGGGTGCCCTCAAGTAGTCAGATTCCCGAATCTAGGCAGGATAAGCGGATCAAAAGTAAAAAGGCAGGACATCGGAAAAAGGGTAGACTGGTGAGTCAGGCGGCTCTTTACCAAAAAACAATAAAGCCCCTGGGTTTTGGTGCGAAAAATGTAAGGGCCATGACTTTGGAGAGTAAAGTCGCGGCAGAAGGGGATGTTGTGGCCTCCCCCAAGGGGCCACTGACTAACGATACCACCGCTAATGTCTCCAAGCTCCCTGACCCTGTAACTATTGAAAATATCCTCGAGAGGGTAAATAGCCTCTTGATGCCCCTGCTATCACAGGTTAAGAGCCTGGGGGCGAGAATAGACAAGTTAGAGCAATCAACCCTCGACGGGTTCTACTCACTTAAGTCTACAGTTAAACAACTAGCCAGAGTGAGTGAAAACCCGGACACGGTTCCAAAAGAGAGCGAGCCCCCAACAGTTTCTTTACCACCACAAAGAGACCCCAAGCCTCTGAAAAGCCTAAATAAGGTTGATATAAATAGATCACAAAACCCAGTTTCCAAAACTCCTCCCCCTCTTAAAGTAGTGCCGAAATCTAAGGGTGCACCAGTGCATGTACAGGCTGCCACAACTAAGCCCAAACCACTTCTACAAAAACAGCCCCAGACAGCCAGTGGCAAATCGAAAGATATCCAATCTATAGGCTCACGTGACAGAGTGCAGGGACTAGCAGCAGGGAAAGCCACCAGATCTGACCCCCACCCTACGTCTTCAACCACCACTGCACTGGCTCCTAGAATTCCAGTGCGTCGGACCCCTCCAATAAACCTTCCACCTGACTGCCAACCCTTTGTTGCAGTTTTGGTAAACGTCCCCCCATTAAAGGAAGGCCAGTTGGAAGATAACCAATCCCTTAAGAATAAGTGTATCCACTGGCTAAAGTCAAATAAACCAATTCCGTTGGGTGTGGATGGGATTATTTTAAGTGTCCGTAGAGTAGACTGTGTAGGGCAGGGCAAAAAAATCCAGGAGGGGGATTGCATAATAATAAACTTTCAAGACCCTAGAGTAGTGCCCTCCATCTGCACTCCATAAAAAATATGGGGGCCCCAGGGGTTAAAGTAGTAGACCTATCCTACTTTTACCCCAGGCAAATTGTTTCCCTAACTGGAGAGAATCTAAGCTCCCCTGACTCTTGCCAAAATTGGGAGACACCTTGGGCTGGGGCATTTGGGGGTAAAGGGATAAACCCCTTGTGGGCCCCAGGGTCACTCTGACTGGAGGAGGATGACCCCAGGGCACGTACGAATGTAGCCTCAGATAAAGAATTTGTGAGTAGTCCAGACCCAATGGCAGCATTACTCTCCCAAATTGACTCTCCCCCAATTGGAGATATTAGCGGGACGGTGGCCCCAAAAGATATCCCGCTAGATCACTGCTCCCTTCAACCATCCTTGTTGAGGACCACAGACAAGGGTACTCTTGCAACCAGCGACATCCCAGTTGTGACGGACCTAGTATTTAAGGTTTTCAGCTGGAATGTCGCAGGGATTGCGAGGAAGTTGGCTTTGCCCGATTTCACTGCATGGGTTGATGAACACTCCTTGTGTATTTTCCAGGAGACATGGAGCTTAGTGCCGGTGCACAGGGTGGGATTTTCCTCCTACTCTGTCCCTGCACTAACCTCGGAAACCGGAAGAGGGCGACCTTCAGGCGGCTTGCTCATTTGGGTAGCAGCCTCCCTAGACTGTAGTGTAGAGGAACACCATACAGGTTGCCCGGACATTCAAAACATTACCTTAACAGACCAACGGGGAAGAATGGTTTTAAACGTCTATAATGTTTATGACAGAGGGACTAAGGGTGGAAAAAAGTCATCTGTAATATCTCTTCTTGAGACCCTCTTAAATAAAACCCCTTACAGGTTGCGTACACTGGTCGTGGGTGACATGAACTGTACATTCGAGCCTCTGGGCTCGGATGTTGCCCTTGAACAAGATGAGGAGGATATTAGGTTGGGGATCCCTGTATTGGAAATCGCAACCATCAGAAGGTGGTCGGAAGTGGCGCTACAGTTATACTCCCTGAGCCTGGAATCAAACCTAAGGGCAGCTAACGGGAGGACAACCTCGGATAGGGGGGTGCCCATACATACAATAGACCAGGACACACCTCCAGGATAGACTATATATTAGTAGATGTGTATCTATGGAACCATGTGAGGGACATGCTGGTGGTCCCTACGACTGAAAGTGACCACAATCCACTTTCCCTAAGCATGGACCTGTGTTGGCGACCTGTAAAAGAGGGCCATGATAACCCGGTAGTAGTGCCCCCTGACGATTCTGAAGTCTCGCCTTGTGGCAGACGATTAAAATGGGCTAAATTGGCCCTATCAGAGGCAAGGGTCGGTGAAATTGTATCCCTCTTAAATCATGCAGTGTCAACCCTGGGGTCCCCCTTAGATGGGGTGGGTAGGGCGAGTGGACTTTTTGTCTCCCTAGTAGAGGCCTTGACTAATGTCTTTACCATCCACTCTAGTAGGATGGGTAAAAAGAGAAGCAAAAAACTAGAAGATGGCTGGTATACTCAATCATGTAGGGCACACAAGGCAATGCTTGTGGAGGCAGTAAAGTGCAAATCCCACAGCGACATACAGGTAGCAAGAAAGGCCTACAATAGATCCCTCAAAAGTGCCAAAAGGGAGTGGGAAGATAAATTTTGGGATGATCTGCTCCAAGCTAGTAAATGTAGGGACTCAAGGGCTTTTTGGAACCTTATAGGCTCACGGAACAGGCCCGAGGCAGCTATGAGACCCTGTAATATCCCGCCACAAAGTTGGGTAAAACATTTTGGGGCTTTATACCTCCCGGCTCATGGGGAACTGAACGTTAGGGCGAATTCCCCACTAGTAATTGAACCGCACGCCTATGATCTCTTTACCCCCTTAGAGATCGAAAAAGTAATAGGCTGGGTAGCCCCTCGCAAGGCAGCGGGTCCAGATGGTCTACCGGGGGATCTTATGAGGGCATACCCAAGGGAGTGGGGAAGGGTCATTGCTGCTCTCCTAAATGACATCATGATGGGAGGGCCAGTGCCAGAATCGTGGAAAGGGGCGGTGGTGGTACCAATTTACAAAAAAGGGTGTAGAGAATCCCCGGGGAACTACCGCCCCATAAGCCTGATAGATTCCACCCAAAAGATAGCAGGCAAAGCCATACTTGGGAGGATTCTTCACTGGGTGGAGGAGAACAAAATACTATCAGACTTTCAGGCAGGTTTTCGGGCAGGAATGGGGACAATAAAGCAGGTGTTCAGGCTGGCACTTCTAGGGTGGAAGGTGGTGGAGATAGGCAAGGGCAGTCTATATTTGGCCTTTATAGATCTAAAGACTGCCTTTGACCTAGTCCCCCGGGAAGAGTTATGGAGGGTGCTTCATGAGCTGGGACTGCCCTCTTACATCCTGTACCTCCTCATTAGCCTCCATGCCCACACCTTCGCGCAGGTCCGCTGGGGTAAAAGCGGAGAGCTCACTGAGAAAATCCCGGTGTCCAGGGGTGTGAGACAGGGTTGCGTTCTGGCGCCCACCCTATTTTCGCTATATGTGAACGGGGTGGTAGAATACCTCCAAATAGAACCGTTCGACGCCCCTTGTCTCAGAGGAGTGCGAATCCCCACACTGCTATTTGCGGACGACACGCTTTTGATTTCCAAGACTCCGCAAGGCCTCCAAAAACTGTTAACCCGTTTCCAGGATTTTTGTGCTGCAAAGGGCCTAGTAATTAATGTGGACAAAACTAAATATCTAGTCATAAACCCACCAAGGAAACTGGGCCGCCCACCAATGCTCAACTCTGTGGCCCTGGAGAAAGTATCCGAATTCGACTACCTTGGAATTCGGATAACGGATAGAATGTCCTGGGCACCCCACATCGATAAGATGGTTCTTAACCATAAGAGGGTAGGAGGAGCTTTGCTGACGGAATTCCGGGCTTCACCGAGGAGATTGCTCACTCCTGTAATTGAAATCTACAAGGCCAAGGTAGTAACATCGGCCTTGTACGGGGCAGAGCTGTGGGGTCATTGCCGCCTGGAGGCCCCTGCTACAGTGGAAAGTAAGCTATTAAAAACCATTATCGCCATCCCCCCGAGCACCCCAACTGTACCTGTGTTGTTGGACACAGGATGTAAAAACATCAAAGACCAGGCCCAACTACGCCCCCTCCTCTCATGGACACGAATCTGGAGGGGTGAAGAACTAAAGTCATATGCTGATGGACTGGCGGAACTAATGAGTTTGGGTGGCTGGGCAAAAATAAGATGGCTGAGAGACACTAAAAAGCTTCTGGAGGAAATTGGACTGGGGGATTGTTGGTCAACTCGTACAGCCCCACCAAAAGAGGTAGTGAAGAGTCTCTACTGGAAATGGACTGCAGAGCATCTAGTTACAAACCCGAATCATTGCAAGTCCACAGCTGCTTTTCTAGTAGTAAAAGATGTGGTGGCATTTGAGCCTTACTTGGACCTCATCACCCTCCCTTTTGATCGAGCACTATATTTTAAATTCAGAGTTGGTTCGCTTCCGCTTGGGGCTGTGGTATCAAAATGGAAATTAGCTGCACATATGTCCTCCAACTGTGCATGTTGTCCGAGTAGGATAGAGTCCATCACGCATATCCTGTTTGAATGCCCGGACTATGCAAAGCCCAGGAGCTGTTGGCTCAAACCTCTTTGCCGAAACATGGGTACACGTAGCTACTTAGTAGCTTTGCGCGTCCTAATGACGGACACATCCCCCCCAATTGTATGTGGAATAGCAAAATTTTTAAAGCAGTTTTGGATTATTCGATGCAAGAGATTGTCAGTAGCGGTTTAATTCTTCTTTTAGTTAAATTAATCTGGGCATTCCATGCCCTTTTACCCTTTTTAAACGAGATTTAATACTGACTTCTTACGTAATGGTTTTGTACTTTTTTAAAATGACTGTATTGTACTTGTGCTTATAAGATATCTTGCATATCGAATAAAAGCTTATGACTGACTGACTGACTGACTTAGATGCTTTGCAAAACGTTGTGTACTAACCCACCAGAAGAAATGATGAAAATATACAAAGCTAAGTGCCTGAGCATAGCAATATATGGGGCAAGCTTGTGGGGGTATACAGATTGTAAAAAGTGGCAAACAAACTTTCCAGATATCTGCTCACCATTCTTAATAGTACTTCTGAAAATGTCATGCACGCGGAATTGGGAACACAATATGTTATCGACATGATAAAGCTACATCCAATACTCCTTTGGCACATAATCTGGACTTTGGAGGTTTTGAAAACCTACAAGCGGTGCGTAAACACACACTTTGTACTCATAGTTGTTTCTTAGGAGAACCAAAGCTGGCAGTAAAAGAGGCGCAGTTACTGCCAGCCTTGCTTCTCCTAACACTTTGGCTGCGGCGCAAATTCCGCTGCGGTGTTCAACATTCCGATCGTGGGCATGGCTTGGACGGCCCCCTGCCGTCATGCACACATGCCCACTTTGACTCATGATGGCCGGGGGCCATCATATGCATGGTAATGGTTAAGCAACTACTATAAGTACAAAGGGTCTGTTTATGGACTGCTTGCAGTTTTCAAAATACATAAATAAAAGTCATTGTCATTTACAATGCCAATTGCTCAAATGCGAGCCCTATTGCATTGCAAATGCTTGTTTTACATGCCACTCAGCTCCTATTTCCTGCCGCTTCATTGAACGCTCGCAGCTGGTTTTCTGGGAGAGTAATGACATCCTTGGATATCTTTTCAAATTTGCTCATTTGCTGCTTTCCTAGAGCCTGGATTCGATAGTGGTCGCGCTGGGCACTATGCTTGAGAAGAGCACCCTCCATGCTGGAGATCACTGTATGCAACATAATTTCTGATTTTCGCTCATTTTCATTGCCTCTTATTACTCTCCCTGAACTCAGTTGATTGTCAGAAACCCCTGCATGTTTAAGGCAGATTAGCAAGGACAAACAAATGAGCGCCAAAAAGATAAAAAGCGTCTTTGATTGTTGAAGCTACATCGAGTGGGCTGAAGAAGAGATTTATTGGGTCCCATTTTTACATTTCAGAATTGGACACAACTTTTGAAATACTATACTATGAATCCTTTTAGACCTGGCACTGTAACCCACATTATCCATATTTTTGAACCTTCCCTCACTTGGACCAGGCCCTCATTCTTGCTCCAAATATCGGCTCCATGGTTCTTTGTGAATTCTTCTACCTCACCTTATTTTTCCCCTAATCAGCTGAACAGCTTGACTTCCTCGTCTTGCACTTCAGTGACAGTAATACACAACAACAGTAGCCTAACAACAAAGCACTCGCTCACAACCCTCAACAACATGTACCAGGGTAGGCGGTGGCCTTCTGCTTGGCAGCTGGAACAAAGGAAAGAGTGCTCAAGGTGTATGTGCCAACACCATGTGGCCAGCCCTAGGGCCACTACGTCACAGTATCACTCCCTCTGCCCCACCCAACCGCAGTGACCGGCTTGTCATGTTCTAGTGTTTCCATATACTGTGCTTCCACCAGACACTCCTTGAGGGCTGTCTTCCACACACCCCACATCCATCCATCACAGGTGTCAATGGTCAGGTGAAATTCCCAATAAAAGGGGCCGGGAGTAGGTGCTCTGGGCCCATTCCAGATAGTATAGCACTTCATCTGTATGGTCATTTCTAGCTAAGGGGGTCTCTGGCCCGACCCTTATACCAACCTTCCAAGCACAGAATGTGCAGAGCTGCCCGCTCTAGGAGCCCTGACTATTCAGGGGTAAGCAGTGTAAAATTAGTTATTTCCCAGAACTCACACGTTATCTATAGAAATCTCAAACTATAGTTCTCTTGTCCATGGTGTCATCTGGCATTCAGATTTCAGGGAGAGCCAGGTCAGTAAATGTGGTTTGGGGTCAAAATTGAATGGTTATGCTGTTCCTGCCCTGTTAATCTCCTTTGCTTGGCTAATAACGGAGCGGGCTCTGTGGCGTAAAGCAAATTTGCATGGTGCTAGTGTCAAAGTTTGACGCAAATCAGCTTTTGGATGTGAAATGTTGATTGCTGCTGCTTTGTGTGCTGCAAAGTACCACCTATCATCGCACCATTGCTTGTGCAAAGGTATTGTAATTTCAAGACTGTGTTGTTTTAATGTGTAGGGGATGAAGGTCTCAAACAGCAATTTGTGTAATGACACAGTGCTACATTCCTATTGGAAATGTACAATCCCGTTTTTTAACCTAGTACATTCGTTTATCTCTTACACATAGAAATTCTAGTACATTTTCACTCTCCTCAAAAATAATGACCTCGAGTCCAACTATATTATTTACCCCTGGATGTACAGTAAATCTGCAATCCTAAAACCTGAGGCAACACAACCCGTAGCTTTGCAAATCTCAGCCAGGAAATAAAAAAGCCCTTTTGATAGCATTTGCATTAGATAACTTACAGGGCTGAAAGGTTCATTTAGCTATGGATGCTTGCAAAGGAACATTCATCACATGGGAACGAGGCAAACATGTCGAGCAAGCATTTTTTAAGCAGAAATTGTGATTCATTAGTCTCAGCGCCCTAAAAGCCGACTCGTTTCAGCGCTCCGCACATTGGATAAATAGACTCTTCCTGTCCCACTGTGGTGGCCCTCTGACCTCTGGGCTTCAGCTCTGCCCCTCCCGCGGTTGCCCTACATGTACTAACTTCCGCCCTACCTACCTACCTGTTGACCCTGCGGTCCTACTCTGCTGTGCATTATCTGATTGAAATGCAATTTGGAAAAATGCAAATGACACTCATCTGGCGGCGGGCGGCAGGCAGTCCACAGCAGGGAGTTGGACACTGGGACAGGCAGGGCCAGGGCTAGAAATAATTAAATTATGGGGTGCCGGGAGAGGGCCTCAAGTCGTTTAAGTCTCTGGGTTCTGGAATGCGGGTCACGCCGCTCGCACTTTTTATTGCGCCTGTGTCAACAGCCGCACCCGCCCCACCCCCTGAGGTGATTGAACTGAACTGAAGACTAGGAGCAGCCCGGGCATCCACGTGACCCCCCCCCCCTAAAATGGCACTGCTGCGCCTGCTCCAAATGCATTTATCCTGAACAGAATTCAGCTGCAGTCGCAGGTTATTGCAATTCAATTTAGATTGTTTAAATGGTGCTTTCTACCGCATGGAGGCTCCGGAGCGAGTGACACACATGCAGACTGACAGACGTAGCAGAGTACAGTAGTGAGTCCGTGACTGACTACTACTGAGTGTTAAAAAAATTTGCTCCAGCCCCACCCAGAAACAAAACTGGCCCCCGGCCAAAAAACCGGCCCCCAACCCTGGCAGCCTACGGGGGGGATTGCCCGGTGCCCAGCATTGCCAGACCGGCCCAGGTGGCAATGGAAAAAACAAGGAATATGTTTACCAAATACATTTTGGATTGTATGCTAGGCCAGAGCTTTCATGTTTTTAACAGTGCACTCTGGTAGTTGTAGTCTTTATTTTATTATGCCAAGTGGACTAATACACTTATTATGATTGGTAAAAGGAGATCTCAGCACCAGATGCATCGTGTTTGTTGTAGAGGACACAGTTAAGCGTAACAAAAAAACATACACTAATCCACTCATTTTATGTGATGCATAGAGAGGCCAGGAGTCCCTTTCAACAGAGGCTTGCTATGTCGTCTTTCCACTAGTCCTTCGGGAAGAGGAGGAGTCACGTACCTTGGCCGTCGAGTTGCTGTCGGGTTGCCGAGCTGCCCTGTTGAGAACGCTGAGACACGGATTTCCACACTACAGGATTACCGGATTGCCGGTTCACCCACCACCCGCCACCCGCTATTACTACCTACCGCATTACAGGATTGCTGGATTGCCGGTTCACCCACCACCCGCCACCCGCTATTTCTACCTACCGCTACCGATCCCCGATGGCTGCTGCTCTCGGTGCCTGCCCTACTGCCCTATTGCCATCGCGTCCCACTGTCAAGCCGCGCCGCGCTGTGCTGCCCTGTTTTGAGGCGGTTAGCGGCTCGGCGGTTTTGGCGATTTGAGGGTTGGGCTGCAGGCAGTGAGCAGACAGGCTGGGGATGGTTAACTGCAGGCCTATGGGACTGCGGGTCACGGAGGGACGCCGCCGGTGAGCTTGGGTCCACTGGTTCTCTGCGTAGCTAAGGCAGCGGTCGAAGCAGAGGCGAGTTGAAGTACCCTCTGAACGAGCAGGGGGCAAGGAGCCACGGGGCCTCCTGGTGTGGTGAGGAATCCTTAGTTTATCAGTTTATTCTCAGATTTGCTGCTGTTAGAGTGCTATACAAGAAACAAACGCAATACAATCTAAATATAAGTAAAATACATGAAAATACATGCAAATCATAAGTAAAATACAGGGCTTTCAATCATAAGAGGCTTACGAGTCGTGAGGACCCTCTTTGGAAAGCCTTTTAACCAGCATAGGTTCTTTTGAAAGCCCGTAACCAGCCTACAGCGATATATCTAGCACCTTGCATGCCAAACTGCTATCTAAAACTATTTACCAGCTGCAATAGTTGCAATAGGAGCATTTCTGAAAGAATGTGGAATACTTGCTAAATACTTGTTGAGCACTTACTTGTTGAGCAATTACCTAGGGCTAATATTTGTTGTACAATTGTATATGGTTCTGTAAAGGTACTGTTGATTGGTTGGTCGGTCTGCTATCCTAGGAGCTTGATTCTTACCTTGTACTTTATCTTACAAACATCTTCAAAAAGGCAATGCGTTTCAGGGAAGGAGAGGACAACTGCTCCTGCCAGCACGTAGATCACGTTAATCTAAAGCTCCAAGCATATTAAAAAAAGCTAAAGCACAACCTAAGGAACTGAGTCAGACGCTTATATCACCAATTGCAAGAATGTTCGAAAAAAGTACAAAATTCCTCAAAAATTCGATTTTCTAAAGGATCCAACGGGAGTCTTGATGTCAATACAAAGCGATCCAGCAATAGGAAACTTACAGACAGCTATCATGTCTATTAATAATCAGAAAATCATGACTCAACACTTTGGACTAAAACAAGGCTTTGAGGAAATAAATAATGGAAACAACGAACCTAACAAACTGGCTAAGTTAGTAATTCAAACACCTACGTAAGCCATTAACCAGGACCCAATGTGTATAAGGGATCCACAGGAAGGGGAAACTACACTGAACACTATAGAGAAAATTAAAACTGAGATCTCATATGTTGATCACTCCATGGAACCAGGTACAGTAACCATGTCATCTAGGATGCCTATAGAGGTTAACGTGGAAATTAGGAAAAACACTGCTCAAAGTTTGGTACCAATAATTAATAACCATAACATATCGGATGATTCTCCACAGAAAAGTCTTTTTAGGAAAAAAGAAATTGCTTCATCTACACTGGAAATAGCTACGTTGTCATACAAGGTATAAACTATAGGTTTGCAAACACTATGTAACGAACAGAGTACTCAAATAAAAGAACCACTGAATTTGTCATCTATTGAATTAGTGAAACAATCTGATAAAGCAAAATGGGCATAGAAATGACACAATCTGTGGGAGTCAGAATAAGACGTAATTCTGAACCAGTGCAATCAGTACAATCTAATGGCAGTAATAGGAGCCATTTAAAAAATACCCCTATTATCAATCAGAAACCACGGCTGAGTAAAAGCATTAAATCCACTGATAATCAGGATTTGGGTTCTATTTGGGATCTTTTTTACCAAAGGTCATCATTTACCCTCGAAGCATTGTCATTTCAGTCCAACAAAATGGATATGCAAATTGACATATTAGGAACAATAGCAAAAGCGGTCGCAGGAATAGATCTTAAATTGGCTGACCTTAATTGTTTGATAACTGGAGCTCAAGCAGACCAATCCACCTCTTATTTAGAATGTTCTTGTGTGCCAATAATCAATAAAACTAACAACCATACCAGAAGTTATTAGTACTATATTAGAGGATGTTAAGGCAACTCTCATAAGGGATCAAAGTTGGAAAATGGATGATAATGAAGGTATTAGTTGTATAACTGAAACTAAACACATTAAAAAGGATTACCTACCAGTCCAAGGTGAGTTGGAAGTTAAAACTCAATCATCCACCACAACACTACTTAATACTCAAGAGGACACCAAAATAAAAACAAATGCGGAAACCCTGATTGGCACATAATTAAAAAGTTGCCATACAATCAGCTCAGTAAAACAGGAAATAGGCAAGACTGTGCTAGCAAAAAAGAAATCATGCCCACTTAATGCTGACATCATGGAACAACAAACATTCACACAAACTCCAAACGAAGAAACAAATATTAAACAACTTTCATCCATCGAACCGGTAAAATTGTTGGAAGTAATTGATCTAATAGAGGATGTGGGTGACAAAAGGAGACCAAATAGTAATAGTTAGAAGTGGTAACAATAAATAACTTATAAACATAGTTAAAAAGGAACTGAATATAAACAACGAAAGGGTCAAGGAAAATCAACGGAAGGAACAACTTATCTTCAAGCCATTATTTGAGTCCAGAGGACATCAAGATGCGTTAAATAGAGGCAATCTTTTGTGTCTTTTTAAAACAATTCCATCTCTAGCAAATCTGACAACTTAAGTGATAGATTGTGTTGGCTTTCTACAAAATCCAGAAGGCTTACTGCCACTAACAGTGCTAACAGTCACTTCCCCTGTTGTAGCAGAACAAATTATGAAGGAAGAAGATATCTTTTTAGTTAGGGAATAATGATCAGTAAAATTATGCCAAAAGAATACCCAACACCACTTCTAAAAACAGAAAATTTACCCAGTTCTGAGAAAGGAAAAAAGGGGCAACCATCCTTCTCTGTGCTAAAAAATCCAATTCAACAAATAGATAGAGGAGTCGCAAATCAATCTGAAGACAAAAAGAGAAGGAAAACAGGATAAATGATTCATGGATCAAAATGGCCCTACATGGAAATTTTAAACAATGACAAGTAAACCAGGAAACAACAGTTGGAAATCCGAATAATGGTAATATGGCTATAACAATTTGCTCTTGGAACATAAATGGTATGGGCAAAAAAATGGATGATATAACTCAATTACTTAAGAATTATCAGATCATTTTATTACAGGAGACCTGGGCAACAGCTCAGTTTATAATCCATGGCTTTAAAGGATACTATGAACATGCTACTAAGCAAAGCAATTATGGACGCCCCTCTGGCGGCCTAGCAATTCTCATTTCAATTGATCTAAATGCGGAACATGTGGAACTAGTCACAAACAACTGTAATGTTCAGTCTGTATTGCTTTAAAACACAAGATTTATGAATAAATAAGTTGGTTAATATATATATTCCACCAACATTTACTTCTAGGAAGACTATGTATGCTACTCTTTCCACCTACTTGGTAGAGCAAAGGATAGAGGACCCCTTTATGGATTTTATTACTACAGGAGATTTCAATTTACATCTCCTAGTACCATTTACAAGAGATGAGGTGACACAGTCACAAGATCACCAATGGTTAATTCCGGCTCAAGTATTTAGAGACCTCAATTAAACCGGGACAAAATCAAATAGGTCTAAATTTTCTGAAGGATATGGAAGCTTTGGGGCTACAAATACTTAATGGTAGATTCCCAACTGATTCATCTCTCGGCATGGTCCTGCTATACCCATAGCACCAAATCTCGTATTGACTATACTATGGTATCATTGAATATTTTTAACAACTGTACTTCAAACAATTTAAAGAAGGTCCCAGAGAATGATCATAGTCAGCAAATTATCACCACATCATTTATAAATAAAAAACATCAAATTTATTTAACAAAGCAAGGTCAAATTGGAACCATTATTTACCGGAAATTAAACTGGGAAACAAATAACAAACGATTGAGCAGTGATCTGGCCCTAAAATTGGCTAGGGAATGTTTAGAAGAAACACCAGCTATATCAACAATTGATCAATGGGCCAGTTTTATTTCCAAACTACCTACTCATAATGGTAACCATAATGACCCTAGAGACAGCTATGTGACTCGAGCAGTAAAAAGGGCAACCCTTATTAACCTTCCTTATGCAGTACAGAAAATGAATAGAATGAGAAATTGACTAAAGAAAGAGCTGACAAAATTCCCCAATAAAGAAGACATTAAAACCGCTTTAAAGGAGTTAAATTAAAAATGTTTTATGCCAGTAACCAAGGAAACACAAGGGAGTTCTGGAAGATGATAAATAGCCTAACTAGGCCGGATAAAGCCGTGGTCTCATCAGTATTAACTGAGACGGAATGGGTGGATTTTTTGGGGCACCATCTAAATCCCACCATCTAAATCCACACTCTACAAAACTTGGAACCAAAGAAAACTGCTCACGGAAGGAAACTCTAATTCCAAGGCAAGAATTTGATCTCGAAATAACACAAGAACAAGTTGCTAAGCTAATAAAGCAACAGAAAGATGGAGCACCAGGGCCAAACGGTATACCCTTTGCCCTGTATAAAGAGGATCCTGACGCATGGCCAGAACATCTTGTAAGGATCTTCAAAGAAGTAGTCAGGAAAGGGGAGATACCGGAAAGCTGGAGAGGGTCTCTAATATCCCCCATATCCAAAAAAGGAGATTGGCCGTGACCGGAAAACTATCGATTAATACCCTACAGGACACCGATGCAAAATTTTTTGCGGGGCTTTTATTAACAACTTTATCTCACTGGGTAAAGAATAACAGAATTTTCCCGCCTAACCAAACTGGCTTCATTAAAGGGCTAGGAACAACTACCAACATCTTAGCCCTTGTCTGTTTTAATCAACAGAGCAATTACAAAAAGGCAACCTTTATACTTATGCTTTGTTGATTTTAAATCAGCCTTTGACTGTGTAGATAGAGAACACATTTGGGGAAAACTACATGCACAAGGGATTCCTCCCTTGTTAATACACCTGATCCGTCTTCTGCATACAAAAACCTGGGCAAGAGTATGTATCCGTAATGGTCATTCACTAACTAAGGAAATACCAACGCTAGGTGGAGTGAAGCAAGGGTGTGAATTGGCTTCCTTATTATTTAACTTGTTTTTAGCTGATTTGACTGAGGCCTTTTTGTTTTGCTCTTCTTTTTTTATTTCAATTTACAATTAAGCTACAGAATTGGTTATGCAAAATTCATACAAAATGAAACAAACATTAATTCATCAAATTAGACAGATAGTAACACAAAAGCATTCCAATCAATTAAGGCTGAGAGAAACACATCGGAAACATATGAAAAGGATACTAGTACTAAAATACAGTCCAAACAACGCTATTTGCTTATCCAATCCATTCGGCCACAGGCGCCCAGACTCGGGTCGCAAATTGCCGCCGTCTCCCCCCTTTACATGAAAATGCAGAAAATTCTAAACAGTGTATGGCTAACAATCTTGCCCGCCACTGTACAAATGTGGGTGCTTCCGGCGAGAGCCACTGAGAAGTAATGCATAGATGTACCTGTGACATAGCGATAAATATAAGGGCTGATTCGTTTAAGTTATGTTATGTTATGTTATGTTATGTTAAATTAACTTATTGAGCGCGCTAACACCATTAGGTTTCTTGGCGCTATACAGAGGGAGCAGGGAGGAGAGACAGAAGATAACATAACACAGAATGACGGCTAGTAATAAGCTACAGTGAAAAGGTGAGTTTTGAGGGAGGATCTGAATGTGGTGTAGGGGGAGGGCAACCTAAGAGAAAGAGGTAAGGTGTTCCAAAAAGACGGGGCTAAGAAAGAAAACCTGAGGCCACCGTGTTTCTTCCGCTTGAATCTGGGGACAGAAAGTAAGGCCAATTGAGATGACCGAAGAGTGCGGGAGGGAACATAAGGATGAAGCAAAGAAGAAATGAAGGAGGGACCATGACCAGTGAGGGATTTAAAAATGATGCAACCAAGCTTAAAGTTGCAGCGGGCAGAAACCGGAAGCCAGTGGAGACTTTTTAGGAGAGGTTGGACGTGCTGATCTCTAGGTTGATGATAGATCAAGCGGGCAGCTTGATTTTGGATCAGCTGGAGTCTCCTGAGTTGGTATGCAGGAATGCCTACGTAAAGTGCATTTGCGTAGTCAAGCCTAGACATGACTAACGCAAGCAGGGCCAAAGTGAGGGCATCGGTGGTAAGTAGGCGGGAGATTTTGCGTATTTTCCTGAGCTGGAAATGGCTGGAGGAGACTACAGCGCTGATCTGGGGTGTCATAGAAAGGTTGTTGCTTATGACAACTCCCAGACTTTTTGCTGAGTTGACAGGGCAAGGGGGGCTGCCCAGACTGGCAGGCCAAAAGGAAGAGTGCCAGGGATTACCACCAACTAATGTATTACCTGGATCGACCCCAAGTATCACAAGTGCCGGTGTTATTGTGCATCGGATCTTAAGTGTAACATTAATAAAGCGCTCGATATCGTCTAAAAAGGCACGGAGCGATAAGCAGGAATAGAACATATGTATTGCATCTGCTGCTATCAGCCCGCATCGTGGACATGTATTACCTTTTGTAACCCCCCATTTTGCAATCTTAGCAGGCGTATAATAAAAGTCCAGCATAGCCATATAGCTTTGAGTTTTTAGAGAGCCAGATACTACAGCCTGATTAGCAAGTTCTATCACTGAACTTAAATCAATACCTGCTATACCCAATTTCGCTTCCCACTTGGCATTTTGAGCAGTCAAGTCATCCGGAAATGTTGATAAAACATAATGATATAGAATGCCTATTCTACTTCTCTTTTTCATCAGCTCAATAACAGACACTTTCTCCAAAATACAAGAATTTATCTTCAAATATTTTTGAATAAAACTTTGGATCTGTAAATACTTAAAGAAATCACGTGGAGATACCTGAAATGTATCCCTTATTTCCCTGTATGATAGAATAACACCATCCTCGGCAATGTCACCAAGCCCATAGATACCTTTATTTTGCCATCTGTACATAACGTAATCCTGAAAGATGCTGGGAAATATTCGGAAACTTCTAAATGGTGTATGTAAATTCATATTTGGGATAGTTAATTTCCTCCTAATCTTTCCCCAGATGGTATATGCTGCTAACAAGACCTTAAAATGGGTTATCTTATAGTAGCTAGGTTCGAGGACTTCAAGTAGAATACCTTTTGCAGCTGAACCGAGCCCAATCTCATATATAGTGGGAGAGTTACATATTGGTGTACTTGCTTTATCCCCGCATAACAGTACACCCATTCCCTGCAGCATTGCTGCCCAATAATAGATATCAAGATTTGGAACCGCCCAACCCCCTCGATCTCTGGGAAGACATATCCATTTAGCTGCTCTGCGTGAGCATCTATACCCCCACACAAATCTATAACAAACTCTATCTGCCTTTGCCAAGCTTATTTGAGAAAATAAAAGGGGAATGGTCCTAAATAGATATAGAAACGTAGGTAGTATTAGCATTTTAATGACACTGCATCGTCCATATAAGGAAAAATGTAGGCTATCTAGTCTTTCCAGTTTTTTATTGGCTTCATCTATAACTGGTAAGATGTTTAAATCAGGTATACTATCCACTACAAAGGTTATACGCACCCCTAAATACATGGCATCAGGGACCACTGGGGCATCTGAGATGGCCATACCAGGTGTCTGAACCACCTGCGTCTTTGAGACATTGAGCTTGTAGCCCGACACTGTCCCAAAATGTCCTGCCAATTGCTTAAGTTCGCTAAAAGCAGACAAAACTTCGGAAGTTATAACCACTATATCATCTGCGTACGCTAATAAACTGTAAGACATATTGCTAACTCTTATAGGTTTTATACGCTGACTAGCCATAATCTTAGAAAGGAAGGGGTCTATATACAGAGCAAACAACAGAGGAGAACAAGGACACCCCTGTTGCGTGCCTCTAGTAATAGGAAAAGAACAAGTCTGCTGGCCAGAAATACGGAGTTGCGCCCGGGAAGAAATATACATGGCACAAATTGCCTGTATAAATTCTTTTGGAAATCTCTTCCACTTCAAGACGGCGCACATGAACCCCCAGGAGACCCTGTCGAACGCCTTCTCGGCGTCCAACAGGATCAACCCGAGAGGTGCATTCGTGACTTGAGCCCAATCTAGTAATGCTATGGAGCGTCTAACATGGTCAGCAGTATCTCTGCCAGGTATAAATCCATGCTGAAATACTGAGACCAGGGGGGTAATCACCTGTACAAGTCGACCGGCCATTATTTTTGAATATATTTTGGAATCGCTATTGATTAGAGAGAGAGGCCGAAATGATGATGGTAATAACTCAGGTTTGCCTTTCTTTTAAACAAAACTATGGTTGTATTTTGCCATGATTCTGGTACCGTACCCCTCTGGGCTGCTCTTAATACCTCCAAGAAGAACTGACCAATTTCAGGTAGAAACACCTTATAAAACTCCAGTAGCACTGCATATGGTCCACAGGCCTTGCCATTAGTCAACGATTTTACTGCAGTCTCTACCTCCTCCCATTGAATGGGGGAGGCCAGATGCTCAGCCTGTTCAGGAGAAATAGTGACAGTCTCAAGATCTGCTGGGTAAGCTTCAGTAGCTCTCTCAGTGTTAAGCCGAGTGGTATCTTTACTATATAAGGAAGAATAAAATCTTAAGAAGACATCGTTAACCTTTCCCTGTAATTCATGTACCACTCCATGTTCATCTTGAATTTTCACCACCTGGCTCTGAATGCTCCGCTGGCTTAGTCTCTTAGCCAGAACCCTACCAGAATTCTCCCCGAACTCCAACATTTCTGTGCGATATTGTAAAAATGTTATCGCGAGATCCTGCCCAAGAGGCTCCAACAGAGCAGCCCTAAGAATCGCTATCTTTTGAAAACAGGGAGCTGTATCGTTTCCGCTCTTGATATTTAAAGTCAGTGCTATTTCAGCATCCCGAAGCTCTCTAGCGCCATTTCGCATCCGTTCTTGCTCTACTTTCCACCTGTAAGAAGAGAAACTTTTAGTCTCACCACGTAACCCAGCTGTCATTGTGTCCCAGACCACTTGATCTGTAGCAGATCCTCTGTTAATATTCAGAAATTGGACTACCCATTTTTTAATATGTGTGCTGTACCCCTCATCAAATAAAAGTTTCTTATCGAAGGTCCAATCTCTAGGTGGTTTTCTAGCATGAGGCCAAGGACATTGAGCAATCAGCGGATTATGGTCTGAGCGAAATCGTGGTAAACAAAAAATATCACTAACAGCTGCTAGTTGTTTAGACAGAAAAACAAAATCTAACCTGACGTTTTTCTTATGAGGCATGGAGTAAAACGTATAACCATCTTCTGTTCTCTTATGCAGATACCATAAGTCAGTAAGTCCATGCTCTTGAAGAAGAGCCTGAAGAGCTTTAAAAACTTTTGGTTTTCTCCCCACATAGTTACTAACATTCGTAAAGTCCATATCGTTTGACATATTAATGTTCATATCTCCACAAACGAGTAGTGGATTAGGCCATGCTGCCAGCTCAACATCTAAGTATTCAAACACTTCAGGATCGTCTAAATTCGATCCATACACATTACAGATTGTTAACAATTTCCCACCAATGCACAATTCCACTATAGCCCACCTTCCCATTTTATCGGCCAGTGTCCTTTTACATTTACACAAGCCTCCCCTTGCATATATAGCGACCCCTCTGATCATGAATGTCTGTTTAGAACAGACTACCAACTCGAAACCAGGAAACTTCAAACATTCCCGCTTCCCCCATGGAATATGTGTCTCCTGTATACAAAGTATATCTACATGCATGAAATCAACAATTTTACGAAAAAGAGCCCGCTTTTTGGTCTCATTGAGGCCACAGATATTCCAAGTGCCAATAGTTATTTTATCCTCCCCCATCTAAGCCCTGAAAAAAAAAGGAGAACCCAGATGAGATTCCCTCAGCCGTTATATAGGTAATTTGTACCACCAATTCTGCAAGATAAGTCTCAGTTTTTTTTGCAACCCCACTCTCCCCCCACCTCCCCACACCACCCCTTTCAACTCCCTCCCCCCTCCTCCCACACCCCCCCACCACCCAAAAAAGAGGCTTAAGGACATTGTCCTCAGTGATGTTGAGATGCGTCAACCGTTCCCCACCCCGTCGAATTCCCTACCCCACCCATATGGTACTCTCTTGCTCCACTTCTCGAATATAATTAGCTTCTCGTTGCGAATATCGGTATTGAGTCATTCTTGAACAAAAATCCCTGAAAATCTATAAAAAATAATAATGATAAAGAAATCACTCTTTCTAAGCATGTAAATAAATACAATTAACATAATTGTCTCCTAGGGACGAGCTCTTAAACAAGCAAATGACCTACTCTCTTTTGTTTATGCAATAACATAACCGATATTTTGTATGAAGAGAGATACACTCTTTAACGTTCAACCAAAAAATAAAGCATTAACCCTACCCATCACCACAGGTTCAAAAGCTAAATACCAATTACAAGTTTATAGAATCAGATTCAGATTGTCAATGCAGCAAATCTAAGTAAATCAACTTCTCCCGTTAGTCCATTTTAGCACTAAACATCTATTTCAGCCTGCCTTCTTTTTGAGATCAGACAGGTAGTCTTGTGCCAACCGACTAGATGTAAAGTACCTCATTTGCCCATTGAAGACAACCTTTAATTTGAAGGATTAAGCAGAAAGACCTGGACTCTTGCTGCTTGGAAGTGAGTGAATAGTTTCTGCATATGCCATCGTTCGTTTACAGTTGTTTGGCAAAAATCCGGGTGTACGAAAAACTCACAACCCATAGCAGTACGTTTTTTCCCAGGACGGGCAAGATCATAAAGGGCTTCTCGCAACGGATAATTGTTCAAGCAAATCAATATCGCCCTTGGATATGAATTTCGGTCATCCTGTCTATCCCTCGCACGCTGTCGTGCTGCAAACGGAAATCTGTGAGCCCGGATTACCTCCCTTTCCTAATTCCAATTAGTCAGTTCTGGAAAAGCCTCCTTGAACAGCTGCACAATAAACTTGCGAGGGTCTGCCCCCTCTCTTGTTTCTGCTATACCCACAATTCGCAGGTTATTGCGTCGTGATCGATTTTCTAAATCCGTAAGCTTCCAATCTACATCGGATTTTGCATTCTATAAAGACTCTACAACTGATTGTTGCTTCCCCAAAGTATCTTCAACAGAGTAGACTCTCTCCTCTACTTCCACCACACGTGATGTAAATTCTGCGCAGGTTTTTATTAGCCGCCGTACATTGTTCTGCAGTTTCCTTACCGCACCTTGCATTCGCAGACCCTCCATTTTTGTCTCATTACGATGAGTCATAATAGTCTTATATAGGAGACCAAGTGTAATTGCCTCCTCTTCCAACTCTTCATCCAAGTTAATCTGAACGAATGGCTGTTCTTGATCTTGTTGTAATGTTTCACTGATATCCCTCATCTTCCTCACTGTATCCTTGGTCTGGAACTGTTCCGGGTCCTCTCCTTCTTCATATTCTGGGATATCCCCCCAATCGCCAAGATTGCTAGCACTGTCCAATTCTTGTTCTTTGTCAGATAAAGTAGTTAAGTCTGACATAGAGTAAAATTTCCCCTCAGCCTCAGATTCAAGATCTTTATCCAATGCTGTTTTTGTGCTTGTCTGGGAAGTCATATCTTCAACCCCCATTATATCATGGCTCATGACTGTCTCAGAGGTGTTTACTTCACTTCCATCCCCTTCTGCATCGTTTCTGACGTTAAACTCATTAGTCAGCTCAATATTTGGTTCAATATTTTCTTTCGGCCTAGTTCCCCGCCTCTTATCAAAAATCGCTGCAACTGCGACTGTTTTTTGTTTAACCCCTTCGATGCTGATGACGAGCTCAGCTCGTCATCAGCCACGGGGGGCGTGTGTGGATGACGAGCTGAGCTCGTCATCTAACGCAGCTTTTGCAAAAAAGCCGCGTAGCTCAAAAATCACCGCAGCAGCGATGCGGTTAACAGGTGTCTCTTGAGACTGGTGGGCTGCCGAATATCTGTAATTAGTCTGTAAATCACCTAAGCCTCCTTGCCCACTCCGTACATGTGGCTGTGAAGGAGAGTGCACTTTTGCGCTTAAAACGTTAGTCTTTCCAGCTGTGCCAGCATCTATAGCCGCCTGAGTCGAGCCACTGTCCACCTCTGGACCCTTAGACTTAGAGGCAGCCCCCCTCGTTTTTGCTCCATTGTCATTTCCTTCAACAGTCACACTCCTTGTGGGGGTCCCAACCGGAGTTTCAATCACTCCTTTGCCCTTATTTTTCGCGTTTCCCCTTCCCTTTGGCGCCATCGCAAAAGCTGTATGACAAGAACGCTTGTTAAATTGTGATATGTAAATCTTTATATTCTGTTGGAGATTTTATATAGATTTTTTTATGATAAAGCCGGCAGTAAGCTTTAAAATAATAGTCCACTCTCACCTTAAATCAGCAGTGTTTCAAAGTATCACCTCGAGCGTTCTGACTTCAGAAATTGTTTCAGGCGAGCAGTTGTAGCAATTGTAGCAGAGAAGCCACGCACATAGATACAAAGTTTTCCTCAAATAAGTCCTTTTCGAGCAGTTCAGCAACCAAACCAAACTGCTCTCTCCGAATTCTCAGCCGTTTGTTCGTGTCAGCGCTGCAAACAGTATGTCCCAGCCCAGCCCGACGTCGGGGCGGCTCTCGGGAAGGCACAGCTGAAGCCTCTGAAACTGACCGCTGAAGCCGCAGAAAATCGCTAAAACTCCGCTGGAAGTACACCAGCCTCGCTCAATAGCTGCCGGTTAAACCATGAGTGACCGCCGTTGATCCGGAGCCAGAAAGGTAGGAGTAATCACCATAGGCAGGGAATCAGACCGGGGATACGACGCAGCACCTCACACAGCCGTAGTGATGGTCGCCATCTTGCCTCCCCCCTGATGATTTGACTGAGGCCTTGAACAACATAAATGCACACCCACCTAAGCTTGCCGATATACATATATTGAATCTACTCTATGCAGATGACGTCATCCTTCTAAGTAACACAAAGGTGGGCTTACAACGGTCAATAACACGCATACAGGAATATGCGATAGAAAACAAAATGGTAATAAATGAATCCAAATCTAAAGTTATGGTGTCACAAAAAACTCAACAAGAAAGTACAATTCAAAATGGTTCTTGGGAAAGGAAAACTTGGAGCAAGTCAAAACCTATAGATATCTGGGAGTAATATTTAATGATAACGATAACTTTAGCCCCAGGAAACTGGATATCACCAGGAAAGCAAATGCATTAACAGATGCATTTGGGATAATTAAAAAGTCTACAAGCAATTTAACTTATCAACTGCTACTTAAGGTGATATCGGCGAAACTGTTACCTTCTCTATCCTACTGCAGTGAGGTTGAAGATGTAATAATTATTAACAATGCTATCTCCAAAACTTTTTGATCCCTCTTTCTCTTACCTAAAAATGCCTCACAAGCCCAAGTTAGGCTGGAATTCGGCTTGAATAATCAATTGTACGCAAGAAAGGGTCATATAATCAAAGTATGGAACAGAGTGAAAAAGGATAAGGAGAACTTAATTATGCAGCTTTTATGGAAGGAAATTGAGGGTAATAATAAATCATCTGCCTGGAAATACCTGGACAAGGCTCTGGATGAATTTGGTGTTAGGGGGATTTTGACTACTACCATAACCCAGGAATCCTTCAAAAAAGTTGTGAATAAAACAACAGATTACCTATCATTAATAAGTGATAAAGAGACCTTTGTTAAAAGGAAACATGCTTGGTCCATAATAAACGGGTACAAAAAAAAGAGGCCTCAGCAGTATCTGGGCACAGCATGGTCGTGGAGAAGTAAACATATCTTCATTAAAGCACGATTTGGAATATGGCCAGGAGAATCCCATGCACTACCGTGGAAAAAACTTGAAAATAATATATTGTGTCGGTTGTGCAAAGCTGGAGAGGAAAACATTATAGATCTCCTGTGCCTCTGTCCAGTACTAAAAAACGAAAGACTAACTTTATTAAAAAGGTTATTTAATGAAAGAGCGATATGGACTTGTAGACAAGCATTGATTTGATGTCTTTGCCCAGATGATGTATCCATTAATTCTGCTTTCACAACATTTTTAACAATTCTATCGAAAAAATTATAACAATACAATATTGATCATTATAATTACTATATTCTCCACTAACTTTTAAATATACGAACTTGTTTCATTTAATACAGTTTTAATAATGTGTGTGTATAATTTTAAAGATTTGCCGCTATTTAACATGCATTTTAAAGAGGTATTGTAATTTAAATGTACATAATTTAGCATTTCCTCTTTGTAAAGATTTTAAATATTCAATCAATAAATAACTACCTACACTGATTTTATGTCATTCACTTTTGCTGTCAGTCTTTGTGAATCTTTTATTGCTGATGAATTGAGGCATCGTATCAGCTCCATCTTAAGAAAATAAAGCATCTTTAGATGTAACAGCCTATGTATATTTTCTCTGCACAGGTTTTTACCAAGAGCCATGTTTATTTACATTAATCATGCATACTTCTCAATCATAAAGTGCAGTGAGATTATGAGTTTCATGGTCTCCACATGCACAAAACAAACTTGTGATGGTGAGGCTCGTGGTTGTACTCAATTGACAAGGAAAACTTTAAAGACTATGATCTGTGGAATGATTAGAACACAATGCAAACCCCACAACCATCTTGGAACTGGCTATTTACTCATCAAAACAAGAGGAGTAATGATATAAGCAGTACTTAAATAATTGCTTTTTGCTTTTTATGTTTTGCTCTTTTACAGAGCTCACAACTGTGCAAATATTTTGTATGAACACAGTAACAATAGTGCCTGCATAACAAAACAATCCATATAAATGTAATTAGTTAAATTCTTCTAAATATAATTTTTCATTTGAGTTAGACCTTCCACACTTCCATCAATTTTTGTTTAATTTATTTTAATTAAAAAAGGACTGGTAATTGATAGAATCATATGCTAGCGATCTTTTAGGCTTGAAAGCGTGGCTGAGGGATAGTTTTATGAACCAAAACCCCTGCCTCATTTCCTTAAACAGCAGGCGTGATTTAGAGATGCTGCCTGTAGAGTTAGTTCCTCATTTATTTATAGTTTTGCCACAGTTTAGGAAACGAGCTGCCGGGGTTTGACTAACTCATACCAAGAACCTTTTGCCACGCATTTACAATTTGATGGGCATGCACGAAATAACAGAGTCCTGATGACAGAAATATGTTCTCAGGGAAATTGGGAAACTTAAAGGATTCCTGAAGAAATTTTGTCTAAAATCCAGGGCAAAATCATGCATTCTCAAAGTTAGGAATACTCCAATTTCTATAAAAGATGAGTTTGAGAAAGAATTGCAGAATCTACAAGATGAAGGCATAATTAAACAGTTAGAGGCAGCAGAGTGGGTTGCACCAGTTGTGGTTGCCAAGAAACCTAATTGGAAGTTGATATTGTGCATTGATTTTACAGAATTGAATAAGAATATTTTAATTGAACAATCTTCCTACCTAAAATCAGTGAGATGCTTTCACTTACTAAAAGCATGAAATGGTTTACTGCCATAGATCTTACTGCTAGATACTACCAGGTCCCATTACATACAGAAAGTAAGAGTATCATCATGTTTGTTACACCATTTGAATGTTTTAGATTTTAAAAAGTACCTTTTCGGTAAGCCTCTGTGGAAGCTATGTTTTAGAGACTTATGCACATCATTTTTAAGGATGTCAATGATCTATTAACATTACAAGATAATATTTTGGTCATACGGAGTACAAGGAAGGAACATGATTTGAAACTCATATCGGTAAGGAAAATTTTAGAAAAGAAATGGTTGACTGTAGCGGTCATTAAGCGAAAGTTTGGATAAGAAAGTGAAACATATTTGGAGCATGTAATCACAGGTGAGGGCATTAAACTCATGAATGAGTTGCTGGAGGCTATCAAGGAGGCTCCTTCTCCAAATAACAAGGATGATGTTAGAGCATTCATGGGTTTAGCAGAATTTATTTGCAAAATTTGTAAAATACTTTTCTACTAAAATGTATGTTTTAAAACAACCACTACAACTTTGAAGTACATTTTAAAGGGCTTAGGAGTGTGAGAACATCTTTAACTCCATCAGATTAGACGTTATCAACGCACCGCCCTTATAAGAGTTTGATCCTTCCTTTCATAGCATAGTCAAAACTGGCCAGTGGTAAAAGAATTGTAGCTGCTTTGACAAAAAGAGATGAATTTAGTTTAGAGAGACCCATTGCTTTTGCTTCTTTTTCAATCACCCCCACAGAAGAGAAATATTCTTATCTTGAACGAGAAGCATTAGCTTTCATTTGGGGTATGGAAGACTTGGAGTTATGGAATACCTTTCTGCAGCAACCACAAGCCATTTACTAAGGTGTTAAACAATAAAGGACTATTCAGTGCTTCTCCGCCAATTGCTGTCCTGTCAGTGAGGCTATTACACTACAACTATGAGGTGCAGTATGTACCAGGAGTAAAACACGTAGTGGCTGATTCCTTAAGTCTTATGCCTTTACCATTACAAGAAGCAGATGACATGAAACAAAATACATTTTGTGTAGCAAACATCTGGAAAGAGGAACCAAGCAGTTTAGAGAATTAATGGTTGCAAGAACAGAAGGATAATAAAATACTGGATCACTGACAGAATATCGAGGAGCAAAATATTGACTTGCCAAAATATCATGCAGAAAATATAGAATGCCAGAATATCGAACTCCTATCTTCAAACACGTAAGTACGAAAATATCGACTCCAAAATATTGTTGTAAAAAATAAAGACAGTCAAAATATTGAATGTTTTAAATGTCTTAAAAGTAATTTAAAATGAATATAATAATAAATATAATTAATTTAAACATACTTACAATACTTAAATAAACTTAAAATTAATAAATAATTAGTGTAACTTAAAATCAAAAAAAATTGTAATACATATATATATATGACTGAAATCCTTCCAAGAAAAGATTGGAGGCCACAAGGGGAATTCGAAACAGTAAACACCTTTATTGACTAATCCAGCGGCGGCGGATGCATTTCGGCATAGGTTGCCTTCCTCAGCGCCCATCACTGTAAAGGTCCCATCCCTGATTTGCTCCACCTGTGTAAAATACCTACATGCAACTGAGTCCCCTCCCCCTGATGCAGTCGGCACACCAATGAAAGTTTGTGTTGATTGTGACGAACTACATGTCCCAGCATGCACTGTTTAGGCTTTGTCGAGTTGGTGGCATGGGGGAGTGGGAGAACCATCGAGTCGGTGCAAGTTCCAGGTGAGTTGGGTGGGTTACGGACTGCCTCGGGTCCCCTTGATCTGCTGCACCAGTCCCTGCAAGATAGTAAATGAGTAGGGGCAGCCAAAATAAAGACACATGCCCCGTCGAGATGAAATACCTCAGTCACTCACAACCGCGTGCAGATTTTGGCGGACTTCAGAATTACCGATACCTCGGTCACGAAAACGCTGCAAGCAGCGGGATGCCAGCAAGAATTCTGAGTCTCTAGATGCTGCAGGTCCTTCCGTACTGCGCGGCCAGCAAGCACAGATTATATGACTGAAATCCTTCCAAGAAAAGATCATAGGCTACAAGTGGAATTTGAGTATACATATTATAAACAAAACATATACAATATTTTATAAATTTTGTAGGATAGCGAGAGGGTTACATTTACTATTACCACTCCAGTGAGTGCAACAGTAGAGAAAACATTAGATAGCGTAGGGGTAAAAATTCCTATTCCCACTCCAGAGAGTGCAACAGTAGAAAAAGCATTGGATAGCGAAGAGGTAAAAATTACTATTCCCACTCCAGAGAGTGCAACAGTAGAGAAAGCATTGGATAGAGTAGGGGTAAAAATTACTATTCCCACTCCAGTGAGTGCAACAGTAGGGAAAGCGTTGGATAGCGGGAGATTAAAAATTACTATTCCCACTCCAGTGAGTGCAACAGTAGGGAAAGCATTGGATAGCGTAGGGGTAAAAATTACTATTCCCACTCCAGAGAGTGCAACAGTAGGGAAAGCGCTGGATAGTGTAGGCATACAATTTACTATTCCCACTCCACTGAGTTTAACAGTAGGGAAAGCATTGGATAGCGTAGGGGTAAAAATTACTATTCTCACTCCAGTGAGTGCAACAGTAGGGAAAGCGTTGGATAGCGGGAGGGTAAAAATTACTATTCCCACTCCAATAAGTGCAACAGTAGAGAAAGCATTGGATAGCGTGAGAGTAAAAACTACTATTCCCACTCCAGAGAGTGCAACAGTAGGGAAAGCGTTGGATAGCGTAGGGGTACAAATTACTATTCCCACTCCAGAGAGTATAACAGTAGGGAAGGCGTTAGATAGCGTAAGGGTAAAAATTACTATTCCCACTCCAGTGAATGCAACAGTAGGGAAAGCGTTGGATAACTGGAGGGTAAAAATTACTATTCCCACTCCAGAGAGAGCAACTGTAGGGAAAGCGTTGGATAGCGTAGAGTTACAAATTACTATTCCCACTCCAGAGAGTGCAACAGTAGGGAAAGCGTTGGATAGCGTAGGGGTAAAAATTACTATTCCCGCTTCAGTGAGTGCAACAGTAGGGAAAGTAAATACTTCATATATGAATTAAATTAAATTAAATATTAATACCAATTACAAATAATATAAAATAATTAACAATTGTATATATTATATTAATTAATCAATTAAAAATACAAATGAAATGTAATTATTAAAACAAAAATTACCTACTAATACAAATTATTTACCAATTAACACTAAATTAATTAACAATAAATAAAAAAATAATATTACAACAAAAATAAGCAATAAATAAATTTAAAAAGTAATTATTTATAATTCAATTATTTCCCACACTATTCCCCTATAAAGGCACAACCCACTACTGAAAAGAAATTAATACCATTAACATAATTATCAATTAATCAATTAATTAAAACTATTGACCAATTATATTGTAATTAATTACCAATTAATAATTAATTAACAATTCAAAATAAATACCAATAAATAAATTAACATATTTAGTTAATTATATTAAAATTACTTCCCACTCTATTCCCCTATAAACCCACAACCCGCTGCAGAAAATACATTCATTTAATTAACATAATTATCAATTAATCAATTAATTACAATTAATTATCAATTATATTTTAATTAATTACCAAATAATAATTAACTACAAATTAATTCAACATAAATACCAATAAATAAATTAACATATTTAATTAATTATATTTAAATTACTTCCCACCCTATTCCCCTATAAACCCACAACCTGCTACAGAATAATAGTATGCAAAAATTAAATACAATTAAAATAATTAATTAAAATGAATTATAAAATAAATATACACTTTTCACACATATGGTAACATAAAAAACACTTTAAAAAATTCATATTAACTTACCTCAAATTCAATATTTTTGTTGTCTATATTCTGTCCATTCCATATTTTGGATTCAATATTAATGCAATTCTATTCAATATTTTGCTATTCTATTCGATATTTTTGTAGTCTATATTCTGTCCATTCGATATTGTGTCCATTCTATATTTTTAACTCAATATTTTGGCCAATTGATATTTTTTATTCGATATTTTGACTGTATACCTAAAATACTGCAAGAATTTTGTAAATGAGTGAAGGACAGTTGGCCAGAGAAACAAAACATGTAGACATGAATTAACTTTTGAAGGGGGTTTGATTGTGAGGAATGGCAGAGTAATCTCTCCTGACAGTCTGAGATCCACGATTTTAGATACATGCCATGAAGGACATTTGTAGTAGTAGTCAAACAACAGAAGAGTGTCGAGAGAAACAGAGAGTGTAAACAGTGTAAGCACAAAAACGGAGAAAGAATCAACCTACGGAAATCACATTGGAAATCGTTAGGGATTTTTTTGGAAGCCCTCACTCACCACCCTGGGTGATGACGTACTTCATCATCGGGCCCACCAGGAGAAGCTGAATGCCTTCCTGGTGTGCTACAACACCAAAATACTGTGGAGCTGGTTTTTCGTGACAGTAGTGTGAAAAATTTGAGTTTAAAAATGTCAAGGGACCATACAAAAGTTGTATTCAATGGTCAGCCTGACATGGTTGAAAATATATGTGTTTGGGAAATCTACCAAAAAATGCTTTGGGTCTTTCCACTTAAAGTGGGGTCGACATGTTTCTGCCCGTTATGTGTAATTTTACTGGGCTTTCATTAGGACCGTTAGTAGTGTACCTCGGTGGTGTGGGCGCGCTAAGACCCACCCTTACCAAAGGACGTGAAAGTTAAAATTCGGTGTAAAGAAAAGTGCAAAAAACAAACCATAAAGTTGTGGGATTTACCTCAATTTCGAGGAACCTGTATAGTCTGGAGAAAAAAAGAGACATACATACATAAAAGACAAACACTTAATTATTGCGATCTGTCTGTATTGTTTTCTGCAAGCCGATCTCTGAATAAAAGTGCTTAAGGCTAGTCAATCTGCGTGACCATAGTGCCATAAGAGGTACATTTGTGCAAGAAAACGCTGTTCTGGAGTTCAGAAAAGCGTGTGGTCATGCACTATGACAGAAAGGTATGGCCGGTTAAAAGAGCGGCTATTCAACATCACTCGTGATAAGCGATCAATGGAAGAAGAAGAGACAGTTCTTACGCCCGCAACACCTAGCACCCGCTCAGCACCTAGCGATTCCTGAAACCGGACCTCGTGGATGGTGTCCATTGCTCGGGAAATGCTAATAAAGAGTGCTGGCGGGGGAGGGTTCACAGTTGTAGTTCACTAGCCAATCAGGACAAAGGCATAGGAGTGAGGCTTGGAAAGCAAGCTCTTTCACTCTGTGTCGTAGGCGGGATAATCTCCAATCACCTCTGGAGTGGAACACTAGGCTTGGTACACAAGCGAAACAGGGTGCGTAACGCGAAATGTGAAGCCGGTTATAACTTTATTAGCTTCAAAGGACTGAGGCAGAATGACAAGAACAAAGCAACAGGTGGCGCTCCAATGGAACACTATGAAGATGTCTGATTGCACACAGTTTATACGTTGTAACAGATAAATGCTCCCTGGATATTTTTAGAGCCTGAGTTTAAAAAGGATAAATTAAACAGACCAAAGACACGACACTACGGGGGCCCATTAAGAAGGTGTCTGATTGCACACAAATGCATGCGCAGTGGTAGTAAGTGCTCAATGGCTAATACCAAGGACATAAAGAGAAAGTTTAACAGAACAGAGGGTGTTCTATGACATATGATAGAATCAGTTTCCTGAAAGAGAGATTTACTGGGAATAGTCAGGTATCGCTGAAGGTCTCAGTATCCTAAATGAAGGACATTTGGGCATTGGTAAAATGAAAAGTGGGGACGAGAACTCCTGTTGGTTGCCTTGTTTAGACTTACAGATTGAGAGGAAAGTAAGGAATGGTATATCATGCGAAAATTCTGCTAAAAACGACACTATATTTAGGCCACCTCTTCATTCCATAGTCAGCCCTAATATGCCATGGGAAAGAATAGGCATTAATAAACATAACTACTTGATAGTTATAGAAGACCATTTTTCCAAGAGGCCAGAGTTGGATATTGTACATATAGCTGATTTGGGGCTATATTAGGATATTTAGAAAGAATATTGTTAAAAGAAGGTTAACCTAAATTCATTATAAGCGATAATGGACCACAATTTACTTCAAAGGCATTCAAGAAGTTCTTGATGAAAAATGGTATTACTTATAAGACCACTACACTATATCCTCGTGCGGGGAGTGGTGTAATAGAAAGATTTAATTGTGTCATTAATCTCATCATACAACTTGCAAGTAATAATGATCTAGATTGGAGGAGGGAATTACAGCATAGCATTTGGGCTTACAGAATAATACAGTGTGAGTCTACCGGGTGTAGTCCTTACGAATTAATGAGAGGTATTATCCGATTCTAAAAAGACAACATAAGTTGGAGATTTTCAGCCAAGAAAGCAAACTGACTGTGAGGGCTGTGAAAAAAAAATTGAAGCATGCATAAGAGATGTGCAAAAAATATTATGACGCTAAACATGGTAGCACAACCGTGTTCATTAAAGTTGGTTACAGAGTTAGAATTAAAAGGAAAGGCATGCTAAGGATAGACCAAAGTCGATTTTCTAATCCTTTAATTGTTGAAGAAGTATACTGCCGCTCAGTCGAGTTAAATTATGTTAATTTTGGCATCTCCATTCTATTTCTTTGCAAAAGGGGGATGAAAGACAGTGTACTTTTCGCCCACAATAATTGAAGTATGACTTGTTGATGGAAACTGACAAATTAAATGGTCTACACAAGAAGTGTGTAGTAGATGGTGAACCAACATGTGAAAGTACACTACATCCTAGTCATCAAGAAAGTAGTTGTGTTGATAAGGATGAAGAAATTGGTGCAAATATATCACATTCTGCTAGACAGGGAAGTGGCAGTTGAGATGAGATTTCCAGTAATGGAGAAGGTGAATTAAGTATGTAAAGATCAAGTGTCCAACAGTAATGCAGAAGCAGGTGTTTTGGTGACAGGTGAACTAAATATGAATGACAAAAATGACAAAAGCATGTATCTTCAATCTCAAGTAAAAGTAAGTAGATTTGGACATATGGTAAGGAAAATGATAAATTGCATGATTTTATATGTGATCAATGAATGTACATTTATTGTTCATTATTCTATTCATCCCTATAAGATGCAAGTATTTTTATTATATAATCAATTTTATTTATATCTTATGTTCAATGACTGGTAGGAGTCTGCAGAATAGATGTTCATATTTAAGTTGTAAGTTCCTATGACTTATTTTATAGTACAATTTATTTCAGGTAAGGTTGAGTTTGTTTTTATTCTCAGTACCAATTGCACCATTCTTCCTTTCTTTGGTTACATTGTTTAGGGGCTGGGAATGTGTTGTGATGTGGATAGTATCTAGTATATGTAGTATATATTATGTTTTATGGCTATGTGGTAAGTAGCCTCTCATTATTCTATGCATCCCTATAAGATGCAACTATTTTTATTATATAATCAATTTTATTTTTATCTTACGTTCAATGACTGGTAGGAGTCTGCAGAATAGATGTTTATATTTAAGTTGTAAGTTCCTATGACTTATTTTATAGTACAATTTATTTCAGGTAAGGTTGAGTTTTTTTTTATTCTCAGTACCAATTGCACCATTCTTCCTTTCTTTGGTTATATTGTTTAGGGGCTGGGAATGTGTTGTGATGTGGATAGTATCTAGTATATGTAGTATATATTATGTTTTTATGGCTATGTGGTAAGTAGCCTCTCATTATTCTATGCATCCCTATAAGATGCAACTATTTTTATTATATCATCAATTTTATTTATATCTTATGTTCAATGACTGGTAGGAGTCTGCAGAATAGATGTTTATATTTAAGTTGTAAGCTCCTATGACTTATTGTATAGTACAATTTATTTCAGGTAAGATTGAGGTTGTTTTTATTCTCAGTACCAATTGCACCATTCTTCCTTTTTTTGTTTATATTGTTTAGGGGTGGGGAATGTGTTGTGATGTGGATAGTATCTAGTATATGTAGTATATATTATGTTTTTATGGCTATGTGGTAAGTAGCCTCTCAGGCACCGTACAGCCTTTTCACTACCTTTGTGAAGTCTTAAATTCCATAATAGAGTCTTGTGATGAGGAATGTTGGCAGTTCATGAGAGCTACTCATAAGTATGGTTAGTTTCTACAAGCTGTGTCAGGGTATTTATGCCAATAAAATACTTTGCCTATATGCTTGTTGTTTGAGGCATCTTTACATAAGGGCACCCAATATTCTTCGCTGGAAGAGTAGACACTAATAAACACGTCACACAACTTGCATAACTTTTTAATAGCCTCTGAAACATTAAATAGTTGAGTTAAAAATTCTAATGAAAAAACAATTCTGTAAGATACATGTATCCACTGTTCTACATGCTGATGACGGCCACATGTTTGTCTGGGAGAAAAGCTTAATTTAGATCAGAGAACTGGAAAGAAAAGGAAGCATTTTTGCAAAAAATAGGGTGGAGGCCAACTAAGTGCCCACATGTCATGGAATTACCTAATGTGTGAACTGAAGTTCTTTTTTCATTAAGGTTGTTCCTGCACCTTTCTGACAGGAATACATTTGGGACTTGATTTACCCTACAATAAGCAAAATCAAGAACGCAATGTTTTAAAGGCATTTTGCCATTTCAGATCATAAAATGCCTTTTGCGACTCCTTCCATATCACAATTAGAAGTGTGAAAGTGACGTCCCTGTTTGTGTTTCACAATGAAATGTATCAGTGGGTGGTGACAATATTAGTGGGTCTATCCTTTTACAAATAGGTATGTGAGTTCCAGTATGGGTAGGCGACTACATGTGTAACTGGACATGTGGGTCTTATAATTTGACCTCCAACCTTGATGCACAATGGACAAATACAACTCCGGGCTCGGTGGCTGTTTGTATCCTAACCCGGAAGTTGTACCGTTGGACCCAGGGAGGCCATCATTCTATTTTCAAGTGAGTTGTAGAGCCAAAAGCTAAACTTTAGATTGAATATGATCATGTAAAGAAAGACAGAAAGTCTTGAAGGTACCAATGCTTTCCGTCACATTGCAGTTTAGTATATGGAAATAAGATACATTCTCCGTGATCTGATATTCGGAGACATAATGGCGGGTATTGTATTTTCCATTACCACCTGGTCTGTGGGTAAATCTCAGTGGGCTTACAAAAATAGACAGCGTGATCTCAAGCTGTGCATTCATACATGTATATATTAATTTCCTCAATAAAAGCAATAACGTACCGTTCGTTTTTTGCTGTTTAGTGTATGTAAAAAAATAGATACATGCTTTGTGATATAATATACTTGGATATCCCTAATGGCGGATATTTGGGTTCCCCATCAACGAAGGGTCCAATTATATTTCAAAGCGGGCCGCCTAAAAGAGAAAGCTCGTTTGCAAGCTGTATATATTCACACATGAATATATCAAAACATTTTAACAAAAGCAAAAACGTACCGTTCGTGACGCCAGAAAGTCAAAGAACGGGTCTCTTTTGACTTTTAAGATTAGCACTGTTGCTTAACTTTAGGAAAGACTTATAGACAGTTTTCATAATAGCTATTGCACGTATATTTTTTGCTTCAGTTTTAATAAAAAATTCACGTGTTTGCTTAATGAAAGCCCCCAGATAGGTGATACCTATGGTTAGATCTTCTTGTGTCTTACTTTCACAGGTTCGTGAATTTTAACCCTGATATAAAGAAATTTGCCTACATGCTCAGGTAAACAAATTATTTGAAGTACAACTCTTAGATAAATCCAAATAACCATATAGTACTGCAATAGTGACCCTTTGCTCTACACTCTATTTGTCCTAATCGGACGTGAAATCCTCACTTCTGGGCAAATAAATCGATGGTTGCCTCCAGTCACAACTCATCATGTGGTATGGACTTGGACCCTTTTTATCAAAAGTAAGAAAACTCCTTTCAATAGGTATATACGCTTTGGCATTTTGCAGGGGAAGCGTTCAGTAATTGGAAATATAACTTTATTTTTTTCTGCCCTTATAGTTGTTGTTTCCATTAAATGAACTACTAATAAAGGGTGGCCTCAAACGTGTACAGCATACATCCCATTTGTCTTTATATTACGGTATGTAACAAGAGGACAATAACATTGACAAAACAATATAATAAAGTTTTCATTAGAGAATATGGATCTTTGAATCTACCTCCACATCTCTCTATTTTATCTTGAATATGTTTTAAGTGAGGGACATCATCAAGATCCCTTGTTTTAAAGACATATAGAGCTGCTGACCTTAAAAATTGGAACGTCAGGTATTTTCCTGACACTATAGGTATGAGACATATTTTATATATTTTTATATGTGGTTATTTCTCTTCTTTTATGTATATTCAATAGTCGCTTATTAAAATGTCATGGCAAAGAACTGTTCTCTTAATAAAAATATATAATATGTGGCATGGTCAAAACATTTGAAATGTACTAGTTGTTTGCACCCCTTTTAATTAAAATGCCTAAAGTGTTCAAAACAATTTTTTCTCCCATGTACGTCAGTAATATAAGAGCCAGTCAATAAGTATTGTTTCTGTTATTTAGAAAACTGTCCTGTGGAAGGTGATCAATTGAACATTCACCGAAACGCTGCGTCGACTTCTGTTTTCTAAAAATGTACTGTGATTGTTTTTAATATGTATATAAACCTTTTTAAATATTTTGTATGTTCTAACTGTATAGAATAAGCACTAATGGAACTACTGAATTTGTTTTTTTAGTTTTTTTGATCATTTGCTGTGCTCTACTGACGTACTGTATAATTTGTGATTGTTGAATTGCTTTCTGTGTTGTGGGGGAAATCCTACAATTCCCATCGCGTTGGGTATAACCTTGGTAAAAATTGTGTCTTTTTGGTAGGGACTTTTATGTCTTTTTGAACTGTGAACACCCTGTCCCTTTTTGATTGTAGGGTATATGCTTTTGTATTATTATGAGGTACATTGTCCCCCACTTTAGGACAAAGCACTTCCTGCCTTGCAGATCTGGCAGGTGTGAGTGTTAGTTATGTAGGAGGTGTGCATTCCCCAAGACCTTGCCTCACCTTTGGGGCAGGTTAGGAGGTCTGTACAGACGCTGAAGGGTTTAGCCCCACAAATTGAGTATGGTGACAGACCCTCAAATAGAGTATGCTGGTAGCATAGTGACATACGCCCACAGGATGTTGTAACTACCGGGGCAGGATAACTGCAGGAACAAGTTGCCCATTGGTGACTGTCCCTCAGGCCCTCAATACTCCCATAACTAGGATTTTAGGGGCTCCCCTGGCACCAGAAGAAGCACGAAGAAGATGCCACCAGCGAAATCAGGATTTTGGACTCTGCTGCAGTGCAAAGAGAGGAGATGTAATTGCCATGAAGAGATCATAGTGAAGAGACCAAGTAAATTCCCCTGACTGGGTGTACAGTCAACTGCAACCTTTAGAAGAAACGTCATGAAGAATTTCAAAATACTGGGCCTGTTGAGAGTGAGCCAAAGAGAAGTGGTGTCATTTAAGCCCAGAGGGATACCTAAGCTCAAGTCAAGTCCTGAGCCAGTAGCCCACTCCTGTCAACCTCCAGCTGCTGAGGTATCCAAAGACTACATTTTGCTGCAGCCAAGGCTTGGTGATCACTAGTTGGTTGATCAACCTCGCCATCGAAATCTCCTGCTCAAGAGTACTGCACAGCAACAGCAAGCAAAATTGACAATGACCTTGCATTGAAAATGACCTCGCTGTTCTGTTTCTACATTCTGTAGAAGGTAGTGTCAAGTGTGTGGTAAAGCATCCAGAGCGCAACATGCCCCGGTGATTGACAGGTGCCAGCTACCTCTGCACCCGGATCCGCTGAGCAAGGTAGAATAAATCCAGCTGTTGAATCCATGTCCCAGGTTGTCAAAGGCCTCTACTTTTCCAGGGCAGAGTGTATTTCATCGAGAAGTATGGCTATGCTAAGGTCTGAATTTTGGCAGCTATCGCGGTTCCTGTCAGCATGAAGGACAGCAAAGTAACCTCTAGAATCCTGGTTTAGGGACCACCAGAACCTTAACTACGAGAGAGCTTCATAGGGGCCACCCTGGAAGTCTAGCATTGCAAAGTGTGTTTTTCCCCCATTTACTTTATTGGCTTCTCATTTGACAGCTTCAACTGCATTTATTTCCTAAAAATTTGAAATTCAATAACTCTGTTTATCTGAAAAGTATCAAGTACATTTTGGTGTCAATAGTTACATAAAAATACATTTTATCTTTATAGAATGTTATCAAGGTTTCTTTAAAGTTGGTCCTTACGTATTTTTAAATGTTGGTACTGTGAAAAGCTTAACACTTGTTCCTCTGAGAATGCCTGACTGTTCAAGCTACACTTCGAGGACCGATCTAAAGCTTTTAAGGGTGTATCCGAGGTCCACTTTTGTTTTTGTGTATTATGTTAGTATTACATGATAAGGCCTCCCAGCCATAACACATAATGCTTCCACCTTACAACATTGGTGTTTCAGCAGTGGGATCTAGCTCCTCTGTTTCATTTGTACCATCTGACATTAAGTAGTCTTTCATGGCACAAATACATCCTTAAAATTGTCTTTAGACATAAGGTAAAGATTATTTTTAATGTTTATTTGTTTCATTGCATTCTTACAGCACACAATCATGCAGACAGTGTAGAAAAGAGGGAAGACAATACAGCCATTAATATTTTAGCTAGAATATGTGTCACTTGTGATCCAGCGTCACTATAAAAATTCTGTCATACATGCATCACTATTCACTACCTAATACTCACCAAACTAATCAATACCAAGGCCCATACAACTATGACAGAAAATCATGAAGCTGAATCATGTGGCCTAATTAATCACACTATCAAACTCATATGTACATATTTACAACTGCAGTATAACATTTATATTCATATATAATCAAGAAACATTTATTTAGACCACTGAGGCCAATGAATTAAGCTAATGGTAACGACTAAATAATCAAGACCAGCTTGGCATTTTAAGTCTTTTATTTTTAAAGTTTCAAAGTTTCAAAATCTTTATTAGCTCATTTATTAATTTCAAGCATTTTTATTAAATCAGTTTTAATCATTAGATTATTGGCTCAAAAGGTCTGGCACTTCAACATTGCACAGAATAAACGAATTAAAGAAAACATCAACCCTAGACCCTACGTTAGCTTTCTGACCTGAAAAAGAATAAACATTTATAAAGCAATCATGCCTTACGCGTCCAAAGGAAAACGGACCGCACTTCCCCCTCAGGAAACAGTCAGCCCCGCTCCCCTCAAGGGGCTAGATTTTTATACCTTTCTTACTCACTAATCTTACTAAAAACGATATTTTTACGAAAAGCAGCAACCTAATTGGTTGACATCCATCAGACAAATGAGAGGCCAACGCATCAGTCTTGGTGACATCATTATGTCATTGTCCATTGACACGAAGCAACACTGACTTCCCAGAGTTGATACATTAAACTAAAAGTTCTCAGTTATTTCCTCCAAGATTTTAGCCAAGCTGCCTCTACACGCTTCCTTGGCCTTGACGCTTTTGCTTTCAGAGCTTGATGTACAGCTCATCCATTGTTTGAGCTTCTGCACATTTCCGTGAAAGTTTTTTAATGACAGCACCGACACTGCCGTGCTCAGCTCCTCTTTGTCAGGCCAACCAACTTTTCATTAGAACTAGGCCTCAAACCTTTCACTCGAGCTAGTATTTAAACAAACACAAAAAGGTGATTAATTCAAGTAAAATAAACACTTCTGTTACCCACCCTTCATTGCTAATAATTAACCCATTAGTATATGTCACCTAGCAGAAGCAAACAAATAAAGCAGCACATTTAATATCTACCATTCTTCTTAATGTCCAGCTGGAGTCTTTATATATCTGAAAGAGTAAAAAGATGACAAACAAAACATATATAAACAGTAACAACAAAAGACAAACACATAAGCACACATAATGAAAGCACATGCCATAAAATGATCAGCAGCGTTTAATAATGACAAAGACAAAAGGACGAACTAGACAATATTAATCATGTGTTACAGGACAAACTCGCAAATGCAACAACAGCACATAATATTAATCCCACGTGTTTGTGAATGTAATTTTACTCTAAGTTGAATTAATAAAACAAATCATGCAACAATTCATTAATAAATTAGTTCATGTTACAGAGAATTAACTTCGCAAGTCAGAATAAAATGAATTCTGAAAATCGCTCCATCAACTCCCTCATCTGGTGATTTAAAAATCACCAAACAACACCCAAAATTTGGAAATTTTGAACCCAATTTAGAGACATCACACATTGAATTCTTTCAGTATTAGTCTCCCTAAACCCCTGTTTCTGCTGTCTGATCAACACTTTCAAACTGAGCCCTTCGCATCTCCTCTAATTCATATTCCTTCTCTTGTTCCTTTCTGAGTTTGTAAATCCTCCTCTTTTCTTTCTGATGCTTCTTCCTCTTGTGAATCATGCAACTAATTTTTAGCAGCATTATCACTATAATGATGACAATTACTGGATAGAGCACTTTGCCAATGATGGAGCTTCCAACTTCTGAAAACCATTCTTTTATTGCCTCCATTCTTTTGCCTATTCGTTCTGTGAAACTTTCTTCTTCTAGGGGTTCTATTTTCTCATGAAACTCTGTAATGTTCTTAATAAGCGACTCTATATTCCGACTCTTGTCAGGAATATAAGTACAACAATGTTGGACATGTAAGACCCCACAGACTCCTCCCTCTTTTGCAAGCAGAATGTCTAATGCAAGATGATTCTGCATAACCATGCTTCTGGTAGCAACAAGTTCTGTATTGACTAATTGAAAACCACTTGCAGTATCTGTTGACAATCTATCTACGATTGTAGAAACCTTTTTTGATTTTGATTGAATTCATGGTAATTCCTACCATAGGAATGACAGCACCAAAAATGTCTCCCAGGACTTCTGTAAAACTTTCTCTTTTATACCTATGCAGGTGTTCACCAAATTCAAAAGTACCTTTTTCATTTCTGTCAACATGGAAAATTTTGGGAAAAAATAATCCAAGATAGCATGTCCCATACCAATGGTCTGGGAGGCTAAAATATGCCTTATTGCTGCAAATGAAATAAATTCCAGGAAAAATTGGATCCTTACCACCTTTAAATCCCCATCCACCTATGATATGATAGGTATCCTCACATTGACTAGCACCCACAAAAAAGTTATCATAGAGTGTGTTATCTCGCCTAATACAAAATGTACCACTAACTGGTTCATCTATATGAATAGCTGCATTTGTGTTAACACCATTCAGTTTAGCATCCTCCATTTGCCAATACTTAGACTTGGCATGTTTAAGCATCTCATTTCTCTTGTAAACAGCCCTTCTCTCCTCAACCATGTTCAGGAAAGTCTTTTCTTCTGCTCTCATTTTGCATGTTAAATTATTTCTATAAGCATACTCGTAGTTAAGTTCATTAAAAACTAAAAAGAATTCCCTCATCTGTTTCGCAGGTTTTACTTTGTTTAAGCTATTTACAACTTTGATATTTGCAAAAACCTCATCAAAATCTGAGTAATAGTACTCCAGACGACCAGTTTGATAAAACAAGCTAGCTATTACACTGCAAGTGATGCCATAAGTGAGAGGTAACATATTATAAGTTACTCCCTCTGAAACAGAAGCAGGCAGTTTCACACAGACATAACAATCTTTAACATTCATTACTTTAACATATTCAGACAGAAGCCTTGAAAATGAATTGCTTGAGAAATCTCCAACAGATCTATCTTGATGAATCTCTGGATTATGCTCAATAACTCTGCTAGACTTGCCAGCATGTTTCTCATGTTTAGTCTCTGCCTTACTTGTTATGTTAGTCTTGAGTTTTTGTTTGTCAATACCAAAAGGGTAAACTACAGCCAATATTAACCAAATGAAAATTAATAAAACCACACAAATTGAAGACATTTTGCAACATCTTCTCAAGATAGAACACCTTGAAGTATCAGAACTAGGCATTCTCAAAAATGAAAACAAAACAAAATGTAAATTAACTAAAATGTAAGTGTAAAACTAAGGGGCAGATTTATGTTAACTGGCGCATCCCCAGGGATGCGCCAGTTAACATGCGCAACAGTGCGCCACAGCTCCGCCAGCCATGGTGCGCTGCATTTATAATGCGGCGCACTATGGTGCAAAAACGGCACAGATGGGTGACGCATCTGTGCCGGAAATGTGGCGCATTGCTGGAGCTGCGTCGCAAGCGCGACGCAGCTCCAGCAAGGCTCGGGGGTGCCCCATTTTAACAATGCTGCGTCAAGACCTACGCCTGCTTCAAGCAGGCGCAGGCTTTTGACGCAGCATTGGCTTAAAAGTGACTGAGTGAAATCTCATAGATTTCACTCAGCCACTTTTGCGAGGCGCACCTGCCCCGGAACGCCCACCCTGCGCCGGAACGCCCACAAGCGGCGCAGGGCTTTACAACGTGACGCATCTGCCTAGATGCGTCACGTTGTAAATCATTCGTAGGGATGCGCCACGTTTACGCCACCTTGCGTGACGCAACAGCAGCGTAAACGTGGCGCAAGGGCCTCATAAATCTGCCCCTCCGTGTAAAACTGTAAAACTAAACTATACCCCCTTTTAAATTTTATTTGTTTTATTTTTACTTTTCAAATAACCCTAAACAGCTTTTCTTCGACCTTGCGTCACATGAATATGTGCTTTTCAACTAAACACAATTTCTTCGACCTAAAGTCACCTAACACATTTTCTTCAGCCTTATGCCAGGAAACAAAACCCTTATCTTAAATTTAAACAATATCAATCTTTGTCACTAGCTTCTTCCAAATCTTCTTGGCTACTGCTTTCCACCTCTACAATTGGTGGTATTATAATATAGGTCCACTCTGGGGACTTATACTTCTGAGTTGGCTTTAATACTCTTATTGTTTTTCGAGTGATTACTTCAATCTTTTTATTCTCGTTTTTCTTATCAGAGTCACCTCCCTGACTATATACTTCGTTGATCTGCTCTTTTGATTTCTTCACCAGTTTGAATTTCAAATTATCTTCAGGCCAAATATCTCCTTTCCTCAGAATTTTCCTCTTTGGCACGTTTTCATTACATTCAGCTTTCCATGCTCTTTTTCTGAATTTTCTTATTTCAGATTCTTCATCACTCCCATCAGTGTCTGTATCTGAGAATTCAAATCTGTACCTAGAAACTTCTTTACTCGGCAGCTTCATTCCATTAGGAACATCATCATCCTTATAGCTGGTACTTGGTAATTCTTCCTCTTCTTCAGGAATCACCTTTAGCTTCCCAGTTTCAGGTTTCTTGCTCCTGCACACAGAGTTACTTCTTTGCCTTTCAATACTCTTCTGGATTAGATTTTCGTCTTGCTCAGAATCTTCTGCTCCTGAATCTCCTTTTTGAGATTCTTTTTCTAGCAGGTCTTCATCAACACCTTGATCTCCAGTTTCGATATTCAGATCTTCTTCATTCAAGTTCTGATTCTCATCTAGATTTTCTTGATGTTGATTTTCTTGCTGATCATCAGACTCAGGATCTTCTGGATCTCCTTCTAAATCTGAATCAGTTGTTGCCTCACTGTCTTCATCAGGATTCTCAGGAGGTGGTACACGAATTGTATGGCTTGCATGCACCCACATTTTCAGCCCTCTACACTTAACAGCATTTGTTGTGACCAAAATAACTTGTCTTGCCTTTTGCCACCTGGGTACTAAACAGTTTCTTCTTTGATGAACTTTAGTCCTCACCCAGTCTCCGGGTAACAAATCATGTGCTTGCTCTTTCTCCTTTGAAATTACATCTGTTCCCACCTGATGAATACAGAATTAACTACATCAGAAAGATTCTGACAGTATTCAATGATTGCACTATCATTAATACTCAATAGTTTGCCAACTGGAATAAATGCTTGCCTCATTACTCTACCCATTAGAATGTCATGGGGGTTAAGGCCTATCTTTTTCTCTGGAGTGCTTCTCAATGGCATCAGAACAAGTGGAAGAGCATCTGTCCACTTCACTCCTGTGGCTAGACACATTTTTGAAATTCTGTTCTTGATAGTTCCATTTATCTGTTCAACAACACCTGATGCTTCTGGTCTCTATGCACAATGCAGCTTTTGCTCAATGTTTAAAGCTTCACAAATCAATTTCATCAATCTGTTTTCAAAATGGGTTCCGCAATCACTTTCAATGGTCACCGGAAATCCGTACCTAGGTATGATCTCCCTCAAAAGCAATTTTGCCACAGTGACGAGTTGGGAAAGCTTCCACCCATCTTGAAAACAGACAAACAAACACAAGCACATATTTTAGCCTGTTGTGCAACGGCATCTCAATGAAATCTATCTGCAATCTGATAAATGGACCACCCTCCCGTCCTATGGTTCCCATGCTTATAACAGTTTTCCTATTTGGATTCATCTGTTGACAGGTCAAACATCTTTGGCAAAGTGACTCTGCAATGATTCTAAATTTTGGACGGAACCATGTTTCTCTGAATAGCCTAATCATTGAATCTCTTCCCAAATGCCCTGGACCATGGTACATCCGTGCCATTTCAGCAATCACGCAGTTTGGCATTACAGGTCTTCCATCTTTGTAAACCCAAACTCCATCTTCCTCTCGCTGTCTGCATTCTGCTTTTAACCATGAGTTTTTCTCCTCATCTTCTGCCTCATCTTGTAAATCTTTTACCTCCTGCCATGTTTCAACTACAGATATTAGCATGAGAGAATTCAACATGTGACTTTTGTCTTTTTTCCGATTGATTGAATAATTATTCTTTGCGCAGTACCTCGCAATTTCATCTGCGTATGCATTTCCTTTAGTGATGTAATCATCACCTTTCTTGTGAGCTGCACATTTGACAACAGCAATTTGTTCTGGTAACTGAATGCCATCGATCAATCTCTTGATCAATTTTGCATTTCTGATTGGCGTACCTGCAGTGGTCAAATAACCTCTTTGAGACCATAGCTGTCTATAGTCATGAACTACGCCATATCCATACTGACTATCAGTCACCATGGTTACCCTTTTGCCAGCTGCTTTTTCACAAGCTCGAATTAGACCAATTAGCTCTGCAATTTGAGCAGAATGAATTCCATCAAGAGGTGAACCTTCAACAACATCTCAGACTGTACACACCGAATATGCTGCTCTCAGAATCCCTTCATCAGTTCTCAAACAGGACCCATCCACAAAGTACACTAGATCTGATTCAGGCAAAGGAACATCTTTTATGTCCTGTTGTGGTTTTGTACAGTAACCTACAACATCCAGGAATTCATGATCAATGTCATTTTCATTATTCACCTCAGTAACTACTCCATCTGGCAATAATGTGTGATCACACATCTTGCAATTGAAACATTATCTGATCCCAGAATTGTTTTCTCATATTTTGTCAGGATCACTGACATAATATAGAATGACAAAATATAGACTTACCAAAATATAGTCACCAAAATATAGAATGCCAAAATATCGAATTCCTATCTACAAACAGGTAAGTACAAAAATATCGAATCCAAAATATAGTCTGTAAAAAATATAGTCAGTCAAAATATCGAATTTTTTTAAATGTCTTAAAAGTAATTTAAAATTAATGAAATAATAAATATAATTAACTAAAACATACTTAAAAATACTCAAATAACCTTAAAATTAAGATATAATTAATTTAAGTTATTAATAAAAAATGTACAATATTTTACCGTAGGATAGCAGGAGGGTAACATTTAATATTACCACTCCAGTGAGTGCAACAGTAGGGAAAGCGTTGGATAGCGTAGGGGTAAAAAATACTGTTCCCACTCCAGTGAGTGCAACAGTAGGGAAAGCGTTGGATAGCGTAGGGGTAAAAAATACTATTCCCACTCCAGAGTGCAACAGTAGGGAAAGCGTTGGATAGCGTAGGGGTAAAAATTACTATCCCCACTCCAGAGAGTGCAACAGTAGGGAAAGCGTTGGATAGCGTAGGGGTAAAAAATACTATTCCCACTCCAGTGAGTGCAGCAGTAGGGAAAGCGTTGGATAGCGTAAGGGTAAAAATTACTATTCCCACTCCAGAGAGTGCAACAGTAGGGAAAGCGTTGGATAGCGGGAGGGTAAAAAATACTATTCCCACTCCAGTGAGTGCAACAGTAGGGAAAGCGTTGGATAGCGTAGGGGTAAAAAATACTATTCCCACTCCAGAGAGTGCAACAGTAGGGAAAGCGTTGGATAGCGTAGGGGTAAAAATTACTATTCCCACTCCAGAGAGTGCAACACTAGGGAAAGCGTTGGATAGCGTAGGGGTAAGAATTACTATTCCCACTCCAGAGAGTGCAACAGTAGGGAAAGCGTTGGATATTGGAAGGGTAAAAATTACTATTCCCACTCCAGAGAGTGCAACAGTAGGGAAAGCGTTGGATAGCGTAGAGGTAAAAATGACTATTCCCACTCCACTAAGTGCAACAGTAGGGAAAGCATTGGATAGCGTAGGGGTAAAAATTACTATTGCCACTCCAGAGAGTGCAACAGTAGGGAAAGCGTTGGATACCGTAGGGGTAAAAAATACTATTCCCACTCCAGAGAGTGCAACAGTAGGGAAAGCGTTGGATAGCCGGAGTGTGAAAATTACTATTCCCACTCCAGATAGTGCAACAGTAGGGAAAGCTTTGGATAGCGTAGGGGTAAAAATTACTATTCCCACTCCAGAGAGTGCAACAGTAGGGAAAGCGTCGGATAGCGTAGGGGTAAAAAATACTATTCCCACTCCAGAGAGTTGAACAGTAGGGAAAGTGTTGGATAGCGGGAGGGTGTAAATTACTATTCCCACTCCAGTGAGTTTAACAGTAGGGAAAGTCATGATTTAATATATTATTAAAAATAAATTAAATATCAATACCAATAAAACATTAATTGAAATTAATAACCAATTTAATATTATGTAATAATTAATTAGAAATACAACTACATATTAGTTATTAAAAATAATAACCTATTCATAATTATTTAACAACTAATTAATTTTCAATAACAAAACTAATTAATAATAAAAATTAATACCAATTAAAAATTAACAGTAAATTAATTATCAATACACAAAAAGTATTTTTAATATGTAATTAATTACAATTACATTACTTCCCACCCTATTCCCCTATAAACCCACATCCCACTACAGAAAATACATTAATACGATTATCATAATTATCAAATATTTAATTAATACAAAATAATTACCAATTAATAAAAATTAATTGCCAATTAAAAATGAATTAACAATAAATTTAAAATCAATACCAATAAATTAAAAAAAGTATTTACTTAATCACAATTAAATTACTTCCCACCCTATTCCCCTATAAACCCACAACCCGCTACAGAAAATAAATTTAGAAAATTTACATAATTAACAATTAATCAATTAATACAAATGAATTGGCAATTAATAAAAATGAATTACCAATTAAAAAATAACAATAAATTCAAAATGAATACCAATAAATAAATAAAAATATTTAAATAATTACAATTAAATTACTTCCCACCCTATTCCCCTATAAACCCACAACCCGCTACAGAATTAAATTACGCAAAAATTAAATAACATAAAATTCATTACTTAAAATACATTAAACATACATTACAAAAATTAATATACACTTTTCACACATATACTAACATACAAAACACTTTAAAAAAATTGATATTATTAAAAAATCGATATATTTAATGCCTATATTGTATACTTCGATATGTTGACTTCTATATTTTGAAAATCGATATTACTTACCTTAAATTCGATATTTTTAACCACTATATTGTGTCCATTCGATATTTTGTCCATTCTATATTTTTACTTCGATATTATGTCCATTCTATATTTTGGAATCAATATTTTGACTGTTTACCATTTTGTCAGTCTGCTACTTGTCAAATGTTGAGTTTTACTTCTAGTCAGAAGAATTTCAACTGAATGAGGTACATATACTTTTACAGGAAATCCCATAATGATACCCTCACTTTGTTCAAGACTTACACTTGTTGCAGCCACTGCTTTTAAGCAACCTGGCAAAGCTTTTGCAACAGGATCCAAAACAGCTGAGAAATATGCAATTGGCTTCCTCAGTTTTCCATGTCTCTGTATCAAAACAGACAATGCACATCCTTCTCTTTCACTGCAGTACAGTTCAAATTCTTTCTCATAATCTGGCATACTCAGAGCTGGAGCTTCACTTAGGCTTCTTTTTAATTGTTCAAAAGCTTCCAGTTCAATTTTTGACAATCTGATTGGATCTTTTATGTCAGCTTTTGTTAGTCTCTGAAGTGGTTTTGCAATTACTGAAAATCCACTAATCCATTGTCGACAGTAACCAACCATTCCCAGAAACATTCTGATCTGTCTTTGTGTTGTCGGTGGCTGTATTGCTCGAATCATTTTGATTCTTTCAATTGTCACTTGTCTTGTTCCTTTTTGCAATTCTGTGACCAAGATACTTTACTTCTTGCTTACGAAACTGCAATTTTGCAGGTGACACTTTATGTCCCTCATCTGCCAATCGATTTAAAAGGGTAATGGTATCAGTTACACAGTTTTCTCGTGTCTTTGCTGCCACGAGCAAATCATCAATATACTGTACCAGTGTAGAATTACCAGGCAATATCAGATCTTCCAGAGACTTCTTTAATACTGATTAAAGATAGATGGACTCTCAGTATACCCCTGTGGGATACTACACCATGCTAAGATGCGATTCTGAAACCTAAATGCAAAAATTTGCTGGCTTTCGGGATGCAATGGAACTGTAAAGAAGGCATTACACAAGTCAATGACTGTGTACCATTCTGCGTCATGCGGAATCTGATAAAGAATTGCCACAGGGTTTGGAACAATTGGGTAACATGGAACAACAATTTGGTAAATTTTTCTCAGGTCCTGAACAATTCTATATGTTCCATTTGGCTTTTTGATACCCATAATCGGTGAATTACATGGGCTGCTCTCAATTTCTTTTAGCACACCTTGACTTATGAATTTTTCAATCACTGGAATGACACCTTCAATTGTCTCAGCTTTCATTTTGTATTGAGGAACATTTGGAAAATCTATTCCCTGCTTTACTGTAATTTTCACTGGATCTACATTTTTCATAAGACCCATTTCATTCCCAGTTAAGTCCCAAATTTCTGGATTAACTGGCTTTTTGAGCTCTTCTGGTAAATCATTTTTATCAAAAACAGGAAACAGTAATGTCTTTTCTTCATCAACCATTAACATTGTTAATTTATAAAGCCCATCTTCTTCTGATGTTTGCATTTCAATGCCATCTGGTGAGCAATATATCTTGCAATTCATTTTGCATATTATATCACGACCCAACAGATTCACAGGACTGCTGTCACAAACTAGAAATCTGTGTTTATCTTTGTAATTTCCAATTTCCACTTTAACTGGTTCTGTTAAACTTGTTTTAATTTTCTGATTAGCTACACCTACAACTTGGATGGACTCACCAGAGAGAGGAAGATTTTCTATTTCTGCTGATCTAACAGTAGAACGGGTAGCACCCGTATCCTCAAGGAAAGTGATATCAACGTCATTCTCTTTACCATTTACAAATGGACCAGACTGATCTACCTCAAGAGTGGGTCCAAGCACACACTCTTCTTCCTCTCTCAGGCACCGTCATGAATAATCTTCTGAAGAATCACTCTCTTCTTTATCTTTCAGCCAAAATTGAGAAGCATTTGACATGTTAACTCTTGACACATTATTTACCTGATTACCTCCACAGAAACCTGTTTCGGGGGGTAAATCTCCGAGCATTAGCACTATTAGGGAATGGTGCTTGTGGTACCTGACTCTGCTGAATTTGGCTCTGCTGTATCTGGTTCTGCTGAATCTGGCTCTGCTGATTTGCTACCTGTCGCTGTAGCTGTCGCTGCTGACTTAACTCGTTTAACTGTTGCTGTAGCTGTTGCTGTTGCTGCTGATTTAACTCACACTGCACCTGTGGATTCAATGAATTATTTTTAAAATTTTTAGGCGGGTTTTTACATTCACGCTTCCAGTGTCCAATCTCGCCGCAATTAAAACATGGGAGCTTTTGTTTTAGCTCTTCAACATTTACATTAAATTTAGGCTTGTTATTATTATAAAAATTATTCTTAAACTTGCCTTGATTCTGCTGCTGCATAGAAGCTAACTGCTGTTGTTGCTGCTCTGTTACCTTCACTTGTGCCCACATTGCCTTTTTCTTGAGGCTTTTCTGCTTTACATCTATCTCGTCACTGCAATATTTTGCCTTTCTCAGGATGTCATCAACTGAAAGTGATTGCCAGCACACAATCCGGTTTCTAATCATTTCACCAATTTCAGGTCTCAGGCCATAAACAAATCTGTAAATAAAATGGCTCATGTCCTTTTCACTTAATTTTTCATAGCCACTGTACTATTTGAAAACTAACAGTAACCTTTCATAAAATGAGTGAACTGATTCATTTGGTTCCTGATTTGTTCTGTCAATTTTAACCCAGTCCACTTCTTTCAGGGGAATTTTCCCTTTCAGCCAATAAATTACTTTATTATAAATGTCCATGCCATCTTTTGATGGGGCACCTGTAATTGTGTCTCGGGCAGGTTCTTCTTTTGGCCAATCCAGAGAAATTTTGCATTCTGTCCAAAGATCTGATGGGACAACAATGTCAAAGAATCCATCCAGATCAATCCACAGAACTTTTGACACTTTTATAAATCTATCTACTTGTCGATACCACTCAACTGGCTTCTCTCTCAGTCAAGGGAAATCATTGGTAAACAGTAGAATATCCTGTCTGGACCAAGGAACATGTACATATCCTCCCCCTGCTATTTCTCTCATTGGGAATTCTGAAACCACTTCATTTCTCAACCTTTTATCCTGTTCTTTATTCTTTGACCATTTTATTCTCCATTTACCTAATTCACCTAATTTTCTGAGAACATTTATTAATTCTTTAATATGAGCCATTCTCCCAGCAGCATTGAGATTGTCAATAGCCCGTTCAGAAAAATCCACTCTGTAGTGTTTCTGCAAATGTTTCTGTTTACTCAAATCGATTTCTAATTCAGCAGCCATTTCTTCCAGTTGTTCATACCTGTTTTTCGTTTTCCACTGAATACTTTAGCAGATAAAAAGAAGTTCATTATCCTGATACAATTTCATTTTGTCAGTACCAATTGTGCCAATAATTAATTCTTCTGAATCAGCTTTTAATTTTGCAACATCAAGCTTTTTATAATCAAAAGCTTCTGGGGACAATGCATTTTGCGTTAAATCTATTCTATTTAGGCTTCTTTCTGATGGACCTGGAATTTGGCATCATGGATTTTTCTCTATGAATCTCTGAAAGTTCTGAATAAAATCTTTCAGCCACCTTTTGAATTTCTGCATTTAATGGAACTGTCAAAGCTGAATGTCTATTTTCTCCTTGATCGAAAACTGGTACAACAGGACCAATAGTTACTGGTACTGTTACTGCTTCCATGCTTTTTGTCAATTGTTGAATTAAATCTTCTTTCGCTTTATTGTAACTAGAAAGTTCTGGCATGTCGGCAAGTATTCCTTCCTGATTTCTCACAAAATTATTTTCCTGTTGAGGAAATCTATTTTCTCTAGGTGTACTACAATTATTTGTTGACCCTACTCTTTCAGGTAATTTTAAAAACCTAGGAGAGCCTTCCTCTGCTTCTCTAGGAGGTGCACTTGGAGAAGTTCCTGTAGAAACTCTCAGGGTAGATTGAGAACCTACTTGATAAGGTGGCGATTTGCGTTTAGTAGCATAAATGTCTTCTAAAACTGCATCATCTAATTCCTCATCAAATCTTTTTTGAGCTTTCTTTTGTTCTAGATCTTCAGTAATCATTATTCTCACTGGATACAGACCATCATACATGTCTGCCTTTCTCCAGCGTCTCACTTTGTCTTCATGTGTCTCGCTATTTAGAATATACTTCGAATTTCTAGGTGCTAAGCATTTGCTTTCACGCTCAAGTTCCATCATCTCAACCTCCCATTCAACCAGTGCCTCAAATTGTGTAGGTCTAGGCTTCGGCACAAGATCCATCATTTTTCCTCTCAAGTTTCTCAAAACGTTCATATTAAATGACCCATCTTCCAGCCAGGCTAATACGCCATCATTTTTAGTATATTGCATCCAATTGTCAAACCAAATTACAGTATGATAGCCATATTCGCCTTCCATATAGGCTGCGGGTGTTTTGTACTTATGAAGTAATTTACCACCACGCGTTTCACTTTTCTTGTCAGGTTTAAACAAATTTTTCACTTTCTGAAACCATGAAGGCTTCTTTTTCTCACTATCGTTCCAATAACTCATGTTTTAAATCAAAATCGTTTATTCCGTAAGCTTCGAAATGTTCTCTTGGTGTTCTGCTATTCCAGCCAATCCGTGCGTGAAAGACACCAACAAGCCAATCAGGTTAAGCCACGTCACCACCTTGCTCCACCAAAAGAAATACAGTATTCAGAACCGACCAATCTGGTACCAGCTCGTCACTGTCACGTGAACCAATCAGTGCGCTTTCTGTGACGTATGTTAGCCAATCACAGCGCGAACCGAAATGACGTACACTGCTGCTGCAGCTTCTCTGCGTGTTACTCCGTAAACTCACCCCTCCTTCACAAAAAATGTTCACGCCGCCATTTTAAACAATGCTTTCCAATGAATTTTAATTAGTAACTACAAATAAACAAACCACTTGTTTTTTTCGCTAACAAAGTGATAGTTTTACAAACATTTAGAACTCTTTCTTCGCATAAAATAGACAATGCTATTTCTATACGATCATTCGCGCATTCAAACGGAAACCCTAATCATACACACACGAAATCCTGGCAGGACTTGAACCAACCACAGAAAACGTCAAACGTTAATAAGAATAGACGACGCTATCTCACCCTTCTCTCAAGCTTGGATAAATCCTATTACTCTTTTCACAAACAGTTTTAAAACAGGCTCACCAGGTCCCTATGCTTAATGCTACCATTTCATAGGCAATCCTCACTATAACATTCAACCAGTCATATCTACGGTCCCTAAACTTGTGTTGTACGTCCACAACACGTGATATATTCTATACCACAATTTTGAAACAGAACAAATGCACTGTGTAACTCTTCTAGTCACACTACTCTTTGCTGGCAAATAACCAGGAATTTTCACACTGCTGGAAAAATCCTTTCAACTACATACAACAAGTGAACAAACCTAACAACATTTTGTTTTAGACATGTATCCTATGTAAGTTGCATGTAACATGTATGTTACCATAGCAACTGGACTCTGCTACCAAAAGATTTGATCCAGCGTCACTATAAAAATTCTGTCATACATGCATCACTATTCACTACCTAATACTCACCAAACTAATCAATACCAAGGCCCATACAACTATGACAGAAAATCATGAAGCTGAATCATGTGGCCTAATTAATCACACTATCAAACTCATATGTACATATTTACAACTGCAGTATAACATTTATATTCATATATAATCAAGAAACATTTAATTAGACCACTGAGGCCAATGAATTAAGCTAATGGTAACGACTAAATAATCAAGACCAGCTTGACGTTTTAAGTCTTTTATTTTTAAAGTTTCAAAGTTTCAAAATCTTTATTAGCTCATTTATTAATTTCAAGTATTTTTATTAAATCAGCTTTCATCATTAGATTATTGGCTCAAAAGGTCTGGCACTTCAACATTGCACAGAATAAACGAATTAAAGAAAACATCATCCCCAGACCCTATGTTAGCTTTCTGACCTGAAAAAGAATAAACATTTATTAAGCAATCATGCCTTACGTGTCCAAAGGAAAACGGACAGCACTTCGCCCTCAGGAAACAGTCAGCTCCGCTCCCCTCAAGAGGCCAGATTTTTATACCTTTCTTACTCCCTAATCTAAAAACGATATTTTTATAAAAAGCAGCAACCTAATTGGTTGACATCCATCAGACCACCGAGAGGCCAACGCATCAGTCTTAGTGACATCATTATGTCATTGTCCATTGACCCGAAGGAACACTGACTTCCCAGAGTTGATACATTAAACTAAAAGTTCTCAGTTATTTCCTCCAGGATTTTAGCCAAGCTGCCTCTACACGCTTCCTTGACTTTGTCGCTTTTGCTTTCAGAGCTTGATGTACAGCTCATCCATTGTTTGAGCTTCTGCACGTTTCCGTGAAAGTTTTTCAATGACAGCACCGACACTGCCGTGCTCAGCTCCTCTTTGTCAGGCCAACCAACTTTTCATTAGAACTAGGCCTCAAACCTTTCACTCGAGCTAGTATTTAAACAAACACAAAAAGGTGATTAATTCAAGTAAAATAAACCCTTCTGTTACCCACCCTTCATTGCTAATAATTACCCCATTAGTATATTTCACCTAGCAGAAGCAAACAAATAAAGCAGCACATTTAGGGGTCGATTAGGATCGCGGACGGAAACGTGTTCCGTCCGCCGAGGAAGGTGGCAAGATACTCCGGACCTGCCCGCGGAAAAACCGCAATAGCGATTAGGATCAAATGTGACCGAAACGCCGACCGCGGTGGACGGAGCACAACAATCTCCGTCCGCGGCGGTCGAAGTACACCTGAGGCCGCGGCATGCGGACGGAACCTACAAAACACCGACCGCCACGTACGCACATGACCAGGAGAACAACAACCTCCCCCGCGATACCTGCGTACTGTCCGTGTCCGCAATTAGGATAACTCCGCAAGTACCCCGGTAGCCACCGCGATCCACGTCCGCGGCGGTAGCAATGCTAGGAGAAATGGTGCACCACAGCGGAAGTCCAACATCCCTACAGTCAAACCAATGGCATACATACCGACAGAATACATCACCAAACACAGGAAAATGGACGAACACCCACCTGACACATCTAAACCAAACACAAGACACAATGACCCACCCCCAAGAACTGCATAAAGCACACCTGACAACACACCCACCTATCACCTGACTGCCAATCAACATTCACGCAGGGCCAACACACAGACTATAAATTACCTCCCACGCACTCCAGAAATCCTCTGCATCACAGCATAGCTGCTAGCAGGAGACAACACTTGGCCAACAGCAAACAATTTAATTCATACACATAACCTACACCCAAACACACCCTGCACACAAACACCCACCACACCATACCCATACCCAAACACCACACACCAGCACCTCCGAAATCCACACAAACACACACCCCGAGCACCATGGCACCCAAGAAGAATCCGAAATTCACTGACACCGAGCTCAGGGTAATGGTCGATGAGATCATTTGTGTGGAACCCCACATCTTTGGATCCCTAGTGCAGCAGACGAGCATAGCTCGGAAGAACAGCCTGTGGGACCGGATCGTCACCAGGGTCAATGCCTCCGGGACCGTCCTGAGGACCAAGCATGAAATCCAGAGGCGGTGGCACGACCTCAAGACCCGGGTGAAGTCCATCAGAGCCAGGAACTTCCTCCGGGCCAACCACACAGGCGGTGGAACCCCCCCGGAGCCCCTACCATACACCGAGTGGGAGGAGAAGGTGCTGACCTTCCTGCACCCTTATTTATTTATTTAAGTAGCTTATACAGCGCGCAGCTACCCCCTGGGGGGTGTCCCGGCGCTAGAAACAGAGCCTCCGGGAAGGAGGAGAGGAACAAGTTTATTGCAGGACAGGGATCATAGTCTGGAGAACAGCCAGGTTTTTAATTTGGCACGGAAGATGGGTTCAGATGGACAGAACCTGAGATCGAGAGGGAGGGAGTTCCAAAGTTTGGCAGCGATTACGCTGAATCCTTTGCCGCCCATTCTGGAGCGTCGGAAGCGAGGTGCAATCAGGATGCGTAAGTTGTCAGATCTTAGTGATCTGGCGGATTGAGAGATAGACACTCGCTTTTTCAGGTAGTTGGGTCCATGGCCGTTGATAGCACGATAGGCAAGGGTGAGGATCTTAAATTGAATACGGTTTGCAATGGGAAGCCAGTGGAGCTCTATGCGGTAGGTGGCGACCGACTGGCGGTACGGGATATTACCGATCAGTCTGGCCGCCGCATTCTGAACGATCTGGAGCCGGTCGATCAGATATTGAGGAGCGCCAGCATATAAGCTGTTGGCGTAGTCTAGATGGGAAGTTATGAGGGCCTGGATAATGGTTCGGCGGGCGTCTAATGGGAGGTAAGGAAGGATCTTCTTGATCATGCGCAGCTTGGCAAAGCAGGCAGAGGTGACCTTGTTGACTTGGGCTTTGCAAGACAAAGAGTCATCGAATTGAAAACCCAAGTTGCGGGCCGATTGGACAGGGGTGGGGGTCGGGTCGAGTGCAGTGGGCCACCACAGGCTGGGGGAAATAGGAGTTTTCTGATTAAAAAACAGGACCTCTGTCTTGTCAGCATTCAGTCTTAGGTGATGGTTGGTCATCCAGTCGCAGATGTTGTTCAGACAATGGCGGAAGTTGGCAAAGGTGGAGTCTGAGTGGTCTCTAAAGGAAAATATCAACTGAGTATCATCAGCATAGGAGACCACCCTGACTCCACAAGCCTCCACCACTGTGGCCAAGGGTGCAAGATAGACATTAAAGAACAGGGGGCTCAGGGCAGAGCCCTGCGGGACACCACAAAGCAGGGGTTTGCCCAAGCATCACCTTCTGAGATCTGCCGGTGAGGAAGGATTCAATCCAAGCGAGAGCGGAGCCTCCAATTCCGATCTGCTTTATACGGTTAAGTAGGATTTTGTGGGAGACCGTATCAAAAGCGGCGGATAGGTCAAGGAGGACTAGCAAGGCCTCCTCGCCTCTATCCACGACTTCACGGATGGTCTCGGCTACTTCCAGGAGAGCAGTCTCAGTGCTATAGCCTGCTCTGAATCCGGATTGGGAGTCGTGCAGTAGGGAGTTGTTTTCCAGATACTCTGTTAATTGCAGCTGCACGGCCTTTTCCAGAATTTTTGCGGGTTTGGGGAGGAGAGAGATGGGGCGGTAGTTGGAGAATTTAGTAGGATCAGCGTCAGGCTTTTTCATAATGGGAACCAGCAGCGCTTCCTTCCAGGTAGTTGGGAAGAAGCCATGATGGATTGAGGCATTCCAGATAGAAAGGAAGGGGTTGACCAGTGAGGGGGCTAGGTCACCCATGATCTTAGCAGGGATTGGGTCGAAAGGGGAACCCGAACTGCATTGGGTGAATAGCCTAAGTGCGGTCTCGAGAGTCAGCTCGTTATAAGATTGCAGAGAAGCAGATTCCGGAGCCATTGCCTGGGGAATCATGGGGGGTACCTCAGTGGGAAATGAGGTGCAAATTTTGTCAATTTTTTCGAGGAAATAGTCAGATAGACCGTCGCAAAGTGCCTGGCTGGAGGGAGTCTGTGTGGCCCTGGCGGGGGGGGTTTACAAATTCTTTGACGATATTAAAGAGAGTTTTAGAAGAGTTCTTGGCGTTGGAGATTTGTAATGAGAAGTAGTTTCTCATGGTGGCTTTTTTTTGTTTAAGGAATTTTTTCAAAGCGGTTTTGTAAATGGCTTTGGATTCGGGGTCGTATTTCTGCCGCCACTTGCGTTCAAGGAGTTTGCATCGGCTTTTTTCCTCACGGAGGTTTGTAGAGAACCAAGGAGCAGAGGGTCGGGTTCTAGCAGAAGAAATGGGTTTGAGGGGGGCGAGGGAGTCGATGGCACGGAGCCATGCAGAATTGAGTCTAGAGACATTTCCATCAATGTCAGAGGAAAGGGGGTCTGGCTGGAAGTTGAATAAGGGGTCCAAGGTAGCACAGGTGACTTTGTGCCACTTTCTTCCCAGCTGTTTACTGAGGATAGTAGGGGCGGGTCTCGAGCTTAGCTCTAGGTTAAAAGGGACAAGGTGATGATCAGACCAGGTGAGAGGGAGGGCAGGGGAGACAGTGATGTTTGAGAAATTAGCAAAGATTAGATCCAGGGTATGCCCAGCAGTGTGTGTGGGGCCCTTGACTAATTGGGGTAGGTTCAAGCTCTGCATAGTTTCTAGCAAGTTGTTGGCTTTTGAGCAAAGAGAATTGTCCACGTGGAGGTTGAAATCTCCTAGTACCAGGAAATGTTGGCGTTTGAGGGAGAGATCCGCCAACAGATGGGTGAGTGCCGTTAGAGAGAGAGAAGAGGCAGTAGGAGGGTTGTAAACTAGTGATCCTGCTAATACTACTGCCGCGGTGTCTGAGATAGTAAAGTGCAAAGCTTCAATCATGCCGATGTTCGTTAATTTGGTGATTGACAAGTTGAGATGGGCTTTTAAGATGATGGCAAGACCCCCTCCTGTTTTGCCCCCTTCACGATTGATGCCCTTTGAGACCCTCGATGGACTTGATGATGGAGAAGAGGCTGGTAAGTACCAACCAAGCACCACAAACACAACAACACGGTGTGCCTCAAACAACTCTGAAGACACATCTCACATACCCCAGCCTTGCATGCAGTCCACATACTCACCAACCTCTAAACCACTCCTACAGGCCCCCATGTCCATAGAGAGGGTGGTGGTGGTGGGTGGGGTATGTGAGGGGATGGAACTACAACTCCCAACAGGCCCCCATGTCCATAGAGAGGGTGGTGGTGGTGGGTGGGTGGGGTGTGTGAGGGGATGGAACTACAACTCCCAACAGGCCCCCATGTCCATAGAGAGGGTGGTGGTGGTGGGTGGGGTGTGTGAGGGGTCACTAGTCCTACTCCCAACAGGCCCCCATGTCCATAGAGAGGGTGGTGGTGGTGGGTGGGGTGTGTGAGGGGATGGAACTACAACTCCCAACAGGCCCCCATGTCCATAGAGAGGGTGGTGGTGGTGGGTGGGTGGGGTGTGTGAGGGGACGGAACTACAACTCCCAACAGGCCCCCATGTCCATAGAGAGGGTGGTGGTGGTGGGTGGGGTGTGTGAGGGGTCACTAGTCCTACTCCCAACAGGCCCCCATGTCCATAGAGAGGGTGGTGCTGGTGGGTGGGGTGTGTGAGGGGATGGAACTACAACTCCCAACTGGCCCCCATGTCCATAGAGAGGGTGGTGGTGGTGGGTGGGTGGGGTGTGTGAGGGGACGGAACTACAACTCCCAACAGGCCCCCATGTCTATAGAGAGGGTGGTGGTGGTGGGTGGGGTGTGTGAGGGGACGGAACTACAACTCCCAACAGGCCCCCATGTCCATAGAGAGGGTGGTGGTGGTGGGTGGGGTGTGTGAGGGGTCACCAGTCCTACTCCCCACAGGCCCCCATGTCCATAGAGAGGGTGGTGGTGGTGGGTGGGGTGTGTGAGGGGTCACTAGTCCTACTCCCAACAGGCCCCCATGTCCATAGAGAGGGTGGTGGTGGTGGGTGGTGTGTGTGAGGGGACGGAACTACAACTCCCAACAGGCCCCCATGTCCATAGAGAGGGTGGTGGTGGTGGTGGGTGGGGTGTGTGAGGGGACGGAACTACAACTCCCAACAGGCCCCCATGTCCATAGAGAGGGTGGTGGTGGTGGGTGGGGTGTGTGAGGGGTCACTAGTCCTACTCCCAACAGGCCCCCATGTCCATAGAGAGGGTGGTGGTGGTGGGTGGTGTGTGTGAGGGGACGGAACTACAACTCCCAACAGGCCCCCATGTCCATAGAGAGGGTGGTGGTGGTGGGTGGGGTGTGTGAGGGGTCACTAGTCCTACTCCCCACAGGCCCCCATGTCCATAGAGAGGGTGGTGGTGGTGGGTGGGGTGAGTGAGGGGGTCACTAGTCCTACTCCCCACAGGCCCCCATGTCCATAGAGAGGGTGGTGGTGGTGGGTGGGTGGGGTGTGTGAGGGGACTGAACTACAACTCCCAACAGGCCCCCATGTCCATAGAGAGGGTGGTGGTGGTGGGTGGGGTGTGTGCCATTGCCGACTGAATGTCAAATAGAACTAAATGTACATGATTAGGCAACATGACTCATCCTCACATTTCTGTTTTGCAGGGGATCCTAATCTGACAGCTGCAATTAACACCAGGCCTCCCGCATCCCCACACTCTGAACTTTCAGGGGACGATTGTCCAGCCACCTCCGGGGCAGAGGATGGTGCCGGATCAAGCAGCCAGCCAGGGACCTCTGGCTCGCAGGTCACACGAGCACCAACAACAACTACGGGCTCTGGCATCACCACAACACCGGCTACTGTGACCTGCACAGCTACCTCCAGCACCACCTCCACCACCACTACTACCACCACTTCTGCCCCTGCCACCCTGCCCAACCCACCGGCCAACGCTGGGGCAGCGCCATCCCAGCCACGCAGGGAGAGAGTGAGGCAAACCACTAATGCAAGGGCAGATCCTGCAGGCAGGAGCACAGCGGAAATAAGGCATGATGACACTACACCCAATGCCGTGCAACAGTGTCTTGAAGCACTAGTCCGGGTGGAGGCGGGCTATGCACGTAGCCAGGCACATGCAGACCGGGCCCACCAGGACTTTGTGGACAACACAGCGATGTTGGGGGCCATCGAGAGGCGGCTTGGCCAACTCGTGGACATTTTTAGCACGAGGACATCCGCCAACACCACCCACCACACCCCCCCTCATACAACGGCACCGCCAACAACACCGCCACCGCCACCTGCGCCCCTGGCGGCGGATGTGCCACCTGATCAGCCAGCGCCCCCAGCTGACTCCGTCCCGACACAAAGACGGAGGGGCCGTCCGAGGCAGGAAGTGGGCGAGAGCAGTGTCCGAGCTCCTGCCACACGCTCCAAGAGGAGCCGACAATGACTCTTTTGAGTACCTGAGCCTGCCATCCACCCTGCCAACTATCCGGTCCCACCTGGCACAGGCCTGTTGCACTAGGCAGACAACACCCTATGTGGTGTCTGCACGGACATCTCATCTGCCATTACCTTGAACTCTCACTCCCCCACCCCTTCACTCATTTGTAAATATGCACCTACACCTATGCACAATCTGTAAATAAATACCACTTACTCACTCAATGATGTGGTGCCTCCATGTTTATTCACATGATTGCATCAGAAACAGACGTTACCAGGTACAGGGATCCAAGTGATACAGAATCATGCCGCAAGGGAGTCACCTAGGGAAACATAGAAAACGCAAACACACGTTAGGAAACACCATCACACTCATCCCAACTCACTGCAGTGCAACTTGCAACAAACCACACACATCACTACACGAATGGATGACACTACACACATCATGGAGAAGTGCATGTACTCATAAATGAGGACACACACACACATGCATACATCACATAACAAAACACATAGATGATGCCCAACACAATGACACAAGAGCAGCAAACCTACACAGGGCATACACAAGCAGCACAAGAGGGGCACACTCACAATCAAGGGAAGTAGCGTTCAATGAGCTGGCGCCTCTGGTCCACACCTTCCTCCTCACCACTATCCTCATCAGTCGACATGGGTGGGTCGGGAGGCCGAGGAACTTGCTGTTCATCTGGGTCCAAGATCAGTTCAATGTTATTTCGCACAGCCAGGTTGTGGAGCATGCAGCAGGCAATCACAATCTTGCATACTTTGCCTGGTGCGTAAGGCAGGGCCCCTCCAGTCTTATCCAGGCACCAAAACCTAGACTTAAGCAGGCCAAATGTTCGTTCCACCACTCGACGTGTCCTACCATGGGCATCGTTGTATCGCATTTCTCCTGCTGTGGTGGGATTGCGAATTGGACTTAGAAGCCAAGGCCTGTTTGGGTAAGCCGAGTCGCCTGTGTTTGTGGAAATTAGAGAGAGAGAGAGAAACATCACTACCTGAACATGTGGCCACACCAAGCCACCCAGATATCACTCCTGTCACCACAGCATACTCACCAACAAGCCAGGCTTGTGCCGGACGCAGATTTGCCATCAGTTGGGGGACAATGCTGCTCCGCATGATGTGGGCGTCATGTGCAGAGCCAGGAAATCTTGCACACACATGTGAGATGATGTTGTCGGCCTGGCACACCACCTGCACGTTTAGGGAGTGGAAGTGCTTCCGATTCCTAAACACCTGCTCACGTGCCCGTGGTGGAATGATCGCAATATGCGTGCCATCAATTGAACCCACAACGTGTGGTATGCGACCCAGTGCATAAAAGTCTGCTTTGACCGCTGCCAACTCTGCCGCCTGTGGAAAATGTATGTAGTCATTCTTGTACAGCATCATGGCTGTCAGTACATCCCTAAGTACCGTGCTGAACATGGCCTGTGACATTCCCCCGGCATGTCCAATAGTGTACTGGAATGTGCCTGTTGCAAAAAAATGGAGTGCCGCCATCACCTTTTGGGTGGGTGAAATTGAGCCTGGATAGGTTCTCCGCGGCTGCAGGTGAAGAGACAACTGGTTCACAAGCTCCAGCAATCGACGTCGATCAAGCCTGAATTTCTTGATCACCTCCTCGTCCACCATATCCTCCAGCACAGTGTATGGGCGATGGACATTTTGAGCCCTCCTGTGTGGGAGTAAATGGAATGGAAGTCAATTCACATACAAGGCATGTCTGTGCAACTCACTCACATGTCACCGCACTCTATCCAACATGTAATAGGCAGTGTTCAATTAGCATATGTGTGACATCTCTGATTGTCACAACAACATGGATTGACGTAGCAATGTGCACCCACCAGCTACATGATGGGTTGCAACATGTGCAATGCACTCTGTCTCACCTCTACATCACTGCCAACAAGACATGTGACATGACCCAAAAGTGACGGACATTAGTGGCACACCGATGGTCATGGTATGGAAAAACATGGGATAGAGCATGAAGTGTGGAGTCACGCAATCACGCACACAACCGTCATCATGCAGCTGCAGACAATTAAACAAGGTGCATCGTCAGCTGACATGCAATCATTGACGCCGCCATGGCGGTGCACTGCTTCCGCTGTTTACGTCTGGCCATACGCGGCCCGCGTTCAACATTCCCATTGTCTGCACGTGCACAGACCGTCACGCTTACACACCGGCAAGTGCATATGGCGGCCCAGGCCCAGCCCATGACCGCCGTGCCAGGGCCGCCAGGGCACGACGGTAGTGGAGGGGGCCTGAAGCGGCGGTAGTTGGCATGGCCGGAACGGCGGTCATGGGCTGGGCCTGGCACGGCGGTAGTGGAGGGGGCCTGAAGCGGCGGTAGTTGGCATGGCCGGAATGGCGGTCATGGGCTGGGCCTGGCACGGCGGTAGTGGAGGGGGCCTGAAGCGGCGGTAGTTGGCATGGCCGGAACGGCGGTCATGGGCTGGGCTGGGCTGGCCGGTGTAGGCTGGCTGATGCAATGTCACTGTAAGGGGGGTCATTAACGGCCATGTGCATGGACATCAGCTTATGGATGTTTTGGCCTCCACATCCCCCGCCGAATACGTGTCCCGCCATGGTGGCGCCACTGTTACAACTTTGTTGCAAATGATGCTTCCGTCCCGGTGTCTAGCACATGCACTTGCCGGTGTGTGAGCGTGACGGTCTGTGCACGGTTGGCCAATAGCAAGAACCGTATGCTGTTCACCGCAACACCAGGGCCAATCATTGGCCCAATTCCAAACACGCTCTCACGGCGGACCAATGGCTGGCGCTGTATGCCACTGACATGGCCACAGGGCCCTATATATGTGTGATGTGCAAAAGCATACTTTCTACGATGACCACCGACTGCTGCCTGTGACCATCACCTCCACCTGCTGTTGCGGAAATGACCACCGACTGCTGCCTGTGACCTTCACCTTCACCTGCTGCTGCGGAGCTGACCACCGACTGCTGCCTGTGACCTTCACCTTCACCTGCTGCTGCGGAGCTGACCACCGACTGCTGCCTGTGACCTTCACCTTCACCTGCTGCTGCGGAGCTGACCACCGACTGCTGCCTGTGACCTTCACCTTCACCTGCTGCTGCGGAGCTGACCACCGACTGCTGCCTGTGACCTTCACCTTCACCTGCTGCTGCGGAGCTGACCACCGACTGCTGCCTGTGACCTTCACCTTCACCTGCTGCTGCGGAGCTGACCACCGACTGCTGCCTGTGACCATCACCTTCACCTGCTGCTGCGGAGCTGACCACCGACTGCCGCTCTAGTGCCATACTCCGTGACCTAGCCATGTCGAGAGTCAACGAGGTCCGATCTCGTCCCTTCACCGCCGCGGAGCTGGATGTCCTCGTGGACGCTGTGCTCCGCAACTACGGACGCCTATACGGCGCACCCGGACAGGCGGTAAGTGCAGTGGGGGGTAAGTTGTTGTGCATGAGGTGTCATATGACACCTGGGCTCCGGAAACTTGGCGGTGTGATGTGTGACCAACTAAAGAATCGATATGTGCATGGCTGCAGAGAGAAATGTGTTGCTCCTATCTGTGTGACTGGCCAACTGTCCACTGACTTCCACCCTTTTGTCTCCCATCATGGTAGGTGAAGCTGCACCTTCGCAAGGACGTGTGGAGGAGCATAGCACGTGAAGTACAAGCAGCGGGGGTGTCCAATAGACGACATACACACTGCCACAAACGCTGGGACGACATTTCCAGACTGAGCAAGAATGTAGCGGAAGTGACACTAGGGATGATTCCAAGGACGGCACGTCTGGCCCGACGCTCAATGACCCCTCTCATGCACCGTATCATAGCTGTGACGCATCCTGACCTGTCCGAGCGGTTGCGTGTGGATGAACAGCAACGTGGCGGTAAGCATACTGTCAGTGTATGTTGCTTGTGAGTGCCATGCATGTATGGTTGACTACACACATTATGGACTTCCGTCGATCGTGGGGCTCGTTCCAATGGCATGTTGGTGACATTGCCGCAGTTACATTTCACTTTCCGATGCGGCATGTTGACACGCCACCCGCTAAGCGTTTCAATTTTCATGCACATGCTGTAGTGCTCCGTCACCCCTTGGCAACACTTGTGTGCAGATGTAATTCCTCATGACCAGTGTGCATGCTGTACATGTATTATGGCCAACGCCACTAAATTCCTGTGAGGATGACTGGTTGGGGTGGGCCGTGTGCAGGTTGGGGGATCGATGGACATTGTCATCATTGGCTTTAGGGATTCCGTAGCAGTAATGTACGTGAGTGTGCCCATGACTTACACCAATTTCCTGTGCATTTCAGCTTTGGCAGAGGGCACTCAGCCACAGACGGCGGAGATGACAGAAGGCAATGCATCCGGATCAGACGTCGCGCACACGCAGACTGACACCGAAGGGGGCAGCGCCGGAGAGGGGGACAGGACCGTCCCGGAGGACCCGCATGTGGAGACAACATCGTCATCATCTTCCGACAGTGTTGGTGAGTCAGCACTGTTGTCACAGACTGGGAGTGGGCAATCAACACCTTCGGTCGGGACACAGCACACAGGGCCCACCCTGCCGCCAACTGCACCATTGTTCGTGCACGCAGGAGTAGGGGGAGCAGAGTGGCGTTCGGTGTCGGCACCGCTGCCCCAGCCTCGGTGAGCCAAAATGCTCTTTGTGCAGAGGCGGTTGATCTGCTGCGACAGCTGTGTGTGGGGCAGACCAATATGATTAATGCTTTCCAAGACCACAATAGGAAGTTGGGGCAGGTGGTGGCATTCATGGAAGGTATGCATGGTGATCTGGCTGGTGTACACAGGACACTGCAGTCATTGTCTAACAGTGTGTCGTCTGCCATTGTACAGTCGCATGGACTGGGTGGTACTTCTGTTCCACCATCTACAACTCTGGATGTGTCAGGTGGGAGTGAATTTTCTGACCAGGACTCTAATACAGGTTATTGCACTAGAAGCAGCGTCAGCCAGCACGTCAAGGCACGGAGGCCTCAGACCCCATCCCCTAGGTCAGGTAAATCTGTTCAAAAGGACAACGTCAGATATAGTGGAGTACACACACGTGAAGCTAAAGAGGGGTTGGGTGTAATGGCCACACATGCTGCACAGCCATCCCACACACAAGGTACTACCAAGCCAAGACTCACTCCCACTTCCAGTGACACTACCTTGTACGAGGACATTGAGAAGACAAATGAATCCCTTGAGGGCTCGCATACTCCCAGTGCCAGGGACACCAGAAAGGAAGGAGCCACTCCCAAGGGCAGGGATACCAGGAAGGAAGGAGCCACTCCCAAAAGCAGGGATACCAGGAAGGAAGGAGCCACTCCCAAGGTCAGGGACACTAGGAAGGAAGGAGCCACTCCCAAGGGCAGGGAAACTAGGAAGGCAGGAGCCACTCCCAAGGGCAGGGACACTAGGAAGGAAGGAGCCACTCCCAAGGGCACGGAACCTAGGAAGGAAGGAGCCACTCCCAAGGGCACGGAACCAAGGAGCCACTCCCAAGGGCAGGGAACCTAGGAAGGAAGGAGCCACTCCCAAGGGCAGGGAACCTAGGAAGGAAGGAGCCACTCCCAAGGGCAGGGAACCTAGGAAGGAAGGAGCCACTCCCAAGGGCACGGAACCTAGGAAGGAAGGAGCCACTCCGAAGGGCAGGGAACCTAGGAAGGAAGGAGCCACTCCCAAGGGCAGGGAACCTAGGAAGGAAGGAGCCACTCCCAAGGGCAGGGACAAGGACAGTCACAAGACAAACGCACCTAAGAGGAGCACGGACACTCCCAGGGGCAGGGACACACACGGGCAGAAGGGTTGTCCTGGGGACATGTACACCACACACGACAAGTCTGCTGCCTGGAACAGGGCACCATCCAGGGAACAGGGAAAGTCCGCAGACAACAGTACTTCTACAGAAATTGAACATCCAAGGCCCAAGGCATCTGCCATGGACAGTGGCGCTGTCAGGGACAGGCATACATCACCCATTGTTGCACTGAGGCAGCTGTTTTCTGGGAAACGGAATACAGATGTCTCCGCAGTGGAGTCACCCCTTACCTCCACTCCCATCAGGGCCCGTCAGGGATGGATGCAGGTGGACCCTGTAGTAGCATCCCCCATGACACATGTTGCAGAGGCCACAAGGCAGCCACACAGCAAACGACAAGCAGGCTCCAGCACGTCCCCAGAGAGCATTCCCCCCCCAGCAGATGCCACTCCCATGGTGGGTGAAATTTCTTCTCAGTCCGGTCCACTTGTAAGTCCTGTCCTGTCCAGGGTGCACGCACATGTCCAAAAGAAACGCGTAGACACACAGCATTGACACATGCACAATCCGATGTCGCACAATTGCAACTATCTCCCGCTCCCAGAGCCACCCTGCCTCCTGGACCAAACAGCCCTGTGGCTCATCATTTCAGTGGTCCCAGTGGCGCTGGTACAGTTGACTCGCATGTGTCTGTTAGTGGCAGGGTATTAGTTGAGACATATCCTGTATCAGGTGCTGGCAGTGTATCTGGGTCTATGGGCCATGTGTCAGTCACTCGTTCTGTGGCTGTGTCTCACACTCCTGTATCAGGTGCTGGCAGTGTATCTGGGTCTATGGGCCATGTGTCAGTCACTCGGTCTGTGGCTGTGTCTCACACTCCTGTATCAGGTGCTGGCAGTGTATCTGGGTCTATGGGCCATGTGTCAGTCACTCGGTCTGTGGCTGTGTCTCACACTCCTGTATCAGGTGCTGGCAGTGTATCTGGGTCTATGGGCCATGTGTCAGTCACTCAGTCTGTGGCTGTGTCTCACACTCCCGTATCAGGTGCTGGCAGTGTATCTGGGTCTGTGGCTCACGTGTCAGTCACTACATCTGTGGCTGTGTGTCACTCTCCGGTTTCTGGTGCTGGCAGTCTGTCCGATGCGGGTACTTCACGCAATCCACCTGATAGTGTGCTGTAAGTTGCTGTGGTGTGCCCTCAGATGTACTGCCTCTGATGGACTTGTGCCTTGCCATGCAGTGTTTGTGCACCTACCCCCTCTCATGTACTGACTCTGATGTACCTGCTCTGGTGTCCACAATGCCCTGTTGCTATCCTCATACTGATGTACTGCCTCTGATGTACCTGCTGTGGTGTCCACAATGCCCTGTTGCTGTTCTGATACTGCATTGTGCACTCTCATGTGCTGCCTCTGATGTACCTGCTCTGGTGTCCACACTGCCCTGTTGCTGCCCTGTTGCTGTTCTCGTACTGATGTACTGCCTCTGATGTACCTGCTCTGGTGTCCACACTGCCCTGTTGCTGTTCTGATACTGCATTGTGCCCTCTCATGTGCTGCCTGGTATGGACCTGTGCCTTGCCATGGACTGTTGGTGCACTTAGCCCCTCTCCTGTGCTGCCTCTTATGGACCTGTGCCTTGCCATGGACTGTTGGTGCACTTAGCCCCTCTCATGTGCTGCCTCTGATGGACCCTTGTTTTGCCATGGACTGTTGGTGCACTTAGCCCCTCTCCTGTGCTGCCTCTTATGGACCTGTGCCTTGCCATGGACTGTTGGTGCACTTAGCCCCTCTCATGCGCTGCCTCTGATGGACCTGTCTTTTGCCATGGACTGTTGGTGCACTTAGCCCCTCTCCTGTACTGCCTCTGATGGACCTGTGCCTTGCCATGGACTGTTGGTGCACTTAGCCCCTCTCATGTGCTGCCTCTGATGTACCTGCTCTGGTGTCCACACTGCCCTGTTGCTGCCCTGTTGCTATCCTCATACTGATGTACTGCCTCTGATGTACCTGCTGTGGTGTCCACAATGCCCTGTTGCTGTTCTGATACTGCATTGTGCCCTCTCATGTGCTGCCTCTGATGTACCAGCTCTGGTGTCCACACTGCCCTGTTGCTGCCCTGTTGCTATCCTCATACTGATGTACTGCATCTGATGTACCTGCTCTGGTGTCCACACTGCCCATGCTCCATCCTAGACTGTGATGTTACTCCGATTCTGCGTAAATAAAATTGTGATTCATGTGTCGTGGTTTGTCGGAGTCATTCTTGTGTGTGTGATGCTGGTGTGGATTTGTATTTTCTTGAGGGCGGTGGGTTCAGATACATGTCACTCTCCCCTACCTGGGTCACGACTCTTGGAGGCGTTGCCGTACACAGGAATATGTCCATTTCGGGACATGTCACTCCCCCCTCCCTACGTCACGGACCTTGCAGGTACTCCTCTCCAGTCAGCGAATGGTTTGTAGCCTACCTGCGTCGTCATCGATGGTGGGCCAGGACGAGGACGTAGTGGATCGCGTAGAGTATCGGGTAAGCCTGTAGTGCAGGGTCCATGTCGGCGAGCGGCTCGTGGTGGGTATGGTCGCTGTGGAGCATCCGCCGTGTTCAGGCAGGTTGTTTTTCCGCCGCGCTTTTATGTGTGTTTTCCGCCATCTTGATTTGGAGGACGGTCCTAGACGTCAGTCCGTACGGCGGAGTCTGTGGATAGGTTACGTCCGCCGCGTGGTTGGGTGTGGTGGTGCGGCGGACCGTGTTCTACCGCCGCGGATGGATTTTGGCACGTATTTCGTATCCTGATTTGGCGGACGGAGTGTCCGCGACGGGCGCACGGAAAATAGGCATGTTCCGCATACTCTGAGTCTGCGGAGGCACTTCCGTCCGCCATCCTAATGAGCCCCTTAATATCTACCATTCTTCTTAATGTCCAGCTGGAGTCTTTATATATCTGAAAGAGTAAAAAGATGACAAACAAAACATATATAAACAGTTACAACAAAAGACAAACACATAAGCACACATAATGAAAGCACATGCCATAAAATGATCAGCCGCGTTTAATAATGACAAAGACAAAAGGACGAACAAGACAATATTAATCATGTGTTACAGGACAAACTCGCAAATGCAACAAGAGCACATAATATTAATCCCACGTGTTTGTGAATGTAATTTTACTCTAAGTTGAATTAATAAAACAAATCATGCAACAATTCATTAATAAATTAGTTCATGTTACAAAGAATTAACTTCGCAAGTCAGAATAAAATGAATTCTGAAACTCGCTCCATCACTTGCATGCATTGAACAAAACAATAACAACATAGGCGTATTAGAGATTCATTGAACAGTAGGATTTCACAGTGCATTTTCTACACCGCAACAGGCTAGATAACATCAATGGGTCACGGAGATGTATTCCAATGTACATAGCATATGTTTATCAAGTGTCCCGCTATCAGCAAAGGCATACCAACCGGGACAGTGTGTCCCTAGATATTTTGTAAAATTTACCCCGCAGTCTCATCTATAAGATGAAGCTGTAAATAATCCTTGAGTGGTTGCTAAATGTCACAAGGGTGTGAGGCCATAGCGAGTAGTGTGGCACAGACATCGCTCTCTGTACTGCAATAAATACGTTCACAAACCCAGTATTTTATTGTTGGTGATTGAGCTCTACCCCAATGCAAAGAGACTTGGTGTATTGTGGAAGGAGAGCTATCTCAGAGAACCTCCTTATGCACCTCTTATCAGGTTTAACATAGCCCAGCAATGCCATTAGTGGTGTAGGCTGCAAAGTGTGTTCAACCATGTGGGATTGGTGTTGAAAAACCTCTTTCCAATCAGCCTGAATGGGTGCACAGTTCCAAGCTAGATGCACAAAATCCGCCTCCAGTGCCGTACATCTGGCACATGCACTAGTGACAGTTGGACTTATCTTGGAGAGGAGTTTCGGGGTAATGTATGCTCTGTGGAGGTACTTAAAATACAATATTTTGTGCTTGTAGTTGGTCGAAATGTATTGTGTCTGTGAACAGCAGTATGACCATATTGCATCAGTTAATGCTTCGCCTAGATACCGCTCCCAGGCCGCCCTTGCCTTAAGACCCCCTGAAGGACGTTTGAATTGTGATAAATGATATAGACGGGAAACCAGATGAGTACTGTCTGTGGAGCTAACTGCCAGTGTGAAAGGAGGAAAATCTTCTGGTTCTGTAGTTGTTTCAGGTAAAACGCTCAACAGAGTGCCTCGTACCCCGTGGAGGACAAACCTGTCCATATATGTAACAGCGTACAAATGTTTGATTTGTGGTAGTGCACTCTTGGTTTACCTGGTTTGTGTGTTTCAAATATAATCATACAGGTCGTTGGTGCATAGGTTGGTACCCTACTGAGCTTTTAGGGTATGTATATAAAGTATTGACATGTGTGCTCTACCATGTTACAATTGTGGCAACTGTTCAGCCATTATTAAAGGAAACACCATCAACCATCCAAGCAAAGGTACTCCCATAAACCTGAAAGTATCAGGTACTTGCAACACAGAAAATGTGATATATATTTTACGCTGTCCATGTGGGTTATCCTATGTGAGCAAAACACAAAGGAAAATAAAGACACGTATAATAGAACATAAGAGTAACATCAGATTGAAGAATCAAAAATCGACAGTGGCGACCCACTTCAATCAAGCTAACCACAATGCAAGCCAATTGAAATTCTGCATACTGGAAATAGCTGCGAATATTCCAGGAAGAGATAATAACAATCATTTACTCAGGAGAGAAGTGTTTTGGATAAACTTTTTATGCACCATGCAGCCGAAAGGTCTCAATGAATGAACTGATTTAAATTGTTTTTTATAAGGACACATGGGACAGTATTATTGTGCCAATATGCGAATTAGCAAATAGCGATTTTTGCATTTGGGATGTTGAATCCCAAATGCAAAAATCGCACTCACAAAGGGCCAGATTCTCAGAATCTGGCCCTTTGCGAGCCGATTTAGGCTTCATGAATTAGGCTGTTGAATCCCAAATGCAAAAATCGCACTCGCAAAGGGCCAGATTCTCAGAATCTGGCCCTTTGTGAGCCGATTTAGGCTTCATGAATTAGGCTGTTGGTTCTTAGTTAGGGGGTCCGCACTGCACACTTGGTCTATCTTTGTAATTAGGCTGAAAAGGGACTCCCATGGGGTCTACAATGTAAATCGTGGTTTAGTTGGTCAGAATGGGTGTTTACCTACACTGACAGAATGCTTGTAGTGCTTAGGATAATGCAGCCTTAGCTCTGTACATCCCCATTCCAAACCGTCATCAGGGTGACTTCACTACATCCCACCAAGTCCAACCTGGTTGGCGTCACTCGTATCCACATTTAACTCCATTTCCAGTTAAGGCAAGTACGCTGCCAAATCTGTTTGGGTGGCAGAGCGTTGTAGATCTATCAAGATTTGTTCCGTGAGCAGTTTTTGTGAAGGAAGGTGACGTCTGCTTCCTACTGCGGAGCAGTCTCATCAGCAGGCAGCTGTTAGCGATGGAAATGGATTCACTTCACGAACCAGATGTAGATACTTCCTTAGAATCTTTAGGTCAGTAAAGAAGAAAGAAGAAAGGAACACAGATGAAGGGCCACGTTTTAGACCATTTAGACTAACAATGGAGTTTAATAGTACACCAGTATTAACAGAAGGTGATGCTTCTGTCGGCAGCATTAGATCTCATACGTCTGTTGACTGCCTGAAATCTTACACTGCCTTTCATACAAATTATTTAGGTAGTTGGTGTGGTGTTAGCCAATCCAAAAGGTTCACCCAGACTGAGTAATGTCTAGGGCCTCCCGCATCATTTGATTGAAGGTGGTGGTGATTCCAGCCTCCCTGTGTACATTATCTGCACGAATCACCAAGATGAGGGACCTGTAGTCGACTTGCAGTCGGTCCAGCTGAAGATGGATCTTCAACCTTCCTGAAATATGATCTTGCCAAACATGCTAGACGAGATCAGGCACTGATTTACACCTTAGTACCGTGATTGGACTCTGCAATGCCTGATACCCAAAGCATTCCGAGCACACCTCTCGGCGCACGTATTTACACAACTTTTTATACATGATTTATATGCATATCAGTCTTCTGAAAAGACCATATTCATGGAAAACCTGTGCCTTTAATGAATCTTTTCAGAAAAGGGGGTGGTGATGGACAGAGTATCTGAATTAAACAGACCACTCTTACCCAGTCAACAGATCAGGGCTTGATACATCACCGTTTCTTAGCTCACTGCACCATCCCAGCTCAGAACCAAGCTACATGCAAATTAGTCTGTCCCTGGCCCAGTGCATCATGGGAACAGGGCAGACCAAACTACCAAGCCAATTCTTATACTGGAAAGGAAACAAGCCTCCGGGGACCGGTTTCTGGCATTACAGCCGTCTTCGGCTGGCTTGCTTGAATCCTGATGGTGCAGTGAGCAAGGGACTCATGTCTGAGCATACCCTTCCACGCTTATGGTGGACAAAACGATTCAGAAAAGGGGGTAGTGATGGACAGAGTATCTGAATTAAACAGACCACTCTTACCCAGTCAACAGATCAGGGCTTGATCCATCACCATTTTTTAGCTCACTGCACCATCCCAGCTCAGAACCTGGCTACATGCAAATTAGTCTGTCCCTGGCCCAGTGCATCATGGGAACAGGGCAGACCAAACTACCAAGCCAATTCTTATACTGAAAAGGTCCTATTTAGCCCAGCCATGAATCATCAGACTGCTGGAGCCCAAGCCCTCTTATCACTCACAAACCAGACATGCAATACACAGCCTAGCAGAGGCAGGCTGGATGGTTAGGTAAGAAAATACCTACTTTCTAAAATTGGTATTTTCAATTGCAGAATGTTAAAACCAACTTTACTAAAATATGTACTTTATCATTCTGAGTTCAGGCATAGTAAATTCGTTGTTCTCTGGGTCAGTTAGGATTATAAGATGTTATAATCAAACTGCCCATTCTGGCCTATGAGGACAGGTAGCCTTGCAATAGTGAAAAACAATATTGGCTGTAATTTACTATCAGGACATGCAACACATACCAGGGCATGTCCTACCTTTTACTTACAATGCACCCCACCCTTGGGCCTACCTTAGGGGTGGCTAACATGTACAAAAGTGAAGGTTTAGGGACTGAGAAGTGTATGCGCTTGCCGGGTCGACAGACTTGACACAGGCTCTGCAATGGCAGGCCTGAGCCAAATTTTACAAGCTACTTCTGCGGGTGGCACAACCAGTGCTGCAAGCCCACCAGCAGCATTTGATCTGTAGTCCCTGGGCACACATGGTGCACTGTACTAGGGTCTGACAAGTAAATTAAATAAGCCAACCATGGAGTCACTAATCCAGTACAATATTTTACAATAGGGAGCACTTGCACTTTGGCACTGAACAGCAGTGGCAAAGTGCCTAAAGCATCTAGACCAGCAAAAACACAGGAGGCAACAGCAAAAAATGGAACGGAGACCCACCCCAATGGTGCCAGGTCTAACAGAACTCATTTGTGATTTTGCTTTTACGTTCATGCAAAGTTCTTTCCAGATGTTGGATGTGCATTGTAGACGATTGCACAAGTAGAAATGGTTTTGCATTATTGCAATTAGACAATTTTTGTAGTTTTTTTATTTTCTCCCATGGGAAAAAACCTTCATCTACACGACGAATTTTGGGGTGATCCCTGCTGATTCCATCTATGCAAAGGGATCCATACTTCTACCATTGACGGGAAAAAATGTGTGATGGTTTCCAGGGTTAAAATACACTGAGAACGTTGTGAATGCCTAGAAACTTACATGTGAGAGTATGGTGAAACTTATGAGAGCATAACCACTGTGAAAGTTAAGTCCCTTACATTTGTATAATATTAAATCATGGGTTTACAAGTGGCAATTTACATTTGGTGAAGTGAATTTGCTTTGGTCAGTCAAGCCAATTGCATCTGCAAGTTAAGCGTTTATGTGCCAATGGCTTTTGGAAAAAGAATCTCTGTCTTCGATTCACTGCCTGTGTAAGATAGAACACAAATGGAAAGGGGAGACTACTCGGTCACCACGAACGTATGGATGGGTGCCCCGATCCCCCGGGAATCCGCTGCGGGGGGGGGGCGTGTCCCGGCCGGTATGCCCATAGCGGCGTGGTCGGAGCACGCCCCCGCCGCCTAAAAGGGTTGTCCTAAACACCCGCCCGGAAGTCCGTGTACCTATGGGCGGGATGGGGGCACGGCCCGCCTTCCCGCTGCTGGATAAAAGGCGCGGGAATCCAGGAAAGCGTCCTCTTGTTCCTGCGCTCTGAAGGCTGCACCACTCGTGAGCCCTCAAGGGAACAAGCTGCAGTTTTTTGAACGTGTAATCGTTGTTTTTCTGTTTCAGTCGTCAAGGCGTAGCTGGAATCCACGTCACTTCTGGAGGACAGGCTGAGCTAACGTTGAACGCGGACATGCCTGGTAAGAAGACTGAAAAGAGCTCCGAGATGGAACGTATGCTGCGCACATTGGTAAACCAAGTGTCGGCGATGGACAGGAAGTTCGGTAAAGTAGACCAGCTGGGTCGTGGCTTAGCGGCCCTCAGGAAACAAGTTGAGGCCCAAGCGGGCCCTCGGGGCGACCTAAGAGGATTGTAGGGCCTGCTTTGCCAAACATTACCCCGGGGGTGGGATAAGGGGAAAAAGAAGAAGGGGAAAGCGGGTCCTAGCGAGGCCCCAGTCCCGATGGAGGTCCCACCGGTCCCAGTAGCACCAGCGTCCAGCCCGGTACCTACACCGTATGGGGGATTGCCAATCCCTGTGGTTATCACACCGCTGGATGACAACCAAATGCCTCCCTAATTAGCGCTTCAGTTGGCGGCTGTGTTACCCTGGTTGAAGAAGGGAGCGGGGGGATCCGCGGCTGTAGAAGACCCGGCCGAAGAAGCTAGACTGATTATTGAGCAGTTAAGGCAGACAAGGGGTGCTGGGGCGGCGAACGTGCCTTCTATTTCTCCACAGGTGGCGAAGGTGGTCGCGGGCGAAAACCAGAATAAGTCGGCGGACACAGCTGGAGGTGCGGCGGAAGCCGGTAAGAGATCACTCCCAATGATGAGTGAGGGCGCGGTACCCTCAAGGCGGGAAAGCCTGGCGCAACATATTCCCATGGTTACTAAGGAGATGGTGTGGGCCAATACATACATTAACATGTTTTCATTGTTAACTGATCATCGAGAGTTAGAATATGCCAAGACTCAGAAGGATTTATGGCACCCCAGTGTATGGCGGGCAAAAATGGCGGAATTCAGGGTCGAGGAGTCGGTGATGAACTGGATCAGGGCCTTTTCTATTTTTGTAGCGATTATCGCTGAACGTACACCGGAAGTGTTGAGTGACCTGGCTTGTTACCAGAGCAGGA